>NC_137789.1:82618592-83833592 GCF_963383645.1 Muscardinus avellanarius | reverse complement strand
AACTACCAAGATCATTCCTCACAGACATAGAAAACTCAGTCCTTAAATTTATCTGGAATAGCAAAAAGCCCAGAATAGCCAACGTAGTTCTCAGCAACAAAAACCATGCTGGAGGAATCACAATACCTGACTTTAAACTATACTATAAAGCCATAGTAATAAAAACAGCATGGTACTGGCACAAAAACAGATACATAGACCAATGGAGCCAAATAGAAGACCCAGAAATGAGTCCACACACTTTCAGCCAATTGACTTTTGACAAAGGGGCCAAAAACATGCACTGGGTACAAGAGCCTGTTCAACAAATGGTGTTGGCAAAACTGGTTAGCCATATGCAGAAAATTGAAAATTAATCCCACTTTCTCACCCTGCACAAGAGTCAACTCAAGATGGATCAAAGACTTGGAAATCAAACCAGAGGCCTTGAAGCTCCTTGAAGAGGGCATAGGTCCAACACTGCAACACACAGGCACAGATATACACTTTCCCAACAAGAAGCCAAAGGCACAACAAATTTAAAGGGAAATCAATATGTGGCATTGCATGAAGCTGAAGAGCTTCTGTTCAGCAAATGAAACTGTCAAAAACCTCAACTGAGAGCCAACAGAATGGGAGAAGATTTTTGCCACCTACACCTCCAATAGAGGACTAATATCTAGAATATACAGAGAACTCAAGAAACTCAACACTACGAAAACAAAGCATCCAATAACAAAATGGGCAAACAAACGAAATAGACACTTCACAAAAGAAGAAATTAAAATGGCCAATAAATGCATGAAAAAATGCTCAACATCACTGGCAGAGAGATGCAAATCAAAACTAGCCTGAGATTTCACCTCACTCCAACTAGAATGGCAATCATTCAAAAGACAAACAACAACAGATGCTGTTGAGGATGTGGAGAAGTGGAAAGTCTAAGACATTGTTGGTAGGATTGCAAATTACTGCAAAACCACTTTAGAAAACACTATGGAGAATCCTCAGAAGAATGGTAACAAATCTACCATTTGATCCAGCAATACCACTTCTGGGTATCTACCCAAAAGATAGGAAACCAAACTACCAAACTAATGCAGGTGTATCTATGTTCATAGCTGCACAATTCACCATAGCCAAACTATGGAACCAGCCAAGATGTCCATCAACAGATGAATGTATTACAAAACTGTGGGATATGTACACAATGGAATTTTACTCAGCTATTTAAAAAACCTCAATTACATCATTTTCAGGGAAATGGATGGAACTGGAGGACATTATGCTAAGTGAGATTAGTCAGTCACAAAAAATAAGAAAGCAGATTCTTTCCCTAGTATGTGAGAGTCAGGGAGAAATGGGTCATAGGAGGAACTCTAGATGAAAAAGGAAATCCTATAGAGGAGCTGACAAGGCAACCTAAAGGATGAGAAAGGAGGGGGAAAGAGGAAAATCTCTAAAACACACAATGTACTTAAACATATCCAAGTACCACTAAGCCAAGCAAGGGAAGGATGGACAGGGAGGGAATGGTGTGGGAATTAGGTAGGGGTTAAATCAGTGATGTGTACATGTATGTACACACAAGTTTTTTACCCCAATGTGATGTATAAATATAATTTTAAAAAAGAAAAGTTAAAAAAAAGAAATTGGAAGTCTTGTGAATGCAATTAATACCTAAATAAGGATCCCCCCCCACTAAGATGAGAATACAAAGATAAACCAACTGTTTGCAAATCAGGAAAAGGGCTATTCCCTCCCTCTCCCTCTCTCCCTTCCCCCTCTTGCCGTCTCTCTCCCTTTCCTCTCTCTCCCCTCCTTCTCCCTCTCCTTCTGTGAGTACTATCTATGTACATTAGAGATTATGAAGAACTTTTGAAGGCTTTTAATTTGATTTTTAAATTTTTTATTGGTGCATTGTAGTCATATATCTTAATTGGATAAAAGACTAGTGTAGACATACATGCGCACATCACTCAATTAGTCTTTACCTAATCCCTACCTCATTCCCTCCCCATCTCTCCTACCCATGCTTGACTTAGTGATTGACTTTGATATGTTTAAGTACATCATGTACTTTAGAGAGTTTCCCTCTCTTCTCCTCCCATCCCCTCAGTTAAGTCACCTTATTTGCTCCTCTATAGGATCTCCTTCTTCATCTAGAGTTCCTCCTGTTACCCATTTCTCCCTAGCTTTTGCATATTAGGGTAAGCATCCTATTTCTTATTTTTTGTGACTGACTGATCTCACTTAGCATAATGTTTTCCATTTCCATCCATTTCCCTGTAAATTATATAATTGTGGGGTTTTTTTGTGGCCAAGTAAAATTCTCCCACAGTTTTATAATCCCTTCATCTGTTGATGAACATCTTGGCTGGTTCCATAGTTTGGCAATGGTGAATTGTGCAGCTATGAACATAGATACACATGCATTAGTTTGGTAGTTTGGTTTCCTTTCTTTTGGGTAGATATCCAGAAGTGGTATTGCTGGATCAAATGGTAAGTTCATTCCCATTCTTCTGAGGATCCTCCATACTGTTTTCCAAAGTAGTTGCACTAATTTGCAATCCCACCAACAGTGTCTAAGAGTTCCTTAAAGACTTTTAATTTTAAAATACTGTATTTTTATTTTGAAAGTACCACTCTTGTGAGACTTTAGTAGGGAGGTGAAAATATGAAAGAAACTTGCTCTGAAAATAATTTTTCATGCTGGATTAGAAGTTACATTGGATCAATTCACAATTTGATAGTGAAATTATTTCTCCATTCACCTGTGATGATAATAGCTACATATTTGAATACAAATAATATGAATTAAACATCCTACTATAAGATGGGATATAATTCATAGTAGAATACATGCCTAGTATGATGGAGGACCTGAGTAGGATCCCCAGCACCATAAGATAAGTAAATATCCCATTCAAGGCTTGATTTAAGGTTAGGACTAATTTCTGCCTAATAAACTACCTTAAGTATCAAACTAATATTAATTATGCAAGTTACAGTTTTTGAAAGGCATGAGTTAATTCTCAAAAAAAAAAAAAATCTGGAGTATGCCGGGCGTGGTGACGCATGCTTGTAATCCCCGCGCTTGGGAGGTGGAGACAGGAGGATCGCGGAGGTTTGAAGCCAGCCTGGCGCGCTGGCTTAGGGGACCCTGTTTCCAAATAAAAATGTAAGAAAATAGGTCTGGTAATGTAGCCCGGAGGTATAAGGGCTTCTAGGAACCCAAGTACCACAGAAGAAGAAGAAGAAGAAGAAGAAGAAGAAGAAGAAGAAGAAGAAGAAGAAGAAGAAGAAGAAGAGGAAGAAGAGGAAGAAGAGGAAGAAGAGGAAGAAGAGGAAGAAGAGGAAGAAGAGGAAGAAGAGGAAGAAGAGGAAGAAGAGGAAGAAGAGGAAGAAGAGGAAGAAGAGGAAGAAGAGGAAGAAGAGAAAAGAAGAAGAAGAAAGAAGAAGAAGAAGAAGAAGAAGAAGAAGAAGAAGAAGAAGAAGAAGAAGAAGAAGAAGAAGAAGAAGAAGAAGGAGAAGCAGAAAAAGAAAAAAACTGGAATATTAAAAATCCCAATGATCTCATAATTCATTTTTACTTATTTTTCTAGAATGTAAGAAAAAGTGCATGATCTGAAAATCCAACTTTTCAAGCCTTTTTCCCCTAGAATCTTATTGTGGTTTATTATCTCACTTTGTCTTGGCTTATTTTTCTTCACCTGGATTTTTTTCTCTTAGGGTTTCTAGCAATGAAGAATCAGAGTCCCTAAACTCAAATCCTCAAACATTGTCACCACCTGAGATATCATAAGTTAGAGAAAGGGCATCTCATTGGGTGTATCCTCTGAGTCACAGCAGAATTGCTAAAGGGAAGATTGGAGTACTCCAAGTTGAAAAGATGTCAGGAGCTCTGACTTATCAAAAGTCTTCAACAAAGAAATCCAGAAATTATCACAAAGTTTTAAATGTAAAAATTTTTTGCCCATATATTGTTGTAACACTATTACATTCTAAAGTATAATTCATAAATCGGACTAACTATAATTAGCACTTCAAATACACCCATCTGTTTCATTTTCCTTCTTTCTCAAAAAATAGGATTCTATTTATTTTCTATCTGAAAGTGTTGCTATTTCTTGAAAAACTGACACCACCTCATTATTTCTTGTTATTCTCACACCAAAGTACTTCAGATGGATGGAATAGCATGCATTATCAGTCTTTACATATATTATATGGTAGTGGTGAATGCCATTCAGGCTACTAATTAAATAGCATCTGCTACCTACTATAGGCTATAACAAAGTACCACCAACTGGACAACTTAAACAACAAATTTTCTTTTTCAGTTCTGGAGGCTGGAAGTCTTCATCTTCACTTGTAAATATTTTTGCCTTACAGCTGTCTGACCATGGACTGAGCCTCTGAAATGTCTAAAACTGTGAAGCCAAATAAACCTTTCCTTCACTAAGTTGTTCTTGTCATGTATTCTGGTCATGGTGACAAAAATCTACTACAACACATCATCATGGTTTCCCCCATCATGCTTCTGTGTCCTAATCCCTCTTCTTATAAAAATACTATAATAAAGAATTATATTCACTAATATGGTCTAATTTGACCTTAATTCCTTCTTGAAAGAAACATCAAAATACAATTACACCTGAGAAACTGAAGGCTAGGATTTCAACATATAAATTAGGGATGACATAATTCAGCCCATCTCAGAAATGGTATATTGAACAAGAAATGGAATTAAAACATATGAGATGAAGGGTTTGGACTCAGCTCTAGCACTTACTATTGACATCAGCTTTGACAAATCCCATAACCTTTGATGGTTTTGGTTTCCTTCGAGGAACCATAAGGAGAACCTCACATTTGTACTCTAGTGTGCCAAGTGAGAAGCACCAAGAAGAGTCACCACTACTTGCCCCAGGAAAACCACTGGAAGCAGGCTGATTTCCAAGTCCTGTTCTAGGGCCTGATCTTGGCCTCGATCTTGAGAATCAGCTGGTCAACACTCCAAGAATAGACCAGGGCTATGACAGAGCATGTTTGTTAACTTTCTGTTATATAACAAATATCTGAGATTATCAAATTATAGAGAAAAAACTTTATTTTGGCTCATGGCTTCAGAGGTTCCAGTTTATTATTGGCCCTGTTGCTTAGGGCTTGTGATGGTACATTGTGGCAGGACATTGGCAAATCAAAGCCAATCACCTCAAGACATGAAAAAGAGAGAAAGAAAAAGGGACAAGGATTCTCTGTCCCCTTCAAGGGTACAGTTCCAGTGACCTAAGACCTCCAATCAGGTTCCACCTCCTAAAGGCCCACTGCCTCCCTGTAGTGCCAAGCATGGACCAAGCCTTCAACACATGGGCTTTGTGGGAACACTGAAGATCCTAACTATAGCAGAACCCAATGTGCAGAAACCAAGAGACCCATAACAGCTCTTGTGCAAAAGGAGGGGTGGCCCTCACCAGGAACACTCACCATGGGATCAAGCTCAGTGTGGGGAACCCCACAAGTGACAAGGTTTCTAAACACCTCTCAGGTAGGAGAATCAAATGAGGTACATTCACGAAACTGGTTAACAATCTAGAAGTCACAAAGCAATGACATGTTATTTTAAGAGTTTTGAGTTTTATATAAGCCTCCAGAATAGTAGAGAGTGTGTAAGTGATCAAAAAATGTATTAAATAATCAATCATATATTTAATCACTATGAGCTGGAAATGCTTCAGAACTTTGTTGGAATCTGAGTCATAATCAATGGTTAGTGATAGCAATGAAACAGTTCTGACCTATATTGCTTTGGTTACTTTGGATTACATGCCATCACTGAAATTTATCACATAAACTCAGACTGTATCTTAAAATACTTCAGTGAGTGACACTATAGAATATTATGCAAAGTAAGATCAGCCAGTCCCAGAAAGTGAAAGGTTGTATGTTTTCACTTCTATATGAAAGCTAGAGAGGAACTGGGAAACAAAAAGGACTTCAGATAAATAAGAGAAGATAATAAAAAATAATAGAAGGGAATTTGGAGAAGTAGATGTATGGAGAGATTAAGAGGAGATTTAATGAAGGAAACAATTTAGATAATCTTATGATCATATATGAAGTTATCAATATTAATTTGATATTATGTATAAGGAGAGGAAAGAAGTGAGGTGAAGCCCAGATGGAAACAAGTGCTATGTGCATGCACTTTTTTTTCTTTCTGAGCTCATTATGATGTATAATGACAATGTATCAATTTTTAAATGAATAAAAAATATGGTCAATCCTCATTTTTTGCTTTTACCAGATTTGTGAATTCACCTAGTTGATAAAAGTTACTTGTCATGCTCAAGCCAATACTCCATGTTTCTAGAGAGTATTCAGACACAGCCAAAGAGGCAAAAATATGAGACACTCAATACACATTCCCTGATGAGGCTGAACAAGGCAACACTGTCTTCTTGCCTTAGCTTCAAGCTGTATCTTTCCCACATTTTTAGTGCCATTTTTGTGCTTTTGGTAGGTGATTCTGTTGTTTAAAATAACTCCCCAAGCATAGCACTGACTGGAGTGCTATCCAGTGTTCCTAAATGCAAGGCTGTGATGTTCTTTCAAGGGCAGAATGATGTGTGTTAAGTAAGCTTTGTTCAGACATGAGCTCCAATGTTGTGGTCCATGAGTTCTGTTAGTGAATCCACAATGTGTAATGAACAAGATGTCTTTAAATAGAAATACACAGAAAACAAACTCTTGCATTGATCTGTTGACAAAAAATTGTTTTGATCAGACACTTGCAGAGACCTAACTTTGTATTTTCCCTCAGAGCAATGCTGCTTTATTCACTAGTTATGAGTTTGCAGTGACTGCCATGAGTAATGAGAATCAACTGTATATTTCTAAAAGAATAACCACATAATAGAAAACTTGGATTTCTAAAAAGCACATTAGCTTGCAAGGAGTCTTTTCTGAGAAAATCTATAGTTCAAGCATTAAAAAGCTCAAGTTATAATTTGGCCCAATATTGATTTAATCTGCCCCAAGCCACTCAGAAAACATAGTTCTGTGTCATAAGAGTCTCTGTTTTATAAGAACTCAGAGTTCTTTGTACTTATACAGAGTTGTGAAGAATGATTGTGAAGAATGAGATTATCATAATCTCAAAATATAGCAGGATCAGAAGATAACATTTCATTCACAGCCCAAGTAAAGAACAAAAATTGATGAAGTGTCCTTTTGTTGGAACTCAGAAGTGGTTTTTAAATTTATACTTTTCTGTATTAGTTAGCTTTTCTGTCTCAGTAACCAAAATACCCAAGAAGAACAACTTAGAGGAGAAAAGGTTTATCAGGCTCATGGTTTCAGAGGTTTAGCGCATGGCAAGCTGTTTCCAAGGGAAAAACATCATGCTGGCAGGACATGGTGAAGGAAAGCAGCCCAATTCAAGTTAGCCAGGAGGCAGACAAGGCCAGAGGAAGGAACTAGGGACAAATACAGGCCACTCCTCCAGTAACCCTCCCCCTCTGGCTCTACCTTACCTGCCTACATTAACACCCAATAAGTCTATCCAAATTTATCCACTGATGTGATTAGAGCCCTGATTTAATTGTTTTATGTCTGAACCTTTTTGCATTGCTAATACACGAGTTTTTCAAGGGTACACAGTATATTCCAATGACAGGTCCTTCCTTCTCTTCGAGTCAACACTATGGACTTGGGTCCTTTGGACCCACCTACCATTCCATCCACCAATGAGGGCTAAGCTCTAAATTTCCTTTTATCCTTCTTTTCCTTCCTTTCTCCCTCCCTTCTTTCCTTCTCTTCCTCAAGTAGTGATTACCAAGCAGCTACTGTGTGCCAGGCACTTCTCTAGCCACTAAGCATAGAGAAAGCAATACCCCTGAGCCTGTGGGCTTCACTTCATGACAGGGTGGTAAAAGGCAAGAATATAAAGAAATGCACAGGTGCTATGACAGGACACTGAGCAGACTAACAGGTGGCAGGGCCAGTCTGCATGAGGACATAAGATGAGAGGTGAGACTTAGAGACTAGTGAAGCCACTTGGGTTAAAGTGTTCAAGGACACAGCACGTGTGGACATCCAGCATTGGCTCTGAGTGTGCAAGTCATGAGAAGGTGTGGCTGGCCCCTGTTGACTCAAGGAAAATGCAAAAACTGAGTGTCAGACCTCAATATGCTGCCTGTGGGTCCCCGTATGGGTAATGCTGGTCCCTGAGGGCCAGTGTGAAACTGACAGTTTGACAAGTATAAGTTTAGGTTTACAATTTAGTTTCCATAGAGAGAGATATACAAACTGTTCTTTTGTGTTCTGGCCTTGATAGTGGGAGTGAAGGAGTCAATGCCAGCTCCCTTCCTGAATGCCTGAAGAATACCTTCATTACTAGTGGTTAATAACCATGAGGGCCAGTAATCCTTTATCTGTTTTGTTGTTTCATTTTTTGGTGTGGTACTGGGGATTGAACCCAGGGGCACCCTTTTAGGGTCTTTTTTTTTTTTTTTGGTGGTGGTGGTACTGGAGTGAAACCCAGAACCCAGGGGCCTTCTACCCTCAGGCTACACTATCAGACCTATTTTATATTTTATTTGGAAACAGGGTCTCACTAAGTTGCTGAGAGCCTCAATAAGTAGCTGAGGCTAGCTTTAAACCTCTGCAATTCTCCTGTTTCAGCCTCCCAAGTCCTGGGTTACAAGTGTGCACCACCATGCCCAGCTCTAGGTTCTTACTTTTAAATAGGATCTTGCTAAGTTGTTTATACTGGCCTCAAACTTGTGGGTTTTTTTGTCTCAGCCTCCCAAGTATTGGGATTACTGGCATGTGCCACCATGCCCAGCTGTAATATTTTGTTTTTCCTTGAGTTTCTGTAGCTCTATGATATTCTCCAGAGCTTTGTTTAATTAAATTTGTGCTTTTCTAAGGTTTTTCTTTTTTATTTTGCCAAGCACTCTCCCTCATCCCACTCATAATATTAAAATTTGTGTTGATAGCTTCATGAATGTACATAGGATTGTTTGAATTCTTTCCTTCATTAAGTCCCCACTACTTCTGCACCTGCCTCCTAAAGCCTCCTCCCACTATCCTATTGTTATCTCTCATTCATTTGAAGTCTCTTTTGTTTCCCAGTTTCTTTCTAATTTCCACATATGAGAGAAGACATATGATCTTTCACTTTCTGAGACTGTTTGATCTCACTTAACATAATATTCTCTAGTTCCACCCATTTTCCTCAAATTACATAATTTTTCTCTTCTTTATAGCTGAGTAAAATTTCATTTCATGTAGATACCATAGTTTTGTTACCCATTAATTTGTTGATGGACACTTAGATTGGTTGCATACTTCGGTTATTGTGAATTGTGCTGCTATCAGCATGGGTATGCATGTATCACTAAAATATTCTGACTTGAATGTTTTTGGAAAGATCCCAGGAGTGATATAGTCAGGTCTGAAGTAGTCCCAAATTAATCTCCATAATGACTGCACTAATTTGTAATCCCACCAACAGTGTGTAGGAGTTCTTATTTCCCCACATACTTTCCAGCATTTATTATTGTTTATTCTTTTTAGTTTTCTAGAGTGTACATTACTGGAGCAAAACATGCTGTTCTCTCATATTCCTCCTTATTAGCATCTTGTCTCATGGTGCTCACGATTGGGCAGCTCTGACCAGATGCTTCATGTTCTGAGATATAGTGTGGGAGGAGTCACCTTATTTTCCCATCAGAGCTATAATGAGGCCTCAAAAGCCTTTTTTTCTTCAATTTCCTCTACTGACTGCACTCCACAGTACAATCCCAAGCAAGCTTTGCAAAAAATGCCTGGACAACACTAATCCTGCAGAGGATGAGTTTGGTCAGTGGATCCTTCCCCAGCTCAGGAAGGACTCAGGACATGCTGCTCCTATTCCTCCAACACAATTTCTGCTGACCATCAAACAAAAGACTGCAAAGATAAAGATGCACACTTCATCCACTGTCTCATCAACATTATCACTGCAGTAATCCAAAACAACTGATCACACAACTTAGAGGAAGAAATATTTATTTGCTCAAAGTTTTGGATATTTTGAGATCCAGTTCATGGTTCATGTAAAGCCAGGTTACATCTTCAGAGTTCAGGGCATGACAGTGGGAAGCAAGAGGAAGAGATCAATGGGTTTTCTCTCACATAATGGAGGCTAGAAGCAAGAGAAAGCAAGCAAGGGGATTCTAAGACACAAGCACATTCCCCCCAGGCCACATCCAAGAGACTCACTTTCTGCAGACACACCTCACTGGACAAAGTTATAACCCAGTAAACCCATCACAATGGAATTGCACACTGATGAGATTACAAACCTCATAACTCACTTGCATCAACCCTGAACATGAATACATGAGCCCTTCAGGGGATATTCTATATTTAACCATACCATCCAACTCCATCCTGAGTTCTGGATAATAGTAACAAACCCTTCCCAGGACACCACATCTGTGTGTGCATTGTATTAAGCTGTTTTAATCACTTTTAAAAAAAACTGTTTAAATTCTAGCAAAATCCTTTCTTTTGAGTGCTATTTTTGTATTAATTTTACAGATGAGAAAGCCAGATCAATGAGAAGTTAACTGATGTGCCCAAATCACATAACTAGAGGCAAGGAAAGTATGACTTCAAAATCTGTGCTTGATGACTCTACCCTACATAAATTCCATTCTTTATGATTCTCTCTCATCTCCAGTGCCTGACACTCTCCATCCACCCTCAGACATGCTGCTCCTATGTGTTCATCAGACCCACATGGCACAATCATATTGGGGGGCATGTGGATAGAGTCATGATTGTCTGCTCTAGAACTGCTAAAGTATCATCTAGGTCATCTAGAAAGGTGAATCCTTTATCACTTATTGAAGTCAATAACATTAGGTTCTATTCTTTTCCTCACGTGTGTGTGTGTGTGGGGGGGGATTGGGGATTGAACATAGAGACATCCTACCTCCAAGCTACAACTCCAGCCCTATTTTGGTTTTATTTTGAAACAGGTTCTCACTAGGTTGATAAAAGTTTTACTACTTGCTGGACTTCCTAAAACTTGCCATCCTCCTGTCTCAGCCTCCCAAGTACTGGGATTGCAAGCATGCACCACCACATCTGACTTTGTCACTTGATTTCTGGTGAAAATTTGGGTATTATGAGTGGGTAGTTTCAGAAATCTAAGCATTTAGATTTTATTTTTATATTTTGTTCATTTTATTACAGTACCAAGTGACACAGATTCTTACACAATACATTCACTCAACCAAATTTTCCCTAAAGTTTCGAAGATCATCTTTAATACATTTCAAGGGCATGATAAGGATAAGATGAAAATAAAGAGGAAGGGTTCTCATTCCTCTGGCTTTGTGGGGTCAGGGAAAAGCTTTTTACAAAAGACAACTCTTGAGTTGAGACTTGAAGGATATATAGAAATTAGGTAGATGAAGCCATGGTGGAAATGTTATCTAAGGCAGAGAACCTAGAAACAGCAGCTCTGAAAACTGCATTTACTTCAGAGATTCCAAAGTCTGACACTCAAGGAAGGAGATGAGGGTAGATAGATACACAGAGTACATGTCAGGATTAGTCTTGTAGACCATGCCAAGGAAAGAATAGTGCATGGAAAACTAATAAAGAGTATCAGTCAGTGTTTTTCAGATTTTATTTAGATATCTGTGATATCAGTTATTGTTTGAAAGAAGGATTTGTAAGATACAAGAGGAGGAAAACAAGTTAGTAAACTTGTGATAATTGAGTGGGAACTCCTGAGCATGCATATCATTATTATTATGCAAAATATGGAGAAGAAGAAATGAGCCTAAGAAAGTTTTGAAAAGAAAAAATTTGATGCTTGGTAATTAATTCAACTACAGGAGAAATTTGAATCAAAGATGACTCCATGATTTCTAATTTCTAAGTGTGTAGCTAGTGAAACCATTTGATGAGTATAGGATACAGAGAAGATGGGCAAGTTTGACAGTAGGTGGAGTGGGGATTAGTGAATTTGGTTTGAAAAATGTACAGCTTTAGTTGCCTATTGAGTATGAAACATCCAAGTAAAAATATTGGCCTCTAGTATTTTTATATTCCAATATTTTTACACATACACCTTTCTGGCATTTACACACACACACACACACACACACACAATATTCTTGGTAAATATATGTATATGTGTGTATATGTGTGTGTGTGTGTGTGTAATTTTTATTACTATACTATAAACCTGTTCATAGGATATATAGTGTGTGTAATTTATTTATAAACACTGTAGTGCCTATCCAGCTCAAAGGGTTGTGAGCATTTGTTGTTGTTTGTTTGTTTATTTTTTTATTGGTGCATTTTAGTTATACATCTTCATGAAGTACAAGATGGTAGAGACATACATCATTTGTTTTTTAATTCATTTAATTAGCTAAAAAACAGGTAAGTGAATGAATGGATGGATGGATGGACTCATGGATGGATAAAAATGGTTTAAATTCGGGGACTTCTGGGAAGATGGTGACCTAGTAAAGCGGCATTTATGAATCCCGCTAACAATCGATCTTTATTACTACAAAATCAGCTCTTTTCATAGCCAGAAAACACCACCAGCAGAGAAATAAAAACTGTAAGTACAAGGGTCAGAGAAAAGGAAGGTTAGAAGAACAGCCAGACGCCAAAGAGGAAACCAGCCCGTATTCCAGCGGCAGCAGAGCCGCACCGCCAGTGCCATCTTCCCTCGCAGTACCGGGCTCCAGAGAGGAGGGGAACTCAGAACAGAGCTCAGAACCGAAGAGAAGATATGCCAGCCTCACGGCCAGGACACAGCAGCAGCGCCATACTGCCGCTGGCAGTGGAAAATTTACTGGACAGCTCCAGATCAGTGCACTCAACCAACCGCCAGGCTCCAGAGAGAAGGGGTGGACAGGGAGCTGAGGTGAGCAGCTGCAGAACAGCCAGGTGTGATTCAGCAGATTTTTGGCGCAAGGAGCGTCTAAAGCTCCCAGGGGCTGGGCTCAGCATGCCCTTCAGGGACTCAGAGTAGAGCTCAAAAACCAGAAAAGAAATACACCAGCCTCACGGCTGAGCATGTAGCAGCAGCACCATATTGCCTTCAGTGGCAGCAGGGAGTTCACCGAGTCCACGACAGTGCACTCAACAACTGTTGGCATTGGCTACTGTTTACTGTCATTTTGTGAAGCAGAGAAACAAAATTTTGGTGTTCATGGTCCCTGACTTCTGACTCCTGCTGTTCCACCATCACCTAACCCTCACCACTCAAAGAAGTACTGCTTACCTGTTAACTCTTCTAAATCCCTACTACTAAGACTGGACTATACACAATACCCACAATAAATGGGAAGACAACAGAAGAACAGGCCAGAGAACTTTGAAAATATGAGAACCAGGAATAGTGGAGAAATGACAGAAATCACGAATACTGACCTACAAGAAATGCAAGAAGGAGAGTTCTGAATCATAATTTAGAATATGATGAAATGATTTTTAAAAAGCCTAGAGGAGATGAAAGATGAGTTGGAAACACTAAGAAAGAATCATGAAGAGGTCTGGAATGAAATGAAAGAAAGAGTCAATAAGTAAAAGGAAGACAGCAATAGAAAGAAATTCTGGAAGATTAGATGAAATGGAAAACAGAATATCAATGTTAGAAGACAGTACATCAAAAACCGAAAACACGGTCAATGATATACAGAAATCTTTACAGCAACAAAACCTAAACATCCAACAAATATGGGATAATATGAAGCATCCTAATTTACGAATAATAAGCATTGAAGAAGGGATAGAGGTAGAGACCAAGGGCATCCATAATCTCTTCAAAGAAATAATTTCAGAGAATTTTCCAAACATGGAAAGAGACTTGAATATTCATGTCCAGGAGGCATACAGAACTCCATTGAGACAGGACCAAAGAAGGACCTCCCCACGCCACCTAATAACCAAAATGACCAACATAGAGGCCAAGGAAGGAATCCTAAAAGCAGTGAGAACAAAAGAATGGGTGACATATAGAGGCAAAACAATAAGAATCACCGCCAGACTATACAACCCAGGTCATAAATCCTAGGAGACACTGGTACGACGTGATTCAGACCCTGGAAGAAAATAACTTCCAACCAAAACTAATCTATCCAGCAAAACTACTATTCAAAATCAATGGGGAAACAAAAGTGTTTCAGGATAAACAGAATCTTAAAAATTCATGAATTCAAAGCCCACAGTAGAGAAAATTCATAAAGAAATAAACCATAAAGAAGAAAAAAGAAGCAGACTTCAGAACCAGAAAAGAGAAGAAGTTAATGTGTGGGCCATTTAAGTAAAGAAGAAAGACAAAAACACCCAATAGAAGACAGAACACAAAATGGCAGAAAAACAAAAATTATATTTCAATAATATCTCTTAACATCAAAGGACTTAACTCACCAATCAAAAGACATAGATTGGCAATGTAGATTAAGAAACATAATCCAAATATATGCTGTCTGCAAGAAACTAACCTTACAGACAAAGACATTCACAGACTGAAAGTGAAAGGATGGAAAAAGATATACCATGCTATTGGAGACCAAAAGAGAGCAGGGGTAGCAACCCTGATATCCAACAAAACAGACTTTAAACTAAAACATATCAGAAGAGACAAATCAGGGCACTTCCTTTTATTAAAAGGAACAATACACCAAAAAGATATAATGATAGTAAATATTTATGCCTCAAATGCGGGTGCAACCACATTTGTAAAACAAATCCTTCTGGACTTCAGATGCCAAATAGACCCAAACAAAATGATTCTGGGAGATTTTAATACACCTCTCACACCACTGGATCGATCTTCAAGGCAAAAGTTGAGTAAAGACTCCTTAGAACTAAAAAAAGAAACATAAACCAAATGGACCTAATAGACATTTACAGAATATTTCAGCCCGAAACTACAGAATACACATTCTTCTCAGCAGACCATCCTGGGACACAAAGAAGGTGCCTGCAAATTCAAAAGATGTAATATAATTCCTTGCATCCTTTCAGACCATAATGGAATAAAAGTAGAGTCTACAACAGGAAACTCAAAAGAAATTATTAAAATACATGGAGATTGAATGATACACTATGGAATGATGAACGGGTAAGAGCAGAAATTAGGGAAACATAAAGAAATGTATGAAACAAATGAAAACAGAGACACAACCTACTAAAATCTATGGGACACTATGAAGGCAGTATTAAGAGGAAAGTTTATTGCATTGAGTGCCCACATAAGAGGGACAGAGAACCACCAAGTAATGAACCTAATGACACAACTCAAAGACCTAGGAAGACTGCAACAGTCTATTCCCAAATCCAGAAGAAGAAAAGAAATTATTAAAATTAGAGCAGAAATAAATGAAATAGAGAACAAAAAAAAATTCAAATAACGAATATTTTTAAAGTTGGGGGTTTTTTTAGAATTTTTTAGAATTGATAAACCCCTGGCCAACCTAACCAAAAGAAAAAGAGAATCAACTCAAATTATCAAAATTAGAAATGAAAAAGGAGATATCACAAAAGATAGTGAAGAAATTCAAAAGATTATCAGAAACTACTTTAAAAAATTATACTCCAATAGACTAGAAATCATGGAAGAAATTGATAAATTTCCAAGCACAATTAACCTACCTAAACTCAACCAAGAGGACATAGAAAGCTTAAACCAACAAATAGCAACTAAAGAAATATATTGGCAATAAATTTCTTCCACCAAAGAAATGCCCAGGCCCAGATGGGTTTTCAGCTGAATTTTACGAAACCTTCAGTGAACAACTAATACCAATACTTCATAACTTGTTCCGGGAAATTGAAAGAGATGGGACTCTGCCAAATTCCTTCTATGAGGCCAGTATCACATTAATCCCCAAACCAAATAAAGATGCCTCAAGAAAAGAAAAATACAGACCAATATCCTTAATGAACATAAATGCAAAAATTCTAAACAAAATACTAGCCATACGCATTCAAACTATATCAAGAGAATAATACATTATGACCAAGTTGGCTTCATCCCAGAAAAACAAGGCTGGTTCAAAATACACAAATCAATACATGTTCTTCACCACATAAATAGAACCAAGAACAAAACCCACATCATCATAGCAATAGATGCTGAAAAGGCATTCGACAAAATCCAACACCCATTTATGTTAAAAACACTGCAAAAAATTGGGATAGAAGGAACGTACTTCAACATCATCAAGGCAATATACTGTAAACCCAAAGCCACCATTATATTTAATGGGGGGAAAACTGCAAGAATTTCCTCTAAAATCAAGAACAAGACAAGGATGCCCACTATCACCACTCCTTTCAAATAAAGTCTTTGAGACCCTTGCCGCAGCAATAAGACAAGAGAAGGAAATCAAAGAAATTCATATAGAAAGAGAAGAACTAAAATTATCCTTATTTCCAGATGACATGATCCTTTATCTGGAAGACCCAAAGAATTCAACCAAAAGCCTTCTGGAGCTGACTGACAAATTCTGCAAAGTCACAGGATACAAAATCAACCTAAAGAAATCAGTGGCTTTTCTTTACACCAACAATGAATCCACAACGAAAGAAACAAAGAAAACAATTCCATTCACTATAACCTCAAAACCAATAAAATACCTAGGAATAGACTTCTGGAAGATGGCGACGGAGGAAAGCAGCACTTACAAGTCCTGCTAACAATCGATCTCTATTACCACAAAACCAGCGCCTTTCAGAGCCAGAAAACACCACCAGCAAAGAAATAAAAAATGGTAAATACAAAGGACAGAGAAAAAGGGCTGGAAAAACAAGACACCAGAAAAAAAACCAGCCCGAAGTGCCGCGCCCGTCATGGCGCGGAGCGGCCAGAGCGGCCAGAGCCGCAGTGCGGAGCAGTCGGACCCGCAGCGCGAAGTGGCCTGAATGGCCGGAGCAGCCAGAGCCGCGGTGCGGATAGGCCGGAGCCGCGGCGCGGAGTGGCCAGAGCCGCGGAGCAGAGTGGCCGGAGCAGCCGGAGTGGAGCAGACAGAGCAGCCAAGTGGAGCAGCCAGAGCAGCCAAGTGGAGCGGCCAGAGCAGCCAGAGCGGAGCGGCCAGAACAGCCAGAGCAGCCAGAGCCGCATTGCGGAACAGCCGGAACGGCCAGAGTGGCCAAACCCGCAGTGCAGAGCAGCTGGAGCCACGGTGCAGAGCAACCAGAGAGGCCGGAGCAGCCAGAGCTGCAGCGCAGAGCGGTCGGAGCGGCGCGGGCACATTTCCCCTAGCAGCACCAGGCTCCAGAGAGGAGGGAGACTCAAAACAGAGCTCAAATCCAGTGAGGAGGTACTCTGGCCTCACGGCCTAGGATGCAGAAGCAGCGTCTTACTGCTGGCAGGAGCAGCGAGTTCACCGGACGGCCCTAGACCAATCCACACAACCAGCCACCAGGTGCCTGAGAGGAGGGGTGGACAGCGAGCCGAGGTGAGCAGGTGCTGAACAGCCGGGCAGCAGTCAGCAGTTTTGTTGGTGCAGGGAACATCTAAAGCTCCCAAGGGCCGGGCACAGCACAACTGGCAAGGACTCAGTGCGGAGCTCAAAACCAGAGAAGAAATACGCCACATCACGGCCAAGGGCGTGGCAGTGGTGCCATATTGCCAGTGGCGGCAGCAGCGAATCCACCGAGTTCACTACAGCTCCATCAGCGCACTCAACAACTGTGAGTCAAATTGCGGCCCCTAGGGGAGAAATCCCAGTACTGTACTCCCAGGGACTTGCGCAGATAGTCTCCCTGGGTCGGAGATTTTAGCAGTGCAGCCCAGTGGGGGAGTGGCAGTGGCAGAGATATCATACCATAGTCACAACTCCCCGCTGGAGAACGCCCAACTTGGCACACCCCCCCACACAGTCTAAGCAGCCTTGATTGACTCCCTGGGTCTGAGACTTTGTGATACAACCCAGTAAAGAAGTAGTGGTGACTGAGATACCACAGACTCGAGATGCAGAGCAGCTTAAGTGAACTCGTATTGACTCAGGGAAGAACCCAGAGAAGGCACAAACTTCCAAAATCATGGGAAAGAGAAATAACAATGGAGCAGTGAATGCCCACAACCCCACAACATCAGAATCTGATAACACAGAAGTCCAAAGATCTCTAGGAGATCAAATTAGGAAAATAACTTTAGAAATAATAGAGGACTTTCGAAAAGAATTTAGAGAGAGTCAAAAAGAGATAAAGGATGCAATTAATGAAGTAAAGGCTTCAATTCAAAGTATAAACAACATTTAGACCACATGGAGAATAGAATCTCGCTTCTTGAACATGATCATTCCAAAAATGAACGCATAGTTTCTAATTTAGAAAAAAAAAAAAAAAACCCGACAGCAGGAATCTGACATTGAAGAAATATGGGCCCATTTCAAGAGAGCTAACCTAAGAATAATTGGAATAGAGGAGGGAAAAGAAGGTGAAACCAAAGGGATCAACAATCTCTTCAAGGAAGTAATAGCAGAAAATTTTCCAAACATAGAGCAAGAGGTCGATACACAGGTCCAGGAAACTTATAGAACTCCCTTTAGACAGGATCAGAGAAGAGGATCCCCATGACACATAATTGTCAAAATGATTAATGTGGAAGCCAAGGAGAGAATCTTAAAGGCAACAAAAACAAAAGGCCACATGACATATAGAGGCAAACCAATTAGAATCACTCCAGACTTCCCAAACCAAGTTATGAAAGCCAGAAGGGCATGGAGTAACATATTCCAAACTCTGGAAGAAAACAACTTCCAGCCAAAAATTTCCTACCCAACAAAACTATCCATCAAATTAGATAGGGAACTAAGAAGCTTCCATGACAAACAGCAACTGAAGGAATTTATGTCTTCAAAACCAGCGCTAGAGAAAATACACAAGGAGATTAACTGCAAAGAGTAAATGGGTAATACATGCCAGAACCAAAGAAACAAGAATTCCCATCCAGCAGACAACTAAGCAAAGAAGAATAAACAGTATCTCAAACAGAAATAAGATCTTAACATGTTGGGAATTAAAAATTATCTCTCTATAATCAAACTGAATGTAAATGGCCTCAAGTCCCCAATAAAAAGACATAAAGTGGCTAAATGGATTAAAAGCCAGAATCCATCCATCTGCTGCTTACAATAAACACACCTTACAAGTAAAGATAGGAAGAAACTCAAGGTAAAGGGTTGGAGCAAGGTAATCCATGCTAATGGTACTCGAAGACAAGCAGGAGTAGCAACTATGATATCAGACAAGTTAGACTTCAAACCGAAACTTATTAGAAGAGACAAAGAAGGTCATATTTTACTGGTAAAAGGAATAGTCCAGCAAGAGGAAATAACAATAATCAACATCTATGCCCCAAATATAGGGGCAGCTACTTTCATAAGTCAAACTCTTTAAGGCCAGGTGTGGTGGCACACGCTTGTAATCCCCACGCTTGGGAGGCAGAGACAGGAGGATCGCGCAGGTTCGAAGCCAGCCGCGCGCGCTGGCTTAGGAGACCCTGTTTCCAAATATAAAATGTAAAAAGAGGTCTGGGAGTATAGCCTGGAGGTAGAAGGGCTTCCAGGAACCCCAGTACCACCAAAAAAAAAAAAAAATCAAACTCTTTGTGACATGAAATCACACATAAATCCCAACACAATAATACTGGGAGACTTCAACACACCTCTCACAATACTAGACCGATCTTACAGACAAAGGGTCAGTAAAGATGTCTCAGAAATAAAGAATACCATTAACCAAATGGACCTGCTGGACACATATAGAATATTTCTCCCAACTACAGCAGAGTTTACATTTTTCTCAGCTGCTCACAGAACCTTCTCCAAAATAGATCACATCCTGGGACACAAAATGAGCACTATCAAATTTAAAAAATGTTACATACTTCCCTGTGTCATTTCAGACCATAATGGAATGAAACTAGAAATTAACTATAAGAAGACCCAGAGAAACAACATAAACATGTGGAGACTGAACACCACACTTCTGAATGAATGAAGAATGGGTCATAAAAGATGTAAGAGGTGAAATCAAGAAATTTCTAGAAACAAATGAAGGGCCGGGTGTGGTGGTGTACACTTGTAATCCTCACGCTTGGGAAGCGGAGACAGGAGGATCGCGCAGGTTCAAAGCCGGCTGTGCTGGCTTAAGAGACCGTTTCCAAATAAAAAATATATTTAAAAAAATAGGTCTGGGAGTGTAGCCCGGAGGTAGAAGGGCTTCCAAGAACCCCAGTATCACCAAAAAAAAAATAAAAAAAGAAAAAAGAAAAAAATTACCAAAAAAAATGCACAGAGGAACAGAGGTTGAAAAGAAATGTTACATACTTCCCTGTGTCATTTCAGACCATAATGGAATGAAACTAGAAATCAACTATAAGAAGACCCAGAAAAACAACATAAACATGTGGAGACTGAACACCACACTTCTGAATGAATAATGAGTCATAGAAGTTGTAAGAGGTGAAATCAAGAAATTTCTAAAAAAAAAGGAAAATAAAGATACAACATATCAAAACCTCTGGGACACTTTGAAGGCAGTATTAAGAGGAAAATTTATAGCACTGAGTGCTCACATAAGAAAAACAGAAAATCTTCAAATAAATAACCTAATGACACACTCAAAGCCCTTGAAAAGCAAGAACAATTGAACCCCAAAGCCAGCAAAAGACAGGAAATTATTAAAATTTGAGCAGAAATGAACGAAATAGAGAATAAAAAAACAGTACAGAAAATCAACAAAACCAAAAGCTGGTTTCTTGAAAAAATTAACAATATTGATAAACCACTAGCCAACCTAACTAAACAAAAGAGAGAATCAACCAAAATTATGAAGATAAGGGAGGAAAAAGGAGACATTACTACTGACAGTGTAGAAATCCAGAGGATTATCAGAAACTACTTTGAAAAACTATACTCAAACAAAATGGAAAATCTGGAGGAAATTGACAACTTCCTACAAAAATACAACCTTCCTAAACTGAGTCAAGAAGATATAGAACACTTAAACCAACCAATAACAATCAAAGAGATTGAAACAGCAATAAAGAGCTTACCATCAAAGAAAAGCCCAGGACCAGATGGTTTCCCAAGTGAATTCTATAAAACCTTTATAGAAGAACTAATCCCAATACTACTAAAACTATTTCGGGAAATAGAAAAAACCGGGACTCTCCCAAATACATTCTATGAAGCCAACATCACAATAATACCCAAACCGAATAAAGACAGTTCAAGGAAGGAAAACTACAGGCCTATATCTCTGATGAACTTGAATGCAAAACTATTAAACAAAATACTAGCAACATGCATTCAAAACCACATCAAGAAAATCATTCACCATGACCAGGTAGGGTTCATCCCAGGGATGCAAGGCTGGTTCAGTATACGAAAATCAATCCATGTAATTCATCATATAAACAGAATCAAAGACAAAAACCACATGATCATCTCAATATATGCTGAAAAAGCATTTGATAACATTCAACATCCATTTATGATAAAAAACACTGCAGAGAATTGGAATAGAAGGAACATATCTCAACATTATTGAGGCAATCTATAATAAGCCCACTCTCAACATTATATTAAATGGGGAAAAACTTCAAGAATTCCCCCTAAAAACTGGAACGAGACAAGGATGGCCACTATCACCACTTCTCTTCAATATAGTACTAGAGACTATAGCCAGAGCAATAAGGCAAGAAAAGGAAATTAGAGGAGTAAAAATAGGAAAAGAAGAATTCAAACTTTCACTATTTGCAGATGACATGATACTATATTTAGAAAACCCAACAAACTCAACTAAAAGGCTTATAGAACTGATCAATAAATTCAGCAAAGTGTCTGGATACAATATCAATCTTAAAAAATCAGTAGCTTTCCTGTACACCAACCATAAATCCACTGAAAAAGAAATTCAGAAAACACTTCCACTCAGGATCTCCCACAAAAAAATAAAATACCTAGGAATAAACTTGACCAAGGAGGTAAAAGATCTCTACAAAGAAAATTATGAAACACTGAAAAAAGAAATCGAAGAAGATCTTAGAAGATGGAAAGATCTTCCATGTTCATGGATTGGCAGAATAAATATCATTAAAATGGCCATCCTCCCAAAAGTGATCTACAGATTTAATGCAATGCCCATTAAACTACCAAGATCATTCCTCACAGACATATAAAAATCAGTCCTTAAATTTATCTGGAATAACAAAAAGCCCAGAATAGCCAAGGTAGTTCTCAGCAACAAAAACCACGCAGGAGGAATCACAATACCTGACTTTAAACTATACTACAAAGCCATTGTAATAAAAACAGCATGGTACTGGCAAAAGAACAGATATATAGACCAATGGAGCAGAAGAGAAGACCCAGAAACAAGCCCACACACTTTCAGCCAATTGATTTTTGACAAAGGGGCCAAAAACATACACCGGATAAAAGATAGCCTCTTTAACAAATGGTGTTGGCAAAACTGGTTAACCATATGCAGAAAATTGGAAATTAATCCCACTTTCTCACCCTGTACAAAAGTCAACTCACGATGGATCAAAGACTTGGAAATTAAACCAGAGACTTTGAAGCTCCTTGAAGAGGGCATAGGTCCAACACTACAACACATAGGCACAGACAAACATTTCCTCAACAAGACCCCAAAGGAACAACAAATTAAAAGGAGAATCAGTACATGGGATTGCATGAAACTGAAGAGCTTCTGTTCAGCAAAGGAAACTATCAAGAATCTCAATCGAGAGCCAACAGAATGGGAGAAGATTTTTGCCACCTACACAACTGATAGAGGACTAATATCTAGAATATATAGAGAACTCAAGAAACTCAACACTAAGAAAACAAAGCATCCAATAACAAAATGGGCAAATGAACTAAATAGACACTTCACAAAAGAAGAAATTCAAATGGCCAATAAATGCATGAAAAAATGCTCAACATCACTGGCAATCAGAGAGATGCAAATCAAAACTACCCTGAGATTTCACCTAACTCCAACTAGAATGGCAATCATTCAAAACACAAAAAACAAAAAATGCTGGCGAGGATGTGGATAAGTGGGAACTCTAAGACATTGTTGGTAGGATTGCAAATTAGTGCAAAACCACTTTAGAAAACAGTATGGAGAATCCTCAGAAGAATGGGAACAAATCTACCATTTGATCCAGCAATACCACTTCTGGGTATCTACCCAAAAGATAGGAAACCAAACCACCAAACTAATGCATGGGTATCTATGTTCATAGCTGCACAATTCACCATAGCCAAACTATGGAACCAGCCAAGATGTCCATCAACAGATGAATGGGTTACAAAACTGTGGGATATGTACACAATGGAATTTTACTCAGCCATCAAAAAAAACTCAATTACATCATTTTCAGGGAAATGGATGTAACTGGAGAACATTATGCTAAGTGAGATTAGTCAGGCACAAAAAATAAGAAATCAGATGCTTTCCCTAATATGTGAGAGTTAGGGAGAAAAGAGGAGCAAACAAGACAACCTAAAGGAGGATAAAGGAGGTGGTAAGAGGAAAATCTCTAAAGCTCACAATGTACTTAAACATATTGAAGTCAATCACTAAGCCAAACAAGGGAGGGAGGGATGGGGAGGGAATGGGGTGGGATTTGGGTAGGGGTTAAATCAGCGATGTGTACATGTTTGTACACACAAGTTTTTTACCCCAATAAGTTGTATGAATATAATGCACCAGTAAAAAAAATTTAAAAAATACCTAGGAATAAACCTAACCCAAGATGTAAAAGGCCTCTACAACAAAAACTATAAAACATTAAAGAAAGAAATTGAAGAAGACCTTGGAAGATAGAAAGATCTCCCATGCTCATGGATAGGTAGAATAAATATCATCAAAATGGCCATTCTGCCAAAACTGATCTATAGATTCAATGCAATTCCCATTAAAATACCAGCTACATTCTTCACAGACCTAGAAAAATCGATCATGAACTTCATATGGAGAAAGAAAAGACCTAGAATAGCCAAAGCAATTCTCAACAATAAGAAACATGTAGGAGGCATCACAATCCCAGACTTCAAATTATACTATAGAGCAATAGTAGTAAAAACAGCATGGTACTGGAACAATAACAGATATACTGACCAGTGGATTAGAATAGAAGATACAGAAAAAAATCCACACAGCTTTAGTCAATTAATCTTTGACAAATGGTCCAAACTTTTCAACAAATGGTGCTGGGAGAACTGGCTATCCATTTGTAGAAAAATGGAACTAAACTCCTATATCTCACCATGCACAGGAATCAACTCAAGATGGATCAAAGACTTAGAAATTAGACCTGAGACTGTGAAGTTAGTAGAGGAGAGCATAGGCTCAACATTACAACACATTGGCACAGGCAGTAACTTTCTCAACAAAACCTCCAAAGCTCAGGAAATTAAAGCAAGAATTAACAAGTGAGATAGCATCAAACTTAAAAGTTTTCTCTCATCAAAGGAAACTATCAATAACCTGAAGAGGAAGCCTACAGAATGGGAAAAGACCTTTACCAGCCACCACTCTGATAGGAGGCTAATATCCAGAATATATAAAGAGCTCAAAAGACTATTCACTAGCAAAACAAACAACCCAATCAAGAAATGGGTGAATGAACTGAATAGACACTTCACAAAAGAAGAGATACAAAGGGCCAATAGATACATGAAAAGATGTTCTACATCACTGGCCATCAGGGAGATGCAAATTCAAACTACACTGAGATTCAATCTAACCCCAGTCAGAGTGGCAAGCATAAAGAAATCAAATAACAACAAATGCTGGCGAGGATGTGGGGAAAGAGGAACTCTTTTACACTGTTGGTGGGAGTGCAAACTAGTTCAGCCACTATGGAGATCTGTGTGGAGATTCCTACGAAAGCTAGGAATAGATCCAACATATGATCCAGCTATACCACTCCTGGGTATTTTTCCAAAAGGGTTGAATCCAGAGAACTATAGCAACATATGCATACCTATGTTCATAGCAGCACAATTCGTAATATCCAAAATATGGAACCAACCCAGAACTCCATCAACAGATGAATGGATAGCAAAACTTTGGGAAATACACACAATGGAATTCTATTCAGCCATAAAGAAGAACAAAATTATATCATTTGCAAGAAGATGGAAAGTCCTGGAGAACATTATGTTAAGCGAGATCAGCCAAGCACAGAAAGAGAAGGTACATATGTTTCCTCTAATATGCCCAAACTAGGGAACACAGAGGATACCAGTGGGACTCCAGATAATGGAGGGGAAATATCAGCAAAGTTTGAATGGAAAGATAGGAGAGGAGGAATGCTGAACTTGGTTAATAAGGGTCTACATCCGAATATGTGTAAAATTATGAATATGGCATGATTACCCTGGACAACCATTGGTGGGAGTGGGGAAGGGAAAACAGGGGCGGGGGGGTGGGGACGGGGCACCATGTATAGTTTAAATGTATACCATTTATGTTCAATAAAAAATTGTTTAAAAAATGGTTTCAATTCATCTCCAGAGAAATATGGTAAAAGGCAGAATTAGATAAATAAAACCCAAGTGATAAGATTCCAAATGGATGTTTGCTACCAGAAAACAAGAGTTTTTTCTGTTTTATGTTTGTTTAAGTTTATAATTTGAGTGTCTCAAAGATAATTTACTTTGTCAAAGAAACAGAGAAAAAGAGACTAGTCTTAAATTATGAAGTATCATGAATTTATGTGACTGTTAGGAAAGATTTATACTTATAGAACACTTTAATGGCAATACAATATAATTAGCCATGTTAATAGTACAGGAGATCATTTCTGATAGCTCATAAAATCAATTATGTGTATCTTATTAATCAAGAAAAACTTTTTCAAAGTACAATCTCATAGCTTGTTAAAATTTAATTATTCATTAAAGAACTCAATTACCTCTGCTGTTTAATTGGTAGATAGGTTTCAATTACGGATTCAAGTTCAGTTCATTTTCATTAATTTCTCTTTCACTTCAACCTCCTATCATTTTCAGATCTCACACATGACAAGCTCTTCTCTAGCATGAATGTACATTTCATAATGATTATTATCACTGATATTATGTTTGATCTAACTGATCTGTAGGAAATGAACTGTTCACCTTTTCAAAGCAATAGCCATTTAATACATCAGAAAAGCAATTAGCTAAATAGCAACCTAATATCCTGAGACTACTCATCCACCTCTGAAAGGTAGATAATGTTTTCACTATTAACTAATGAAGTGAGCCCTAAGATCATCAGTAAGTATTATTTACAAAGGGAAATTCTAAACTTTTAATTCAATACAACTGATGTCCTTTAGAATCAAAGATAATATTTCAAACTAAATTATGTTCCACTGTCACAATACCATCAATCACATTCCCATCACAAATACTTTTACAACACCTTGGTATAAATTTTTCCGAGACCTGCAATAACATATCCATACACATGATAATAGCAGCACAATTTGCAATAGCCAAAATATGGAACCAACTTAGGTCTCCATCAACAGATGAATGGATTGCAAAATTATGGGAAAGACACACAATGAAATTCTACTCAGCTATAAAGAAGAACAAAATCATTTCATTTGCAAGAAGATGGAAAGACCTGGAGAATATTGTGTTAATTGAGATCATCCAAGCACAGAAAGAGAAGGGACTTAAGTTTTCTCTAATATGCTCAAACTAGGGAGTATTAGAAATACCAGAGGGACTCCAGATAATGGAGGAGAAACCTCACCAAATCTAGAATGGAAGGATAGAAGAGGAAGAAGGCTGAGGTTGATTAATGAAGGAGCTACATCCGAATTGGTATAAATATATAAATATATCATGGTTAACCAGGACACTCGTTGTTAGGAGGGGGAAGAGGAAGTAGGGGGGAAGATACCAAGCATAGTCTGAATGTATGCCATTTTCAATATGTTCCACATAAAAATAAAAAATTAAATAAATAAAATGTATTTCAAAGAAAATAAATTTTCACAATCTCTGACCTTCGACAAGGTCGCTACCTTATCTGGGCCTATGTGTTTATCTGTAAAATAACCTTACAAAGTTATTGTGTGTTAATGAGATAATATGTGCAAAAGTCAATATATATAGAAATTGTGATTGTAACTACAGACATTATCTTTGACGTATACTGTGCCACTGTCAAATTTAGCCAATGTGATTTTCCATTTTCCATATAAAACACAAATACAAGATCTTCTACCATCATTTGATTTTGGAAGAATCAACCAAAACACCTCATGCAACTGTTTCTGTCAGCATTTTCACTGCTGTGACCCCAAATACTTAATGAGCACAATTTAGATGACAGAAGATTTATTTTCTCACAGTTCTGGAGATCTCAGAGGTTGCAGTCCATGTAAGGCTGGGTCGTGTCTGCAGAGCTCAGGGCATGGCAACAGTAAGTAGAGTAGGGGAGGGGATGAGAGTCAAAGATATTCTTTAAGGCCAGCTACATCCCTCATAATCTACCTCTTCCGGCACACCCTACCTGCTTACATTACCATCCAGTACATCCATTTATCCATCAATGGATTTATTCAACTGAAGAAATTAGAACTTTCATTATTCAATTACATCAACTCTGAAATACATGAGTTCTCCCAGGAGACATTCTATATCCAAACTATAATAAAGACAATTTGTTCTCACCCCACACAGTCATTCTTTCCCCCAAAGAACACACATAAATGATAAGAGTTAGCTAAACAGAAATCTAAGGGTAGGGAACAATGAAATATGTCCAAGAAAGGACAGAAGAACGTGCCTACTCTGCTCTATATTTTTGTGGGTTTTACTGCTATTGACCTCTCCTCTTTGAAGCTCTTCTCCCTCAGCCTGACATATACAGTCCTGGTTCTTTAATTTTCTCACAATTTATAATAAGCAATATTGTTTATATTTTTATCCAGTTTGTAAATATTTATCAGCAGCTACCATGGGCCAGTCTATGTATAGATACAGTTTCTGCCCTACATCTGCTACTAACCAGATTGAAAATCCTATGTGCAAAAGACATTAATCTATTCTAATCTGTTTTCTTTTGCTATAACAAAATACTAGAGACTAAGAAATTTATAAATAAAACAAGTGTTTCTCATAGTTCCAGAGGCTGAGAATCCTGTATCTAGATGCTGATATCTGGTAAGGACCTTCTTTCTATATAAGATGGTAGAGGGTAGGTATATGCCAACTCAGGCTTCTTCCTCCTCTTCTCATAATGCCATTAATCCTATCATGAGTCCTCATTCTTGTGCCCTCATCTAACCCTATGTCTCAAATGCCCCACATCCAAGTACCATTAACACAGGAATTTGAGGATTAAGTTTTCAACACATAAATTGGGGGGGGGCACATTCAAAGCATAGTAGATATAGAATGTTCTGCTAAATAGGCTACTAGAGAGAGCTTTGAATCCATCTACTTTCAGCACCACTTATAGCCACATGCACAAACTGAAGCTCAGCAGCTCAGCACAGTGAATGGCTTGCAGCTTCATGACTAACCCCAAATGCTCATAGCAATACTTACTTATTGAGCTTCCTAAGTCCCTTTGATTTTTTGACCCAGACATATTTTGTTCATTTTTCTAGGAATAAGGAAAAGTCCAGCCTCTTTATTAAGACCACTCAGGTATATCATTTTTTCTTATTGATTTATTTGCTGAACAATAAATATCAGGATTCAAGCATGCTTTCTTGACCAAGATGCCCAGCTTGGGGAAGAGCCGGGTGACTGTTAGTCACTTTTCATTCTCCATCTCTGAGTTCCTGGATGTCCAGCCAGAAACTGCCATTCCCAGCCTTCTTGGTAGGTGGGTGTGGCCATGTGGTCACTACTTAATGAACAAAAACAGGTAAAAATATCTTTTGCAACTTCTATGTCACTGCAGGAAGCTACTGATGTCCACTTCTTTGTATTTTTCACTTGCTGAAAAATGGCAACCAACTCACTGGAGAATTCTGTTTGGCTCCTTAAGTGGTATCTCTCTATTGAGAGTGACAACCACCTAGGGAGCCTTGTCTTGTCTCAAGACAACCTCAAGAAGCAATGCCACATAATTAACTCTGAGCTGTCTCTCTAGCTGTAGACTGCTACATAAAAAAGAAATAAGCTTCAAGATTTCTCAAACATCCTTAAGCCTTTCTTTTATATAGTTTTGCTTTCACTAAAACTAATGTATGGCTGAAGATAATTTCTTGATAGTTCATTTGAGCAGCAAACCTATTGCTCCTTTTGTATTCACAAGTTTGCTGTTAGAATTTTAAGGGCTAATTCATCACCAAGAAGCAAAATCAATGACCATTTTAGCTCTCTGTAAAATACCAAGAGAGCTATGATTTATACTTATTTTTTTCCACAAGTTTGAGGATGTTAAGGAACTGAACCCATTAACTCTACACAAATATCAACTACAAAGACATTGTTATACCTCTCCATGACATCTTTTGCAAGGGTGTGTCCAGTTCTTCAGGGAATGTGAACCCTTTCAGAAAAGTACTGGTAAGTGTTACAGTGAATTGTAATGATGACTGCCATTTCTAAAACTCCAACTCTGGAGATTTTATGTAAGCAATCACTGAATTTTTTAAATGAAAAGAGGAACACCTGTAATCCCAGTACTTGGGAGACTGAGAGAGAAGTAATGCAGGTTTGGGGCCAGCTTCAGCAATGTAGTGAGACTCATAGCAACTTAGTGAGCTTCGGTTTCAAAATAAAAATATAAAATAAAAAGGGCAGGAGGTATAGCTTAGAGGTAGAATGCCTATGGATTCAATAACCAGTATCCCCCCCAAAAAAAGAGTATAGAAACATAGAATTATATGTCTAACATAAAGGTAATTCAGATAAGCAGAATAAAATTTTTACTTGTGAAACTTACTCCATAACTATAATCACAAGAAAAAGGCATCACAGTATTATACTCTGGGTATGATTATGTTTTCCTTTGAAATTAACCATCACTGTTGCTTTACAACTGTTTGAGCAATAAATATTGTTTCTTTTTATGTCTCTTCTAAATATGTGGAAGTAGCATAAATACTGATTGGTATGCCTCTCAGACTGTACAACATGCCTCACTCTGGTGTAGGCTAGCAACCCACACAGTCAGGGAAGATGCCTGCCACAACTTCCTCCACTACCAAATAACCAATACACACATGTAGTCATATTTTAGGGAAACACTATTGTTGGTATGTGTTTTAACAGACACCTAAAGTAAGCAAAATAATGAAAATAAATATTTGCACAACCATCTGTGGACAGTGCATTAGAAAAGATGTTTCATACATTTCTAAATATATTTTTTAAATAAAAGTTCATTTTTAGTTAAATTTTCCAGCAAATTATTTTTATGAAAAGAGAACCAGTTGAAGAACTTGGTCAGTAAAAAGTAGTTAGCATGTTCACCAAATTTACATATGAAAAAGTCCAAGTTAAAGTATATACTGCACATGCTATAATTTCACCAGAAAATAGCTCAGGTTACAAGTATCCTTTTAAATTTTTTATTATTAAAAATATAGCAATAATTCATTAAAGATGATTTAAGAAATACATTAAAATATGATAATGTTTTACTGATATCTCCACTGTTTAGTTGTGTTACAGTTAGATATAGAATATCTACTGAAAGATTTGTGTATTAATGTTCAGCACTGATGTAATGGAGTCATGAGGGTTGTAATTTCATCAGTCCACAAGTCCATTGCAATGAATAGTGACCTAGGTCCATGGGGTATGGCTGGAGAAGATGGTTCACTGGTCTGTGGCCTTAGGGACTGTGCTTGTGTCATTGACTTCCCTGCTTGCTGGCTCTCTGCTTCCAGCCTCCATGATGTGAGGAGCAGAGCCTGTTTACTCATCCTCTCTCCACTTCCCTTAGCCATTCCCTGAGCTCCAGGACCCTGACCTCACATGGACTTAGCTGGAATCTCCAAGAAATTTTCTTTCTTCTAAGTTGTGTGTTCATGACTTTTGGAATTTAGCAGTTGGAATGTTAACTAAAACAAGTTGCAATCCAATTTAAAATTTAGAATATTTTTTACAGTTGTATGCACCATTTTTTGCATTCACCTTCAATCTACCTATATACTGTATCTGCTTTTCTCACATCACCTTGGGGGTAGAGATAACTAGCTCACTACCTTCTACAAATAGAGACAAAGCCAGGCATGGTGGCACACACTTGTAATCCCAGCATTTGGGAGGCTGAGACCTGGAGGATTGCGTTTCGCAGACAGCCTCAGCTACTTAGTGAGGCCCTTTGCAAATCAGTGAGACCCAGTTTCAAAATAAATAATAATAAAAATAGGGCAGGGGGTGTAGCTTGGAGGTCGAAATACCCTGGGCTCCATCCCCAGACCCACAAAAAAAATAGAGACAATTGCTAAAAAAGTAACATTTCCTAGGAATGGTAGGATGTAGGGGCCCAGGGACTGAGTTTAGACATCTGGTATATGGTTGAAGTGAAAGTGCCATTTTCAGATCTTATTCAAATAAGCCTTCTGTATTGTCTTCCTATGTCTTCTCTTTTCTCCTCTAACCCTACTGGACATCAACATCAGGTCAGCCACAGCTTCCACCCATGGACAAGATGTCAGAGCCCTCATCAGCCCGAGAACCTGAATGCTGAATGCACAAAGCACCCTTCCTTGCCCCCACTGGCTTCAGATGAGAGATGTGAAGAGGCTAGGACTAGGGTCTTGTGTCCATGGTAGTAGTACTAGCTAGTAGAGAAGCACATTCAGACACTTCAAGGTTAATACATAATTCAAGAGCACCATCTCTTATTCTTTCAAAGATGAAGTTCATTTGTGCAAGAATAAAATAGAAATGCTTCTTTGCAGAGATTGACTTGTTCATAGGCATGGGTGAACTAATCACAATGATTGCTTTGCTTTCAGTTGACCTATAACTCCAGGGATCACAGACATATAAAGGAATGACAGAACCCATTTTGCCATGTCTCTATTGCTATAGTAACCTTGTCCAATCAACAGAAAGACATTTGTTAGTGGACATCTTTCTTTTTACACATAAAACCAGATTTGGGGAAAAAACTGATTGTATATCAGCATTCTTACAGCTATAATCTAAACAACTGATCATATAACTTAGAGGAAAGAAGATTTTTCTTAAAGTTTCAGGTTCAGTCCATGAGAGACTGGGAAGCACAGATCTCAAGGCATGGTGGCAGGAAACAGAGAGAGGGAGAGCATATGGGATATGTGCCTCACATCATAGAGGCTAGAAGTAAGAGAGTGATCAGAAGGTGGAGGAACCATATACAATTCCTAAGGCCACACTCTCAGGGACCACCTTCTCTAGCCATACCCTACTGGCCTGGGTCACCATCAACATAAATACATTACAATGGATTTATTCTCTGCTGGAGTTACAACCCTCAAACACCAATTTATGAGCTCTCCAATGTGCCATTCTATATCTAACTATAACATTGCTGTAAGCACCCTTTTCATATTTTATATTATATTCATCTGGCTGTCCTAAATTCATAAATCATTCTCTCTTTTATTCTTTCATTCTCTCACTCTCTCTCTCTCTCTCTCTCTCTCTCTCTCTCTCTCTCTCTCTCTCTCTCATACCCTAATACCCTCTCTCCCTCCAATAAAGCTGTCCTCTGAATCATTCATAACAGAAGATACAATACAAGATAAAGCTGTCCTCTGAATCATTCATAACAGAAGATACAATACAAGAAGCCCTGGCTAGATGCAACCCTACCCAGAGTGTGGTAACCTTACACTTTTTGTTTATTTATAACAACAATGACATTTGTAACAACCCTAAAAATAGTCTGGACCAAAGCACTTTGAAACTTCTTAAGTCTTATCACACCAACCTTTGTCACCATTTGTGTTTCTGCCACCAGATATCCCTATAGGTCAGAGAAAACCAGGTATTTGATGCACACTTGTAATTCCATTACATGTGAGGCTCAGACAGGAAGATCACAGGTTTACAGACACCCTCAGCTACTTAGTGAGGCCCTTCACAACTTAGTGAGACCCTGTTTCAAAATAAAAAATAGGACTGGAAGCCCGGCATGGTGGCACACACCTGTAATCCCAGCATTTAGGAGGCTGAGGCAGAAGGTTCAGTTTTCAGCCAGCCTCAACTACTGAGTGAGGCCCTTTGCAACTCAGTGAGATCTTGTTTCAAAAAAATAAAGAGCTGGGTGTGGTGGTGCATGCTTATAATACCAGCATTCGAGAGGATGAGACAGGAGGATCACATGTTGATGACAGCCTCAGCTAATACTTAGTGAGGCCCTTTGCAACTCAATGAGATCCTGTTTCAAAATAAAGAATAAAAATAGGGCTGGGGGTATAACTTGGAGTTAGATTGTTCCTGGGTTCCATCCCCAGTATGCAAAAAATAAAAAAGAATAAAAGTAGGGCTGGAGTATAGCTTGGAGGTAGAATGCCCCTGGGTTATATCTGCAATACTGCCCAAAAAAGGGGTGAGGGAAAACATACTTTATAGGAGAGCTCATTTACAAAACATTTTAAGATTTGTTACTATTGTTATTATTGGTGCTGAGGATTGAATCCAGGAGCATTGTACCTCCAAGCTATACTCCAAGCATTTTTTTCGGGGGTCAGACTGAGGGTCTTGCTAATTTGCTGACGCCAACCTGGAACCTGAAATCTCCTGTTTCAGCCTTCCAAGTACTGGGACAACAGGGATGTACCACTGCACTGGGCTAAGATTATATATATATATATATATATATATATATATATATATATATATATATATATATATATATATATTATAATGTTTATTTTTATCTCTTAATCTTTTTTTAAATTTTTTATTGGTGCATTATATTCAAACATCATATTGGGGTAAAAAAAAAACTTGTGTGTACAGACATGTACACATCGCTGATTTAACCCCTACCCAATTCCCACCCCATTCCCTCCCTGTCCCTCCTTCCTTTGCTTGGCTTGGTGATTGACTTCGATAAGTTTAAGTACATTGTGTGTTTGAGAGATTTTCCTCTTCCCTCCTCCTTTCTCCTCCTTTAGGTTGTCTTGTTTGCTCCTCTATAGGAATTCCCCCTTCAAGAGTTCCTCTATGACCCATTTCTCCCTAACTCTCACATATTAGGGAAAGCATATACCCAGAAGTGGTATTGCTGGATCAAATGGTAGGTTTGTTTCCATTCTTCTGAGGATTCTCCATACTGTTTTCCAAAGTGGTTGCACTAATTTGCAATCCTACCAACAATGTCTTAGACTTTCCACTTCTCCACATCCTCAACAGCATCTGTTGTTTTTTGTGTTTTGAATGATTGCCATTCTAGTTGGAGTTAGGTGAAATCTCAGGGTAGTTTTGATTTGCATCTCTCTGATTGCCAGTGATGTTGAGCATTTTTTCATGCATTTATTGGCCATTTGAATTTCTTCTTTTGTGAAGTGTCTATTTAGTTCATTTGCCCATTTTGTTATTGGATGCTTTGTTTTCTTAGTGTTGAGTTTCTTGAGTTCTCTATATATTCTAGATATTAGTCCTCTATCAGTTGTGTAGGTGGCAAAAATCTTCTCCCATTCTGTTGGCTCTCGATTGAGATTCTTGATAGTTTCCTTTGCTGAACAGAAGCTCTTCAGTTTCATGCAATCCCATGTATTGATTCTCCTTTTAATTTGTTGTGCCTTTGGGGTCTTTTTGAGAAAGTGTTTATCTGTGCCTATGTGTTGCAGTGTTGGACATATACCCTCTTCAAGGAGCTTCAAAGTCTCTGGTTTGATTTCCAAGTCTGATCCATCTGAGTTGACTTTTGTACAGGGTGAGAAAGTGGGATTAATTTCCAATTTTCTGTATATGGTTAACCAGTTTTGCCAAAACCATTTGTTAAAGAGGTTATCTTTTTTCCAGTGTATGTTTTTTGCCCCTTTGTCAAAAATCAATTGGCTGAAAGTGGGTGGACTTTTTTCTGGGTTTTCTATTCTGATCCATTGGTCTATGTATCAGTTTTTTGCCAGTTCCATGCTGTTTTTATTACAGTGGCTTTGTAGTATTGTTTAAAGTCGGGTATTGTGATTCCTCCTGCATGGTTTTTGTTGCTGAGAACTACCTTGGCTATTCTGGGCTTTTTGTTATTCCAGATAAATTTAAGGACAGAGTTTTCTATGTCTGTGAGGAATGATCTTGGTAGTTTAATGGGCATTGCATTAAATCTGTAGATCACTTTTGGAAGGATGGCCATTTTAATGATTATTCATTCTGCCAATCCATGAACATGGAGGATCCTTCCATCTTCTAAGATCTTCTTCAATTTCTTTTTTCAGTGTTTTATGATTTTCTTTGTAGAGGTCTTTTACTTCCTTGGTCAAGTTTATTCCTAAGTATTTTATATTTTTGTGGGGTATCCTGAGTGGAAGTGTTTTCTTATTTTCTTTTTCAGTGGATTTATGGTTGGTGTATGGGAAAGCTTCTGATTTTTTTAAAATTAATTTTGTATCCATATATTTTGCTGAATTTCTTAATCAGTGCTATAAGTCTTTTGGTTGAGTTTTGGGGTTTTCTAAATATAGTATTATGTCATCTGCAAATAGTGAAAGTTTGAGTTCTTCTTTTCCTATTTGTACTCCTCTAATTTCCTTTTCTTGCCTATTGCTCTGGCTACAGTCTCTAGTACTATATCGAAGAGAAGTGGTGATAATTGACATCTTTGTCTCATTCCAGTTGTTAGGGGAATTCCTGAAGTTTTTCCCCAATTAATATGATGCTGGAAATGGGCTTATTGTAGATTGCCTTAATAATGTTGAGATATGTTCCTTCGATTCCAATTCTCTGCAGTGTTTTTATCATAAATGGATGTTGAATTTTATCAAATGCTTTTTCAGTGTCTATTGAAATGATCATGTGATTTTTGTCTTTGATTCTGTTTATATGATGAATTACATGGATTGATTTTCGTATATTGAACCAGCCTTGCATCCCTGGGATGAACCCTACCTGGTCATGGTGTATGATTTTCTTGACGTGGTTTTGAATGCATGTTGCTAGTATTTTGTTTAATAGTTTTGCATCCAAGTTCATCAGAGATATAGGCCTGTAGCTTTCCTTCCTTGAACTGTCTTTATTCAGTTTGGGTATTAGTGTGATATTGGCTTCATCAAATGTATTTGGAAGAGTCCCGTTTTTTTCTATTTTGTAAAATAGTTTGAGTAGTATTGGGATTAGCTCTTCTATAAAGGTTTTATAGAATTCACTTGGGAAACCATCTGGTCCTTGGCTTTTGTTTGATGGTAAGATCTTTATTGCTGTTTAAATCTCTTTGATTATTACTGGTTGGTTTAAGTGTTCTATATCTTCTTGACTCAGTTTAGGAAGGTTGTATTTATATAGGAAGTGGTCGATAATAATCTTCCTTGAAGAGATTATTGATCTCTTTGGTTTCACCTTCTTTTCCCTCCTCTATTCCAATTATTCTTAGGTTAGCTCTCTTAAAATGGGCCCATATTTCGTCAATGTCAGATTCCTGCTGATGGATTTTTTTTTCTAAATTAGAAACTATGTGTTCATTTTTGTTGTGATCATCTTCTAGAAGTGAGATTCTATTTTCCATGTGTTCTAAACTATTGTTTATACTTGGAATTGAGGCTTTATATCAATGATTGCATCCTTTATATCTTTTTTACTCTCTCTGAATTCTTTTTGAAAGTCCTGTATTATTTCTACAGTTATTTTCCTGATTTGATCTTCCAGAGATCTCTGGGTTTCTGTTATCAGGTTCTGATGTTGTGGGGTTGTGGGCATTCATTGCTCCATTGTTATTTCTCTTTCCCATGATTTTGGAAGTTTGTGCCTTCTATGGGTTCTTCCCTGGGTCACTACGACTTCACTTAAGGTGCTATGGATCTCATGTTTGTGGTATCTGAGTCACCACTACTCCTTTACTGGGTTGTATCACAAAGTCTCAGACCCAGAGTGTAAATTGAGGCTGCTTTAAACCATGGGGTGTGCCAGGTTGGGCATTCTCCCGCGGGGGGTTGTGACTATGGTGTGATATATCTGCCACCGCCACTCCTCCACTGGGTTGGACTGTCAAAATCTCCGACCCAGGGAAACTATCTGCGCAAGTCTCTGGGAGTGCAGTACTCGGATTTCTCCTCTAGGGGCTGCAATTTGACTCACGGTTGTTGAGTGTGCTGATGGAGCTGTAGTGGACCCAGTGAATGCGCTGCTGCCACCGCTGGCAATATAGCACTGCTGCCATGCCCTAGGTCATGAGGCTGGTTTATTTCTTCTCTTGTTTTGAGCTCTGCTCTGAGTCCTTGCAAGGTGTGCTGAGCCCAGCCCTTGGGAGCTTTAGACACTCCTTGCATCGAAAAAACTGCTGACTGCTACCTGGCTGTTCAGCAGCTGCTCACCTCAGCTCGCTGTCCACCCCTCCTCTTTGGAGCCTGGTGGCTGGTTGAGTGCATTGGTCTGGAGCCATCCGGTGAACTCACCGCTGCTGCCAGCAGTAAGGCGCTGCTGCCACGTCCTCAGCCGTGAGGGTGGCGTATTTCTTCTCTGGTTCTGAGCTCCACTCTGAGTCCCTGCAGGGTGTGCTGATCCCGACCCTTGGGAGCTTTAGACGCTCCTTACACCAAAAAATCTGCTGACTGCTGCCCAGCTGTTCAGCAGCTGCTCACCTCTGCTCTCTGTCCACCCCTCCTCTCTGGCGCCTGGTGGCTGGTTGAGTGTGTTGGTCTGGAGCCATCCAGTGAACTTGCCGCTGCCGCCGGCAGTAAGGCACTGCTGCTGCGTCCTTGGTCATGAGGCCGGCGTACCTCCTCTCTAGATTTGAGCTCTCTTCTGAGTCTCCCTCCTCTCTGGTGCCTGGTGCTGCAAGGGAAGATGGCGTTCACGTGGCTCCACACCGCAGCTCTGGCCACGACACTGTGGGCTGGTTTCCTTCTGGTGTCTCATTTTTCCAGCCCTCTTTTTCTCTGTCCCTTGTATTTACAATTTATATTTCTTTGCTGATGGTGTTTTCTGGCTCTGAAAGGCACTGGTTTTGTGGTGATAGAGATTGATTGTTAGCGGGACTCGTGAGCGCCGCTTTTCTCCATCTCCATCTTCCCGGAAGTCTAAGATTTTATTTTTAATGTAAAATCCACATCACTTACAGTGAGAGTTCTGGCTGGAACTAACACCAGCCTTCTCATCCTTTCAGAACCTCAAGACCATGTAGAGTCCCAGCCAAAAGCTTTCCTTCACACAGAGCCACCAGGCCATAGCATGCTTGTCTACGCTGTATTTTGTTATATAGAAGCGTTTATCTGAAATGTCCAAGACCTGACATTCCAAATGCAGATTTCTGGGACCAAGATCTGTGGACACTAAAAAAGCACAGTAATTATTATTTACAGAAGAAAAAACACATAAACCCCTAGATGTCATCTCACTCCCTACCTTTCCAGAGAGAACAGGCTGTAATTACCTATCATGACCTGTACCAGCTCAAATAGATGAATAAATATTTGTCTGAAGAATAACTTCAGTAATAAGAGCCTTGGGCAAAGAATACCAGCTGTTTTCAATTATTCTGATATGGTCATTTTTAAAAATTTATCCACAAAAATTGTTATTTGGAAACAATTTTCTTCTAAAGACATTTTATAATTCACCTAATTATCTCTTCAAACACAGTTCCTATCAAAGTTCTCAAAAGTGGATACAAATTAAAGCTCAACTTTATTTATACATATGTGAATGTATATGTTTATTTATATGTAAATACAAATATGTGTAAATACATATATACAGATATATTCATGTATGGATATAGCCCAAACGTTAGATTTTTCTCCCTGATGGTGAACCCAACTGTCATATATCAGAAACCTGGGAGTCAAATTTACCTCTCCCCTCTCTTCCATGTTATTGTAATTCCAACAGGTAAGCATTTTTGTTTATTCTGTCTGCTTAGTAACTCCTTCTCTGCATTGGTACTAATTTTCAGTCAGCAAGTAGATTTTTTACTTACTATTTTTCTGCTTCTCAATCTCAATGACATAGGAGCATTAAGTGTGTGTGTGTGTGTGTGTGTGTGTGTGTGTGTGTGTGTGTGTTTAGAAGGTTTTCATAGAAAGAAATATTAATTTAAATATTTTATAAGTAAAGTGCTAAGTGCAAATTAAAAAAGAAGAGAGTAAAGGGGTGGCAAAGATGATATAAAACAAGATGAAATAAATGAACAGAGTGTGCATAGCAAGTAATTTGGCTTTGTAGTCATCTTGCTGCCCAGAATCCTGATCGAAAGAGTTTCAGACAGAAATCTAATATTTAAAGAACTGGCAGGAAGGAAAGAAAAAATTAGAATTCAAAGGACAACCTGGAGATTTCAATGTCAATAAAATAAAGTGCATTCAATCACCAAGAGACCCAACAAAACAAGAACTAAAAGAAACTGCTCACTGAAATTGGCAGGTGACCTTAGCAAATGAAAGTACAATGTCAGGGGTAGTTTCATGTGTATATAGTTTTGTAGAAAAGTGAAAATATTCATATAAAGAACATAGATTAACTGAAAAATGGTGGTCACCTAGAGAGCAAGAGGAAAACAGTGAGAAAAGGATGTTTTAGCCATAGATGGAAATTTTCATCTCAAAGAATTTGAATCAAATGTAACTAAAGGTTACATTTATTAGTCACATATGGTGAGTTCATGGATGCCTGTGTTTTGCACACATTTCAACTCAAATTACTTTATAATTTTAAATTTTAATAGAAAATAGGATCATTGAGTTTGAAATGTCCTCTAAGATAACTTACAGGACAATGTCCCCAGAGAAAGCAGGAAAGAAGAGGACCTGAGAGAGAAATCACATCACAATACTGAAGCCTAAAAAAAATGAAGGTGATGCACTTGAGTACACAGGATGTGATGCTCAGGCTGTGAAGTGGGGATCCAGACACCCTAGGTCTGCCCTTCCCACAGCTTCCACAAACACCCACTACAGCCTAGCCACATGATTCTCCTGCTCATATACATCCCGTCTGCCATTTATCCTAAGGATAAAAGCTCAGATTCCTCCCACAGCAATATGTTCCTTGCTAATTTTTCCATTCTTGTAGAGCCATCTTTTCTCTCTCTTTATTTCTATCTCTTCCCACTCCAGAAAAAAAAACATTGTAGACACACCCAACTTCCTTCAGTCACCTGAAATTTCCTCACCCTTTATGGTTTATGATTTTTAAAATGTGCAGTTGCATCTTAGGAGCCCATCCTTCTCTCTGCTACATCTCACCATGTTGGGGTTTGACTCTGAAATGTCCCTAAAGGCCCATACAATAAAGGCTTGCTCTCCAGCCTATGATGGGACTGGAAGATGGTGGGACCTTAGATGTGGGGTATAGTGGGAGGAAATTAAGTCATTAGTGAGTACTCTTAAAGGATATTTGGGAATATTGGTCCTTTCTCTTTTTTTCAGTCAGAGAATTTTTAAGCTCTATAATAATATACCTACCTTCCATGATTAGAATCTTATGCAGAAATACAGAAATTTGCTTTATTTTTTCAGAAAATGTATAAATATCATGAATAAAAACTTGCCAATTGAAAACAGATCTCCCAATTTGTGCTTCTTCTATAAAAGTACAGTTATTCTTTCAATCAGCATACTAGTCAACTGCTCTATTAGATTATATAAATCACAAAGTCTTCCGGGCTCCAAAATTTGTGAAACTCATTCTCTACTGCCTATTTTCTTTGAAAGAGTTAATTTTCTTTGAATGACTAAGAAATTTAATTATGCAGATAGATTATTTTACCATAACATTGGCTCTCTAGAATAACATTGGAAATGTCCTATTTTTATTCCACTTGTGCGTCTGCATTTTCTAGAGTTCATTGCACATTTAATGAAAAGCTGTTAATTATGTGAGTAAGAATTGTATTTTTCCTCTAAAATATATCACATAATGAACTTAATTAAGAGTGTTATAGAGGCTTGCTTCTTAGGAGGACATGTACAAATTACCCCGAGCTTTAACAAATTAAGAATCTGTTCCATGAAGTCAGAGTATTACAAAATCACCAAATTAAACTTTGTGTGAGCTTGAAACTTAATCATTCAGGGTGAGTTTTATGATGCTTAATTTCTCCTGGGTTGCTTAATTATGGACTTCCAGTGCATTTATAATTGTCATGAGTCTTAACTTCCTGTGGTACATATACTGACTTTTTAAAATGTATCAGCACAAATCTGTGGCAAACATTTTCATACATATTTGTTCTACCCAAATAGATTTGGTCATTATTAACACATTGTAAACAATGTGTACCAAATACATCTCTACCAAACTCTATGTTATTGATTAGGGTTCATATTCATCGGTTTACTTAACAAGCATATAACACCCAGAAGTAAGTGGCACTGTCTGTGTTTCACTGATGGAGAACAAAAAGTAAGGTGACTGAGGTTATGAAACTATCCCAGGTTCAAATGCACAAGTGGCAGAACCAGGATTTGAACTCGTGTCTTTCTGATTCCAGAGCTCATGCTTGCTAGTCATTGCTATGCTACAGTGTCTTTAGGTGGGATATTTGCCTATGCTTCATAATTACATCCTCCCAGAGCTGCATTGGAAAAGTAGTAAATGTCAAATATTGCCTACATAAAAAGTAATTAATAGATCAAAACTCTTACAATAAAAATGCAACCATCTTGTACTACATTAAGATATATGACTACAATGCACCAATTAAATAAATAAATGCATAAGAATATGTATTACAAAAATATGCAAAACAAATTTGGCATATATATGCATATACATACATATATATGCATCATATATACATACATATACAGGATGAATATCAGCCCAGTTTTCCAAGTGAGAAAGCTAAGCCTTAAAACAGAACTAACAGAACTAAGTCTACAGAGTAACTAATAGGTCTGAGAGTCACTACAGGTCTTTGACTTCTACCACCAGTTCTGTCTAAAAACCAAGCAAGGCTCAGAGAGCTTCAAGGCACAGTATCACTGAGATTGGGTGTAGGAGGAGCAGACTCTGGTGCAGTAAAAATTCCTACTTATGAGTGAAGAAATTTAAAAAAGTAAAACCTGTCTTTCCTCATTTGTAAAATGTGAATAATAGAAGTCCCTATCATTGATCATTGGGAGCATCATATGAGATAACATGCTAGTACCCTAGACACAGAGCTAGAAATGAGAAAACATCACCATCATACACACAAACATCATTATAGTCTGTTTGCTTGTTTGTTTGTTTCTGGAAATTAAACCCAGGAAAGTTCTACCTCCAAGCTACACCCACAACCCTATTTTATCATTTATTTATTTATTTATTTTGTAAACAAGGTCTTGCGAAGTTTCTGAGAATTTCACTAAGTTCTTGAGGCTGACTTCAAACCTGTGATCCTCCTGTGTCAACCTCCCCTTACACACAGGGAAACAAGCATGTGCCACCTTGCCTGGTTACCCTCATCATCTTATACACTCTTGCTATAGAACACAGTCTCCCAATGTGTTCTTACACTGCTCGTGGCACATGTACTTCAAGGGTCAAGCCATTTTTCACGATCTTTTAATTCTTGCAGTAACATCAAAAAAAATTTTTTTGATTCATTTTTAGAAATCATGCCAGATGTGGTGACACATTCCTATAATCCCAGTACTTGGTAGGCTGAGACAGAAGGATTGCAGGTTCTAGGAAAGTGAGCCTCAGCAAGTATTGAGACTCTCATGAATCTAGTGAGACTTTTTTTCCAAATAAGAAATAAAATAGATGGTGGCACACGTTTGTAACCCCTGTGCTTGGGAGGCAGAGACAGGAGGTTTGAGCCAGTTGAAAGCCAGCCGCGCTGGCTTAAGAGACCCTGTTTCCAAATAAAAAAATATAAAAATAGGTCTGGGAGTGTAGCTCAGAGGTACAAGGGTTTCCAGAAACCCCCAGTACCACCAAAGGAAAAAAATAAAAGAAATAAAATCGGGCTGGGGGTGTAATATTAAGGTAGAATCCATCTGGGCTTCATTCCAAGTACCACCAAAAAAAAAAATCACTTTTTCATCTCAGTTTTCTTTTTTTTTTTAATTTTTTATTGGTGCACTGTATTCATACATCATAGTGGGATACAAACTTTTGTAGACATACATGCACACATCGCCCAGTCAGCCCCCACCCGATCCCCACCCCATTCCCTCCCCATCCCTCCTTCCCATGCTTGGCTTAGTGGTTGACATCTAGTATTATAGCAATTTATCCAAAACTAAAAATGATAATCTCACATAACAGTTTCATTTGTCTGATACCAAGCTTTTGTTGATTTAAAGATAACATTTCAATATTTCTTTTTGCTTTCTTTCTTACCAGAGAATATTGTTTTATTTTCTTTTTTTTTTTAGATGAAACTATCATAGCCGGGCGTGGTGGCGCACGCTTGTAATCCCCGTGCTTGGGAGGCAGAGACAGGAAGATCGCGCAGGTTCGAAGCCAGCCGCGCTGGTGTAAGAGACCCTGTTTCAAAAATATAAAATAGGTCTGGGAGCGTAGCCCAGAGGTAGAAGGGCTTCCAGGAACCCCAGTACCACCAAAAAAAAAAAGAAAGAAAAGAAACTATCATATATTTATATATTTATTTTTCAGAAAAAATCTATCCTAATATAGAATATGGACTCTAGATACCCAAAACGAACTCAAAAAAGAACAAAGCTAGAAGATATATATTTTCTGATTTCAAACCATATAAAGCTACAATAACTGAAACAGTGTAGTACTGTTCTAAAGGCAGATATATAAACCATTGGAGTTAAATAAAAGCCTAGAGATAAATTCTTTCATATATTGTCAAGTTATTTTTGACAAGGTTTCCACGAACATTTGGTGGTGGAAATAATAATCTTTTAACTAAATATTTTTGAAAAATAATAATTACATGGAAAAGAATAAAATTGGACCCTTACCTAATCCCATATACAAGTATTAACTCAAAATAGATAAAAGACCTAAATATAAATCTTAAGACTATAAACTTTTAGGAGAAAATCTGGGTCATAAAACCTCACAACATTGAAATTGGCAGTGATTTCTTGGATATGATTTCAATGGCACAGGCAACAGAAGAGTATACAAACTCCCTAAAAAAAATATTGTATATCCAAAGACAATGTAAACAGAGTTAAAAGTTACTGATTGAATGGGATAAAATATTTCTAAGTGCTATATCTGAAGGTATATTAATATTCCAACTAGAATTCCTAAAAATTAACAACAATAAAAGCAAACAATACAATTTAGAGATATGTAAAAGACTAACATAAGTAATGAATCTCCACAGATAACTAATCTTAGTTATCTGTTGGATGGAAAATCTTGTTTCTCTGGTTGTGGTGTGTGTTACCTATTTCTTCTTTGTAGTTAATCTCTTTGAGTATTTTCTCTAGCGCTGGTTTTGAAGACATAAATTCCTTGAGGTGCTGTTTGTCATGGAAGCTTCTTATTTCTCCATCTAATTTGATAGAAAGTTTTGCTGGGTAGGAAATTTTTGGCTGGAAGTTGTTTTCTTTCAGAGTTTGGAATATGTTACTCCAAGCCCTTCTGGCTCTCATGACTTGGTTTGGGAAGTCTGGAGTGATTCTAATTGGTTTTTCTCTGAATGTCACTTGGCCCTTTGTTTTTGTTGTCTTTAAGATTCTCTGCTTGGCTTCCACAGTGGTCATTTTGACAATTATGTGTCGTGGGGATCCTCTTCTCCTGTCTAAAGGGAGTTCTATAAGTTTCCTGGACCTGTGTATCAGCCTCTTGCTCTATGTTTGGAAAATTTTCTGCTATTACTTCCTTGAAGAGATTGTTGATCCCTTTGGTTTCACCTTCTTTTCCCTCCTCTATTCCAATTATTCTAAGGTTATCTCTCTTAAAATGGGCCCATAGTTCTTCAATGTCAGATTCCTGCTGTCGGATATTTTTTTCTAGATTAGAAACTATGCGTTCATTTTTGTATTGCTCATCTTCTAAGAGCGAGATTCTATTCTCCATGTGGTCTAATCAGTTGTTTTTACTTTGAATTGAGGCCTTTACTTCATTATTTGCATCTTTTATCTCTTTTTGGCTCTCTCTGAATTCTTTCTGAAACACCTCTATTATTTCTACAGTTATTTTCCTGATTTGTTCTTCGAGAAATCTCTGAATTTCTGTTTTATTTGGTTCTGATGTTGTGGAATTGTGGGCATTCATTGCTCCGTTGTTATTCCTCTTTCCCATGATTTTGGAAGTTTGTGCCTTCTCTGAGTTCTTCCCTTGGGTCACTATGACTTCATTTAAGGTGCTCTGGATCTCAAGTCTGTGGTATCTCAGACCCCACTACTCCTTTTCTGGGTTGTATCACAGAGTTTCAGACCCAGGGAGTCGATAGAGGCTGCCTTAGACTATGGGGGGGTGCCAGGTTGGGCATTCTCCTATGGTGTGATATCTCTGCCACCGCCACTCCCCCACTGGGTCAAGTCCCTGGGAGTGCAGTACTGGGATTTCTCCTCTGGGGCCTGCAATTTGACTGACTGTTGTTGAATATGCAGATCGAGCTGTAGTGAACTCGGTGAATTTGCTGCTGCTGCCGCCAGTGGCAATATGGCGCCGCTGCCACATCCTTGGCCATGAGGATGGCGTATTTGTTCTCTGTTTTTGAGCTCCACTCTGAGTCCCTGCAGCGTGTGCTGAGCTCAGCCACTGGGAGCTTAAATGCTCCCTGTGCCAAAAAATCCCGCCTGGCTGTTCCGCAGCAGCTCACATCGGCCTGCTGTAGCCATCCGGTGAACTCGCTGCTGCCGCCGGCAGTAAGGTACTGCTGCCGTGTCCTTGGGCATGAGGCCTGTGTATCTCCTCTGTGGCTCTGAGCTTTGTTCTGAGTCCCCTTCCTCTCTGGAGCCTGGTGATTTTTTTTTCCTCTGGTGATGGTGTTTTCTGGCTATGCAAGGCACTGATTTTGCGGTAATGGAGATTAGTTGTTAGTGGGGCTCTTAAGCCCCACTTTTCTCGGTCGCCATCTTCTCATCTCAGTTTTCTAACAAAGAAAGATCAAGCTGTTTCTGTATATATATAACAGGCAATTGTAACAGATGAAAATTGAATTAAAATACTCATTTTCACTTATGCATTTTTTACGTTTGCATTATTTACATAGTGAAAGATACTTGTTATCCATTTTATGATTGCGATATTAAATTTGCATTTATTTTTTGGTATATTTTAATTAAACATAATAATGAAGTTCAAAGTGATAGTTTGCTTTTAAAACAAACTTGGTGCTTGCCTGTAATCCCAATATTTGGGAAGCTGAGACAGGAGAATCACAGGTTTGAGGCTAGTGCAGAATAATTAGTGAGACCACATTTCAAAATGAAAAAATAAAAAGGGTTGGTGGTGCACTTCAGTGGTAGAACAAAACTGAGTTCAATCGCCATAAAAATACACACACAAAGAGCCAGACTATCAGAAAACAGCAAACACAAAAAAACAGCAATAGAGTACTAACTGAATAAATCATGCACATTCACGTGAAGGAGTACTACATAGCTGTGAAGAGAATAAAGAAGTCTTCATAAATACCATGAAGTAAGTTATTACAGGTTATGTTATGTGGGGGGGAAAGCAAGGTGAAGCAAAGTAGATTTAGTAGGCTACAATTTTATTATTAAGTGGAAGAATATGTATGTACATATGTGTGCTACAAACCTGAAACTAAAAATAATTAAAGGAGGAGGTGGCAGAGTAGAGTCAACAAAAATATAAAATGGTCTAATATGATTATAATTTGTTTTAAAGATTTGACTTTGGAAACATGTAAATGTTTATAACTCTAACACAAAAATAATGAATATTGCTTCCAAGACAATGGAATAGTCATACTTTTCCTTATTCTGCTGCTATTGCAAGGGAATCCTGAACATTGTATTTAAGCACAAGAAGACTGAAGGATAGAAGAAGGCAGGACAAGAGAAATCAAGACTAGAGAAACTAAAGTCTTCATTTTTTTTATTCCTCTCAAATTTCCTCAAATGCCTATACCACAGAAGCCAACAACCCAGAGATATGAGTGGACACAGACAAAAACATCTACAAGAAAAACATGCTCCCTTTACTCAGAGGACCAGGAAAGGGTCAGCTTAGCAATGCAGGAAACATTTAGAAAATAAATGTTATTAGCCAGATGCAGATTTGTGATCCCTATACTTGGGAGGCTGAAACAGGAGGATCTCAAGTTCAAGGTAAACCTCAGAAATTCAGTGAGACCCTGTTTTAAACTAAAAATGGATGGAGGTATAGCTTAGAGGTCCCTGGATTACTCCCCAGTATCAAATAAATAAATAAATAAATAAATAAATAAATAAATAAATAAATAAATATTGCTAGCCACTTTACTCCAGGAAAACCCTGCAGGGAACAGCCAGAGCCTTACCTGCCCCATAGCCAAAGCAGGGGCAGACTTGGACCCCGCTAGTCTGTAATGAAAGCACCCATTTCCCCCTCCCAGGGAGTATTAGAGATATGCAACTGGGAACCTGGACTTTCACCCCGACTCCTGCACTGCTGAGGATGGCCTGTTGGCAGGAGAGACCATGTGGGGTCATGGATGGCATCAAAGTACTGAGGATCCGTGCTATAGTGGTACCTAAGAAGGTTCAGTGAGAACCAAGTCTTCCAGCAGTAAGGAGCACATCGCCATGGCTTCTGTGACCCTGGGAAGGTTATGGTAATGAGGTGCACTTCATCCTTTCAGACACAGTGGTACAAAAGGAACCCCTTTTCCCCAGAGGCCACAGAGTCTGAGCAAAGAACCTGGGCCGGTACCTTCCTTGGGAGTAGTGGGCAGTGTCCTGACCATGTAGCAATTTCAGAAAGACCTTCTAAAACATGAGATTCTAGCCGGGCGTGGTGGCGCACGCTTGTAATCCCGCTCTTGGGAGGCAGAGACAGGAGGATCGCGCAGGTTCGAAGCCAGCCGCGCGCTGGCTTAGGAGACCCTGTTTCCAAATAAAAATGTAAAAATAGGTCTGGGAGTGTAGCCCGTAGGTAGAAGGGCTTCCAGGAACCCCAGTACCACCAAAAAATAAAAAATAAATAAATAAATAAATAAATAAATAAATAAAACATAAGATCTTCCAGAGTCCTGTAATACCAAACAGTCCCGTTTCCATTGGAAATCACTTATCTCACTTATACCAAGAAACAGCAATATCTTTATTTGTCTTTTCCAGGATTTTGTTTTTATTTTGGTATTGTAATGTTATTTTGATGTTGTTGTTTTGTTTTGTGTTGTGTTTATTTCATTTTAGCTTTTATATCTTTATTGGTTCATTGTAATCATAATGTAGTTCACATACATAATGTAGTTCGCATAGATGATGACATACTTCACACAGCACTTGGTGGACTTTCCCACAGTTTTTCCCCCATTCCACCTTCCCCATATATGATGATGAGATTGGAATTTATATTCTCACATATTCACATAATGCCAAGAGAAGTAATTCATTCATGAATTCTTCCTCTTCCCTCCATTTCTCTCCCCTCGACCACCTCCATCACTTCACTGGGGATCCTCCTAAGTTATATAAAGTCCCTCTGGTATCTGGATTACTCCTCAGTTTCTGCAAATGTGACTGGCTAATATCATTTAACATAATGCTGTCCAGGTCCCTCCATTTTCCTGGAAATAACATAATTTTGTTCTTCTTTATTGCTGAGTAGTATGTATATTCTACAATTTTGTAATCCATTTCAGTTGATGAACACTTAGATTGGTTCCATAATTTGGCTATTGTGAATTGTGCTTCTAGAAACAAGAATATGCATGTATTGCTATAATATTCTGATTTCAGTCCATTTGAAAAAATAAACAGGAGTGGCATAGCGAGATCATATGGTGAAAACATTCTCAATTTTCTGAGAAATCTCTACACTGATCTCCATAGTGGCTGTATTAATTTGCAACACCTCCAAAAGTGTAGAAGAGTTTCTTTTTCCCTGCACCCTGGCCAGCATTTATTGTTGTTTGACTTCTTGATGTCTTAATTACCAGATTAAAAAGGAGTGATGATAGTGCTCTCTCTCTCTCTCTCTCTCTCTCTCTCTCTCTCTCTCTCTCTCTCCCTCTCTCTCTCTCTCTCTCTCTCCCTCTCCCTCTCCCTCTCTCTCTCCATATATACTGAAATATCATCGTGCCAGAGGCAAGGAAACTATCAAAGAGTACTGGAGTCATATTAAAAGGAATCAGCTGGGTGTGGTGACACACACTTGTAATCTCAGTATTTGGTAGGCTGAGACAGAAAGATCTAGGTTTGTGGCCAGCCTCAGCTACTTAGTGAGACCTCACATTCCCAAAAGGCAGATTGGTGATTTCATCTTGATCCACAATGGAGTATAGAATTTCAGGTTTCAGACAGGTGTGGTGGTACACACCTGTGATTCCAGTACCTGTGAGGCTGAAACAGGAAGATCTTAGGTTTGAGGCCAGCCTAGTAATTTAGTAAGACCCTCTGCAACTTAAGGAGAACTTGTTTAAAATAACAATAAAGTAAAATAAGGCTTGGGTGTAATTTGGAGGTAGAATGCCCCTGGGCTCAATCCTCAGTACTAAATAATAGAAAGAAAAAAGAAAAGAATTCAGGTTTCATTGAGTCAGTGCTTTTAAATGTAGCCAGCACAAATGCTGCACAGATCTGTGTACCATGAAAGCTGGCGGCCAATAAGACCTCTCAGAGTCTCATTCCCAATGTAAGTCTCATGAAACAATAGCAGTGATCCCCAGGACCACCATGTCCACGTAAGTTAAAATAGCTAGTTAAAGCTGCATGCTTAATTTTGTATCCACTGATATATTCCAGAATTAGGTCATGGCCAGGGTGTTTAGTTAAGCTTCACATTGAACAGAACTAACAGATTTTTCCTAGTCTCATTCAGTATTTCTCAGTCTGACTTACCCTTTATCTCCATCACCATCTGTTTTTCAAAAAAGTTTAAATTACCCCATCTTTGTAAAATTGCCATGGTATTTCCAAAGATGCATCCACTGCCCCTGGAGCTCAAGTTTTCTCTAGACACAGACAAGCTTTCTGCGTGGTACAACAAATTATTTACCTTGGAGCACATCTGAGATTATATTTTGGTAAATTAATATGTTATAAGCATCTTTCTTATGTAGAACACTTCATAATAATAAATTATATCAAATAGTAAAATTTAATTTTATGGTATATGCACACAAAGGAATATCTAATTAGGCACCATTTAATTCTTAAAAATATAAACTGTACATTTGTCATTTCTTCTACCACATGGAAGTCTAACACAGTCATTCGTTTAACGATCACATCAGCAATTGAGCACACACTCTATGCAGCAGAGAAGAGTGATCATAGACCTGCAAAGTCCCTGCTTGTCTACATAATGTCATCAGCCATTAAGAATAGATAATTATTTTGAACTTTATATTAGCTAAATTCAATTTGACAACAAAATGAGTATGAACCATGTTCAAAATCCAAAATACACAAGAAATGCCACGCAAATTTATTTTCTAATGAGTGCACTTAATTCCTATTTTGAGCCCCCATTTCCAACAAACATGCAAAAGAAACTAACCACAGATGTCTTGGGAGTTTCCTCCCTCCCTTCTGCAGGTTCACATCAGTATTCCAAGAAGCAACACTGTGCCAGCCTACTACAATGTACAGGCAACCCCCAGTACCTCCATGTACATAAGTGAGAGCAGGGACACCCATTGTCCTGGTTATATGCCTGCTAAAGTCAACAACGTGTCTGTTGCTACAGTCTTGGGGCACATAATCTGTCAGTCGTCTGTCTGTCTGTGGTTCTGCCTGACTTGCTTCACCTGCAGTTACTCCAAGCAGCTTGTTTGAGCCCTGTGAGTCCAGGACACACTGACCAGTGCCCATAGCTTCTCTTCCCATATCACCCCACCTGAAAAAAATACCTCTAGTCTTAAAAACAAAACCATCATTCTCCTTCATACTTTTATGCAAGCCACTGAATCTATATTATGGAATGCTCTCCAACTTCTACTTACTCTTGAAGCCTTCTACATTTACATCAAGAACTAAAGTTTTGGAAAGTAAAAACCAGAGGGGCTTGCAGGATATTTCAACTCTCCACCATGCCAAGGCACTCCCTTCAGGAATTTTCCCACAAACAGTAAAATGTTAACATTCATCAGCTAAAGACATTGGGCAGTCTCTGTTATTAGAGTTTACATTTTAAAGGAATCATGGGAAAGGAGAATCATTCAAAAACCATTTAGCCCATCAGATGTGTCCAAAGACAAGGTCAGGACATTTTAACTATTCAAGAAACCCTTTAGATATAAAATATTTTAAAATGTAGAAAATAAAAAAGTAAAGAAATGATCAACATTCTGCCCAAATAGGTTGGAACTCTAAAACCACATGTTTGAAAACAAGAAGATACTTTTAAAACCTGTACACTGATAGTAAGAAACTCTCTTAATGAATGAGCTTTTGTTTCTCCAAAAGGCTTTTGGAAGAACATTTATAAAACTATAAGTCCCTATTTCAGAAAAATAAATATCTTGTAACAGCAATAACAAGTGGTCACACAAGTGAAATCTAGTTCAGAGTCTAATAAATAAGAATGTGTTCAAGTACAGTGAGATTGGGCAGTAAATAAATCAAGACACTAGGATCTTATAAATTTTAAGATGTATATTTTGCCTTGTCCCAAAAAGGATTTAAGATAACCTAAAAGAACAAATAAAATGCAAACATAAAATATAAATCAAAACAGGAAACAAAAAGGGAGAGAAAAACAACCTTCCAGCCATAAAATGGGACCAGGATGTCAGCACTTTGTGTCCCCAGAATCATTTGTCATGAGCGGAATGATAACATATGCTCTGGCTTCACACTGGCAACAAATATTGAGCCAGGCTCCATGGTGCACACCTGTAACCCCAGTACACAGGAGGCTCAGAAACTTAGCAAGACCCTGGGTTTTTTTTTTTATAAGTGCACTGTAGTCATACATCTTAATTGGGTACAAGATGGTGGAGGCATACAAGCACACATCAATCAAGTAGCCCTTAATTCCTACCCCATTCCAATCCCTTCCCTCCTTTTTATGTTTGACTAAGTGAAAGATTTTTATATGTTTGTTAATGTACATCATGCACATTGGAGAATTTTCTCTTCCCTCCTCCCTTCTCCTCAGATAGGTCACATTATTTGCTCATCTATAGTATCTCCTACATTGTCTAGAGTTCTTCCTATGAACTATTTTCTTCACAGCTTCCAAAAATTAGAGAGTGCATCCAATTTCTTATTTTTTGTGCCTGACTAATCTCACTTAGCATAATGTTCTCCAGTTACATCTATTTCCCTGAAAATGATGTAACTGTGCTTTTTTAATGGGTGAGTAAAATTCCATTGTGTACATATCCCACAGTTTTGTAATCCATTCATCTGTTGATGGACATCTTGGCTGGTTCCATAGTTTGGCTATGGTGAATTGTGCAGCTATGAACATAGATACAGATGCATTAGTTTGGTAGTTTGGTTTCCTTTCTTTTGGATAGATACCCAGAAGTGGTATTGCTGAATTATATAAGTTTCTTCCCATTCTTCTGAGCATTCTCCATAATGTTATCCAAAGTGGTTGCACAAATTTGCAATCCCACTAACAATGTATTAGAGATTCCACTTCTCCAAATCCTCACCATGAGTTGCTGCTGTTTGTGTTTTAAATGATTGCCATTCTAGTTGGAGTTAGGTAAAATCTCAGGGTACTTTTAATTTGCATCTCTCTGATTGCCAGTGATATTGAGTATTTTTTCATGCATTTATTGCACATTTGAATTTCTTCATTCATGAAGTGTCTATTTAGTTCACTTGCCCATTTTTTATTGGGTTATTTGATTTCTTAGTTCTGAGTTTCTTGCATTCTCTGTATATTCTAGATATTAGTCCTGTATCAGAGGAAAAGTTGGCAAATTTTTTCTTCCATTCTTTTGGCTTTCTATTGAGGATTTTATTTATTTTTATTTTTTGGTAGGTCTGAGGATGGAACCCAAGGGCATTTGACCTCTGAGCTACATCTCCTGCCCTATCATTTATTCTTTATTTTGAAACCAATTCTCACTGAGTTGGGGAGGGCCTCACTAAGTAGCTGAGGCTGTCCGTGAACCACGATCCTCTGGTCTCAGCATCCCAAATGCTGAGATTACAAACATCTGCAACCATGCCCAGATTCTCTGTTGAGGTTTTTGATAGAGTCATTTGCTATACAAAAGCACTTCAGTTTCATGCAATCCAACATAGTGATCCATTTTTAATTTCTTGTGCCTTTGAGGTCTTGTTGAGAAAACCATGCAGGAGGAATCACAATACTTGACTTTACACTATACTACAAAGCCATTTTAATACAAACAGCATGGTACTGACAAAAAAAACAGATACATAGACCAATGGAGCAGAATAGAACACCCAGAAACAAATCCACACATTTTCAGCCAATTGATTTTTGACAAAGGCGACAAAAACATACACTGGAAAAAAGATAGCCTGTTCAACAAATGGTGTTGGCAAAACTGGAAAACCATATGCAGAAAATTGGAAATTAATCCCACTTTCTCACACTGTACAATAGTCAATGCAAGATGGAACGAAGACTTAGAAATCAAACCAGAGACCTTGAAGCTCCTTGAAGAGGGTATATGTCCAACACTGCAACACATAGGCACAGATAAACACTTTCTCAACAAGACCCCAAAGCCATAAAATATTAAAAGGAGAATCAATACCTGGGATTGCATGAAATTGAAGAGCTTCTGTTCAGCAAAGAAAACAGTCAAGAACCTCAATCGAGAGCCAACAGAATGGGAGAAGATTTTTGCCACCTACACCTCTGATAGAGGATTAATATCTAGAATATACAGAAAACTCAAGAAACTAAACACTAAGAAAACAAAGCATCCAATAACAAAATGGGCAAGTGAACTAAATAGACACTTCACTGTAACTGATGTGGTTTTTACATTTAAAAAAATAATCTTAGACTTCCGGGAAGATGGCAATGGAGAGAAGCGGCGCTTATGAGTCCTGCTAACAATCGATCTCTACTACCACAAAATCAGCACCTTTCATAGCTAGAAATCACCATTAGCAGAGAAACAAAAACTGTAAATACAAGGAACAGAGAAAAAGAGGGCTGGAAAAATGAGACACCAGAAAGAAACCAGCCTGCAGTGCTGCAGCCAGAGCCGCAGCACGGAGCCCTGCAGGCATCATCTTCCCTTGCAGCACCAGGCTCCAGAAAGGAGGGGGACTCAGAATGGAGCTCAAAAGCAGAGAGGAGATACTCTGGCCTCACGGCCGAGGATGCAACAGCAGCACCTTATTGCCAGCGGTAGCAGCGAGTTCACCAGACGGCTCCGGACCAATGCACTCAACAACCAACCAGGCCACAGAGAGGAGGGATGGACAACAAGCTGAGCACACCATGCAGGCCCTCAGAGTGGAGCTCAAAACTAGAGAAGAAATATTCCAGCCTCATGGTCGAGGACGCGGCAGCAGTGCCTTACTGCCAGATGCAGCAGCAAATTCAACAGATGGCTACAGACCAGCGCACTCAACAAGCCACCAGGCTCCAAAGACGAGGGGCAGACAGCGGGCCGAGGTGAGCGGCTGCAGAACAGCCGGATGGAATTTGGCAGTTTTTTCAGTGCAGGGAGCATCTAAAGCTCCCAGGAGCCGGTCTCAGCACATCCTGCAGGGACTCAGAGCGGAGCTCAAAACCAGAGAATAAATATGCCAGCTTCACAGCCAAGGTTGTGACAATGAAGCCATATTGCCAGCGGCGGCAGTAGTGAATTGACTGAGTCCACTACAGCTCCATCAGCGCAATCAACAATCATGAGTCAAATTGTAGCTCTTAGAGGAGAAATCCCAGTTCTGCACTCCCAGGGACTTGTGCAGATAGTCTCCCTGGATCAGAGATTTTTGCAGTCAAAACCAGTGGGGGAGTGGCGGTGAAAGAGGTATCACACCATAGTTAAAACTCCCCAAGGGAGAACGTCCAACATGGCAACCCCCAAGGTCTAAAGCAAACTCAATTAACTCCCTGGGTCTGACCTTGCGATACAACCCAGCAAAGGAATAGGGGTGATTCAGATACCAGACTCAAGATCCAGAACACCCTAAGTGAAGTCGTAGTGACCCAGGAAAGAACACAGAGAAGGAACAAACTTCCAAAATCATGGGAAGAGGAATACCAAGGGAGAATTAATGCCCACAACCCCACAACATCAGAACCTGATAACAGAAATTCAGAGATCTCTAGAAGATCAAATCAGGAAAATAACTTTAGAAATAATAGAGGTCTTTAGAAAAGAATTCAGAGAGAGTCAAAAAGAGATAAAGGATGCAATTATTGAAGTAAAGGCCTCATTTCAAAGTATAAACAACTGATTAGACAACAAGGAGAATAGAATCTCACTTCTAGAAGATGATCACTCCAAAAATGAATGCATAGTTTCTAATTTAGAAAAAAATCTGACAGCAGTAATCTGACATTGAAGAAATATGGGCCCATTTTAAGAGAGTTAACCTAAGAATAATAGGAATAGAGGAGGGAAAAGAAGGTGAAACCAAAGGGATCAATAATCTCTTCAAGGAAGTAATAGCAGAAAATTTTTCAAACATAGCACAAGAGGTCAATACACAGGTCCAGGAAACTTATAGAACTCCCTTTAGACAGGATCAGAGAAGAGGATCTCCATGCCGCATAATTGTCAGAATGACTAATGTGGAAACCAGGGAGAGAATCTGAAAGGCAACAAAAACAAAAGTCCAAGTGACATTCAGAGGCAAACCAATTAGGATCACTCCAAACTTCCCAAACCAAGTCATGAAAGCCAGAAGGGCATGGAGTAACATATTTCAAATTCAAAAGAAAACAACTTCCAGCCAAAAATTTCCTAACCAGAAAAACTATCATTCAAATTAGATGGGGAAATAAGAAGCTTCCATGACAAACAGCAACTGAAGGAATTTATGTCTTCAAAACCAGCGCTAGAGAAAATGCTCAAGGAGATTAACTGCAAAGAAGAAATAGGTAATACATGCCAAAACCAAAGAAACAAGATTTCCATCCAGCAGACAACTAAGCAAAGAAGAATAAACAGTTTCTCAAACAGAAATAAAATCTTAACATGTTAGGAATTAAAAATTTCTCTCTATAATCACACTGAATGTAAATAGTCTCAACTCCCCAATAAAAAGACATAAATGACAAAATGGATTAAAAACCAGAGTCCACCATTGCTGCTTATAAGAAACACACCTTACAAGTAAAGATAGAAACAAATTCAAGGTAAAGGGCTGGAGCAAGGTAATCCATTCTAATGGTACTTGAAGACAAGCAGGAGTATCAACTATGATATCAGAAAAGTTAGACTTCAAACCAAAACTTATTAGAAGAGACAAAGAAGGTCATATTTTACTGGTAAAAGGAATAATCCAGCAAGAGGAAATAACAATAATCAACATCTATTCCCCACACATGGGTGCAGCTACTTTCATAAATCAAACTCTTTGTGAAAAGAGGTCACACATAAATCCCAACACAATAATACTGGGAGACTTTAGCGCACCTCTCACAACACTAGACTCATGTTCCAAAGGGTCAGTAAAGATGCCTCAGAACTAAAGAACACCATTAACTAAATGGACCTGTTGGACACATATAGAATATTTCACCCAACTACTGCGGAGTTTACATTTTACTCAGCTGCTCACCGAACCTTCTCCAAAATAGATCATATCCTGGGACACAAATGAGCACTAGAAAATTTTAAAAATGTTACATACTTCCCTCTGTCATTTCAGACCATAATGGAATGAAACTAGAAATCAACTATAAGAAGACCCAGAGAAACAACATGAACATGTGGAGACTGAACACCACACTTCTGAATAAGAATGGATCATAGAAGATTTAAGTGATGGAATCAAGAAAATTCTAGAAACAAATGAAAATAAAGATACAACAAATCAAAACCTCTGGCACACTGTGAAGGCAGTATTAAGAGGAAAATTTATAGCACTGAGTGCTCACATAAGAAAAACAGAAAATCTTCAAATAAATAACCTAACAACACACCTCAAAACCCTTGAAAAGCAGGAATAATTGAACCCCAAAGCCAGGAGAAGACAGGAATTTATTAAAATTAGAGCAGCAAATAACAAAATAGAGAATTAAAAAACAATACAAAAAAATCAACAAAACCAAAAGCTGGTTTCTTGAAATAATCAACAAGATAGATAAATTACTAGCCAACCTAACTAAAAAATAGAGAGAATCAACCCAAATTATGAAGATAAGGGATGAAAAAGGAGAAATTACTACTGACAGTGTAGAAATCCAGAGGATTATCAGAAACCACTTTGAAAAACTATACTCCAACAAAATGGAAAATCTGGGGGAAATCGACAACATCCTAGATAAATACAATCTTCCTAAAGTGAGTCAAGAAGTTATAGAACACTTAAACCAACCAATAACAATCAAAAAGATTGAAACAGCAATAAAGAGCTTACCATCAAACAAAAGCCAAGGACCAGATGGTTTCCCAAGTGAATTCTATAAAACCTTTATAGGAGAGTTAACTCCAATACTACTCAAACTATTTCACGAAATAGAAAAACTGGGATTCTCCCAAATACATTCTATGAAGCCAACATCACACTAATACCCAAACCGAATAAAGACAGTTCAAGGAAGGAAAACTACAGGCCTATATCTCTGATGAACTTAGATGCAAAACTATTAAACAAAATAATAGCAACATGCATTCAAAACCACGTCAAGAAAATCATACACCATGACCAGGTAGGGTTCATTTCAGGGATGCAAGGCTGGTTCAATATACGATAATCAATCCATATATTTCATCATATAAACAGAATCAAAGACAAAAATCACATGATCGTTTCAATAGATGCTGAAAAAACATTTGATAAAATTCAACATCTATTTATGATAAAAAAAAAATTCTGCAGAGAACTGGAATAGAAGAGACATATCTCAACATTATTAAGGCAATCTACAATAAGCCCACTTCCAACATTATATTAAATTGGGAAAAACTTCAAGAATCCCCTCTAAAAACAGGAATGAGACAAGGATGTCCATTAACAACACTTCTCTCCAATATAGTACTAGAGACTCTAGCTGGAGCAATAAGGCAAGAAAAGGAAATCAAAAGAGTACAAATAGGAAAAGAAGAACTCAAACTTTCACTATTTGCAGATAACATGATACTATATTTAGAAAACCCAACAAACTCAAGCAAAGGGCTTATAGAACTGATCAACAAATTCAGCAAAATATATGTATACAAAATCAATCTTAAAAAATCAGAAGCTTTGCCCGGCGTGGTGGGGCACGCTTGTGATCCCAGCGCTTGGGAGGCAGAGACAGGAGGATCGCGTAGGTTCGAAGCCAGCCACACACGCTGGTTTAGGAGACCCTGTTTCCAAAATGAAAATGTAAAAAATAGGTCTGGGAGTGTAGCCCGGAGGTAGAAGGGCTTCCAGGAACCCCAGTACCACCAAAAAAAAAAAAAAAATCAGAAGCTTTCCTGTACACCAACCATAAATCCACTGAAAAAGAAATTCAGAAAACACTTCCACTCAGGATCTCCCACAAAAAAATAAAATACTTAGGAATAAACTTGACCAAGAAGGTAAAAGATCTCTACAAAGAAAATTATAAAACACTAAAAAAAGAAATCGAAGAAGATCTAGAAGATGGAAGGATCTTCCATGTTCATGGACTGGCAGAATAATATCATTAAAATGGCCATCCTCCCAAAAGTGATCTACAGATTTAATGCAATGCCCATTAAACTACCAAGATCATTCCTCACAGACTTAGAAAAAACAGTCCTTAAATTTATCTGGAATAACAAAAATCCCACAATAGCCAAGGTAGTTCTCAGCAACAAAAACCATGCAGGAGGAATCACAATACCTGACTTTAAACTATACTACAAAGCCATTGTATTAAAAACAGCATGATACTGGCAAAAAAACAGATACATAGACCAGTGAAACAGAATAGAAGATCCAGAAACAAGTCCAAACACTTTCAGCCAATTGATTTTTGACAAAGCGAAAAAAACATACACTGGAAAAAGATAGCCTATTCAACAAATGGTGTTGTCAAAACTGGATAACCATATGCATAAAATTAGAAATTAATCCCACTTTCTCACCCTGTACAAAATTCAACTCAAGATCGATCAAAGACTTGGAAATCAAACCAGAGACTTTGAAGCTCCTTGAAGAGGGCATAGGTCCAACACTGCAACATATAGGCACAGATAAATACTTTCTCAACAAGACCCCAAAGGCACAACAAATTAAAATGGAAATCAATATGTGGGATTGCATGAAATTGAAGAGCAAAGGAATCTATCAAGAACCTCAATCGAGAGCCAACACAATGGGAGATTTTTGCCAATTACCTCTGATAGAGGACTTTACCTCTGATAGAGGACTAATATCTAGAATATACAGAGAACTCAAGAAACCCAACACTAAGAAAACAAAGCATCCAATAACAAAATGGGCAAACGAACTAAATAGACCCCTCACAAAAGAAGAAATTCAAATGGCCAAATGAGGAGAAAATGGGGTGGGAATTGGGTAGGGGTTAAATCAGTGATGTGTACATGTTTGTACACACAAGTTTTTTACCACAAAATGATGTATGAATATAATGCACCAATAAAAAAAGAAAGAAGAAAAGAAGAAAAAAAGAAAGCAAAGCATCCAATAACAAAATGAGCAAGTGAACTAAATAGACACTTCACGAAAGAAGAAATTCAAATGCCAATAAATGCATGAAAAAATGCTCAACATCACTGGCAAATCAAAACTACCCTGAGATTTCACCTAACTCCAACTAGAATGGCAATCATTCAAAACACAAACAACAACAGATGCTGGTGAGGATGTGGAGAAGTGGGAACTCTAAAACATTGTTGGTGGGATTGCAAATTAGTGCAACCACTTTGGAAAACAGTATGGAGAATCCTCAGAAGAATGGAAACAAATCTACCATTTGATCCAGCAATACCACTTCTGGGTATTTTCCCAAAAGATAGAAAACCAAACCACCAAACTAATGCATGTGTATCTGTGTTCATAGCTGCACAATTCACCATAGCCAAACTAGGGAACCAGCCAAGATGTCTATCAACAGATGAATGGATTACAAAATTGTGGGATATGTACACAATGGAATTTTACTCAGCCATTTAAAAAACCTCAATTAGTTCTGGGAAGATGGTGATGGAAAAAAGCGGGGCTTACGAGCCCCGCTAACAACCAATCTCTATTACCACAAAATCAGCACCTTTCATAGCCAGAAAACACCATCAGCAGAGAAACAAAAAATGTAATTTCAAGGGACAGAGAAAAAGAGGGCTGGAAAAATGAGACACCAGAAACCAGACTGCAGTGCTGCAGCCAAAACCACGGTGCGAAGCGGCAGGCGCCACTTTCCCTTGCAGCACCAGGCTCCAGAGACGAAGGGAACTCATAACGGAGCTCAGAGCCACAGAGGAGATATGCGGGCCTCATGGCTGAGGACGTGGCAGTAGCGCCTTACTGCCGGCAGCAGCAGCGAGCTCACCAGATGGCACCAGACCAATGCACTCAAAAGCCCACCAGGCTCCAGAGAGGAGCGGCAGACAGCGAGCCAAGGTGAGCCACTGCGGATCAGCAGGGAGGAATTTGGCAGATTTCTCGGTGCAAGAAGCGTCTAAAGCTCCCAGAGGCTGGGCTCAGCACACCCTTCAGGGACTCAGAGCGGAGCTCAAAAACAGAAAAGAAATACGCCAGCCTCATGGCTGAGGGCGTGGCAGTGGTGTCATATTGTTACCTGTGGCAGCAGCAACGAATTCACCAAGTCCATGACAGCTCCATCTGCGCACTCAACAACAGTGAGTCAAATTGTGGCCCCTAGAGGAGAAATCCCAGTACTGTATTCCCAGGGACTTGACCCAGTGGGGGTGGCAGAGATATCATACCATAGGAGAACGCCCAATCTGGCACCCCCCCCCAATGGTCTAAAGCAGCCCCGATTGACTCCCAGGGTCTGACACTCTGTGATACAAACCAATAAAGGGGTACTGGTGACTGAGATACCACAGACTCGAGATCCAGAGCACTTTAAGTGAAGTCGTAGTGACCCAGGGAAGAAACCAGAGAAGGCACAAACTTCCAAAATCATGGGAAAGAGGAATAACAATAAAGCAATGAATGCCCACAATTCCACAACATCAGAACCCAATAAAACAAAAATTCAGAGATTTCTCGAAGAACAAATCAGGAAAATAACTGTAGAAATAATAGAGGTGTTTCAAAAAGAATCCAGAGAGAGCCAAAGAGAGATAAAGGATGCAATTAATGAAGTAAAGGCCTCAATTCAAAGCACAAACAACCGATTAGACCACATGGAGAACAGAATCTCACTCTTAGAAGATGATTATTCCAAAAATGAACGCATAGTTTCTAATCTAGAAAAAAAATCCGACAGCAGGAACTGATATTGAAGAAATATGGGCCCATTTTAAGAGAGCTAACCTAAGAATAATTGGAATAGAGGAGAGAAAAGAAGGTGAAACCAAAGGGATCAACAATCTTTTCAAGGAAGTAATAGCAGAAAATTTTCCAAACATAGAGCAAGAGGCTGATACACAGGTCCAGGAAACTTACAGAACTCCCTTTAGACAGGATCGGAGAAGAGGATCCCCACACCACATAATTTTCAAAATGACCAATGTGGAAGCCAAGCAGAGAATCTTAAAGGCAACAAAAACATAGGGCCAAGTGACATTCAGAGGCAAACCAATTAGAATCACTCCAGACTTCCCAAACCAAGTCATGAGAGCCAGAAGGACTTGGAGTAACATATTCCAAACTCTGAAAGAAAACAACTTCCAGCCAAAAATTTCCTACCCAGCAAAACTTTCTATCAAATTAGATGGAGAAATAAGAAGCTTCCATGACAAACAGAAACTGAAGGAATTTATGTCTTCAAAACCAGCGCTAGAGAAAATACTCAAAGAGATTAACTGCAAAGAAGAAATAGGTAACCAGAACCAGAGAAACAAGATTTTCCATCCAACAGATAACTAAGATTAGTTATCTGTGGAGATTCATTATTTATGTTAGTCTTTTACCTATCTCTAAATGGTATTGTTTGCTTTTATTGTTGTTAATTTTTAGGATTTCTAATTGGAACATTAGTATACCTTCAGATATAGCATTTGGAAATATTTTATCCCATTCTATCAGTAACTTTTAGCATTTGGAAATATTTTATCCCATTCTATCAGTAACTTTTAACTCTGTTTACATTGTCTTTGGATATACAATATTTTTTTATTTTTTAGGGAGTTTATTTACCCTTCTGTTGCCTATGCCATTAAAATCATATCCAAGAAATCACTGCCAATTTCAATGTTGTGAGGTTTAATGACCCAGATTTTCTTCTAAAAGTTTATAGTCTTAAGATTTATATTTAGGTCTTTTATCTCTTTTGAGTTAATATTTGTATATGTATTAGGTAAGGGTCCAATTTTATTCTTTTTCATATGATTATTATTTTTCAACAATATTTTGTTAAAAGATTAGTATTTCCTCCACCAAATGTTAATGGAAACCTTGTCAAAAATAACTAGAAAGAATTTATCTCTAGGCTTTTATTCAACTCAAATGGTTTATATATCTGCCTTTAGAACAGTACTTCACTGTTTCAATTATTGTAGCTTTATATGGTTTGACATCAGAAAACATACATCTAGCTTTGTTCTTCTTCAAGATTGTTTTGGGTATCTAGAGTCCATATTCCATATCAGGATAGATTTTTTTCTGAAAAATAAATAAATAAATGTATGATAGTTTTACCTAAAAAAAGAAAAAATATTCTCTGGTAAGAAAAAAAGCAAAAAGAAATACTGAAATGTTATCTTTAAGTCATCAAAAGCTTGGTATCAGACAATTGAAACTGTTATGTGAGATTATCATCGTTAATATTTGATAAATTGCTATAAAACTAGATGTCAACCACTAAGGCAAGCATAGGAAGGAATGATGGGGAGGGAACGGGGTGGGGATTGGGTAGGGGCTAACTGGACGATGTTTGCATGTATGTCTACAAAAGTATTTTCTTTATACCATTATGATGTATGAATACATTGCACCAATAAAAATAAATTTTAAAATATGGGACTTTTCAAAAGAAAAAATAAAAATAAAAAACCTCAATTACATCATTTTCAGGGAAATGGATGGAACTGGAGGACATTATGCTAAGTGAGATTAGTCAGTCACAAAAAACAAAAATCAGATGCTTTCTCTAGTATGTGAGAGTTACGGAGAAATGAGTCATAGGAGTAACTCTAGATGAAAAAAGAAATCCTATAGAGGAGCAAGCAAGACATCCTAAAGGAGGAAAAAGGAGGGGGGAATAAAATCTCTAAAACACACAAAGTACTTAAACATATTGAATTCAACCACTAAGCCAAGCAAGGGAAGGAGGGATGGGGAGGGAATGAAGTGGGAATTGGGTAGGGGTTAAATCAGTGATATGTACATGTATGTACACACAAGTTCTTTACCCCAATATGATGTATGAATATAATGTACCAATAAAAATATTTAAAATAAAATAAAATAAATAAATTCATTTGGGAAACTACTGCTCTTGGGCTGTTCTTTGATGGTAGGGTCTTTATTGTTGTTTCAATATCTTTGATTGCTATTGGGTGGTTTCAATTTTCTATACTTTCTTGACTCCTTTTAGAAAGGTTGTATTTATCTACAAAGTTGTCAATTTCTTCTAGATTTTCCACTTTGTTCGAGTATAGTTTTTCAACACTACACTGTCAGTGGTAATATCTTCTTTTTCATCTCCTTAATTTTTTTAAGAAACCAGCTTTTGGTTTTGTTGATTTTCTGAATTTTTTTTTTATTCTCCACTTTGTTTATTTCTGCTCTGATTTTTAAAATTTCCTGTCTTCTACTAGCTTTGAGGTTAGATTGTTCCTATTTTTCAAGGGCTTTCAGATATGTCTTTAAGTTATTTATTTGGTGATTTTCTGTTCTTATTTGGGCACTCAGTGCTATAAATTTTCCTTTAATACTGCCTTCAAAGTGCCCCAGAGGTTTTGATATGTTGTATCTCTATTTTTATTTGTTTCTGGAAATTTTTTGATTTCACCTTTTACTTCTTCTATGATCCATTCTTCATTCAGCAGTGTGATGTTCAGTATCCACATTTTATGTGGTTTTTCTGGGTCTTCTTATAATTTATTTCTAGTTTCATTGCATTATGGTCTGAAAAGACACATATAAGTATGTCACATTTTTGGATTTTGCTCATTTTATGGCCTGGAGTGTGATCTAATTTGGGGAGGGTTCCATGAGCAACTGAGAAAAAGGTAAACTCTGCTGTAGTTTGGTGTAATATTCTATAGGTTTCTAATATGTCCATTTGTTTTTTGGTTTTCTTTAGGTTTGAGTCATGGTTACTGACTTTTTGTGTAGAAGATTGGTCTAACAGTGTGAGAGAAGTGTTGAAGTCTCCTAGAATTATTGTATTGGGAATTAGGTGTGACTTAATGTCACAAAGAGTTTGTTTTATGAAGGTGGCTACAGCTATGTTTGGAGCATAAATGTTGACTATTGTTAATTACGCTTGCTGAATTGTTCCTTTTACCAGTTAAAAATGACCCACTTTGTCTCTTCTTATATGCTTGGGCTTGAAATCTAACTTGTCTGATATCATAGTTATTACTCCTGGTTGTCTTCTAGTTCTTTTGGCATGGATTACCTTGCTCCAGCCCTTTACCTTAAGTTTGTTACTAGCTTTACTTGTTTCTTGCAGGCAGCAGATAGGTAGATTCTGGTTTTTAATCCATTTTGCCACTTTATGTCTTTTTATTGGAGAGTTGAGGCCATTTACATTCAGTGCAATTATTGAGAGATAATTTTTAACTCCTAACATATTGAGATTTAACTTCTGTTTGAGGTACTGTGTGTTCTTTGCTTAGTTGTTTTCTGGATGGAAATTCTTGTTTCTTTGGTTCTAGCATGTATTGCTTATTTCTTCTTTGCACTTAATCTCTTTGAGTATTTTCTCTAGTGCTGGTTTGGAAGACATAAATTTCCTTCAGCTTCTATTTGTCATGGAAGATTTTTATTTCCCCACCTAATTTGATAGATAGTTTTGCTGGGTAGGAAATTTTTGGCTGGAAGTTGTTTTCTTTCAGAGTTTGGAATATGTTACTCCATGCCCTTCTGGCTTTCATGACTTGGTTTGGGAAGTCTGGATTGATTCTAATTGATTTGCCTCTAAATGTCACTTAGGGTTTTTTTTTCTTTTTTCTTTTTCTTTTTTGCCTTTAAGATTCTCCTCTTTGCTTCTATGTTAGTCTGTTTTACTATTATGCGGCATGGTGAACCTTTTCTCTGATCTTGTCTAAAGGGGGTTCTATAAGTTTCCTATACCTGTGTATGGACCTCTTGTTCTATGTTTGAAAATTTTTCTATTATTCTTTTTAAAGATTGTTGATCCCTTTGGTTTCACCTTTTATTCCCTCTTCTATGCTTATTATTCTTAAGTTACATCTTTTAAAATAGGCCCATATTTCATCAATGTTCAATTCATGCTGTCAAACTGTTTTTTTCTAAATTATATATTATGTGTTCAGTGTTGGAGTGATCATCTTCTAAGACTGAGATTTTATTCTCCATATGGTCTAATTGATTGTTTATAGCTTTAATTTATGCCTTAACTTTAATGATTGCATCCTTCATTTCTTTCAAATTCTCTCTAAATTCTTTTTAGAAGTCTTGTATTGTTTCTAAAGTTACTTTCCTGGTTTGACCTTCTGGCAATATTTGCAATGCTCTGTTGTCAGATTCTGTTATAGTGGGGTTGTGAGAGCTCATTGCTTCATTGTTATTCCTCCTTCTCATGATTTCAGAAGTTTGTATCTATTGCTTTTGATATATTTCTCTCAGCTTCTAGGTGTCAGCTGGTATTTCTAAGGGCAAGTTGTGTTGTATTCAACAGTGAAGGTCGAGTGAGGAGGAAAATGAAATAATAGGATAAAGTCATAGATAAGATCAAATAGAATGAGAGTATGATTTTGGTGAAGTAGAATATAGTAGAGTTTAGAGATAGTGAATATGTAGTAGTATTCTAGTAACCAATGAGGAGTATTTAATATAGTGATATTAAGTGAATTTAATACAAGACAAAGAAGTGAAAGAGGGAAAACAAAGAAAAGGAATCAAGAGAAGATAGTAGGTATGTACAAGGGAAGAAGCTTAGGAGAGCTGTTGGGAAGAGAACAAACAAACAAGCATACACAAAAATACAAACAAAAACAAAATAATGTAACCCTATAAATATATGAATATTCAGCAGACTGGGTCTCTGCAGTCTCTCTCTGTGCAAACAATGAGTGCCACCACACTTTCCTGCTGAAAGCTTGGTTCTCTGAGTCATTGCAGATGGCTGGTATCAACAGAGATGGATCTAGTGTTAAGCATAGGTCACCTTCCACACTTTCCACACATGTAGAACCTGAGTCTCTCCCTGCATGTGTAGGTGGTGAATGCCTCTGAGTTCAAAGAGTCTCTTATCTGCACAGCTAGGGGTGGGCTGGTCTAACTTTCCCTCATTTACCACAACTGAATGGTCTATGTTGATCCCAGAGAGCCTACTATTTGGATCTAGTGTTAAGCATAGGTCTCCCTCCCTGCTTTCTACTGATGCAGAGCTTAAGTCTGCCTGAGCCTCTTCTGGGTCCAACAGCAGACTCTATCCCTACCTTTGCTGGGTTGAACCACAAAGTCTCAGACCCACGGAGTGTTTTGGCACTGTGCAAGTCCCTGGGGGTGCTCCCCTGGGCATTCTCCCACTGACAGCAGCTCCACTTACATTATTGTTGAGCAGCACTCTGGATCACTGGAAGGTGTGGTGAGCTTGGCCACCACTGCTGCAAGTTGTAGCTGGTATTTTCACAGGAGAAACGTATGGCTTACAGTTCCCATGATCTGCATCCACTTACTTTGTTTCAGGTCCTTAGTTGTTTTCTTGTGTGTCTCTGGAGTCAGGTGCAGTGAGGCAAGATGGCACTGCTGTGGTTCCCAAGGCCACAAGGTGGGTGAGTTTCCTTTGACTGCTCTCTGATTGGTCTTCTAGCTTTTTTGTTTCCATCCCCCCTTTTACCTACTGTGTTCTTTTTAAAGTTATGGTGTTTTTATTGATTTTGTAAGAATGCTGTTTTTAAGGTAATGGAGATCAGGTGTCAGCAGGGCTAGCTGATATATGCTGCTTCCTTCAGTCACCATCTTTCCAGAAGTCAAGACCCTGTATTAAAATAAAAAGAATTAGAGTTATAGCTCATAGGCAGAATGCCCCTGAGTTCAATACCCAGTACCAAACAAACAAAGATGGAAAGGAATTTTAGAAAAAAACCTAGAGATATCTGTTACTAAATTATCATAGAATAGAAGTAGAAACCCAGTGAAAAGTGTAGTTTACCCAAGTGGGTATAAAGTTGATCTATACTTCTAGCCTCCCATTCTCTTTGCTTTGTTGCTTCACTGCCAGACTTCATCTCTTCTTTCCCTTGTGGGTGAATCCCCAAGGGAATAACTTCTCAGTAGTTATCCCTAGTGGATAACTACTGAAAAGGAGCAAGGGAATAGAGACTGAAAAGCAGTATACTGATAGGTCTTGACAGAGTTCATTCATTCATGTTAAATACTGATTTCTTGCCAGTCCCTGTTCTAGTCACCAGTATGATGAGGAAGTAATGCAAAGGAGTATTGTCTTAAGCAAGCTTCCACCATTAACATAGACCAAACATGTTTATGTCTTTCTATAATGTCAGAACTTATTGAATAGCAACAAATATGTAAGCTACATCACTTTTATCAGTTGCAATTCAGTGAGTACTCATAAGCCAAGCAATCAGAATTTATTTTATTTCAAACTTATCAATTTCTATAACAATACTCAAGTCACACACATCAGTTTTTACACACACACACACACACACACACACACACATTCATATATATATATATATATATATATATATATATATATATATATATGATGTTTAAAAAAAGGTAAAAGTGACCATGAGATTTTAGGAGGCCTCAATGCAACACAAAGGCAGGGAGCAGACACAAATGCCAAAGAACCACTGTTGGTGGTCAGAAAAGAGCTGGTCCAGTGCCGAGCTGTCAGAGGGCAGAACATGTTCTAGGCCAGGTTCAGGCAGGCAGTTCCATAGGCCATATCAAATAGAGAGACAGAGCTGAGAAGAAGCCCAGAATCCAAGAATCGAAGGATTTGTGTCCTGTCGACCACATGTCACACTCAACAGAAGGTCTGCTAATGGATGGATGCACCACCACCGCCTGGCTGGGGAAGCTTCTCATTCTTGGAGTTTTCTGAGAGCATTACCCCCTGGTGAGACTGATAAGCTCATGGGCCTGGTTTTTCTGATATGGGTTTGATATTCTCATGCACTATGTGCTTCTGATTTAATTTAATAAATTCACAGCAGGTCATTTTTATTACCATAATTAATTTATTTGTCAGTTTGTGTCTTAACAATTGTAATATGGAAATAATGGTTCTTTTATTTGTACAAACAAGGTGTAGAATTATTCTTCTAGGCACTTGTACTCAAAATGAAGTCGCTCGTGGCAAACTGATGCTTTACAAATGGAGCTGCTCAGAGCAGGGCACAGCCTGAAAACTGCTCTTATATTCATCATGAATTCACTCGGGATGGGGCACAGCACACCGTCCACAAGTAACAACAGGATGAGGATGCAAACCAACCCAACTTCACTTTGGAGCTGATTCCCACCTCGTCAAACAGAAGGATTTCTAGATCTTTCCAGGTTCTGTTGGTGAGATTTAAGTGTGTTAAATTTTTCTTCTATAATCCTACAAAGAATAAAATGCTCACTCTAGCATTAAAACTTGGTGATCTAATTGCTGCCCATATTCTTAGCTATCCAGTAAGACACTTAAGTGGAAAAGGATGGCAGATGTTACCATAATTTAATACTCAGGCCAATCACTTAGCTATATCATGTAGTTGCCATCAGAAGAATAGGCAATAAAAATAAATATTTTTAAGTTGCTTAGGTTTCTCTATGAATGCATATCCCTATAAAAGGTGGGGAAGGAACATCAACCAGCTATGACAAAAAAGCCTCACTGTTGCCATGGTGATCATAAATTGTGTAGCCATTCTACTAGAAATCTCATTCTCTTAAAACTTGAAGTTCCCAAGTGACAAGAAGCTAAGAGCACTGTCATATCAGTGGGAAGAAGAAGTTGCAAAGTGTACAATGCAACAAGGCAGGTAGACAAGGAATTTGTGCCTGGCTCACTTCATCTCAGGTTGCAGGGAGGCAAACACATGCTCAGGAGCCTGGTGCTAGAGATCAGCGAGTCCACTGCTGAAAATTTTATCTACTTTTTTTTAAAGATGTACTTTTAGGAAAGTGATGAAAATGGAAAACATGCTGGCAAGATGCTAGAGTTCATCTTCTACAACACTGGTCTTCATTAAATGGTGTTACCTCAGAAAGCAGAAACAATATATGTAATATACTACCAGGCATGGTAGTGCACATCTGTCATCCAAGTATTTGGGAGGCTGAGACAGTAGGATTGCAGGTTTGAGGCCAGTCTCAATAAGTTAGCAAGATCCTCAGCAACTTAGAGAGACTCTGTTTCAAAAATAAAAAGAAATAGAAAGGGCTGAGAGTGTTGCTTGGAGGTAGAAGGCCCCTGGGTTGAAGCCCCAGGACCAAAACTAATAATAATAACAATAGTTATACTTAATTGTTGTGATTGATTTATAAAAACTTATTTATAAATAAAAAGTTGGCATTACTATTCAAAAGATCACTGAGGACTCTGAATGATGCTCCCCAGAGGTCTCCTCCAAGAAGGGTGGCAGGGTCCCTGCTGCTGATGTTATGTGACTCCTATTTCCTCTATCAGCAATGAGCCGCTGTGACTGGGAATCAAAATGGGAGCTCATCACATGGAGCGGAACAGTAGCATGGAGATGTGAGAAGCTGGTTGCCTCCTCAGCCCACAGATTCAACTGAGGTAGAGCAAAGTTCTCACCACAGAGTGACAATCCTGAAGCAGAAACAGGTAGGAGAAGGAGAGACAACACCACAGTCCCAACATCCTTCTGGCTCCCCTTCTGTCCTTCTGGATGCCCAACAGGACTCCCGTCCTCAGGTCCATGGGCCATTCCCACAGCCATGTCATTACTCTAGCTGACACCTGAGAAAAGCTGAAACAACCATCACTAATCACTATTCACATAAAGAAAGACAAGGACAGCTCTTCAACCTCTGTCAGCTTTGCCTTCGTATGACATCACCATCTCCTCTTCTGCTTCTTACTTGCACTCAAGGGAGAGTCCTCCACACTGTCATTTTCCATTTACTGGTGTCACATCATGATGGTGCCCGCCCTACAGGAGATATGAGGTTTACTATGGTGTAGGACTGCTCATCTGAACAAAGGTTTTGCTTTTTTTGTTTTTGTGGTACTGGGGGTGGAACCCAGGGGCTTTTCTACCTCCGGGCTATACTCCCAGATCTACTTTATACTTTATTTGGAAACAGGGTCTCACTAAGTTGCTGAGAGCCTCACTAAGTAGCTGAGGCTGGCTTTGAACCTGTGCGATTCTCCTGTCTCAGCCTCCCAAGTGCGGTGATTACAAGCATGCGCGACCATGCCCGGCTGAAGATTTTGCTTTTAATTGCTGAAAGCTTATATCAACCCCCTGATATTCCTTAGGAGAAACATAGTAGTTACTTAATACTTTTGAGTTCTTACTGTGTCACACACTGTTTCAATGATTTATAATTATTGGTTTATTTATTCAATTAATTCTTACAATTATCCTATTGGGTAGGTATTATAACATTCCCATTTTACAGCTGGGAAAAATGAGGAATTTAGAAATTTTCCCAACCTCAGATCTCAAGTAATAATGGAACAATTATTTTACTCCAGGTAGCTGGCTCCAGATCCCAAGCCTACAGGGCTGGTCAGCTTCCCCACTTTGGTGGGTGTAGGTCCACGTGTACACTGATAGGACACCAGCAGCATTCCCAAGAGTGCTCTTGGCCTCTCAAACAGACCTACTCTAGGCAAAGCCAATGATTTTTAATTATGTGTACACACATGATGAAAAATATACAAATACACACACACACACACACACACACACACACACACATCCCTAGCCTCATGGCTGATTAGATTCACTGAAAGATCACTTCAGCTTGAGGGAAATGTTCATGTTTTGAGTCTAGGGACAGATACACAATCTAAGATAAAGTATGTCATGGACCTACAGTACAGGGACAAACAAGCTTCCAGCAGGTATTTTATTATCTCCCACCTGTAGGTGAATTACTTTTAACACTTATAAATAGGTTGGACCTTAAAAGATTCCTAGGAATTTGAGGAGTGCTTCTTTGGGTTTTGTCGTTATTGTTCTTAACAGAGAACAACCCTATTCCAATAAACTCTCTTGTTTCCAGATGGGGTTGTTGGGGTGACCAGTATTTTATCTTCATGCCCACAAGAGACAAAGGCAGCCTCCAGTAACTGTTCATGTATGTGTACATGCACATATATGAATTCTCCACAGAAGCAGTACTGGCCTGGGTGATTAACTTGGTGGTAGAGAGCTTACCTACCATGCATAGGCTCTTTGTTCAATATCCAGCATTGCAAATAAAATAAAATTAAATAACAGTGAGTAAAACCATAACTCACAGGTAAGCAGAGGTTTTAAACATATCAAATATATATGAATATATTAATTATTGGCTCATACAGAAAAAGTATGATTTTTAACAGGAGACATAAAATACATAAGAGTGAAGTTGAGATCTTGACAGAAAAGTGAAGCATTTTGTCCTGAGAATTGCTGGCAAAAATAGCTTCCTGTCTAATGTATTCCTCTGTCTAGTATCATAGACATACCTACAATTTCTCCTTTGTTAAGGCAGTTGACATACTTATTTTCATATCCTACACAATCTTCAAAATAAGAACAAAATATTTACCAACCACCAAATTTTCTTATCCCCTTATCCCTGTATACAGAGTTAAAGAAATGAAGTAAACATGGGTTGCTACTTACCCTCAACTCAATTGCTCCTAACTTGTAACTGTTAAGTATTTAAGAAGTAACAAAGCAATAATGTGGGAGTAATATGAACTGAGTTCAAAAATGTGAACTTTGGCATTGAGTCTCACATTGAAAATGCACACAAATTAGAAAGTGATCTCCCCAACCTGGGCTTCAACATTTTATATATAGAATATAAGCACTGGATTTGATCATCTCAGATGCTTCCCAGAACTGCAAATCAGTGGTTCTCTCCCAAGATATTAATGTGAATTTACTTAAGAGACAGAAAAGTGTGCTATAGTTTGAATGTTTCCCCCTAAGAAATGTGTCCGAAGCTTAACCTCAAAGGCAACAGTGCTGGAAGGTGGAGCCTAATAAGAGGTCATCAGGTCATGAGGCTCCACTCTCATAAACGGGATAAGGCTGATTATAAAAGGGCTTGACAACTATGTGTGGTGGTGCATACTTGTAATCTCAGTACTTGAGAGACTGAGACATGAGGATCTCAGGTTTGCAGACAGCCTCAGCAAATTAGCAAGGCCCTCTACAACTTAATGAGACTCTGTTTCAAAATAAAAAATAAAACAAGGCAGTGGGTGTAGTTCAGAGGTAGAATACCTTTGGGTTCAATTGCCAGTACCACAAAAAAGGCAGGGGGGTAACTTAAGTCTGGAAGTTGGACCCCCCCACTCCTATCTCTTCCAGGTAGTGCTGCCAGCCATGTTGTAACACAGCCAGAAGGCCCTCACCAGATACAAGTGCCTTAATCTTGGCTTTCTTAACCTGAAGAACCATGAAGAAATAAATTTCCTTACTTTATAAATTACCCAGCCTCTGGTATTTTGGTCTAGCAGCAATAAACAGACTAACACCCAAGGTTTGGTGTTCCAGACCTAGCTGATAATTCTCACTCTCTTACTTACCAGCCTCATTACCTTGAGATCCTCAACCATAATTTTTTCCTCTACAAATTGAGGACAATGATGGAAACAAAGTACAGATAGCTGTGAAAAGAAGTACAGAGGATACAAGCACCTGTGACAATGCCAGGCAAGTCACACTTGACAGAAAACAATGAGACGAGCAGTGGCTATTTTAAAACAGAGAAGCGGTGGAGGTGGATGAAGGCAAAGAAGGTGGGAAAAGGCAAGGCTGAGGCACCTGGAGGAGAGCTGGCTGCTTGTGTACTTCAGAGTTGTACTAATAGTCCTCCTTGATAGTCTACCTGTGAGCTAGAACTCCAATTATTTTTATTTTTCATTGTCTCAGAAACCTAAGGAGCAGAAAATTTGAACAGTTCACTCAGTATAACCCAAAGGTCTTGTAAAAATGGGTAAACAAGTAAATACTAAAAGAAACATTACTTTAGAAGCCAGCCATGGTGGTGCATGCCTTTAATCTCTGTACTCAAGAGGCTGAGAAAAGAGGATCTCGGGTTTTAAGCCAGCTTCAGCAACTTAACGAGACCCTTGGCAACTTAGCAAGATCCTGTTTCAAAATAAAAAATAAAAAGGGATGGAAATGTAGCTCAGAGGTAGAATGCCTCTGGGTTTGATCCCTAGTTCCCCTCTCTTCTACATACCTCCTCCTCTAGAAAACCTGGAATTCCTAAACCATAGCTATAGCTGAATATCAAGCTATCTGTCACATTGTTCTTTAGAGCCTGGCATTTCTCAGAATGCCTGCTGTGGAATCATCTACAGTGTTTGTTAAAAAAATAATAAAGATTCTGGGCTGGGGGTGTAGCCTGTGTTTCACATGCATAAGGATCTGGGTTCAAGCTCCAGCACAGTAAATGAAGGAGGGAAGAGAAGGAGGGAGGAAGAGAGGGAGAAATCAGAATCCCAGGTCCAACCCAGACCTCCTGAATCAGAATTTCTAGGGTAGGCACGGAGCAGTGCATTTTACATCTATTTCCTGGGTGATCCTGTGCATACTTCACTTTAAGAACCACTATTATTCAGGGTTAATGGAACCCTAAGTGGCCAAGTAAAGATTTACAACAGCTCTATCACCCTGGCCTCTAGCACCTTTGCATGCAGGCACAACAAAGACATCTTCCAGAGTAGCTGCCTTGGTGGTCTTTTTCTGACATACAGTGCCATGAGCACTTTTGTTTCTAGAGTTTCTATCTGTGTTGAAGAGAATTTAAACTATTATCCAGAGTTTGTAAAACTGTCACTCAGTAAAAGAATCAGTAAAGCAGAGTTTGCCTTCTTTTTCCTACATTAACAAAGGCAGGGATTTAAGACTTTAAAAGAGAATAGAAAATCCAAAAATTCTACATCACAGTAGGAACATTTTTTATTAACTCTAAAAACAAAATAATAGAGGTTTATGCAAGGCTGATGCCTTTTTCAGATTGTGAGGGCTTCACAGGTAGCCACATGTGGAATTTTCCTTTGAAACCCAGGGAGATGTTCTTAGGTCATAGCCCACATTCCTGTCTCTGTCATCATGACGAAAGTCATGGCTGCCCAGCAGGCAGCAGGAGGAAGCCCAGAACTTTTTAGAGAATGGTGAGTAATCGCCTGCAAGGAAAGGCTAACTGCTGCTGCTTTAAAGGGCTGATCTAAACTGATGAGCCTGCACTCTTCTCCTGTGGTCTGGAAAGCTGTCTCCAGAAGACATGTGGCCAAAAGATGTAACTGCTGCCCATCCACACAGGTATGAAAAGGTCAAAGTATTTATGGCAGAAAACTAGCTCTTGGGCTGAGGCTCAATTCCAATGACAAGCTGTGCTTTGACACTCTCCCTGGAGCCAGATGAACACTCCTAGGACAGGGGAGAAGGTCTGGCTTTCCCTGACTTCTTTTTCTAAGCCCCAGTTAATATTGTGTCCTTCGGAGGGTTTGGGGAGAGGTATTCAAGTTATTTATCAAGTGATTATCTTGAGATTCATTGGGGAGGTAGTACTGGAAGAACTAAAAAAGGGAGGTTAAAAAATCAAATGTGTATTTAAATACTCTGACCCTGAAAAACAGGCCTGGTAAACAGTTTTCTCCCATCCACAGTAGACAAGCAGCCAGCTAGCCATGATGATGTAAAACCACACATTGTTCTATAACAAATCCACTTAGTCTTCTCGTGAGTAAGAAGGACACGACCTAGTCACCCTCCTGTCCCATCTCATCTGGTGGAAGAATGCTTCCACCAGATTTTAAGATAAACAACCTTTCCAGTTACCAAGTCATTGAAACTTCATAAATCCTGAAACTCAAAGTAGATGCTGCCACACACATGTAAGTCTAGTACTTGGGAGGCTAGAAAGGAGGATCGCAGTTGTAGGTTCACAGCCAGACTCAACAACTTAGTGAGGCACTTTGCAACTTAGCAAGTCCCTGTTTCTAAATAAAAAAATAAAATAGGACTAGGGGTGTAACTCAGAGGTAGAATGCCCTGGGGTTTGACCCCCAGTACCACAATAAATAAATAAATAAATAAATAAATAAATAAATAAATAAATATTTAGGGAATAATGAAACTGATTGATTTTTTTTAACAATTTTTTTTATTGAACATAAATAGTATACATTTACACTATATTTGGTGCCCTCTCCCCCCCGCCCCCGTTTTCTCTCCCCCCCCACCAATGGTTGGCCAGGTTAACCATGTCTCATTCATAATTTTACACATGTTCAGGTGAAGATGCTCCTTAATCAAGATCGGCCTTTCTCCTCTCCTATCTTTCCATTAAAACTTAGCTAGTATTTCCCCTCTAATATCTGGGGTCCTACTGGTATCCTTTGTGTTTTCTAGTTTGGGCATATTAGAGGAAACATGTGTATCTTCTCCTTCTGTGCTTGGCTGATCTCACTTAACATGATGCTTTCCAGGGCTTTCCATCTTCTTGCAAATGATATAATTTTGTTCTTCTTTATGGCTGAATAGAATTCCATTGTGTGTATTTCCCACAGTTTTGCTATCCATTCATCTGTTGATGATGATCTGGGTTGGATCCATATTTTGGCTATTACAAATTGTGCTGCTATGAACATAGGTATGCATATGTTGCTGTATTTCTCTGAATTCAACCCTTTTGGAAAGATACCCAGGAGTGGTATAGCTGGTTCATATGGTGGATCTATTCCCACCTTTCTTAGGAATCTCCACACAGATCTCCATAGTGGCTGAACTAGTTTGCACTCCCACCAACAGTGTAAAAGAGTTCCTCTTTCCCCACATCCTCGCCAGCATTTGTTGTTGTTTGATTTCTTTATGCTTGCTACTCTGACTGGGGTTAGATGGAATCTCAGTGTAGTTTTGATTTGCATCTCCCTGATGGCCAGTGATGAAGAACATCTTTTCATGTATCTATTAGCCCTTTGTATCTCTTCTTTTGTGAAGTGTCTATTTAGTTCATTTGCCCATTTCTTGATTGGGTTGTTTGTTTTGTTGGTGTAGAGCCTTTTGAGCTCTTTGTATACTCTGGATATTAGCCCCCTATCAGAATGGTGGCTGGTAAAGATCCTTTCCCATTCTGTAGGCTTCCTCTTTAGGTTATTGATAGTTTCCTTTGATGAGAAGAAACTTTTTACTTTAATGTTATCCCACTTGTTTATTCTTGCTTTAATTTCCTGAGCTTTGGAGGTTTTGTTGAGAAAGTTACTGCCTGTGCCAATATGTTGTAGTGTTGAACCTATGTTCTCCTCTACTAACTTCACCGTCTCAGGTCTAATTTCTAAGTCTTTGATCCATCTTGAGTTGATTCCTGTGTTAGGTGAGATATAGGGGTTTAGATTCATCTTTTTACAAATGGTTAGCCAGTTCTCCCAGCACCACTTGTTGAAAAGGCTGTCTTTTCTCCAGCGTATGTGTTTGGCCCCTTTGTCAAAGATTAATTGACTAAAGATGTGTGGGTTTGTTTCTGTATCTTCTATTCTAATCCACTGGTCAGTATATCTGTTTTTGTGCCAGTACCATGCTGTTTTTACTACTATTGCTCTATAGTATAGTTTGAAGTCTGGGATTGTAATGCCTCCTGCGTGTTTCTTGTTATTGAGAATTGCTTTGGCTATTCTAGGTCTTTTCTTTCTCCATATGAAGTTCATGATTGATTTTTCTAGGTCTCTGAAGAATGTCACTGGTATTTTAATGGGAATTGCATTGAACCTATAGATCAGTTTTGGCAGAATGGCCATTTTGATGATATTTATTCTGCCTATCCATGAGCACGGGAGATCTTTCCATCTTCCAAGGTCTTCTTCTATTTCTTTCTTTAATGTTTTATAGTTTTTGTTGTAGAGGTCTTTTACATCTTGGGTTAGGTTTATTCCTAGGTATTTTATTGGTTTTGAGGTTATAGTGAATGGAATTGTTGTTTTTGTTTCCTTCATTGTGTATTCGTTGTTGGCATAAAGAAAGGCCACTGATTTCTTTAGGTTGATTTTGTAACCTGCGACTTTGCCGAATTTGTCGATCAGCTCCAGAAGTCTTTTGGTTGAGTTCTTTGGGTCTTCCAGATAAAGGATCATGTCATCTGCGAATAAGGATAATTTCACTTCCTCTCTTCCTATGTGGATTCCTTTGATTTCCTTCTCTTGTCTGATTGCTGCAGCAAGAGTCTCAAGGACTATATTGAAAAGGAGAGGTGAAAGTGGGCATCCTTGTCTTGTTCCTGACTGTAGCGGAAATTCTTGCAGTTTTTCCCCATTCAATATAATGTTGGCTTTGGGTTTGCAGTATATTGCCTTGATGATGTTGAAGTACTGATTGATTTTTTAGGAGAAACATTATTTGGAATTATTGTAATCATTTTAAGCCCACCTTAAAGGTTTAAACATTAATTACACAATGTTATACTTTATCCTAATTTATAAATGGAAAAAAAACTTATTAAAAATTACTTTCAGCCGGGCATGGTGGCTCACGCTTGTAATCCCCGCGCTTGGGAGGCGGAGACAGGAGGATCGCGCAAGTTCAAAGCCAGCCTTGCTGGCTTAAGAAACCCTGTTTCCAAATTTTTAAAAATAGTATAAAATAGGTCTGGGAGCATAGCCCGGAGGTAAGAGGGCTTCCAGGAACCCCAGTACCACCAAATAAATAAATAAATAATAAAAAATGAATTACTTTCAAAAAATTACTTTCAGGTAAACAGAAGTGACTTAAAATCAACTTTTAATGATCCAAGTGATAGGAAAAAGATACCAGCTTGGAAAATCCAAAATAAGTGATAATTTTAAGTTTATTTAACTTTGTATTTAATTAGGATTATTTTAATCCAGGATGTATAAAACATGAATTTATCATAGAACTATTTAAATACATTTTAAGTCCCTTACCAGCTGGTTAGTAAGAGAATGGGAATGTATGGAGAAGGTAAAAGTTTTCTCAAGTTGGGAGGAAATTACACTATAATATTCTTCACTGTATTATCCAAAAACAAATGTGAAGAGCTGACCATTGAAGACTGTGAAAGAAGAGACTACCTTTTAAACAGCATCCAGGAGCTATTAGTGCTAATAGTGCTATATCCTCACACTATTTCCAGAATTTTGGCAAAGACAGATAAAAATTTTAGAAAAACAGATAGATGTATATATAATATATATAAAGTGTGATATATAAACATATATATGAAGAGTTATTCAAATTATTTGAGTATAACATTATATTAGTACTCTCTCTACATATATATATATATATATATATATATATATATATACACACATATATCTCATGATATTATAAAAAAGTAAAAAATATTTGTGATATTTTGTTTGGATAGGATAGGATATAGCACATATGCAACAAACCTGAGCATGGAGCAGAATAAACATTAGCATCTTGAAACACTGAATGGTTGCTGATTGGCCAAGAACACAGAGCTGGAAGAACCCAGGCCAAGCTTCCACACCAATGCACAAGTTCTGATTCTAGTACATTACTGCAGTAAGCCAGGTTTTTTAATTCTCGTTATTACAGGAACAGCTTCATCTGTATCAGTTGGCTTTTCTTTCACAGGTGTTTTACTTGACACAATCAACATAGAAAAGGAAGAGTTTATTTGGCTCATGGTTTCAAAAGTATAGTCCATAGTCAGCGGACTCCAAGGCAGACATCATGGAGGAAAGCTGTGCTCACCTCTGTGGTGGCTGACAGCAGAGAGCACAGGGATGCCCCAGTCCTCGAGGCCACACCCCCAGTGTCTGCCTCCTCCAGCCCACCTCCTGCCTAAGTTATCACCCAATAAATCCATTCTAATTCTTACTCCTTCAGTGGATTTATCCACTGATGAAAATAGAGCCCTAAATAAATTATTTCACCTCTAAACATTTTTGTGTTGTCAATACATGAGCTCTTTCAGGGGACATTCTGTATTCAAACAATAATAATATCTTCAACCAAGACTTTTATCAAAGACTGGAGAAGTTAATTCACTCCAGTATTCACTGTTCCACATCTCTGTCCTCTCTGTGTTTTATTTTTCAAGCTTCATGACTCTGATAATAAAAATAAATCTAGTGGGGAGTTTTCACTGAAACAGCAATGAGCAACAGCATGTCTGCACACCATTAAGCATTGCTTTAAATGTGAGTGTATTTCTTAAGGCTTTCAAAAGGCTGAAGAAAAGATTGCAAAGCTCTTCCTCCAGTTCCTCAAATCAAGACAAGCTGGTAATGCCATTCTCTTCCCTAATAGGTTTTGTGTGTAATCGAATTTATCCTCATGCCCTTTTCATTCTACTGGAACCATCAGTCTCAGAGTTCTTTCAATGTAGTTTCACCCTTGGATGAGGGAAAATGGAATAAAAGACCCATAAAGCAATGGCATAAATTCCCGAGATGGCACAGGAAAGCATTTGGCCACTACTCCCTCTCCTTCCACCCCATCATGGCTGAACTGTGCAATGGCTACTCTCTGTTGGCCTCTTGGTAAAGCTCTGTTCTCTGTCACATTAGCTGACTTTGCACAGACACTAAGGGAACACCAGTATGTCCTACAAGCCAGCAGGTTGGGCAAAAACAACTATTTGCTCACTGATGAACTGCATTCTGAGCAACACTGGTAGAGATTTGCCAGAACCAACTCAGAAAGGAAGATGATAAGATTTTGTGTAGGTTAGCTGGATTCAACTAGATTTTAATTCCCTCTCAAATGCCACTCTCTGATTCCAAACTGAGCACAAATTCCACATGGCACTGCACTGAACTTTATGCTACAGTACAACCATGAGCCAGCAAAATAGGAATGGAGGGAAGGCTGAGAGATGGTTTTATATCTTTGGTGGAAAAATAAGAAGGAGAGAAAACTGACCACTCTCTTCTCCACCAAGGGAGTAGAATCTGTTCTTCCTCTCACTCCAGTTCCACAAGGGCACTAGACAGCATATGTAGCTTGGCATTTTTTAATAGCAGATGAAAGAGCACTCAAAAGCTTGTATTATTGCTGTAAATTCACCTAGTTAATGGCCACAGTCTTTGGCGAGCTATTGTTCCAGAAAAGCCTTTCGCAGCTCTTTTGAGAAAAGAAGTAGTAGCTTCATGCACTGCCTCCCCGTAGCTCTTCATTACCTGTGCTTTGCAGTCCTTGGCCCAGCTTTGGCCTTGGACTTCACTTTTCTATTCATAAGTCAGACTTCAACAGCTAACGCTCTACTTTTTGAAGATTTTGCAGAAAAAATAATCTTCATAGAGCTATTTCATGGGGAAAATGCCAGAAACTAATGATTTAGGGGAAATTTTTAAAGGTTAGAATTAAAAACAGACTTCCTCTCTGAGATGTGAAAGAGAGGAGAATGGGGCTGAAAGAAAAATTTATATGGAAGAATTTTCTTTGTGCAACTCCTCCAAACCCCTTGTGTGTTAAAATGACATCCAACTCAAATTTTCAATTGAACCTGCTAGTTCAACGCCCATGGGTTCCTGAGAGAACCTCACAGCACAGGGTGCTATTGCAGAAAGTACATACATTCATGGGATACAGAGGAAGGAATTCAATTAGCATCCACCCAAACCTTTCATTTTACTTACAGGTACACTGAGGCCCAAAGAAGTAAAAGGACTTTACCAAGGTCACTTGTTATGGTGACACCTCTCTCTCTCTCTCTCTCTCTCTCTCTCTCTCTCTCTCTCTCTCTCTCTCTTCTCTCTCCCTTTTCTCTATCGTCTCTCTCCTTTCCCTTCTCCCTCTCCCCTCTCCTCTCTTCTCTCTCCTCTCTCTCTCCCCTCTTCTCTGTCCCCTTTTCTCTCTTTTTTCTCTCTCCTCTCTCCTCTCCCCTCTTCTCTGTCCCCTCTCTCTCTCTCTCTCTCTCTCTCTCTCTCTCTCTCTCTCTGTCTCTTCTCTCTCTCCCACCCTCTTCTCTCCCCTCTTCTCTCTTCTCTCCTTCTCTCTCTCCTCTCTCCTCTCTCCTCTCCCCTCTTCTCTGTCCCCTCTTCTCCCCCCCTCCCCACCAACTCCAGCTGCCCTAAGCAGCTGTCCTCCACCATGCCCAGCAGCCATGTTTTTTCTGCCTCAGAGCTGGCTGGCTATGGGTTAAACCTCTGAAACTCTGAGCCCTAAAGTATTTTTTTTCTCTAAGTTGTGTTTGTCAGATATTTGGATGACAATGATGGAAAAGCTAACCAAAACAGTAACAGAAGTAATAATAACAGACCATGGACTTGGTTTCCATTTTTACCATAGGATTTGGGAGTTCTGCTCAAGCCCTTTATACCCTGCCAAACTAAGTTTATTTTCCCTCGCTCAGCTCAACTCAGCTCCAGCTCCCAGCAGTGACTTGGCAGCACCTGTGAGAAACAGAGAGTATCTAGCAGATTCCAATCACACACACTCGCCAAGGTCAGCCATCATTTCAGAAAGTCAGATCAGAACAGACTCCTGAAGTCTTCCTCAGACCTCCTCCACTGTTTGGCTTAATATTCTCTCAAAACGTGCCATATCTTATTTTATGCTTGCCCTTTTCATTTCTCAGCAAAGTAGTCAAGCCTGCTCACTGGATCACAGCATCCCTCCTTGACCACTTAGCACACTGTGGAAGTAGGAGGAATAGTGTTTTCACTCTGAGCCACTCTACTGTCCGAGGAGTGCCCTGACTCAGGACATTATGAATGAGTGAGATGGAAAAACTTTGGAAGGTGGCCCCAAAAGGACAAATGTGATTGGGAGGGAAATGGGCCAGCTGTGAACATTCCAATAGGATAGAAGTATTCTGTTCTCTATAAAAATATTGGGACCTAAGGAGACTCCAGTGAACAGCTTCACAATGTTTTATTACGGTAATGAGCAGCTACTCTTCCCTCCATTGAGGGAAAGAGAGGTGAAAAAAAATTGAAACTGAGAGGAGAAGAGAACAGGGAGTGAAGAACCACTTCATTTATTGGAGTGGTTTTAAATTACTATTTGGATTTAAAGTATTGAAGCTTCAACTTGTATAATGATATGTCTCGGGGCTGAAGGAGGCTTGAGCTCTGGCCCACCCAGCCCATAGACCCTGCTCCAGCTCCACAGCCCAGCACTAAAGACTTCTAGAGTCTGGCATGTGAATACTTGAATTAGTGCCCTTGCTCCTCAGTAGTATGAACTTAATTTCTCTCTCTCTCTCTCTCTCTCTCTCTCTCTCTCTCTCTCTCTCTCTCTCCCCACACACACACATACATAGACACACACAGACACATAGACACACACCATTTCTTAGAGGGAAATCTATTGCAAAAGAATAACATAATAAATTATATTTCCTTTAGTTGTAGTTTTAAATGTGCAGGAGGAAAATTATAAGATTTGAGTACTTTTTTAAAAGTAATCTGCCCTAGCACATTATTTATTTATTTTCTATTTTTATATACTATTATTGCTTCATTATATTCTCACATAATAATGTAAACCATAGTGATAGTGACTTACATAGCACTTGGTGAGCTTTCTCCCAGCTCTCTTCCCACTCCCTCCCTCTTCCCCATAAGGATATTGAGATTGACATTGGTGTTCTTATGTATATACACAATGATGATAGAAGTAGTTTCTTCATTGATCCCACTCTTCCCCCTCCCTTTTCCCTAGACCACCTCCCTGCTCCACTCAAGTTTCTCCTCCATTATCTGAAGTCCCTCTGGTATCCTGATTACTCCCTAGCTTCTGTATATGAGAGAAAACATGGCCCTTCACTTTCTGAGTCTGGCTAATCTCACTTAACATATTCCCCAGATCCATCCATTTTCCTACAAATAACATTATTTTGTTCTTTGTTGCTGAGTAGAATTCAATTGTGTGAATATCCCATAATTTTGTAATCCATTCATCTGTTGATAGACACCTAGATTGGTTCCATAATTTGACTATTGTTAATTATGCTATTATAAATATGAATATGCATATAATACTGTAATTTTCTAATTTCAGTCCCTTTGAAAAGATAGATTTGAGCATTTTTATATCCAATAAGGGTTTAGTAAAGAGTCTAAATAAAAATGAAATTATTTTTAAGAAGAAAAAAGATCTGATTCACACATGAATTAGAAGTTAATTGTCAAAGAAAATCCTAATTAGAAAGATACTGCCCCAAAAATGCAGAAACCAAGATAATTAGTGCAGGCAGCTCCACTTTGATGCCATCCATACAACCACGAGAAAGCACATAGAGACTGATGGCCTCAAGTCCGACCACCTAAGCTGGAATATTCTTGAATAAATTTGAAAAGTGGTGAGGAAGAAAGGCAGAAAAATCTGAGAGGTAGAGATGGAGTGGAGAAGCAGGTGGCAATTTCAATTTTTTATGATTAACCTGAGCCAGGTATCATGAGCAGGTGAGACAACAATCTCTATCCTTTTTTTTTTTTTTGCACTTTCAAGATCATAGTTTATCACTACAGATGAAAAGAAATATACATATTAGAGAATCCCTTAAAATTTAATTCTAGAGTTATACACTGACTGTTAACCAAAAAAAAATTCTAAACACCTAAAAACCCCATTATTCACAGAAACTATGTTTATAAAAATTGACATTTAATTTGTTCAATTATACAGTATTTACAACGGTGGTATGAAAAACAGCACATGTGCTACCATGCCCGGCTACTCATATTTTCTTGAGAAGAAAAAAACAAATGTCAGTCCTAACAGATGTTTAATAGTTAAAATTATAACAAGTATAATAATACAATAAATATACATGAAAAGCAAAATCCAAGGAGCATTTTATATTAAGTATATACTTGTTTCAATTTAAAAATAATTTTGCTAAGTATACATCTCAACTGAGCTCTATGTTTAAAATGTCCTAATAGATACAGATATTTACCTTTGGTGAATTGAAGGCCTTGTTGTGACTTCTGTCTTAATTGTAGGCAGAACTGCTAGATGTTCGTGCACACATGGGAAAACTCAAACTGAGGTAATCCAAAGCTGTGCATATGAGGTGACTAGAGGTAGTCTGAGAGTCAAAGTACACCAGAACCCAAAACAGGTACAGTGAAAATGGTAACAGGGAATGGAATGCCAATATGGCAGTAAAATGTGTTAACACAAAGGGGAAGGCCTCTCCTACCAGCAGAGTCATGCATACATACAAAAAAGAAAAAGCCATCCACCATTTCATAAAACAAAAGCCAGGTATGGTGTGGGAAAGGTCAAACTGCAGAAACCAGAAGTCAATAGAAGAACAACTACTGGTTTACTTTAAAGAAAAGGTTTAATTCTGACAGAGTTACTTGGTAAATGCCACCACCGCCGCCCACAGAACCTTGCTGGTGTTGACCTTCAGACAGTCCACTTCTGGGTCCAGGTCAAGAAGCTGCCACATTCTCTTGGTGGCTAAATCATACTACACATCCAGAAGAGGAGCAAAAGTATTCTCCAGAACATCAGAGGCATGGGCTAAGTAGATGAGGTCCAGCAAGCGCATGTCCCAGCCATGTGGGTCATTGATACATTTGTCAAAAATGGCTTCTTCTACCTTCTTCATGAGGCTCTTCTTAATGTTGTGGTGAGAGGATGTGTCATTGTATCAAAAAGTAGGAAGTTTTGTTTCTCTGTTGTTGGTACATCTTTTTCCATCAGGTTTTCAGTTAGTAATTCCTGTACATTTCTTTTGGTTTTATTGTTGTTTTTGTTGTTGTTGATTTGTTTTTGTTTTTGTTTTTTGTGGTAATGAGGATAGAATCCAGGGAATTGTACCTCCAAGCTACACACCCAGCCCTATTTTTTTATTCTTTATTTTGAAACAGGGTCTCACTGAGTTGCAAAGGCCTCACTAAGTAGTGGAGGCTGTCCACGAACCATGATCTTTCTGTCTCAATCTCTCAGATGCTGGGATTACAAGCATGTCACCACACCTGGATTTCCTGCACATTTCTTAACTGATAATGCTTTTTTTTCTTTTTTTCAGTACTGGACATGGAACCCAGGGGCATTCTACATCTAAGCTACACCCCCAGTCCTATTTTTTATTCTTTATTTTAAAACAGGGTCTCACTGAGTTGCAGAGGGCCTCACTAAGTAGCTGAAGCTGGCCACAACAGTGATCCTCCTGTCTCAGCCTCCCAAATGCTGGATTACAAGAGTGCTCCACCACACCCAGCTGATAATGCAATTTTAATGGGCTCCATATCTCACCACTAAGTAATTCAGTCCTGGACCATTTCTGGAGGCTGAGTCTCTTTAACATGCTTTAGAGCTTCATCAAAAGCATCTCCTGTTGGAACAACCGACTTACAGATCATCTTTTTGTTAAAAGGCTTTCATGTCTCATTCCACAAGATCCCAGTCGTAACCTTCCTCTCAATGTTAATTCAATTAACATACATTCACGTAATCCAGATGATACAGTCATTACACCATGATGTGTGACTCTCCTCCATCAGGGTCAGGCACATTCCTTTGGAGTCACCCTTGTCGTCCTCATCCTGCTCTGTGCTTTGTTCTTGCAGACTTGCCACAGGACTGAAGGAGCTAGGACGCCGCAGCCTGTGCAGCGCTGCACCAGGCCCGAGCTGCGCTGGGTCAGTGGGCTCAGGGCTCCGACTGAGGTGCTGCAGGGCTCCCTCTGCCTGGGTCCTCCTCCTCTGCCCCACACCACCGAGCTCCAAGGCAAGCTGGCTGCCAGTCTCTATCCTTAAGTTTATTTTTCTATAATTGTTACATCACAGGTTATCAGAAAGTATTATTCTATTAGTAAGTGTCATTTCAGTGAGCAGGCATATTTGGGGAGTACTAAGGATTGAACCCAGGGCATTCTACATCTAAGCTACAACCTCGGCTTCCCTTTGTTTTTGGAAATCTTGCTAAGCTTCTGAGGCTGGCCTCAAACCTCTGATCATCCTGTCTCAGCCTCCTAAGTACTAGGATTGCAGGTGTATGCTGCCACACCCAGCTGAACGTGTGTAGTTTTTGAAGAAAATAATAGTGACTAGGTCACATGCCAAACCCTAGTTGACTCCCAATGATGCCCTGAGGAGAGAGACCCCTACAGCTGTGGGAAGAGGATGGGGACTCCACCGGGAACCTCAGCGCTCCCACTTGTAGGGAAAGCACACCATTTAGTGCTGCTCTCTGAAACAGTCTCCTTCCTTTTCTCTACTCCGCCAAACTACTCTTTCCAAATTCCAATGAAAGCCCCCTTCCCAGAAGTTTTCACTCCCACACACATTGCACGCTACTTCTGTAATCCCCATGAACACATGATGCTCCAAATGTCCTGGGAACGTTCCAGTGCTAAGTCTCATCTTGCCCTTGAGTTTCTCCTACTGACCTAGCCTGGTGTCAGGCCAGTGAAGCATCAGTAATACTCACCAATTGACAAGGGGGATGGGAAGGCCAAGACAGAAAGCTTGACATCTGAGACAGGATAGGGATAAAGAAGCCACTGCAGCTAGGATGGCACTCAGGGGTGCAGAAAGGAGAGGAAGAGACCAGGAGAGGAGCGGGGAAGTCCTGTGAGAGGAGGCACGTGGCGGCCATGGATGGGCCTTCAGTGTTGTAGCTCATTCAGTCTTCACAGCAACTCTGCAAGGTAAGTGATATCATAACACCCATTTTACAGATGAGCCCCAAGAAAGGTAAATTATCCCACAAGAGACAGAAAAACTAAGGAGAGTGGCAGCCATAATTCAACCCCAAACATTCCAGTTCCCAGCATCGGCTCCTCATTCATAGGAGAGAGCCAGGAGCCAAACTGAGGGGATCCAGTGTTTGTGATAATGTCCAATCATTAATAAAGCACAAAACAGGTTTTAAAATAGTTTCAGATTCAACCAGTGAGATTTGCAAACATTGTCTTCATTTCTTCACAAATAGAGAAGGTTGTAAAGTCATGAACACTCATACTACATCCACACAACACACTACATATACACAACGTGAATACACACCTCAACAAACACCACACATACACACATAACACACACAATATGTGCCACAACATGACACACATACACGTGACAACACAACACACATTCATAGGCAGATCAACAAATTCCTCACACAACGCGCACACAAGATATATACACACAACATATACACTATACTTCATATATACATTACATACAACCCCACATACACACACAGATACACATAGACATCCACCGCACACACACACAACCCACATACACACCACACATGAAGCAATGTAATCCTCCAGAGGCCGTGGGGTTCCCATTTTGCCTTTTCTGCTCATGGGGCAGTGGCCTTATGAACTATGGCTTGAGATAATCAGCTTAAAAAGAAAAAAAAAAGCAGCTAGGCATGGGGATCACACCTGTAATCCCAGTACATGGGAGACTGAGACAGGAGAATTGCAGGTTCAAGGCCAGCCTCAGCAACTTTGGGTTGCTGAGCAACTTAGCAAGACTGTATTTTTAGAGGCTCCAGTCCATGATCAAGAGGCCCCGTTGTGTCTTTGCTTTGGGGCAGCACACTGCGACAGGGAGCCAGTGGTAGAGCAAAGGTATTCACTGATGGCTGGGACATAAAAGGAGAGGAGAGACAGGACCAGGCTCCCATAGACCCTGGCAAGGACACACCCCCAGTGACCTAGAGCCTCTTGCTAGGCTCCATCACCTTCCATCACCTTCTTATTGCATCAACTGGGAATTAAGCTTTTATCACAGGGGCCTTTGGGCAACACTCAGATCTAAACCACAGAAGATATCCTGTGAGTAAAGCTGCCATGGCAGCAGAAAAGTACTAGCAGGTCCAACCTCGTAGCCTCTGCTGCTCCAGCTTATCCAGATTCCAATCTGCCAGCAGAAGGGCCTTTGAGCAGACCTGCCAGAAAGCAGTAATCAACCTGCTACCAGTCTGACTGCACTGTATGCCTTCCACCCATACAATTTGGCTCCAGACATTGATTTTCTCCTAGCACCATTACTTGAAGACTTACACAGTGTCCTTTTGTCAACACTGGTAAGATAATCATCTGGTAAGATGATCCTTTGTCACCTAAGACTAATGGAACGATTTAGCCTAGCATGGTGGCACACATTTGTAATTTCAGTACTTGGGAGACAGACAGGCAGATTTTAGATTTGGGGAGAGACTCAGAAACTTAATAAAAAATAATACAAAGGTGCTGGGGGTGAAGCTTGGAAGTAGAATGCCCATGAGTTCAAACCCAGTACCCAAAAAACGTTACCATGAAAAATGTGTGAAAAAGCTCAAGCTCACCAAGGACACTACTTTCAAGCAAACCAATGGATCCCTCTCCCCACTTCCACTCATCTTCTATAGCACTGCCAGGTTTTTTTCCCTAAACAAAAGCCTTATATTTGCACTTTCCAGGCAAAAGTCAGTGGGGTTTTGATGGCCCTCTGAAGCCTGCAGGATAGAACCCTAGCCCCCTCAGTACATCATGTGAGGCCTTTTATGATCTGGCACTAACTCTTATTTCAGTCACATCTGATGCTCCCTGCCCATTCCCCATAAAACCACACTGAACTAGCCTGTTTCTGAAAGCATGTGCTCTCTCAGGCCACATCATGTTCATAGCTCTTCTAGAATATCTTGTTTTAACTCTCCTACCAAACAGGGAATGGTGTTATACTCCTTTAATCCCAGTATTAGGGAACCTGAGACAGGAAGATCACAGGTTCAAGACCAGCCTCAGCAATTTAATTCTCCTAGTACCCCCCAACTCCTAATCTATGACTGTGAAAGGAGCTACCACCCTTTAGCAGCTTAAAAGAGCACAGGTTTATGGTCCCCACATCTGACTAGATGACATTCTCTGCTTCAAGATCCCTCAGTGGCTGTAACTGCGGTGACCACTGGGGCTGCAGCCTCATCTTAAGGCTCAGCTGGAGAAGATCTGCTTCCAAGGTCACCTGGATGTTGCAGAATTTAACTCTGGCAGGCTGTAGGCCTCATTTTTTTTTTTTTTTTTTTTTTTTTTTTTTTTTTTTTTTTTGCGTGTTGTCAAGTAGCAGCTACCCTTGGCTCCCAGCCTCATTGGCCTCTCCACAGTGTGACTCAGAACAGGGCAGCTTGGTGCATAAAAGCCAGCAAGGGAAGGGTTCTGCTATCAAGAATCAAGCTGCACTCCAGGCAGCACAGTCAGAGGCAAAACCCCGTCTCCTTTGCCACATTCCATTGGTTAGAAGCAAGTCTTAAGTCTGACCCACATTCAAGAGGAGGGCTATTCAGGGGTGTAACACTAGGGTGTGGTGTCTTAGTAGCCCTCTGAGAGCCTTCTGGCCACAAGGCCTGATTTTACCACAACCGAGGTCTCCCTGATCCCTTGGCATGCCATCTGTACCAATATTGGGAATGGCCTAGGAAGATCTGAGAAAGCTCTGATTATTAATATATATATATATATATATATATATATATATATATATATATATTTTTTTTTTTTTTTTTTTTTTTTTTTTTTTTTGGTGGTACTGGGGTTCCTGGAAGCCCTTCTACCTCCAGGCTACACTCCCAGACCTATTTTTACATTTTTTAAATTTGGAAAGAGGGTCTCCTAAGCCAGCATGTGCGGCTGGCTTCAAACCTGCGCGATCCTCCTGTCTCTGCCTCCCAAGCGCAGGGATTACAAGCGTGCGCCACCACACCCGGCTTAATAAATATATTTCAAAAATCATTGTGTTAAAAGGGCAGACCTGGGGAAGGACTTGGTTTCTGCCAAGAAGCAGGCAACTATTCTAATGTAAATTAACCTAGCTAAAGGTAATTACCAAGTCTATAGGAGAGGGGAACTAGGACTTCCTCATTCTAAAGACAGGTTTACATAATTGGATAACCTAGCTAGGATGGGAGGAGGGGGTCGACCTTCCTGAAAGGAGACACCTGGGCGTAAACTAAGAGTTTGGCAGGAAAAGTAAGGGGAGGAACTTTACAGGGTCTTTTACTACGTCAGAATTACATGAAACAAGATGGGGGATGCCATGTGTATAAAAAGTCTGTTCTGTGTTTTGTACTTCAGTTATTTTGTTCAAAGCACCCCCTCATATTACCCCTGGGTAACATAAGACTATAACTATCTTCTTTATTTCTATCTTTTTAAAATAAACTCCTTTAAATCTTCAGCAAGAGTCCGGGTTATTGCATATTTATCCTTAGCTCAGGACAAGAACCCATGGTTTTCTTGAGGGGAATTGTTTCAGGGGGGGGGGGTCTAACAAAGGTCTCTGGGGACTGATCCCCTAATTGGTAACCCTCATCCCCAAACAATAACATTCATCTTTCACCACAACATCTTTTAAACTGTAACACCATCATTGTGTCCATGGGCTCTCCATGTTGCCATCTCTAGGGCCGCCCCAGTGCTCCACACAAAGAAGGGGAACAGAAAGTTAAACCTGATAGCCAGCTAACCCTCTCTCAGCCTTGACCTCACTTCTGGGAGCAGGCAGAAACAGAGAGGTTTGCAAAGGTAGGTTTCTATAAATTTAATCATTTCAGGTTTCTGCTTCTTGTAAAGAAAATGCTTATAGAGTTGACAAGCTGATCAAACAGTTATTCAGGTTTTGTTTGTAGCTAGTGTCAGCCTAAGGTAAGTTACATGCTAAAACAATTCCAGCCATCATTCCCACTGAAATGTTTAGCTGGAAGGAAAAGATATATTGAATTTATGTGCACTTCAAATCCTCATAGACTCCCAGGAGAATAAGCATTATTGCCTCCATTTTGCAAACAAGGAAATGGAGCTTGGTAACTTGCTGTTGATAGAATCTGAGTTCACATTTGGTCTGGACGCATCCATCCTTCAGTCCAACATTCCACAGCCCCTGAGCGGGGAGGCAAGCTCCCAGAAGACTCAGATTTCACATCCAGGCAAACACGCAGCATCCCAGCTCACAGCTCCAGAATCTTCTCCTAGGAGCTCTGGCCACTCCGTCTGGTGGGTGGAGTGACCTCAGCCAAGCAGCACTGGTAGTGAGGGTCCTGAGAGCAGAAGTCAGGGCCACACTTGGGACTGGAAGGGTGCTGCTTAGATTGAGTTTATGAGTTCTTAGGAATACAGTCATCCTCAGTATCCTCAGAGATGGGTTCTAAATCCCATCCCAAGCCAGGTTTGGTGCTGTGCCAAATTCTGTAGTCTCAGTATTTGGGAAGCTGAGGCAGGAGAATCACAAGTTTGCATCCCACCTCAGCAACTTAGCAAGGCCCTCAGCAACTTGGTGAGACCCTGTTTCAAAATTAAAAAAGAAAATAGGGCAGAGAGTATATCTTGGAGGTAGAATACCCCTAGGTTCCATCTTCACTATCAAAAATAAATAAATAAATACCACCTCAATACTCTATACTCCAACCCCTCTAGGAAAACAAAATCCTTTGAAGCTCCAGTCTCTTGTAAAAAAAAATCACAACATTTGCAAATAATCTGTACACATCCTCCCCCTACACTTTAAATTACCTCTAGATTGTTTACATGTCTATCACAATGCCTATGCATTGCTTCATTTGCATAAACTCAGCCTACTCTTCAGCACAAGGCAAGTTTTGCTTTTTAGAACTTTCTGGAACTTTTTTCCAGATGTTTTCCATCTACAATTGGTTGAGTCCATCAATGTGGACTCAACCCTTTATAACCGAAGTTATAAAGGGCTGACTGTACCTGGCAGGTATTTTAATATCCTAGCTACTAAATCCACTTCAAAACTCTCAACTAAAGAAAAATCTTTTGAAGCATGCTTCAGGCAATTTCATTCATCACTCTTACATGGTTTTCCTAGTTTGTCTCAAAGGCAGTATCGTTCCTCAGAAAATCATGATTATGTGCAAAATCCCTGTAACTACTGATTAGTCAGGACCCCAGCATGGGCCACCCCAAATCTAATAGTCAGCTCTAATTCCTCTGAGACTACCAGGAAGACAGCCTGCATGGCCTCCTTCAGGGGGACTTTAGAACTGCACTTGGTGAGGGTCATCTGGGCAGAGTTTTTCTGGGGGACCAAAGAAGGGAAGGAAACCAGCAACCACTGATGTAGCTATCTTCCACCTGTAACTATTACTAGGTAAATCTGGGTGGTTTTCCATTGTCAGAGGACCATCTTATTTAAATGTAAATATTCTTGGGTGCCATGAGTCCAGTTGTTAGCAATTCATTTTCTCCCCAAATATTTACTGCATGCCTGCTTTGCCCCAGAGCTCTCTTCTGATCACAGGCTCCAGTCTTCTTCAGATTCCCTCTCTAATGAAGTGGTAGAATGTACTAGAAAGTATGGTCAATCACTCTTGGAGTCCCTACTAATAAGATCCAAATTGCTTACTTAGTCCCTCCTGGCCTCAATAAAGTGAGAGGACAGAGAGAGAATAGATGATCATGAGGCTTTTTCCAGTCCCTGAGAGGGAGGAATTGAATTATCTGTTTAATCAGTGCCATTTTTAAACATGACTATTACTGACTTACAGAGGATTAAATCCCACCAAGCCAGTGTTTTAAAGACAAAGCACAAGAAATAAGCAAGTTTCCCTTTTTTTTAAGAAATGTCACATCCTGCCGGGCATGGTGGCGCACACTTATAATCCCCACACTTGGGAGGCAGAGACAGGAGGATCGCGCAGGTTTGAAGCCAGCCTTGCTGGCATAAGAGACCCTGTTTCCAAATAAAAATAAAATAAAAATATAAAATAGGTCTGGGAGTGTAGCCCAGAGGTAGAAGGGTTTCCAGGAACCCCGGTACCACCAAAAGAAGAAAAGAAAAAGAAAAAAAAAGAAATGTCACATCCTGGGAAATTATTAAAATTAATTCTTCCCCTTCCCCTTCTCTCCCTGACCCCTCTTTTTTTCTATTTCCCAAGAATTAATAAAAATGGATGTGTAGAAACTCAAAGACAGGTCTGGGTTTGGCAAACTGGACTGAAGCCCTCGCTGGGTGGCCGCACATTCCCATTCAATCCAGGTGAATCATGGTGAGGTGGAGGGGGAGATGCATGGGAGAGCACCCGGCACTGTCTCCAGTGCAGGTTGGGCACAGGAATGTGTTCATTTTTCCCAAGAAACCTTAGCACCAGCAATAGGCATGAACAGGTTGCCATTTTGCTCTACCAAAAAAATTCTAGACCGACAAAAGAGAATCCTGAAAATCAGAAGGAAGATCCAACTTCTACTTTCAAACTCTCGGGGTTGCCACTCTGGAAATGTTCCCATAAAAAAAGAGGAGGCCCAGAGAGCAACTCCTGCAGGTCTGCAGAGCTCAAATGCCCATGGGATGTGGAGCATGTTCAGAAAACAAGAACGAAGTCAGTGGTCAGGGCCATCTCCTACATCAGCTGAAGCATGAAGGAGCTCACAGGCTCAAGACAGATATCCCTGCGTCCACATGACCTGAGCTTCTGATAGAGGAAGGGACAGCCAGTGTCATAGAAAGAAGCTGTGAAGCTGCTTGACTGACCCAGAGAGGGAAATTACCTTGGCCCCAGCTCTGGCTCTGAAGAGAAAGCTTTCTGAGGTTTGTGACTTATTAGCTACAGACATGAAGAAAGTTCCTTAACTTATTTTACATATCTAAAAAATGGGGAAATATGTCTGATCATTTGAAAATTTAAATAATTTAATTTATGTAAAGTGCCTTGGACAGAGGCTAGAACATAGACAGTGGCTAATGCCTATTCAATGGAACTTGTTGGACCCATCCAAGGGTACTCCCAGGAGTATGTCTCAGGGCACCTCTGGGAAGAGGAAGAAGCAGGACATGTCCACTGGATGCTGTAATATTGCCATATTCCATTCCTAGGAAAATGTCCCAAAACCAGGAGAGTTCAATTTGTCATTAATTAATGAGCTATTAATTAATTCTAGAAACAGAACTAACAAACATCCACTCAAGTTCAGGATCAAAATCTAACTCAGATCCCAGAGAATCTGTGATCCAGAGTTCTCTGACCAAGCAAGAGATCAGAGAAGTGCTGAGTCTAGCCCTGGGTATAGATAGCAAGTTTATTTGGTATCTTAGTTTGCTTTCTGCTGCTATAACAAAACACCAAAAACTAGATAACTTATAAAAACAATAGAATTCCACTTGGCTCATGATTTCAGAAGCTGGGAAGCCTCAGAGCATCATGCCAGCGTCCTCCTGCCATCTGATGAGGGCTCACCTGCTACATCATAACAGGGCAGAGAGCATCAGGTGGTGAGATGGAGGGAGCTAGCCCTGGTCTGTTCTCTCTTGGTCTTTTCATAAAGCCACGAATGCCATCATGTGGCTCCAACTCATGATTTCATACAATCCTAACCACCTCCTAAAGCCCCAGCTAAAAAAATACCATCACCATTAAGGAATTTAGGGATTGTGCTTAAAACATGTGAATTTGAAGGGAGGGGAATATTCAAACCCCAGTGCTCAAGTATAGAGACAGTCAACAAATATTTATTAACCACATAAATGAAACTGATGAGTATATTATGTTTTGGATAGGAATTAAAATTTAGAGCACTAGAAATATTTGTAATCTACTTGGAAAATAAAATTAAAATACAATGTACAACCAGAGATGTTATGTAAGACTATACTTGAGATACATGTATATCTCCTCCTCAAATTCATTTTTAAGTTACTATAAAGATACAGCTATGTTCAGAACATCATAATCCCATTTGTCCTCCAGTCTGAGATTGCAAAATAGCAGGGTAGTCACACACAGCAGGTACAGAGAGGAATATCAGGCCACAGAAGCTACAGGTTTGCTAACGCAAGAAGCGGAGTCAGGCAGCGGCAGCCTCATGTTTGATCTCTACAGGGACCAAAAGAGTACCCAGCTCGACAAGAGACCAGAGCCGTCCCCACTCCCAAGAAACCAGGAGCTGAAACAAGAATGGCCTGATGAGAAAGGACACCAAAATATCTGCTATTCAGGACCCTTGCCTGAGTAGAACAGCTCCCTGGGGTGGCAGAGTCAGGTCACCAGAAAATAGACAAAATCCCTTCCAAACGCACGCTCTCCCCATGTCAGCTCACACCAGAGCTGGCTCTATACTAGGCTGCTAGGGATGAGAGGACAGCCACACACAGGGCTTACAGAGAGCACAATAAGAGAACATTTCCCACCCAGGATAAGGCTGCAGAGTAAACCTCCAAAGTAGTGAGAAAATCTTTGATGGGAAAGACAGCCAGCAAACAGAACAATCAAGATAGAAATTCACAGCAGGCAAAAAGGAAGTGGAGCAACCCCATCATGACCTTAACATAAGGATATTTGATCTTCTCAAGTAAACAATATTAGGAACCAGGAGTAAAAAGATAATGAAAACAGTCGGGCATGGTAGCACACACCCATAATTCCAGTATTTAGTAGGCTGAGACAGGAGGATCCCAGGTTGGAGGATAGCCTGAGCAATATAGTGAGATTTTCAGAAACCTGTTTCAAAATAATAAATAAAATAGGACTGCAGGGGTGTGGCTCAGAGGTAGAACACCCTGGACTCAATCTCCAGTACCACAATAAATAAATAAATAAACATATATAATAAAAATAGAGTTCTGATTAAGAACCAATGAGTATAAAAATTTTAAATTAGAAGTTCTGAAAATAACTTGAAATCCTTCAAATAAATAGTTCAACAGACAAGCATATCTAAAATTGATTCAATAAAATAGAAAATTAAAGTTTATATAAAGGCTATATGTCAAATTAATTTAGTTAATGTTAATTTAATCCAGTATTAAATTAAATACAAAGACTGTGAACACCTAGACCAGAGAGATATCACTGTGAATTGTAGTTTCTTCTGAAAGTTTCTGGAAGAATTTATATGTATCACTCCTAGATGCCCCTAACAGAAAGCCATCCAAGAATGAATGAATCACAGTGTATGTTCCAGAATGCTGCCCCCCAATTCATAAATCATTTCGTGAATCCTTTGCAAGAAAGTCCTCTGAGTTCAAAAAGCAATAAAACCCTTTAAATTACAAAAGAAGGGCCGGGTGTGGTGGCACACACTTGTAATCCTCGCGCTTGGGAGGCGGAGACAGGAGGATCGCGCAGGTTAAAAGCCAGCTGCGCTGGCTTAAGAAACCGTTTCCAAATAAAAAATATAGTTAAAAAATAGGTCTGGGAGTGTAGTCCAGAGGTAGAAGGGTTTCCAGGAACCCCAGTACCACCAAAAAAATAAAAAAGGAAAAAAGAAAAAAATTACAAAAGAAAATGCACAGAGGAACAGAGGTTGGAAAGAAATTTTGAGCACTTGTGGGTCTATTGTCGGTGGAAGTACAAAGTGGTGTGGCCGCTGTGAAGGAGTCTGAAGGGTCCTGAAGAGGATTAAACGTGGCATCTTCACATGGCCCAGCATTTCCACTTCTGAGCACGTACCCTGAAGAATTTTCACCAGGGGTTTGACCAGATGTTTGCACATACTTTTTTTTTTTTTTTTCAGTACTGGGGACAGAACCCAGAGGCATTCTACCTGAGGGTTACATGCCCAGCCCTATTTTTTATTCTTTATTTTGAAACAGTCTCACTGAGTTGAAAAAAGCCTCACTAAGTAGCTGAGGCTGTCCACGAACCCCAACTCTCCTGTCTCAGCCTCCCAAATGCTGGGATTACAAGCGTGCCCCACCACGCCTGGCTCTGCACACAAATATTAATGTCAGCTTTATTCACAATAATCAAAAAGCGAAAAGAACATAAATGTCTATGAACAGATGAATAGGTAACACAACGTGATATACATACAAAAGAAGATTCCTTTTTCTGCTTTGAATAGTTCATTGTAATTACACGTCGTAGTGAGGTTCAAAGTGATACAAACTACATGCACACAGTACTTGGTGTGCTTCCCTATGGATCTTACTGTTTCCCTCTAAAATATTCACGCACACACACACGTGTGTGTGTGTGTGTGTGTGTGTGTGTGTGTGTGTGTGTGATACTGGGGATTGAATCCACGGACATTCTACCTCCAAGCAACACTCAGACCTTTTTTCTTTTAATGGGATCTCACTACGTTTCTGAGGCTGACCTCGAACCCACAATCCTCCTATCTCAGCCTCTCCAGCACTGGAGCTACAGGGAAGCACAACTGTGCCCAGATGAAACATTTCTTTTAAAAGAAGAAAATTCTAACACTTGCTACAACATGGATGAACTTTGAAGATGTTATATTAAATGGGGAGGGGCAAAGCCACAGAGGGAAGGATATATATTCCACTTGCAAAAATGTAGGATAGTCATATTTATGGAGACAGAAAGTAGAATGACAGGGATGAAAAGAGGAGCTGGTGTTTTTTTTTTAATTAATTTATTTTTTAAATTGGTGCATTGTAGTCATATATCAATCACATTGGAGTACAAGACTTGAGAGGATATACAAGCACACATCATCCAATTAGCCCTCCTCCAGCCCCCATCCCATTCCCTCCCCCTCCCTCCATCCCACACTTCTTTGGTGATTTACTTTGATACATTTGTTTATGTACCTCCTGCGTTTTAAAGAGGCTCCGTCCTCCAGTATTACATACCCTCTGATTGGTCACATTAGTTGCTTCACTATAGGGCCCTTTCTATAGCTCAACCTCTTCCTGTTGCCCTTTTCCTCCTAGTTATTGCTGATTAAGAGAAGCGTCTGATTTATATTTTCTGCGATATTTCTCTGTGCATGCTGCGTTGCAAGTACCAATCCCACTCTTGATGGTCCCAGTAGTGGCCTGGCTACTCAGTGGACTGATCCAGACCTCGCTGGCTCAAGCAGCGGCCTTGCCTCATGGGAGGACCCAGTTCTGGTCTCGCTGGCCCCTGAACCGGTCAAACCCCTAAGCTGGCTTTGGTCCCGACCTTGGAGGCCACAGGAGTGAACTTGCCTCACGCCAGGCTCCGATGCTGGCCATTGGCCCCTGCACCGGTCTAACCCCTTGGCAGGATTCCAATCCCGGCCTCGGAGGCCCCAACACTGGTAATGCCTCACGGCAGGCTCCGATGCCGGCCTCACTGGCCCCAGCACCGGCCTAACCCCTTGACAGGCTCTTATCCTGGCCTCAGAGGCCCCAGTACCGGCCTTGCCTCAAGGCAGGCTCCGATGCCGGCCTCGCTGGCCCCAGCACCGGCCTAACCCCTCGGCAGGCTCCGATCCCGGCCTCGGAAGCCCCAGCACTGGTCATGCCTCACGGCAGGCTCCGATGCCGGCCTCGCTGTCCTCAGCACCGGCCTAACCCCTCGGCATGCTCTGATCCCGGCCTCGGAGGCCCCAGCACTGGTCATGCCTCACGGCAGGCTCCGCTGCCGGCCTCGTTGGCCCCAGCACCGGCCTAACCCCTCGGCAAGCTCTTATCCTGGCCTTGGAGGCCCCAGTACCGGCCTTGCCTCACGGCAGGCTCCGATGCCGGCCTCACTGGCCCCAGCAGCGGCCTAACCCCTCGGCAGGCTCCGATCCCGGCCTCAGAGGCCCCAGTACCGGCCTTGCCTCAAGGCAGGCTCCGATGCCGGCCTCGCTGGCCCCAGCACCGGCCTAACCCCTCGGCAGGCTCCGATCCCGGCCTCGGAGGCCCCAGCACTGGTCATGCCTCAAGGCAGGCTCCGATGCCGGCCTCGTTGGCCCCAGCACCGGCCTAACCCCTCGGCAAGCTCTTATTCTGGCCTTGGAGGCCACAGTACCGGCCTTGCCTCATGGCAGGCTCCGATGCCGGCCTCGCTGGCCCCAGCACCGGCCTAACCCCTCGGCAGGCTCTTATCCTGGCCTCGAGGCCCCAGTACCGGCCTTGCCTCAAGGCAGGCTCCGATGCCGGCCTCGCTGGCCCCAGCACCGGCTTAACCCCTCGGCAGGCTCTTATCCTGGCCTCAGAGGCCCCAGTACCGGCCTTGCCTCAAGGCAGGCTCCGATGCCGGCCTCGCTGGCCCCAGCACCGGCCTAACCCCTCGGCAGGCTCCGATCCCGGCCTCGGAGGCCCCAGCACCGGTCATGCCTCAAGGCAGGCTCCGATGCCGGCCTTGCTGGCCGCAGCACCGGCCTAACCCCTCGGCAGGCTCTTATCCTGGCCTCGGAGGCCCAAGTACCGGCCTTGCCTCATGGCAGGCTCTGATGCCAGCCTCGTTGGCCCCAGCACCGGCTTAACCCCTCAGCAGGCTCCGGTCCCGTCCTCGGGGGCCCCAACACTGGCCTTGCCTCACGGCAGGTTCCGATGCCGGCCTCACTGACCCCAGCACCGGCCTAACCCCTCAGCAAGTTCCGGACCCGACCTCGGAGGCCCTAGCACAAGCCTTGCATCATGGCAGGCTCCAATGCCGGCCTCACTGGCCCCAGCATCGGTCTAACCCCTCTGCAGGTTCCAATCCCGGCCACAGAGGCCTCAGTAGTGGCCTTGCCTCACAGCAAGCTCCGATGTCGGCCACTGGCCCCGGCGCCCGCCTAACCCCTCAGCAGGTTCCGATCACTGTCTCTGTGGTTATTATTTCAAAGGTTCCAGTTGTAATGTATCAGATCTCTGCCACCCCCGAATATTGGCCACTGGCATTGCCACTGCCTCCACCGTTTCAAATCCTTCCCAGGCTCTTTTTCCACTCTGAATGTTGTCCAGTGTTCCTAAGCATGCGTGATGGTAGCATTCGACATTTGGTGTAATTTCTCCAAAAAAATAAAGTTGGTAAGATCCGGTTTCTGCTTCTCCTGAATACAAGTCTCCACCACCATCGCGAAGAACTCTTTCAACACCGCATTTCTCCTTGGTCTCCGCTAAACTCTCTCCTTATATGTGATGTCTGAGATTCTTAACAATATAGAGAAATAGCAGTCCCCTTTCACGGTGAATTTTTCCATAAGTTCCAGTGCATTTAGATATGTTTTGTCTGCATTCCAGTGTCCTGGCATCCATAACGGCTTTCTTACCACCTCTCCGATATTTTTCTTTATCTTTTTCTGTTCTGGGCCCGGTTTCTCCAGGGGTCTGGCGTGCTACTCGCAGTTCGGCCAGGACCCAGGGTCCCGCGATTCGGGGCCCAGCTGGCGTGCCCTGTGCTCGACCCCCGCCCAGAACCCAGCTTCTTACTGGGCCTGGTTTCTCCAGGGGTCTGGCGTGCTACTCTCAGTTCGGCCTGGGGCCCAGAGTCCCGCGACCCGGGCCCCATCTGGCGTGCCCAGCCCGCGACCCCGCCCAGAACCCAGCGTCTTACTGGGTCTGGTTTCTCCAGGGGTCTGGCGTGCTACGCGCAGTTCGGCCGGGGCCCAGAGTCCCGGAACCCGGGCCCCATCTGGCGTGCCCCGCCCGCGACCCCCGCCCAGAACCCAGCTTCTTACTGGGCCTGGTTTCTCCAGGGGTCTGGTGTGCTCGGAGCTGGTGTTTAACAGGAACAGAGCTTCAGATTGGGAAGATGAGAAGGTTCTGGAAACTAATGCAGAGTGGCTGCACAACAGTGTAAGTGTACTTAGTGCCACCACCCCGTACACTTCAAAATGGCTAAAGGCTAGAACTTATACCATAGTCAGCCACGCCCTGCTTACTCACGTCTGGATTTAATGCATGCTCACTTGGCATCAAAATCACATCAGAACTGGAGGAGCATACTAATAACCTCTAACTCTGGCATAATTACTGCAAGGGCCTCTAACACACACAAACATACATATGTAATGTTTGGTCTTGTTTTAAATGTAGGTTTTATTATTATTCAAGTATAGTAAGTCCAAAAGATCAAGGACCAACACCATGGGTACCACAGAAGAGCAGCAGGATCTGCCAGGTGGTGTGTGGGGGTGGGTGTCCGGACGAGACACTTTATTGTGGTTTCTAGAGAAAGTAATAGGTGAGACAGTGTAAGCAGGTTATGGTTGGCTGGTTTCCATCATTCAGCGGGCTCTGGCACATAGGGGCTGTCCTTGTTGCCTAACCTGGCTGTGGGGTGGTTAGGACAAAGGCATTCCAGAGTGTAGGAACTCAGCAAAGGAAGCACCTGGGCTGGGCTTGCTCATGAAAGGTGAGCTTGCAGGTGAGACCTAGCAGTTGTCTAGCTCAGAGAGGAGCATTCCTCCAAGGTCAGCCACCCACCCGCCACGTCACCACGTACCTGAGATACATAGTTCAGTCAGGCCTATGAGCAATGAAGGGTTTACACAGCAAGCCTAATTGCTGTTCTTTGAAACATCTGCTTATGAGATTGGCTTTCAGCTGGTTTCTGGGAATGGGGACTATGGAAAGGTTCCTAACACCCTAACCTATAAGAGCAATCGCTGTGAAACACTGTACAAACAGTGTAGCTGATTCCAAATACCAGCTTTCCCCTGAGAGCCTGAGGGCTGGGTGTGCCAGGCAGCCTCCGGTGAGAACCCCAGCACTGAGCTGCTAATGAGCTTCTCTGGCAGGTAACACTTTGCATGCGGTTAGTTTGCAACTTGTAGCTGGGAGTTGAGAAGATCCTGTGCTACTCCACTGGAAGAAGATTCCTGAAGCTTTGTGCCTGGCTTTCCCTGAACTTTGCAACGTGTATCTCTGTGATGTACTGGTTTTGCTTTGTGTTCTTTCATCTTAACAATTTACAGTGACCAGTATTATTGTATAATCTGAATCCTCATAGTGAACCATCTATCTTGGAGGTGCTCTTGGAGTCCTTCAATATACCAGATGCTTTCATCCAGAGAATACTAAAGCCAATACATTAATTAGTGTCTTATTTTTTATTTTCTTTTTTATTTTATTGGTGCACTATAGTCTCACATCATGTTGGCAATGGCATATATTCACACAGTACTTGGTGCCCTCCCCCCACTTCCCCTTTTCCCTTCCTCCCAATACTGAGCAACGAGGTTAACAATGTTATGTTCCCATGTATACACATATTCAAATGTAGCTTTTCCATTAATTAACCTCAGCCTTATTTCTCCTTTACCCTTACTTTTTGGCTTTGCTGAGGTTTCCCCTCCATTATCTGGAGTCCCTCTGGTATCCCTTATACTCCCTAGTTTGGGCGTATTAGAGAAAACATATGTCCCTTCTCTTTCTGTGCTTGGCTGATCTCACTTAACATAATGATCTCCGGGTCTTTCCATCTTCTTGAAAATGACATGATTTTGTTCTTCTTTATTGCAAAGTAGAATTCCATTATGTTTATCTCCCATAATTTTGCAATCCATTCATCTGTTGATGGAGACCTAGATTGGTTCCATATTTTGGCTATTGCAAATTATGCTGCTATAAATATGGGTATGCATTTGTAACTATCCAATTTAAACCTCTCTGGAAAGATACCCAGGAGTGGTATAGCTGGATCATATGGTGGATCCATTCCCAGTTTTCTAAGGAATTTCCACACTGATCTCCATAGTGGCTGAACTAGTTTGTACTCCCACTAATAGTGTAAAAGAGTTCCTGTTTTCCCACATCTTTGCAAGCATTTGTTGTTATTTTACTTATTTATGCTTGCCACTCTGATTGGGGTTAGATGGAATCTCAGAGTAGTTTTGATTTGCAACTCCCTGATGGCTAATGATGTTGAACATCTTTTATAGTATCTATTGGCCATTTGTACCTCTTGTGAAGTGTCTGTTCAATCAACTCATTTCTCAATTGGGTTATCTAGTGTAGTCTTTTGAGCTCTTTGTATATTCTGGATATTAGCCCTCTATCAGAGTGGTGGCTGGTAAAGATATTCTCCCATTCTGTAGGCTTTCTCTCTAGGTTCTTGATGGTTTCCTTTGATGAGCAGAAGCTTTTTAGTTTGATGCCATTCTACTTGTTAATTCTTGTTTTAAATTCCTGCTCTATGGAGGTATTATTGAGGAAGTTACTACCTCTGCTTACATGTTGGAGTGTTGAACCAATGCCCCCCTCTAATAGCTTCACAGTCTCTCATCTGATTTCCAGGTCTCTGATCCATCTCGAGTTGATTCCTATGCACAGTGAGAGGTTAGGATTTAGTTCCATCTTTCTACAAATAGATAGCCAGTTCTCCCAGCACAATTTGTTGAAACAGCCATTATTTCTCCAGCATATGAATTTGGCCCCTTTGTCAAAATCAATTGACTGTAAGTGTGTTGGTTTTTTTCTGTATCTCCTTCTTCTCCTCTTCTTCCTCTTCCTCTTCCTCTTCCTCTTCCTCTTCTCCTCCTCCTCCTCCTCCTCCTCCTCCTCCTCCTCCTCCTCCTCCTCCTCCTTCTTCTTCTTCTTTTGCAGTCCTGGGGTTCCTGGAAGCCCTTCTACCTCTGGGCTAACTCTCAGACCTGTGTTTCATGTTTTTTTTTGAAACAGGGTCTTCTAAGCCAGCATGGCTGACTTTGAACCTGCATGATCCTCCTGTCTCCGCCTCCCAAGCATGGGGATTACAAGCATGCACCACCACACCCGGCTTGTTTCTGTATCTTCTATTCTGTTACATTGGTCTGTGTGCCTGTTATTGTGCCAATACCAGGATGTTTTAACTATTATTGCTCTGTAGTATAAATTTGAAGTCAAGAATGTTGGTGCATTGTAGTCATACATCTTAATGGGATACAAGATAGTAAAGGCATAAATGCACATATCACTTATTTAACCCTTCCCAAATTCTCATCCCATTCTCTTCCTCCTTCCTCCTTCTTGTTTGGCTTAGTGATTGACTTTGAAATGCTTGTGAATGTACATCATGTACCTTACGGAATTTCTCTCTTCCCCCTCACACCCCCATCTGTTAGGTTGCCTTATTTATTTTTAATTTTTTTTATTGGTGCATTGTAGTCATCTTAATGGGGTACAAGATGGTAGAGGCATACATGAACAAATCACCCAATTAGCCCTTACCCAATTACTGCCCCATTCCCTCCCTCTCCCTCCTTCTCATGTTTGGTTTAGTGATTGACTTTTATATGTTTGTTAATATAACCAAGTTCCTTAGAGAATTTCGTTCTCCACCCCCATCCCCTCAGTTAGGTCACCTTATTTGCTCATCTATAGTATCTCCTTCTTTGTCTAGAGTTCCTCCTATGATCCTTTTTCTCCCTAGCATCTACATATTAGGGAGAGCATCCAATTATTTTACTTTTTGTGACTGACTAATTTCACTTAGCATAAAATGTTCTCAGGTTCCATCCATTTCCCTGTACTCATCTGTGGTTTCTCTTTCTTCATCTAGAGTTCCTCTTATATCCCATTTTCTCCCTAACTTCTACATATTAGGAAAAGCCTCCATTTATTTTACTTTTTGTGACTAATTTTACTTAGGATAATGTTCTCTAGTTCCACCCATTTCCCTGAAAATGACATAATTTTGTTCTTCTTTATGGCTGACTAAAATTCCATTGTATACATATCCTAAAGTTTTGTAATCAGTTCATCTGTTAATGAGCATCTTGGCTGGTTCCATAATTTGGCAGTTGTGAATTGTGCAGCTATGAACATAGATACACATACATTACTTTGGTAGCTTGCTTCCCATTCTTTTGGATAGATACCCAATGTGGTATTGCTGGATCATATGATAGGTTCATTCTCATTCTTCTGAAGATCTCCATACTGCTTCCCAAAGTGGTTACACTAATTTGCAATCCCACCAAAAATATATTAGACTTCCTACTTCTCCACCTCCTCACCAGCATTTATTGTTGTTTGTGTTTTGAATAATTGCCATTCTAGTTGGAGTTGGGTAAAATCTCAGGGTAGTTTTGATTTGCATCTCTCTGGTTGTTAATGATACTGAGCATTTTTACATGAATTTATTGGCCATTTAAATTTCTTCTTTTGTGAAGTGTCTATTTAATTCACTTGCCCACTTTTTTTTTTTTTTTTTTTTGGTGGTGGTGGTACTGGGGTTCCTGAAAGCCCTTCGACCTCTGGGCTACACTCCCAGACCTATTTTATATTTTTGAAACAGGGTCTCATGCCAGTGCAGCTGGCCTCGAACCTGCGCGATCCTCCTGTCTCCACCTCCCAAGCGCCGAGATTACAAGCGTGCGCCACCACACCCAGCCTACTTGCCCACTTTTTGATTGGGTTACTTGTTTTCTTAGTGTTGAGTTTCTTGAGTTCTCTGTATATTCTAGATATTAGTTCCTTATCAAAGGAAGAGTTGGCAAAATTTTTCTCTCATTCTGTCAGCTCTCTGTTGAGGTTCTTGATAATTTCCTTGGCTGTAGAGAAGCTCTTCAGTTTCATGCAATCCCATGTATTGATTCACCTTTTAATTTCTTGTGCTTTTGGGGTCTTGTTGAGAAAGTTCTTTACCTGTGCCTATGTGTTGCAGTGTTGGACCTATGCCCTCTTAAAGGAGCTGAAAAGTCTCTGGTCTGATTCCCAAGTCTTTGATCCATCTTGAATTGACTCTTGTGCAGGGTGAGAAAGTGGGATTTATTTCCATTTTTCTGCATATGGTTAACCAGTTTTGCCAATACCATTTGTTAAACAGGCTATCTTTTTTCCAGTGTGTGTTTTTGGCCCTTTTGTCAAAAATACATTGGCCATAGTGTTCAGGTTTGATTCTAAATTTTCTATTCTGCTCCATTGCTCTATGTGTCTGTTTTTGTGCCAGTACTATGCTGTTTTTAGTACAATGGCTTTGTAATCTAGCTTGAAGTCAGGTATTGTGATGCCTCCTGCATGACTCTTTTTGCTGAGAAATACTTTGGCTATTCTGGGACTTTTGTTCTTCCAAATGAATTTAAGAACTAATTTTTCTATGTCTGTAGAGAATGACCTTAGTAATTTAATAGGTATTGCATTGAGTCTGTATATCACTTTTGGAAGATTGCCTATCCAAGAACATGGAACACCATCTCCTAAGGTCTTCTTCAATTTCTTTTTCCAGTGTTTTATAATTTTCTTTGTAGAGGTCTTTAACCTTCTTGGTTAGATTTATTCCTAAGTATTTTATTTTTTGTGGGATATCCTGAGTGAAAGTGTTCTCTGGATTTCTTTTCAGTAGATTTATAGTTGTCATACAAAAATCTCCCAATATTTTAAGATAGATTTTGTATCCAGACACTTTGCTGAAATTGTTGATCAGTTCTATAAGCCTTTTGGGTGAGTTTGTTGGGTCTTCTAAGTATAGTATCATGACATCTGCAAATAGGGATAGTTTTTATTCTTCTTGTCCTATTTGTACTCCTTTGATATCCTTCTATTGCTCTGGCTAGAGTCTCAAGTACTATATTGAAAAGAAGTGGTGATAATTAACACCCTTGTCTTATTCCTGTTTTGAGGGGAATTCTTGCAATTTTTTCCCTTTGATATGATGTTGGTTGTGGGCCTATTGTAGATTGCTTTTATGATGTTGAAGTATGTTTCTTCTATTTCAATTCTCTGTAGTGGTTTTAGCATAAATGGGTGTTGGATTTTGTCAAATGCTTTTTTCAGTGTATATTGAAATGATCCTTTGATTTTTGTCTATGGTTAGTTTTATGTGATAAATTACACAAATTGTTTTTTATGTGTTGATCCAGACTGCATGCCTAGAATGAACCCTATTTGATCATAGTGTATGATTTTCTTTTTTTTTTTTTTTATCATGACCTTCTTTATTTTTTTTTTTAAATTTTATTTTATTGGTGCACTGTATTCATACATCATAGTGGGATACAAACTTTTGTAGACATACATGCACACATCGCCCAGTCAGCCCCCACCCGATCCCCACCCCATTCTCTCCCCATCCCTCCTTCCCATGCTTGGCTTAGTGGTTGACATCTAGTATTATAGCAATTTATCCAAAATTAAAAATGATAATCTCACATAACAGTTTCATTTGTCTGATACCAAGCGTTTGATGATTTAAAGATAGCATTTCAATATTTCTTTTTGCTTTCTTTCTTACTAGAGCATATTTTTTTCTGTTTTTTTAGGTGAAACTATCATATATTTATATATTTATTTTTCAGAAAAAAATCTATCCTAATATGGAGTATGAATTCTAGATACCCAAAACGATCTTGAAAAAGAACAAAGCTAGCAGATATATATTTTCTGATTTCAAACCATATAAAGCTACAATAATTGAAACAGTGTAGTACTGTTCTAAAGGCAGATATATAGACCATTGGAGTTAAATAAAAGCCTAGAGCTAAATTCTTCCCTATATTGTCAAGTTATTTTTGACAAGGTTTCCACGAACATTTGGTGGTGGAAATAATAATCTTTTAACTAAATATTGTTGAAAAATAATAATTACATGGAAAAGAATAAAATTGGACCCTTACCTAATCCCACATACAAGTATTAACTCAAACTAGATAAAAGACCTAAATATAAATCTTAAGACTATAAACTTTTAGGAGAAAATCTGGGTCATAAAACCTCACAACATTGAAATTGGCAGTGATTTCTTGGATATGATTTCAATGGCACAGGCAACAGAAGAATATACAAACTCCCTAAAAAATAAAAAAAATATTGTATATCCAAAGACAATGTAAACAGAGTTAAAAGTTACTAATAGAATTGGATAAAATATTTCCAAATGCTATATCTGAAGGTATATTAATATTCCAACTAGAAATCCTAAAAATTAACAACAATAAAGGCAAACAATACAACTTAGAGATAGGTAAAAGACTAACATAAATAATGAATCTCCACAGATAACCAATCTTAGTTGTCTGTTGGATGGAAACTCTTGTTTCTCTGGTTCTGGTGAGTGTTACCTATTTCTTCTTTGTAGTTAATCTCTTTGAGTATTTTCTCTAGCGCTGGTTTTGAAGACATAAATTCCTTCAGTTTCTCTTTGTCATGGAAGCTTCTTATTTCTCCATCTAATTTGATAGAAAGTTTTGCTGGATAGGAAATTTTTGGCTGGAAGTTGTTTTCTTTCAGAGTTTGGAATATGTTACTCCAAGCCCTTCTGGCTCTCATGACTTGGTTTGGGAAGTCTGGAGTGATTCTAATTGGTTTGCCTCTGAATGTCACTTGGCCCTTTGTTTTTGTTGCCTTTAAGATTCTCTGCTTGGCTTCCACATTGGTCATTTTGACAATTATATGGCGTGGGGATCCTCTTCTCGGATCCTGTCTAAAGGGAGTTCTATAAGTTTCCTGGATCTGTGTATCAACCTCTTGCTCTATATTTGGAAAATTTTCTGCTATTACTTCCTTGAAGAGATTGTTGATCCCTTTGGTATCACTTTCTTTTCCCTCCTCTATTCCAATTATTCTTAGGTTAGCTCTCTTAAGATGGGCCCATATTTCTTCAATGTCAGATTCCTGCTGTTGGAAATTTTTTTCTAGATTAGAAACTATGCATTCATTTTTGGATTGCTCATCTTCTAAGAGCGAGATTCTGTTCTCCATGTGGTCTAATCGGTTGTTTGTGCTTTGAATTGAGGCCTTTACTTCATTAATTGCATCCTTTATCTCTTTTTGGCTCTCTCTGAGTTCTTTTCGAAGCACCTCTATTATTTCTACAGTTATTTTCCTGATTTGATCTTCTAGAAATCTCTGATTTTCTGTTTTATCAGGTTCTGATGTTGTGGGGTTGTGCACATTCATTACTCCAGTGTTATTCCTCTTTCCCATGATTTCGGAGGTTTGTGCCTTCTCTGGGTTCTTCCCTTGGGTCACTATGGCTTCACTTAAGGTGCTCTGGATCTCGAGTCTGTATTATCTCAGACCCCACTACTTCTTTACTGTGTTGTATCACAGAGTCTCCGACCCAGGGAGTCGATAGAGGCTGCTTTAAACTATGGGGGGTGCCAGGTTGCACGTTCTCCTATGGTGTGATATCTCTGCCACCACCACTCCCTCACTGAGTCAAGTCCCAGGAGGCCCAATACTGCGATTTCTCCTCTGTGGCCCACAATTTGACTCACTGTTCTTGAGTACGCAGATGTAGCTGTACTGGACTCAGTGAATTCACTGCTGCTGCCGCCGCCGGTGGCAATATGGCGCCTCTGCCACGCCCTCGGCCATGAGGCTGGCGAATTTTTTCTTCTCTGGTTTTGTTTTCCACTCTGAATCCCTGCAGCGTGTGCTGAGCTCAGCCACTGGGAGCTTTAAATCCTCTCTGCGCCGAAAGATCCCGCCTGGCTGTTCCGTAGCGGCTCACCTGGCTTGCTGTAGCCGTCCGTTGAATTCGCCGCTGCCGCCGGCAGTATGGCGCTGCTGCCGCGTCCTCGGGCGCGTGTGTCTCCTCTGTGGCCCTGAGCTCTGTTATCAGTCCGCTTTCTCTCTGGAGCCTGGTGGGTTTTTTTGTTTTTCTGGTGATGGTGTTTTCTGGCTATGAAAGGCGCTCTTTTTGTGGTAATGGAGATTGGTTGTTAGCGGGACTCTTAAGCCCCGCTTTTCTCGGTCGCCATCTTCCCGGAAGTCTCCGTGTATGATTTTCTTGATGTGGTTTTGAATGCATGTTGCTAGTATTGTAGCAGTTTTGCCTCTTAAGTTTATCAACAATATAGGCCTACAGTTTTCTTTTCTTGAGCTGTCTGTATTTGGTTTTAGTATGTATGTGATGTTAGCTTCATATAATGTATTTGGGAGAGTCCTGTTTCTTTCTATTTCACTGAATAGATTGAGGAGTATTGGGATTAGCTATTCTATAAATGTTTTGTGAAATTCATTTGGGAAACCATCTGGTCCTGGGCTTTTGTTTGATGGTATGCCTTTTATTGCTGCTTCAATCTCTTTTATTCCTATTGGTTGATTTAATTTTTTTATATCTTATAGGTTCAATTTAGGAAGGTTGTATGTATCTAGAAAATTGTCAAATTCTTCTAAGTTTTCCAATTTGTTGGAGTATAGTTTTTCAAAGTAGTTTCTGATAATCCTCTGTATTTCTACATTGTTGGTGATAATATATCCTTTTCATCTGGCTAGGTTGGCTAGTGGTTTTTCCATGTTGTATATTTTTTTGAGAAACCAGCTTTTGGTTTTGTTGATTTTCTGTAGTTTTTTTTATTCTCTATTTCATTGATTTGTACGCTCATTTTAATAATTTCCTGTCTTCTACTGGCTGGTAGTTAGACTGTTCCTGGTTTTCTAGGGCTTTGAGGTGTGTCATTAGGTTATTTTGTGATTTTCTGTTCTTCTTATGTGGGCACTCAGTGCTAAAAATTTTCCTCTTAAAACTGCCTTTGCCAGGCATGGTGGCATATGCTTGTAATCCCAACACTTGGGAAGCTGAGACAGGAGAATCACAGGTTCACAGCCAGCCTCAGCTATTTTGCGAAGCCTCTGCAACTTAGTGAGACTCTGTTTCAAAATAAAGAATAAAAACTAAGGCTGGGGGTGTTGCTCAGAGGCTGAATGCCCCTGGGTTCAATCCCCAGTAATGCAAAAAAAAAAAAATTCCTTCAAGGTTTGATATGTTGTGTCTTTATTTTCATTTGTTTCTAGGAATTCTTAATTTCACTCTTACTTATTCTTTTACCCATCCCTTATTCAGCAATATGGTGTTGTATCCTAGTGTTTATGTGGTTATTCTGGATCTTCTTATAGTTAATTTCTATTTTCATTTCATTATGTTCTGAAAAGACATAGAGGAGTATGTCACATTTTTTAAATTTTCTAGTGCTTCCTTTGTGGCCCAGGATGTGGTCTATTTTAGAGAAGGTTTCATGAGCAGCTAAGAAAACTGTGTAATCTACTGTAGTTGGGTAGAATATTCTGTATGCTTCTAATAGATCCATTTGGTTTATGATATTCTTTAGGTCTGAGGCTTCCTTACTAACTTTTTGTCTAGAAGATTGGTCTAGAAGTGTCAGAGGACTGATGAAACATCCTAGTATTATTGTATTGGGATCTATGAGTGGCTTAATGTCACAAAGAGTTTGTTTTATGAAAGTGTCTGCAGCTATGTTGGGGCATAAATGTTTACTATCATTATTCCCTCTTGCTGAATTGTTTGTTTTACTGGTAAAAATGACCTGCTTTGTCTCTTCTGATAAGCTTGATCTTGGAGTCTAATTTGTCTGATATCATAGTTGCTACTCCTGCTTGTCTTCAAGTTCCATTGGCATGGCTTATCTTGCTCCAAACTTTCCCCTTTAGTTTTTCACTATCTTTACTTGTAAGGCGTGTTTCTAGCAGGAAGCATATAGAAGGAATCTGGTTTTTAATCCATTTGCTACCTTATGTCTTTTTGTTGGGGAGTTGAGGCCATTTATGATCAGTATAATTATTGAGAGCTGATTCTTAATTCCTAACATTTTGAGTTTTAACTTGTGTTTGCAGTAGTGTTTGTTTTTCTTTGCTTAGTTGTTTGTTGATGGAAATTAATTTTTCTCTCGTTCTGGTATTTATTAGTTATTTCCTCTTTGCCATTAATCTCTTTGAGTACTTTCTCTAGTGCTGGTTTGGAAGACATAAATTCATTTAGCTTCTGTTTATCCTGGAAGACTTTTATTTCCTATCAAATTTGAGAGACAGCTTTTCTGGGTAGAAAATATTTGGTTGCAAGTTGTTTTCTTGCAGTTTAGAATATGTTACTCAAGTTCCTAGTGTTTTCAATTCTAAAAAATCAGTTCTTTTAAACATTAACTACCATTAAATTATTGATATGTTAAATAAAAAATATACTTCTGATAAGCTACATCACCTGTGACTAAGCTGTTCCCCAACTCTCTGAAGACTTACCTTTGATCATTAATTCATCAATACAAAGGATCCCCACTGTACCCCCCTCACAAACCCCTTGCTCCATCTACTCTTCTCTCACTTCTTTGAAATTTGTGGAATATTACTACTTTTTTTAAGTTTGGGCCTTCATTTTTACTCAGGTAATTATAAATTTACCTGCAGTTATAAGAAATAATAAAAAAGGTTCCTTGTACCTTTTACCCAGCTTCCCCCAATACTAGAATTTTCAATATAATGTCATAGACAATGTCTTGACACTGGTAGAATCAACTGGGTATATTTTCCCAGTTTCATATGTAATCTGTGTATATATTAACTTCCACACAATTGTACTACCAGTGCAGGTGTCTGGATTCACAACCACACACAAGATACCCAACAGTTCCACTCCACAAGGATCCCTTATGTTGTCTATGTAAAACCACATCCAATTCTCCACCCCTGGCAACCACCAATCTGGTCTCCATTTCTAAAATATGACCTAATGGAATAATACCATAAGTAACCTCTTGGAATTGACTTTATTCATGAGCATAATTTACTGGAAAATCACCCAGGTCATTTCAAGTATCCATATGTTAGTACCCCTTACTCATGGTTTCATTTACCTGTGGTCAACCATGGTGTGAAAACATTAATGGAATTTCCAAGCTGGGCCTGGTGGCTCATGTCTATTATTCCAGTCTTGGGAGACTGAGATAGGAGGATCACAGGTATAAAACCAGCCTCAGAAACTTAGTGAAGGCCTATTTCTAAATTTTAAAAAATATGAGATAGGATGAGAGTATAGCTCAGAGGTAGAATGCTGATAGATTCTATCCTTAGCACCACAAAATACAAAAATCCAGGAATAAATCATTCATAATTTTTGTTATGGTCTGGATCTGGAATGTTTCCAAAATCTCATGTGCTAGCAGCATGGTCTCCAATACAGCAGGGGTCAGAGGTCGGGCTTCTAGGCAATGATTGGATCACAAGGGTTCTGACCCCTTTAGTGGATTAGTCCATTTGATGTACTAACGCATGATAGTTGAATGGACTACTGGAAGGTAGCACCTAGTTGGAGAAAGCAGGTCTCTGGGAGCATGTCAGAAAGGACTCATCTTGTTCTCATCTCCTTCCTCTTTTGCTCCCTCCATCTGTTCTTCTACTCCCATGAGCTGAGCAGCTCTTTTCCTCCATACCCTTCTGTTACAATGTTTCTGCCTTGGAACCAGAAAACAATGGGCTGAGTCTCTGAAACAAAAGTCAAATAATGATTTTTTCCTCTAAATGATCTTGTCAGACATTTTGGTTATATCAATGAAAAACTGACTAATACAGTCCTAAATAACTTTTAGTATAGCCTATGGTTCTATTTTTTTTAGCAGTAATTATTTTCATTCTCTTACTGTGCCTAAGTTGTAAATTAAACTTTGCCAGATATGTTTGTAGATGAAAGACCACAACACATCTGGTGCTATCTGAGGTTGCTAGCATTCACTGATGGTTTGGGAGCATAGCCCCCTGGTTAAAGGAGGACTGCTGGGTTGGGTGACTTTTTGTCACAAATAGTATCTCATAGTATGGCTGGACCACAGCTTTTTTCCATTATTTTGCTGAATGACATGTGGTCTGGTTCTATTTGGGCACTTATAAATAAAGCTTCTATGACATTTGTGTACACATGTTTGTATAATTCATTTTCATTTTCTGGACAGATGCTAAGAGTACAACTGCTGGCTCAGACCACAGTGGCCTATGCCATTTTTGTAGAAGCTGCCAAACCATTTTTCTAGCTATCATATATCTCCTGCTATTGGGTTTTCATTAACCCAAATATCTATTTTGGATAACTATGAAGGTAGTTACAAGACACTACAAAACCATATTCTTTCTCTTGAAAATTTGGTTAAGATCTACCTCTAAAGAGCTAAAAGAGATACAGAACATTACATGCCACTGGCCTTCCCAAGCTAGTGAAAACACCACCTTCCTATCTCCTCCCCACCACAAGAAGCTTCCACTATTGCTTCCTAAAGCTATTCGAGACCTCCACAGGACAGGACAGGTGTTTCACCTGTGCATCACCTACACCTTCATCTGTGCCTTATAGCATTGCCATTTCTACTAAAATTCCTAGAGTATTAGTCTTTCTTGCTATAATCCCAATATACTATCCTCAACATCTAACCAACCACATGCACAAAGAAGATGCTCTATTAATTTTATTGTGTGTATGTGGCTGTATAGGAAGCCCTAATCTCAAAAAGCCCTTACCACCCAATTAGAGCTGACAAAAGAGGTGACAGAGGAAAATTAATAGGAAGATAACACTTGCTCTCTGTGGTTAACATAAATTCACGTCCTCTTGGTTTTTCCAAATAATACATGCTAATGAATTAATGAATTTTTCTAGGAGAGTAGTGGGTTTATGTTATTTGCCATGAAAAAATACCCCTTTCTTGTGGTTATAGATACATGTCAACGTGCAGTGCTTAAATCTACATGTATGTTCAAACTAATCATGCGGCATAACTGCTTATTAACAGTCCCTAGACTTAGTAATTTCCAGAACAATTGTTGCCTGTACTTTCAAATCCCATTTTATGCCACTAAGCTTCTTTTAATGCTAGGATATATTCTCATATTTCCAAAGAGAAGAAGAATTCAATATTACCCTAGAAATTATTATTACCCTAGAGATGTATATAATTGAATGCACAAGGTAATTTTTGCTAAAGAGTTTGGACACTCCTAATAAGCCTGCTTGCCTGAATCCCAGACCAGGAATTCATCCAGGCTACTGTTAATTGTTTCCAAAGAGACCCATGTCCTACCATTCAACACCAATTACAGGTCTTAGATCCCTGAGAAACTAGGTCAGATAACAACCACAAAACACAAAAAATTGAAGCATGTGCATTTATCAGGGATCCCCCCAAACACAGAACCAACAGTATGTATATACTGAGAAGGACAGACTTCAAGGAAGTAGCTCATATGCTTGGAGGGGTAACTAATCTGAATTTTCAGGGCAGGCCAGCAGGCTGAAAAGCCAGGGAATAGTTGAAATGGAAGCTCAGGTCTGAAAGTCCTCTTCCTTTGGATTCCTCCATCTTTCGACTGACTGAATGGGGCCTGCCCAAGTGTTGGAAGGCAACCTGCTTTTTAAAAACTCTACTGGCTTTAATATTAATCACAATGAGGAAAAAATACATTTGCAGCATCATCTAAACTGGTGTTTGAGGGACTTCCGGGAAGATGGCGGCCGAGAAAAGCGGGGCTTAAGAGTCCCGCTAACAACCAATCTCCATTACCACAAAAAGAGCGCCTTTCATAGCCAGAAAACACCATCACCAGAAAAACAAAAAAACCACCAGGCTCCAGAGAGAAAGCGGACTGAGAACAGAGCTCAGGGCCACAGAGGAGACACACGCGCCCGAGGACGCGGCAGCAGCGCCATACTGCCGGCGGCAGCGGCGAACTCAGCGGACGGCTACAGCAAGCCGAGGTGAGCCGATGCGGAACAGCCAGGCGGGATCTTTCGGCACAGACAGCATTTAAAGCTCCCAGTGGCTGAGCTCAGCACACGCTGCAGGGATTCAGAGTGGAAATCAAAACCAGAGAAGAAAAAATACGCCAGCCTCATGGCCGAGGGCGTGGCAGAGGCGCCATATTGCCACCGGCGGCGGCAGCAGCAGTGAATTCACCGAGTCCAGTACAGCTACATCTACGTACTCAAGAACAGTAAGTCAAATTGTGGGCCACAGAGGAGAAATCCCAGTATTGTGCCTCGTGGGACTTGACCCAGTGAGGGATTGGTGGTGGCAGAGATATCACACCATAGGAGAGCGTGCAACCTGGCACCCCCCATAGTTTAAAGCAGCCTCTATCGATTCCCTGGGTCGGAGACTCTGTGATACAACCCAGTAAAGGAGTAGTAGGGTCTGAGATAATACAGACTCGAGATCCAGAGCACCTTAAGTGAAGCCATAGTGACCCAAGGGAAGAACCCAGAGAAGGCACAAACCTCCGAAATCATGGGAAAGAGGAATAACACTGAAGTAATGAATGTGCACAACCCCACAACATCAGAACCTGATAAAACAGAAAATCAGAGATTTCTAGAAGATCAAATCAGGAAAATAACTGTAGAAATAATAGAGGTGCTTCGAAAAGAACTCAGAGAGAGCCAAAAAGAGATAAAGGATGCAATTAATGAAGTAAAGGCCTCAATTCAAAGCACAAACAACCGATTAGACCACATGGAGAACAGAATCTCGCTCTTAAAAGATGAGCAATCCAAAAATGAATGCATAGTTTCTAATCTAGAAAAAGATATCCAACAGCAGGAATCTGACATTGAAGAAATATGGGCCCATCTTAAGAGAGCTAACCTAAGAATAATTGGAATAGAGGAGGGAAAAGAAAGTGAAACCAAAGGGATCAACAATCTCTTCAAGGAAGTAATAGCAGAAAATTTTCCAAATATAGAGCAAGAGGTTGATACACAGATCCAGGAAACTTATAGAACTCCCTTTAGACAGGATCCGAGAAGAGGATCCCCACGCCACATAATTGTCAAAATGACCAATGTGGAAGCCAAGCAGAGAATCTTAAAGGCAACAAAAACAAAGGGCCAAGTGACATTCAGAGGCAAATCAATTAGAATCACTCCAGACTTCCCAAACCAAGTCATGAGAGCCAGAAGGGCTTGGAGTAACATATTCCAAACTCTGAAAGAAAACAACTTCCAGCCAAAAATTTCCTATCCAGCAAAACTTTCTATCAAATTAGATGGAGAAATAAGAAGCTTCCATGACAAAGAGAAACTGAAGGAATTTATGTCTTCAAAACCAGCGCTAGAGAAAATACTCAAAGAGATTAACTACAAAGAAGAAATAGGTAACACTCACCAGAACCAGAGAAACAAGAGTTTCCATCCAACAGACAACTAAGATTGGTTATCTGTGGAGATTCATTACTTATGTTAGTCTTTTACCTATCTCTAAATGGTATTGTTTGCCTTTATTGTTGTTAATTTTTAGGATTTCTAGTTGGAATATTAATATACCTTCAGATATAGCATTTGGAAATATTTTATCCAATTCTATTAGTAACTTTTAACTCTGTTTACATTGTCTTTGGATATACAATATTTTCTTTTATTTTTTAGGGAGTTTGTATATTCTTCTGTTGCCTGTGCCATTGAAATCATATCCAAGAAATCACTGCCAATTTCAATGTTGTGAGGTTTTATGACCCAGATTTTCTCCTAAAAGTTTATAGTCTTAAGATTTATATTTAGGTCTTTTATCTAGTTTGAGTTAATACTTGTATGTGGGATTAGGTAAGGGTCCAATTTTATTCTTTTCCATGTAATTATTATTTTTCAACAATATTTAGTTAAAAGATTATTATTTCCACCACCAAATGTTCGTGGAAACCTTGTCAAAAATAACTTGACAATATAGGGAAGAAGTTAGCTCTAGGCTTGTATTTAACTCCAATGGTCTATATATCTGCCTTTAGAACAGTACTACACTGTTTCAATTATTGTAGCTTTATATGGTTTGAAATCAGAAAATATACATCTTCTAGCTTTGTTTTTGCTTCGAGATTGTTTTGGGTATCTAGAGTCCATATTCCATATCAGGATAGATTTTTTTCTGAAAAATAAATATATGATAGTTTCACCTAAAAAAAAGAAAAAAATATTCTCTGGTAAGAAAGAAAGCAAAAAGAAATATTGAAATGTTATCTTTAAGACATCAAAAGCTTGGTATCAGACAAATGAAACTGTTATGTGAGATTATCATTTTTAATTTTGGATAAATTGCTATAATACTAGATGTCAACCACTAAGCCAAGCATGGGAGGGAGGGATGGGGAGAGAATGGGGTGGAGATCGGGTGGGGGCTGACTGGGCGATGTGTGCATGTATGTCTACAAAAGTTTGTATCCCACTATGATGTATGAATACAGTGCACCAATAAAATAAAATTAAAAAATAAAAAAAAATAAAAAAAAAAAATAAACTGGTGTTTGACCAAAAATTGGGTATTATGACCTGATTAAACACAAAATTAGCCATGCTGGCTCTGCATTGTTATGATTCTTACAGAATTCTCTTGGCATAAAGTTTGCCATCCTTCTTACAAACTCTGAACGTTGCTGGAAGTAATGACACACACATACAATTCTAGCTACTCAGGAGGCCAAGGTATAAGTATTGCAAGTTGAAGGCCAAGCTGAATTATTTTGTAAGACCCTGTCTCAAAATTTAAAAAAAAAAAAGAAAAAGAAAAAGAACTGGGAACCTCCATGGTAGAGTGCCTCTGGGTTCAATCCTCAGTTCAAAAAAATAAGTCCTGAATTTGTATTCCTAACTCAATATTCCTCCATCTCTCTATGCAGGATCTTTCCACTAAACTGGTTCATAAGAAAACACCAATTAATCCATTGTCCTTTGTCTCTTTTCCCCTCCTCTTACACTGAAATTCACCGCACCTGAGGTTTATACTTATGCACCCCCAAAAAATCAGGGCAGCATGTCCTCTCTTCTCATTCTTCTCCCATGTATGTTGAGACTTCCTCACCCTCCATGAGAAACCTGTTGCTTTCAGGATCCTGCCATTCATTGCCATCACCTCTTCTTTCCATCCCACATTATAGAAAGGCATCAGGATTCCCCAGTCCCAGGTCACTGCTATTCCTCCTTTATTCCTCCTTTATTACCCTCATGCCCATGAAGACTGAAAACTGTGGCTCCTTAGGAGTAACTTCCTATAAAACCGTAATTTGAAACAAACCTCCAGGACAAGATGGACTCTATCCCAGATGTGATTGCTCTGTTATTTCCACCAGGCTATTTTCTTTATTGCACCATAACTTTAGGTCTCTGGCCACTTTGATTTACTGCAGTCCATGAATTCCTGCCAGTTTCTCCTCCATATGTTTGCTTATAACCTACTTTCACTCCTTCTTCTGTAACTCTGCCCTCCCCCTCCTTTGTGGTCCTTTCCTCACTACCTTTGCTCAGTGAAATCAAGCCTCTGCCTGTAATCCCAGTACTTGGGAGATTGAGACAGGAGAATTGCAGGTTGGAACTCATCTAAAAACTTCCTTGTTGCCAGGCGTGGTGGCGAACGCTTGTAATCCCCACATTTGGGAGGCTGAGACAGGAGGATCACACAGGTTCGAAGCCAGCCTCAGCTACTTAGTGAGGCTTTCAGCAACTTAGTGAGACCCTGTTTCCAAATAAAATATAAAAAAGGTCTGGGAGTATAGCCCAGAGGTAGAAAGCCTCTGGGTTCCACCCCCAGTACCACCAAAAATTAAAATTAAAATTAAAAAAATAAAAACTTCCTTGTTTCAAAATAAAATAGTTCCTGCTTCAAAATAAAATAGGGTTGAGGGTTGTTATGGTTAGATATAGAATGTTCACTAAAGAGCTCACTCACATATTAATATTCAGTTTATAAAATTAAATCATGACAGTTGTAATCTCATCAGTAGATAAATCCACAGTGATGACTTGCAATGGTCTTGGTGGTAACCTAGGCAACTAGGGTGTGGAAGAAGAAGGTAGATTCCTGAGGGTATGGCCTTAGAAATTGGTCTTTCGAATCCCCTCGCAAAAAACTTATTGCCATTTTCCCATGTCCTGAAACTTTGTGTGAGGTCTAATTTAAAGATAATAGAGCTGGGCATGGTGGTGTATGCTTGTAATCCCCGCGCTTGGGAGGTGGAGACAGGAGGATCATGCCGGTTCGAAGCCAGCCGTGCTGGCTTAAGAGACCCTGTTTCCAAATTAAAAAGTATAAAAAATAGGTCTGGGAGTGTATCCTGGAGGTAGAAGGGTACCACCAAAAAAAAAAAAAAAAGATAATAGATAATTTATGTGATGGAGTAAATATCAAAACAGCAAAGTATCCAAACATGGATATTTATGTCTGCGTTCATCAAACTGTAAACCAAATTTTGGGAACAGAAAGCAAAGCAGAGAGACTTTATAGATTTGCAGTTTGGCCAGAAAGATGTGTAAGGCTGGAGCCAAGAGACATGTGCTATGAAAGAAAGGAAGATGGCTGAAAAGAGGTTGAATGCTTTGATCAAAGTTGTGTGGGCAAGTCTTTTTTCTTATAGCAGTGAGCATTTTGATTGAGACAAAGGTGTATCTTGGAGGTAGAATTCCCTGGGCTTAATCTCCAATACCTTCCAACATAAGACAAATCATAATGTCTTGCCTTTTCTCACTTTCTGAGATGGAGTCACCATATGAATGGTCCCTCAGCTCACCCAGACCAGCAAGGCTGCCTGGGAGAACTGTCATGCTTCCCCCTTTTTAATTTAATTTAATTTTTTATTGGTGCATTGTAAGCATACATACTAATGGGGTACAAGATGGTGGAGACATATATGCACATACATTTAGCCCTTCCCCAATTCCCACCTCATTCTTCCCCCCTCCCTCTTTCTCATGTTTGGCTTAATGATTGATTTGTTTGTGAATACACATCATGCACATTAGGGAATTTCCCTCTTCCACTCTCCCATCCTCTTCAGTTAGGTTGTTTTTTTTTTTATTCATCTAAGGTTTCTGTTTCTTTACTAGAGTCCTTCCTAAATTCCATTTTCTTTCTAGCTTCTGCATATTAGGGAGAACATCCAATTTTTTACTTTTAGAAACTGACTGATATCACTTAGCATAATGTTCTCCAGTACTATTCATTTTCCCACAAATGACATAATTTTGTTCTTCTTTATAGCTTGATGAAATTCCATTGTGTACATATCCCATAATTGTGTAATCCATTCATCTGTTGATGAACATCTTAACTGGTTCCATAGTTTGGCAATTGTAAATTGTGCAGCTATAAACATAGATACACATGCATTTGTCTGATAATTTGGTTTCCATTCTATTGGGTAGATACCCAGAAGTAGTATTGCAGAATCATATGGTAGGTTCCTTCCCATCCTTCTGAGGTTCCTCCATACTGTTTTCCAAAGTGGTTGCGCTAATTTGCAATCCCACCAACAGTGTTTGAGAGTTCCCACTTCTCCACATCCTCACTAGAATTTGTTATTGTTTGTATTTTTACTGATTGCCATTCTAATTGGGGTTAGATGAAATCTCAGGGTAGTTTTGATTCCTCTTTCTGACCTAGTTATCCACTGGCAAATATTTTTTGTTGATATACTGTTTTAAAACCCTATTTTTTCATGTTAAAAAGTTTTATTGATCTGCTTATCACTATTTGTTGTTGCTTGAAATTTTGTGTCTAACAAGATAAAATCTTCCTGAGTCTATCAGTTCTATGCAAGAAATGAAGATCATCTGCCAAGTCCAAGGTTGCCCATAACGTGACATTTACTATGACCTGATTATAGGCTTGGATAGCCAGAACTTTCTCCTATTTACTCCACAATGAAAAAATAAAGTTATATACAGAATTTGGAAGGAAGAATAAGTAGAATGTCATACAAGGTTATGAGTAATATAAAGCTGCCAAACCACGAAGAGAAAAGCAGCCACACAGTTACTATGCTGCTCTTGTCTCCTGTGGTCCCCTTGCCAGCATCTGAAAAAATAATTGGCCTGATGATGCTGATAAACTTACGAAAGACGAAAAAGTTTATGGTATGTAGGGATCACACGACTGTGTGGCTAAATAACTATATATAGTTAGCTATATATAGTAGCTATATATACTTAGCCATATATAGGTAGCTATATATATATATATATATATAGCTAACTATATATAGTAGCTAAATAACTATGTATATAACTGTATATACATAACTATACATATGTGTGTGTGTGTGTGTGTGTGTGTGTGTGTGTGTGTGTGTGCAGGGAGAAAGAACTACCTTGTGTTTTTCAGTGACTTTGTAAATCTCCAGCTAAATTATTTGAAGAGTGTTCTCTTTCTCTCTCTCTCTCTCCCTCTCCCTCTCCCTCTCCCTCTCCCTCTCCCTCTCCCTCTCCCTCTCCCTCTCCCTCTCCCTCTCCCTCTCCCTCTCTCTCTCTCTCTCTCTCTCTCTCTCTCTCTCTCTCTCTCTTTCTCTCTCTCATCTCTGGATGATTTTTCATCCAGCAATCACATCTGCTTTGTGCAGGAGCCACTGCTACATGCAGATTGTACATGTTGGAATTATTTTCTTTCCACTTCTGATGAAATGGTTGGGAAATTTGCTCTAGCTGTAGACTGCAGTTTTTCCTGAACAGTAATCCATGCACAGTCCTGTTCATACCAGCACAATTCACAATAGCCAAACTACAGAACCAACTGAAGGGTCCATCAAGACATGGATGGATGGATGGATGGATGGATGGATGGATGGATGGATGGATGCATGGATGGATGGATGGATGGATGATGGATGGATGGATGGAGAAAATGTGGTCCATGGAGCCTGCCAAGCAACGAGGCCAGTGCCGGGGCCTACAAGGCCGTGCTGGGGCCTGATGCACAGCAAAGGGCCAGCAGGTCCCTGAAATTGTGAAGTCAGGAAGCGCTTGAAGCCTCCACTGCCTCACCGCATCTCCCAGCAGATTCCCAGATCCAATTGACCTCTATTTAAAAATTGGATGTGAGTGGATCATCTTGTCAGAGTCACTCACCTTCTTATGGTCAGGATTTCAACAAACTGGAATCAGTGTGGCAAATAAAAGAAGGACTTCCAAGGAAGAGATAAACTGTAATTGATTGGATGTATCTATGTTTATAGCTGCACAATTCGTCATTCCCAAACTATGGAACCAGCCAAGATGTCCATCAACAGATGAGAGGATTACAAAACTATGAGATATGTACACAACGCAATTTTACTCAGCCATAAAGGAGAACAAAATTATGGCATCTGCAGGGAAATGTCACAAAAAAGTAAGAAATCAGATGCTTTCCCTGATATATAAAAATTAGGGAGAAATGGATTATAGGAGGAACTCTAGATAAAGAAGGAACTCTATAGAGGAGCAATTGGGGTGACCTATCTGACAGGATGGGAGGGGGAAAGATGGCAACTCTTTAAAGTACATGTTGTACTTAAACATATCAAAGTCAATCACTAAATCAAGCATGGGAAGGAGGTAGGAGAAGGGAATGGGATGAGGAATGGATAAGGGCTAATTGGGTGATGTGTGCATGTTTATCTCCACAAGTTTTTTATTCCATTAAGATGTATGATGATAATGCACCAATAAAAATATATTTTTAAAAAGTGGCCTTGCCAGGCGTGGTGGCGCACGCTTGTAATCCCCGTGCTTGGGAGGCGGAGACAGGAAGATCCCGCAGGTTCTAAGTCAGCCATGCTGGCTAAGAAACCCTGTTTCCAAAAATTTTAAAAAGTATAAAATAGGTCTGGGAGTGTAGCTTGGAGGTAGAAGGGCTTCCAGGAACCCCAGTACCACAAAAAAAAAAAAAGTGGCCTAGCATTTGGGAGGCTGAGACTGGTGAATTGCAATTCATAGCCTTAGCTACTTAGCGAGGCCCTTTGCAACTCAGTGAGACCCTGTTTCAAAAATAAAAAGGCTAAAAATAGGGCTGGGGTGTAGCTTGGAGGTACAATGTCCCGGGGTTCTTTCACAGTGCCACAAAAAAATAAAAGCATGGTATATAAACACACAATGGAATTTTATTGAACCACAAAGAAGAACAAAATTACATAATTTGCAGAAAAATAGATGAAACTTAAGAACACTGTTAAGCTGGCTCAGCCAGTCTCAGAAAGTCAAAGGTCATATGTTTTCTCTCATATTTGGAAGCTAGAAATATAAAATAGGAAAGAAAAAGGGATTCAGATAAACAAGAAGAGAGAGCAGTAAAATAGCAGAATTAGGGGAGGGGGAAAAGAAAACCTGAGGAAGGAACAGTTTAAATAATGCTATATTCATATATAACTGTATCACTACCAATCTCACTAACATGTAGGGGAGGGGGGAGCAAGGTGGGCTGCAGAGGGAAGTACAATGAGTGATAGGGACACATAAGTGCAACATTTTGAACCTCGATGTATAATTACAAATGTACCAATAAAATGATTTAATTTTAATAAAATAAGAATCCAAGAGAATGTATAGTTCTCACATCAATCAGTAATCAGAGAGCAGACACCTGCCTTCACATTTCAATCATAAACCACTCCCAGTGACCTGCTCTCTGCCTGTGACCTCTTCTGCTGCGGTGTGGCTCACTCCAGCTGTCTCTCCACCAGCACACAATTTTGTCACAGTAGAGGTGCCTTCTTCCTGCACTGCTAGGATGCCTCCTTAAGCCAGTACACCTGATACCCAGAGAGAAAGTTAAATGTCTCAGGAACAATTTCCACACCCACTTCAATGGGACCTCCTGGATCCATTGTAAATGATAGAAATGTACTTTGGCTAATTCAAAAGGAACTTAGTAGAGGATATTAAAATATTTAAAGTATATCTTGAGGCTACTGAAAAACCAGCAGCTGAGATTACATGGCGAAGAAAAATGTCCAAACTTATGCGACGAGCTAGCCACAGGGACACCTCCACATGGCCACTGCCTTCCCAGCTGCCATCCGCAGAACCAGGCTCTGGGACCAATGCTAGACACCACACCTGCCATGCCAGCCTCACTTGGAGTGGGCACTGCCATCCACCCTGCATCTCCAAAGGCTGACAGGTTGTTTCTGGGGGAGGGATCCCCCACTTCAATGTCTAATTGTATGTGTCAATTTATTGGGCTATAGTACCCAGCTGTTTGGTTAAGCACTAGTCTAGAACTTGAGCTGAAGGAATTTTTAGATGGGATTAGTATTTGTTTTAATATACTTTTATTGGAGCTTTGTAATTAATCATCATAATGAGGTTCAGAGTGATAGGAATGTACCTGCACACAGCACTTGGTGTGTTTCCCTCCACATTCCACCCACTCCCTCCCCTCCCCTCCCCTCCCCCTACATATTGATGAGACTTGTAGTGATAACCTCATATATGTACATAGCATTATTTGAACTGTTTACTCCATCAACCCTCTTCTCCCAATCCCCTTCCACTAGTCTACTGGTCTCTCTTCACATGTGTCTGAAGTCCCTTTTGTTTCCTATTTTCTCTCTAGCATCCACAAATGAGAAGAAATAGACACTCTCACTAAGCATAATATTCTCTAGTTCCTGCACATGACATAATTTTGTTATTTTTTACAACTGAGTAAAATTCCATTGTGTTTATACATCATACTTTTGCAACCCATTCATTTATTGACAGACACAATATTTAAGTCAGTGGAGTTTCAGGAAAGTACATTACCCTCTATAATGTTACTGGGCCTCATCCAATCAGTTGAAGAAGAAGACATTGACAACAAAGATGAAGGACTTCTGAGCAAGAAGAAATTATGCCTTCTGACTGCAATACAGAAAATCATCCTGAGTTCCCAGCCTTCAGCCTCAAGACCACAACCTCAGTACTTGCCAGAGTTCTGCATTTCATATTTACACTTACCAGCTCATGTTCCCTCTCTCTCCTTCCCTTCCCACCCTCCTTCCATCCCTCAACACACACACACACACACACACACACACACACACACATGCACACACACACACACACACACACACATACACACACATACCATAATAAGGTATATAACATATACATAAGCTTTTTCCTGAGAGGGACCACTTTCATGATCAGAACAGGAAACAGCTTCTGTTTTCATAAGTGTGTGTGTGTGTGTGTGTGTGTGTGTGTGTGTCGCGGCTCGCTCGGCTAGACCGGGATGGGGCAGTGGCTCAAGATGGCGCCTAGGCATGTTGCCAAGTCACGAGGCTCACGAGGCTGGCGGTGCCCTGAGCCTGCGCAGTGAGCCCTATCAGGCGCCCTATGGATGATCAGTGATGCAGCGCCTCGTACTACCACCAGCCCGCCTATGAGAGGGTTAGAAATGTGCATGCCCTAGCTGTGGGAAGCTTGGGGTTGGTGGAGTGATGAGGGAGGAGTTATGAGACTGATATATATTTGCCTGCTGTGCGAATTGAGGGGGAAGCATTAAAGAGGAAGCATCATCAACAGACTCGGCGTTTGTGTGTTCTTTCCCGGGGCTCTGCAGGATGGAGCCTTGGGACGCGATGTGTGTGTGTGGGGGGGGGAGTATTTGACAGAGAGAGAGAGAGAGAGAGAGAGAGAGAGAGAGAGAGAGAGAGAGAGAGAGAGACTGAGTGATTGAGTGCCCACCTTATCTAAAATGCTTTGGACCAAAACTGGTTTGGATTGCAGATATTTGGATCTGGGAAATTTGCACATTCATAATGAGATACCTGGGAAGTGGCCAAGCCTAAACATGAAATTGAGTTGTGTGTCTTAGTGTGGAACTTTCCACTTGTGATGTCACAACAGTGCTCAGAAAGTTTCTAGTTTTGGAAGGATTTCAGATTTGGGATTTCCAAATTAGGATGTTCACTCTATATATCCTCTGGGTTCTACTTTCTAAAAGCTTTGGGAAATTATACTAGTATTCTCACAAAAATTTTATGAAAAAAACTCAACAATTTTTACTTTTGAAAAGTTTGCAGTGACAACTCTGAACAAAATTTCTGGAGCATCAAAAAAATGAAGAACCCATCATTTTAGTTAAGATATGACTGGATGCATTGATAGGGAGGACTCACTCAGTGGGTGGACAGCCAGGCCCACTGCTCCTATGAATCACAAAGAATCAACCACTCATCCGAAAAGGAACTGGGGCTCTCTATGCAGTGGCCTCCAAAACAAAGTCAACTTTTAGAATGTTCATGAAAAAGATGAGGTTTGGTAGTAATCCAGGAAAAGTAAACCTTTGCAAAACTAATGAAATATACTTTTTTTTTACTGGAGATTGAACCCAAGGGCATTCTACCTTTGAGATAAACCCCCAGTAATATTTTATTTTTTATTTGGAAGCAAAGTCTCACTAAGTTGTAAAGGTCCTCATTGAGTTTCTGAGGCTGGCCACAAACCTGCTACTCTCCTGTATCAGCCTCCCCAGTACTAGGTTTACAAGTGTGCACCACCACGCCTGGTAGAAATAGAATTTTGACATTGACCAAGACTTATATTTCCCCCCGAGACAAAGTCATCAAATATTCCAGAAATACAATAAAATAGAATTCTGAAACTGGCTCAAAAAGTCATTAAGCCAAAGAAAACTATGCTTATCAAATGAAAGATTAAAGGTTCAGTGAAACTTGAAAAGGTCACCAGCTGGTGACATGAGAAAGCACACCTGAAGTATGCCACTGAAAAAAACCAAGGGCCAAGTGCCCTGAGAGGTAACATGTTAGCCAGCCTTGTCATAACGATTATCTGAAATAATCAATTTACAATCAGGAAAGGCCTATTGGGCTCACATTTTTGAAACTATTTCAAAAAGAAAAGGGAGAGGGACTGTAGTTCAGGGGTACAATGCCTCTAAATTCAATCCCCAGGATCTCCACCACATGTTGATCATAGCCATCTTCCTAGATCATTTCTAGTTCTTTTGGTTATTTCTGTCATTAAGTGTAATTGTTTAACCACTACTGAACTAACTTTAATGCCAACTATTTAAGTTTTGACCCCAAGTGACTTGTAGTTTATGCCACACTCCTTGGTATGTGCAAAGAATGCAATTCACAATTATTCATGCATCTTGACATTCTGCAATCAAAGAAGTCTACTAGTAAAAGGATGTCCTTACTGTGTGTGTGTGTGTGTGCACATGCACACACACACACACACACACACACACACACACACACAAAACACAGAAAACACATACCTCTAGCACACACAGAGTTAGGTAAACACCCAATGTGTGGTATTTTCAAAACTCTACACATTTATGCATTCAGACTACAGGATGAATTTATTCCTAGAGTGACTTTATCTTTGTCCTAGAACAGACCACTTTTATGATCAGTTTTGCTAATATGGGTAGAAGCTTATCTTGAATTTTAGTGATGTTATTCAATACAGATATGTCCAACAATATTCTATTATATTATGATTAAATATAGAAAAAGTTCCCTCTGTGGTGGATCAGATGTATTACTACAGGGACAATTATAAGGTAGGGGATTGGAGGCTTTCATAGACTTTAGTCAGTAAATTTTGGGTTCTGATGTTCTGTGGAGAGGAAAGAGAAGTCAGGAGGCACACTGCCCCTCCCTACCCCCAACCTCCCTTCCATCTGAGCCCATAAGATGCAAATGAGCACCACAGCAGGAGACTGGCAAGGGCAGGTGGCAGTGAGGACTCTGCAGGTAAGGGCAACCAAGAACAGATAGGTGCTGTGTCCTGTTCTGAGTTATGATTCTGCTCTGTCTCCTCCAAACATGCACACCAGCTTTGTGTTTCTTTGCCATTTTGTGGCCTAGGGGACAGGGTCATCCGCACATTTGGGGCAAGGATGAAACTGACCAGAGAAATTTCCAGTAACAAGCAGAGACAGTGACACCATGCATGGCCAGAGATGATGACAACACAGCTGGAAACCACCTGAAGTGATGGGACAAATGAGAACTGGGAAACTCAATAGCAAGCCAGCATCACTGGAAAGGGACCAGCTTGCCACTGTAGTCTGAAATAGTGCTCAAAATCACTTTCAAGGCCTGGAGAGTTCAAGAACAGACACCGAGGTGCACATAAAGGACGAGTTTGGGGAGAAAAAGCTAATAATGGTAATAATTAAAAGTTGATAGCCAACTCTTGAGAATAAAAGTGGTAAGTCTAAACATATTTTCAGATATGTGAAAGGGAAATGAGATTTTTAGAACTGAATTTTCTCTAAAGCAATAATACTATGCCAAAATTCACTGCAATAACAAAATTCCCCTAAGTTATTGCTCTATTAAAATATAATGTATATCCCTGAGGAACTCTATAATAGAATTATGGCTAAAAATATCTATTTAGCCCTCGTTTTCATTTAGCATTAATGACTAAAGCTGTGAGATATATGCTCTATAACTGGAAAAGATTGTGTTAGTCATCCTCGATTGTTTTATCTTCAAGACACTAAGCACAAAGAAGAAATGGACTGACTTTCTGTCTTCTCTCAACTCAAACTTCCCAGCCAGGCTTTTGGTTTACAGAGGAGGGTTTAAACATTGGGCAGTTCAATGTCCTTTTAAAATGAAAGGCACAGAGGTTTATACAGCACAGAAGGAAAAGGGTAGAAAAAAAGACATGATTAGGAGAAAAAGTGCATCGTCAGAGGGTAACATGAAGGCTTGGGTAAAGAGACAGACGTCCACCTCATTGCCACTGCAGTCCCTTAGAAGGCTCCATGTGGCTTTTAGAAATGGAATAAATCTTCATTTGAAAAGGTCTATAAAGGTTTTGGAGGAGGAATCATGGCAGATTTCAAATGTTACCAGATGCCACACAGTTTCTCCCATTTGCTGCTGACAGCTTCTTCCTGTTCAGACAGCTTCTTTCTGAGGCTCCTTGTTCCTCAGGTGGGATGCCCACCCTGTTTATGGCAAACATGCTCAGCAGCCCTTTGCCCAAGCCTTGCTGAAAATAGCCCCTCCCCACATTTGACCTCCTCAGATCCCCAAGTCCTCTTCCTCTATGTCAGTATTCCCAAATACCTAGTTCCTCTAGGTGGCAGCCAAGATTGGAGACAGAAGCAATAGGGGACCAGACCATCATGCCTGCGTGTGTCCAAGTGGCTTCCACGAGCCGCCTCCTGATCCACCTTAGGAAATGGGCATTGGTTGTACACAAGCATAGACAAAATTTAAGTTTGGTTCCTATTACTCAGAGCTCTGAGTAGAACTGTCTGAATCAGTTGTGAGCTATCATTGATATTTACTGTAAACATTTTTTGCACTAGAGTTTAACATAATTTTGACATGATTCCTTTAGCTCTTAGATACATACAGCAAAAATCACAGAGCTGGATAGCTCCTATGAGTTCAGGCTTGTGAATGTCTTCAAACCTGATTTCCTTGATAAATATAAGTATTCTATATGTACTTCCTCTTACCTCCCCTACTGTATATTGTAGAAATAACTCAGTCCTGAAAACTGAAAGTCAAACTGCAAGCATTCAACAGTTGGTCTACCATCTCCTACAGCTCCTGCATCCTACCACTCCTGGGAATGCCAGTCCTTATTTTCAAAAAAAAAAAAAAAAAGGTTAGCCTTCTGCAATAGAAGGATTGAAGACAACTGCTTGCATAGTGAGGAAAACGGGCAGAGTGTCACATTTCAAAGGCCCATACCCTCCATATTATTCCTTCCTTATCAAGTTTGGAATAGCCTCATAGATTTAATTGGCAATGCTCCCTGTATCTTCTAAGAGACCAACAAAAGCAGAATCCTAATGCCAAATTATATTGACATAAATCTTAGGACCAGCCTCTTCTATTCTAGGTTATATCGTTCCCAAATTGGCTCATCACTGGGTAGATATTAAATTTTTTTTCTTTTCTTTCTTTCTTTTTTTTTTGGTGGTACTGGGGTTCCTGGAAACCTTTCTACCTCCAGGCTACACTCCCAGACCTATTTTATGTATATTTTTTTGGAAACAGGGTCTCTTAAGCCAGTGAGGCTAGCTTCGAACCTACGTGATCCTCCTGTCTCCACCTCCCAAGCGCAGGGATTACAAGCGTGTACCACCATGCCTGGCGATTTTAATTTCTTTTTTTTTTTTTTTTTTTTGCCCTTCTTAAGATAATGCCTACAATGAAAAAGGCATTCAAGAACAATTGAAAAGAATCATCAGTTAACCTCACTGGATGCCCATTCTAAATGCAGGTAAAGCATAATCAGCCATTTATTTTAGCTAGGATTGAAGCCAGAACTCCTTTTCTTATTTTCTTTGAGAGCATAAAAAAGATAAATCAAGTAGAGGACTGGTGATATAACATATATGTATTACTGAACACTACAAAAGAAGGCACTTAAGTTTTATCTATATGAAGTAAGCCCACATTTTCAAAGCTAGAGAGGGGGCAAAAACAAACAAAAGTGGATTTGAAATAAGTGGGAGTGCAGAGCGTTTAGCAGATAAGGCTCAGGATCTAAAAAAAAAAAAATGTGTACCTGATTTCTAACTCAAGAATGTCCATCTTTAAAGATTTTAACTGTTTCACTAAGCAAAGAAGGGTTGAAAATGCAGGCTAGAAGAATTTTATCCTTTTTAATGGGACTATTTAAACACCTAATAAAAAATTAAATGTACTACTCATAGGTGATCACTTTATAGTAAGAATACAACACAAACAACATATGTAATTTACTTTCCTAACAGCCACATTTTTATTTTTATTTTTTTTTATTTTTTTTTTAATTTTATTTTATTGGTGCACTGTATTCATATATCATAGTGGGATACAAACTTTTGTAGGCATACATGCACACATCGCCCAGTCAGCCCCCACCCGATCCCCACCCCATTCTCTCCCCATCCCTCCTTCCCATGCTTGGCTTAGTGGTTGACATCTAATATTATAGCAATTTATCCAAAATTACAAATGATAATCTCACATAACAGTTTCATTTGTCTGATACCAAGTGTTTGATGATTTAAAGATAGCATTTCAATATTTCTTTTTGCTTTCTTTCTTACTAGAGCATATTTTTTTCTGTTTTTTTAGGTGAAACTATCATATATTTATATATTTATTTTTCAGAAAAAAATCTATCCTAATATGGAATATGAATTCTAGATACCCAAAATGATCTTGAAAAAGAACAAAGCTAGCAGATATATATTTTCTGATTTCAAACCATATAAAGCTACAATAATTGAAACAGTGTAGTACTGTTCTAAAGGCAGATATATAGACCATTGGAGTTAAATAAAAGCCTAGAGCTAAATTCTTCCCTATATTGTCAAGTTATTTTTGACAAGGTTTCCACGAACATTTGGTGGTGGAAATAATAATCTTTTAACTAAATATTGTTGAAAAATAATAATTACATGGAAAAGAATAAAATTGGACCTTTACCTAATCCCATATACAAGTATTAACTCAAAATAGATAAAAGACCTAAATATAAATCTTAAGACTATAAACTTTTAGGAGAAAATCTGGGTCATAAAACCTCACAACATTGAAATTGGCAGTGATTTCTTGGATATGATTTCAATGGCACAGGCAACAGAAGAATATACAAACTCCCTAAAAAATAAAAGAAAATATTGTATATCCAAAGACAATGTAAACAGAGTTAAAAGTTACTAATAGAATTGGATAAAATATTTCCAAATGCTATATCTGAAGGTATATTAATATTCCAACTAGAAATCCTAAAAATTAACAACAATAAAGGTAAACAATACAACTTAGAGATAGGTAAAAGGCTAACATAAATAATGAATCTCCACAGATAACCAATCTTAGTTGTCTGTTGGATGGAAACTCTTGTTTCTCTGGTTCTGGTGAGTGTTACCTATTTCTTCTTTGTAGTTAATCTTTTTGAGTATTTTCTCTAGCGCTGGTTTTGAAGACATAAATTCCTTCAGTTTCTGTTTGTCATGGAAGCTTCTTATTTCTCCATCTAATTTGATAGAAAGTTTTGCTGGATAGGAAATTTTTGGCTGGAAGTTGTTTTCTTTCAGAGTTTGGAATATGTTACTCCAAGCCCTTCTGGCTCTCATGACTTGGTTTGGGAAGTCTGGAGTGATTCTAATTGGTTTGCCTCTGAATGTCAGTTGGCCCTTTGTTTTTGTTGCCTTTAAGATTCTCTGCTTGGCTTCCACATTGGTCATTTTGACAATTATATGGCGTGGGGATCCTCTTCTCCGATCCTGTCTAAAGGGAGTTCTATAAGTTTCCTAGATCTGTGTATCAACCTCTTGCTCTATATTTGGAAAATTTTCTGCTATTACTTCCTTGAAGAGATTGTTGATCCCTTTGGTATCACTTTCTTTTCCCTCCTCTATTCCAATTATTCTTAGATTAGCTCTCTTAAGATGGGCCCATATTTCTTCAATGTCAGATTCCTGCTGTTGGATATTTTTTTCTAGATTAGAAACTATGCATTCATTTTTGGATTGCTCATCTTCTAAGAGCGAGATTCTGTTCTCCATGTGGTCTAATCGGTTGTTTGTGCTTTGAATTGAGGCCTTTACTTCATTAATTGCATCCTTTATCTCTTTTTGGCTCTCTCTGAGTTCTTTTCGAAGCACCTCTATTATTTCTACAGTTATTTTCCTGATTTGATCTTCTAGAAATCTCTGATTTTCTGTTTTATCAGGTTCTGATGTTGTGGGGTTGTGCACATTCATTACTTCAGTGTTATTCCTCTTTCCCATGATTTCCGAGGTTTGTGCCTTCTCTGGGTTCTTCCCTTGGGTCACTATGGCTTCACTTAAGGTGCTCTGGATCTCGAGTCTGTATTATCTCAGACCCCACTACTCCTTTACTGGGTTGTATCACAGAGTCTCCGACCCAGGGAGTCGATAGAGGCTGCTTTAAACTATGGGGGGTGCCAGGTTGCACGTTCTCCTATGGTGTGATATCTCTGCCACCACCACTCCCTCACTGGGTCAAGTCCCAGGAGGCCCAATACTGCGATTTCTCCTCTGTGGCCCGCAATTTGACTCACTGTTCTTGAGTACGCAGATGTAGCTGTACTGGACTCGGTGAATTCACTGCTGCTGCCGCCGCCGGTGGCAATATGGCGCCTCTGCCACGCCCTCGGCCATGAGGCTGGCGTATTTTTTCTTCTCTGGTTTTGATTTCCACTCTGAATCCCTGCAGCGTGTGCTGAGCTCAGCCACTGGGAGCTTTAAATGCTGTCTGCGCCAAAAGATCCCGCCTGGCTGTTCCGCAGCGGCTCACCTGGCTTGCTGTAGCCGTCCATTGAGTTCGCCGCTGCCGCCAGCAGTATGGCGCTGCTGCCGCGTCCTCGGGCTTGTGTGTCTCCTCTGTGGCCCTGAGCTCTGTTCTCAGTCCGCTTTCTCTCTGGAGCCTGGTGGTTTTTTTTTGTTTTTCTGGTGATGGTGTTTTCTGGCTATGAAAGGCGCTCTTTTTGTGGTAATGGAGATTGGTTGTTAGCGGGACTCTTAAGCCCCGCTTTTCTCGGTCGCCCAACAGCCACATTTTTAAAACATGAAAACAAAATTATTTAGGTAACATATTATAGTTCCTATATAATCAAAGCATTATCTCAACATTTAATCAATATACAAATTATTAAGATATTTTGCTTTTTATACTAAATATTTAAAATTGGTTATATATTTTACATTAACAATTTGCACCAGTCATAGTTTCATCATTCAATAGTCACCTGTGTCCAGAGATATCCTATCAGCACAGTTCTAAGTGATTAAAATACTTAGTATAATAATTTTAATTCTGAAAGTGCTCACTTCTTAGTTACAGTTGATAACTACCTTCACTACACAAATAAGTTGTTTTCATTTTTAAAAGACAGAAACAGTAATTCCTGAAAAAATAACATGCATTTTTCATGGAGAATATTCAATTCCAGCAAGATGGCTAGTTGTGGTTTATCAAGCATAGGTAAAATGCTTTACACTTTTTAAATAAATAAGCCAGCAAGCAAAAAGTTTGTCAAACATAAACAGAATTCACAAGATGTATTATGTATATGATAAGTAGTAAGCAAATTGCTCCCTATAAATAGAAGAAAGGCCCTTTGAAATATATCTATATTTATGAGGTGCCTGTTACTAAATATTCATAATATAATACATCAACAAGAGACAGTAGAGATGTACAGGACTTACTAAATATGCATGAGTACTTAATGTTCATGAGGCCTTCATTTGGCTGCCCCTTAGTGACCAATCTGGTCTCAGGGCAGATGAGCACTGAGTCTCCTAAGATTCAGGTATAGTCTCTGATGTGGCTCATCCCACCCTGCTAACATGCCATTCTCTTTCCTCTTGCTTCTCAGTGTAATTTCAATTGATTAAATAAGCCATGTGCAATCATTGTAGTTGTTCCATGGGCCCATCTGTCCTGTGGCCTTTGGGCCTGCCTGCCTCATAATGTACCTGACTGTTCTGCTCAACATTCTCACAGCCATAATCTAAAGACCTGGCCACATAACTGAGAGGAAAGAAGATTTATTTTCTTAAGTTTGGGATTTTAGTCCCAGTGAGGCAGGGATGGCAGACCTTATGGCATGACAACAGGAAGTGGAGAGAGCACATGGGCTGTGCTAACATCATGGAGGCTAAAAGTGAGAGACAGAGCAGGGTGAGAAGAATACAAAAATAATCCCCAAGGCATACCTTCAGGGACACCTCCAGCCACTCTTCCACTGGCAAATCCATTACAATGGATTTATCCACTGCTTGGATGACAACACTCAAGACTCAATAATATCAATTCCAAGCACCAATTTATGAGCTCTTCAAGAGGCCATTCTATATCTAATAACATTGCCTAACTCCCCACAAGCCACAGACATGGCTTACCAGCCAACACAGGAAGGGAGCACACCCCCCCCTCCAATTTCTACTACCAAGACAGTAGAACACTCGCAAGAGCAAATGGAGATTGTGGTATCTCTGTCTCTTAAGGAATAAACCAGTCTTCTAAATGAAATATGGCTGATGAAATACTGTGGACATTAAATCAGGAAGATTTATAACAATTTGGAAGGTCTTATACAAATAAAGCTCAGCCAAGATTCAAGTAGGTGACAGCCTTATATAAAACACAAATTTTGTGTCTTCTAGTCTCTATCTCCTCTTTTTTTAGCCCCCAGCTGTCTGATGTATGTAGCACAGTGTCTGAGTGCATGTGGAGGAGGCATGCAGTGCTGGCTCCCCTCCCGGCACACTGTAGGAGCCTTTTTCAGCCTCCATCCTTAGTTGTGAGATAAGAGCAGAGATACAACCACCTTATAAAATTGTGGAGATTAAATAACAGCCTACATGTGAAACTATGGCACTTAACTTTATTCTGACATGACACAATTGGACACATCATATTATTTCCATTTACTGAATTCATATTTCATGTTTTTTGATACAATTAAAATTTTATCAATAAAAGATAAATGCTGAGAGGGAGGGGAAGATAGCAACCGAATAAAGTAGCTTCTACAAGTACTACTGACAATCAATCTCCATAGCATCAAAAATAATGCTTTACACAGCCAGAAAATACTATCAATAGAGAAATATAAACTATAAATACAAGGGACAGAAAAAAGACTAGAACAAGTAGAGAAGCAGAAAAGAAACTGGCCTGCCATGGTGGCAGCCACTGCACCAACACTATCTTGCCTCACAGAACCAGACTCCAGGGAGGAAAAGCAAAGGAGCTGAAGCGACCAGTTGCAGTTCAGTCAGATGTACTTCAGCAGTTCTTTTAGCACAAAGACGGGCTAAAATTTTCAGTGGCCAAGCCCATCACGTTCTCCAGAGATTCAGAGTGGAGCTCAAAAGCAGAGAGGAGGTACATCAGCCTCACAGCTAAGGGCGTGGCAGTGATGCCACATTGCTAGCAGTGGCAGCAATTCACCACACCCGTGAGAGCTCAATCCCAGTGTGCACTACAATCATAAGTAGTAGTAAATTGCAGCCCCTACAGGAGAAATACCAGCATTGAACCCTCAGAGACTCAACCAGCTTTGATAAATTCCCTGGGTCTGAGATCTAGCAGTTCAACACAGTGCAGGAGTAGGAGTGGCAGAAATTACTACACCCTAGTCACAGTTACCTGAAGGAGAGCCCCAGCCCAACACCCTCAGAGTCTGGTACAGCTGTGACTAACAACCTGGGTCTGATACTTTGCAATACAACTCAGAGAAGAACCAGTGGAGGTGGAGATTACCACACCTCCCAGAGATCCAGAACACAATAAATGAAGTCATGGTAAATTGGAGAAGAACCCAAAGAAGGTGGTAGTGGGATCTGTAGTTGATCATATCAGAAGCTCACACAGACTCAGGCTCAGAGCAGTGAAAAGTGTGGGGGAATCTTATGCTTAACTATAAACCCAATGAGTAGGATCACTGGGAACACCACAGACATCCTGTGGTGAACAGGGAAAAGTCAGACTAGCTCAGCCATAGCTGTAGAGAACTAAGACTCTTACATTGGGTTTGGTCTCAGAGGCATACACTACCAACAGAAACAGGGAGACACCTAGACTCCAAATCTGTGGAAAGAGCGGAGGTTGACCTTCATTCAATATTAAATCCAACCCCATTGATATCGACCATCTGCATAGACTGAGAAGATTCAGAGAACCAGACTCACAGAGGGAAAGATGCAGATAGCACTCATTATCTACACAGAGAGAGACTACTGAATTTATTTGTAGAGTCACATAAATTCAGTGTTGAAATTGTTTGGGTTTTTTCATTCTATTTTTTTTTTTTGTGTGTGTGTGTGTGTGTGTGTGTGTGTGTGTGTGTGTGTGTTTATACCTGATTTTTTTCTTTTTTTGAAGGAAATTTGTGGGGTTTTTTGTTTTGTTTGTTTTTATGATTTTTGTTTTGCTTTGTTTGTTTTGGTTGTTTTTTAACCCTCATACCAAAACCTTTCCGAGGCTTCTTCGCTTGTACAAATCTACTCTCTCCTCTCTATCCCTCTTCTATCTTTTCTATTCTTTTTATTGCTCCATTGTCTTGTATTAAAGCCAATTCATATCACTATTCCAGAAACCATACATTGGTTACTAGAATTCTACTACATTGATACTATCTCTAATCTCTAGTATATACTACCTTAACAAACTCATATACTCATACTATTCAATGCTATCTGAGACCTTACCCTATTCTTCCATTTACTCCTTCAATTCCCTCCTTACAAATTGCCCTTGAATATACCACCTGACATCTAGAGACTGAAAAAAATCTATCAAAAGCAACAGGTACAAACTTCTGAAATCATGGGAAGGAGAAACAACAATGGAGCAATGAGTTCTCATGACCCCACAATAACAGAACCTGATATCTCCAGATGCAGAGATCTTCAGATGATCAAATCAGGAATGTAACTATAGAAATAATTCAGGATTTTAGAAAATAATTTAGAGAGAGTCTGAAAGAAATAAAGGATGCAATTATTAAGGTAAAGGCATCAATTCAAATTATAAACAATTAATTAGACTACATGGAGAACAGAATCTCACTCCTAGAGGATGACCACTCCAAAAATGAACACATAGTTTATAACATAGAAAAACCAATTCATCAACAGGAATTGGACATTAAACAAATATAGAAGCTAACCTAAGAATTATTGGCATAGAGGAGGGAAAAGAAGGTGAACCCAAAGGTATCAACAATTTCTTCAAAGAAGTAATAGCAGAAAATTTTCCAAACATAGAGCAAGAGGCCGATACACAGGTTCAAGAAATGTATAGAACTCCCTTTAGATAAGAACCGAGAAAAGGTTCCCCATGTCACACAATAGTCAAAATGACCAAAGTAGAAGCCAAGGAGAGAATCTTAAAGGCAACAAAAACAAAAGACCAAGTGACATTCAGAGGCAAACCAATTAGAATCACTCCAGACTTCCCAAAACAAGTCATGAAAGCCAGAAGGGCCTGGAGTAACATATTCCAAATTCTGAAAGAAAACAACTTCCAGCCAAAAATTTCCTATACAACAAAACTATCTTTCAAATTAGATGGGGAAATAAGAAGCTTCATGACAAACAGAAGCTGAAGGAATTTATGTCTTCAAAACCAGCACTAGAGAAAATCTCAAAGATATTAACAACTAAGCAAAAAAGAATAAACAGTATTTCAAACTGAAATAAAATCTTAACATATTAGGAATTAAAAATCATCTCTCATTAATCACACTGAATGTAAATGGCCTCAATTCCCCAATTTAAAAAGACATAAATTGGCAAAATGGATTAAAAAACAAAGGCTGGACTTCCAGGAAGATGGCGACTGAGAAAAGCAGTGTTTATGACTCCCGCTAAAAATTGATCTCTATTACCACAAAATCAGCACCTTTCATAGCCAGAAAACACCATCAGCAGAGAAATAAAAACTGTAAATACAAGGGACAGAGAAAAAAAGGGCTGGAAGAACAAGCAGACACCAGAAAAGAAACCAGTCTGCAGTGCCGCAGCCAGAGCCGCAGCGCAGAGCTGCACCACCACCATCTTCCCTCACAGCACCAGGCTCCAGAGAGGAGTGGGACTCAGAATTGAGATCAAAACCAGAAAGGAGATACGCCGGCCTCACAGCTGAGGACACTGTAGCAGCTCCATACTGCCAGCGGAAGCGGCAAGTTCACTGGACGGCTCCAGACCAGCTCACTCAACAAACCACCAGGTTCCAGAGAGGAGGGGTAGACAGAGAGCTGAGGTGAGCAGCTGCAAAACAGCCAGGTGGAATTCAGCTCCCAGAGGCTGGGCTCAGCACACCCTACAGGGACTCAGAGCAGAGCACAAAAACAGAGAAGAAATATGCCAGCCTCAACGCCGAGGGCATGGCAGCGGCGCCATATTGCTAGTGGCAGCAGCAGAGAGTTCACCAAGTCCACTAGAGCTCCATCAGCACACTCAACAACTGTGAGTCAAATTGCAGCCCCTAGAGGAGAAATCCGAGTACTGCACTCCCAGGGACTTGTGCAGATAGTGTCTCTGGGTCAGAGATTTTTGCAGTCCAAACAAGTGGGGGAGTGGCAGCGACAGAGATATCACACCATAGTTGCAGCTCCCCATGGGAGAATGCCCAGCCTGGCACCCACATGGTCTAAAGTGACCTCGATGAACTCCCTGGGTCTGAGACTTTGCGATACAACCCAGTAAAGGAGCAGTGGTAACTGAGAAACCACAGAATCAAGATCCAGAGCACCTTAAGTGAAGTCATAGTGACCCAGGGAAGAACCCAGAGAAGGCACAAACTTCCAAAATCATGGGAAAGAGAAGTAACAATGCAGCAATGAATGCCTATAACCCCACAATATCAGAACCTGATAACACAGAAATTCAGAGATCTCTAGAAGATCAAATCAGAAAAATAACTGTAGAAATAATAGAGAACTTTCAAAAAGAATTCAGAGAGAGTCCAAAAGAGATAAAGGATGCAATCATTGCAGAAAAGGCCTCAATTCAAAGTATAAACAACAGATTAAAACACATGGAGAATACAATCTCACTTCTAGAAGACGATCACTCCAAAAATGAATGCATAGTCTCTAATTTAGAAAAAAAAAAAAAAAGAATCCGGCAGCAGGGATTTGACATTGAAGAAATATGGGCTCATTTTTAGAGAGCTAACCTAACAATAATAGGAATAGAGGAGGGAAGAAAAGGTGAGACCAAAGGGATCAATAATCTCTTCAAGGAAGTGATAGCAGAAAATCTTCCAAACACAGAGCAAGAGGTCGATACACAGGTCCAGGAAACTTATAGAACTCCCTTTAGACAGGATCAGAGAAGAGGATCTCCACACCACATAATTGTCTAAATGACTAATGTGGAAGCCAAGGAGAGAATCGTAAAGGCAACAAAAACAAAAGGGCCAAGTGACATTCAGAGGCAAACCAATCAGAATCAATCCAGACTTCCCAAACCAAGTCATTGAAAGCCAGAAGGGCGAGGAGTGACATATTCAAAATCTGAAAGAAAACAACTTCTAGCCAAAAATTTCCTAACCAGCAAAACTATATATCAAATTATATGGGGAAATAAGAAGCTTCCATGACAAACAGAAACTGAAGGAATTTATGTCTTCAAAACCAGCGCTAGAGAAAATACTCAAGGAGATTAACTGCAAAGAAGAAATAGGTAATACATGCCAGAACCAAACAAACAAGATTTCCCATCCAGCAGACAACTAAGCAAAGAAGAATAAACAGTATCTCAAACAGAAATAAAATCTTAACATGTTAGGAATTAAAAATTATCTCTCTATAATCACACTGAATGTAAACAGCCTCAATTCCACAATAAAAAGATATAAAGTGGAAAAATGGATTAAAAATCAAAATCCATCCATCTGCTGCTTACAAGAAACACACCTTACAAGTAAAGATAGAAACAAACTCAAGGTAAAGGGCTGGAACAAGGTAATCCATGCTAATGGAACTCGAAGACAAGCAGGAATAACAACTATGATATCAGACAAGTTAGACTTCATACCCAAACTTATTAGAAGAGACAAAGAAGGTCATATTTTACTGGTAAAAGGAATAATCCAGCAAGAGGAAAAAACAATAATCAACATCTATGCCCCAAACATAGGTGCAGCTACTTTCATAAATCAAACTCTTTGTGACATGAAGTCACACATAAATCCCAACACAATAATACTGGGAGACTGATGTTCCAGACAAAGGGTCAGTAAAGATGTCTCAGAACTAAAGAACACCATTAACCAAATGGACCTGTTGGACATATATAAAAGATTTCACCCAACTACAGCAGAGTTTACATTTTTCTCAGCTGCTCACAGAACGTTCTCCAAAATAGATCACATCCTGGGACACAAAATGAGCAGTAGCAACTTTAAAAAATGTGACATACTTCCCTGTGTCATTTCAGACCATAATGAAATAAAACTAGAAATCAACTATAAGAAGACCCAGAGAAATAACATAAATACGTGGAGACTGAACACCACACTTCTGAATGAAGAATGGGTCATAGAAGAGGTAAGAGGTGAAATCAAGAAATTTCTAGAAACAAATGAAAATAAAGATACAACATATCAAAACCTCTGGCACACGTTGAAGGCAGTATTAAGAGGAAAATTTATAGCACTGAGTGCTCACATAAGAAAACAGAAAATCTTCAATAAATAACCTAAAGCCCTTGAAAAGCAGGAACAGTTGAACCCCAAAGCCAGTAGAAGACAGGAAATTATTAAAATTAGAGCAGAAATTAATGAAATAGAGAATAAAAAAATACAGAAAATCAACAAAAAAGCTGGTTTCTTGAAAAAATTAACAAGATAGATAAACAACTAGCCAACCTAACTAAAAAAAAAGAGAGAGAGAATGAACCCAAATTATGAAGATAAGGAATGAAAAAGGAGAAATTACTACTGGCAGTGTAGAAATCCAGAGGATTATCAGAAACTACTTTGAATAACTATACTCAAACAAAATGGAGGACTTCCGGGAAGATGGCGACCGAGAAAAGCGGGGCTTAAGAGCACCGCTAACAACCAATCTCCATTACCACAAAATCAGCGCCTTTCATAGCCAGAAAACACCATCACCAGAGAAACAAAAAAATCACCAGGCTCCAGAGAGAAAGTGGACTGAGAACAGAGCTCAGAGCCACAGAGGAGATACACAGGCCTCAAGCCCGAGGACACGGCAGCAGCGCCATACTGCCGGCGGCAGCGGCGAATACACCAGATGGCTACAGCAAGCCGAGGTGAGCTGCTGCGGAACAGCCAGGCGGGATTTCTCGCCGCAAGTAAAATCTAAAGCTCCCAGTGGCTGAGCTCAGCACATGCTGCAGGGATTCAGAGTGGAAATCAAAACCAAGAAGAAATACGCCAGCCTCACGGCCGAGGGTATAGCAGCGGCACCATATTGCCACCTGCAGCAGCAGCAGATAATTCACCGAATCCAGTACAGCTACATCTGCGTACTCAAGAACAGTGAGTCAAATTGCGGGCCACAGAGGAGAAATCCCAGTACTGTACTCCCTGGGACTTGACCCAGTGGGGGAGTGACGGTAGCAGAGATATCACACCATAGGAGAACGTGCAACCTGGCACCCCCCACAGTCTAAAGCAGCCTCTATCGACTCTCTGGGTCGGAGACTCTGTGATACAACCCAGTAAAGGAGTAGTGGGGTCTGAGATACCACTGACTCGAGATCCAGAACACCTTAAGTGAAGTCATAGTGACCCAAGGGAAGAACCCAGAGAAGGCACAAACTTCCGAAATCATGGGAAAGAGGAATAATACTGGAGCAATGAATGCCCACAACCCCACAACATCAGAACCCGATAAAACAGAAAATCAGAGATTTCTAGAAGATCAAATCAGGAAAATAACTGTAGAAATAATAGAGGTGCTTTGAAAAGAACTCAGAGAGAGCCAAAAAGAGATAAAGGATGCAATTAATGAAGTAAAGTCCTCAATTCAAAGCACAAACAACCGATTAGACCACATGGAGAACAGAATCTCGCTCTTAGAAGATGATAATTCCAAAAATGAACGCATAGTTTCTAATCTAGAAAAAAATATCCGACAGCAGGAATCTGACATTGAAGAAATATGGGCCCATTTTAAGAGAGCTAACCTAAGAATAATTGGAATAGAGGAGGGAAAAGAAAGTGAAACCAAAAGGATCAACAATCTCTTCATGAAGTAATAGCAGAAAATTTTCCAGACATCGAGCAAGAGGCCGATACACAGGTCCAGGAAACTTATAGAACTCCCTTTAGACGGGATCAGAGAAGAGGATCCCCACGCCACATAATTGTCAAAATGACCAATGTGGAAGCCAAGCAGAGAATCTTAAAGGCAACAAAAGCAAAGGGCCAAGTGACATTCAGAGGCAAACCAATTAGAATCACTCCAGACTTCCCAAACAAAGTCATGACAACCAGAAGGGCTTGGAGTAACATATTCCAAACTCTGAAAGAAAACAACTTCCAGCCAAAAATTTTCTACCCAGCAAAACTTTCTATCAAATTAGATAGAGAAATAAGAAGCTCCCATGACAAACAGCAACTGAAGGAATTTATGTCTTCAAAACCAGCACTAGAGAAAATACTCAAAGAGATTAACTACAAAGAAGAAATAGGTAACACACACCAGAACCAGAGAAACAAGATTTTCCATCCAACAGACAACTAAGATTGGTTATCTGTGGAGATTCATTACTTATGTTAGTCTTTTACCTATCTCTAAAAATTTTGTATTGTTTGCCTTTATTGTTGTTAATTTTTAGGATGTCTAGTTGGAATATTAATATACCTTCAGATATAGCATTTGGAAATATTTTATCCCATTCTATTAGTAACTGTTAACTCTGTTTACATTGTCTTTGGATATACAATATTTTTTTTTAGGGAGTTTGTATACTCTTCTGTTGCCTGTGCCATTGAAATCATATCCAAGAAATCACTGCCAATTTCAATGTTGTGAGGTTTTATGACCCAGATTTTCTCCTAAAAGTTTATAGTCTTAAGATTTATATTTAGGTCTTTTATCTCTTTTGAGTTAATATTTGTATATGGGATTAGGTAAGGGTCCAACGTTATTCTTTTCCATGTAATTATTATGTTTCAACAATATCTAGTTAAAAGATTATTATTTCCACCACCAAATGTTCGTGGAAACCTTGTCAAAAATAACTTGACAATATAGGGAAGAATTTAGCTTAGGCTTTTATTTAACTCCAGTGGTTTATATATCTGCCTTTAGAATAGTACTACACTGTTTAAATTATTGTAGCTTTATATGGTTTGAAATCAGAAAATATATATCTTCTAGCTTTTTTCTTTTTCAAGATCGTTTTGGATATCTAAAGTCCATATTCCATATTAGGATAGATTTTTTTTTCTGAAAAATAAATACATAAATATATGATAGTTTCACCTAAAATAATAGAAAAAAATATTCTCTGGTAAGAAAGAAAGTAAAAAGAAATATTGAAATGTTATCTTTAAGTCATCAAAAGCTTGGTATCAGACAAATGAAACTGTTATGTGAGATTATCATTTTTAATTTTGGATAAATTGCTATAATACTAGATGTCAACCACTAAGCCAAGCATGGGAGGGAGGGATGGTGAGAGAATGGGGTGGGGATCGGGTGGGGGCTGACTGGGCGATGTGTGCATGTATGTCTACAAAAGTTTGTATCCCACTATGATGTATGAATACAGTGCACCAATAAAAAATTTTTAAAAAATGGTGTTTACTAGATAATTGTTTGTTTGGAGGAGGCGTAGATAGGCAGATGTTTGTTGAAGAATATATATTTACTGTTACATGGTAAGTTATACAAAAATGTGTATTTGTGTTGCACTTAAATTTATTTTTTTGAATTTTCTTTGTATTTGGATTGTCGCACCTATCATTATTTTTGTTCTTGTTGCCCACAAAGATAAACAATTAACTTGGTGTCATTTGTTATTCAGTTGAACCCTTCTCACTGTTCTGCAGAGTCTCTGTGTCCTGTACAATATGTGTGGGCCTACTTCTCAACTCTACATGTATTTTTACTGATTGTTAATATTACCTTGTGCTAATGGTATAGAGGTTTTGATGGGGTGTGTCCATACAGCGCCTAAGGAGATGCAGCCTCCCTCCGCCTGAGTGGCCTACAGCCTAAGGCAAACCTTTAAGTAAAGTGATTCAGCAGAAAAGGGGCAAAGATGGCGCCTGGAGGAAGCTACAAAGGCATGGTTTCCCCATTCATTATGGGTGGGGAGACTGAGCGGTTTTTCCCTTTCTACCTTTAAAGGAGCTTTCTGCACACATGAATGGCTCATGTACTGGTCTGGGATTGGCTGTAAACTATGTGCTAGTGATCTTTATCCCAGATAGGCTAGGCTATTTCTCATGGGAATTCCCCTCGTGGCTTGGTGCTATATATAGGATTGCTTGGAGAGAAATAAATGAGATCTTGCTTGACTTGAAAAAAAAAATGGAAAATCTGGGGGAAATCGACAACATCCTAGATAAATACAATCTTCCTAAAGTGAGTCAAGAAGTTATAGAACACTTAAAACAACCAATAACAATCAAAGAGATTGAAACAGCAATAAAGAGCTTACCATCAAAGAAAATCCCAGGACCAGATGGTTTCCCAAGTGAATTCTAAAAACCTTTATAGAAGAGCTAATCCCAATACTCCTCAAAATATTTCACAAAATATAAAAAACTGGGACTCTCCCAAATACATTCTATGAAGCCAACATCACACTAATACCCAAACCAAATATAGACAGTTCAAGGAAGGAAAACTACAGGCTTATATCTCTGATGAACTTGGATGCAAAAATATATAACAAAATACTAGCAACATGCATTCAAAACCACATCAAGAAAATCATACACCATGACCAGGTAGGGTTCATCCCAGGTATGCAAAGCTGCTTCAACATAGGAAAATCAATCCATGTAATTCATCATATAAACAGAATCAAAGACAAAAATCACATGATCATTTCAATAGACGCTGAAAAAGCATTTGATAAAATTCAACATCCATTTATGATAAAAAAAAACACTGGAGAGAATTGGAATAGAAGGAACATATATCAACATTATTAAGGCAATCTACAATAAGCCCACTGCCAACATCATATTAAATGGGGAAAAACTTCAAGAATTCCCCCTAAAAAACAGAACGAGAAAAGGATGTCCATTATCACCACTTCTCTTCAATATAGTACTAGAGACTCTAGCCAGAGCAATAAGGCAAGAAAAGGAAATCAAAGGAGTACAAATAGGAAAAGAAGAACTTAAGCTTTCACTATTTGCTGATGACATGATACTATATTTAGAAAACCCAACAAACTCAACCAAAAGGCTTATAGAACTGATCAACAAATTCAGCAAAGTATCTGGATACAAAATCAATCTTTAAAAATCAGAAGCTTTCCTGTACACCAACCATAAATCCACTGAACAAGAAATTCAGAAAACACTTCCACTTAGGATGTCCCACAGAAAAATAAAATACTTAGGTATAAACTTGATCAAGGAGGTAAAAGATCTCTACAAAGAAAATTATAAAACACTGAAAAAAGAAATCTTAGAAGATGGAAGGATCTTCCATGTTCATGGATTGGCAGAATAAATATCATTAAAATGGCCATCCTCCCAAAAGTGTTCTGCAGATTTAACACAATGCCCATTAAACTACCAAGATCATTCCTCACAGACATAAAAAAAAAAATCAGTCTTAAATTTATCTGGAATAACAAAAAACCCAGAATAGCCAAGGTAGTTCTCAGCAACAAAAACCATGCAGAAGGAATCACAACTTTAACTGACTTTAAACTATACTATAAACCAATTGTAATAAAAACAGCATGGTACTGGCACAAAAGCAGATACATAGACCAATGGAGCAGAATAGAAGACCCAGAAACAATTACCAAACTAATGCATGTGTATCTATGTTCATATCTGCACAATTCACCATAGCCAAACTATAGAACCAGCCAAGATGTCCATCAACAGATGAATGGATTACAAAACTGTGGGATATGTACACAATGGAATTTTACTCAGCCATTTAAAAAACACATTGCAGCATTTACAGGGTAATGGATGGATCTTGAGGACATTATGCTAAGCGAGATTAGTCAGACACAAAAAGTAAGGAATCGGATGTTTTCCCTAATATGTGAAAGCTAGGGGAAAGGGGTCATATGAAGAACTCCAGATGAAAAAGGAGATCCTATAGAGAAGCAAATAAGACAACATAACTGGGGAATGGAAGAAGGGAGAAGGAAACTCTTAAAGTGCACAATGTACCACTTCATATCTTAGTCAACCACTAAGCCAGGCATGAGAGGGAGGGATGGGAAGGTAGTAGGGTGGGGACTGCGAAGGGGCTGGCTGAGTGATGTGTGCATTTATGTCTACACAAGTTTTTTTACTTCATTATGATGTATAAATAAAATGCACCAATAAAAAATTTTAGAAAAGTAAAAAAACTAAAAAAAAAAAATGCTGACATTTGCCAACTGTGACAATGCACACCTATAATCCAGTATTTGGGAGGGAGAGATAAAAGACTCACAGGTTTGAGGCCAGCCTCAGCAACTTGGCAAGGCCCTCCTCAACTTAGCAAGACCATGTTTCAAAATAAAATAGGGTCAGAGGTGTAGTTCAGAGGAAAAACACTCCTGGCTTCAATCCCCAACACACAAATAAAACTACCTGAATTTAGTCTTCAGTATACTCAGTAAATGGTACAAATTTAAGAGCTATATGATCTATACCAAGTATGGTAATTCATATAGTGCATTTGGCACATATTTTTGAAAAATAACTTGGCACTATTTTTTAAGTTGAAGATAACATACCTTACAACCTAGCTGTTCTGTTTTCATCTTAGAGCAGTGCTTCTCAAAGTATCAGTTTCTGGGCCTGGGGAAGCAGAGGGGCTAGAGAACACTTGCAAAAACACCACACAGACTTCCGGGAAGATGGCGACAGAGAAAAGCAGGGCTTACAAGCCCTGCTAACAACCAATCTCTATTACCACAAAATCAGCACCTTTCATAGCCAGAAAACACCATCAGCAGAGAAACAAAAAGTGTAATTACAAGGGACAGAGAAAAAGAGGGCTGGAAAAACGAGACACCAGAAAGAAACCAGACCGCAGTGCTGCAGCCGAAGCGGTGGGCGCCATTTTCCCTTACAGCACCAGGCCCCAGAGAGGAGGGGAACTCATAATGGAGCTAAGAACCAGAGAGGAGATAAGCCAGCCTCACGCTCGAGGACACAGCAGCAGTGCCTTACTGCCAGCAGCAGCGGCAAGCTCACTGGACAGCTTCAGAAAAATGCATTCAACAGCCCATCAGGCTCCAGAGAGGAGCGACGAACAGCAAGCTGAGGTGAGCCGCTGCGGATCAGCTGGGAGGAATTTGGCAGATTTCTAAGCACAGGGAGCGTCAAAAACTCCCAGGGGCTGGGCTCAGCACACCCTGTAGGGACTCAGAGCAAAGCTCAAAACCAGAGAAGAAATACGCCAGCCTCATGGCCGAGGGCATGGCAGCGGCAACATACTGCCACTGGCGGCGGCAGCAGTGAATTCACCGAGTCCACTACAGCTCCATCGGCGCACTCAACAACAGTGAGTCAAATTGTTGCCCCTAGAGGATAAATCCCAGTACTTTACTCCCAGGGATTTGACCCAGTGGGGGAGGGGCGGTGGCAGAGATATCACACCATAGGAGAACGCCCAACCTGGCACCCCCCATGGTCTAAAGCAGCCTCGATTGACTCCCAGGGTCTGAGACTCTGTGATACAACCTAGTAAAGGAGTAGTGGGGACCGAGATACCACAGATCCAGAGCACCTTAAGTGAAGTCTTAGTGACCCAAGGGAAGAACCCAGAGAAGGCACAAACTTCCGAAATCATGGGAAAGAGGAATAACAATGGAGCAATGAATGCCCACAACCCCACAACATCAGAACCTGATAAAACAGAAATTCAGAGATTTCTAGAAGATCAAATCAGGAAAATAACTGTAGAAATAATAGAGGTGTTTCAAAAAGAATTCAGAGAGAGTCAAAAAGAGATAAAGGATGCAATTAATGAAGTAAAGGCCTCAATTCAAAGCACAAACAACCGATTAGACCACATGGAGAATAGAATCTCGCTCCTAGAAGATGATCATTCCAAAAATGAACGCATAGTTTCTAATTTAGAAAAAAAAAATCCAACAGCAGGAATCTAACATTGAAGAAATATGGGCCCATTTTAAGAGAGCTAACCTAAGAATAATTGGAATAGAGGAGAGAAAAGAAGGTGAAACCAAAGGGATCAACAATCTCTTCAAGGAAGTAATAGCAGAAAATTTTCCAAACATAGAACAAGAGGTCGATACACAGGTCCAGGAAACTTATAGAACTCCCTTTAGACAGGATCGGAGAAGAGGATCCCCACGCCACATAATTGTCAAAATGACCAATCTGGAAGCCAAGCAGAGAATCTTAAAGGCAACAAAAACATAGGGCCAAGTGACATTCAGAGGCAAACCAATTAGAATCACTCCAGACTTCCCAAACCAAGTCATGAGAGCCAGAAGGGCTTGGAGTAACATATTCCAAACTCTGAAAGAAAACAACTTCCAGCCAAAAATTTCCTACCCAGAAAAACTATCTATCAAATTAGATGGGGAAATAAGAAGCTTCCACGACAAACAGAAACTGAAGGAATTTATTTCTTCAAAAGCAGTGCTAGAGAAAATACTCAGAGATTAACTACAAAGAAGAAATAGGTAACACACACCAGAACCAGAGAAACCAGATTTTCCATCCAACAGACAACTAAGATTGGTTATCTGTGGAGATTCATTATTTATGTTAGCCTTTTACCTATCTCTAAATTGTATTGTTTGCTTTTATTGTTGTTAATTTTGGGGATTTCTAGTTGGAACATTAATATACCTTCAGAGATAACATTTAGAAGTATTCTATCCCATTCTAACAGTAACTTTTAACTCTGTTTACATTGTCTTTGGATATACAATATTTTTTAATTTGAGGGGGAGTTTGTTTACCCTTCTGTTGCCTGTGCCATTGAAATCATATCCAAGAAATCACTGCCAATTTCAATGTTGTGAGGTTTAATGACCCAGATTTTCTTCTAAAAGTTTATAGTCTTAAGATTTATATTTAGGTCTTTTATCTCTTTTGAGTTAATATTTGTATATGGGATTAGGTAAGGGTCCAATTTTATTCTTTTTCATGTAATTATTATTTTTCAACAATATTTAGTTAAAAGATTAGTATTTCCTCCATCAAATGTTCGTGGAAACCTTGTCAAAAATAACTTGACAATTTATGGAAGAATTTATCTCTAGGCTTTTATTTAACTCCAATGGTTTATATATCTGCCTTTAGAACAGTACTACACTGTTTCAGTTATTGTAGCTTTATATGGTTTGAAATCAGAAAATATACATCTTTTAGTTTTGTTCTTCTTCGAGATTGTTTTGGGTATCTAGAGTCCATATTCCTTATCAGGATAGATTTTTTCTGAAAAATAAATAAATAAATGTATGATAGTTTCACCTAAAATAATAGAAAAAAATATTCTCTGGTAAGAAAGAAAGCAAAAAGAAATATTGAAATGTTATCTTTAAGTCATCAAAAGCTTGGTATCAGACAATTGAAACTGTTATGTGAGATTATCATTTTTAATTTTGGATAAATTGCTATAAAACTAGACATCAACCACTAAGCCAAGCATGGGAAGGAGGGATGGGGAGGGAACGGGGTGAGGATCAAGTAGGGTCTAACTGGGCGATATGTGCATGTATGTCTACAAAAGTATTTTTTTATAACATTATGATGTATGAATATAGTGTACCAATAAAAAAAATTTTTAAATAAATAAAAAATAAATGTTTAAAAAAACACACAAAATTTATAGAAAAAATAAGTTTATTTGCTTACAAACCTATAGATTTTAAATATACATATTAAAATAATTAATATAGAAATATATATATATATATTTCAACTGACTAAACAAACGTTCAGTTGATCAAATGGGGAAGTTGATATGGGACTCCAGGTGCTTTCTGTTAATAGAAACATTCAAAAGATTTTCTAAATATAGAATAATACCACTCTTCCCAATTTTTTGTTTTATAAAATATATTTTCAGCCAGCCCCTCCAAAAATGTATGTATATATGTATATATCCCATTTCACACCAGTTGTCAAGCAGGAGCCAGGGCTGTTAAGTCCTTAGAGCATAAAAGTTGGGAGCAGAGAAAAAAAAATGTCAGAGAGCAATTCAGAGACAGGGGTTGCATCTGGGCAGGTCTGGGGAGATGCATACACACACACACACACGCACACACACACACACACACTCTCTACGCAGCACTCCCACAGGGATGCCCCTCCAAACATGCAACCTCCAGGACATGGGTTCCATCTCCAGTACCAAACCACACAAAAAAAAGAAAGTTAAGACATCTCGTCCTTTCTCCAATTGCATGAAGCTGGATTTTCCACATGTGCTTCACCTCATCAACCTTCATCTTATCAAATGCAGAAGTTGATATGAGAATCCAGCTGCTCTGCTAAGAAAGACATTCAAAAGATTTTCTAACATGTAGAACAATGTCACTCTTCCCACAAGTATGTGTGTTCAGCCAGGCCCAGTGGCATGTGTGTCACAGGTGTCTATATTTCCAATACTTGACACACACCTGTAATCTCAGTACTTGGGAGGCTGTGATGGGTTTGAACAGCAATTCAGTGAGAAACTCAGCAAGACTTTGTTTCAAAGTGTAAATCATTGTTTAAAAAAGAGCTGATAGCCGGGCGTGTAGGCTCACATTTGTAATCCCAGCATTTAGGAGGCAAAGACCAGAGGATCCGCAGCTCACGGACAGCCTCAGCTATTTAGTGAGGCCCTTTTCAACTCAGTTTTTTGTAGACTCTGTTTCAAAAATAAAAAAGACTAAAAACAATAGGGTTGGGGGTGTAGCTCGGAGGTAAAATGCCCCTGGGTTCTATCCCCAATACTGGGGGAAACAAGAGCTGAGAATATACTTCACCGATGGAATGATCCTGGATTCAATCCCCAGCCCCTTAAAAATGTATTTTCATTAAAATGTTATTTGTATTACCATATCACCAGTGAATTATTGTTATTTTAAAATAAATAAACATGTAAAAGTTAATTTCTGAAATGATATATATCCATAGATGTAACTCACATAAACAAAAGTCCTTTGCCAATAATTTGTAAGAGCATCAAAGGGCCCTGAGACCAAAAAAGAGTGAGAACTGCTGCCCTGGAAAAAGCGCAGCCACCAGCCCAGGCCCCACTGGCTGCACACACCAGTATGCCCATGCACTCCGGTTGTAGGAGCAGGAAACGAAGCCAAGTCCCATAACTGGCAGCAAGAGAACAGAGACATAAATTCTGGGATATTTGTTCCATTGATTAAAGAATTGAGGTTTAAAAACAGGAAGCTCAGCTTTAATCATCCACATGGATACAGTTTTGTAAAACAATGTTGATATTTTGAAAATCAAGTTGCAGAAGAATACTTACAATATGATTCTATTTACATAAAATTTAAAGGCATGCAAGCCAGGTGTGGTGGTGCAGGTACTTGGGAGGCTGAGTCAAAAAGATCACAGGTTCAAGGCCAACCTTAGCAGCTCAGTGAGGGCCCAGTAAAAGCCTGTTTCAAAATAAAAAAATAAAATAAGGCTGGTGGTATAGCTCAAAGGTAGAATGGCCCTGGATTCAATCCCCAGTGCCACAAAAAATTTAAAAAATAAAGGCAAACAAAGTTAAAGAACATATTGATTAGGAATTTACCTGAGGTATAAAGAAAAGCAAGGAATACTAACCAAAGAATGCTTACTGACAAGCTGAGACAGGGGGAGGGGAAACACAGTGGCCAGGAAGCCTCTAATGGCCTGGAAATGGGCATTTCCTCACACAGGCAGGGGCAGGGCAAGTGTTCATTTGATGATGATGATAATGATTACGATATCATTTGTGTCTTCAAAAATGCAGTTGCACTCCTGCATCTGTATCCACAGATTCAATCACACACAGATTGAAAACCATGGTAGAATATACTGTTGCTAACTACCATACAGTTAGACCAACCACTGTTGTGTCCACACTGAACATGCAAAAAATTTTTATTCTTGTCCTTATTCCCTAATCAATACAGTAGAACACCTATTTACACCGCATTTACATTGTACTAGGTATTGTAAGTCATCTGGAGATATTTTACAGTATGTGGAAAGATTTGCTTAGGTTACATGCAAATACTATGCCATTTCAAATACTAGACTTGCACAGCCCTGAAATTTGTATGAAGAATCAGGATTCTTAGAACCAATCCCTACTTCCACTCCCATGAATACCGAGGGATGACTGCATGCAAATATATTTTCATAGGCATGGGACATTTGGTAAACAAAAACACTTAGCAGAGGGTGTATTCATTTCAAGTCACCCCCCATGCCATTTTGGCATGGGGCTGTATTTCTATTTTCTATATTTCTATCTTTCTAATAAACTTCTTTAAATCTTCAAAAAAAAAAAAAAAAACACTTAGCAGAAACACTAGATTCCATGCCGGTAGTGCTTTAGCAATCGGGAAGCAGCTCCAGCTCCTTCTGCCTGCCAGCAGGGTTTCTCACTGTCCTAGACAGTGGACATTCTGGCGGACATTCATATTTTACAGACCAAATGAGACCAGTCAGCTCAGGCTCCATGCATGAGGTTAACTGGAAAAGGATGAGAACCCTTTCCACCAATTGTGAAAAGCATTGGGCACAGGTGCCCTTTGGAGGTTCCCCATGTCAGCCTCCCATGTGCTTTTGAGAAAAAGAACAATCATGAACACTGAACTTCTTTCACTAGAGAAAGGGGGCCAATGGGTGCATTAGAAGGAGGTAACCCCTGCTGACTAGCCCTGTGGTGCCAGGCCCTGGGGTAAACTGAGGCAGCTGGGCCTGGAAATTTGGTCCCCACAGGTATAGAGTTTGTGCAAAACTAGAAACAAAATGATTGCCTGGTATCATTTATTTGAGTTGAGGTCACGACAGATTCTGGACAAAAATCTTTTTCACAAATTTATCAAATGACCTTTTTACCTCACATTCAACCTGGCAAATTCTAGAGACTCCCAGGTCTAGGGCCACAAGTGAGGCTGTCTGTGGTCCCTCCCTCCCGCTCACACCAGGGCAACCAGGTAGGAAAGGAGATGAAATGCAAAGAAACGATGGGGGGAGAGGCTACAACCTCCTCTGTTGCCATGGCAACCCTCAATCTCCTGCAGGAGCTAGCTGAACTACTTCCAGGTCCAATCTAGTCTAGCTCAGCCAGCTGCTACTCAACCCTGGACTGTGGGGATGGGACACTGCACAGTTTTTGGCTGGTTTCTCCTTTTCTTTTGTCGTTTGCCTTTGTTAGCTGCTGCATGTGGTTCAAAGGGACTCCTTCTGAGCTGGATAGAACAAACGAAGAAGAACAAAACACGGGGGAAGAGTTCAGTGTTGCTTAGCAGCACAACCTGAAAACAAGCCAGAGCAATTAGAATAAATTATCATGGGAGGAGACGAATCACTCCCTCCAGATCATCCAGACAAATTACCAATTTCAAATGAGATAGAGGTAGACGGGCTGAAAGCTGGGGGGAAATAAAATGACTGATGGAGATGCAGCCTGGTATTCTGGGGCACCATGTCAAAAGAACATAGCCCCATCACCCCAGTGAACTCTGATTTTGAGCCCTGGACTCTCATTTTCTCCCTGCAGAAATGGGAGCTGTTCTTGATGATGTATGTATGCAGTTATACTTCAAACAATCCCAACACTGACAGGGCCACCAGGCACTGGTGAGTGGTGTTTAATACTTCTGCAGTTGATTAGGAACCAAGCGCTATCCTCACGTCATATAACTGTCATCCTGTGCATTCCTAGTAACAACACAATGAGTTAGGTATCACCGTTTTACAGAAGCCCAAACAGTGGCACGTAGAGGTAAAGTCACTTGCCCAAGGTAACAGAGCCAGCATGTAGGTGGCAGAGCCAGGACTTGTGCCCAGGCAATCTGATCCTATCAGGTCATTTAGACATGAATGGTGGGCCCGGGGGGTGCAGTTCTCAGGCACAACACCAGTGGAGTCAAATGCTGACCACATGCAGGGTGCCTGGGAGATGCCGTTGACCTCAAAGCACGTTTCCAAGTGGCTACAGTGAAGAGACCCTTGCACATAGCAAGTGAACTATGTCCCAAGACACACAGCCCCCGATCCTGAACGTGCAGAAGTTTTTGCCTTGCAGCTGCTGTGACATGAGAAGAACCTAGCCCCATTTGGGTCCTTTGAGCAGCTCCCCCACTCAGCCTTGTCCCTGCTGGAAAACATGGCAACCTCCACAGCCACAGCCAATGCCCCATTCCTTCCTGGGTGTCCTGCCTCTCCTTCCTGGTTCTGAATTTACTAGACATGTTTTCCTTGCCTTTTTTTTTTTGGCAGGAGGGTGTACTTGGGATTGAGCCCAACACATTCTACCTCTGAGCTATGCCCCCAGCCATATACATATACATGTATACATTCAGTTTTAAAGCAGGGTTTCAGTCAGCTGTTAAGAGTCTTGCTAAGTTGCTGAGGTTGGCCTCAAACCTGCATTCCTCCTGCCTCCGTCTCCCAAGTACTGGGATTACAGTCATGCACCTCCAATGCCCAGCCCCTGGCCCTTTAACTTGACAACCATTTACACTCCATTTCCAGGCTTTTGTGACCTCTATTATGGTTCTCTCTTCTACCTTCCCGCCAACATACACCCCAACTTTTATATTCCTTTATTACACAGGGTAGAACTGGATCTGACACACCCTGTTCTCACCTCCAGCCTTCCCCAGCACCAGCCTGGGCTCATCCACACCTACAAAGACAACCGTGACAGTACCAAGATGCTCCACAGCTGCAAGGAGGGGTGCAATGAGCTCCCCTTTATTTCAATGTTAGAAATTTTTTACCAAAAAAAGTGCTTGCACAAAATTTACCTTTAAGGGTTACAATTTACCTTTAGGGGCTATTTGCTTATTTGTGAAGCTGGTCCCCCAGGAGTTATGAGCATGAGCCGAGAATCTCAAGCCACAATGAGTGACTCAACCCACAACCTTGTCACAGGAGAATCTGAAGAGAGCAAGGTCATGACTCATCCAAACCGTGCTCATTCGCCTGTTTGCCCCAGTTTTTTTGCCTGTGCAGCTCACAATTTTTTATTTTTCCTCTACTGGGAATACTGACTTGACAATTCAAATGATGTTTATCTGCAAAGCACCTTCAAAATTGTCGGAAAATACTGCCATTCGCTCAGCTTTCAATTTGCCCAGATGTGCACAAAAAAGCCAGCGAGCAAGAGCACAAGTGTCATCCTCATTGTCTCCTTTGCTGAAAGGAAGAGCAGAGGCTTTACTTGTAGGTCAAGGTTCTAGATAAAAACAGACTTGCTATAGGAAATGACATTTTACGACGTCTACCCACAAATCAGTGACCAAAACAAGGCCATGATATTCAACTCCAGAAACCATTTGCATTAATGGAAAATTTTTAAAGGAATCTGTCTGTATTTTGTTCATCTAAATTAGCATAGCAATGGTAATTGCTGAGTGGCATTTAAAAAGCAGATGTTGGCAGGTAATTAGGAAAACTCACTTGGAAATTTAGGCCATGAAAAAGTATAGCCAAAAAGTGCCTTTGATAATGGCTCCCAAACTTGATTTTAACTTGAATTGGAAGGTATAATTGTGGCATGGAATCCAGTCTTGAGAAGCCCCTTTTTTATAAGGATATGATCCCTCTGAGTTTATTTCTGGCTATTGGAGTAAGTAATTGATATGATGAATCAGGGCCAAAAAAAATAGTGTAAGCACTATTTTGGTATAAAAAAAAATTCTAACATTGAAATAAAATGGACCTATCATCTACTAACATGTTGCATGATAATAAAATATACAATACACAATCTCATTCGGTCTTATAAAAAACTATCAAATATGCATTATTAGCACTATAGATAGGAACGGTGCCTCTAAAAAGTGCCCTGCTCTATGAACCACAGCTACAATGCAAATTACTATTCTTTACTAGGTGTTACAGTTTGAATATAGATACCCTGGAAAAGCTCATGTACTGAAAATGCAAAAATTATGAGAAACAAAATAACTGAAACAGGGCTTAGTTTATCAATAGATAGATCCACCAAAGGATTGATAATTCAAATGGATTTCCTGGGTGGTAACTTAGCCAGGTGGGGCATGGATGAAGGAGATAGGTAACTGAGAGGTGACCTGTCTGTTCCTGATATCGTTATATCTCTTTGCTTCCAACTGCCATTGGACTGAGCTCAGCATTATCTACCATACCATGTCACCATGATGTCTACCTTGGAGTTGGCCAATTATGGACTGTACTTCTGAAACCATGAGCCCAGTAAACCTTTCCTCTGCTACATTCTTCATGTCAGGTATTCTGGTCATAAGAAAAGAAAAGCTGACTAAAACATTAAGAAACATCCCACAAACCAGTCTTAGGGCCTCCTAGGTTCTGCTGCCATGTACACTGTTGAATAAATCTGGCAATTTATTTCTTACCTCTTGACAACTATAAGAGAAGCTGAAGTGCTCTGTATTTTCTGTTGTGTAACCTCCCTCCCATTCCATAGCTAAATGCTGTCCATTGTTCTCAAGAGCTCAAGAGCCTTTGGGATGCAGACATGCTTAGCACTGCCGCCCTCTCTCTTCACATGCTGAAGCGCATACCCTTTCAAGGACTCACCTCCTCCATATTCTGCAAGGAAGTGGGGCCCTAGAATTCCTCCTCTCTCCACTGAAACCTCCAGAGGTACTCATTCCTGAATGGGCTTTTCTTTAAAAAAAAAATAAGCTTTTCTATTATTACAAAATTAAATCATTCTCATTTCAGAAATTGGGTAGTACATAAATGTAGAATGAGGAAACTAAATCATCCTGCTACAACCTATCAGAGTTTGGGTATGATTGTCTATTTCTCATTTGGGTTCATATACTGAATTATTGTGTTCCTTACATAAGTTGCTCACACACACTGAGCTGTTTGAGGGGCTGGGTGTGGGGTGGTGAACCAGACACTACTGTTTCAAGGGTTTAATGCCTTGGCAAGACAACCTGGCAAGTTAAAATCCCCAAATATCATCCTGCATATTATTAATACAGTCCTTAAGGAAAAGCTAAGATTGTTGTGAAGGAGTGTAACGATGGAGTGAACACCAGTCAGCCTGGATTGAGGCAGAGCTCCAAGAGGAAGTAAGGACCCTGAGAAGGCTAATCCTGAGTGCAGGCTAATGAGCAGTGGTCTCCAGGAGGAAGGCAGAGGCAGAGCTGCAGACCCCAGAAGCAAGCTCCAGGATGGCCCAGAAGAAAGCCATGGACCAGCCAGCTGGGTCACCTCCAGGCCTGGCGACTGGTCACTAAATCAAGGGAAGGGCTAAATAAACCCTCAAGCTTCATCCGCTTTGGGTTACTTGGTCACTTTTTTCTTTTTTGTGGTAATAGAGATTGAACCCAGGTGCATTTTGCATCTGAGCTATACCTCCAGCCCTATTTTTTTTTTTGAAACAGGGTCTTACTGAGTTGCTAATGGCCTCACAGAGTTGCTAAGGCTGGTCTTACACCTGTATTCTACAGTCTCAGCTCCCAAGTACTGAGATTACAGGCATGCACCACACCACACCTAGCTAGTTACTTGCTCTTTATTGGACTAAAAACTCGCTTGCTTTGGACATCATGCTGCTGAGCAATACATCATTAGTTTCATGTCTGCTTTGGTGCATGTGTGGGTTATGAGAGCCATTACCTGGGTAACTTACCAGGAACTTGAAGGTCTCTTTTGTCAAAATTATTGAATCTTCACTTGGGCCTGTGCAAGAACCTGTTGGATGACCTTATGACATCAAGAGCTCAACTACCTGTAGTTCATGCTAATGCTTTCATTTGTGAATATGTATCCTATGAAGAGCCAGGAAGTTTGATTACACATGTGTAGACTAATGATTGCTTTAAGTCACCCTGCATCTTTATCTCACAAATATACCTAAACTCTATCCTTGGAAAGGCAAAGTTGAGATTTGGGTCTCCCACCTCTACTCACACTCCTTGTGAATAAACACAAGGAGTGTTTTGCTAAGCTCATGATCTCAGTAATTGGTATATATATATATATATATATATATATATATATATATATATATATATAATCAGTGTGTGTGACATGAGTCAGATGCTCAAACACAGTGTCTCCACCTGCAGCTCACGGAGTGACCCAGGCTCCTCTTCAGACCTCAGTTTATTTATCTTTGAAATTAAGACACCTAGAAATCTTTCCTATTACTTTGTCCTAATACCTATGACTCTAATGTATATTTCAAGGATATTCTATCCTACCAGATCTTTTTTGTTCCTGGAAATTCTAAAAGTATAATTTCTACCTGATGTATTATCAGGACCAGCAGTTAGTTTAACACTAAGGATATGAAATCTTCAGCTTCAAAAAAGAAGTAACACTTAAATCCCCAGAAATAGCATATGAATTCACTAGTGTGTGCATTTTGTTCTGAGAAAGGATCTGTGAAACTTAGTGGTTCTTAAGGGGGTCAGTGATACCACTAAACATTGAGAAGCCCTGATTGAGATTCTGCCAATTGAACCCCGATTGGGATCCTGCCAATTTTCTGTCTTTGCTAAAGGGAACGATTTATCTGAAATGGATGTAACAGATAAGCAACAGATGCTTAGGCATCAGAGATGAAGAGACAGCTCTAATAATAAAGATAACTCAAGTTTGGAAAGAAAATTTCAGAGAGAAAAGGGAGCACTGAGATGCTGTCACAGCCAGAAGGAGTCCCTACCTCACCCCCATCTGGAAAGGGAAGGGCTCCAGGTCCTACACATGAACAACAAAAAGACAAGAGACCCAGAAGGAAGAAGCAGATCCTTCTGCAGGTCTAAGAGTCCTGGAGCAGACAGCACCTTTAGGTGCAGCTGATCTAAGGAGGCAGTGTGGTGACTCTGTTGCTTAGCAACAGCAGTGAAGGGTATACAGGGTCCAGACAGAGCAGCTCAAATGGTGCTACAAGCTCTTCAGAGTCCCAGAGCAGTGGAAGAATACAAAGGCTTCCCACAAGCCCCTCTATGACCCACAAGAAGGAGAGTGTATTTACTCAAATAATTTTGAAGCATATTATGTGCCAAGCAATGAAGAAAAATGGGTGCCAAAAATAGGACTCCTCCAATGGGTGGCAGGCTGAGGTGCCCTTATCATGAGGATGCAGAGTGTCTGTGAGATGCTGGGCAGAGAGGGAGGACTGCAGGCTCACCTTGACAGACACCAACAGAGATCGGATGAGACGACTAAGAGTCGACTCTGGTATCTCAGCAGTGCCCAGGCAGCAGTGACTCCAAGGAGAAAGAGGGAGCCCAGAGCTGACCCAGAAAAGGCTCAAATTAACAGACTTCACCTGAATTCAGTGTTCTGCCATCAAAAGAGAGAGATCTTGAAAGAAAAGTGATTTAAGTTCTCTTAAAAATACAGGCTTTATTGGTACCCTGAGTTTGTGATCTGCAGCTGGCCAGCTTAGAACAGTCCTCCACATCTTATCCCTAAGGATGAACCAGTGGTCCACATCAGAATCACAGATTCTCATTGTACCACAGAAAGAGGAGTGGTAGGAATGTCAAATGGTCTTCCCGTGATATATTTAATGTTAAGGCAAAAACCTTTAATTCCAAAAAGGATTGTCCCCAAGGCAATGTAGGCACTCACTGGGCAGTCTACTCATTTCTCAGTCTTTTGAGGACCCTCTATACTACTCTCCACAGTGGTTGTACTAATTTAAAGTCCCCACTAACACTGTATAAGTGCTCTTTCCCCCCACATCTTAGCCAGAATTTATTATTATTTGCATCCTTGATAATTGCTATTTAACTGAAATGAGATAAAAATCTTAGTATATTTTGCATTTCTCTGCTTGTTAAAAATATTGAATAATTTTTCATATATTTGTTGGCCATTTTTATTTCTTCTTTCAAGAAATGTTTATTTAGATAAATTATTCATTTTTATTGGGTCATGTATAAAAGTCAACATGAAATGAATAGATGTTCTTTAAATTAGAATAGAAACTTTATAATTACTAGAAGAAAACATAGAACCAACTCTCCAACTTATAGGCACAGGCAGCAACTTCCTCAATAAGACTCCCAAAGCTCAGTAAATAAAATCAAGAATTAATAAAAGGAATAGTATCAAATAAAAAGCTTCTGCACAGCAAAGAAAACAATCAACAACATGAAAAAGAGCATATAGAATGGAGAAAAATCTTTGCCACCTACTCTTCTGACCAAGAACTATTATCCAGAATATATAAAGAATTCAAAAATCTCCACACATTAATTTAACTTGATGTCTTAATTTAAGACATTTTTTTCGTGTGTATGTATAGTACTGTGGATTGAACCCAGGGGTGTTCCACCAATGAGCTACTCCCCCAGCCCTATTGTAGTTTTTATTTTTGAAACAAGGTCTCACTAAGTTGCTGAGGGTCTTCCTGAGTTGCTGAGGCTGGCCTTGAACATATTATTCTCCTGTCTCAGGCTCCCAAGTACTAGGATGGATTACAAGTGTGTACCACCACACCCAGATCCCAGACCCTCCCAGACCCCCCTCCTCCTTTTTTTTTTTTTTTTGGTGCATTGTAATCATACATCATGATAAATTTCAGAGTGATAGAAGCATACATGCACATAGCACTCATGAGCCTCCTCCAGTTCTCACCCTATTCCCTCCCCCACCCCTCCTTCTGGTGCTCAGCACAGTGATTAGTTTTGATAAGTTTGTGTATATACATCATGTCCTTGAGGTGTTTCCCTCTTTCCCCCTTCCATCTCCCTCAGTTAGGTCATCATTTTTACTCAACTAAGTTTTGTCCTCTGTTATCTAGAGTCCCTCCTATATACTAATTTCTCTCTAGCTTCCATACATTAGCCAAAAGATAAATAATCCATCAAAAAATGGGCAAGTGAACTAAATAGACACTTCACAAAGGAATAAATACAAATGGCTGATAAATGTATAAAAATTGTTCAGCATCATTATCTGAGAAATGCAAATAAAAACTACTTTGATATTTTACATAACCCCAATTAGAATGGCAATTATTAAAAACATAAACAATAACAAATGCTGGTGAAGATGTGGAGAAGTAGGAACTCTGATACACTGTTAGTGGGGTTGAAAATTAGTGCAACTACTCTGGAAAACAGTGTGGAGGATTCTCAGAGAATGGGAATAAACCTAGCATATGGCCCAGCAATACCACTTTTGGGTATCTACCCAAAAAAATGGAAACCGAACTACCAAACTAATGCATGCTTATCTATGTTAATAGCCACACAATTCACAATTGTCAAACTATAGAGCCAACCAAGATCTCCATCAACAGATGAACAAATTACAAAACTCTGAGATATGTACACAACGGAATTTTACTCAGCCATAAAGAAGAACAAAATTACATCATTTGTGGGGAAATGGATGGAGCTAGAGAACATGCTAAGTGAGATTAGTCAGTCACAAAAAGTGAAAAGCCCCTCCTTAAAACCATGCAAAACTGAGAACGGAGACTAAGTCCAAGAAATGGGCCAATAAGAGCAATCTATTTCTGTCCTAAGGGCAGGAAAATACAAAGGGCTCCCAGGGCAAAAGATGCTCCCTGATGCTTCTTAGCGATTTCTACAATTGTGTTCTAGGGAAACTTCAAAGGTGTGGAGCTCTGTTGTGAGCTTGTATCTAGGATAAATGGCATGCCCTGGTGGCTTTGAGCACTTGCATTGCTACCTCGCAAACTCTGCTCTGGAGACTCTCCCTGTAGGGAATGCCCTGCTTCACCATGGCCAGGATAGAGAGACCAGAGAGCACAGAACAGAAAGGGGTTCCTCACAGTGCCTCTCTCTGTAGTAGATCTGAATCCAGACCAGCCCAATGGTGACACGCATCCATCCCTAACACCTTCTCCACTCACAGCAGAAGCAGGAAGAGGGAATGCCAGGTGGGTTTATGCAGTCTGAATAAAAAGAGCTTTTCCCAGTCCCAAATCTCAGAAAGAACCTTTGTTTTGTAGGGTGGGAGAAATGGCTCATCCTTAAAGGGGGAGGGCATGACTCCGAAGCTGAGCCCACCTGAGGGGCACTGGAGGCCGAGATCTCCTTCTGTTCCTCCTCGCCAGTGGCTCAGGGCACACCTGTCACATACAATGACAAGGATATCGAGGCCACAGGATCTGGGAGCAGATACTAGAGGAGGGCAACAAGGTTGGCAAGGTGAGCTGAGAGGTAGGTGGCACTCAGAAAATGCACCAGCTCCCCAGGTCACTTCCCTGTCCTCCAAACCTAGCCACCCACCACGCCTGCACCCGTGGGAGACGGTGCTGACATTTCTTGGTGCATCATCATATTGAGCCTTCTGCTGAAAGAACAGCTTCTCTTCCAGGTTATGAACTATGAAGAAAGGAGTCAAATGCCTTGTGCACCTTTTATTTACACACTACAAACACCACATGCCGCACTCATAATATACACCATGTATTGTGCACAAAGTACACACCACAGACTCCCCCAACACACTCTATACACATCCTACCACAACATGCCATACACTCATGTACACATACCACACACATACACCACATACTCTACACACATCCTACCACAATACACCATATACACATGTACACACATCACACACTCTCAACACACTATGCATACTGGTAAACACAATACATACATAGGCACACCACACAACACCTTATACACACATACCCACATAAACTCCTCACATGTACATACCACATACAAAACATATACACCACACATGCATAGTACAGACATAGCATAGAACATAAGCTATACAGACACCTCACATACACATACAAACACATACACCCTCATACATTCCTCACATACATACCATATACACAAACACTATACACATGTACACATACTACCTATACACAACAAAGTGCACTTACTGCATACACACACAAACTCTGTACTTAGGCACACAGACAGTAAAACAGCCACACACATGTCCTAGAAATAAGTGTTTACATTCATCCCTGCACATGATAGTCACTTAATGAATGTTCATGTGAATTGCAGTATTCTATGTCAAAAAGCTTAAGAATACTTTTTACATAAATACTTTGCTGAGGGCTATCACATCACACAGTGGTGAAATGACACTGATCTTCACATTTGATGTATTTCCATCTCAGTGCTATGCTTTCCCATCAAAATAAAACTCAATTCGAGTAAATCTGCCCTAAACACTAATTCTGTGTGTGTTAAATCTCTTTTTGAGGCTTGGATACACATGGCCCATCTTTCCAAGCTTGGTTAGCAGATTCAGAATGTCTTCTGAATCCTAACATACTTGCCAAACAGTGGCTCAGTGTATACAGTGAAGATCTGTCACCATGGCTCAGCTTGAAGAGGCACTGGTCAAGGAACATGGCCCTCCTGAGCAGCTCTTCCCCCAGGAACCAGATCCAGGACCTGCTCCCAAGCCTTTCAGTTCCAGAACCATGATTCTGCCTAAACCTTGAATCAGCCTTTTCTTTTGAGGGGGTAACTGAAGATTGAACCCAGATACATTATTTTATTTTGAAACAGGGTCTTTCTATGTTTCTGAGGGTGGCCTGAACCTACAATCCTCCTGTCTCAACTTCCCAAGTACTGGGATTACAGGTGTGTGCCACTGCACCAGGCCCCATCGACCTTTGACATGATCAGTCAAACTCATTTTTTATTATTCTCATCCCATTTTAGGCTAAGACAGAACCCCCTAATTACTATTGATTCAATTTTTAAATTAAAAGACCCTATCTGGTTCCTTCCACAACTTTGAAAATTACACAATGGCATGAAAACTTTGTGAACTGCTTAGCCCTAATCCAGAGACAGTATTTAAAGGAGAAATTAAGGACCCTGCAATGAAGGATATTAAGTCAATTGAAATTTTAAATATGGATAGTAAATCAGATAAAAGTAAATGTACACATCTTTAGTTGATCACTGTTCTGTGGTTATATAAGATAATATCCCTATTTTTAAGAATACATATTACAATACTTAAGCTTAAAGATTCATGATGTTCATAACTCAAAGTTAAAAGACTCAGGAGAAAATGTGTATGCATGAACATGTGTATGTGTGTGTATGTGTGTGGAAAGAGAGCACACATAAATATGTGGTTTTTAAAGCCTGGCTTTATTTTATATTTATTTTTTTGTGTGTGTGTGTGTTACTGGGTTTGGAACCCAGGGGCTTTTCTACCTCCAGGCTATACTAGCAAACCTGTTTTATACTTTATATGAAAACAGGGTCTCACTAAGTTGCTGAGAGCCTCACTAAGTAACTGAGGCTGGCTTCAAACCTGTGTGATTTTCCTGTCTCAGCCTCCCAACAACGGGGATTACAAGCGTGCACCACAACGCCTGGCTTCATAAACATATTTAAATAATGATAAAGCCTAATGAGATAAAATACTTTTTAGAGGGTTGTTTTGCTCTTGCAACTTTCTATCAATTTGAAATGATTGCCCAACTGAAATTTAAAAAAGAAATTTAATTAGGTGTTGATTGCTGATAGCCTTTTGCATCTGTCCAACTCTTCACACTAAGTCAATTCAGAATCCTTGGGAAATTTTCTTCTGTAAAAAAACTGAAACCACCAGTTCCTGTGCAATAGCTTGCATAAATAGAAGCGTGTGAGGTTACCAAGCAACGTAAGGCACCTTTCCCTGACTATTTCAAGACTAAGTCAAGGCTTTCCTCTTTTAAACCTATTTAAATAGAATCCAAATATTTGTGCACTTCAATTCTCTTTTCTTTATTTCAAATCCCCCAAAGTCCTTCAGGAGACTTGGTTTACAGACATGCATTTAATGCAAACCACCAATATTTACAAAGCAACTACTGTATCTAGGAGCTCATGCTAGGTGCTGAAAACAGGAGGCTTATCCACAGTCTGGGCTGTGCATGCAGTAGGAGAGACACTTGAATTGTCTGTGCATCTGACTGCAATAGGCAGACCTGGAGGGGCAGGGATGAGTGTGGATAAGTTAAATGAGTTTATCACCCATGAGTTTGTCACACACACACACACACACACACACACACACACACACACACACACAGTGAGTAACACAGTGAGTAAACTTATGCATGGCCTGGAAAATGAGCACTGTTCTTTCATTTACTAGTGAATTCTGTAAGGACCTTGACACAGCCCATAAAGAAGCCTTGGACCCCTGCAGAAAGTGCCTGGTCTGAAACCAGGGGACTGATGGAAGGGCCAGCACTCACTCTGCATGAGCTAAGTTCTGAGCTAACTCTTCACATCCATTATTCTCACACTCTGTCAAGAGCCTGGGACAAGTGAAGAAACTAAGACCCGGTCAACCTAAATACAATCAGATTCACTATAAAATATTCCACTATAAAACTCTAAAGACCAGCTACATCTTTTTTCTCCTCCCAAGCAAAGTGAGGGACTTAGAACACAAACTCAGGTCATGATTCTCGAAGATCACGTTCAAACAATAATTACTCAGGAACAAGAGTACTGCCATGGGAATGCACACACCATAGTAGTTATGGAAGAGGTACCGTACTCAAGGAGGTTGAGACCAGGGAAATTTTTAGAAGTAAAAAGAGAGAAATTCCTTAAGCTATAACAGAGTTCATTAGTCTTGGGTCAGAGATCTGAGCCGGGAGTTGGCAGCAGTTCCTTGGTAGAGATGCAATTGCTGGATGAGTACTCCCTACAGAATATCTTGTCTGAATCACTGCAAACTTCTAGATTATGAATCATACTATGGAAATCTGTGTACATTTAGGAGACATGCAAATCATGAAGTATCTGTAGAACAAAAAGTTTCTTTGGAGCCCTCAGAAAATTCTTAAGAAAGGTTTTAACTCATACAAGCAGATATAACCCTCTCCCATGACTTTCAAACTCCCAATTTTCCTAGATATTACCAGGACAATTTCATTTAGGCGTCATTGACTTTCACATTCACCAAGCTGATGGATGGTGGGACAGAGATTTCAACTTGTTTCTGTCTCACCCCAATAGTTGTGACTTGGTTTTGTTTGATTATTAAGAGTCACCTACCCTAAATACTCATCATAAATATTCCACTATAAAACTCTAAAGACCAGCTACATCTTTTTTCTCCTCCCAAGCAAAGTGAGGGACTTAGAACACAAACTCAGGTCATGATTCTCAAAGATCACGTTCAATGACTGTCCTATATATCATTCATGTAGCTTGTTCCATCAAGCTCTTTTTCTGAACTATGTTCTGTCTGCTGGTTTATATGTTGATCCTTAGGCCACATTGGCTTTTTATTTATTTATTTATATACTTATTTATTTATTTATTTATTTATTTTGGTGGTGGTACTGGGGTTCCTGGAAGCCCTTCTACCTCTGGATTACACTCTCAGACCTATTTTATACTTTTTAAATTTTGGAAACAGGGTCTCTTAAGCCAGCGCACGTGGCTGGCTTCAAACCTGAGCGATCCTCCTGTCTCTGCCTCCTGTCTCTGCCATGCTTGGGAGATTCTGAATCCCGCCCGGCCACATTGGCTTATTTTAAACCAGGTAATGTATGTCCTCCAACTTAGTTCTCTCATAAGACTGTCTTTTCTCATCTGCCTACTTTGTGTTTTCATGTAAATTTTAAAGTTGGCTTGTCATGTCAATTTCTCAAAAAAAAAAGTCTAGACAGCCTTTTGTTGGGATTGTACTGGATCTATGAATCAACTGAGGAATATGGAGCTTCCAGTCCATGGTCAGAATACAGCTCTTCATTAATTTTGCCTTAAGTTGTCCCAGCAATGTTTTGTAGTTCTTTTTTTTTTAAATTTTTTGATTGGTGCATTATATTCATACAACTCATTGGGGTAAAAAACTTGTGTGTACAAACATGTACTCATCGCTGATTTAACCCCTACCCAAATCCCACCCCAATCCCTCCCCGTCCCTCCCTCCCTTGCTTGGCTTAGTGATTGACTTCGATATGTTTAAGTACATTGTGTGCTTTAGAGATTTTCCTCTTCCCCCCTCCTTTCTCCTTGTTTTATAGTTCTTTTTTTTTTTATTGGTGCACTGTATTCATACATCATAGTGGGATACAAACTTTTGTAGACATACATGCACACATCGCCCAGTCAGCCCCCACCCAATCCCCACCCCATTCTCTCACCATCCCTCCCTCCCATGCTTGGCTTAGTGGTTGACATCTAGTATTATAGCAATTTATCCAAAATTAAAAATGATAATCTCACATAACAGTTTCATTTGTCTGATACCAAGCTTTTGATGACTTAAAGATAACATTTCAATATTTCTTTTTACTTTCTTTCTTACCAGAGAATATTTTTTTCTATTATTTTAGGTGAAACTATCATATATTTATATATTTATTTTTTAGAAAAAAAATCTATCCTAATATGGAAAATGGACTCTAGATACCCAAAACGATCTTGAAAAAGAACAAAGCTAGAAGATATATATTTTCTGATTTCAAACCATATAAAGCTACAATAATTGAAACAGTGTAGTACTATTCTAAAGGCAGATATATAAACCATTGGAGTTAAATAAAAGCCTAGAGCTAAATTCTTCCCTATATTGTCAAGTAATTTTTGACAAGGTTTCCACGAACATTTGGTGGTGGAAATAATAATCTTTTAACTAAATATTGTTGAAACATAATAATTACATGAAAAAGAATAAAGTTGGACCCTTACCTAATCCCATATACAAATATTAACTCAAAATAGATAAAAGACCTAAATATAAATCTTAAGACTATAAACTTTTAGGAGAAAACCTGGGTCATAAAACCTCACAACATTGAAATTGGCAGTGATTTCTTAGATATGATTTTAATGGCACAGGCAACAGAAGAGTATACAAACTCCCTAAAAAATAAAAAAATATTGTACATCCAAAGACAATGTAAACAGAGTTAAAAGTTACTAATAGAATGGGATAAAATATTTCCAAATGCTATCTCTGAAGGTATATTAATATTCCAACTAGAAATCCTAAAAATTAACAACAATAAAGGCAAACAATACAAAATTTTTAGAGATAGGTAAAAGACTAACATAAATAATGAATCTCCACAGATAACCAATCTTAGTTGTCTGTTGGATGGAAAATCTTGTTTCTCTGGTTCTGGTGTGTGTTACCTATTTCTTCTTTGTAGTTAATCGCTTTGAGTATTTTCTCTAGCGCTGGTTTTGAAGACATAAATTCCTTCAGTTTCTGTTTGTCACGGAAGCTTCTTATTTCTCTATCTAATTTGATAGAAAGTTTTGCTGGGTAGGAAATTTTTGGCTGGAAGTTGTTTTCTTTCAGAGTTTGGAATATGTTACTCCAAGCCCTTCTGGCTCTCATGACTTGGTTTGGGAAGTCTGGAGTGATTCTAATTGATTTGCCTCTGAATGTCACTTGGCCCTATGTTTTTGTTGCCTTTAAGATTCTCTGCTTGGCTTCCACATTGGTCATTTTGACAATTATGTGGCATGGGGATCCTCTTCTCCGATCCTGTCTAAAGGGAGTTCTATAAGTTTCCTGGACCTGTGTATCAACCTCTTGCTCTATGTTTGGAAAATTTTCTGCTATTCCTTCCTTGAAGAGATTGTTGATCCCTTTGGTTTCACTTTCTTTTCCCTCCTCTATTCCAATTATTCTTAGGTTAGCTCTCGTAAGATGAGCCCATATTTCTTCAATATCAGATTCCTGCTGTCAGATATTTTTTCCTAGATTAGAAACTATGCGTTCATTTTTGGAATGATCATCTTCTAAGAGCGAGATTCTGTTCTCCATGTGGTCTAATCGGTTGTTTGTGCTTTGAATTGAGGCCTTTACTTCATTAATTGCATCCTTTATCTCTTTTTGGCTCTCTCTGAGTTCTTTTCGAAGCACCTCTATTATTTCTACAGTTATTTTCCTGATTTGATCTTCTAGAAATCTCTGATTTTCTGCTTTATCGGGTTCTGATGTTGTGGGGTTGTGGGCATTCATTGCTCCAGTATTATTCCTCTTTCCCATGATTTCGGAAGATTGTGCCTTCTCTGGGTTCTTCCCTTGGGTCACTATGACTTCACTTAAGGTGTTCTGGATCTCGAGTCAGTAGTATCTCAGACCCCACTACTCCTTTACTGGGTTTTATCACAGAGTCTCCGACCCAGAGAGTTGATAGAGGCTGCTTTAGACTGTGTGGAGTGCCAGGTTGCACGTTCTCCTATGGTGTGATATCTCTGCCACCGCCCCTCCCCCACTGGGTCAAGTCCCAGGGAGTACAGTACTGGGATTTCTCCTCTGTGGCCCGCAATTTGACTCACTGTTCTTGAGTACGCAGATGTAGCTGTACTGGATTCGGTGAATTCTCTGCTTGCTGCCGCCGGTGGCAATATGGCGCCGCTGCTACGCCCTCGGTCGTGGGGCTGGCGTATTTCTTCTTGGTTTTGATTTCCACTCTGAATCCCTGCAGCATGTGCTGAGCTCAGCCACTGGGAGCTTTAGATTTTACCTGCGGCGAGAAATCCCGCCTGGCTGTTCCGCAGCGGCTCACCTCGGCTTGCTGTAGCCGTCCGGTGAAGTCGCCGCCGCCGGCAGTATGGCGCTGCTGCTGTGGCCTCGGGCGTGAGGCCGGTATATCTCCTCTGTGGCTCTGAGCTCTGTTCTCAGTCTGCTTTCTCTCTGGAGCCTGGTGATTTTTTTGTTTCTCTGGTGATGGTGTTTTCTGGCTATGAAAGGCGCTGAATTTGTGGTAATGGAGATTAGTTGTTAGCGGGGCTCCTAAGCCCCGCTTTTCTCGGTCGCCATCTTCCCAGAAGTCCTGTTTTGTAGTTCTTGATGCACAGGTTTTGCAAATATTTTGTTGAATTTTGTAGATAATTCCATACTTTTATGCTGTTTTAAATTTTAATTCATAATTATTAGTTGCTAGCAGAGATAAATATATTTGATTTTATATGTTGACTGTGTATTTCTTTTTTTACTTCTGGGAATGTTCATGTATTATTATTTCAGATTTTCTACATAGAAGATGATGTAATCTGTGAATAAATGAAATTTTACATTTTTATTTTAAATTTACAAGCTTTCTTCTTATTGCTTTTCTATATATATAAGGAGTCACATTCAATTTGACTAGAACAGGCATTGCTGACATTCCTAATTTTAGGGGAAAAGCATTTATTCTTTCACCAATTAGCATGATGTCAATTATAAGATGTTAGTAGGCTCCTTTTATAAAATTGAGGAAAATTCCACTTATCTCTAGTTTTCAGGGAATTTTTACACCCAATCGACATTGCATTTTGTCAAATTCTTTGCATATATTGAAACTATCAAGCTGGGCAAGATGGTGCACACCTGTAATCTCAGGATTTGGGAGAGTGAGACAGGAGGATTGTAGGTTCCAGGCCAGTCTCAGCAACTTAGCAAGACTCTGTTTCAAAACAAAAAATAAAAAGGGCTAAGGTGAGCTGGGAGTGGTGGCGCACGCTTGTAATCCCCGCGCTTGGGAGGCAGAGACAGGAGGATCGCGCAGGTTCAAAGCCAGCCACGCGCACTGGCTTAGGAGACCCTGTTTCCAAATATAAAAAATGTAAAAATAGATCTGGGAGTGTAGCCCGGAGGTAGAAGGGCTTCCAGGAACCCCAGTACCACCAAAAAAAAGGCTAAGGTGGAGCTCAGAGAATACCCCTGAATTCAATCATCAGTACCACATACACACAAAAGAAATTATCATAAGAGTTTTTCCTTTAAAAGTACATATATTTGGTGAGCTACATTGATCATCTTTTAATATTAAGTCTACCTTGAATTCCTACAATAAGCCATACTTGGACAAGATAATTTACCATTTTTATATATTGTTAACTTCAGCTTGCTCAAATTTGATTAAGATTTTTATATCAATGTACATGAAAAAATTTTGGAGAATAGTCTTTTCATAATTATTTTTGATTGTTTGTTTTGAATTGTAGTGTCATAGTAATTTTGTCCTCAGGGGAAAAAGTGGTTCCTGAAGTATGCTCTACTCTTCCATTGCCTAAGGAAATTGGTGTAAAATTGATTATTTTTCCCTTAAATTGTGATGTATTTAATCAGCAAAGCCACTAGAATACAAAGTTTCTTGTTCTCTGAATGCTTTTATGTAAAAAGATAATTTTTACTCTATTTTACCTAAAATTTTGGTTTCTATAGTAGGCTTAGGACTATTGGCCCTTATAGGAAACTGAGGCATAAATTGATTAAGAAAAAAGCTTCTTTGAATTTATTAGAGTTTAAACTTAAGAATCACATTCAAATAGACTTGGATATGTGCTCTGGGGTCTTAAAGATTTCAAACAAGTTTTAAAGGCAAACCACAAGTAGGGATGGGTATTGCTTCAGTTAATTTTAAAGAATTTAGATGATGCATACAAAATCACAAGCTGTCTTATAAGAAGGGAGTTGACTTAAATGAGGTGCAATGGCAAACACCTGTAATACCAGCACTTGAGAAGCTGAGACATGAAGATCAAAGATTCAAGACCAGCCTCAGCAACTTAAAAGAGACCCTCAACAACTTAATGAGATGAGATTCCAAAACAAAAAAGGGCTGGGGTATAGCTTAGAGGTAGAATGTCCTTGAGTTCAGTTGGGAGGAAGGGAAGGAGGTTAATTTAAAGATTGTAAGTAAAATAATTCCTACAAAAGGAGTTGGAAGAATGGATTAAAATAAACAAGAAATTTCTCGGAAAGGAAGGGAGCTAGGGGCAAGATGACCTGATGGCTATGTATAGAATTGGAATGTTCCTCAGTGATGAAAATTTGTAGCACATAAGCTGCAAAATATGCTGAGCTTTAGCCTGGTGGGTTTCAGCTGGGAGAAAGATGTTCTTTCACACAGGTCAAAAGGCCTCAGGTAAATGTGGTGCAGCCTGGTCTCTGTGCCCATCAGCCTAATAATGTCTGGTGCCTCCATCTGCACTGTCCTTTGGCTTTGTTGTTTGTTTATCAATTTGGTAATAAATGCTCATTCCATCGTGTTTTCGAATATCTTAATGTGCTTTCCAAATGATGAGAACTGCATTATTATTGCAGTGTCTATTAAATTGCTAATAATAAAATAATAATAATGTACCTTATGGATATACATACTGACAAACTTTTTGATAAGATTTTCTGTGTCTTCCATGGGACTATGAAGGTTTTCTTTATTATGTTTTTTGTTTGGTTTTGTCTTTTGGTTTTGGGTGAGTTTTTTTTGGGGGGGTGTTTTGTTTTTGTGTGTGTGGTGCTAGGGATTGAACCCAGGTGCATTCTTCCTTCAAGCTGCACCCCCAGCACTCCAGGCCCTTTTGTGTTTTTTTTTTTTTGGGGGGGGGACAGGGTCTCACTAAGTTGCTGAGGATCTTGCTAAATTGCTGAGGCTAGCCACAAACCTGCGATCCTCCTGTCTCAGCCTCCCAAATTCTGGGATTATAAGTGTGCACCGCCACACCTGGCTCTTTATATTTTTTTTCTATATGGGGCTCATTGAGTTTCTTAGATCTATGGTTTTGTGGTTTTCATCAATGAGGAAAAATGTTCACCATTATCTTTTCCTGTTTTTGGTCTTTTCTGTTTCTCCTTTCCTTTACTATGCTTATGAAGAGAACTTGACATCACCCACCTTCACTGAGACTTGATTTTTAATCTGCTTTTTCTCTGGGCCTTATTCTGCAGTTTCTACTGCTGTGTTTTGGGGATTATTCTTCATTTCTTCTGCAGTGCCTAACTTGCTGACATTCTAACCCAGATTGTGTATCAGATATGATACATCTCTTTTGATTTCAGAAGTTTCATGCAAGTCCTTCTGAAGTTCTTCAGTTTCTCTCCCCATTTTATTCAAGTTTTCCTCTTCATTCTTGAACATTTAGAGTATATTCTAATAGAGTTTATAACTTTGTTGGAGCATTATAACTTTGTTGGAGCATATGTGCTTTTCTCTTCCTCTAAACAAAATCACTGGTTTCTGCCCAGAGGTTGTTGTCAGGACCACCTAAGACATCTCCCTTCCTTCCTCCAGTGACTGCGCTCCTGCACTGCCTGGTGACCAGTGCCTCAAAGACATGTCTCATTTCATAGTCTCATTTCATTATTTCTGGGTTTGTTTCTTTTGGATAATTTTTTCTGGTTGTGGGTTTTGCCTCTTTATATGTGTTTCTGGTGGTTGGCTTTGCTTCTCTGTATGCATTCTGACAGTTTTCATTGGCTCCTAGGCACTGTGAATTTTAAATTATGTGCTGGGTTTAACTGTATCCCAGTAATGTGAGTAGATGCAGGTTACTTAGGAACAAGTATCCTTGCAAGGCTTAGCCTGCCAGTTAAGCTCAATAGAGAAGGTCCAAAGAGTCATTATTCTAGGGCTAAATTAGCCCTAAAGCTAAGGCATGCTGCTTCTGAACACTCAGTCAGGTTTTCCATGTATCACAAGGTCTCTCAGGTTAGAACTGGGTTTTTCCCAGCCCTGTGTAAACTCGGTGGGTGGTACTGCTCATCTGCCTTGTGGAGTTCACTCCACACATGAACAAATAATTATTCAAAGATTTGAAGGCAGCCGTCTTTATACCTTCAAAGTCTGCTCTGTGTAGGTCCCCCCCTTTCCAGCATTCTGCCCCACAGATCCTAGCTGCTTTGGTCTCTGAAAATGCTTATGTGCTTTTCTCTTCCTCTAAGAAAAATCGCTGGTTTCTACCCAGAGGTTGTGGCCAGGACCACCTAAGACATCTCCCTTCCTTCCTCCATTGACTGCACTCCTGCACTGCCTGGTGACCAGTGCTTCAAAGACATGTGTTATCTGACATGCTAGTTCTTTATGGTGGGGGACACTACCTTGGACAACATCTTGATTGCAGCGTGTGAAACCATGGAAAGATTAAAACCAAACAGATAAAAGCAGAGTGAGATGGCCGAAAATACCAGGCTGAGAGGACAGGAGACACCAAGCTTCAGCCACATCTACCTCCAGATAACATGTGATCCTCTGTGTGTCTACTAGGGATTGAACGTGGGGATGTTCTACCTCTGCACTACATTCCTGGCCCTTTTTACTTTTTACTTTGAAACAGGCTCTCACTAAATTTCTGAGGCTGGCCTTAAATATTTGATCTTCCTGTCCCAGCCTCCCAAGTACTGGGATTATGGTTGTATACCACTGTGCATGGCTATTAAATAACATTTTTAAGTCTTTAGTCATCAATAGTAGAAGAGTGCAGATCCAGAGGGATATTCTATTATAGCCACGCAGCAAATATTTATCAAGATATACTTTGTACAGGTGTTAACTGAAATTTGAATATATCTGGGTGAATAAAACAGAAATTCTTTCCAATCCGTGATGTTTACAATCTAGTGTGTAGAACATTAGATAGGCAGGTAGGTAGGTAGGTAATAGATAAATGATAGATAGATAGATAGATAGATAGATATAGATTTATAGATAGAATAAGTGTGGGTAAATTGTGCACAGTGGCACATGCCTGTAATCCAAGTACTTTGGGAGGGTGAAACAGGAGGATTCCATATTTGAGGCCAGCCCATGGTAACTTAGTAAGGCTGTGTTTCAGAATAAAAAATAAAAAGGTCTGGGGATGTAACTTCATGTTAGAATGTCCCTGGGTTGGATCCCCAGTACTACACACACACACACACAAAAGTGTGATTGATTCGACCAAGCTTTCCCATTGAAATATATACATGATATTTTTCTAGAAACTATTCCCATGTTAATTTGCTACAGAAAACTCCCCCTTTCTCCCAAGTGACTGTCCTGAAAGGAATCTAATTCTGGTTCTCCACTTTTCAGTCACTTTTAATTATTAAAACAAACTGGTCACCCTGTCAATTTCAAGGCAATTAAATGACTCCCCTTTTGGTACAAGTTTTCATTAGATGGGAGAAATAAGATTTAGTGACCAATTGTACAACACAGTGACCATGGTTAATAATAATGTATTGTCTATTTCAAAATTGCTAAAATAATACATTTTAATGAGGATTAAGACCAGTAGAATAGAGGAAAAGGATCAAGGGAGGAGAAAAAAGAAGGCTTATGAAAGGAAACAGTTTAAATAATGCAACATCCATAGATGAGAGTATCACAATCTCACTCTCATGTATGGAGAGGGAAGAGTAAGGGGTGGGGTGGGACGCAGAGGGAATCACATCGAGGCCTAAGCACATGTATGAATGCGTAACTTTGAGCCTCACTACAATAATCACAATGCACCGATAAAAGTATAAGAAACAATAGGTTTTAAATATTCTCACCAAAAAGTAATAAGATGATGAATATGTTAGTGTGATTTAATCTTTCTATAATATATGCATAAATCAAACAACACACTATCTTGTAGCTATAATTATCATGTGTCAATTAGAAATAATAAATGAATGAATAACAATCTTAAAATTACTTTCTTTTGCTGGACGGAGGACTCCACAGCTAGAGGTTGGAGGTGTAGAGACATTCTGCTTCTTCTCTCACACATATGCCGCCTCTCACGTGCCCATCTTTTTGCTGATGGATAGAGGATGAAAAAGACAAATGACACTTCACTTCATGATTCTGCTCAGGTCAACCCTCCAGTTGGCTACAACTACTAGTCCATCAAAAAGCAGCGTGAGACGGCTGCTGTGCTCTTGTTAATTACAGTTGTCTGAGATTCGTTCATGGTCCCAAACAAGCACACTGACAAATGAATCCCAAGCAGCCCCAGATGTACAAGTGGCACCTGCAAGACTGAATGTGTCTTTCACTTGCTTTTTCCTCCATCCAGGACACCAAGCAAAGCACTCTCAGCAGCGTTCCCCTGCTTTTCCCACCCCAGGGTTCTCCTCTGCTTGCTTGCCTCTGCAGCCTCAAGTCACTCACCCAGAGGGAGAGCTTGTTCTTCCTGCTCGGCCATCTCATGCGCTTTCCCCAGGTCCAGCAGCTAAAGGACAGAGCAGCTAATGCAGCAGTTCTGGGAACATCCAACTAGGCAATGACCCACCAGTATCCCTTCCTGCAGGCATCCACATATTTTAGAGTGGATATTTGCCACATATTTGCCTAATCTGGATTTAGGGAGGAGACCTTCTTGGCTAAAGTTGAGGGACCTTCTCGATCCTGTTATATGAGCCAGACTGTAGTCTTTTAATCAACACTCTTCCTACAGCTAAAAGCTCATCTGCCTCCATATGTCCCCTTTCATTCTCATCTCTCATTTTTTAAGGCCTGGAATATAGTGTCCTCTGTTAACAAGGTCAAGGAAGAGAGGCGTGAGCTTCTCTGCCGTGGGTTTTTCCCAGACCATAAGCAGTGAGCAGCTTTTGTTACTTTTTCTCTTGATGGGGAGGGGCTGGGAGGCGCAGTTTTCATGGTCCCAGAAAAGAAGAGTGGTGTTCACCCTAGAAAAAAGGAAAAGGTGCCCATCTCCATGTTAAAGGTTCCAAATCATTACAATTTAGGTAGGATTTAATGGTGTCCCTCAACTCTATGAACAACAACAACAACAAAAATGGGGTACTAGGGATTGAACCCAGGGGCATTCTACCTCTGAGCTAGACTTCCAGCCCTTTTTATTTTTTGTTTGGAAATAGGGTCTTACTAGATTGGTGAGAGTCTCACTAAGCTAATGAGCCTGGCCTTGAACCTGCAATCCTCTTTTCTCAGCCTCCCAAGTACTGAGATTACAGGCATATGCCAACACACCCAGCTCTAGTAACAGATTTCTGACATTCTGAAATAATATCTAGACTTGCTGGGATTCCGGAGGTTCACACTGTTTCATAGAAATTCTCCTTCTCAGAAAAGTTGCTTATTTTATTTTTTTGCTCTGCCTAGAATTAATGTCCTTCAATGTGAAGGTGTACAATGTCTTAACAAGTAAGTGCCATCCCTCCTCCACTGATGAGAAGACCTAGGTCTCCTCTGGGCCCACTGCCTAGGTGATACTCACCCCAGCGTTGCTTCCAGAAGAGCTTCTGAAGAAGGCAAGATGCTGCTGATGTTATGGTGTTGCCTGATATGGACCCACCACTTAAATTGCAGAATCCCTAAAGGGTCTTCTCCTGCCCTTACATTTTAGTAAAAATGTTGAACTCTATTGCCTGAGAGGTTAGCTGAGGTTTAGAGTTACCAGGACAAAAATAAGAGCTAGAGAGTAGGAGAGGCAATTGGTAGCAAACTGAATTGGATGCTGAGATTTTTCAGCTGATTAGAACATTGATATCCCCTTATTATTAGAAAGAACCTGAAGAGCCGGGATGCTGGCAGAACTTTCCCATCAGCTTCTGAGTCACCCGACTCCCATGTAAGGCAGCCCTACAGCTCTGTGAAATTACAGCACCACAGTCTGAGCGGCAGCCTACTGACAAACCTGAAACATATGTAGGAGCTGTGTTAGTCCATTTTCTCCCACCAAAACAGATACCTGAGGTCATTCAAAAAAGGGAAGATGCATTTCAGCTCATGGATTTGAAGGGTTTGACCCAGGAACATATGATCCCATTATCTTGGGGCATGTGGCAGGGACATGGAGCAAAGCCATTCAACCTCATGGCCAGGACACAAAAGAGAGTGAAAGAGGATGAGATTCAGACCACCCAGTCCCCTTCCAGGGCACATCTCCAAAAACCTAAAACCTCCCACTCGGCTGTGCCTCTTTAAGTTTCCAATAGCTCCACCCCTAACACAGGCTTTGGGGGACCTTCCAGACCCCAGCTAGAGCATCTCACCCCTGTTCCACAACGGTCCATGTTCATTTCATGGTGCAAAATGCATTCAGTCCCCGAGAGTGTCCAAAGTTTTAATTACCCAAGCATCATTCAAAGGTCTGTCTCCAAAGTCTGTTTTGTGATTCAAGAAAAACTTGGCTATGGTTCCCTGTAAAAAAATTTTTTTAGCCGGGCGTGGTGGCGCACGCTTGTAATCCCCGCGCTTGGGAGGCAGAAACAGGAGGATCGCGCAGGTTCGAAGCTAGCCCCGCGCGCTGGCTTAGGAGACCCTGTTTCCAAATAAAAATGCAAAAATAGGTCTGGGAGTGTAGCCCAGAGGTAGAAGGGCTTCCAGGAACCCCAGTACCTCCAAAAAAAATTTTTTTTTTAACAACTTCCAAGATAAAATGGTGGGAAAGGCACACGTCATACATTCTCATTTTGGACCCAGACTCTCTCGGGCAGGTTTTGGCTCTGCCTACAGCTTCCCTCAGCAGGTGTTACACATTCCTGGGGTCGATCGCTATCTTCCTGGAGTTCCCACTGCAGCTTCAAACTCAGTCTCACCGTTGTGCAGCACAGCACCCTTGCAGGGGCTGCTTGAAGGGAATCTGGCCCTGTCACACACTTCCTGGCCTCCCACGACTTCCTTTGAATGCTGGAAGCCTCCATGAACCCAAGACTCTTGTATTCTGCATATCAAGCGAGTGGTGCCAGGGTCTGCTGCCAACTCAAACTGTACTTAGGCACTTGAGCCACAGCTGCAGCCATCTCTGGAAACCTTGCCTGCTTAGACAGTGCAGGGCAAGCAAAGTGTCCTGAGAATCTCTTCTTTAAAAAAAAAATCTTCCTTATAAAGTGTGTGTGTGTGTGTGTGTGTGTGTGTGTGTGTGTGTGTGACTGGGGATTGAATTTCTGAGTTACATCCCCAGTCCTATTTTATTTTTATTTGAAAACAGGGTATCACTAAGATGATAAGAGTCTCTCTACTAGCTGAGGCTGTTCTTGATCCTCCTGTCTCAGCCTTCCAAATACTATAATTACAGGCGTCTATAATTACAGGCGTGTGCCATCATGCCTGACTCCTAAAAAGTATTTGAAACAAATTTGCATTTCTTCTTCTCTAAGCAGGTGATGGCCAGTGTCCTGGTTATTCCTAAGAGGTCCATGAGGTATCTTTCTTGTGTCTATTGCCAGCACTTAGCTTCTTTTTTAATTTAGTTTTCTTCTTCTCCTTCTCTTCCTCCTCCTCTTCCTCCTCCTCTTCTTCCTCCTCCTCCTCCTCTTCCTCCTCCTCCTCCTTCTCCTCCTCCTCCTCTTCTTCCTCCTCCTCCTCCTCCTCCTTCTTCTTTCCCTTCTCTTCCTCCTTCTCTCCCTCCTCCTCCTCTTCCTCTTCCTCCTCTTCCTCCTCCTCCCCCCTCCTCCTCCCCACCACACCAGTTAATTTGGCTTCCTTAATGATGCTAATCTCCTTAACAGCTGTACCTTCCTTTGCAGCATCTTTTTTCCTTTTCTGGCCAAGCTGAAAGTTTTGCAAGTTTTCCAGCTATGCCCTTCTATGTGCCTGAATCTCACTGTAAAATTGCCAGGAACGACCAGTGGTGATAATGAGCTGCCCATCAACCCCATACCTATGTTAGTCACAGGTACTTGGTACAGGGTAGCCCCTATCCTTGCTCCAGGACCCAGGTTTAAGCACCTTCCTGAACTTATTTAAACAAAGTAATTCTGGCAGGAAGCCATATAAATGCTGAGATTCATGAATATCATCTTTTTTCTGGGGGGGGGATACTGAGGATGGAACCAGGGGGGGGGGGTTCTATCTCCAGGTAAACTTCCAGCCCTTTTAAAATTTTATTTTAAAACAGGGTCCCACTTGGGGGTGCTGAGGTTGGCGTCGAACCTGCAATCCTCCCTTTTCAGCCTCCCAAGTTACTGGGATTACAGCTGTGTGCCACTGCACCTTGCTCTGAAGGTCATCTTTTATGGCTCTCTTCCTATATAATATCAGTGGCATGATGAGAAAAATTGGGGGAAAATGCTATGGTATCTGGTATTTTGTGGTGCTAAAGGTCATAATTCCAGTTAGTAGGTATTGGGAAATTCCAGCTTTTGGGTTTGGTTTTTACTGTCCAGGCTGAGCATGGTATTTAGCATGTCATAAATACTCATTCTTTGATAACTGTATTTGGCAGCAAGTTGGTAGGAAAAAATAAGTGTGATGTCTTGCCTAGATGTGGAAAATGGGGAACTTCGTTTCACATATTAAAGTAAGGAAAATGAAATAAGGTAGAGGAAATAAAAGAAATAGAAAGAAAGGAGACAAGCAGGGAAGGAAATGGGACACTGTAGCTTTCAATTTAACAACTTCACAATCACCCTCACCTTCACTTGAAGGCCTGTTTTCCACTAAGTCTGAGTTATTAAAAGGTCTGGTAAAATCTTAGAGTACTAAAAGTCCAGTTCATTGGAGCCTGTTATGTTAGCTTACAGAATTTTTTTTTGGTAGTACTGGGGTTCCTGGAAGCCCTTCTACCTCTGGGCTACACTCCAGACCCATTTTTATACTTTTTTTTTTTTGTGGTACTGGGGTTCCTGGAAGCCCTTCTACCTCTGGGCTACAGTCCCAGACCTATTTTTACATTTTCATTTTGGAAACAGGGTCTCCTAAGCCAGTGCGCGGCTGGCTTCGAACCTGCGCGATCCTCCTGTCTCTGCCTCCCAAGCGCGGGGATTACAAGCGTGCGCCACCACGCCCGGCCCATTTTTATACTTTTTAAAAAATTTGGAAACAGGGTCTCTTAAGCCAGCATGGCTGGCTTCGAACCTGCGCGATCCTCCTGTCTCCGCCTCCCAAGCACGGGGATTACAAGCGTGCGCCACCACGCCCAGCTTACAGAATGTTTTTAGACTGATCAAAAGAAATCTAGTTCTAATCTGTTCAAAGCCCAATGAGGGAGGATAATGAAGACTCTGAGAAGAACCAAACCACCACGGCCTACTCTGAGCTCCAGGACCCAAGGAATCAAGCTCACTGCCTGCTATGTTTTCCTTTTGGCCACCCTATTTACTTACTATTTGCTCCCCATTTACAAATGTTCCTATAAATGAAGAGGTGTCTCTCTGCTGGTCTCTCACTGTGGAGAGGACCTTCATTCTCCCTTGAATGTATACTTGTTGCTTTCCTAACTAAACATACCTGTAGGCCTACTCTTTGTCTTGGAAAGTCTTTTCAAACCCTTGTCTGCACAAGGACAGTGAGCAAAGGTTGGGAAGACTTACTTTTTAACTTTTGAATGTAAACACGCCAGTGAAAACTGCATGGTAACACATAATTTTAACATGTAGAGTCACTCAGACATCTTCCTTTCAGAAAAAAAACATTTGTATCAAAAAGCATTATTAATACCCCCAGTGGGAATTTTCTATGTAAACATGGTGACAGCATTCCTATTCTGAGAGTGTGGTTTACAAGTCTGTGTTTCATTCATATCATCTGATGGGAAAGGCCTCAGCCATTAAAGGAGGGAGACAGAGCCCTCCCCACAGCTCCCATCTACTGCCCCTTCCCTCTCCTGAGCTCACCATGGCTCAAAACCACGTTTCAGAAAAAAATCCAGGAAAGAAAGGAGCAGAGATCATTTCAGAAGAAACCTATCAAATTCACACCCACCAAGTACATTATGTGTCCTTTTTCTCATTGAAAGATGTTAAGAGCACAAGTCTAGTGAAATGTCTTAATGTTTATGAATTATATTCCCCTACTTTGAAATGCACCATCAAGTTGCTTCCCAGAAAGCCAGGAATAGATTCTCCTCAGTAGAAGTGTGCTGTGTAAAAGACTTAAAAGTTCAGACCAGTCTTTACAATGTGGTGCGTCCAGCCTCAGGAGCACTGGGCAGCAGTATTTAAGAAGCACCTGGCCCTGGGGGTTCTGACTGTGCTCATGAGAGAAGTCAGTACTCCAGAGGCCAGCCTTGCAACACTGCGATTGTCTTTCTGAGGAGCTTTCTGACCCTGTTAGGGGCCTTCCCACAGCCCCTCCTTCAAACTCACAACTTCACTTTCCCCTACTAGTTCCCCTGACAAGCCACCTGGATGAACTGAGAGCAGAAACCACCTTACCAAAGCCCCAGCTGGCAGTTTCTATACCCAGACAGACACTCACCAGAAATCCTAGGGAACTGCTTGCCCACAATCAGCACAGCCTTCACTGAATACATGTCAATATAAAATAACAATTATTAGTAGCGCTGTGAAATGAATTTCCTCTACCTAAGACATGGCCTTGTTGGGGAAGGATGGAGACGACATGAGCCTTCCCTGGTAGTGATTGTTCTGGTGGTCTTACACTGCCAGTGGTGTCAACTAAAATCAAGGTCTGTAAACCACTCTGACCATGATCCCACTCCCTCCCAGTCCGTGAGGTCTCTGGGAGGTCACTCTCTTGGACAACCCATAATTGGAAGGTCACTTCAGGTGATTCTGTCATGCACGGTGGTTACTGGCACTTGTGCAACTAACCTGCATGTCCTCATTTCTGCTAATGCGCCCTGGTAGGGTCAGACACCTCCCTTATTTCTCTTCTTCAGGGGGAGATAGAACAATGATAAAGCATCAACATCATTCCATTGAGCCCTGCTGTCCTGCATGGACGGCCCTGTTGTGGGCCAGTGAGAAGTGAGCGACATCTTTGGATATTTCTACACTCAGGAAGAGACATGTGGTCAGAGACTGGGGCAAGTCTGGTGTCCAGCTTGGATCAGTCACCCTGCAGCTAGCAGATGCACCAAGAAACCAAGCTGAGATCCAAGAACAGGAGCCCCAGGTTTCTTATGGGGGACAAGGCTATTGTTTTTAAGCTTTCTACTGCTTGTAGCTAAATGCATTTGAAAGACATCTGTGTGGAAACTGAGACAATTAGACTTCATTGCCAGCACTGAGTATTTTGTAGGCCAAAGTTGTTAAAGCAAACCAAAAATGCTAGTTCTGCTTACTATTGTATTACTGACAACAAAATGTATAATAAGAAGATAATGAATTATGATCTGGGGCTCTCACTGGAATTTCAGGATCTATTTTATCTATTTCTAGGTTCCAAACTTGGTCTTGCTCTGTCTAGGCAACATTTTCAGCAACCACCTGAATGAAGACATAAAAATTATAGTTAGTAACTACGCAGGTGGTCAAGGCTGAGAGGAATTACTAATAAACTAATAACAGATCTTAAAATTGTGAATCAAACTTATCTGTATATTAAAAGAATAATTGGCCATGACCAGATGTGATGTATTCTAGAACTGTAACAATTTCTTACTATTAGAAATATATAGAATAATTTGAGAGTCACCTTGAGATCACATCAGCAGGTCAAATATGAACTTCCACGGGATTATTCCAGTTGATGCCACAAGAGCATTGACAAAATACCTATCACTCACTAACTCGGGAAAAACAGAGTAAACCAGGAGCAGGTGCATCCCTCCTAGACATGATACAGGTCTCAAACAAACAGCTCTGTCTTGTACATAAGTGAAACGTTAGGGACCTCACCTTTAAAATTAAGACCCACAAAGGATACCCTATGAAGTCGCAACATCCTGTGAGTTCAAACCAACATAATAACTAAAAGAGGACATTTCAAATGTTTATTATTCATCTAAAGCAACTTAACATCTTTCTAATTTTAATTATCTTTTACTTTTTATTTTTGGTACTGGAGATTGAACCCAAGGGCATTCTACCTCTAAGCTATACCCCCAGCCCTTTCATTGTTTTTAAGCATAGTCTCACTGAGTTACTGAGGCTGTTCTCAAACCTGTGATCCTCCTGTCTCAGCCTCCCAAGTACTGGGATAAAGGTGTGCGCCACCATGCCTGGCTTATGTACAGCATTTCCTTTAATCTTCACAACTCTATGAAGCAGGTACTATCATTTTTATATTTCACAATTTATGAAACTGAAGTCTAAAGAAATTTGATAATGTCTAATTGATAAAATGAGGCAAAACTTAGATTTGACCTAGACCTCTGTTTACAATATAAAATAGGCATGCCTATTGGAAAGAAGGAAATAAGTTATCATTATTTGCAACATGATTATATTACCAAAAAAAATAAGACTAAAAACTGTTAAAGGTAATGGCAACATGTAAAATAACTCGATATCTGTTAGTTATTTACCCATATCTACAATGTTCCTGTATGCTAGCTGCTAGTAATAGTGACTAGAAAATATAACAAAAGCCAGGACTGGTGGCCCATACCTGTAATCCCAGTACTTGGGAGGCTAGGACAGGAGGATTGCAGGGTCAAGAACAGCCTCAGCAATTTAGCAAAACCCTTAGCAACTTTGCAAAACCCTGTTACAAAATGAAAAGGGTTGGAAGTGTAGCTTGGAAGCAGAAGTTCAATCCCCAGTTCCAAATATAAATAAATAAATAAATGTTAGAGTTAGATATAACATTTTCCCTGAAGAGCTCATTTATTGATCTTCAGTTGATCTAATTGAGTCATGAGGGTTATAATTTCATCAGCAGATAAATCCATTATAATAGGATAATCTGGATGGTAACCTAGGCTAGTGGGGTGTGTCTTGAGAAAGTGGGACCTACAGAGGAGCAAATAAGGCAATCTGACTGAGGGGAGGGAAGGTGGGGAATAAAGCTCTCTGAGGCATATGATGTATTTAGACAAACGTATTGATATCAATCACTAAGCCAAGCATGGGAGGGAGGGTTAGGGAGGGAAGGGGGTGGGGATTGAATGGGGGCTGACTGGGTGATGTGTGCATGTATGTCTACACAAGTCTTTTTTATTATCCTACTATGATGTATGAATATAATGCACCAATAAAAAAAAGGACATTTTAGAAATGGAAAAAAAAAGAGAAAGTGGGTCCCTGGAGCTATAGCCATAGGAACTGGGCTTGTGTCTTTGAGTCCCCTTGCTTGCTTGCTTGCTGGCTGGCTGGCCTCCATTATGTGAGAAGCAGACCCTATGTGCTCTTCCTCTGTTTCCCATCATTATGCCCTGACATCCAGATGCTAGTTTTACATAGACTGAACCCTGAATCTCCAAAAACCTGTGAGCAAATGAATTTTCCTTTTTCTAAGTTGTATGGTCAGTTGCTTTGTATTATATCAGTGAGAATGCTGACCAAGACAATACATTAAAAAACAGAATGAAAGAAAATGTGACAAAAAATCATTTTACCACAACAAAAAGTTAAAAACAGGTAAAAATAACTTCAACAAAAATTTGTAGGATCTATGTGTTGAAACTTCAGTCACTTAAGACATGTTCTCCAAATGAAGAGAGATTCCATGTTTTGAGGATGGGAATATGTAGATCTCTCTTTCTCTCTCTTCTCTCTCTTCTCTCTCCTCTCTCTCCTCTCCTCTCCTCTCCTCTCCTCTCCTCTCCTCTCCTCTCCTCTCCACTTTTCTTCCCTTCCCTTCCCTTCCCTTCTCTTCTCTTCCCTTCTCTTCTCTTCTCTTCTCTTTTCTTTTCTTTTCTTTTCTTTTCTCTCTCTCTCTCTCTCTCTCTCTCTCTCTCTCTCTCTCTCTCCTCTTAGTTCTTCTGTGAACTCTCTGCTTGGATCTAGAAACTCAATACTAAAGCAGATTAACAAAAGTAAAGCATAAAATTTGTATTAATTTACATATACATGTGGATCTTCACAAGAGAATGAAGCCCAATGACCAAAGCAGAATGCTTTTATATTTTTTAGATAAAGAACAATAAATTTGTGGAGGAATTGGAGGACAAATGAGTGTCATCAGAATGAGGGCAGTAAATTCTAGAAATGTCACTAAGAGAGATATGAGAGCTAGTGGAAGATAAGGGTTACTCCAGGTTCACTGCAGCCCTAAGGTTATTTTCCACTTTGGTGTAGGAATAATGTCCCCAACTAAAAGAATATGGCTTCCTACATGTAGGGAAATTCAAGCCAAATGGCCCTTTCTGAAGTTCCAAGTCCTCAAATGAGTTCCACTTGAAATAATCAATATACCAATTTGGCATATTTTGAGATATCATGACTTAAACTCCTTAAACTAATACTATAAGTCTTCCCAAACTTATTTATAGATTAAAATAAAACATGTCAAATATCAGGTGAATCTTTTGAAACCAGAAAAAAACAATTCAAATGTGTGTGTGTGTGTGTGTGTGTGTGTGTGTGTGTGTGTGTGTGTACTAAGGATTGAACCCATGGCTAGGCAAGCACTCTACCACTGAGTCACATCCCCAGCCCCAAGTCTTGTCTAGAAAAACAAACTGTGGTAGCTCATGGCTGTAATCCCAGTATATGGAAGGCCAAGACAGGAGGATCACAGATTTGGGTCCAACTTCAGCAACGTAGCAAGATTTTATCTCAAATTAAAAATAAAACAGGGCTAGGGTTTAACTTGGAGGTATAATGCCCCTGAGTTCAATTTAAAGAAGGAAGGAAGGGAAGAAGGAAGAAAGGAGAGGGAATGAGAAAAGAAAAAGAAATTGGCAAAAAATGTTTAGTGTAAAAAAGTATTCAGAGATGTACCTACCACATATTAAATATATTATAAATATCAATATTCAACCTTGAACCCAAGTAGAGGCATATGAGAGCTCCTTGTACTTTCCTTGCTACTTTTTATATTTGCAAAATTACCTAAAAATAAAGAATGATATTGTATCAGAATAAATATTGCTGTCCATTGCACCTGAGTTTATTACACTACAAAGGCTATTCGATATATCTGAATGGATCCCCATTCCAAGGGCCTAAAAGGATGCCCAATCACAACTCAGTCACCTCTGAGCAGGGAAGCCAGCACTTGGAGGCCAGGGCTACTGTGTTGGGGCAGGGGTGTGGAAAGTTCCTGGAAGTCAATTGCCATAGCAAATTCAATGAGGCAGATGGACTGAAGATTTAACTCAGAAATTCCACTTTCTCATCAACCTAAAAATGGAGGCTAAAAAGTCCGTCTTCACATTCAATGAAATGTCCTCAAAGCACTCAGGTATCAGTAAAAATAAAATAGAAACTTGATGAGACCATCAGATAGAGGGTGGAAGAATGAATAGATACCCAAATAGATATAGACTGAAAGATGGATCAACAAGAAAATAAACCTACCTAGACAGCCCAGAATTGTGAACTCTTTCTACTGTGACCCTGAAAAGTTCCCTCTCCTTCTGTTTCAGTCAGCATTCTCATTAATGTGACCCAAAATACCTGATACCATAACTTACAGGAGATTTATTTTCTCACAGTCCTGGAGGTTTTAGTCCATGTTAGGCTAGGTCACACCTACAGAGATCAAGGCATGGCAGCAGGAAGCACAGAGAGAGCAAGAGGGAACCTGTGGACAGACTCAGAGGGCCAAGGCCACACCCCCAATGACCCATCTCCTCCAACCACACTCTACCTGTCTATACTAATACCCAATAAATCCATTAATCCATCAATCCACTGATGAGGTTAGAACATCATCGTTCAATTATATCACCTCTGAACATCAATGCATGAGCTCTTTCAGGGATATTCTATATCTAAACCATATCATCTTCTAAACCAGCCTGACCTTTTCCTTTTTGATGAGCAGAATCTGTTTTTCCCCAGACAAATTTGTTTCATCTTTTATTATGCAAATTTTACCTTCTTGTCTGGCCAGTGTGGATTAAATCCAGACAAAGGCACTCTGCATATGTCTTTTGATGTGTTTCAGGCTCCTTTCGGGTGGAATGATCAGGTTTACCTGGTCAATGAGGACAGATAAAGAAACCTAAAGAATCCAGGAAGGCAGAAGATGGCCTCACAGAGGCAGGCAGTCCTTAGAAGGTGCAGGACAGAGCTGCAGTCCTCAGGGATGTGCCACAGCATCTGGTGATAATGTCATTCCACTTTCCTGCCTTGCCCACCCAGCCCACCTCACCTTTCCCTCCTCCTGTCTGCCTCATGGATTTTTGCTTATGGTTTTGCTGCCTTTTTCTCCTAGTTCTTCTTCCCTGTGTACCAATCTCCCTGCCTGCTACTTTCATCTAAATTTCCTAATTTCAATATCTCAACAGAGAGGATTGGGGCAGGCTATGGCTCTCCTTGTAGAGCAAGCCACCTGAGACAGTGATCTGATAGCTCCTGTTTGCTGCCTCTGGGTCAGGTTGAGACCCAGATCCAGACAGAGGGTCACAGAGCAACTGGGCAATAACCCTACAAAAGCTCAGTCAAGGCCATGACTAGGCAACGAAGAGTAGGCCCCCAAGATAGCAATTACATTTCCTCCTTCCTACAACTTTTGCACCATTGTTTAAAATGGTTTAATTCTACATAGGTTACAAATATTGTTATGTGGTGCTCGTGTACATTGGTTTCTTCAACCAAGCACTTGATAGCTTATCTCTTCCTTTGAGTAGGAAAAAGGACCAAGACTTCAAGGTAACACTGTGGGGCGGGGAGAATGAGGATTTAACCCATGGGTATTCTACCTCTGAGATACAGCCCCTTCTTTTTTATTCTATTTTGATGCAGGATCTTGCTAAGTTATCATACACTGATCCTCCTGTCTAAGCCTCCCAAGTACTGGAATCACAGGTGTGGGCTCATGCCCCCAGCTTAGGCACAGCATCTTTGAGCACTATTGGTTCAATCACAGAAGTCTTTTTTTCCACCTTTATCCTACTTTAAGAAAAAGTAATCAGCATTCTTTCTTCTTTGAGAACTGAGGAAAAAGATGAGAATTTTGCTTTAGATTTTTATGCAGTGTTGAGGGATTTTAAAATTGCTTCCTCTTTCAGTTGACTTTCTCATTGGAAATTGGTTCAGGAAGTTAAAGGAGTCACATCTCTTACCCAGAACAGAACATTCTGTGCAGCAAAACGAGAGAAATTTCTTCTTGATTTTTTGAAAAAGAGATTTCATCACAATGCTTAGATTTGGAAAGTAACTTTGCCACCTACTTTGAGTGATTTCAAAATTTAGTCTAAAATATTCTCTATTATTAATGGCAAAAAATGAGAACAGAGAACATTTTAAGTAATTTTGAAATAAGTCAAAAGCTGAGCATTGAAGCTCAGCTCTGTGCTTTCTAAGATTTGACAGCTAGAGGTTGCACAAGTATTTAAATTTTAATTACATTAGAAATTAATACCAATTATCATGATGAGGCTAAATAGAAGGAAAGGAGTTTTTTTTTTTTTTTTTTTTTTTTAGACTAGAGATAATCTGTAATGTTCTGTTTGTGACTATAAAGTGTGATACTTGGGAATGAACTTTACCTGCCAAAGGGAAAGTTCACTTGCAAGCATCTTTCAAGACAGTAAGATCAAGGCCCAAAAAAGGAATTTTCTAAGAAAGATATGATTACATCCCCCCTTTTCTGTAAATGAGTGCCTATCAAAATCTTTTTTTTTATTAATTTATTTTTTATTGGTGCAATGTATTCATACATCATAGTGGTATAAAGAAAATACTTTTGTGGACATACATGCACATCTCGCCCAGTTAGCCCCTACCCGATCCCCACCCCATTCCCTCCCCATCCCTCCTTCCCACGCTTGGCTTACTGGTTGACATCTAGTATTATAGCAATTTATACAATATTAACATAGATAATCTCACATAACAGTTTCATTTGTCTGGTACCAAACTTTTGATGACTTAAAGATAACATTTCAATATTTCTTTTTGCTTTCTTTCTTACCAGAGAATATTTTTTCTTTTTTTTTTTTTTAGGTGAAACTATCATACATTTATTTATTTATTTTTCAGAAAAAAATCTATCCTGATATGGAATATGGACTCTAGATACCCAAAACAGTCTCAAAGAAGAACAAAGCTAGAAGATGTATATTTTCTGATTTCAAACCATATAAAGCTACAATAATTGAAACAGTGTAGTACTGTTATAAAGGCAGATATATAAACCATTGGAGCTAATTAAAAGCCTAGAGATAAATTCTTCCATACATTGTCAAGTTATTTTTGACAAGGTTTCCATGAACTTTTGGTGGAGGAAATACTAGTCTTTTAACTAAATATTGTTGAAAAATAATAATAAATGAAAAAGAATAAAATTGGACCCTTACCTAACACATATACAAATATTAACTCAAAATAGATAAAAGACCTAAATATAAATCTTAATACTATAAGCTTTTAGAAGAAAATCTGGGTCATAAAACCTCACAACATTGAAATTGGAAGTGATTTCTTGGATATGATTTCAATGGCACAGGCAACAAAAGAGTAAATAAACTCCCTAAAAAATAAAAAAAAATATTGTATATCCAAAGACAATGTAAACAGAGTTAAAAGTTACTGATCCTCTTCCAAGAGTTCCTCCTATGACCCATTTCTCCCTAACTCTCACATATTAGGGAAAGCATCTGATTTCTTATTTTTTGTGCCTGACTGATCTCACTTAGCATAATGTCCTCCAGTTCCATCCATTTCCCTGAAAATGGTGTAATTGAGTTTTTTTTGATGGCTGAGTAAAATTCCATTGTGTACATATCCCACAGTTTTGTAATCCATTCATCTGTTGATGGACATCTTGGCTGCTTCCATAGTTTGGCTATGGTGAATTGTGCAGCTATGAACATAGATACACATGCATTAGTTTGGTAGTTTGGTTTCTTTTCTTTTGGGTAGATACCCAACAGTGGTATTGCTGGATCAAATGGAAGATTTGTTCCCATTCTTCTGAGGATTCTCCATACTGTTTTCCAAAGTGGTTGCACTAATTTGCAATCCCACCAACAATGTCTTAGAGTTCCCACTTCTCCACATCCTCGCCAGCATCTGTTGTTGTTTGTGTTTTGAATGATGGCCATTCTAGTTGGAGTTAGGTGAAATCTCAGGGTAGTTTTGATTTGCATCTCTCTGATTGCCAGTGATGTTGAGCATTTTTTCATGCATTTATTGGCCATTTGAATTTCTTCTTTTGTGAAGTGTCTATTTAGTTCATTTGCCCATTTTGTTAATGGATGCTTTGTTTTCTTAGTGTTGAGTTTCTTGAGTTCTCTGTATATTCTAGATATTAGTCCTCTATCGGTGGTGTAGGTGGAAAAAATCTTCTCCCATTCTGTTGGCTCTCGATTGAGATTCTTGATAGTTTCCTTTGCTGAACAGAAGCTCTTCAGTTTCATGCAATCCCATGTATTGATTCTCCTTTTAATTTGTTGTGCCTTTGGGGTCTTGTTGAGGAAATGTTTGTCTGTACCTATGTGTTGTAGTGTTGGACCTATGCCCTCTTCAAGGAGCTTCAAGGTCTCTGGTTTAATTTCCAAGTCTTTGATCCATCGTGAGTTGACTTTTGTACAGGGTGAAAAAGTGGGATTAACATCCAATTTTCTGCATATGGTTAACCAATTTTGCCAACACCATTTGTTGAAGAGGCTATCTTTTTTCCAGTGTATGTTTTTGGCCCCTTTGTCAAAAATCAATTGGCTGAAAGTGTGTGGACTTGTTTCTGGGTCTTCTATTCTGCTCCATTGGTCTATATATCTGTTCTTTTGCCAGTACCATGCTGTTTTTATTACAATGGCTTTGTAGTATAGTTTAAAGTCAGGTATTGTGATTCCTCCTGCGTGGTTTTTGTTGCTGAGAACTACCTTGGCTATTCTGGGCTTTTTGTTATTCCAGATAAATTTAAGGACTGATTTTTCTATGTCTGTGAGGAATGATCTTGGTAGTTTAATGGGCATTGCATTAAATCTGTAGATCACTTTTGGGAGGATGGCCATTTTAATGATATTAATTCTGCCAATCCATGAACATGGAAGGTCTTTCCATCTTCTAAGATCTTCTTCGATTTCTTTTTTCAGTGTTTTATAATTTTCTTTGTAGAGATCTTTTACTTCCTTGGTCAAGTTTATTCCTAGGTATTTTATTTTTTTGTGGGAGATCCTGAGTGGAAGTGTTTTCTGAATTTCTTTTTCAGTGGATTTATGTTTGGTGTACAGGAAAGCTTCTGATTTTTTAAGATTGATTTTGTATCCAGATACCTTGCTGAATTTGTTGATCAGTTCTATAAGCCTTTTGGTTGAGTTTGTTGGGTTTTCTAAGTATAGTATCATGTCATCTGCAAATAGTGAAAGCTTAAGTTCTTCTTTTCCTATTTGTACTCCTTTGATTTCCTTTTCTTGCCTTATTGCTCTGGCTAGAGTCTCTAGTACTATATTGAAGAGAAGTGGTGATAGTGGACATCCTTGTCTCGTTCCAGTTTTTAGGGGAAATTCTTGAAGTTTTTCCCCATTTAATATGATGTTGGCAGTGGGCTTATTGTAGATTGCCTTAATAATGTTGAGATATGTTCCTTCTATTCCAATTCTCTGCAGTGTTTTTATCATAAATGGATGTTGAATTTTATCAAATGCTTTTTCAGCATCTATTGAGATGATCATGTGGTTTTTGTCTTTGATTCTGTTTATATGATGAATTACATGGATTGTTTTTCGTATATTGAACCAGCCTTGCATCCCTGGGATGAACCCTACCTGGTCATGGTGAATGATTTTCTTGATGTGGTTTTGAATGCGTGTTGCTAGTATTTTGTTTAATAGTTTTGCATCCAAGTTCATCAGAGATATAGGCCTGTAGTTTTCCTTCCTTGAACTGTCTTTATTCGGTTTGGGTATTAGTGTGATGTTGGCTTCATAGAATGTATTTGGGAGAGTCCCGGTTTTTTCTATTTCCCGAAATAGTTTGAGTAGTATTGGGATTAGTTCTCCTATAAAGGTTTTATAGAATTCACTTGGGAAACCATCTGGTCCTGGGCTTTTCTTTGATGGTAAGCTCTTTATTGCTATTTCAATCTCTTTGATTGTTATTGGTTGGTTTAAGTGTTCTGTATCTTCTTGACTCAGTTTAGGAAGGTTGTATTTATCTAGGAAGTTGTCGATTTCCTCTAGATTTTCCATTTTGTTGGAGTATAGTTTTTCAAAGTAGTTTCTGATAATCCTCTGGATTTCTACGCTGTCAGTAGTAATGTCTCCTTTTTCATCCCTTATCTTCATAATTTGGGTTGATTCTCTCTTTTTTTTAGTTAGGTTGGCTAGTGGTTTATCAATCTTGTTAATTTTTTCAAGAAACCAGCTTTTGGTTTTGTTGATTTTCATTATTGTTTTTTTATTCTCTATTTCGTTAGTTTCTGCTCTAATTTTAATAATTTCCCGTCTTCTGCTGGCTTTGGGGTCCAATTGTTCCTGCTTTTCAAGGGCTTTGAGGTGTGTCATAAGGCTATTTATTTGAAGATTTTCTGTTTTTCTTATGTGAGCACTCAGTGCTATAAATTTTCCTCTTAATACTGCCTTCAAAGTGTCCCAGAGGTTTTGATATGTTGTTTCTTTATTTTCATTTGTTTCTAGAAATTTCTTGATTTCACCTCTTACATCTTCTATGACCCATTCTTCATTCAGAAGTGTGGTGTTCAGTCTCCACATGTTTATGTTGTTTCTCTGGGTCTTCTTATAGTTGATTTCTAGTTTCATTCCATTATGGTCTGAAATGACACAGGGAAGTATGTAACATTTTTTAAATTTGCTAGTGCTCATTTTGTGTCCCAGGATGTGATCTATTTTGGAGAAGGTTCCATGAGCAGCTGAGAAAAATGTAAACTCTGCTGTAGTTGGGTGAAATATTCTATATGTGTCCAAAAGGTCCATTTGGTTAATGGTGTTCTTTAGTTCTGAGACATCTTTACTGACCCTTTGTCTGGAAGATCGGTCTAGTATTGTGAGAGGTATGTTGAAGTCTCCCAGTATTATTGTGTTGGGATTTATGTGTGGCTTCATGTCACAAAGAGTTTGATTTATGAAAGTAGCTGCCCCTACTTTTTTTTGGGGCATAGATGTTGATTATTGTTATTTCCTCTTGCTGGACTATTCCTTTTACCAGTAAAATGTGACCTTCTTTGTCTCTTCTAATAAGTTTGGGTTTGAAGTCTAACTTGTCTGATATCATAGTTGCTACTCCTGCTTGTCTTCGAGTACCATTAGCATGGATTACCTTGCTCCAGCCCTTTACCTTGAGTTTGTTCCTATCTTTACTTGTGAGGTGTGTTTCTTGTAAGCAGCAGATGGATGGATTCTGGCTTTTAATCCATTTTGCCACTTTATGTCTTTTTATTGGGGAGTTGAGGCCGTTTACATTTAGTGTGATTATAGAGAGATAATTTTTAATTCCCAACATGTTAAGATCTTATTTCTGTTTGAGATACTGTTTATTCTTCTTTGCTTAGTTGTCTGCTGGATGGGAATTCTTGTTTCTTTGGTTCTGGCGTGAATTACCCATTTCCTCTTTGCAGTTAATCTCCTTGAGTATTTTCTCTAGCGCTGGTTTTGAAGACATAAATTCCTTCAGTTGCTGTTTGTCATGGAAGCTTCTTATTTCCCCATCTAATTTGATGGAAAGTTTTGCTGGGTAGTAAATTTTTGGCTGGAAGTTGTTTTCTTCCAGAGTTTGGAATATGTTACTCCAAGCCCTTCTGGCTTTCATAACTTGGTTTGGGAAGTCTGGAGTGATTCTAATTGGTTTGCCTCTGTATGTCACATGGCCTTTGTTTTTGTTGCCTTTAAGATTCTCTCCTTGGCTTCCACATTAGTCATTTTGACAATTATGTGGCGTGGGGATCCTCTTCTCTGATCCTGTCTAAAGGGAGTTCTATAAGTTTCCTGGACCTGTGTATCGACCTCTTGCTCTATGTTTGGAAAATTTTCCGCTATTACTTCCTTGAAGAGATTGTTGATCCCTTTGGTTTCACCTTCTTTTCCCTCCTCTATTCCAATTATTCTTAGGTTAGCTCTCTTGAAATGGGCCCATATTTCTTCAATGTCAGATTCCTGCTGTCGGGTTTTTTTTTCTAAATTAGAAACTATGCGTTCATTTTTAGCATGATCATCTTCAAGAAGCGAGATTCTATTCTCCATGTGGTCTAATCTGTTGTTTATACTTGAATTGAGGCCTTTACTTCATTAATTGCATCCTTTATCTCTTTTTGACTCTCTCTAAATTCTTTTCGAAAGTCCTCTATTATTTCTAAAGTTATTTTCCTAATTTGATCTTCGAGAGATCTTTGGGTTTCTGTGTTATCAGATTCTGATGTTGTGGTGTTGTTGGCATTCACTGCTCCATTGTTATTTCTCTTTCCCATGATTTTGGAAGTTTGTGCCTTCTCTGGGTTCTTCGCTGAGTCACTACGAGTTCACTTAAGATGCTCTGGATCTCTAGTCTATGGTATCTCAGTCACCACTACTCCTTTACTGTGTTGTATCACAAAGTCTCAGACCCAGGGAGTCAATCAAGGCTGCTTAGACCGTGGGGGGTGCCAAGTTGGGCGTTCTCCAGTGGGGAGTTGTGACTATGGTATGATATCTCTGCCACTGCCACTCCCCCACTGGGCTGCACTGCTAAAATCTCCGACCCAGGGAGACTATCTGCGCAAGTCCCTGGGAGTGCAGTACTGGGATTTCTCCCCTAGGGGCCGCAATTTGACTCACGGTTGTTGAGTGCGCTGATGGAGCTGTAGTGAACTCGGTGGATTCGCTGCTGCCGCCACTGGCAATATGGCACCACTGCCACGCCTTCGGCCGTGATGCGGCGTATTTCTTCTCTGGTTTTGAACTCTGTTCTGAGTCCTTGCCAGTTGTGCTGCGCCCAGCCCTTGGGAGCTTTAGATGTTCCCTGCACCAACAAAACTGCTGACTGCCGCCCAGCTGTTCAGCACCTGCTCACCTCGGCTCGCTGTCCACCCCTCCTCTCAGGCGCCTGGTGGCTGGTTGAGTGGGTTGGTCTAGGGCCGTCCGGTGAACTCGCCGCTGCCGCCAGCAGTAAGATGCTGCTTCTGCATCCTAGGCCGCGAGGCCAGAGTACCTCCTCTCTGGATTTGAGCTCTGTTTTGAGTCTCCCTCCTCTCTGGAGCCTGGTGTTGCTAGGGGAGATGTAGGCCGCGCCGCTCCGGCCACTCTGCGCCGCGGCTCTGGCTGCTCCGCACCACGGTTCTGGCCGCTCCGGCTGCTCCGGCCGCTCTGCACCGCGGCTCTGGCTGCTCTGCACCGTGGGTCTGGCCACTCCGGCCGCTCCGGCCGTTCCGCGACGTGGCTCTGGCTGCTCCGGCTGTTCTGGCCGCTCCGCTCCGGCTGCTCTGGCCGCTCCGCTCAGCTGTTCTGGCCACTCTCATAGGTTTTGGAGATTCTGGATTCAGTCCACATGAAGCCTGTGTCTGTGCATCTCAGGGCATGGTGGTGAGAAGCAGAGAGGAGAGAGCAAGGCTCTGTTCTAACATCCTTCAATAGCTGGGGCTTGAGGGCCTCACAGCGGCCGGCGCCATCTTGCCTCACCACACCTGAATCCTATCAAAATCTTAAAGTCAGATGTTTTCATTTTGTAAAATAATTTTTTCAGTGCAGGGGATGAAACCCAGGATCTCAAGCACTCTAGTGCTGTACCACTGAGCTATACCTGGTCCCTGAGGAACCTGTATAAACAAGCCAAAGCCATCCACCCCTCTAGGCAACCTCCAGTAACCTTTGCTCATATTATCATCATAATGTTAAATTCTCTACACTGGAGGCCATTCCCATCTGCCACTTTTAAATATGCATTGCACAAAAAAGCATGAGCTAAGCCGGGCGTGGCAGCGCACGCTTGTAATCCCCGCCCTTGGCAGGCAGAGACAGGAGGATCGCGTAGGTTCGAAGCCAGCCGCGTGCGCTGGCTTAGGAGACCCTGTTTCCAAATAAAAAATGTAAAAATAGGTCTGGGAGTGTAGCCCGGAGGTAGAAGGGCTTCCAGGAACCCCAGTACCATCAAAAAAAAAAAAAAAAAAAAAGCATGAGCTAGAATTGTTTATGTGCAGGACTGTGCCCATATCTGCAGACAATGATGAGTCTCTTCAGAATGAAGGTGCTTCAGTCTCCCCAGTACTTCCTACTTGCTGCAAGTAACAAGTCCCTCTTCACTCTTCACCTCCCTGTTGTGCTTCTTGGCTTAGCCCTCACCCAGGGATAAGTGAATTGTGTTAGGTTACATGGATACAGAGGAAATGAAGAAATAATTCAATTCTATAATAGTGATTTTTATTTAAATGTTTATATAAATACAATAAGCAACACATTTTGCAACTATGATGCTCTTTGTTCAGACTACTTATTAAAATGCTTAATAGAATTTGTTCTACTACTAGTATGCCTGATTAGGTTTACAAGCATTTACTAGTTAGCTCTGGTTCAAAGTTATAAGTTTGCTGTTAGGTTTTTGCAATTGAATCAAACATGTAAATAGTATTAACATTTGAGGACTTAATCTCTGAAAATTAATCAAAAACACTAAGCAAAGAAAAAAATGAAAGTGGTGGCCGGGCATGGTGGCACACACTTGTAGTACCAGCATTTGGGAGGCTGAGATAGGAGGATTGCTGTTCGAGGACAGCCTCAACTAGTTAGTGAGCCCCTTTGCAACTCAGTGAGACCCTGTGTCAAAATAAAGAATAAAAAAAGAGGGCTAGGGGTATAGCTCAGAAGTATAATTCCCCTGGGTTCCAACACCAGAACTACAGAAGAAAGAGAGAGAGAGAGAGAGAGAGAGAGAGAGAGAGAGAGAGAGAGAGAGAAAGAAAAAATGAAAGTGTAAAGGTTTAAGAGAGGGCAAAAGAGAGTGCCTAGATATGGTTAATTTTACTATATAAGATCAGAGTGTGTGATAACATGGGTATCACTCCCCACACACAAAAGCACTAACAATTCCCATAAGCATGACTGTCACTGGTTTCCACTGTAGAACAGGGCTGTGCATAATGACCAATAACCTCAAAGAATCAGCATGCTCCTGTACAATTCAGAAGACTGCAGTCTGTGATTATCAGAAGTCCTAACACTGAGGGTGAAAAGCCTAGTAACTTTACAGATAATTAACATAAAGATGGATCTTTTGCTAATGTAGAACCTGTAATTACCATTGTGGAAAGCTTTGTCTAATATTTTTCCATGTTTCTGAGAGAAAAAAAATCTAGATCTAAGCAATTTTTTTCAATCTTAAACTTTTAGTCAACATTATATGTAATATAATATGTATATATATGGGTTTGAACAGACTACTGTTATTCTGGCAAATACAAAGTATAAGAAAAATTACTGAGTCACAAGAACCCACTGACTAACAAAAACATTCATCATTTAAAGTTCAGAAGTTTTCTATGTTGAAAGTAAAACCATCTTTGAATCTTAAAGAGGAGATAAAGCCTACAGGCACCTTTCTACTGGAGAAAAAGTTTATTAGCGTATTTATATACATAAACATATTTAAACATATTTACTCAAGAACTTTAAAATAAATAAAATAAATAAAGAAAGAAAGAAAGAAAGAAAAAGAATAAGACGAGACTCAGAGGGACTAACCAATGTGGTTGGAAATCAAAAAGCTCAGGTTGTCTTTTGTTTTCGTTTCTTTATTGGTGGGGGAAGTGCATGTCATGTATGTACTGCTAAAGGGCTATAGATCCAGAAACAAAGAGAAGGGGGAGAAATAAAATATCTTTAGCCAATATTTTTATACTTTTATTGGTGCATTGTAATCATGCACATAGCACTTGGTGGCCTTTTCCCCACTCCGTCCCCTTTCCCCTCTCCCTTCCCCATACACGATATTGAGATTGGCACTGGTAATCTCAAACATATACGTCAGTAGAAGTTCATCCTTCATGGATTCTCCCGCTCGCCCACTCTTCCCTATATCCCCTCCTTCACTCCACTGCGATCTTTTCTACATTATGTTAAGTCCTTTTGTATTCTGATTATTTCCCTAGCTTCCACATATGAGAGAAAAATGACTCTTCACTTTCTGTGACTGGCTCTCACTTGACATAATGTTCCTCAGGCCCATTCATTTTCCTGCCAGTGACATAATTGTTCTTTTTATTGCTAAGTAAAATTTTATTATGTATATATCCCATAATTTTATAATCCATTCATCTGTGGATGGACACCTACATTGAGTCCATAATGTGGCTATTATGACTTTTCTGATATAAACATGGACATACACTTTTTTTTTTTTTTTTGTCGCAATGGGGATGGAACCAAGGGGCATTCTACCTCTGAGCTACATCCCCAGCTCTATTTTTTATCCTTTATTTGAAACAGGGTCTCACTGAGTTGTAAAAGGCCTAAGTAGTTGAGGGGGCTTTAAACCTGTGCAATCCTCCTGTCTCAGCCTCCCAAATGCTGGGATTACAAGCGTGTGCCACCACACCCAGTTTGTATATACATCTTAGTGTGGTGACACATGCCTGTAATCCCAGTCCCAAATTGGGAGGCTGAGACTGGAGGTTCAAAGACATCCTCACAAATTTAGTGAGACCTTGTTTCAAAATAATTAATAATGTAGGGCTAGCTGGGGGTGTAGCTCAGAGGTAGAATGCTCCTGGATTCAATCCCCAGTACCCCTACCACAAACATAGATATGCAAGTATTACTATAATATTCTAATTTCAATCTCTCTGGAAAGGTGCCCAGGAGTGGTATAGCTGAATCATATGGTGGATACATTCCAAGTTTTCTGGGGAATCTCCACACTGATTTCCATAGCAGCTGGACTAATATGCAATCCCACCATCAGTGTAGAAGAGTTCCTATTTTCCCACATCTTCACCAGCATTTATTGTCATTTGACTTCTTGATGATTGCCATTCTAATTGGGGTTAGATGGAATCTCAGTGTAGTAGCAATCTCCTGACTGGTAATGATGTTGAACATTTTTTTCAGGTATGTATTGGCCATTTGCATTTCTTCTTTTGGTAAAGTGTTGATTTATTTCAATTGCCCATTTCTTGTTTGTATTATTTGTTTTTTTTTTTTTAGTGAGTAGTCTTTTAAGCACTTGCATATGTTAGATATTAGTCCTCTATCAGAGGAATAGCAGGCAAAAATCTCCCATTCTGTAGGCTCTCTTTAGACTCTTGATGGTTTCCTTTGATGAACAAAAACTTTTTAGTTTAATGTCATCCCATTTATTAATTGTTTTAATTTCCTGAACTTTGGAGGTCTTGTTGAAGAAGTTTCTGCCTGTGCCTATATGTTGGAGTGTTAGACTTATGCCCTCCTCTAGTAATTTCAATATCTCTGGTCTAACTTCCAGGTCTTTAATCCATCTTGAGTTGACTGTTGTGCAAGGTGAGAAGCAAGGATTTAATTCCACTTTTCTAACAAACAGATAACCAGTTTTCCCCCATTCCATTTGTTGAAAAGGCTGTCTTTTCTCTATGTACGCATTTGGCACCTTTGTCAAAAATCAATTACCTGTTTCTATATCTTTTCATCTGTTCCATAGGTCTATATGTCTGTTTTTGTGCCAAAAGCATGCTATTTTTATTACTATAGCTCTGTAGTACGACTTGAAGTAAGAAATTGTTATGCTTCCTGCATGGTTGTTATTGCTGAGATTGCTTTGGCTATTTTGGGTCTTTTGTTTTTCTATATGAAATTTAGGATTGATTTTTCTACCTCTATGAAGAATGACATTGGTATTTTGATAGGGATTGCATTGAACCTGTAGATCACTTTTGATAGAATGTCTTTTGCCAAAATTTATACCAAAAAGCATCAATACAAAATAAAGTTGAGGTACTAAAACATAAAAAGTACAGGAAATAAATGAAACAAACTAACTTAATCATAAATTTTTCATTGAGCTCTATAAGCAAATTTTTAAGACTGTAGGATCATGTTAAAAATTAAGATTTTAGGGTTCTCTAAATAAAGTCACTCCCACATAACAATGAACTGCATATACAATGGTGGTCCATAGACTAGGATGGAGCTAACAAGATCCTTATACAAGTGACACTGCAGCCATGGTAATACAGTAGTGTAAAACAGGAAACATACAGTTACGTGAAGTTCATAATTCCTGATAGTTATGATTAATGACTCTGTCCTGCTTTATGTATTCACTATACTATACTTTTTAATCACTAATTTAGAGTCCACTCCTTCTACTTCTTTAAGTTTAATGTAAAGCAGCATGCTAGCCAAGCATGATGGTGCATGCCTGTATCCCAATACTTGGGTGGCTAAAACAGAAGGATAGTAGACCCAAGACTAGCCTCAGCAACTCAGAGAGATCCTATTTCAAAATAAAAAAATAATAGGGGTGGGGTAAATAGCTCACCTGGGTACAATGCTCACGCGCACGCACGCACACACACACACACACACACACACACACACACACACACACACAGCCAAAAGCAACTTCATCTCCTGATTGTATCGAGTGGCCCAATGCACTCCAGAAGGCTTACATAAGGAAAACACCTAAAGACTCATTTCTCAGAACATCGCCCCATCATTAAGTAACACAATGCCATATTGCTCACCCTAAGTAACAGCTGCAGAGAGAGTAGATACTGATAGATGATTTATAGATAGATTATTTCAAACCATGTACTTATTTGCCATTCAATTTTCCCAATTTGATTTGAGAAGGGACAACAGTTGGCTTTTGTTCAAAGCTCAAGTTAGGAACGTATAAAGAGAAATAACATGTTTGGAGTGAGAATCCTTTAATAATTATATTCATTTCCACAGAACAATAAATATAGAAACTGCAAGCAATATATGTAATAGTAATATTTTCCTTAGATATAGAAAACACCTACTTTTATATAACTTAACAAGCATATACCTTTTTCTCGGCAATTAGCACTGGGAAAAGCTACACAACATAAGAAAATTACAGGTGAATCAAAAATTATATTCTTGACCCTAACTACTGAGGTTCCCACTCCAGGTCAGCTCTCGCAGGTGAAGTAGAGGTTGAGATAGCCAGCTCAGCTCCGCGCAGCAGCAGTCTGAGGCTGCTCTGACTGTAGCTGTTTACCAAGATATTCCCTAGAAATGAGAATAAAATAAGAGGGTACATTAGAACTTCAGTATGAAAAAATGCTTTTAAGATATAAAAAATGCTAATCAAACAGCCCTGGAAAACTAAACTTTGCTAAATTTCAGAAGTACCTGTACTGAATTCTACCCTTTGTTCCATACATAAATAAGTTGAGACACATACAAAATACTAACTACACACACATGAGGAATGATAAGCCAATGTAATTGCTTCTCAGGGAAAGTCTTACTTTCCTGTTCAAAAAAAGATTTTATTACTGCTGCCACTTTTCCAGTCTAAGTTCAAACTTCAACTTAATTATGATCCCAAGTGTTCTCATACATGAAAAACAAACTTTCCGATATTAGTGAATACACATTATCCACAGCTGAGATGAACAAGAGAGCACACTGGAACGATCCACTGGCAGCCGTGGAGAATCACATCACTGACAGAGCTGTGCACTGGAGCAGCCCACAGCCCGCACAGAGATGGAGGCACGGAACCCACAGAGGGATCAGCTATGCTTACAGCAGTGGTCTCTTGCTACAGCATCTCATGCAGATCTTGAGAAAGCTCGATCAGGGGATCCGCAACGGCGTAGATCCCCCATGAAGTATGTCTAGCATTCCTTTCTTCAAAAAATTATTTTAGGATTATTTGGATTAATATGCATAACTGGAATTTTATGTATAAGCATTATAACTAAAACTGATGGGCAGCGGCTTGTGAGAGACTCAGGCAGCAAAGATTTTTTCCCAAGGATAAAGTTTGGGCCAAACATTAAGTTCAAACTGACCTTAGTTTGGGCCAATGTATAAGATTGAGTTTGAGTCAGCCTTGTGAAGTGAGACAAAGCATACTATCATTATTTAAATGTCTGGCGCCCTTGCCCTAAACTCTATGAGAAATAAAACTTTTCCTGTCCTTGGAGATCCTGCTTACATGGGTATGCCCTTGCTTTTCTGCCAAGAAGGATAATATAAAAATTATAACAAATCCTGAATAAAATGGAGAAGATTGAATCTGATTTCGTGTGGCAATTCTCTCATCGACCTCGGCTTCCCCTCACCAACACATGAACCTCGACTCTTGCTAGGGCTGGTCCCCGGCAGTCTCTGAACGTTTTAGATCATGCTTTCCTTCAGTAAATATACTGAACATAATTTGTGCAGGTGCACAATGTGTACACTTAGCTCTAAATCACATACAGGGGTCACTGTTAAATCAAAAAAATGATGTTTTCCCTATATTCCTATGAAGGCACTGCCCAAACTTTTGTTTTGAAACCAACTAATATGGATAGAAAAAAAAATTTTAAAGACTATTAAAATGATTCCCTCCTACAATAAAAGAAAAGCATAGAGACCTGGGTTCTCCAGCTCCCTCATTTTGTCATGGTTGGTCACGCTGAGCCCACATGTGGCAGCATTCCTGTGAGGTGCTGTGTGTAAAGGCACATTGACCCAGCGGACAAGTGGGCACTGGGGCACTGCCGTCCCCTCTTCCCATCTTCAACTGGTGGCTCAGCCTCTCCTGTTAAAGCACCACCAGAACACAACCTTTGGTGATACCACTGTCTACCAAAAATACAGTTCTGCTCTCCTCCTTAGAGACACAGAAGAGGGGAGAGAAAAAGCCACCTGCCCTGTTCTATCTGCTGTCATAGCCTGGTTCAGAGTAGCAAAGATGTGAAGCAGGGCTGAGAAAAGAAAGAACTGATGGGGAGTGTCACACAGTGGTGATGGGGAGAAGGGCTCTGTGAGCCGCTGCTATGAGGTAGCAGGGACAGAAAGTGAAGAGTAGCTTCATATACCAAGAGACTGAAATGGCCTCTGACACAGAAGTGGTTTATTACCTCTTCTTATCCTTACAAAAGAGCTCTTACAACTGATTCATTAATTTTGGGTGTTAAAATATATAATTTTCTTCAGTTACGAGGAACTACCTTGACCTAATGTAGACAATATTATTTCCAATAAAGAACAAGTAGTTCTAATTTTAAAAGGCAAAATGGAAGCCATCCTCCCAATTTTATTAGACAGGAAACCACAAACATCTGTGGTTACTACTAATGCCGCTACCCTAGATGGCAGGTACTAGGGAGCAACTGTGACTGGATAGGCTCCTTTTGTTTTTCTACGGTGTTTGTTTGGGGGAAAATATTTATTACAAAATTTCCAGGTACTATATAAATATTTCCCCCAATACAGATGTAAAAACTTAAACTTGAAATTAGATAAGCTTCATTTTAAGGAAGTCTTCAAATATTTCCTTCTGAACATTAGACTGTTTTATATTATTTCTTAGAAAAGAATGTACAGTGTCATGTTTTGATTACAACAGGCCATGGTTCTTTCAGTAAAAGACTCGTGTTAGCTGGGCATACCGGCACGTGCCTGTTATAAACCTCAATACTTGGGAGGTTGAAACAGGTGGATGGCAGGCTTGAAGTCACCCTGGGCAAACTAATGAGATCCTGCCTCAAAATAAAACATAAAAAGGGCTGGAGCCAAGGCGTGGTGACACACACTTGTAATTCCAGCACTGGGGAGCCAGAGACAAGAGGACCAAAGTTTGCAAACAGCCTCAGCTACTTTGCAACTCAGTGAAACTGTTTCACAATAAATAATGAAAATTAGGGCTAGGGAGTATAGCTTGTAGGGTTATGGGGTTAGGATTAAGGTTAGGATTGAATCCTCTGGGTTCCATCTCCAGTACCACAAAAAGGGGGGACTGGGGATATAGCTCAATGATAAGAGTGCCCTTGGGTTCACTCCCCAGTACCCCCACACACAACACACACACAAGAACCCATGTCAAAGGCCATATTCTAAATGTGTGTTTTCAAGACAAAGTACATGAAAAAGCCTTCCAAGAACTCAGGCCATGAAATGGTAGGTGACTACTAGGGGTGGATTTAGTTACTAAATTCTCATGGACTTAGTTACACACAGATGCTCCCAACTGTTCATTCCCTCCAAAGACCTGAAAAGTGGCTCTTTCCACATCAGACTCAGCTAATATGTAGGGAGAACAGGAAATTCAAAGGGGTCAAGACCAATGACTGCTTCACAACAGACTGCCAAAAGGGAGCCATATAGAAGAGTGTTACAACACACCAAAAAAATATTTGTTCTGGCAGAGAATTTAAAGAACTACTTAGCTGTGGCTCCTCGTGCCCCTCATACTCCTGTGAGTCTCAAAGTCACAGGCCACATCTGTTATGGATTAACAGCCTCATCTACATTCTCAGCTTTATATATACACAAATAAACCCAGAGGCATCTACTTCTTCATAACCTGAGAGTCTCAAATGTAGAAAAACCAGTGCCTCGTTTCCTGTCTGCCAACAAGGGTTTATGTAATTTAGAATTTGGAGAAGAACGGGGAAGGAGGGAGGTGGGGAGAATAGATGTTAATGACACAGCTGAGCTCTTGTATTTCCAGGGCCTCAGATGAGTTTGTGAGCCTAACTTGAAGTCCTACAAGTCACCAAATCCCAAAATATCCACAAAGATAAGAACCTACACAGGTCTGTGAAAAGAATGGACACCCTTCATAACACTTCTTTGGAATTGCTGTGATTACTATGAGAGGTGGTTTATGAAAATACCAGATGAAAGCTGGGCATGGTGGCACGCATTTGTAGTCCCAGTATTCAGGAAGCTGAGACAGGAGAATTGCAGTTTGCAGATGGCTTCAGCTACATAGTGAGGCCCTTTGCAACTCAGTGAGACACTGTTTCAAAATAAAGAAGAAAAAATAGGGTTAGAGGTGTACCCTGGAGGTAGAATACCCCTGGGTTGCACCCCCAGTACTACTACTACTACTACTACTACTACTACTACTACTACTATTAATACTAATACTAAATACTAATACTAATACTACTACTAATAATAATACCAGAGGAAGCCAGAATGGCGTCAAAATGAGAAAGACAATTTACTATTGTCTTTGGGACAATAGTAAAGGACCTAACCTACTCCATGCTCTGGGGTAAATCTACCTTTGAACTTGGCTTATAAAACATTATAATCCACTCTCATGACTCAAATGAGAGCAGATAGTCACCTGAAATGTTCCCAAGTTTCCAGACTCAAGCCGGCCTCAGAATCTTCTGTGGTCCCAGGCACAGAGGGACTAACACAAAGTACCTGGGCTGGGAACACAGACTGGCTACTACCATTCCACCCTTTACCACAGGCCATCCGGAAACCTCCCTACAGCTGTGCCCACATGGCATTCTCCTCCAGTTTCAGAGCACCTGTGAGAGGTACTACCTTCTCCATTTTACATGGGAGAGACCAGTGCCTCAGAAAACACCAACAAGAACAAGGTGCAGCAGTGTAGGCTTGTAATCCTAGTACTCAAGTGGCTGAGATAAGATGATTAAAAGTTCAAGGCTAGCCTCAGCAAAATCATGATACTCTCAGCGCTTTAGTGAGATCCTGTTTCAAAAAATAAATACCAGAATAGCCAAAGTAGTTCTCAGCAACAAAAATGATGCAGGAGGAATCACAATACCTGACTTTAAACTATATTACAAAGCCATAGTAATAAAAACAGCATGGTACTGGCACAAAAACAGATACATAGACCAATGGAGCAGAAGAGAAGACTCAGAAACAAGTCCACACACAGCCAAATGATTTTTGACAAAGGGGCCAAAAACATACACTGGGAAGAAGATAACCTCCTCAACAAATGGTGTCAAAACTGGTTAACCATATGCAGAAAGATGGAAATAAATCCCACTTTTTCACACTGCACAAAAGTAAATTCAAAATGGATCAAAGAAATGGAAATTAGACCAGAGACCTTGAAGGTCCTTGAAGAGGGCAATGCTGCAAAACACAAGCACAGATAAAAGCTTTCTCAACAAGACTCCAAAGGCACAAGAAACTAGAAGGCAAATCAATATGTGGGATTGCATTAAACTGTACAGCTTCCGCACAGCAAAGGAAACTATCAAGAACCTCAACCAAGAGCCAACAGAATAGAGGATTTTTGCCAACTACTCCTCTGATAGAGGACTAATATCTAGAATATACAGAACTCAAGAAATGAGCACTAAGAAAACAATCCAATCAAAAAATGGGCAAGTGAGTTAAATAGACACTTCACAAAGGAAGAAACTCAAATGGCCAATAAACACATGAAAAAAATGCTCAACATCATTGGCAATCAGAGAGATGCAAATCAAAACTACCCAGAGATTTCACCTAACTCCAACTAGAATGCCAATCATTCAAAACACAAACAATAACAAATGCTGGTGAGGATGTTGAGAAGTGGGAACTCTAATACATGGTTGGTGAGATTGTAAATTAGTGCAACCACTTTGAAAAACAGCATGGAGAATCCTCAGAAAAATGGGAACAAATTTACCATATAATCCAGCAATACCACTTCTGGGTATTTACCGAAAAGAAAGGAAACCAAACTAAAGAACTAATACATACGTATCTATGTTCATAGCTGCACAATTAACCATTGTCAAACTATGGAACCAGCCAAGATGTCCATAAACAGATGAATGGATTACAAAACTGTGGGATATGTACACAATGGAATTTTACTCAGCCATAAAGAAAAACACAATTACATTTACAAGGAAATGAATGGAATCCATCATGTACATTAGAGAATTCCCCTCTTTCCCCATCCCGTTCCCTCAGTTAGGTCCTCCTTCTTTGTCTAGAGTTCCTCCTATGACTCGTTTTCTCACTAGCTTCTGCATATTAGGGAGAGCATTTGATTTCTTATTTTTTGTGACTGACTAATCTCACTTAGCATAAGGAAGAAATGTTTTAAATGAATTAACCTTTCTCTCTAAGCATGAAGAACAATACAATAAAGTTCAATTTTTAATTCTCTTAAAAGGTTCCCAATTTATACTGGAAATCTATAGGAATTTAATATCAAATCTTTAACTTAAGAAGCAAAATTTGAGAAGTATGATATTTTTCTTTTCTTTGACTTCACCCATAACTGAAATCTCTTGGGATCCCAACATCTCTGAAACTAAAACACAGGTAAGTCTGAAGACCCAGCCTACAGCAAATCCAGCAATACCGCTTCCAAGTACAAAACAGTACAAAGGAAAGCAAGCTCAGTGCATGATCCAGACAGCTCACATCTGACGAGGAAAGCCACCTGTGCTTCCACAAGCCACCTATGACAGCTGAGCTCTGGCAGAGATGGCCTCAGGGTGCAGAGACGCCGAGGTGACTGTCCTATCCAGGCTCTCCTATGTGAGGAAGCAGCACCTTAACCTTTAGGACAACAGAAAGGCCTTCCCTGAATTAATATTAAGTGCCACACCTTCACAGTGTACTATATATTTAAAGAGGTATTTGCAGTCTTTAAAACTGTAGCTGAAAACACTCTGATAATATTTAACATGCTAACTTCACCTATATAATTAATGTACATGATAACTTCAGCTACAGTTTAACTTCGGCTTATAGTTTAACTTCAGCTATAAAATCGATACTAATTTTTCAGCTATGTTATATATAGTTATCATGATAGCTGAAGTTATCATCTACGTGCCAGGAGAAGTGAATTTTCTATTGCCAAGCATGTTAATCTATGACTCTTCTTTTAATCAGACTCTTCTTTTTTGCCTTGTGTCAGTAGAAAACCATTATTTTTGTATTATACAATTGTAAACAATTTTAGTCTTGTTTTCTTTAATGCTAATTCATTACAGCTTAATTATAAATTCAGTGATTCAGCTTTTATGATTTTTAATTTTTAGTTTTTAAAAATTTAATTGGTACATTTTAAAGGTATATGATGGACAGATACATAGTGGTATATTCGTATGTAAACAAATCTGGTCGTTTTCTTCCTTGTGTCTTCTTTTCCCCTCCCCTCCTACCTCCCCTATCCCGCTCCGCTATTCGATGGTCTCCTGGTTTTCATGAGGCCCTTTTCTTTCCTTTTTCCTCTCTAGCATCCACATAATGAGAGAAAACATGTGGTTCTTGATTTTCTGGGTCTGGCTGATATCACATAGCATGATGCTCTCCAATTCCATCTATTTTCCTATAAATTACATAATGTTGTTCTTCTTTATGGCTAAGTAAAACTCCATTGTATGTATATATCACATTTTATTTATCCATTCATCTATTGATGGAAATCTAGGTTGGTGCCCATAATTTGGCTATTTTTAATTGTGCTGCTATTAACATTGGTATGAATGAATCCCAGTAGTATTCTGACTTCAATTCTTTTGGAAATATACTGAGGAATGACAGAGCTGGGTCCTATGGTCTTTTGAGGAACCTCCATAGTGACCTCCACAGTGGTTGTACTAATTTCAATCACAGCAACAAAGTGTAAGCACTTTTCTTTCCCCTCATTCTTGTCAGCATTTACTATTGTTTGTATTTTTGATGACTGTCATTCTAACTGGAGTTAGAATCTCAGTGCAATTTTGATTCATATTTCTTTGATTGATAATGATGTTGAACATTTTATATATATAATGTTGTTAGCCTTGGGCATTTCTTTTTTTGAGAAATGTCTCTTTGGTTCAATTACCCACTTATTAATTGTGTTAATTTGGGGCTTTTTGTTTTGTTTTTGGTGTTATGCTTTTGAAATTCTCCCCCCCCCCTCTTTTTTGTGGTACTGGGGATTGAACTCAGGAGCATTTTATCTACAAGCTACACTCCCAGCCCTTTTTTATTTGTTGTTTTGAAACAGGGTCTTGCTAGGTTGATAAGAGTCTTAAGTCGCTGAGGCTGTCCTCAAAACCTGTAATCATCCTGTTTCAGCCTCCCAAGTACCAGGATTACAACGGGCATATGCCACCAGCCCAACTTTTTGAGTTATTATGTATTCTAGACATTAGTCCTCTGTCAGAGGAAAAGATGGTAAGAATTTTTCTTCCATTCCATGGGCTCTCTCTTCATGCTCTTTTTGTTTGTTTGTTTGTTTGTTTGTTTGTTTGTTTTGGTGGTACTGGGGTTCCTGAAAGCCCTTCTACCTCCGGGCTACACTCCCACCTATTTTTACATTTTTATTTAGAAACAGGGTCTCCTAAGCCAGCGAGCGTGACTGACTTCGAACCTGAGTGATCCTCCTGTCTCTGCCTCCCAAGCACGGGGATTACGTGCGCCACCACACCCGGCCTCTCTTCATGCTCTTGATTGTTTTCTTTGCTATGAAACTTTTAACTCTGCCTGTTCTTTTTTTTTTTTTTTTTTTTTTTTTGGTGGTACTGGGGTTCATGGAAGCCCTTCTACCTCTGGGCTACACTCCCAGAACTATTTTAAACTTTTTTTTAAATTTGGAAACAAGGTCTCTTAAGCCAGCACAGCTGGCTTCGAACCTGCGTTATCCTCCTTTCTCCACCTCCCAAGCGCGGGGATTACAAGCGTGCACCACCATGCCCAGCAGTAAAACTCTGTCTGTCTTTATATGTTATAGGGTTGGTCCTGTGTATTTTCTTGTAGCAGCTGCAAAGTTTCTAGTCTAATTTCTAGGTGTTTGATTGATCTATTTTGACTTGACTTTTGTGCAGGGTGAAAGCCAGGTGTCTAGCTTCATTCTACATATGGACATCCAGTTTTCCCAGCACCATTTGTTGAAAAGGCTGTCTTTTCTCCAATGTATGTTTTTTGGCATCTTTGACAAAGATCATTTGGCTATAACTATGGATTTGTCTCTGTATGTTCTAGTCTATTCCACTAATTTTGAATATTAAACACAAACAAATTTTAATGGGCTAAAATCAAAAATTCATTTTCATCTATGTTACAATGAAACCATAGGAAATACTCTGTCTCATCTGCATCTAATTTACAGAAACATTTAAATTTGAAAAGAAAGTACTATGTAGTCAAAGTGTTTCCGTGATGTTTTAAAAATCTAAGCATAGGAATCACAATACTTGCTATGTTTTAGTGCCTCTATTGACTAAGCACTGGGTTGACTGAATGACACGTTTTCTTACTCTTCACAATAACATCCATAAAAGGTATAGATGAGCCCCACTTTACAGATAAGTAACTAGAGGTTAGCAACAATAAATGGCATGACTATTTAGTGGAAAGAAGTATTATTTACAAGCAAGTCTAATTTTAGAACTCACAGTTTTAATGACTAAAAAGTACTGCCTCATAGCGCATTATTCTATCTCCCAGTAGACAGGCATATTACTGGATAGATATGAGAATAAAGAGTGAAAGTACATCACAGTGTGAATCTTCAATTTATTTTCTCAAATGTATCTTAATAATCACTGCCCTCTTTATTTTCTATCAGTATCTAAATTCAAGGATTAGAAGACTGGCAGAAACCCTAAACAGGGGACCCATGGAATTTTTTTTAAGGTCATGATTCTAAAAGTAGTCTATTTATACTTGTAGTCCTAACATACAAAAATGTATATTTTAAAAGCAACTACATGTATCATTTCAAAACAGCTAGAAGAGAGAATATTTTTTTTACTTTAAGTTTTAAGGTTTATTTCCCCAAGACAGCCTAGCCTGCATTCTACTTAGATAAATTTTACAAGCTAGTTTTCTGCTGCTTCTAGTTTTAAACTTTAACCATGTTTCTGACGACAAGGAATGCTGCAAAAATACTCTAGTTCAACAAAGAGTTATGATCACAAAATAATTTTTACCCATTCCACAGTGTTTCAGAATTACCAGTTGATTTTTAAACACAAAGTAGATATAGATGCTAATGGTGGCTAATCTCGTATGTTTCTTATAGCAAACTGTTGTTCATGCAACACTTGTGTTCAAAGGGGAAGGCACAGGATTTCCTACAATGAGCCACCTCATAAAGAGTTCTGTTTGTACAAATTAATTTATGTCACATTTAATTTAGTGTGCATAACCTCAACACTGAGGTATTATTCCAATTTATAAAAAAAATTGCATAATTTTTATGCAACTTATAAAAATGCAAACTTTTCTCCCTAAAGTGGCTCAAAATAGATTGTTTATGGTTGCCTACATCTTAATAAAAAGATTCTAAAATAATTGATCAGATGAGGCATATTATTAAAGGTGTTCAAACCATTTCTTGATTTGTATATCTACTCAAACCTTAGAAGAGAGAATACTAAATGCCATCACCAAGAAGAAACAATAAATGTTTAAGGTGATTCATATGCTAAACTCTGTATCATTATACAGTTAAACATGAAGTAAAAGATCACACTGTAGCACATAAATGTATGAATTATTACATGTCAATAAAAAATAAAAATAAGTAAAAAGAATGGATAGTAAGTGTAATTTATGTAAAAATTACAGCACAGTTACTCTTCCTATAAGAATTCTAGTATCCAAATCTTTTTAATCTAGCTGTAAAATCTAAACATCTCTAGCCCAGTCCCAGGTTACTTTAGCTGTGTCTCGTGTGCACAAGTCCCTCCTCACCAGGGCAGCAGTGCCTTAAATGCTTCACCATTTTTCTAACATGTAACAACTGCACCCATCGAAGCTTCAGAGTTGGCAGCAGACAACACTTCTTCTTTTAAAGATTCTGGTTCCCAATCAGCAAGGAATTACAACCAAAGACATTCTGCACAATGCCTAATGTGATGACATTACATGCAAGATCACTACGCAATGTGCAGTGTGGGGGAGATGTCTATGCTGCCATAAGGATCTACCAAGAAAGCTTATTTTATATTCATTACAAGGATAGCATGCAAGGAGAGTCCACATTTAAAAATGAGTATAGATTCCCTTTTTAATCACATTTAGAACCGAAGACTAAGAGCACACATGAGTGGAGAGAGTGTCTGGTTTACCTTCTTGTGATACTCAGATCAGTCCCTGGCATAATATAAAAGCTCAATGATGGTGCAGTGGGAAGTATAGAGGGGACCGTGGCTGTATCAAGAGTGGTTCAGAACTTGCTTACCATGCAAGAGGCCCTAAGTTCAATCCTCAGCACAGAAGAAGAAAGAAGGAAGGAAGGAAGGAAGGAAGGAAGGAAGGAAGGAAGGAAGGAAGGAGAAAAAGAAAGAAAGAAAGAAAGAAAAAGCAAACAAGCAAGCAGAAAATCCTGCAATGGAGATAAAACACCAATTATTTAAACCTACCAGCCACTTTGTAATCTAAACCAGTGCATGCATTACAGCAGAATTACTCAACAAAATATGAGATTGCTTTTTTTTTTATTTTGCGGGTCTGGGATTAGAACCCAGGGGCATTCGACCTCTGAGGTATACCCCCTGCCCTATTTTTTATTCTTTATTTTGAAGCATGGTCTCACTAAGTTGCGGAGGGCCTCACTAAGTACCTGAGGCTGTCTGTGAACCGCGATCCTCCAGTCTCAGCCTCCCAAATACTGGGATTACAAGCGTGTACCACCACGCCCAGCTCTGAGATTGCTTTTAATTACTCCGAAAACTCAACTAGACTTATAGTAGGGAATCAATATTTTCAATGGGTAGCTCACTGTTCAAATGCTATGTAATGGGAAGTGAAGTGATCAGTTTTATAATGAAGCCTAAAAGATCTAGCCTACAAAACTATCCTTTCAAGAATAATTTCCCATGAGAGTTACAAAAGCTAAAATAGATCAAAATATGTGGGCCAGCTGTTTCTTCAATATGAATTATAATCAGCTGCAATAGTTTCAGGGCCCGAAATGAAGGGGGGAAAAAAAAGAGAGAGAATGGTGCAACACTGACATATTACATACAAGGCAACAAGAAGGTTTGGGGTTGTCTGATTTTGTTTGGTAATTAAGAATATCAATGATAGACCTGGGGAGTAGCTGGCTTTCGCCCTTGCTCTTATCCCCCCACCCCATCTAACTAGTCTCCAGCTCTTACAGAAGTTATCTCCTCAGGACACAGAAGTCACCTATCCTCTCCAACCCCCACCCCACCTCACTTGATTGATGTGTTCTTGGCCCACAGTGTGGGTGGAACACAGCCTCCAGTGTCACTTCCTGAACCCCACAGACTGCTCTCTCCAAAGTGGTCTCCATAAAATGACACTGGTATCATTTCTACTACCCTTTGGTAGTTTTCCACTACCTTCAGGACTATTACAACAAACATGGTTTGTTTGTTTTGATATGGCACTACACATATTTCCAACTTTACTTTTGGCTTCATAACCAACTTGCAGCCACCCAGAACCACTGGTACCTCCCCAGCTAGGCTGGGCCCTCTCAACTTCAGCATGCCTGCTCTCTCTCCACACCCCCTCTTGCTCACAGCTCAGCCTCTCCTTTACTGGCTCCTCCTAATCTCCTTTACAGCCCCCCCTCTTCCCAGAACATTCCTGGTCCTGGAAGCAGCCCTCTCCACACAGTCATAAAAGCCTTCCCCACATGTTCCTACATGAAGCACATGCTTAAACCCCACCACAGTACGACCAATCTAGCTTCCCTAAAAAGATAACTAGGAAAATTCGATTTGTTCAAACTTTGCAATCAAATATAAGTTAAAAATGTATGTGATTAGTGGACCTACCAGCTACTCTCACCAGTGTTTTCTGTTAAAAAAAAAAACAGCTTTCAAATATTAGCAATGTTTTCAGTTAATAAATCAATAGAAGTGGTACAACTACCTCAAAAGTTCTATCTTCTTAGATATTTCAAACATTAAAACCATAAAAGTCTTGGCAATGACTATGCCAAAAGAATGACCAATCTTAATTTTTAAGGGGTTACCAATGATTCTTCTAAAATTCTCAAAAAAAGAATGAGCTTTGGGTGTCATAAACCCCAACAACTACTGTTTCCTCAGTCATCTAGCTAGTGAAGGCAAGTCCTACAGCCCCCCACAACTTAATACTCCAAATAAAAATAGTCATAGCTTTAACACTGAAGAGTAGTATACAGCAGATTTAAGTTCTGAGAAGGGACTGTCAATTACTCCCTAAAATCCTTTTCTTCTCCTTCCTCATTAACAGAATCCTTGGATTTTCAGAGACATGACCCACCAGAGCAAAGACTTCACTGGCCAGCTCCTTTGCAGCTATGTGCAGCCACATGACTGACCACTGGTCAGTAAGGTTTAAGTAGAAGGGGTGGAAGAAGAGGGATTTCTGAAACCTTCTTGGAATGCCCATCACCACCTACAGCCATAGGGTGAGGGTCACACGCAAGGGATGGCAGCATGCTGAACTGGGAGAACCCCGGACCCCTGAGCACTCCCAGCCCCACACTTTGACATGAGATACAAACAAGCATCTATCTTGTTAAAGCTATGGCTATTTTGGCTTTCTGTTACATCATTACCTGAATATATCCTTCCATTTATTTATTCTCTTGAATAAAGTTACTAGTATCTGCACTAAGTACACACTAGCAGGTGTACTGGTCTAGTGATCACTCAATCTGGGACTTAAAATATATTGAGGTAAGAGCTTATTTACAAGCAAATAAACAGACAAATGGCACCATGACTTAATTTTTTGCAAATACTTACGTTTGAAAACTTTCCTCAGCATCCAGTTTCAATATAGGTGAGTCCCAACACAATTTCCTCCTGACAGCTTGCCTATCATTTGTGGTTCTTTCTTCTAATTCTCACCCACACTGGATGAGCAGAAAGGCCATGTGATACCCACCAGGCGAGAACCAACAATAAGGTGTAACAACAATAATATAGGAAAACCTGAGTACCCCAGAAAATGGCCAGCAAGGGTAAGGTAAATTACAATCCTACAATAATATCAATACGCTAAATGGGAGATGAGCCTAACTTATGCAAAGAGAAAGGAGAGTACGAAAAGAACAAAAGCAACTGAGAAAAATGCCCAAGCTTGATGACTTGCTTTTATGTTACCTTTCAGAAAGTGTTTTAAATTTCAAATCAAATTATGTTTCATGAAATATGAGCAAGTTGCTCTGCAGAACCCTGACTACTGACAAATTATTTAGTGGAGGAAAAACAGGGTGAAACTTTTAATTAGAAATGTTTGATTAATAAAATTTAAATTCTCTTTAGCCATTTTAGCCCATAACATATATTCAAAACTATCCCAAGATCAATAAACTAAAATAATATAGATCACTCTAACAGATAACTATCCTTTAAAAATGTGTTAATTTTCCATTCTATTTGGGGTTAGGTCAAATCTCCATTGTGTTTCCAAATAGCCTCTCACCCAATTATTCTAGCATCCATTGGTGTTTTCTTACTCCATTCAATTATAATTACAAAGATTACAAAATACTTTTTTTCTTACTCAATTATAACTCTAAAGATTATAAAATACTTTTTTCATAAGTATAATGCCTTTGGGTCAGTGATTAGGAAACTGAATCTGAAGCAGCAGTAATGTGACAGTTCAGAAAAGAATCACTTGGCACTCCAGGCCCTACCTCCTGGGGACCTTCCATCTCAGCTTCCCAAATACAGAGATTACAAGTGTGCGCCACCATGGCCAGCACTCAAATCACATTTTTTTAAGATAATTACCTGAAGTGAACAAAAAAGGAACTTTATTTCTATCTCTCCTTTCTGTCCAGTACCTAGTAAATAGTACTTAGGTACTAGAAGGAAGGAGAGATGGAAATAAGACTCAGTGGCCCCCAGAAAACACAAGGATTTACAGACTCAAAGTACTGCCCCACAGATTACTTACTCATTACAAAGAGCAAATAAGTTCATGTTTTACAATGGCAAATCTAAGAGATACCACAGTAACCATGACCAAAATTAACATCACCAGTAATAAGGCAAAGTGACCCAGGAGCTTCATGATGGAAACACTGAGAAGGTACATGCCTCTTCCCCAACCCAAGCACATACTTGAATCTAATCATGAACCCACCGTTAAGGGCAAGCTACAAAGCAACCTTCCTGCAGGCTAGATTGGACAGAAAGTATCTGCTTATAGACAACAGTACAAACATTAGAAATGGGAATTGTAATATAAGCTACATGCTACACTATCATACACAGTATTTGAGTAGAAACATCTTTTTGCTCAGGAAAGCTACACTGAAGTATTCAAAGCTGAAGGGCCATACCATCTGCCACACTTATAGAGCTCAGAGAGCAAAAACAGGAATGGAGCAAAATGGCAACAACTGGTGAATCTAGGTGACAGAAACACCAGACTCCTTAACTGCAATTGTCTTGCAACTTTCCAGCAGTTGTCATGAATTCCAGTTAAGGAAGGAAGGAAGGAAGGAAGGAAGGAAGGAAGGAAGGAAGGAAGGAAGGACGGACAAGGTTTCATAACCTTTTTTTCTTTCCCACTTCTGTTTTCTATTACAACTGGAAAGATGGATGCTCCTGTCTACAGCTGGAAAAGCAGGAAGAAGGATGGCTCCCACTCTTCCATGACCTCAGGGTTTGCCAGTGAGCAAAGTTCATGTCACATGAAAAAGATAAATCCCTTACTCGATACAAAAAGATCCGAAAAGAAATAAAATCAGCATCTGGATCACAGTGATTATGTTAAGTTGTCCTGAAATGCTGCAACGATGCAAAGGACATCAAAAGTAACCTCTGGCATTAGTGCAGCAACTCAACTCCCCGAATTTCCTCTGTGGTGACAGTGCTGGTGCCCTGCCTACAGCAGACTCACTGGGTGCCTCCCCATGGAGATGTAGCATCTGGGTGGCATACACAAAATGAAACTAAAAAAATAAGTCAAAAACCTACGCAAATCTCTTAGCAAATATAAAGTTTACTTAACGTGTATTTAATGAATTTTTCACATGCTTTACTAACTACTTCTATTAGGTCTATTTTATTATTTAAAACACGCGCGCGCGCGCGGACACACACACACACACACACACACACACACGCCCATGAAATGAAATATGGTAAGTGAACAGTAATGTAACTTTTATATGCATAGAAAGAAATGGCAGTTAGAAGCAAAGCAAGTTGAATATTTTCTCTAGTCTTTTTATTAGATGAAATTTTGTTTTTATTTTTGTCTTTGCTGATTTTTCTACAGCCAATCAAAAATCCATTTTACTAAAAGGATGATCCTAATCAAGCAAAACCAAAACATGAATGGGATTCAAATAACCCCATACTCAGTCACAAGAACAAGTGAAATGTGTATTTGATTTTATATTTAATTATAAAATTCATAAATTCCATTATCCTTTAGGGCTTCCTTTTACTATCAAAATGATAACTACTCACCTATTCCAAATGTTTATTCAGGCTGATATTTGCAGTGATTTAAGAGTTATGTTATGCTGACATTTCCAAGTCAATTGTAATTCAGTGGTATACAATATCAAGAAAAATTAAATGTTGGAACAGCCTCAAGAAACATCTCTGCCTAGCAAAGCAGAGACCAACTTGAGATTGGGAAACTGAGCTGCTCAGGTGAGGGTGAGACAAGACTAAGGAAGTAGTCCTGGTTCTTCAATTCTTCCCTCGCCTCGGGAATGCTGGGTAAGCACTCTACCAACGAGTTACACACATCATCCCTGGCAGATGTTTTGTAAATTCAGTTATATTTGTTGCTGTTGTTTTAAATGTATGAAACATGACACTGAAGACACTTTTAAAAATTATTCCACTAAAAATATCACAACAATAAGGTAGAAAATCCCAGGCACCTCAGAAAAGAGCATAATTTTCTAAATTAATTTAAGAAAATTTCACATCTAGAAATGTTGTTTATTAAAAATCATATGGGATCACTAATGCTAAAAGGTTAAGATACATAAATATTTTATCTTTAATTCAGTTAAGCAATACTTTTAACCACTGTACTTATGGCTATATACTTGCAGGATAATTACAATATCCTAAGCTGATATAAACATCTAAGAACAAAGCATTAACCATACCCTTGGTTGGCAAACTTCTATTACATTGATTTTCCTCTATATAAAGGATCTAAAGAGGGTAACACTATTATGACTTATTCTGCTTGGGAAAGAGTTGAAAAGGAATATAAAAACACAAATAGAAAATTCTATGTGAGAACCTCTCAAAATTCAGTGTTTCTTCCCTGAAGTGCTGAGCTGTCCACATGTACATATTGTTGCTTCTGAATTAGAGGCTGATTACACTTAAAATCACTTTGTAGGAAAAAAAGTGATGACATTTTATGATGTTAAATTATAAATATGAACTAGAAGCATATACAAAAGTTCTCTGAAGTAACTGGTGGTCACTTATTTATTTCATCAAATTTACTAATATAAAAATCTAACATTGCTCAAAGAACAAGGGACACACCAGGGAAGCCACAGTGGGGTAGGAAAAATAAAAGAGATCATGCTGTCGTTTAGGAGACCTGAGAGGTGGACTGTCCTGATGGAGGCCTCCTAAGCTGAGGGGTCTCCCAGTATGTGCCAACTGTCCCCTCCTTCCCCCAATCCATGGTGACTCTACTCCTCCGGGGCCCTCCACCCACACTCTGGAATATTTGTAATCCATTATTCCATGTCAGTACAGATGTAAGGGGCAGGGGAGGAACAATGATTATTCTAAGATCTGCAAATCCAAAGAAATAATTTTGAAATCAACCATAAAGTTGTATGAAGGAATTAAATATTTTACATGTCATTCAGTCTATTCTCCGTGTTATATAAACTCAAACCTATCTCTACATTTCCAAGAAACTTAATATTTAACTCCTTAAAACAAGCTGGGAGACTGAGACAGGAGGACTGCACTTGCAGCCAGCCTCAGCTACCTAGTGAGGTCCTTTATGACTCAGTGAGATCCTGTTTTAAAATAAAAAATAAAAAAAGGGCTGGGGGTGCAGCTCAGAGGTAGACTGTCCCTGAGTTGCATCCCCAGGGCGGGGGGTGGGGGTAGCTGGACAGGGTGGAACATGTCGATAATCCCAAAACTTGGGAAGGTGAGACAGGAAGATTGCAGGTTTGAGGCTATTCTGGGCAACTTAGCAAAATCCTGTTCAGGATAAAAAATAAAAAGAGCAGGGGGTGTAATACCCAGAGGTAGGACATCCCTAGTACAATATCCAGTACCCTTCTCAAACAAAACACCAGAATCAAAATCAAGATCCACGGCTAGCCCAGTCCCATGACTTTATAAATATTCAATTACACTTAAAATGTAATTTTGAAACTATGTTAAGGATTTTTAATTCCCTGAAGGAAAAAATAAATGCTGATTTTATTATATCTAAAATTACTAAACTAGTTAAATAGTACACAGAAACTTTAAGTATTAGTGAACAGAAACTTTGATTAGGCATTATTATACCTAATCCAAAACCTAAAAATCATGTAGGGTAAAAAAGGAAAAGCAAGGCAAGGTTGTGCTGGTAATCTGCAAGCACAGTCTTGGGGTGCTCAGACCTCAGAGAGCACAGGGGTTTCAGGAGAGGCTGCTGCCGCCTGGCAGACAGACTTCCAGTTTCAGCCACAATTATACTTTAATTACTTACCAAAAAAACCTCACTATGAAGTACTAAAACATATTTATGAAAATTCATATTAAAGTAAATCAAAACAAAATGCTGAAGGAAGTCAACTGTGTTTTCAAGTTTTCACTTGGTATGAACATATATAATTTCAAGAAAACTTTATAAAATTCAATCAGTAAACATATTTAGAATAGCAGCAGCATAAATTAAAAAAAACAACCTTAGGAAAGGCACCCTTTACTAGTACAGCTTTATAAAAACAACGAGGTTACATAAAGATATGGTCCGAAGCCCCTTTCATATTTGGGAATATGCTTTGCAGAAAATTTATTCTCCAGATGATATTCTATTCAGTCTCATATTAATTTGATATAGAAATGACTTGCTATTAGTTGAGTAATTTTAAATCTCTAGCATATACAGACACACAAATGTTAAGTCACAAATACAAAATACAGAAGTCACATTTGAATTCTAATCTTCCTTCATATAAAAATTTCTTATTAAAGTATAGAAAAATATTAAAACTAAGCTTCTCTGTTAAATTCCAAGAAAACTTTCCATAATTGAAATGTTAAACTATCTTGGCATATTATTAGAGAGGGAAGAAAAAGGATATTCTCTCAATCAGCTAGTCAGTAATAAAGAACAAGGAAACAAGTTTGTCTATAAAGACACATGTAATCATACATTAAAAATATACTACGAGAGCTGGGTGTGGTGGCGCACGCTTATAATCCCCGCGCTCGGGAGGCGGAGACAGGAGGATTGCGCAGGTTCGAAGCCAGCCATGCTGGCTTAAGAGACCCTGTTTCCAAATAAAAAAGTATAAAATAGGTCTGGGAGTGTAGCCAGGAGATAGAAGGGTTTCCAAGAACCCTAGTACCACCAAAAAATAAATAAATAAATAATATATATATTATATATATACATATTTTTTTTTAATTTTAACTCTGGGGGCTGGGGGTACAGCTCAGAGGTAGAATGACATTTGCTTTGTATCCTGGTATGTTAAATTCTGAATGTGTACACACACACACACACACACACACACACACACACACACACACACTATGAGGCTAAGTTCCTAAATTCAAGGAAAAACTTCAAATTTAATTCATCTCAAATGCATGATCATTTGAACAACAAAAATTCCCAATTAAAAAAATTATATTTCAGCATCCTTTCAGCAAAAGGGACAATAAAACTGTGACTTTCATAGAAATATAGAAAAATATCTAGCAAGTATAAAATTATTTGTCACAAAAGCCTCAAAAACTATTAAATGCCAACATTCTTCAAGCTGATTCCATGGAAGAGACAATATACAAGCCATGAGATAGCAAATTACAACGATTCCTTCATGCTGAACAATCTAGCTTGAGGTAAGATACAATAAGAAATCCAGTGGAATAATCTATGTTGTATTAACACTAGAAGTTTTGTTTTTCTGCCATTTAGATAAAAAGCCATTTGTGAATTTTTGAAGTACCCACTAGTTTGATCCCAATCTTCAGGCCAAAGATATAAAAAGAACATTTTCAGGTCATTCAGTGCTGCCAGCACTAGCTCTGGAAGCCACCAAGTCCAGCTACTACTTCTCATCTCAGCTTTTATTGTCTCATCCAAGCCGCCAGCCATCTCCACCCAAGACCACTATGAGAACCAACTAAACAGTCTTCTTACTCTCAGACTTCCCCCTATAAGATCCATTCCCCAGAGTAACCAAGGGGATCTTTTTAAAACACAAGTCAAATCTTATCATTCCCCCATTTACAAACCTTTCTTCTTACAATAAGAGTCAAACAATAGCCTACAAACCTTCTGTGATTTTATCTTTTCCTATGTCACCTCAACAAACCTTCCCATTTAGCCCCCTACTGTCCCTTCAGATCAGTTTCTGAGCCTTGGCACTGGCACACAGGGCAGATCATTCTTCAATGTGGGAGCTATGTGCGCATTACTGGATGTTTGCCAGCATCCTTGCTCTCGACCCATTAAGTGTTAGTAGCTGCATCACCTCCAAGCACCACAACCAATGTGTCTCCATGCATTGCTTTAAATAAGCCGAGCTCACCTCTGCTTGCTGGCCTACTTCACTCTTCCTGAAAAATTAGCCCAAATAACTAAGCTGCATGACTGGTTCCTTTAATATCTCAGCATGATTGTGCTGGCCTTCTCAGAGAGACCTCCAATCATCCTATATAGAGTTGTGCCTACTTCCAGCCTATCATGACTTCAGCATTTAACATACCAGGATACAAAACAAATGCTCAAAAAGCAGCTGTGAGAATAATAAATGTCAGGCTTTACAAGAAAAGTGCTAGAGTGGCAGGATTATACATTACTACATGAAGCCCCAGCAACACTCCTGGTCTTCTGCACTGCATTTGCCTGCTCTAAGGCGCCATGAACTCTTTCCTTTGGAAGTGCTAGTAGCATTATTGTCAGTTACAGAGACTATATATTTGTTCACTGTGCCTTAACAAAAACAGTCCAAAACCAGAGAGTCCATCAGTAGGATGGAGAACAGAGAGACATTAGAACTGTTCAGAACAACACTGAATAACCAACCCACAGCCAATACAGTCATGCCAAACAGATCCTCATATAGTAAGGGCTTTCTATTATGTTCTAGCAGTTGTTCTTTAAGTGGATACAAAAGGTCAGTAATCCTGATTTTCAAAATAAAAATAGACATGAGAAGACATGCTCTGGCTACTTCCAAAGCAAAAGGCTATAATGAGTGAAGTGTCAGTAGAATCTGAGTTAATCAACCAGCTTTTAGAATGTTTTTATGTGAACCGGAACTTCATTTGGGCTAACCATTTGCTAACTAGTCAAACCTTGCAAAACTACAAAGGAATCAATAGTCCAACTATATTCTATTCAACTCCAAAAAAAAATCTATTTATTAATTTTAAAAGTGCCCTTTCAGTTATTCCTGTAATTGTTTTTTATTTATTTATTTTGTTGTACCAGAGATGGAACCCAGAAGCATTCTGCCTCCAAGCTACACCTCCCAGCCCAATGTTTTATTCTTTATTTTGAAACAGGGTCTTGTGAATTGCAAAGGACCTCACTAAGTAGCTGAGGCTGCCCATGAACCACGATCCTCCTGTCTCAGCCTCCCAAATGCAGAGATTATGAGCATGCGCCACCATGCCTGGTTCTGTACTTGTTTTTAATATTAGTAACTTTGACTATTCTTTCTTATGACTATTAGTATAATTCAACTTTTTAAAATTATGTCATTGCTGTAAATTTGTAAAGTATATTTTTAGATTTTTCATCAAAATCATAGATTTTAAAAACAATCATTCATGAAAACATTTACAGAACATTTAGAATTGGCAAATGAGAGCTTGCAGGTCAACACACAAATGTGAGCAGAGAGCCAGGACATACCAGTTGTGTACCATGAGCTTCTGCACAGCCAGCAGAGCATTGTAGCGGACTTGCTGGTCTTCGTGATGCATGTGGTTCATTACCAGCTGCTTCCCACCAAGCTGCTCAATAACCCTGCAGAAGGCAAGAGACCCAGAGAAGATGCTGCTATTATTTTCCAAAGTATGCTGTTCACAAGAAGGAAGTTCAATACCAAAATGCCCAATGATTTCAAAAGTTACAGTGGACAGGAGTAAACCAAGACATGTGTTTTCTTACATCATTCTCTCTGATTCAGGATCTTAACTATTCAAATATGTTCTCTTTTCAATTCCTGTTGATATATCCAACTGTTATATTCATTTGTGAATTGGGTAGTGGGTGGAATCATTTACCTGGAGTCTTCATAGACCACATAGTACTACAGATTATAGTTTTCTGGGTACTTGCTATTAACTTCTTTATAATCAGTATTTCTGGCTTGTTTAAAATTAGTATTGAACAGCATCTATAATTTATAGTAAGATCAATATTAAGTCCAGCAGTTGCAATGCTATGCAAAAAAAATAGAAAGTTAGATGTAGATAATAAGGACAGAGGGTTAAAAAATACCCATGTTAGTTTCCGGGAAAGACCTGACATCAAAATATCTGCCCATTTCTCATAATGATAGGATATGCCACATAACCTCCTAAGCAGTGAAGCAGAACACAAGATGACTGACAACTGACACTGCTTCCTATCACGCATGTCCACACACCTTGAAAATCCACTTCTTACAGACAAAGTAAAATGGCTATTTGCATCATGAATGCAAAGAAACCCTCTGTTCTTTGCATTGGAGTAGTTATAAACAGAACTGTGGAGTCTCTTAACTCCAACACAACAGTGTAGATTTCTCTGTCCTTTCTTCATCAAGTACTGCCTGGAGGCAATACCTTCTATTTGTCAGTGACAAGTCACAACTTAATGCAACAGGGCTTGTAATGGTTTAAGATAACTTCACAGATCAGTAAGGCTTCTCAGACCAGCAAGAAACGGGTAGTTGGAGGTTAGGGTAGAAAGGGGGATTTTATCTGTATAGCTTTTCATATTTTATAAAAACAATTTTAAATGTATTGAAGTGAATATATTATTATGAGAATAATAATCAAACATTGGATAATTACTAAGTATCAGACACTGTGCTTTGAAATGTTATCCAGAAGCTCAGCTACTTATCAGATACACTACGTTATGCAACTCATTTACCTAGTAAATTCCTCCCTGCCACCAGGGAGAATCAGGACATCTTACTGCATGCTGTGAAGAGTCAAGGACCCCCACCCCCACCCCGCATCCCTGCAGTACAGTAAGCCTAGGTCCTGCTAGAGTGATGATGGTGCTGGGCAGAGCAGCTCCCCTTCAACTCTGTCCCCTCACTCCTGTCAAAGTGATCTTTGAAAAACAATGAATAACACTTTCCATGCTTAAAATAATCCACTTACTGTCCTTAACAAAATAATCAAAATTCTAAACTGCTCAACAAGGCCCTTCTCATTCCACTCTAGAACCCTATGCAGCCCAAAGAACAGGGTCACATATTCCAGTTCCCTGGGCTTTCTCTTCACATTGAGCTAAAGGCCAAAGGTACTGTTATTACTGTCTAAAAGAAACTTATCTGACACACACATTTTCCCCAGAGGCACACCACAGCCTCTTAGGCTTAGCAACCTACAAAATATTTCAGGGAGCCATTTTAAATAACAAAATCAACAAAAACTCCCCAAAGACAGAGAAACTCAAACAGCATGGCACTAAGTAGGCCGTATAAAGGACACCTGTTTATAGTGTGAGGGAACACAAGAGGGCAGAACACAGCCTTGTCCAACTCAGTTGAGAATGTGCCCATCCACAACTTAAACTTCCCACCACTCTAAAGACTTGTAACCACAGAAGTGCCACAAGTATTGATATCAGGGTTGTAAATTAACTTTAGTAAAAAGTCAAAGTTGCCAATCTGGAGTCTACCAATAGTGAGGATGAACATACAATCTCAATATGCTTCCATATATTTATAAAATATGATGGATTAAAAAACAGAGATTATACATCTTTTACAATAATAAGCCTGCCTTTACCTGCTGGACACTAAACTGAACACATCATATATTTTACCTCATGTAATCCTCACAATAAATGTATACTACAAAGCAGTGTTTTAATATTTTAAATCCTTGTCCCTTTTACTATCTTCTCATACTAGCACTAACCAAGAAAATTTTTGAAGAGCTTTATTTTTAATGATTAATATTATACTTAAGGGCTGGGGATATAGCTCAGTGATAGACTACTTGCCTAGCATGCAGATGGCCCTGTATTATATACATAGATGTCATATCTAATATCCATATATACATATACACATGTAATATTCATTCATTTTCAATCTACATGTTACTGTTCCCCATCCCAGAGTCCAACAGTTCCCAGAGTGTGGATAATCTCACCTCACTGAAACTCACTGCTATAAAATAAACAAGATGAAAATCTTGTTTAAAAGTACCAATTACTTTCAGATTACACATGTGTCCCATATCAGGGATGCTTGAAAAAGTAATGAGAATAGTGTCTTTGTAGTTGGAAGATTACAATTATATCAATATAACAAAAGGACATTTTGATTATTTAACTTAGAATTCTATTTAAGTACTTATTTTATTAGCTATCATCTAATATGGATAATCTTGCTAACTATGTTAAAACATATAGAATCAGTAGCACATTAAGCTTTAAAGACTTCAAATAATATAATACATGATTAACAAGCTCAACTCTGGTAAAAAAAAAAAAAAAAAAAAAAATTTAAAGAATGTACCAGCTGGTGAAACAGAAAAATGTAATTTTAGAGTAAACTTTAAATATCCTAAAAATCCCTGAACTATTTTTGTTTGTTCTAAAGGTCTTTTTCCCTCTTTATATAGTATGAGTAACTCAGATGATTTTATTTGAAATATTCTGATAAGGGTTCTAATGTTTAGCATTCTATTATGGCTGTGGGAAGCTAATAAAATCATACTATATCATGATTGCACACATATTATTAAAAGTAGTAAGTTTCGGGTATGATTCCATTTACATTAAAGTAGGTGCTGCCATTACTACATAGCAATACACCCTCTGGAATCTATTAATTCAATGGACATAAAAATGATACCTATTTTGTTCCCCCTCGTAATTAGGAAGGTCATTAACATTCTTAAAAATAAGAAGATAATTTAGGAGATTTTAGAAATCTGTTTACCAGATTTCTAAACAAGGAAGCTCTTTCTAAGCATAAAAGTAGTGGAAGAGCCGGGCATGGTGGCACACACTTGTAATCCCAGCGTTCGGGAGGCTGAGACCAGAGGATCCCAGTTTGTACACGGCCTCGGCTACGTAGTAAGGCCCTTCTCAACTCAGTAAAATTCTGTTTCAAAAATAAAAAGGTTGAAAAATAGGGATGGAGTTGTAGTTCGGAGGCACAATGCCCCTGGATTTCATTCTCAGTACCGCAAAAAATAAATTAATTAATTAATTAAGTAGCGGAAAAAAACACAGTTTTCACTGAAAAATAAGCCCCATGAGGCAATACTCAGAATGGTGCCCAGAACACAAACAAAACATCAATTACTTCATGAATGACTTTCTGAAATTTCTGTATGATAGAGAATTATGAATCTGTAGATCACTTTTGGTAGAATGGCCTTTTTTTTTTTTTTTTTTTTTTTTTTTTTGATGGTACTGGAGTTCCTGGAAACCCTTCTACCTCCGGACTACACTCCCAGACCTATTTTATATTTTTATTTGGAAACAGGGTCTCTTAAGTCAGAGCGGCTGGCTTCGAACCTTCGCGATCCTCCTGTCTCCGCTTCCGAAGCAAAGGGATTACAAGCGTGTGCCACCATGCCTGGCGTCAGAATGGCTATTTTGATTATGTTTATTTTGCCTATCCAAGAGCACAGGAGGTCTTTCCATCTTCTAAGATCTTCTTCTGCGATTTCTTTCTTTAGTGATTTTTAATTTTCATTGTAGAGATATTTTACCTCCTTGGTTAAACTTCTTCCAAGTAATTTTTTTGTGAGTGTGTGGTACTAGGAATGGAATCCAGGGGCATTTGACTTCCAAGCTACATACACCCCAGCCCTACTTTTTTAGTCTTTATTTTGAAACAAGGTCTCACAAAGTTGCAGAGAGCCTCACTAAGTAGCTGAGGCTGGCCACAAACCGTGATCCTATGGCGTCAGCCTCCCAAGTATTGGATTACAAGCGTGCACCGCTTTGCCCAGCTCCTAAGTAATTTTTAAAGGCTATTATAAATGGAATTGTTTTCTGGATTTTTCAGTGAATTTGTGACTGATGTGTAAAAATGCTGATGATTTTTCTAAGTTGAGTTTGTATCCAGCTACTCTGCTAAATCTGTTTTATTAGTTCCAGAAGTCTTCTGGTTGAGTTTTTGAGGACCATGTCATCAACAAGCAAAGATAATTTCAATCCTTCTTTCCTTATTTGTATTCATTTAATTCCCTTTTACTGTCTTATTGCAGAGACTAGAGTTTCAAGTACTATGTTGAATAGGAGTGGTGATAATAGGTTCCTTGTCATGTTCCTGGGCATAAGGGAAACTCTTTCAGATTTTCCCCATCCATTATGATGCTAGATTTAGGTATATTATATAGAGACTTTATGATATTGAGGCAAGTTACTTCTATCTCTACTTTCTTCAACATATTTTTGTCATAAAAAGGTGGATTTTGCCCAATGATTCCTCTGCATTTATTGAGATGATCATGTGATTTTTTTTTGCCCTTAGCTCTATTAATGTGGTGGGTTACATTTATTAATTTGCATATGTTGAACCAGCCTTGCAATCAGGGAATGAAGTCAACTTGGTCATGGTGCACTTTTTGTTTTGTTTTGTTTTGTTTTTGGTGGTACTGGGGGTGGAACCCAGAGGCCTTCTACCTCCAGGCTATACTCCCAGACATATTTTATATTTTATTTGGAAACAGGGTCTCACTAAGTTGCTGAGAGCCTTATTAGTAGCTGAGGCTAGCTTTGAACCTGTGCGATCCTCCTGTCTCAGTTCCCAAGTGCGGGGATTACAAGCGTGCGCCACCATGCTACTGTTTTCTTGATGTAGTTTTATTTTATTTTTTTTTATTCTTTTTTTAAATTTTTATTTATTTATTTTTAATTGGTGCACTGTATTCATACATCATAGTGGGATACATACTTTTGTAGACATACATGCACACATTGCCCAGTCAGGCCCCACCCTATCCCCACCCCATTCTCTCCCTATCCCTCCCTCCCATGCTTGGCTTAGTGATTGACATCTAGTATTATAGCAATTTATCAAAAATTAAAAATGATAATCTCACATAACAGATTCATTTGTCTGATACCAAGCTATTGATGACTTAAAGATAACATTTCAATATTTCTTTTTGCTTTCTTTCTTACCAGAGAATCTATTTTTTCTATTTTTTAGGTGAAACTATCATATATTTATATATTTATTTTTCAGAAAAAAAATCTATCCTAATATGGAATATGGACTCTAGGTACCCACAACGATCTTGAAAAAGAAAAAAGCTAGAAGACATATATTTTCTGATTTCAAACCATATAAAGCTACAATAATTGAAACAGTGTAGTACTATTCTAAAGGCAGATATATAAACCATTGGAGTTAAATAAAAGCCTAGAGCTAAATTCTTCCCTATATTGTCAAGTTATTTTTGACAAGGTTTCCACGAACATTTGGTGGTGGGAATAATAATCTTTTAACTAAATATTGTTGAAAAATAATAATTACATGGAAAAGAATAAAATTGGACCCTTACCTAATCCCATATACAAATATTAACTTAAAATAGATAAAAGACCTAAATATAAATCTTAAGACTATAAACTTTTAGGAGAAAATCTGGGTCATAAAACCTCACAACATTGAAATTGGCAGTGATTTTTTGGTTATGATTTCAATGGCACAGGCAACAGAAGAGTATACAAACTCCCTAAAAAATAAAAAACATATTGTATATCCAAAGACAATGTAAACAGAGTTAACAGTTACTAATAGAATGGGATAAAATATTTCCAAATGCTATATCTGAAGGTATATTAATATTCCAACTAGAAATCCTAAAAATTAACAACAATAAAGACAAACAATACCCTTTAGAGATAGGTAAAAGACTAACATAAATAATGAATCTCCACAGATAACCAATCTTAGTTGTCTGTTGGATGGAAACTCTTGTTTCTCTAGTTCTGATGTGTGTTACCTATTTCTTCTTTGTAGTTAATCTCTTTGAGTATTTTCTCTAGTGCTGGTTTTGAAGACATAAATTCCTTCAGTTTCTGTTTATTGTGGAAGCTTCTTATTTCTCCATCTAATTTGATAGAAAGTTTTGCTGGGTAGGAAATTTTTGGCTGGAAGTTGTTTTCTTTCAGAATTGGGAATATGTTACTCCAAGCCCTTCTGGCTCTCATAACTTGGTTTGGGAAGTCTGAAGTGATTCTAATTGGTTTGCCTCTGAATGTCACTTGGCCCTTTGCTTTTGTTGCCTTTAAGATTCTCTGCTTGGCTTCCACATTGGTCATTTTGACAATTATGTGGCGTGGGGATCCTCTTCTCCAATCCTGTCTAAAGGGAGTTCTATACGTTTCCTGGACCTGCATATCGACCTCTTGTTCTATGTCTGGAAAATTTTCTGCTATTACTTCCTTGAAGAGATTGTTGATCCCTTTGGTTTCACCTTCTTTTCCCTCCTCTATTTCAATTATTCTTAGGATAGCTCTCTTAAAATGGGCCCATATTTCTTCAATATCAGATTCCTGCTGTCGGATATTTTTTTCTAGATTAGAAACTATGCGTTCATTTTTGGAATGATCATCTTCTAAGAGCGAGATTCTGTTCTCCATGTGTTCTAATCGGTTGTTTGTGCTTTGAATTGAGGCCTTTACTTCATTAATTGCATCCTTTATCTCTTTTTGGCTCTCTCTGAGTTCTTTTAGAAGCACCTCTATTATTTCTAGTTATTTTCCTGATTTGATCTTCTAGAAATCTCTGATTTTCTGTTTTATCTGGTTCTGATGTTGTGGGGTTGTGAGCATTCATTGCTCCAGTATTATTCCTCTTTCCCATGATTTCGGAAGATTGTGCCTTCTCTGGGTTCTTCCCTTGGGTCACTATGACTTCACTTAAGGTGCTCTGGATCTCGAGTTTGTAGTATCTCAGACCCCACTACTCCTTTACTGGGTTGTATCACAGAGTCTCCGACCTAGAGAGTCAATAGAGGCTGCTTTAGACTGTGGGTGGTGCCAGGTTGTACGTTCTCCTATGGTGTGATATCACTGCCACCGCCCCTCTCCCACTGGGTCAAGTCCCAGTGAGTACAGTACTGGGATTTCTCCGCTGTGGCCCGCAATTTGACTCACTGTTCTTGAGTATGCAGATGTAGCTGTACTGAATTCGGTGAATTCGGTGCTGCTGCCGCCAGTGGCAATATGGCGCCGCTGCTACGCCCTCAGCTGTGGGGCTGGCGTTTTTTTTCTTGGTTTTGATTTCCACTCTGAATCCCTGCAGCGAGTGCTGAGCTCAGCCACTGGGGGCTTTAGATGCCCTCTGCGCCAAGAAATTTCGCCTGGCTGTTCCGCAGCAGCTCCCCTCGGCTTGCTGTGGCCGTTCCGTGAATTCGCCGGTGCCGCCGGCAGTATGGCGCTGCTGCCGCGTCCTCGGGCGTGAAGCCGCGTCCTCGGGCGTGAGGATCTCCTCCTTGGCTCTGTTCTCAGTCCGCTTTCTCTCTGGAGCCTGGTGATTTTTTTTGTTTCTCTGGTGATGTTGTTTTCTGGCTTTGATAGGCGCTGATTTTGTGGTAATGGAGATTTGTTGTTAGCGGGGCTCTTAGGCCCCGCTTTTCTAGGTCACCATCTTCCCGGAAGTGTTGATGTAGTTTTAAATGCAAAGTCCTAGTATTTTTACACCTATGTTCATCAGTGATATTGGTCTATAATTTTCTCTTCTCAAGGTATCTTTATATGGTTTGAGGATTAAGGTGATGTTGGCTTTGTAGAATGAGTGTGGTAGTATTCTATTTTTTTTAACCCAAAGGCATTCTACCTCTGAGCTACACCCTCAACCCTTTATTTCTTTGTTCTTTTTCTTTTTTTCTCTTGAAACTGGCTCTAAGTTCCTGAGGGCCTCACTAATTGCTGAGGCTGGACTTGAACCTGTGATCTTCCTGTTAAAGTCTCCCAAGTACTGGAATTACAAACATGTGTCACTACACTCAGCTATTCCTTCTTTTTCTATTTCATGGAATAATTTGGGAAACATTGGGTTTAATTCTTCTATAAAGATCTTGTAAAATTCATCTGGGAATCCATCTGGACCTGGACTTTTCTTTGATGGTAGATTTTATTATAGTTTCAGTCTCTTTGCTTGCTATTGATCTGTTTAGATTTTAGGTTTGCTATTGGTTCAATTTAGGTAGGCTGGAGGTGTATAGAAATTTGTCCATTTCTTCTAGGTTTTCCACTTTATTGAAGTATAAGTTTTTGAAATAGTCTGAAATAGTTTCTAATAATTTTCTGGATTTATATACCATCTGTGGTATCATCTCCTTTTTCATCTCATATCCTAAAAGTAGCCAAAACATTTCTCAGAAATAAGAACCATGCTGAGCTGGGCGTAGTGGCACATGCCTATAATCCCAGTACTTGAGGCTGAGACAGGAGAATTGCAGGTTCAAGGACAGCTTTAGCAAGTAGTGAGACTCTCATCAAACTAGCAAGACCCTGTTTCAAATACAAATTTAAAAATAGGGCTGGGGGTATAGCTCAGAGGTAGAATGCTCTGGGTTCAATCCTCAGTATCAAAATAAAATAAAATAAAATAATAAAAATTATCTCATTAAATCTATTTTGGGGAACCAGCAAAAATAAATAGAATGCAAATATTTCATTTCATTTTAAAAGTATTGAAAAAATAAAATTTCCAGTAGTAAGAATAAGCTGAAATGCATGTATCTATATGTAGCATTAAACTATGTTTTTAAATGTAGACAGAAAACATTCAGAAAATAACTAAAAGCAAGAGAAAAATATGTGATAACTCATGATCAGTAGTTTCAGAAAAAATACATATGGATAGTGGAAAAATGAAAAATAAATCATGATTTTTATCTCATGGCTTACATGGCTAACAGTATTAGGGAATCTGTTATTCTTTCCTATATTTTTCAAGTTTTCTATAATGAGCACTTGTTAATTTTCTTTTTTTTCTCTTTTTTTTTTTTTTTTTTTTTGGTGGTGATACTGGGGGTGGAACCCTTCTACCTCCGGGCTACACTCCTAGACCTATTTTTTAGGTTTTTGTTTGGAAACAGGATCACTTAAGCCAGCAAGGCTGACTTCAAACCTGCGCGATCCTCCTGTCTCTGCCTCCCAAGCGCAGGGATTACAAGCGTGTGCCACCACGCCCGGCTTTAATTTTCTTGATAACTATAATGTATAAGACAGACATTAATTGTGTTTGGTAGATAAAAAGGTTGTGCCACTATCAAAATAATTTATTTGCATAACTTTTGGGGGTAGACGTACTGAGGATTGAGCCCAAAGACATTCTACCTCTGAGATATACCCCCAATTCTTTTATTTTTGAAACAGAGTCTCAATAAGTTGCTGAGGGTCTCACTAAGTTATTGAGGCTGGCCTCAAACCTGCACCCTCTATCTCCTGTCTCAGCTTCTCAAGTGCTGGGATTACAGGCATGCATCATTGCACGCAGCTACATGCCTTCTAAGGTAGGGTATTCCTCAAATATAGAAAGGTGATTTGTAAGCAGGATTGTGTGTGTGTGTGTGTGTGTGTGTGTGTGTGTGTGTGTGTGTGTGTGTAGAGGATTGACCCCAGGGGCATTCTACCTCTGAGCTACCCCAGTCCTTTCTATTTTATGTTCTGCAAACCTCCTGTCTCCGTTTCCCAAATAATGAAATTACAGGTGTGCAATACCATGTCTGGCTGAATTTCTTCTTAAAAATGTCCAGTCAGTGTTTTAATGTTTAGTCAATGACATGCTATTTTATGATGTTTAAGTATTTACACACAATAAAGACAAAGAAGTTATGAGCCAATTGTGGAATGATAAAGTCTTCAACTGCAACAACCATAGCTCCACCAATTTTTTCCTCTCTAAATCCTGAGTTTATTCATTTCAATACTGTTTCTTAATAAATACTGTTATATATATAGCTTTAATAGATATAAAATATAAACACTAATAATAATAAAAGCAGCTAATAATTATTGTATACTTACTATGCATTGTTCTAAAAACTGTATTTATTTTTTGTGGTGCTAGAGATTTAACCCAGGGGCATTCTACCTCTGAGCTACATCCCCAGCCTGATATTTTATTCTTTATTTTTGAAACAGGGTCTCACTAAGTTGTAGAGGGCCTCACACTAAGTAGCTGAGGCTAGCCACGAACCCGGATCCTTCTGTCTCAGCCTCCCAAGTACTAGGATTACAAGTGTGCGCCACCATACCCAGCTTAAAAAACTGTATTTAGATTAACGTATTTAATCCTTCCACTGACCTCATTAAAAAGGGATATAATCCTAATTTTATAGAATAGAGAAACAATTAGCAAGTAGAAATAGCAACAAAACAAACTACAACATTATGGATTCCTGCTTTTCTAAACAAAACAAAACAAAAATGGCCCTCTTACCCAATTTATTGTTTTCTCCCTTGATATAATATTGGCACGCTAATTTTCTATTTTTCCAAGAACATCTGTTTGTTATTAATGTACACGTAGTTGGGCGACAAGTGTCACCTAAGGCTATGTCTCCTCTCATACTTCGATACTTTAAAATACGTAATTCCATTATTATGCATCTGCTGTAACTTTTCTTTATAGCCTTTGTTTCCTTTTATACTTTGAACCTACTGAGATCAGTGACAATGTCTAGTTTATCTCTGTAAATATATAGAATTCACAAAATGGCTACTGAATTAAATTATACAAACCACAGAAAATCCTTAACATGAAATTTCTGTAACCTCTGTTGGTTACTACACAATAATATCAATGCAGGTGTATTTATTCTTTTATGCTACTCATTTTTAATTTGTTTTACTACAATTCCCACTGTTAAAGTAATCTTGATCCCATTGGTTCCTCTACCAAACTACTCCAGTTTAGATAAGTGTAATATTTAGTATTCTATAGTGAAGATTTCAAGGATTTTCCCCAAGTGAAATTAATGGTTTTCTCTTACCGTTTGCCTCGTGGGTAATGTCGCACATATTCTCCAACATCATGAGCAGCAACAGCTAAGACTTGTGGATCATCTGACACTTCCAGAAGTTTTGTCAAGATTCTGAAATACAGTTAATCCAGAGAGATCAAGTTCTGCTTTTCTTCCCCACAGAGCACAAGAGAACACAGGTACAAATACCAACATCTTCCTCAAAGTAGATGTTTATGATCTTATTTTTCTAAAGATTAACTATTACATTTAAGTTAGCACTTTTCAAACCTTTATACATATATAATAGGTTATTTTCAGATTCACAATGTGTGCCAGGCACAAATATCAGGAACTTGGTTTCCTTCTAAAGAAAGTTGAATGTGAGTAAAAGTTATTTTAATATAAGACTACCAGTGGATCTTTAATAATACTTGTTAAAGCATTTGCAAACCAGACGGTTGTAGTACTGAGGTGGATTCTTTTTTGCATCCAATCAAGGTAATATACCTCCCTTGTCCTGACTCTTAACAAAAGACTGGAATATATTCTTTATGAATATAATTAAATCCATAAAGCAAGTGAATATTTCCTAGGAGGTGGAAAATCCAGTCTAAATTCACCATTCTGTCTCCCCACCCAACATAAAACTTTCCCCACATACAACCACACAGAGTAAAATTTCCATTGGAGCCATATGGGTACTTATGCAAAAAGGAGCTAGGGACCAAATCAGAGAAAGCCCCCTACCTCCTCAAAGACCACCATGGGAAGGGTGCCTCCTCCCAGAGGGTGTGTATGCCCTTGGGAGGGAAGGGGAAGAAAGATAACACAGCTCAGAATCTAAATAGCTGGGAAAAGACTGCCTTCCTGTTCAAAGAACAGATTATTTCTATGCTATTTAGAATGCTTGGAGGGTCCAGAAACAGATGGAAAACTTCTCAACTCATTCTATAAGAAAAGCACAATAAACAATCAGAATGAGTAATTTTTTTTTACAAACATGCCTCAAATACTTTAATAGAATTTAGCTTTTCCTTAACTCCCTATTCATAGCCAAAACAATAGAAAAAACCCAATGTTGTAACTATTTAATAAACTTAGAAACTTGAAAAATTAGATACTTCAGGTAGGCAATAAACTTCATATTATAAAAGCAATATATTCTAAGTTTCAAAGATGTGGCAACTTCTGTAGAATAATCTTTCATCAGCAGATGGAAACTTTCAAAATGCATGATCTTCTACCAAGTAGGACTGGGAATCATTCATTGGTTTGAGGTCGAATCCAATTTAAGGCATGTCTTGGTGGTACAGTAAATGGTGGGATGATAGAATGTACAAATTTTTAAATGGCTGGAAGACTAACATTGAAAAACAACTGCTTTCTAACATGCCAGCAATAGCCACTCAGAAACAGAGATATAAAAACCTTCATGAACTAGCAAACTGGGATTTACTTGTTAAAGAGAGAACTTGTTTTATCTATTACCTAGAACAGTTCAATAGAGGCTCCAACAAACACTTGTTGAAAAAAAGTAATAGATAATTTAGGTGTTAAAATGGTAATGCCAATTTGGAAAAAAATTCTGACAGCTTCTAATGGAATTTAAGGTAAACAGACCATTGGATCCAGTAATTCTATTTCAAAGACTCTTATAGCAGTATTTTCACAGTTCCTCAAAAAGTTGTTTGTATGTGTGTGTATGAGTGTGTGTGTGTGTGTGTGTGTGTGTGTGTGTGTGTGTGTGTGTGCCACCTTCTTTCTTTCTTTTTAATTAGGACATTGTAGTTATACATGGTCGTGAGGTTCAATGTGATATATTCATACATGCACACATTTCCTGGTATGTCTCCCTCCCTCCCTTTGCAAACTAGTGCTTTTAGGTGTGAAAAATTCATTTAAATAAATAACATTATTTGGTCTGTTTCCTTCCTCAAGCCTCCTTTTCCCCTTCCCTCTACCCTTTCCCCAATCTCCTAATTTTATCAAAATGCTTGAGATATTACTATCTCTTTAGAACTACTAGTTATATATAATTAGCAATTTAATAAGTATATAAAATATGTAATAAAATTAAATTAAAACTATCTAGTGGTCCATTTCATACAACCATTCATTTACAAAGTATGTTTTGTTTCTTAGGCTCATTACTAGAAAACAAATCATAACCTATCTTTGTTTATATTACTGGCATTAAAGCAAATACATGAATAATAAAACTCCATCTTTGCTTTGTATGTATGAATCTATGAAATTTGTTTAGTGTCTAGATCACATTTATTTGGCTATGCCTCTTAAGACTGAGGCTTAAGTCTCTGCCTACTTTTTCCTGTCACCAGCTCAACCTGTCAACTAGCAAAAGTCTACTAAAAACAGGAAGCACTGACAAAGAACCTCGATGTCAATCAAGGAATCATCTCATTGTGAAGTAATTACACATCTATTCTCAGGTTAACTGAAAATCTGGATTTCAACTGTAGAGGAAAAAAGACAGCCCACGACTGACTCTACATACATTCTCCACAGGAACCATGACTCATCAAGGAGATAAAGTTAGTAATGTGCCTCAAGACACTACAAACACTGGAACTGGAATCTGTGACTATCTGCTGACTGTCTAGCCATACATGAAGCACAACTGCACCCTGACAGCAATTCCTCTAACTCAAGCATATGAAACTGATAAGATGAAAGAAGAAACACATTTAGTTTTCCATATATTTATATTTTGAACACTTCAAATTATGTGTGTCCTTTCTCCCCCTTCCCTTTGGTACTGGGAATGAAACCCAGGGACTTTCTACCTCCAGGCTATACTCCCTGACCTATTTTATATATACATATATTTTTTTATTTGGAAACAGGGTCTCACTAAGTTGCTGAGAGCCTCACTAAGTAGCTAAGGCTGGCTTTGAACCTGCATGATCCTCCTGTCTCAACCTATCAAGTAGTGGGACTACAAGCGTGTGCCACCATGCCCGGCTATGTGTGTCCTTTCTAAAAAGCAAACTTACAGATAATTCTAAAGTTTAGTTTAATTCAACTGAAACATTTTCAAAAAACTAAATTGACATTATTTTGATATTTTAATATTAAATTGTTTGGGAAAACTATAAGCATGTTATACTATCATAAAATTCCAGTTATCGATCCCCTTTTTATTTTCTGAGCTTTGGGTTCTTATTGAGGAACTCTCTACCAGTGCCTATAAGTTGGGAAAGTTGGTCCCAAGCCCTCTTATAGCAGCTGTAGTCTCTGGTCTAATTTCTAAATCTTTCATCAATTTTGATTTGACTCCTGTGCGGGATAAGACATTCAGGACTCACTGTAATTTCCTAAAAAAAAAAAAAAATAGTCATTTTTCCCAGTATCATTTGTTGAAAAGGCCATCTTTTTTCCAGTATATGTATTTTAGTCCCACTGTCAAAAATCAACTGCCTATAGGTGTGAAGATTTGTTTCTTTGTCTTCTAATCTCTTCCATTGGTCTATGTTACTATCTTTGTGCCAATATTATGCTGGTTTTATTACTGCAGCTTTGTAAAATAAAATCAGGCACTGCTGTTTCCAATGTGGTATTTATTGCTAAGTGTTACTTTGGCTATTCTGGGTTGTTTTTCAATATGAATTTTTACACCACTTTTTCTAGTTTTCTAAAAAATGACATTGGTATTTTAATGGGGATTGTACTGAATCTATATAAGGCTTTTGGTAATAAAGCCATTTAGATATTTGTTCTTCCTATCCAAGAACATAAGAGATCTTTCCATCTTCTAAAGTCTTCCTCGATTTCTTTCTTTAGTGTTCTATAATTTTCATTTTAGAGGACATCTGCAGGTAAATAGAAGGAACTAGAGAACATTATCCTAAGTGAGACTAGCCAGTCTCAGGACGTCAAGGGTAATAAGATGTTTTCTCTCATATGTGGAAGCTGGAAAAAAAAAAACTGGGGAAACAAAAGGGACTTCAAATAATGAGGAGAGATATCAGTGGAATAGTGGAAGGGTCTTGGGGAGGGAGTAGAGTGAGAAGAAAAGAGACTTGATACAATATCATGAATGGGGATGGGAAAGGAGTGGGAGGAAATGCACTGGGTGCATGCATGTGTCTATCACACTAAACCGCAATATGATGCACCAATAAAATCATATTTAAATAAGAGAAAAGTCCTTAAAAGTATTAACATTAATTATTCTAAATACCTCAAATGAGGGAGGTCAGCAGGTTACACAAACCTGGCTGCTATCCATCATTGTAAAGAAAGTTTTACTGAATCACAGCCACGCCTATTAGTTTACTTATGTTCATAGCTGCTTTGCCACTACAGTGGCAGAATTGAGCAGTTGAGATAGGGTTCAGCAAGCATATAATATATACTTTCTAAACATAGACAAAGTGTGTCAATCCCTATACTCAGTGACTTAAATCATTTCTCCACATGGCTCTGAGATCCTGACACCCAAAATATGATGTACAAACCAGCAGCAACCCTATCACCTGGACACACTGGAAAATCTACATTATAGATTCACAAGCCCTACTCTAAACATACTGAGTTAGGATTTGAATTTTAACAAGATTTTACTTTTTTAAATGGGTTTCTAAATTGTTGCTGTAAAAACAACATTGTAAAACGGTATTGTTTGGGGGTTAGCTTGTATGTAGGAACAAGAGACAGATGTGGAAAGTGTATGGGTGTAAAAAATTTTTGGTGAAAAAAGGATAGAGAGGAAGGAAATTTTAAGAAAGTATTTTGTATAAAGTAAGGTTTATCCTAAGATTGTCCCAAATGGGGAAAGAAAAGATGAGGATAAAAATGAAAAGGTTAAGTCAAGTCATAAGCATTTGTGGAATGTGTGTTTGTATATGTGATAAAGATGGTCTTATATAAAACTTAGTTAAAAGACTTTCAGTAAGTTTCTATTAAGCCTGCCTCTTTGAGACCTCTGGAGGCCATTCTATTCATGCTTATATTTGGCCTATGGTTACTAAATTGTGTGGTTAAGTTTGTCTTCAACAGAATTAAAGCCATCAAGCTTCAGATGATGCTCCAGATAATATCCCAGATAAACATCAGCCAGAGCCCCTTGGATAGCCATGGACACCTCAAACATTGGCTGATCTAACCCTTCCAAGTGACTTCCTTGTACCCTCAAAGCCAGGATCCCACTTCAACCCCTCTCATCATGGAAGTAGCTCGATTGACCTTCTTTGTCCCCGTTCTCTTTGGCCTGATGGGTGTCAGGAAATTAAAAGAAAGAGGGGGGATTGGTGGGGAATGTGCTGGTATTGGAAAATTGGTTTGGTATTAATTTCAAAATGTAAAAAGTAGTCAAGGCCTGGGTACTACTCAAGCACTCAAGCAATTACCAATTACACAAAAGAGTTGTAGCCCAGGGCCTTCATATTTTATCTTTTTGGAACCAGGGTTCAAACCCAAAGTGCTGCACCTGAAAAGCAGGCACTTTGCCACTGAGCTACATCCTGGCCCCAGGGCTTTAATATTTTAAAGACAAGTTTACATAATTAGTAACTTTTAGCAGACAGAAATTTTTAAAAAGGCTAAAACTCCCCAAGGATGCAGTAAGATGGTACAGGCCTCCCTCAAAGAGGGCATATACCATGTGACCCCTGACTTTGTTAACCAAGTACCACATCTTGGTCACAACAAAGGCTTGCACCAGAGATAATGGGCAGGCCCACACCTGCAATCTGGTCAGGGACAGACAAAAAGACTTGGTCAAGCAGGATGGGAGATAGTGAATCCTTATAATCAAAACAAAGGCTTGCACAGGAGATAATAAGCAAGCCCATAACTATATCAGGAGCAGATAGAAAGACTATCTATTGGTTAAGCAGGATGGGAGATAGGGAATCCTCATAATCGTATCAAAAGGCTTGCATGGGAGATAACAGGTGGGCTCATACCTGCATCAAGTCTGGCAGATAGAAAGGCTATTGGTTAAGCAGGATGGGAAATAATAAATTCTTATTAAAAAAATGTTCTATGCTCAAAAACTTCAGTGTCTTATTTTCAAGGCACTCTACTGCATCCCTCTGGTGCAGTGCTTTATTATTCTGTCCCTTCTATCTTTGTTATAATAAAATTTGCTTAAGATTGCATAAAAAAAGTCAGGCGTGGTGGTGCATGCTTGTAATCCCCATGCTTGGGAGGCTGAGACAGGAGGATCGCACAGGTTCGAAGCCAGCCTCAGCTACTTAGTGAGGCTCTCAGCAACTTAGTGAGACCCTGTTTCCAAATAAAATATAAAATAGGTCTGGAAGTATAGCTGGAGGTAGAAAGCCTCTAGGTTCTAACTCCAGTACCACCAAAAAAAAAAACAAAAAAAACAAAAAAAAAACAAAGATTGCATAATAGCTACACAGTAAGGTGTACATATAGTAATTATTATATTGTCTTAATAGCCAAATCTGGCAGTAATTCTAATCCCATTAACTAGACACTAAGTTTAGTAACAGTGTTAATAAAGTATAGTCTTATTACATTCATTTTTAAGAAGGAAGAAAAAAAAAGCTAAAGGAAACATTCCATTTCAGAACTTACTGTTAAGCTACAGTAATTGACGCAATGTGGTACTGGTTTCAGCACCAGTACAGAGTCCAGAAATAACACTCTATGTCTACAATTAACTTATTTATTTATTTATATATTTTTTGGTGGTACTGGGGTTCCTGGAAACCCTTCTACCTCCGGGCTACACTCCCAGACCTATTTTATATTTTTTATTTGGAAACAGGGTCTCTTAAACTAGCAAGGCTAGCTTCAAACCAGTGCGATCCTCCTGTCTCTGCCTCCCAAACGAGAGGATTACAAGCGTGTACCACCACGCCCGGAAACAAGCAGCTAATTTTTTACAAGGGTGACATGATGGTTTAAGGAAAAAGAATAGTCTTTTCAATACAATGTATTGGGACAAATGGATAGCCACATGCAAAAGAATTGAATCTTTACCTCACACATTTATAAAAAATAACTCAAAGTGGATCAAAGACCTAAATATAAGAGCTAAAACTACAAAAATATTAAAGAAAGCATAGAAATAAATCTTTGTAACATGAGGCTTGGTAATGAATTCTTTGATATAATACCAAAACCACAAGAAATTAAGAAAAATAAATTGAACTTGATCAAAAAAAATTTTATGGTACTGGGGATAGAACCCAGGGGCATTCTACCTCCGAGCAATACCCTAATCCCTATTTTTATTCTTTTTATTTTTGAAACAGGGTCCCACTGAGTTGCGGAGGGCCTCGCTAAGTAATTGAGGCTGTCTGCGAACCACAATCCTCCAGTCTCTGCTTCCCGAATGCTGGGATTACAAACATGCACCACCATACCCGGCTAAAATTTTAAAACTTTTATGCTTCAAAGAACACTATCAAGGAAATGAGGAGACAACACACAAAATGGGAGAAAATATTTGCAAATCATTTATCTGATTGTGGATTTGTATCACAATTTACAGGCAATCCCCTTACAAGCTTTGAGTTTGTGATGCTGTGAAGCAATACACATTCAATAAAACCCATCCTTTGAGTTTTGAATTGTAACTTTTTTCAAGCAATCAATTTGAAACAGAATACTGCCCAGTTTCTTGTGACAACTGGGCAATGGCAGGGAAACACAACTCCATGTTATCGCAAGGGTAAATAACTGGAATACTACAAAGTACTGTGTTGTTATGTTTGGTAGGTCACATATATCAAACACATCTTCAATTTACAATAGCTTTATCAAGCTGTAACCCCTACATAAGCCAAGGAGCATATATATATAAAGTAGATTTAAAACTAAATAATAAAGAGACAACCTAATAAAATATGAGCCAAAGATCTAAATACTTTTCCAAAGAAGATATACTAATGGACAATAATCATAAGAAAGATATTTGAGATCATTAGAATTTAAAAACAAACAGAAAACCCAATGAAAAAAACTACATCCACTAAAATGACTAAATAGGAAAAATCAGAAAAGAACAAGTCCTACAAGGAGGCAAAAAAATCAAAACCATCATAACACTGCTAAGGAAACATAAGATTGGAGAATGGTCTGACAGTTTCACAAAGGGTAAAATAGAGAGTCACCACATGACTCAACAATTCTACTCCTAGTTAGAATTGTTTCTCAAGCAAGAGAAAAGAAAACATATATTCACATGCCAACTTGTAGAACAAGTATTATTTGTAGCATTATTCACAATTACAAAAGGTAAAAACAATCCAAACATAAATAGACTGATGAGTTAATAAATATTCCATACAGTGAAATATTATTCAACCACAAAAAAATTAAGTACTGAACATGGATGAATCTTGAACAAACACATTATGGTAAGCAAAAGGAGTCAGAAACAAAAAGGACGAATACATGATTCCATTTCTGAGATTTTTATAATAGGCAAATTCATAGACATAAGCAGATTAGTGGTTGTTTTGGGCCTCGTAGATGGGTGGATAGAGAGGTGATAGCTAAAGCATAAAAGGTTTCTTTTTGAAATGCTGGAAATGTTCTAAAATGTGTTGATAACTGTACATATCGGTGAATATACTAAACACCACTGAACTGTGTACTTGGAAAAGGTGAATTTTATGATATGGAGATAACATCTCACTTAAAAAGAAAAATTCTTGCATATACATTGCTACCTTCTCATAACAAAGTCAGCATAAAAACACTGGGGAATGTTATTTTCAATAAAGAGTGCTGGTTCAACTAGACATCCATGCAAGACAAAAATGAACTTTGACTCCTACTTTATACCTTACCCAAAATTCAACTGCAGATGAACTGGAGAACTAAATGCCAGAGATTAAACAGTAAAAGTTCTAAACAATTACCTAGAAAGATATCTTCATGACATGGGGGAGGCAACAACTTCCTAACCAGAACACCAGCACTAACCACACATTAATAAACTGAGCCACATTTAAATTTAGAGCTTCTGTCCATAAGACAACTTTTAAAGAGTAAAATTACATTAAAAAGAGACAAAATAGTTGTGATGAATATAAATGACATATTCCAAATATAGAACTTCCATATCAAGCAAAATAAAATAAAAATAAAGCCAGGCATGGTAGCACATGCTTGTAATTCCAACATTCGGGAGGTGGACACCAGAAGATAGTGGTTCACAAACAGCCTCAGATACTTAGTGAGGCCCTTTGCAACTCACTGAGACCCTATTTCAAAAATAAAAAGATTAAAAATAGGGCTGGGAGTGTAGCTCAGAGATAGAATGTCCCTGGGTTTCACTCCCAGTACTGAAAAAAATAAAAAATAAAAATAAGGACTTGAATGGGCAACTTATCAAAAAAAATAAAAAATAAAAAAAAAAGATGTTCAGCTGGGCATGGTGGCGTATGCCTATAATCCCAGTACTTGGGAGGCTGAGAAAGGAGGATCACAGGTTGCATACAGCCTCAACAACTTAGCAAGGCCTCCAGCAACTTAGTAAGATACTGTCTGAAAATAAAGAGTTAAAAGGGATGTATTTGGAAGTAGAATGCTCCTGGGTTCAATCTACAGTATCACCAAAAAAAAAGTGTCCAAATAGCCAAAAGCACATAAAAATGCATTGAGCCACATTATTCCGCAAAAAAATACAAATTAAAGCCATAGAATAAATAAAATTTAAAGAGTGACAAAAACAAGTGTTGGTGAGTATTTGAATAATAGGTATTAAGAATGTAAAGTAGAATCAACACTTACTTCAAGAGTTCATAATTCTTCTCATTTAACCTCACAGCATTCTCTCTCCAAAATTTCTCAGATTTGTGAACAGGACTCCATTCCAACCTTCCAGATTTAAGTTCTGAACTGTACTCATCAAATGAGCTATAAAAAAATTGTAAAGAATTCTAAATTTATAAAAATAACTTGAAAGTTACTCCAAAATTAATAATAAAATATCTTCATTGATTACTTAATTACAAAGACTGAACAATTTTGTATATTAACTACCATTAAATATATTAAATAATCCTTAATAAATCACATAAATTTTTTTCTTTTATTTATAGTACTAAGGTCCAACATTCCTGTCTAATTTGAGTACTTAACAAGAACTATATTAAACAAAGCTGGGCATATTAGTGCCAACCTGTAATCACAGTACTTGGGAGGCTAAAATAGAAGGATCACAGTTCAAGGACAGCCTCAGCAACTTAGCGAGACCCTGTTTAAAAATATAAAATAAAATAGGGCTGAGGATGTATCTTGAAGGTAGACTGCCCCTAGGTTCCATCTCCAGTTTAAAAAAAAAAAAAATTGGTTCCTATCATGACACTTGAAATACTGTTATGTGCCAGACCACTAAGTATAATAATGTGAACATATGTAAAAATAGGGTACTATGACATAAAATAAAATAGCATAGCAATACTATAAACATAATAAGCTATAGTATTGTATCATAAAAACAAAATTTTAAAAGTTAGTACAATATTTTACAATGTGACTGCCAACAATGAAGAAGCAATTTACTATAAAAATAACGATAAGTTAATTAAAAACAAAATCAATCTACAATGCATTTTCATTCAAAAACCATTTACTATGTATGTATAGTATCTTGGTTATTCAAAGTTTTATAATATAAAAATTTTAATGTGCTTGGCTAGTAGAAAACAATGTCAGGACATAGTTGAATTTTCCTTAAAAGAGCCATTAAATGTTGTCTAGTAATTCAGTATAACCAGAAGGTACTAGGTAAGTTGATCAGGCTGCCCTGTTTGAATAAACTTACTTTAATGTAGGGCCAGTTAGCCTAAGAAGAAAACTAGTATTTGAAACAATCATATTCTATATGTGAGATAAGTTGACTAGACTTACAACATTATTCACTTTTTTTTTTTTTTTTTTTTTTTTTTGGTGGTACTGGAGTTCCTGGAAGACATTCTACCTCCGGGCTACACTCCTAGACCTATTTTATACTTTTTAATTTTTGGAAACAGGATCTCTTAAGCCAGCACATCTGGCTTAGAACCTGCGCGATCCTCCTGTCTCTGCCACCCAAGCATGGGGATTACAAGCATGCGCCACCACAACCGGCCACATTATTCACTTTATATAAATAAAATGATGAAGAGATAACACATAGCTCTAACCAACTATTGCCATATGAAACATGTCTCAACAGAAGACATGGCATATTTTAGGCTTGATTTTCATAGCTGCCAACCAGTTCAGATTTTTTTAAAAGCTATTTAAGTCAGCATGTGCACCTCTAGTGTCAAGTACTCAGAAGGCTGAGGTGGGAAAATCCCTTGAGCCCAGGAGTTCAAGACCAGCCTTGGCAACTAAGCAAAAGCCCTCTTGCCCCATCAAAACAAAACAAAAAAACTATGTAAGTCATTCAAAGCCCAACAGATTCAATACTGAGAATTTTGAAAATAATACCACTAACACACCTAAGGTCCTGGACACTCTCACCAAGCTTTTCCAAAAGGAACTTGATATCTTCACTAATATCTTCATCATCATACTTCTGCTGCTCCAAGTTCTCCAGCTGCTTCAGAACTTTGCACTGAATCATCGCCAGAGCATATTCTTGACGAGTTTCTCTTTCAGTTGATTTTTCTAAAAAGTTCTGGGTTATAGGAACAGATAAAGAGAAACTATGTAATGTGTCATGTGATGTTTCTCAGACTTCTACACTTTGTTTTATACAATCTCTCCTACTCCTATTCTTAGATTTAGCGTTACTTTTAAGTGAATGACTTTATCTTGAAACTTTACTTCTTTCCCGAATGTCTGTCCTTCATCAGTATCCAACTTTTGACTATTTATATACTGCTATAGTTTGGATTTACAGTGTCCCCCCCAAAGGCTCATGTTTTAAAGGCTTGGTTCCCAGCCCAGTTCTGCTATTGGAAGGTTGTGGAACCTTTAAGAGATGAGGCACCCATCATGGAAGAAAGTCAGGTACTGCAGCCTGCTCTTGTAGGGGGTACTGACCCTTCCCCCCCACCTGTCTCTCTCACACACACACACACACACACACACACACACACACACACACACTCCCTCCCTCTCCCTCTCTCCCTCTCTCTCTCTCTCTCTCCCTCCCTCTCTCCCTCTCCCTCTCCCTCTCCCTCTTCCTCTTCCTCTATCTCTACCCCTAAACAAACACTTTGTTTTCTGCCACACCAAGTATATCTTTGAAACACTGAATCAAAATAAACTCTTCTGCCTTAAGAACGGATTATCTGAGGTCTTTTGTCACAGTGATGGAAAGTTCACTGACATACTTACTGCTTACTAAGCATGTTTCATTACGGACACAGACAAGCCTTATAACACTGAGCACGTTTAAAACTAAAGCCATCACAATCCTTTCTTGTGTCCCTGCTCCTCAGCACAGCACAGTGACATAAGTGTCTGACCTGACCCTTAACAATGCTGTACTTTTGATTACTTACACAAGGTTAGATTTTGGATCTGAATTGCTGAGCTGGACCCTAAGCCCCGTACATTTTCTTTAGTGCCTCCCTTAACCTTCAGGTACTTCTATGACTAATTCCACAAACTATTCCCTTCCAGGTCATCTATTATTTCCTTCTACAAGTTCTTTTGAGATCTTGAATTGCGTAAAGTCCTAAATCTGATAACCTTTCCCTTTATGAAATTCTTCCCTTCTTTCCTTCCTTTCGTGAGATTAAATTTTCTATTACTTCTCCCAGTTACTTTTCCTAGTATCTCCTCTTCTTTTCCTTCAACTCTATGAAGTCCATCTATTTTTCCTTTAAAAAAAATCATTTCGTCTTGCCATCTGATAGAATGAAAATAATTAACTATGCAAAATCGGTAAGAAATTAAATTTGCAAGAAAGAACTTAGATAATGCAGTAGCAAAATAGTTTTATAAGACACTAAAATGAAAGTTATCTTCCACACAACAAAAAAAGTAACCATTCTAATATCATTAGGCCTTTAGAAACTTTGTAGTATAGGTGATCCTAACCTCACTAAGAACAAGATGGAATCAACTGACAATTCAGACCTTTCAAAACTGAACTGTTGCCAGGCATGGTGGTGCATGCTTGTAATCCCTGTATTTGGGAAGCTGAAACAGGAGGATCACGGTTCGATCCTGGTATCTAATAAGCAAGACAGAAACTTAATCAGAATGTCTTGGCAGAATTCCTGAAATAGGAAATAGAGGACAGATCAGAGAAGATAAGTTTTGGATGGCAATATAGGCCATAGAAGTGCACATAACAGTCCCATCCACACAAAGTAGAACTAGCTTCTTTGAAAGGGTTACAATCTGAGCTGCTTACAAAGGAGTTGTACATGTACATATATAAGTGATTAATGCATCTAGTAAAAGGAAGAATTCAATTCAGTGGTAATTCTTAAGGCTTTCTGATGACAATCATAGAGTTGTAAAAATATAATTTGCTTTGTTATCTAACATATAATGCAGGTTCCTGACTAAACAGTCAAAAGGGGAAATAAAACTCAAAACAGAAAACTCTAAAAAACAAAGACAATCTCCAATACCTGTCTCAAATCCCCAAAACATTCTAATTTATTTAAAATCTAAAGATTGACAACTTGATTTAGCCAGCAGCAGTAATATTTGCAGAGACCTGGTGCTCAGCACCTGCTCTCAAAAAGCGAGACTGACATTTTCAAACATAAGATTCATCCAGTCAAATGAAAAAATAATAATTAGCAGCCTGCTAGGTTTGTTCAGCTCACAGTGGGTCAACAAGCTTCCTAAAGTCTTCAGCACAAAAGTTTCCTTCTGAGTTTCAGTATGTAGGGGAAAAAAATTACATGATTAGGCCACCATTCTCAAACACACTCATAGGAGAAATCTTTTTTTTTTTTTATTATTGTTTTGCGGGTCTGGGGATGGAACTCAGGGGCATTTGACCTCCGAGCTATACCCCCTGCCCTATTTTTTATTCTTTATTTTGAAACTGGGTCTCACTGAGTTGCAAAGGGCCTCACTAAGTAGCTGAGGCTGTCAGCAAATCGCGATCCTCCAGTCTCAGCCTCCCGAATACCGGGATTACAAGCGTGCGCCACCACGCCCGGCTGAGAAATCATTTTTAAAGGATATACAAACTTAAGAACAATTGTTTTAATAATTTTTCCCACTTACTTGAAGTCTGAATCTAATGACTTTACTACTACTTAGAAATGGCTCAGCCCCCAGCATAGTCACATTAACTCAAATTTAGCACAGGAAAGTCCAAAAAACAAGTATTTCTGTCACTGGACTGGGTCTATTTTATATAATCTCAAATAGAAAATTAAAGACAATGGGAATAAATACAGTTTTAAATAAAGTTTAATTATTTTTATCTTCAAAATATTAATAAAATATCCATGCTGCCTCTTATAAATGGAACAAAACACCCTGGATCTTTGCCTGGGCTCAATATCAATTTAATAAGAATATAATTTATAGCAAAAAAGGAGATTTAAAAAGGCAAACTGCTATTATTTTATGACTATACTAAGAGACAGAGAAAAAGTGTATTGTATATTTACTATTTCCAGGCCTCTTACCTGTTACTGCATTGAATCCTTATCCAAATGTGAAGCGTGTCAGGTGTTACTAACCACCCTTCAGCAGTGAGGAAACCAGCCCCAAGAGTTTTAAGACACCCTCCCAACACTAAACAAATGCTGCGTTCATGTCTAAGTCTATCCATTCCCCCTTTTTGTGGAAAAGTAGAGTACTAGAGATTTAACCCAGGGGTATTCTGTCTCTGAGCTACACCACCAGTCCTTTCTATTTTTTGTTTTGAAACAGGGTCTCGCTAAGTTTCTGAGTGTCTCACTAAATTGATGAGGCTGCCCTTGAACCTGTTATCCTATCTCAGCCTCTCAAGTACTGGGAATACAGTCATGTTCCACTGTGCACTGCTACTTCTCACATTTCATTGCAAAGTAAATAACCGATCCAGAGAGCTCCCAAATCAGGTCAAAAGAAAAGCAAAGAATCTCACGTACACTTCTGACTTTTTAGCTCTGTTTACAAAAGTATAGCAACTTCATGAAGTCAATCCATCAAGAAAAAAATTTAAACAAAATGCAAAGACATTTCAAAGAACTATGAGTAACATAGAGAAAAGGACAGATAGGTACAAACTTAAAAATAATATTATTCATGTCAGAACCTTTTGATCTTTCAATTGCCCAGGAATTAGTCATACAAAAGAAATAATAACAAAAATTCAAGATACCTTTCTAGGATAATCTAACTGTAAAGTCACTAAAGTAAAGGTGACTAGTTTTTCTAATGACTTAGCAATTACAAAATATATATTATTTTCTGAAGAGAATTTAAATACCAAGTTTATTAACAGCTTCCAATTTAGAAAAAAAGTCCAAGCAGTGGCAGAAAACAGGAACTCTCTCCCTCTAGTCTTGCTTTCTGTCGTATATTTTAGATAGATTATTATAATAAACTTATAATAAATTAATAATCTTAAAATAGTTGTAAAAACTAGCTATAGGAAGACTTTCAGATTCCCTGATTCTCAATGGAGCAGTAGCTCCAAGCAATGAGAGTCTACTATAGAATTTTTATTATCATAGTTTTAAATAAATGAGAATAAAGCAAAGCAGCCAAATATTAAAAAGAATTTAAATCAGTCAATAAAATGTCAATAAACTCATTGCCACAATCCTATTCCTATAGAAAGTCTTTCTACTTATTCTTTCAGTGCTTTTGTTCAATCCCTTGTACAACTGAAAATACTTATTGGGGTTCAACTATGTGTCAGATTTTGATTTAGTAAGTGATTATTTTTCAAAGGGCATTACAATATGGGCATCAATAAAGTCCAGTGATAAATTTAAGGGAGTGACATTACTCTCACCAGACATATGAGCAAAGCTGAAGCATGGAGAGGCTAAGTTAGTATCAAAGGCTCAGAGGCCCAAAAGTCTAGAGAACCTGACCCTCGCTGTCCTCAGCACAGGCACCATCACTCCCAATGTGACTGCACAGCCCTTTGTGGTAAGCAACATCAACCAGGATCCGCCCAAACAGACAGCCAAAAATTTGGAGGCTCCCTGTGGCTCTAGAGATTCCTTCAACTTTCCAGTGCCCACTGCAATACATCCAGAGTAGACACCTTGCATAGTAAACAAACAGAAACTATAAATAGCAGGTGTTAAATGTCAACAGGCTTCCCATATCTGGGAGTGAGATTGTGGATAACATACTTTTTTCTTAAATTCATCTATGTGGGGAGGGAAACCAGGAAGAAAGCTCACCAAATGCTATGTTCAGGTATGCCATTATCACTTTAACTACATTATGATGTGAGACTATAATGTACCTATAAAAGTATAAAAAAGAAATACAAATTAATATTTCTCCATATGTTTTAACCATAAAACCATATTACTTTACAAAGAGAAGGAATATCAAACTAGTTGTATATTTTCAAGTGTTAGATGCTTAATTTAGACTGTGAGATTTTAGTAAAATCTTAAAAAAATTTAGTGAAAAATCTCCTATACTATGGCTATGATGATGGCTATGCAGTAAGAGAAAAAGGAAGAGGAAAGGGAGAATGAGGCGCTCCACCACCACCAAGGGTGCAGCAGGTGGTGCTCCCTGGGAAAGGAGACACATTTGGAACCACCAAGAGGCTTTAGTGGTAGTAGAGGGGGTCCTGCACAACAGCAGAGGGGGGACCTTTGGAACCACCAAGAGGCTCTAGGGGTGGTAGAGGAGGTCCTACACAAAAGCAGAGGCCATGGAACTCGGGGAAATCATGGGGATAATGTAGGAGGAAAGAGAAAGGTAGTTGGGTACAACCAGCCTGATCCCAAGTGTTGTCAAACCAACAACTGGGGTTCCCAACTCATCACTCAGCAGCTGCTTCCCCAAAATGGGGACTATTCTAGTAACTATGTTTACAATAATTACAACCAGGAATTTTATCAGGATATTTATGGGCAACAGTGGAAACAAACAAGTGAGGGCTTGAAAATGGTACTGCCAAGATATGACTGGCTCTAGATCTATATTCTTCAAAAACAATTGGCTTACTGGTTTCATCTCTAAGTAGCAGTTTGCTACCATTTGTACTGGGCTGAAGAAATCACTACTATATATTGTCACAGTTTGAAATGGTGAGGTTCTTTTTCTTATTCAACTAAGGTTGGTTGAATAGAAAAATGAACAGGCAGCTCAGTGCAACTTTAACAAATCTTTATTACAAAATTAGTAGGAAATGGATCAGTAGGAAATAGAGAAGAGAAAAAAAGCAGCATGCTGACCTGCATGCTGGGGAGCCCGAAAAGGGAACTCCAGCCCCTTTTGGGGACCTCAACCCTTAAACAGATTTTGTATTGGTATCTTTCTCATCAGCGTTACCAAGGCAATGGGTTAGTTACTTATTCCTTAGCCAGGTGGTGCCTCTTTGTCTCCGGACAGTGCACTTCCTAAGTGCAAGGGTCAAGAATCTACCTGGCCCTCGGGTCTATTGTATTGGGCAGTATTGGTTGCTCATCAACTAGGGTGCTTTGAGCACCACACAAAGTTTACCTTTCTATGCTCAAACCGGATCACAAAGGTGAGGAGGTAAACTCTTGTAATTTTAGGGCTAATGGCTTCAGTTGACCCTAAGGGTTTTACTATAGGTTAATGATTAGAATGAAGGGCAAAGACAGAGAGGAACTCTGCATTGTAATCGCTGCAGCCCCCTCCCTGTCTGAGTGCTTGCACAGTACCTAAGCTCTGACTATATTTTACACTTTGGAAATTATCAAAGCAATTTTCCAATACCAGCACATTAATTCATTTTGATGCCTCTTCTCAATACTGGCACATATATAAACTCAAGTCTTTTTATTTTTCATCTTTTCATAAATGCTCTTGGACATTATTGGACTTGCAGAGTTCCCTTATTCTGGGGATTACAATAATGTTTTTATCATTTCAGTCTTCATTTTAGTTCCAGAACAAGCTGTTAAAAGTCATGATTTTGCAGAATCTTTGGTTCAGGCAGTTCCACTTTTTTAGATTTGGAACACATTACATAGGAGTATGACATATGCTGTAAATAAAAATAAAAGCTAGTGCTTTGTCTTAGTAGTTTTTGTTTTGTTTTGTTTGCGGCACCAGAGGTAGAACCCAGGGGCATTTTCTTGCGAGCTACACCCCCAGTGCTATTGTTTGGTCTTTTTATTTTTTGGAACAGGGTCTCACTGAGTCACAAAGGGCCTCGCTAAGTAGCTGAGGCTGACTGCAAACCACAATCCTCCAGTCTCCACCTCCAGAATGCTAAGATTACAAGCATGTGCCACCATGCCCTGCTGCCTGACTAGTTTTAAGAAACTGAAGCAAACAAATAAGTTTTCTTGTATTGAAAATAACCTATGATTGTATGTTTTGCATTCCTAGAGGTAGATTACTTGTGTTTGTAAATTGTTATAACTTCATATTTTTTTTGAAATCTGCCCTAAAAAATTTGTTTGGCTTAAACATCAAAGCCAAACAAATGACAAATGACAATTTGTTCAGTGATGTGATTCTTTCTCATTCATGTAAGATTTCATTAAAACTCAAAAATCTACCCAAAACAAAAAATCTCCCATAACTTTAGTAAAATAAAAAGAAGAAAAGGTAAAAATCCCAAAACAAAAAGGCATTAGTGTTAGCCTTCAGAAAATATATCAAGTTAAAAAGATGTGATATATGAATAAATTTATTTCAAATGAATACATTCCAATGGGAAATCAGGGTTTTTTTTTTTTTCATTTAGGCAAAGTACACAATAAAGTAGAAAAGTACATCTGACCAAAGAGTCTTATCTGAAGGAAATGGGCTGTAGTGGATAGCTCAAGTGAGAACAAGTGTGGGTGAGTGGATGCCAGGGTGACTAGAATAGAGTGTTGGCCCCATAGTTCAACAGCCAGAATGCTTTACAGAGCAACTCTGTGCTTCAGAAAATTAACAGCTACACATAGCAGGATCGCATCTGCAAGAGCTGGATTTCTGTGCTCCGTTTACTCCCTGAATGCGTGGGGATTGGAGGGTCTTTTAAAAAAACAAATTACTAACAATTCCAGATGGTTCTTTCTTCCCTTGTTAAAATTTACTAACCTCCTCCCTCTTGCAACCAGCCTTCTAAAAAACTAGTAATTCTTCACAAGGTTCTCCGAGCCACTTCCCTTCTGAAGTATTTCCTAAACCCCCCACTCTACCCTCACCTTTGACACTGCATGTACTCTTGTTCATTTCTTATCACTGCACTCCACTGACACTATTTATTTAAAGTCTGTCTTCACTCTATTATATCACCTTCAATGTCAAGCTGTTAAGCTGTATCCTGTCCCTTCATGTTCACTATTTTGAAACAGAATCTTGCTAAGTTACCACATGCGAGCCTCAAAACTATGATTTTCCTGGCTTAGCCTCCCAAGTACTTAAATTATATGTATTTGCCACCACACCCAGTGTTTTTTTTTTTTTTTTCCCCACTTTAATGGCACTCTTGAGGTTCCTGACAAAATGCACCAAAATAAGAAAGAAAAAAAAGGGAAATGGCACAGCGGCTAATAAAATGATTTTTGAGCTGATGGAAAGATATTGAAATTTTAATCTTATGCTACCTCAGGAATTCGCTCTAAAAATCTTGATTTCCACATCTATAATGATAGAACCTGCTGGCTATGGAGACTATATAAAGCAATGCATGAAAATGACTCGATAAAATGTAAAAATTATTATCCTCAGCATTAAGCAGTGGTTAGCAGGGTAAACAGCATGAGTCACACTGAGTTTAGATCCCAGCGCTTTCACATCTTAGCTATTTTGGGTACTTATTTAACCTCTCATGGCCTAATACCCATTGCAGGGAGTTCTTCAGATCATTAAATGCACAATTCATTTTAGGTAATTAGGACAGTACCTGACACAGATAAGCTCTCAATTAACATTAGTTGTTATTATTAACTAGGACTATCCAGCAAAGAATTTCTATACATCAAATTTTAAAATTCAAATGCTATGAATAAGCAACTTCTAGAAAGGAAATAAATAGAAAATAAAATGTTAAAAGATGTTTAGCTTCATTTATTACTAACAGAATTCAAATTTAAAACAACTTCATTTTCACCCAAGATTTTGTAAAAATCCAAGATGATATTAACTGCTAATGAAAATAGAAAAGCATGAACTCCCTACATACAGTTGATGGAATGCAAAGTGGCATGTTTTTGAAATGTATAGCATTATCTACATAAAGTACTAATAAAAATTGTAGATTCCTTTGACTCACAAATCCCATCTCTAGAACTACATCCACAAGAATTATTCATTAAAGTGGGCAAGTATAAGTCAAAAAAAAAAAAACAACTGGAGAGCCGGGCATGGTGGCATGCCCTTGTAATCCCAGCATTCGGGAAGCTGAGATGAGAGGATCACAGTTCGCGGATAGCCTCAGCTACTTAGTGAGGCTGTCCACAACTTTGTGAGACCCTGTTTCAAAATAAAGAATAAAAAATAGGACAGGGGTGTAGCATGGAGGTAGAATGCCCCTGGGTTCCATCCCCAGACCCGCAAAAAATAAATAAATAAATAAAACTAGAAATACCCCACATGTTTATCAACAGGATACTGGTTAACATTTACACCAACACAGTGAAATACAGCCATCAAAAGAAAGGGTTCATAAATAAGTTAACAATTCCACTCTCAATAATATATATGGAGATGAAAAAGTGGGATCCAGAGGGAAACATACAAGTACTGTGTGCATGTATGTTCCTATCACTTTGAACCTCATTATGATGTATAATTAAAATGCAACAAAAAAAACTGTATTTTTTTTTTAAAAAAAAGGAGTTCTGAAAGCCAGGTAGAATGGCACATGTCTGTAATCTCAGTACCTGGGAGGCTGAAATGGGAAGATCACAGGTTCTAGACAGTCTCAGTAACTTAGCAAGACTCTCAGGAACCTAGCGAAACCCTGTTACAAAACCAAAACTAAAAAAAGCTGGGGTATAGTGCAGAGGTAGAATGGCCCTAGATTCAATACCCAGTACCACAAACAAACAAAGGAATACTAATGATGTGTATAAACAGAAAAGGAAAGATATTCATTATATATTGTTAAGAATAAAGCTATTGAGCTGAGCACGGTGACATACACTTGTAATCCCAGTACTTGGAGGCTGTTTCAAATCATACACCTACTTCTATATTTATCACTATATGCTTGGAAAGATATTAAAGATGTTAGTGACTATATTTAACAAATGTTTTATCTCTACTACCTCCTTTTTTTGCAATACATCTGTACTACTTTTTGTTTTTTAGTTGCTTATTTAAAGAAATGAAAAAGCTAAGTAATGGTGAAAAGCACAAATTCTGAAGCAAGCAAGGAACAATGCTATCTCTCTGCGTCAGCATCCCTATCTGCAAAGCAAAGTCCAATCCCAACACCAGGGATGCCCACAGACTAACCATGACTGCCATGTTTCAGTTGCTTATGTAAGCATTCAATGAGTTAACAAGGGGACAGCCCAGGGGACAGTGCATGGTGGAGGCAGCACCACATGAGATATGTCCACTCATACTACTCCTGGATAACATTCTTAAAGAGACATCACATCAACCAAGCCATTTCCCAGAAGCCCACTAGAATCCTAAGACAACAAAATTAGCTATAGACAATTGTTACGGGGGCTCTGAGAACCAAAGTAACAATACTTCTGTGTTACAGCTGCCTGGTAAGCTAGAATTCAGATTCTAGCTCAGCTCTTCTTTGACCTTTTTTAGTACACTTTTATGGTGCACTGTAGTCTTACGTCATCGTGCTATCACAGTGATAGGTACATACATGCACACCACACTTGGTCAGAACCCCCCAACTTAGCTCAGTTCCTCTTTCATCCTCAGCTTCCTCACCTGTTTCGGGAGGAAGTTGACTTAGTACCTGACAAAATCGTAGTATCCTATAAGATAATCTTACTGCTTAAAATAATTATACATCTCTATAGTTGCCTCAGAAATACATTGTCAGTCAGTACATTCAGAATCTGAAATACAATTACATACTAAAATATGGGCCTCATAATAGAGAAATTCCTTCAATATCAGTCTCGGCAAAAACCGCAGAAAAAAGGGACTTCCTCCATCTGAACATAACCAAATTATACTTTCTTACAAGTACTGTATAAGTCACACAATCTGTTCCTTTAGATAGTGACCTCACCCCATCCCACAGCCTCAAATTTGGATGAGGACAAATTTGTAATACTGTATCCAATGTTCATCAAAACTCCATAGTTTAATAACAGTGAATTTTTCCCATCTGCTAAAAGCTCAAATGTACTGCACAGTAGAAAATACCTATCCATCCATCTCTCTCTCTCTCTCTCTCTCTCTCTCTCTCTCTCTCTCTCTCTCTCTCACACACACACACACACACACACACACACACATATACCGCCACCCACCATCACCAACACCACCACAATGAACAACAAACACTTAAGCACTTACACGGAATGCTGCAAGAATGATTCTAGTTACTTTCTCCTTGACAGACTCTTGGAGAATGTCAGACAGGACAGGAATGATATTGTAGCGCCGCAGATGCTCACACATTTGAGGACTGAATGCCAGGAGCCATATTGAAAATATCATTTGATACTGGAGTTGAAAGCCACATTTGTTACTCAAAACTCCCATTATGCTGAAAAGAAACATACATTTAGAGAACATTAATATGATGTCACAACAAAATAATGAGTGATTATTCTCTCTGCATACTAATGTAACAAGTCTCTCTGGGGTTTGTTTTGTTTTTGATTTTGTAGTACTGGGGATTGGACCCAGAGACATTCTGCCTTCAAGCTATGCCCTCAGCCCAATTCTATTTCTTATTTGGAAAGAGGGTTTTGCTAGGTTGCTGAGGGCCTTGCTGAGTTGCTGAGGCTGGCTTCAAACCTGCGATCCTCCTGTCTCAGCCTCCCAACTACTGAGATTAAAGGAGTGCACCGCCAAGCCTGACTTTAACAAGCCTTTCAGAATTACATCCTCAGTTTCTTTTCTACCAGCAACTGCACTCAGCTAGACTGCTCCTCACAGTGAGCCATTTTCAGTACAGCTCCCCTAACCCTCTGAAAGTCACAGGTCCTCAGGAAGCAGGATCACTTGCTGCTGGGAAGCAACAAGAAAGGGACTAACATTAGTGACAAGCAGAGGGACTACTAGTAAGGATGTGATGGGCAACAAAGAGCTACATCCAACAGGAAAAGGTGACAAAACAGGCGCAGCTTCAAGTCAACTGTTATATCAAGATGTAGAGTCTAGACAACCAAGAAAGTAGCCTTAAAATATACAGAAAAATCAGAAAAGGGAGGGGATGACTTTGCAGGAAGCCTGTGATGAGTCTGAACTTGAGATAGCCAATCACAGAATTTAGGGGTGAAAAAAACCTCAAAACTGTCAGGTTTGATTCTCATATTTCATTGGTAAGAAAACTGGAAAAGCACCATGGAAATGAAAAAGATTATCCCCAGAGAGAGAATTTATAATAACAGAAGAAGAGAAGACAGGCATGATGATGAAGGCCTACAATCTGAGTACTTGGGAGGCTGAGACAGGCGAATCATCACAACTTAGTGAGGTCCCTCCGCATCTTAGTGAAGTCCCTCAGCAATGTAGCAAGATCCTGTTTCAAAATAAAAAGGGCTGGGGGTGCAATTTGGAAGCAGAATGCCCCTGAGTTCAATCCCCATTAACACACACACACACGCACGCACACACACACACACACACACACACGCACGCACGCATGCATGCACGAAGGAATAGGAGGAAGAAGGAAGCTCAGGACATTTCCCTGGGAAGTCCTACATTCAAACAAAGAAGGACAGAAATCATCAAATAAGACCATTAAAAATGACCACCAGGGTCAAAACCCATAGAATGCCAAATTCAACTACCCCTAATATAAACTATGGACCTTAGTTAACAAATAAATCACACTAATGCAAAATGTTAATAATGGGAAACTTTGGTAGGGAAGGGAGATGGTCGTATCTGGAAACTCTGGACTTAAAATTTCTCTGTAGTTGGACATGGTTGGCACACGCTTTGTGATCCCAGTATTTGCGAGGCTGAGACAGGAAGGTCGCAGGTTCATAGCCAGCCTCAGCTACTTAGATCCTCTGCAACCCAGCGAGATCCTATTTCAAAATAAAGAATTAAAAATAGGGCTGGGGGTAGAATGCCCCTGGGTTCAATCTCCAATACTGCAAAAAAAATTATCTGTAAACCAAAAACTCCTCTATTAATTAAATATTAAAAGTTTTTAAAATCCAACTTTACAATCTAAACATAGAAGCTCATATTTGTTCCCATTCTCCAATTTATTGAATTGTCCTTAGTTTTCTCATGCATGGTTTCTGCCTTGAGTCTCCTCCAGAATGAGTTATTACATAAAGCTTACTTTTATTTAGTACTGACATGAGTAGCAACTGCTGCAAAATCATGTAGTTCTCCACTATCAACATTCCAGAAGCTGGCTTCCTTTATTCTCTATTCCTGTTACTAAATTAAACCTTCCACACTTGACTTTGTGATACTCTGGCTGATACCTTGGGAGCCATAGACCTATTGTTCCAGCTGGTTCCCCATTAGGCTTGGCCAAGAAGAGGCACTAGAGACAGACTGCAAGGATGAAGGGTTCTCCTGTTGGCTTCCTGTTCCTTGAGAGCATCATCCCAGCTGCAGTTCTTTCCCTTAGCAGCATCTGCATTCAGACTGCAATTTTCCAGCTCAGACACCAGCACCAGCCAGCTGGAACCCCTTTGCAGAGGGCCAGGCCCCAGCATGAGGCTATTCTCCAAAATGCACAGACACCAACATCAAAGGAACATAGCTTCTTCCTGAAAGGTCCAAATTGCCAGCAGGTAAATTTCAGCAACCCTAACCATCCTACCCTCCCCACTACAGGGATGAAAATGGTACTTGCTACGTCCCTGACACGTGAGTCATTGTTTTATTTTGTTTTGTCTTCAGGACAATTTTTTTTAGCAATTGTGCACCTAGCTAATGATACTTCATAACCAGAGAGATTGAGTGGAGCTCAGAGACAGTATGTTATTGCTAAAAACAGAATAGAAAGGTTTCAAAGGAGGGACTTGTCAACACTGATGACCTCTGCAGATAAGTTTAGAGGAGTTTCTATATGATATATCATACTATGCACCCATACGATATCAGCACAATAATCACATATAACATATATGATTATATTAAAAGATAGTCTTCTATATCTGAATATTAGCCACAAGAGATATCCTAATGAAGCAAAATAAAGCTCCTGTTAACCAGAATAAGGAAACAGTTCACTTCAGGACAAGAGCCCTGCATATGGGAGAGCAGCAAGAAGTGCATGCTAAGGGGACACTGAGGATGTAAAAATCCAGGTACACTAAATATACTGACTAAACAAGTATTTGCTGAGCATCTCTGATGAGGCACCATGCAAGGCACCTGGGATATAACAGGAGGCAAAAATGATACTGTCTATGCTCTCCAACAGCTCATAGGCTGGCACAGTTGGAGGGAGAATTCCCCAAGGAAGAGACCTGAACAGACTCTATCACTTAGACCTTTGCTATCTCTCTATCATCAAGGCAAGTTAGATGTGACTGCTCACTAAAAAAAAAAAAAACAAGTCCAAGAATGTCATTAAATGAAGTTGTAAAACCTAACCTTTGTTGAGTTTTAACTCAACAACATGCGGAGAACTCAGCAAGTATAAATAATTGTCAAATCCAAGATTAGAAAAAGGGCTAAGGTCCATTATGCTAAAATCAATATTTAGTATTGTTTTAGCTTTAATTGAGAGTTTTCTAAAAAAAATCAAACCAATGGAGGGAGTAGAGAGATAAAATGTCTGGTTACTAACTAACAACACTTTTAGTGAGTTGCTGCCCTGCAAACCCAGAACATCTCATACTCCATTGTATAATGTCACCCAATGATGTAAAATTTTATCTATTTTTTAAAACCTCATCTTAAAAATGTGCATTCCTTTAGAGCTCAAATGTGGGGATATTAATGTTCATAAGTGATTGTTGAAATATGGGGCCAATTACATTTAGGGAATATCTACTTTTAGCTTTAATATTTAGGAGGTCAATGCTACCTTTAGACTGCCCAATGAAGTCAGCCTGGATATTACTGTATCATTATTCAATAATTACAACTAATACTATTAATAAAGACTAAATTTTTAAAAATGGAGACCTATGGTATGTAATTCTAGAAAGATGATTTAACAGTGAAATAAACCATAACCCCCCACCCTTCTTATTGCATTGTCCAAGTCTTTTTACTTGGGAGGGGTACTAGAATTGAGTATAGGGACATTCTACCTCTGAGCTACAACCCCAGCTCTATTTTCTTAAAAAAAAAAAATAGGATCCACAAAGACTTAGAAATTAGACCTGAGACTGTGAAGTTAGTAGAGGAGAGCATAGGTTCAACACTACAACATATTGGCACAGGCAGTAACTTTCTCAACAAAACCCCCAAAGCTCAGGAAATAAAAGCAAGAATAAACAAGTGGGATAGCACCAAACTAAAAAGTTTCTTCTCATCAAAGGAAACTAAACCTAAAGAGGAAGCCTACAGAATGGGAAAAGATCTTTACCAGCCACCATTCTGATAGGGGGCTAATATCCAGAATATACAAAGAGCTCAAAAGACTCTACACAAGCAAAACAAACAACCCAATCAAGAAATGGGCAAATGAACTAAATAGACACTTCACAAAAGAAGAGATACAAAGGGCCAATAGAAACATGAAAAGATGTTCTACATCACTGGCCATCAGGGAGATGCAAATCAAAACTACACTGAGATTCCATCTAACACCAGTCAGAGTGGCAAGCATAAAGAAATCAAATAACAACAAATGCTGGCGAGGATGTGGAGAAAGAGGAACTCTCTTACACTGTTGGTGGGAATGCAAACTAGTTCAGCCACTATGGAGATCTGTGTGGAGATTCTTAAGAAAGGTGGGAATAGATCCACCATATGATCCAGCTATACCACTCCTGGGTATCTTTCCAAAGGGGTTGAATTCAGAGAAATACAGCAACATATGCATACCTATGTTCATAGCAGCACAATTCATAATAGCCAAAATATAGAACCAACCCAGATCTCCATCAACAGATGAATGGATAGCAAAACTTTGGGAAATACACACAATGGAATTCTATTCAGCCATAAAGAAGAACAAAATTATATCATTTGCAAGAAGATGGAAAGCCCTGGAGAACATTATGTTAAGTGAGATCAGCCAAGCACAGAAGGAGAAGGTTCCCTGTAAATAAAAATATATATTTTGAAATAATAAAAAAAATCTATATAACATTTTTAACATTTTATCATTAAAAAAAAAAAAAACAGGATCTAGCCGGGCGTGGTGGTATACACTTGTAATCCCCGGCTTGGGAGGCGGAGACAGGAGGATAATGCAGGTTCAAAGCCAGCCGTGCTGGCTTAAGAGACCCTGTTTCCAAATAAAAAAGTATAAAATAGGTCTGGGAGTGTAGCCCGGAGGTAGAAGGGTTTCCAGAAACCCCAGTACCACAAAAAAAAAAAAAAAGAACAGGATCTCAGTAGGTTAATGAGAGCTTCATTACCTGCTAAGGCTGTCCTTAGATCTATGATCTTCCTGTCTCATCTTCCCAAGTACTGGGATTACAGGTGTGCAACATCATGGCTGGCTATATCATCTTTTTAAAAGGTAAAAAAAAGCCGGGCGTGGTGGCGCACGCTTGTAATCCCTGCGCTTGGGAGGCAGAGACAGGAGGATCGCGCAGGTTCGAAGACAGCCGCGCGCGCTGGCTTAGGAGACCCTGTTTCCAAATTTAAAAAAAAAAATGTTAAAATAGGTCTGGGAGTGTAGCCCGGAGGTAGAAGGGCTTCCAGGAACCCCAGTACCACCAAAAAAATAAAAAATAAAAAATAAATAAAAATAAATAAATAAATAAATAAATAAATAAATAAAAGGTAAAAAAAGACTTGGAACATAATTTTGTAGCCTACTTTTAGGTTCTTGTACAGGAAAAGAGTTGGAATCTAGTCTTGAGCCTACCCAGTCTTAGTATCTGCTTGCAAGGTTTACCGTCATCTGGCTTCTGGGGATTTGGCTAGTAATCAGTTTCCTATACTAATGCAAAATTTTCCCTAAATCATGAGGGCAGCTTGCTGGACCCACACTGTTTGTACAAGCAATATGGTTTATCCTGAACATCTATTGCTATGCTTTGAATGTCTGCAACACTCCAAAATCCATGATCAAATCCTGCCCCCCTAAGGTGACAGTGTGATGAGGTGAGGCCTTTGGGCACAGCCTAGATCACAGGGGCAGAGCCCTCAGAAACATAATCAGTGTCCTGATAAAAGGGCCTGAGAGATAACCTTTGCTCCTTCTTCTGAGTGAAGTTAAAGTGAAAAAACAATGGGTCCTTAAAGAGGAAGCAAGGGCCCTCATCAGACACCAAATCTGTTAGTACCTTGATCTTGGACTTCCCAGCCTCCAAAATTGTGAGAACCAAATTTCTGTTGCTCATAAGCCACCCAATCTATGGTATTTTTGTTTAGACAACTACTTACCCTTTAGGAATCTGGATTTCGATGAATTATAGGAAGAGGGTGCTAACATCACTAACCTCAAGTAAACTCTTAAAAGGTGAGTCAGTAATTGGGCTTTCTGAACATAAGCCTCATACAAATGTTGCTGCATTTTCACTGCTGGGAGGAGAGCTCAGCAGCTCACTCCTCAGGAGGGGACAGAGCATGAGGAAGCCTGCAGGTGGACTTCTTCAGACTCATCCTGTCTTTGCCCGTCATGGTCCAGCTGCATATCCTGATCACATCTCTATAATAAATCCTCCTGATGAATCTCCCAACAGTGTAAACCAGCTGAGAATTCATGATTATTTTATTAACAGAGGAAGACATTTCACAGTTATTAATCAGAAAATAAAAAGCAAAGAGATAAACAGCCTTCAATTTACTAATAATAACAGTAAAATTACCCAAGTAAGTAAAATCTTAAACTGTTTGGATGACTATATTATAAATGAATTTTCTCAAGTTCAAGAACTGGTGAGTGAGTAATATATTTCTTCTGAGGACAAAAAGGAACTAGAGTCTTCTCACCTAGTGGTATTCACCACAAAATGCTTCAAGATAATATTTTATAAAAGAACCTGAAGCATTTTGCTCACGGACATAAGATGACTTTTTTCATCTTTTATGGTATTTATCATTCAAATTTATTTATTAAAAAGATTGCTATAACAGCTGTTTCACTTTCAGTTCTATTAATTTTTCATAAAAGGACTATATATATATATATTTTTTTAAAGGGTCTACTGGACCAGAGGGCAAATTATAATGGCTACTTTTTTCCTGGTAAAGATTAAATAATAATGAATAGAGTTAAATTTTGCAGGTTAATATAAAATAATTGCTAACTTACTGAATCGATGAAGATTTGGTAGTTTGGGACAACTTAAATCCAATTCATAAGAATAGCTATTTGCATTAATAAAAATAGAAGTAGAGTATCAGTAGAGAAAGTGAACCAGAGAAAGGCAGAATGGGAAGGAGAGGGGAGGTGCTAGGGAATGAAATTGACCACATTATGTTTTGTGCATGTACAAATATGTAAAAATGAATCCCACTATTACTATACTCATAATGCACCAATTTAAAAAAAAAAAAAGAATAGCCTTTTGCAGAAAGCAGAAAGCTACTCTAAGAACCTGCATGCATGTGTGTGCTGAGGAGATCCAGAATGCTCAAGTCCCTTTCACGGGTGTCTCCCCATACTAGAAGTTAAACAGTCTCAAAGAGTCTGATAACATACATATCATTAATTTACATAAGACCTCACTCACTTCCTATACAAATTTTCTAACAGAGATATAATGCCTACACTAACCAAAAACAGTATTTGCTTTAAAAGCAGTTAGTTTTCTCAGTATGAAATAAATTGTCTTTCCAGTAGTAAAACAATTCCCATTGTTTTCTGTGAGGTTTTTTAGACTCTTTATATAAGGTTATTAAAACAAAATATACAGCTCTTAAAAGTTTTGTACTTAATCAGGACCTCACACAAAATGGACTAAATTAAGCCAGGTGTGAGGGCACATGCCTGTAATCCCAGTATCTGGGAGACTGATACATGAAGATCACAGGTTCAAGACCAGCTTCAGCAACTTACTGACATTCTTAGCAACCTAGCAAGACCCTGTTTCACAATAAGAACAACTAGGGGCAGAGCTAAGATATATAGTATCTTGGATTTACACCCCAGTACAACAACAACAATAGAAAGAATGGGCTAAATCACATGGCTTAGAGAGAATAATTTATACTCACTCTTTTCTGAGTAAGACTTTTTTTTTAATTTTTACCTGAATTTACTACAAAAGTTTTATAACTCTTCTGAATTCTGAGTAACTAGAATCTGTTTTGTGCAGCATTAGATTCTTAGGAGACATAAACCTTTGTAAAAGCACAAGCCAAGCGAGGAAATAAAAGGCTGTTTGAAGTTATTGACTTATAAGAAGGTTAGCATTATCCATTGTTAAACAGACATAAGAAAAAATATTTTAGATGATTAAATGTATTAATTTCCTTGAAAATGTCAAGGATTAATACTTTCAAATGTTACTGTATATTAAACATAAAGGGCACTCACCAGTTTACCCCATCTGCTTCCACCCAGGCAAAGCGGTACTCGTTGACCCGAAGCATCAGCTGCAGACACCCGGCAACACACTGTACGTACTGAGAACTCTACATGAAGAGAAATGAACAGTCTTAAAAGTGGGAACAAACCAAGAAATTTTTTTTAATGTAAGACTCTCTGCCAATACTTGATACTCTTTGGAAACTGGAATCAATGGATCATTTAAGTAAAAATGATGAGAACAGCATATAATTTAACACTAATTAGAATATATTTTGGAAATTAAAATAAATAAAACAGGAATGCATTCAATGAGACCAAGTATACACATTTCTACATGAAAGTCTATTCTACTACAATTTATTAGCATCAGAGCATGAAGAATCCCCTAATATCTTTTCAAAATTGATCTTCATGTTTCCTTTACCATTGCTTTTTAGAAATAAAGACGATTCCTCTCTCAGGTTAAATCCATGCAATTCTGGACTACTTAACACACATAACCAGGAAAATCAAGAAACAATATAATTCTATCTTTGATATGGTTTGATAAATTAGCATATTGCCTTGGTACATTTCACATTCCCCCAAATAGAAGAAGAATGGAAGAGGAATACTACTCTAGATAATAACGTAAGTATCAAAGAACAATAATAAAAATGACAGAAAGAACAGTGAGTGCTTTGAGATAGATGCATAATTAAATAACTTCAGCTAAGTTACTGAGCCCTCTTAAGACAGTATTTAGTTTAGTATTTAGCTTCTTTGTCCCTAACAATGACAACACTGTCAAATACCCTGAAGAGATATTGTCAGGTTGGGGAAATAATTCATTTTGCACACAGCTAGATATATTGTAGAAATGCAATAAATGGGAACTTCAAAAGGAATTTGAATGGCATACAGAAAAGTCAAATTAAACACTTGTAAAATACATTCCATGATTTCTAAAATGCCAGTTCAATATCACTATCTGAAACTTGAAATAAATAGAAATAATACTCCTGGAAAGTGCAAGCCGCTCCTCCCCCATTTTACCAAAGGTACTAGAAACACCTGGCCTGGGATCTTCTCTAAATATTTACAGTGAGCCTTATATTTTTAAGAAGTAGAGAGATTAAAGTAAATTGCAGACCCTAGACTTCATAAACAATATTCTATTAAACTTTTAAAAGGAAAGAATTATGGATATTATAAAAATTAAAAACATAATATTCACAATACTATTAAACTCTGTGTTCTCATTTAAACACCATTCATAAAAATTAACCACTTCAAAGAAACTCCAGGTGTTCAAACACAAAACCCAATGGCTTAGGTACATTAGGTAGAAACAGACAAATGTTATCAAGAAAAGATTATCTTTTGCCCCACTTAGAAAGTAGTAAACATTGTTCATATGACATAGCGAAGAAAAATTCAAAAATTAGAAAATATTAATTAAAAAGAAAGTTTTCAACTCTAAACCTTACACAATGGAACAAAAGATGTTTTTGTCCAACTAAGTCAGCAAATAGAAACCCCTAATAGAGAGGAAGAATGCCATCTTTCTTGCTTAGAGAGATCTTGAGCAGCATTTCTAAGCATCAGTGAGTAAGAAAGAAAGAGAGCATCCTCTCCTCATCCTCCTATCATCGCTTTCCTCTGGGCACAAAACCTCTCAGGTCACTGTCAGCCTTTCTGCACCCATTCACCACATCACATGGAAATGCATAACACAGTCCAGGATGAATCTTGCTTGTCGCTACAGCTTTTGTATTCAGATTATGAGCAAGCACATGTAGGTGCTGGTCCTGCAATGACAGTGCCCTCTCCTCCTTCACACTAAGACAGTTCTCATCCCAGGCCAGGACCACTCTCAAAGTATAACCTTCAACTAAAGTAGACCACATCACATCTTTGTATTTCACTTAAATGTCTTACTAAGCCAAGTATAACCCCAGCATTTCGGAGGCTGAGACAGGACAATCACAATTCACAGCCTCACTACTTAGTGAAGCCCTTTGCAACTCAGTGAAACCCTGTTTCAAATTAAAGAATAAAAAATAGGGCTGGGAATATATCCCAGAGATAGAATGCCCCTGGGTTCCATCCCCAGTACCTCAAAAAGGAAAAATGTCTTATTAGTTTCTTGCATAAACTATTCAATAAATATTTTTTAAATCAGGTTTTAATCAATTCAACAAATCACCACCTCTAATCCTATAGCTAGAAAAAATGACACATAGCCACTTGAAGCCACATGCCTTCTGGTCTGCTCTCTCCGCTGCTCCCCAAGGTCACTCTCACACATCTCCCACTCTCCTCCCTCACACCCAGCACCTGAGAGGAAAACAGCCCTCACTCGAGATCCACCTAGCTACCAACATCTCACCCCACACCTATCAATCCATATCACCAGCCATTCATGCCAGCTCTTTGCTAGGAGAAACAGCTGCCCAGGACCACAGCATCACAAAGTCTGTGTGCCCTTCCTCCCACACAGTGCTCTAATCCCTCTCCTGAAGGGTCACCCTTAGCTCCTTACACGTTTTGAGCCTGCTCAAATCTGAACACTTAAACTCACTGTGCACTTTCAAAGGACCCTGTTCTTTTCTCTCAAAGGCAGTGCCACAAGTTTACAGAAACAATTGACTGTGTTTAATCCACTTCTTTCATGTGTCCTCCCCAGACACAATGTATGCTCCATGCACATCCTGTTCTACACTCTCAATACCATGCACTGTACTATGATCCACTCAATAATTATTTCTTGAATAAGCAAACAAAAGAAGTACAATAAATGGGGCATCTTATACTAATTCCAAATGAACAGTATCCTAATTGATGGTCTAAAAGTCTAAAACTATGATCAAAATTTCCATATTGATAATTATCAAAAACATAGAAATAAATACAACATGGCACTATTACCCTATCTCTTTTTGAAATCAAGATTGAATCTGACTGACTGTTAAAAGTATCTCCTAAGCCGGATGTGGTAATGCATGCCTGTAAACCTAGTACTTGGGAGGCTGAGACAGGATAATCACAGGTCCAAGAGCAGCCTCAGCTCATTGCCAAACTCTTAACAACCCAGCATGACCCTTTTTCAAAACAAAAATAAAAAAGACTGGGGTATAGCTCAAAGGTACAATGCCCCTGGGTGCAATCCCCCATACCACCAAACAAAAGACAAATCAAAAAATTCCTAAAGAAATTATGGACCTTGCAAAATTGCCTAATTTATTTTATCATCTCAATTTGAGAGCTAATACAAATTACTAATCAATTCTGAGTTCTCTCTATGTCATCCTGTTTTACTAGGAAATATTTATGATGTTAAGAGCTCATTTAGCTACATGGTTTCCATTAGAAGTTGTCAAAGCAATTCATTTCTCCACTGATAAAGTATTATCTGTATGCAGACTTACTGACCCAAAATACAGTCAGTTTAGATAAACCTAGTATTATACCTTGAATATGGCTCATTATTGTGATACCCATCTCTGCAGACAAGGCTCACAAGGCTTTAAAAGCCAATACAACTTGTTGAAATTATTGAGTTCAGAGAAAAACTGGGAAGCAAAAACCATCCTTGGGATCCAATAATGCAGGTGCTTTAGTGAGCAGCCTTTCTCCTTGCCCTAAATCAGAAAAGCACAAGAACGAAGAAGAAAAAAGAAACACCAAGAAGTGAAGCACCACAGGCTTGGAGGGGAAACTGCAGCACACACTTTAAGACTGTCAAGATTTTCAAGGGCAGCATTGAATACGCTGCATCGGGTTTGTAAAAGACACAATAATGGAATAGTGCCATTTCTACTTTTATTATAAAAGAGATGTTGACAGAAGGAAAAAAATGTTGGGGGAAAGAAGTAGAAGGAGCAAAGATGAACTTTGAGGACCTATCACACAGAAAACTCTTCAAATAAGAAACTACCTACATCTCTTGTTTAAGCTTTCAAAGAACCCTTTTAAGTGGACATTATTCTGCCTGCTTTCTAGTTGAAGAAGCAGAACATCAATGAGATACCTTTTCTAAGTCATTTAACTAAATAATAATGGATAGCTAACCTGAGATGGCCTTATGTCACTTTCCACTATACTGTGTTACCTCTAAAGAGGGAGAAAGCTCATTGCTGAGCAAGTTCCATTTGTAACTTGAATTGTGTGACAGACGTCTCATTTTATTATGATGTCAATGTGGCTTATGACAAAATGTTTCATATTTCCTACATGCAGAAAAAATTATATAGGGAAATTAAAAATATAAAAACAGGAAGGAAGATGGCAACATGGAGGTAAATAGCAGATTTCAAGTACTCTAAAACTCAAAATTCAATCAATCACAGGGAAGACTGCTTCTTGACAAGGAAAGAAAAGCAGCAAAAAATTCAACAAAACAATAGTTAAAACGAGGCATAATCAGAGCCAGAAAAGAGAGCAGAGGACTGTAAAAAACTCCGCATAGCTCATCTGGTGAACACAGAGCAGCGGAAGCAGCACCACTGCCATCTTGGCCTGGCCAGGCCATGCTGGGTCTGGCAGATGCCAGCACCACAGCTCCCAAGACCTCCAGCAAAGAAACTGTGGATTTTTGTGAGACTTTCATCAGAAGCGTTTGGCATATCATTCCATGTGCGACAGGGAACCAGCTGCCTAATCCAGCTGGACCCTGTGGCTATGGCTGAACCCATTTATTTCAGTAGAGATCCAGAGCAATGCTCACCAAGACTATAAACTAATCAGTGGGAGAGCACTCTGTGTAGCAACAGGGATTTGCAAGGCAAAAAAATAGACTCATGGGGGTCTGAGAGTCTGCAAACCACTCCTGCAGAGGTAGGGGTAGGGGCTACTGTTGGGTACAGCAGAAACATGAATTAGCACACAATACCTAGAGACATTCGAGCAGGAGAGATTTTCAGTTTGCAGTTAACTGAGCCCTATTGGGACTCTAAAAAATACCACAGGACATCTACCCACGGAGTCTGGGGGAAAATAACTCAGCCTACCTAACTGCAGTCTCCAAAAGCAAGAAACTGTACAATTTCTCTCTGTCAGACCTTGGGCCTTGGGCGGGAAGCAGTAGCAGCACCACCATCTTGGCCAGGCTGCACCTGGAGGCTGGAAGGCCACACATAGGCTTGGCAGGATTTCACTTGAAAACAGCTATAAGCTGAGAACACAATACTCTCTCCAGCAGCACAGTTTGTGGCTGGCATGCATGCATGCTAGTATCTGACAGTACCTCATGGAACCATAACAAACAAGTCAGGGGCAGTCTCCCAAGGGCCATCAAAGCTCAGAAAGCTGGGCCACACAGAGCAATAGGTGGCTCTGAAGAGCCTAGTCCCACTGGCCATGGTGGCTGGAGGTCAGCATTCTGCAGTATCATGGGCTCACAATCAGCAGAGCAGCAGTGGTATCTGTGGAGCACTAAAATCTCAACCAGCAGGCTGCAGGCTCTGAACAGATCATCACAGGCTCTGGCCCAGAGAAGTTTTGGCATGGAAAGCATGGCAGCCAGAAGCCAATCAGAGGCTCCTGTCTACCTTAACTAAGAACAAGATATAGCTAAAGAGGCTCTAAGGGACAAATTCAAAATATAATTGTATGCATCAGATTGGTAGAGACAAATATATACATCCAGAATAGATCTTATTATAAAGGGATAACATATAGATGACTCACATGCAAGGAGGAAGAAGATGGCAAGACAATAGAAACACAAACCTGAGAATTTTGAAAATAAGAAAATGAGAAACAGCAAAAAAAACTCACACAACTCAACAACAAGGGAGTGTACTGGTACTGACCTACAGAGATTACCAGTACTGACCTGCAAAACATACAAGAAGGAGAATTCCAAATTTTGATCTTCAATATGATTAATGGCCTCAAAGAGACAGGCGTGGTGGCGAACGTTTGTAATTCCAGTACCTGGAAGGCTGAGACAGGAGGATTGTGCAGATTCAAAGCCAGCCTCAGTTACTTAAGTGAGATTCTCAGCAACTTAGTGAGACCCTATTTCCAAATAAAATATAAAATAGGTCTGGGAGTGTAGACAGGAGGTAGAAAGGCCCTGGGTTCCATTCCCAGTACCACCAAAAAAAAAAAAAAAAGCCTCAAAGAAAGTGTACAGTAAATGAATGAAGAAACTAAGGTTCTAAGAAAGTACGAGAAAGAAGCTTTTGAATGAAATGAAGGAGTCAATAAATGAATTAAAGACTATAACAGAAACCAATGCTAGCAAGCTATCAACATGGAAAACAGGTATCACTCTTGGATGACAGTTGATTCAAAACTAAAAACATAGTCAACAATATACAGAAGATTTTACAACAACACAGCCTAAACATCCAAAAAATATAGGACAATATGAAACACATTTACAGATAAAAGGTAATGAAGAAGGGATGGAAGCACAAACCAATGGTACCAGAAACCTCTTCAGAGAAATAATTTCAGAGAATTTTCCAAACACAGAAAAAAACTTGAACATTCACGTACGGGAGAAATACAGAATACCATTAAGACAAGATCAAAGAAGGACCTCTCCACACCATGTAATGATCAAAATGACTAACATAGAAGCAAGGAAAAAATCTTAAAGCAGCAAGAACATAAGTAAGGGTGACATTCAGGGGCAAAACAATAAAAATCACTCTAGACTTCACAAGTCATGAAAATCAGGAACGACTGGTATGAATTACTTCAGACCCTGGAAGAAAACAACTTCTAAGCAATACTGCTATACCCAGCAAAGATATCATTCAAAATTTGATGGGTCCAGCCCATCAGCGGTGGGGCTGAGCAGGAAGGAGAGTGCCGGCGGCCCGAACAGAAGCACACAACGAGCCGGGAGTCAAGTCAAGCAGGATCTAATTTATTTTTCTCAGGCAACCCAATTTAAAGCAAAAAACCGCAAGCAGGATTTCCAACAGGAAACTATTCTAACCTATCAAGCTAAAGGTCACTCTTGCATGTGCAAAGCACATAACTTGCAGCCAATGATTATCCAATGCACGAGGGGTTCATGAGCACGGAAGCATTATTTGAGCCAATAAGGCTCAACATTACCAAATTGGGCTAGCAGGGGCAAGGGGAGTAGTTACGACCTCCATATCCGCTCACTGCTACATGTTGCCAATTCATCTGAAGTTCTGTCAGGCAATTGTGCAGACCCCAACACACTCGGCGCTACATGTAGCTGATTCATTGGAAGTTTCGTGGTTTTGTCAGGCGGTTGTGCAGACCCCAACAAAAATTGATGAAGAAATAAAAACATTCCAGAACAAGCAGAAACTTAAAGAATTCACAACTATCAAGCCAGCACTAGAAAAAAAAATACTTAAAGAAATAAAGCACAAAGAAGAAAAAAGCAAATTCCAGAACCAGAGAAGAGATGAATCTCACCAGATGGACAAGTAAGCAAGGAAGAAATAACAATATATCAAACAGAAAATAGAACTCAAAATGACAGGAAGAAAACCTTATCTCAATAATAACATTGAATGGAGACAAAGCTACTTAGACCTCCAGGAAGATGGTGCTCAAGGGAAGCAGCACACACCAGTCCTGCTGACGCCCAATCTCCATTGCCTCAAAAACAGCACTCTACAAAGTCAGAAAATAATATCAGTAGAGGAATAAAATGATAGGTAAAAGGGACAGGGAAAAAGAGGATTAGAAGACCGATCAGAGAACAGAAAGAAACCCACCCGCCATGCAGCATCAGGTGTGGAGATGGCACCATCTTGCCTCACAGCAACCAACTCCAGAGAGGAACAAGAAAACAACCAAGGACCTGAAGTGAGCAGCTGCAGACCATTAGGGTTGTAAGCCATCAGTTCTACCACCACAAACACTGGCTACAACTTCCAGCAGTGGCAGCCAAACTCACCACACCCTCCAAGGTTCCAGAGCAGAACTCGAAACCAAAAAAGAAACCTGCCAGTCTCGTGGCCCCAGGTACCACAACAGTGCCATCTTGCCTCACTGCATCCAATTCCAGGAAAACATCCAAAGACCTTAAGTAAGGAGCTACAGATCATTGGAACTGTAAGTCATTGATTCTTCCTGCGCAAACATCGGCTACAACTTGCAGCAGCAGCAGTGGCCGAGCTCACCATGTCCTCCAGAGATCCAGACCAGTGTGTAACAAAAATGTAAGTGAAGCCAAAATCCCTGCAGGAGAAGACCCAGTGTGGTGCCCCCAGAGACTCACGCAGCCTCAATAAATGACTGAATCTGAGACTATGCAGTTCAGCCCACAAAGGAAGGAATAGAGTCTACAACTTGCAGCAGTGGTGGCCGAGCTTACCACACCCTTCAAAGATCCATAACAGCGCTCAATAATACCATATGTTAAGCTGCAGTTCCTGCAGAAGGCCCAGCGCAGTGACCCCAGTGACTTGTGCAACCATGATAAACTCCCTGGATCTGATACTATGCGGCTCAACACGAAGAAGTGGGGATGGGGTCTGCTCTTAGACATAGCAGAGGTTCAGAGAGACTCAGGCTGTGGTCAGATAAAAGTGTGGGGGGAGATCTAAGCTTAACACTAGACTTAACGAGATCTCCAGAATCTGCACAGACCACCCAATCATGGTGAACAGGGAGAAGTCAGACTAGCCCAGCCCTAGCTGTGGAGAACAGAGACACTTACATTGAGTTTGGTCTCAGAGGCATACGCCACCTAAAGAGGAAGGGAGATGCCAAGGCTCCAAATCTGTGGAAAGTGTGAAGGGTGACATGCACTTAACACTAGATCCAGCCCCGTTGTTACCAGCCATCAGAATAGAATGAGAAAGACTCAGAGAACCAGGCTTACAACAGGAAAGATTCCAGTGGCACTCGGTATCTGCACAGAGAGAGACTGCAGAGGCCCAGTCTGCTGAATATTCATTTATTCATAAAGTTGCATTAATTTGTTGTTGAGGTTGTTTTGGGGTTTTGTTCATTTTTGTGTGTGTGAGGGTGTATGCCTATAATTTTTACACTCTTCCAAACCCCCTCCCAAGCTTCTTCCCTTGTACATACCTATTGCCTTCTCTCTATCCCTTTTCTTTCTTTTTTTTCTCTCTTCTTCTTTCTTCCTTGTCTTGTATTAAATCTACTTCATATCACTATACGAGAAACTCTACATTGGTTACTAGAATACTGCTACATTTTCATTATCTCTAATCTCTAATATATACTACCTTATCAAACTCATACTCTCATTCTATTCAATCCTATCTGAGGCTTTACCCTATTCTTCCATTTACAACTTCACTTCCCTCCTCATTCAATCTTCACTGTTGAATACAACTTGCCCTTGGATATACCAGCTGACACCTAGAGACTGAGAGCAACTATCAAAAGCAACAGATACAAACTTCTGAAATCATGAGAAGGAGTAACAGAAAGGCAATAAGCTCCCACAACACCACAATAACAGAACCTAACAGCAGAATTGCAGAGATCTCCAGAAGGTCAAATCAGGAATGTACAGTAGAAATAATACAGGACTTCCAGAAAGAATTTAGAAAGACTGAAATAAAGGATGCAATCATTAAAGTGAAGGCATCAATTCAAACTATAAGCAATCTATTAGACCACATGGACAAATAAAATCTCACTCCTAGAAGATGATCACTCCAAAAACTAATGCATAGTATATAACTTGTAAAAAAACAATTGTTCAGCATGAGTTGAACATTAAAGAAATATGGGCCCATTTTAAAACAGCTAAAATAAGAATAATTGGCATAGAGGAGGGAAAAGAAGGTGAAAACAAAGTGATCAACAATCTTTACAAAGAAGTAATAGCAGAAAATTTCCAAAATATAGAGCATGAGGTTGATACAAAGGTACAGAAAACTTATAGACACCTTTTTAGACAAGATCAGAGAAAAGGTTCCCCAAGCCAGGTAATAGTCAAAATGACCAATGTAGAAGCCAACGAGAGAATATTAAAGGCAACAAAAACAGGAGGAAGTGACATTCAGAGGGAAACCAATTAGAATCACTGCAGACTTCCCAAACCAAGTCAAGAAAGCCAGAAGGGCATGGAGTAACATATTCCAAACTCTAAAAGAAAATGACTTGCAGCAAAAATTTCCTACCAAGCAAAACTATCTCTCAAATTAGATGGGGAAGTAAAAATCTTCTACAACAAACAGAATCTGAAGGAATTTATGTCTTCAAAACCAGTGCTGAAGAAAATACTCAAAGAGATTACCTAAAAAGAAGAAATATGTAATACACACCAGGACCAGAGAATCAAGAATTTCCATACAGCAGACAACTAAGCAAAGAACAGTATCTCAAACAGAAGTAAAATCCCAACATGTTAGAAAAAAAATCATCACTCAATAATCACACTAAATGTAAATGGCTTCAACTCCTGAATAAAAATACATAAAGTGGCAAAATGGATTAAAACCTAGAATACATCTATCTGCTGCCTGCAAGAAAGACATCTTACAAGTAAAGATAGTAACAAAATTAAGGTAAAGGACTGGAGCAAGGTAATCCATGCCAAGAGAACTCGAAGACAAGCAGAAGTAGTAACTATGATATTAGGCGAGTTAGACTTCAAGTCCAAGCTTATAAGAGACAAAGAATGTCATTTTTTACTGGTAAAAGGAACAATCCATCAAGAGAAACTAATGATAGTCAACATTATTTATGCTCCAAACATAGGTGCAGTTACTTTCATACAAAAAAAAAAAAAAACTCTTTAAGCTAAGACACATCAGAAGAGACAAAGTGAGTCACTTCTTATTAATATAAGGAACAATCTAACAAGAAGATTTATGATAGTAAAGACTTATGCCCCAAATGTGGGTGCACTCACATTTGTAAAACAATGTCTTCAGGACACCAAGTCTCATATAGACCCAAATAAAATTAAATTGGGAGACTTCAACACACCATTCACACCACTAGATCTATCTTCCAGACAAAGATTAGAGTAAAGACTCTTCAGACCTAAAGAACACAATAAACCACATGGACCTAATAGTCATATACAGAATATTTCAACCAGCAACAAATAAATGCTCATTCTTCTCAGCTGCCATGGAACCTTATCCAAAACAGACCACATCCTGGGCCTCAAAGCAAGAACCAGAGAATTCAAAAAATGTAATAGAATTCCCTGCATCTTCTCAGATCACAATGGAATGAAAGTAGTAATCAACAATACTCAAAGAAATTACATAAATACATCAAGACTGAATGATATACTCTTGAATGAGGACTGGATCAGAAAAGAAATAAGGGGGAAAATTCCTGGAATTAAACAAAAGACAGGACATACCAAAATTTATGGGACACTTTGAAGGCAGTGTTGAGAGGAAAATTTATAGCATTGAGTTCCCACAAAGAAAAACAGCTATCCCTCTGATAGAGAATATATAGAATATACAAAGAACTTAAAAGACTAATTTAAGTGAAATTATTTTTAGTGGAATAAATAAATAAATCAAAATATGGGCAATTGAATTGAATAAATACTTCATAAAAGAAGAAATACAAATTGCCAATAGGTACATGTAAAATGTTCAACATCATTAGCCATCAGGGAGATGCATATCAAAACTACACTGAGATTCCATCTAACTCCAATCAGAACAATAAGCATAAGAACTCAAATAACAATAAATGTTGGCAAGGTTGTGGGGAAAGAGGAACTTTTCTACACTGTTGGTGGGATTCCAAACTAGTTTAGCCACTACAGAGATCAGTGTGGAGATTTCTCAGAAAGTTGGGAATGGACCCACCATATGATACAGCTATACCATGCCTGGGTATCTTTCCAAAAAGGCTAAAATCAGAGAACTACAATGATATATGCATACCCTTGTGCAGAGCAGCACAATTCACAACAGACAAATTATGGAACCAACCTAGATATAACATGAACAGATGAATAGATTACAAAATTATGGGAAATACACACAATGGAATTCTACTCAGCAATAAAGAAGAAAAAATTACATCATTTGCAAGAAGATTGAAGGAACTGAGACCTAATTATGTTAAGTGAGATTAGTCACAGAAAGTGAAGGGTCATATGTTTTATCCAATTTGCAAAAGCTAGGGAGCAACTGAGATACCACAGGGACTCCAGACAATAGAGGAGAAACCTCACTGGAGCCAGAGAGGTGGTCTAAGGGAAGGGGAGGAAAAAGACTGAGGTTCATTAATGGAAATACTACCTTTGACTATGTGTATATATGTTAATATGCAAATGTCAATCGATGTATTCTAGATCAGGAAAGGCGGAAATTGGGAAGTGTAATGGGCCCACCAAGTGCGCTGTGCATGTATATCATTGTCAACATAATTTATATTATGATGTGAGACTATAATATACCAATAAAAGCACATTATAAAAAAATAAAAATATAAGAACATGAAACCCTTTCTTAGTCCCTATGTTTTAAGAGTTAAGATGCCTTTTCCTTTTCATTTTTGAAACACTGGTAAGAAAAAAATTAGCATTGGTATTGTACATATTTATTGTTTTAATGTGAAACTAAGTTAACAATTAAAATATTCATTATTGGGTAGGCCATTCATTTGAACCACCCCCCATGCCATTCTGGCACGGGGCTGTGACTATCTTCTGTATTTCTATCTTTTTAGTAAACTTCTTTAAATCTTCAGCAAGAGTCTGGGCTAATGTATGTTGACCCTTAGCTCAGGACAAGAACACGTGGTTTTTCTGTTTTTTTCTGTTTTTCTGTTTCTTTGGGGAGTTTTCAGGAAATTATTCCCAGGTGTCTAACAAAGATCCCTGGGGACAGTTTCCAAAACCATAACATATTTGGCGCCCAACGTCTTGGGGCAACATAGGGCACATGGCTCTGTAGTTTTCATGGGACTTTTTGGGCAGTGGGTTGGTGGGCAACAGCAGCTTTAGCTCTAGCTGTAGAGCTGTTGAGCTTTAAAACAACTATAGAGCAGCCTTTGCATCACAGCATCTCTGAAAGTGAATTCCAGGGCATCTCACTGGTGGCCCGAAAGCCACTGCATCTTGAAGGTCAGTAACCCTCCCCAAAATGGAACCAGATCCTGGTGGATGACTAGATTGCCAGCGCCAACGGGCTCTCTGGAACTGTGGAGACCCCCCCCCTTCCCCCGCCACAGACTAGCTACGGCAGAATCTCCTCCAGGGGAGGGAAAAATTCCCCATTAAATAGCGTAGGCATGATAGGCCCAATGAGTGCCTGTCCATTCTACCCACATTACAGATGGGACACTTTTTAAAGCCCTATACAAAGCTAAATCTAAAAAGAAATGCCCATGGCCCACCTTCAGAAAGCTCCCCAAAAAGGAGATGCCAGCCAGCACCAAACAGGAGATGCCAGCCAGCACCCATTTCCAAAATGGTAGTAAGTTTTTTATTTTTTTTCCTGTGGTTAGAAACAGGTTCTAGAGCCAGGAGTGGTGGCACAAGCTTGTAATCCCCAGCTTGGGAGGCTGAGACAGGAGGATCACGCAGGTTCGAAGCCAGCCTCAGCTGCCTTAAGAGACCCTGTTTCCAAATAAAATATAAAATAGGTCCAGGAGTGTAACCCAGAGGTAGAAGGCCCCTGGGTTCCATCCCCAGTACCACCAAAAAAAAAAAAAAAAAAAAAAAAAAAAAACAGGTTCTAGGGAGATAAAGCTAGCTTGCTTTGGGCGGCAGCATCTAGGAAGCGTGGCCATTAGCAACTCCGGCCACATGCACCCTGTTGGTCTGTGAACTATGGCAGTTCATAGTCCCTAGCACCTATTGAAAGCCTGAATAGGAAAGCTTCTCCAAGAGCTCAAGAAAAAGCCTGAGTCAAAAGTTTTAGCCAGATAACTGCTAGGCAGGCTTGCTAGGTGATCAGCCCCACCCAGGAGGCATTGTCTGGCATTCAGCAGGCAGTCACAGCTCCATTTGCATATGAAAGCCCTCAGGAGAGGAAGCTCAGAAGGAGGCCATGCCCGACTTCATGGCAGCTCAGGATTCTTAGACACAACAAAAATTACAGACTAATTTCAGGGAAGCAAATTAATAAGGTTACTTTTTTTTTTTAAATGGCAATATTTTCAACTAGAAAACCTCATTGAGAGGAGGGACTGGTAGAAGGGGCAAATCAGAGCAGAATGGAGGGTGGCTAAAGTGCAAGCCTGCATTGCCCTTCTGGTGGACTGCGAGGCCACTCTCAGGGATCCATGCACACAGGCATCCCAGCTGGATGCCCCCAGTTGGGCTACTAGCTTTAGGGAATGCAGGAAACTTCATCTGGACAGAGAAGGGCCATGCAGCTCAATCGGATATGGGAATATGGAGCTAGGGGAAAGGGTGGCAAAGCCCCTTCCCATTTAATACCCTCCCGGTGGGCAGCAAACTGGTAGGAGCTCCTCTGGTAACAAGGAGATATAATGTCAGGAAACCAACTTTGTCTTTTCACTGACATCACTAAAGTTATTGTTCAAAGTTTTAATTTCAACCAGTCTTAGCTAAACTGTAAACTCCTAAAAAGCGGTGCAAGTAGACCTCTGAAATGTGATTAAATACAATATACATTGCTTTTAAAGTTCTTTTTCCTTTGACAAAATTAATGTTTTAGACACTAGTGATGTTTATCTAATGTCCTGGTTTTCTGTGGTAATTTATAATACAGTTTTTAAGGTGTGTGATCAAATATGATATGCATTGTCTTTAATTTTATTCCTTTTGCAAAATTAAGGTTTTAAGGTGCTAGTGATATTTACCTAATGTCTTATAATTAAATTATTAAATTGGGGAAATGCAGAATGCAATGCTTTAAAATGGTCTTAACTTCATAAGGCTTAAAGTACCACTTAAGTCTTTTAAATGGGAAACAAAAACCAGGATAGAAAAATCAGAGGGTTAAGTAAGTTGTAAAACATTGGTGGGATGTTCGTTTGTTTCTAAGTTAAATCCTAAGATTGTCCCAAATGGGAAAGAAAGGACCAGGATAGAAAAATCAAGAGGGTTAAAACAACTTATAAAGCATTTAAAGCAAATTATAAAGTGTTTGTGGTACATTTGTTTGCATATGTGAAGATGGTTTTAAACTTATGTTTCGCCCATAGTTTCCAAATTATATGGTTAAGTTTGTCTTCAATGAAGTTAAAACCATTAAGTTCCAGGATTATACAGGCACTCAAATTTGTGTCTTTTCACTTTTCCTAATTGTACTCATTTTTCTGGATTAATTGAACAATGCGGTAGTTCATTTTTGGTCTTTTTCCAATGTTACATGTTCAATAGCTAAAGGATGCTATCTTACACCCTCTGGCTACAGCAGTGACACAGTGCAATAGAAAATTCCTTAATATTACAGTGCTGGGCAAATCATAGTTCTCCCATAGGACTGGTAATATAGGTAAAAGATACAAAAACAATATTTTCTCATATAGCTCAACAGTCAAGACTTTAAAATTTAACGAATCAGTCAAAGCCTTTTAATACCAATTTTGCTGTTATTCAGCTTCAAGCCACTCTATTAGATACTGGCATATATATTAAAATTTAAAAACAGTACCCTAATGATATAACATATAAGAAATCATCTAAAATCTTTATTCAAATTACCTCAAACCCTATTCCAGGTCTCCACAGTACTAATTTCTGGATTCACGTGGTACAAAATAAACTAAATACATCCCACCTTTGTGTGTTTCAGCTTAATTCAGCAAAACAGGTTTTAATTTCTCATTTAAGTGCTATTTTTTTGGGTTTTCATGGTTAATCTGTATTGTGTTGTCTCATAGGGTTAAGCTATCCGACATCAGATGGTGTTACAGACAGAACCTGACAAAGACATCTATCAAAGCCATGCCAATTACATACACCTATACCCTAAGCCGGGGCCCACTTTCACCCCTGTTCAGCCTTAAGAAGCTCAATGAGAATAGGAAAAGAACTCAAACTTTCACTATTTGCAGATGACATAATACTATATTTAGAAAACCCAACAAACTCAACCAAAAGGCTTATAGAACTGATCAACAAATTCAGTGAAGTATCTGGATACAAAATCAACCTTAAAAAATCAGAAGCTTTCCTGTACACCAACCATAAATCCACTGAAAAAGAAATTCAGAAAACGCTTCCACTCAGGATCTCCCACAAAAAAATAAAATACTTAGGAATAAATTTGACCAAGGAGGTAAAAGATCTCTAGAAAGAAAATTATAAAACACTGAAAAAAGAAATTGAAGAAGATCTTAGAAGATAGAAGGATCTTCCATGTTCATTGATTGGCAGAATAAATATCATTAAAATGGCCATCCTCCCAAAAGTGATCTACAGATTTAACGCAATGCCCATTAAACTACCAAGATCCTTTCTCACAGACATAGAAAAATCAGTTCTTAAATTTATCTGGAATAACAAAAAGCCCAGAATAGCCAAGGTAGTTCTCAGCAACAAAAACCATGCAGGAGGAATCACAATACCTGACTTTAAACTATACTACAAAGCCATTGTAATAAAAACAGCATTGGTACTGGCAAAAAAACTGATACATAGACCAATGGACTAGCTGGCTTTCGGCAGTCAACCACTAAGTCGAGCAAGGGAGGGAGGGAAGGGGAGGGAATGGGATGGGAATTGGGTAGGGGTTAAATCAGTGATGTGTGCATGTCTCTACACACAAGTTTTTTACCCCAATATGATGTATGAATATAATACACCAATAAAATTTTTTTAAAAAAGAAGCTCAATGAGTCATCGCCCTTATTCCTTTGCTATGGGTACATGTATAATAATAATGGGAGAAAAATCTATGGAAATTGAGCTCATGTTAAATGTTTATAAAATTATAAAAATCAAAATGTATTTTCTGTATCTACCTTTGGCCTGACAGGTGTCAGGAAGTTACTAGACAGAGGGGGGAATGTACCAGTATTGGGAATGGCCTAAGAAGATTTGAGAAAGCGATGATTATTAATATATTCCAAAAAATGGGTGAGGGGCAAATCTGTGAAAGGACTTGGTTTCTTTCTGCCTAGAAGCAGGCAATTATTCCAATGTAAATTAACCTAGCTAAAGGTAATTAGCAAGTCTATAGGAGAGGGGAACTAGGACTTCCTCATCCTCATTCTAAAGACAGGTTTATGTAATAATTGGGTAATCTAGCTAGGATGGGAGGAGGGGTCTTCGTGAAAGGAGACATCTTGCCACACCTTGCTGGGGAAGGAACCTTACAGGGACGTTTACTACATCAGAATTATGTAAACAAGATGGAGGTCATGGGTATAAAAAGTCCAGCCCATATGTATCTTTGGTGGTGTATTCATTTGAACCACTTCCCCATGCCATTCTGGCATGGGGCTGTAACTATCTTCCATATTTCTATCTTTTTAATAAACTTCTTTAAATCTTCACTAAAAATAAAATAAAATATTCATTATTCTTGGTTTTAAAAAGAAGCAGCTAGGTGTGGTGACATACTCATAATCGAGTACTTAAGAGGCCAAGATAGGAGGATCACAGGTTTGTATTAAGCCCTGTTTCAAATGAAAAACAAAATATAGACAGGGGTATAGCTCAGAGGTAGAACATCTCTGGGTTCAATCCCCAGTACCAAAAACAACAGCATCAACTACTGTGAGTAAGTGTTGGGCTGACACTTATGTCAACCTCCTTCTTGCCTGAACTAGTGTTCATTCCACTGTGCCACACACCTGCCTGAGAACTTGCCACAACCTGCACTTTACTCAACAAACCTACTCACTGACAGATAAAACACTGTTTGTACTATTGAACACACTGAAGAGAATGTCATTTAGATAAATTTTCTGTTGCTGAAAATGCAAGCTTTTACTCTATCACAGTAATTCTACCACAGTAATTCTAATCACACCATACAAAAACTAGCAACCTACAGAATTCACCTTTCTGGTGAATATGGCCTTAGAGGTCCACAGTCTGCAGAATTACATGGTAATTCAAGACTTGAGAGGTTACAAAGTAAACAGGCAACAGAAGATAAATGTAAACACATCAGTGACTCTACCTATATGAAACTGTTTTAAAATTATCTATAGATAATTTTCAATATTCGCCTCAACAATATTCACCGTACCACCTAAGTGAAAACTAAAGAGTACAATAGTATTCACCTAAATTTTGGAATTGTGAGCTCTGGAGAAAACAAGTCTATTGCAATACAGAGCAGCTTTTCCATAGACAAAGTGGAAATGTTCAGTACATTGTACCAGTGAAAGATGAACTCTGGAAGCACATAATTGACTACAATAAATTGGAGTAACCACTTTTGCATGAGACAGAAGGCTGCTGATTCACAGTTCTGGAAGTATTTAATGTTTTCAGGACTATTAAATGACTCTTATAACTGCGAGCATGTATATAAGTAACATAAGTGTGATTTTTTTTTTTTTTGCTCTTTTTGCTTCTATCAGAGAGACAGATTTTGAAATATTACACAGGACAATATCAGATGTGAGGTGTCATTTCCAGGAAACTGGAACAAATAGAATTTTCATACTTTGTCAAAGGGCAATAAATTGGTATAGAAAACTGACTGGAATATCCACCAAAACGGTTTACATAACCCCATAATCCAGCAATCCCATTCTAGAATTAGGTGCTCAGAATTTAGACATGTAGAGAATAATCACAGCAATATTATTTACAAAATCCAATGGCATTACTAGGAGTCTGTAAAAGAAAAGATGTTCATAAGAGAATAGCTATTATTCATGTAATTACACTATTCATATAAACAGACATTATTTATACAGTATACTATTACACAGCAGTGAAAAAGAATTACTGCTAAACACAACTGAATGTCATAGATACAATGTTAAATAAGTGAATCCAAACACATAAGACTTCATACTCCATTTATATGTAGGTCTCAAGGTTAGACTTCACCAATCTCTAGTAATAAATGATATAGTAACAATAATCTTTTATTTTTGAGGTAAAGGAAAGTCTCAAGTAGCAGGAATTATGATATATGAATCCACTCCACTAGCATCTGTGTATTTCACTTTAAGTAAGTTATGACAGTAAAAGACAAAAATCAGAAGGGCTGGAAATGCAATGAAGTGACAGAGGACTCGTCTAGCATGTATGAGGTCCTAGGTTCAATCCCCAGCACTGCACCTACCAAAAAAAAAAAGAAAAAGAAAAAAGAAAGACAAAAGGAAGGGAGAGGAGGAAGCAGAGGAGGGAGTGAACAACACAAAAGGAATCAGAAACGTTGCCACATTATCTCAGGCAAATAACCTCTTCAAAACTGTTTCATCATCAATAAAAGAAAAGAATAATAGTCCTGCCAAACTTAAAAAAAAACACTGCTATGAAACTGAAATCAGTTTCTATAAAACATCAGATTATTGTAAGGTATACTATTATTATTATCTGATATTCAGGAAGTAAAAGGCAATGTTATATTCTAACTAAAAACTTCCCAGAAACTGGCCTCCAAAAATGATCATTCAGTCAATATTGATAAAATACCTAGATTAAGTTAAAATATAGTCTTGCAAAGAGTAATTTCACTTTTGACTTACAAATTTATAAATCTTCAAGTAGTATTTGAAATGTAATTTGCAAATTACTCATATAATCCAACTGCGGGACTATTAAGACTATTACAAGAAAAAAATATTGCTGATATAATTAAAAAGCATATTTTATTTCTAAATTATTGTCTTAAATATAACTTCCAGGAATACATTTAATATGTAGTGTTAGGGTACCTCATTATTATCAATAGCATGCTTTCAAATAGACATGTAAAGGAAGTCTTGTGCTTAAATACTTCACCACTTAACTTTCTTTTGCATTGCCAGAATATATCTCCAGGCAATTCTTCCAAAAAACAAAGTCTGATCAAAAAACAAAGTCAGCCAGGCATGGTGGCATATGCTTGTAATCTCCACGCTTGGGAGGCTGAGACAGGAGGATTGCGTAGGTTTGAAGACAGCCTCAGCTACTGAGTGAGGCTCTCAGAAACTTAGTGAGACCCTGTTTCCAAATAAAATATTTTAAAAAAATAGGTCTGGGAGTATAGTTCCAAGGGAGAGCCCCTGGGTTCCACACCCAGTACCACCAAAAAAAAAAAAAAAAAAAAAAAAAAAAAGTCATGGGTTATCTTTCTTCCTTTTCCTAATACACATTCTGCATATGTGTCTTAAAGATTCCCAATGTTTACAAGTATCAACTTTGTGATAGAAAACTAAAGGACAATGAAAAACCATCAAATAACTGTTTGGGGGTGAATATCAATCCACACTCTTGAAATCAACAGTGTCAGATTAGCACCAATGTTGTAGTCCATGACCCCCATGGATCCTGAAACTAGAAACTGTGCTGAACACGAGATTTTTTTTTTCTTATACCTATGATAAAGCTTATAAGTTGGAACAGTACAAAAGTAAAAATAATAAGACAATTATAACAGACTACAATAAAAGTTATCTAAAACTTATGAATATTTATTTCTGGAATTCTCAGTACAATATTTCAAAACACAGCTGACGACCAGTAACTGGAAAGCAAAGCCATGGGTGAGGAGTAACTGCCATAACTACTGTGAGCTATGAAGGCCCCAAGACTTCAGAGCACATCGCTAGAGTCAACCACAGTTTAGGAACAGGCCTGCACCACAAGAACTACTGATACAGCCCACTGATGATGGCTTGCTAGGGAGTACTTTTGAGGGGATTCATAACCAAAGTGATAAAGAAGTAAATCAAGGGCATCCTTCACCTCTTCTTGAGGACTAGAAAGAATCATATCACTACAACATTAAATTAAATCAAAGCCAAAGCTATAAAACCAACCTCCACTCACAAGCATATTAGAACTACCACAAAAGACAACTTAAAGGAATGTGGCCAAAAGCCAATGGAACGTACTTCCCCTACCATTCTAAAATGATGCCATTCCATGCTAAAACTTGAAAGAATTTTGAAACATTATGCTAAGTGAAGAAGTGTACAGTTTCCTTCTATGAACTGTTAAAAGAAGCAAACACAGATATATAAAGTAGATTAGTGATCGTCAGGGTTGGAAGAGGAGAGGAGGAATGGGGGAGCCCACTGATGTGCACAGGGTGATTTTTGTTTTCTGAGCTTTAAAAATGTTAAAAAGTAGACTGTGGCAATGGCTGTACTACTGCCCAAGTCTATTCAAAACCACTGAGCTGTAAATGAATGGATTTTACAGAAGGGAACATATTTCAATAAAGCTAATTTTTTTTTGGTGGTACTGGGGTTCCTGGAAACCCTTCTATCTCTGGGCTACACTCCCAGACCGATTTTATATTTTTATTTGGAAACAGGGTCTCTTAAGCCAGCGCGGCTGGCTTCAAACCTGCGTGATCCTCCTGTCTCCGCCTCCCCAGCGCGGAGATTACAAGCATTCACCACCATGCCAGGCAAGCTATTTTTTAAACACTAAATAACACTGGAAATGTACTTTACTCCCACCAGTTACATACCCAAGCGCTCCAGAGCCACAGGCAACTAGAGGCAGCCATGATGGATGGTGCAGATAAAGAACCTTCTCATCACCACAAGAAACTCTATCAGATGAAGCTGCCCTAGGACACTGAGAGGTAAAGTGAACAGGCAAGGAAGAGACCTGGAAATTCATGTCACCCTCTACCAGGAAACAGTGCCCTCTAGAAATAACAGAGGGTAGCCGGGTGTGGTGGTGCACGCTTGTAATCCCCGCGCTTGGGAGGCGGAGACAGGAGGATCGCGCTGGTTCGGAGCCAGCCTTGCTGGCTTAAGAGACCCTATTTCCAAATAAAAATATAAAATAGGTCTGGGAGTATAGCCTGGAGGTAGAAGGGCTTCCACGAACCCCAGTACCACCAAAAAAAAAAAAAGAAAGAAAGAAAGAAAGAAAGAAAGAAAGAAAGAAAGAAAGAAAGAAAGAAATAACAGAGGGTAAACCAAGTCCACAATATATGCAGCCACAAACTAGACACAGTGGAATGCAGACATGAGGGGCATGCCAGTCTCCTACACATAGGTGGAGGAGAAAATGGGCAGGAGAAAAGGAAAACAAGTTGACAAAACTTCCCAGTTTTTCTATTCTTCCAATGTTGGTGACAGATCACAGTGTTCTTTTGTCAGAGCATCAACCTAACAATCCACTTTCAAGGTCATGCAGGTTCCTCAGAAGAGATTATTTATTATTTCACTGAAAAAATCAATTAAAAAAACTAAACAGAAAGGATAAGCAGACAAAATCTGATGTTGTGTATTATTTTCACAACTAAGACAATATAAGAGTTTAAGAAAATTTATTTTATATGATGTTAATTACATTAAACTGCTGGAAATAATCCACTCAATTTATGATGATGCTTCTGTGGATAATTTAAAAGATAAGACAAATCTGTTCTCATTTTGCAGCAGAAAAAAATCTTTATTGTTGTTGCCATATACTGCCACCAAGTGGCAACATTATTTACTGCAATTTCTCATATAGCTTTTCTCAACTTTTGAAAACTCAAGGAATTTTAAAAAATGATATTGAGATATCAAAAGGTCTAAGTAGGTAATGTGGCTTAAAGAAGACCTAATCTAATTCCAGCTCAGCTACTTCCAGAATAATTCTTTTACTAATCACTTTGCTTCATTAGTTTTTGCCTCCTATTAGCTGTATGACCTCAGGCAAGCTGGTTTGTCTTCTCCATAAAAGGTAAATAATATGATAGCCTACACTGAAGAAAGAGTGTGACTATTAAAGTGATGAAAATTTATCCAGGAGTGGTGGCGCATGCTTGTAATCCCTGTGCTTGGGAGACTGAGACAGGAGGACTGCACAGGTTCAAAGCCAGCCTCACCTACATAGTAAGACCCTGTTTCCAAATAAAATATAAAATAGGTTTGGGAGTATAGCCCAGAGGAAGAAATCCCCTGGGTTCCACACCCAGTACCACCAAAAATAAATTAATTAATTAAATTAAGTGATGAAAATTTAAAATGATTAAAACAATACCAGGTATATAGAAAGTACTCACAAATATTAGCACCCAGGTTAAGATTCACCCCTTAAGCTAGGTATAGTAGTACTCGCTTATAATCCCAGTACTTGGGAGACTGAGACAGAAAGATCACAAGTTCCAGGATAGCCTCAGCCAGTAGTGAGACTCTCAGCAACCTAAAAAGACCATGTTTCAAAAACAAAAAGTAGGAACTTCAGGGAAGATGGCGACAGAGAAAAGGGGCATTTACAAGTCCTGCTAACAATCGATCTCTAGTACCACTAAATCAGCGCCTTTCATAGCCAGAAAACACCATCAGTAGATAAATAAAAACTGTAAATACAAGGGACAGGTAAAAAGAAGGCTAGAAGAACAACCAGATACCAGAAAAGAAACTAGCCTTCAGTGCTGTGGCCGGAGCCGCACCAGCGCCATCTTCCCTCGCAGCACCAGGCTCCACAGAGGAGAGGGTCTCAGAACGGAGCTCAAAACCAGAGAGGAGATACGCTGGCCTCACTGTCCAGGATGTGGAAGCAGTGCATACTGCCGGCGGCAGCAGCGAGTTCAGCAAACTCAGCATATCAGAACACTCAACAACCCACCAGGCTGCAGAGAGGAGGGGTGGACAGTGAGCTGAGATGAGCAGCTGCGGAACAGCTGGGTGTAATTCAGCAGTTTTTTCGGTGCAAGGAGCGTCTAAAACTCCCTGGGGCCGGGCTCAGCACACCCTGCAGAGACTCAGAGCAGAGCTCAAAACCAGAGAAGAAATACACCAGCCTCACAGCTGAGGAAGTAGTAGCAATGTCATATTGCCAGCGGCAGCAACAGCGAATTAACCGAGTCCAAAACAACTACAGACCAGCGCACTCAACAAACGTGAGTCAAATTGCAGCTTCTAGAGGAGAAATTCCAGTACTGCACCCCAAGGAACTTGCACAGCTTTGATAGTCTCCCTGAGTCTGAGATTTTTGCAGTCAAACCCAGTGTGGGAGTGGTGGAGGCAGAGATAACACACCACAATCACAGCTCCCCGTGGGGGCACGCCCAGCCTGGCACCCCCATGGTCTCAAGGAGCCTCGATTGACTCCCTGGTTCTGAGACTCTGCGATACAACTCAGTAAAGGAGTAGTGGTGACTGAGATACCACAGACTTGAGATCCAGAGGACCTTAAGTGAAGTCGTAGTGACCCAGGGAAGAATCGAGAGAAGGCATAAACTTCTGAAATCATGAGAAAGAGGAATAACAATGGAGCAATGAATGCCCACAACCCAACAACAGCAGAACCTGATAACACAGAAATTCAGAGATCTCTAGAAGATCAAATCAGGAAAATAACTGTAGAAATAATACAGGACCATCTAAAAGAATTCAGAGAGAGTCTAAAAGAGATAAAGGATGCAATTATTGAAGTAAAGGCATCAATGCAAACTATAAACAATCGATTAGACCACATGAAGAATAGAATCTCACTCCTAGAAGATGATCGCTCCAAAAATGAACGCATAGTTCTAATTTAGAAAAAAAATCCGACAACAGGAATCTGACATTGAAGAAATATGGGCCCATTTTAAGAGAGCTAACCTAAGAATAATCAGAATAGAGGAGGGAAAAGAAGGTGAAACCAAAGGGATCAATAATCTCTTCAAGGAAGGAATAGCAGAAAATTTTCCAAACATAGAGCAAGAGGTTGATACACAGGTCCAGGAAACTTATAGAACTCCCTTTAGACAGGATCAGAGAAGAGGATCCCCACGCCACATAATTGTCAAAATGACTAATGTGGAAGCCAAGGAGAGAATCTTAAAGGCAAGAAAAACAAAAGGCCAAGTGACATTCAGAGGCAAACCAATTAGAATCACTCCAGACTTCCCAAACCAAGTCATGAAAGCCAGAAGGATATTGGAGTAACATTTTTCAAACACTGAAAGAAAACAATTTCCAGCCAAAAATTTCCTACCCAGCAAAACTATCCATCAAATTACATGGGAATGAAGAAATTTATGTCTTCAAAACCAGCGCTAGAGAAAATACTCAAGGAGATTAACTGCAAAGAAGAAATAGGTAATACATGCCAGAACCAAACAAACAAGATTTCCCATCCAGCAGACAACTAAGCAAAGAAGAATAAACAGTATCTCAAACAGAAATAAAATCTTAACATGTAAGGAATTAAAAATTATCTCTCTATAATCACACTGAATGTAAATGGCCTCAACTCTCCAATAAAAAGACATAAAGTAGCAACATGGATTAAAAACCAGAATCCATCCATCTGCTGTTTACAAGAAAAACACCTTACAAGTAAAGACAGGAACAAACTCAAGGTAAAGGGCTGGAGCAAGGTAATCCATGCTAATGGAACTCGAAGACAAGTAGGAGTAGCAACTATGATATCAGACAAGTTAGACTTCAAACCCAAACTTATTAGAAAAGACAAAGAAGGTCATATTTTACTGGTAAAAGGAATAATCCAGCAAGAGGAAAAAACAATAATCAACATCTATGCCCCAAACATAGGGGCAGCTACTTTCATAAATCAAACTCTTTGTGACATGAAGTCACACATAAATCCCAACACAATAATACTGGGAGACTTCAACACACCTCTCACAATACTAGACCGATCTTCCAGACAAAGGGTCAGTAAAGATGCCTCAGAACTAAAGAACACCATTAACCAAATGGACCTGTTGGACACATATAGAATATTTCACCCAACTACAGCAGAGTTTACATTTTTCTCAGCTGCTCACAAAACCTTCTCCAAAAAAATCACATCCTGGGACACAAAATGAGCACTAGCAAATTTTAAAAATGTTACATACTTCCCTGTGTCATTAGAGACCATAATGGAATGAAACTAGAAATCAACTATAAGAAGACCCAGAAAAACAACATAAACATGTGGAGACTGAACACCACACTTCTAAATGAAGAATGGGTCATACAGGATGTAAGAGGTGAAATCAAGAAATTTCTAGAAACAAATGAAAATAAAGATACAACATATCAAAACCTCTGGGACACTTTGAAGGCAGTATTAAGAGGAAAATTTATAGCACTGAGTGCTCACAAAAGAAAAACAGAAAATCTTCAAATAAATAACCTAATGACACACCTCAAAGCCCTTGAAAAGCAGGAACAATTGAACCCCAAAGCCAGCAAAAGACAGGAAATTATTAAAACTAGAGCAGAAATTAACGAAATAGAGAATAAAAAAATACAAAAAAATCAACAAAACCAAATGCTGGTTTCTTGAAAAAATTAACAAGATAGGTAAACCACTAGCCAATAGCAATAAAGAGCTTACCATCAAAGAAAAGCCCAACACTAGATGGTTTCCCAAGTGAATTCTATAAAACCTTTAGAGAAGAGCTAACCCCAATGCTCCTCAATCTATTTCGTGAAATATAAACAACCGGGACACTCCCAAATACATTCTATGAAGCCAACATCACACTAATACCCAAACCGAATAAAGACAGTTCAAGGAAGGAAAACTACGGACCTATATCTCTGAGGAACTTGGATGCAAAACTATCAAACAAAATACTAGCAACAAACATTCAAAACCACATCAAGAAATCATACACCATGACCAGGTAGGGTTCATCCCAGGAATGCAAGGCTGGTTCAACATACGAAAATCAATCCATGTAATTCACCACATAAACAGAACCAAGGACAAAAATCACTTGATCATTTCAATAGATGCTGAAAAAGCATGTGATAAAATTCAACATCCATTTATGATAAAAACACTGCAGAGAATTGGAATAGAAGGAACATTTCTCAACATTATTAAGGCAATCTACAATAAGCCCACCAACAATATCATATTAAGTGGGGAAAAACTTCAAGAATTTCCCCTAAAAACAGGAAGGAGACAAGGATATCCATTATCACCACTTATCTTCAATACAGTACTAGAGACTCTAGTCAGAGCAATAAGGCAAGAAAAGGAAATCAGAGGAGTACAAATAGGAAAAGAAGAACTCAAACTTTCACTATTTGCAGATGACATGATACTCTATTTAGAAAACCCAACAAACTCAACAAAAAGGCTTACAGAACTGATCAACAAATTCAGCAAATTATCTGGATATAAAATCAATCTTTAAAAATCAGAAGCTTTCCTGTACACCAACCATAAATCCACTGGAAAAAAAAATTCAGAAAACACTTCCACTCAGGATCTGCCACAAAAAAATAAAACACTTAGGTATAAACTTGACCAAGGAGGTAAAAGATCTCTACAAAGAAAATTATAAAACACTGAGAAAAGAAATCGAAGATCTTAGAAGATGGAAGGATCTTCCATGTTCATGGATTGGCAGAATAAATATCATTAAAATGGCCATCCTCCCAAAAGTGATCTGCAGATTTAACACAATGCCCATTAAACTACCAAGATCATTCCTCACAGACATAAAAAAATCAGACTTAAATTTATCTGGAATAACAAAAAGCCCAGAATAGACAAGGTAGTTCTCAGCAACAAAAACGATGCAGGAGGAATCTCAATACATGACTTTAAACTATACTACAAACCCATTGTAATAAAAACAGCATAGTACTGGCACAAAAACAGACACATAGACCAATGGAGCAGAATAGAAGACCCAGAAACAAGTCCACACACTTTCAGCCAATTGATTTTTGACAAAGGGGCCAAAAACATACACTGGAAAAAAGATAGTCTCTTCAACAAATGGTGTTGGCAAAACTGGTTAACCATATGCAGAAGATTGGAAATTAATCCCACTTTCTCACCCTGCACAAGAGTCAATTCAAGATGGATCAAAGACTTGGAAATCAAACCAGAGGCCTTGAAGCTCCTTGAAGAGGGCATAGGTCCAACACTGCAACACATAGGCACAGATAAACACTTTCTCAACAAGACCCCAAAGGCACAACAAATTAAAACGCGAATCAATACGTGGGATTGCATGAAACTGAAGAGCTTCTGTTCAGCAAAGGAAACTGTCAAGAACCTCAACCAAGAGCCAACAGAATGGGAGAAGATTTTTTGCCACCTACCCCTCTGATAGAGGACTAATATCTAGAATATACAGAGAACTCAAGAAAATCAACACTAAGAAAACAAAGCATACAATAACAAAACGAGCAAGCAAACTAAATAGACACTTCACAAAAGAAGAAATTCAAATGGCCAATAAATGCATGAAAAAATGCTCAACATCACTGGCAATCAGAGAGATGCAAAGCAAAACTACCCTGAGATTTCACCTAATTCCAACTAGAATGGCAATCATTCAAAACACAAAAAAACAACAGATGCTGGAGAGGATGTGGAGAAGTGGGAACTCTAAACCATTGTTGGTGGGATTGCAAATTAGTGCAACCACTTTGGAAAACAGTATGGAGAATCCTCAGAAGAATGGGAACAAATCTACCATTTGATCCAGCAATACCACTTCTGGGTATCTACCCAAAAGAAAAGAAATCAAACTACCAAACTAATGCATGTGTATCTATGTTCACAGCTGCACAAGTCACCATAGCCAAACTATGGAACCAGCCAAGATGTCCATCAACAGATGAATGGATTACAAAACTGTGGGATATGTACACAATGGAATTTTACTCAGCCGTTAAAAAAAACTCAATTACATCATTTTGAGGGAAATGGATGGAACTGGAGGACATTATGCTAAGTGAGATTAGTCAGTCACAAAAAATAAGAAATCAGATGCTTTCCCTAGTATGTGAGAGCTAGGCAGAAATGGGTCTTAAAAGGAACTCTTGATGAAAAAGGAAATCCTATAGAGGAGCAATCAAGACAACCTAAATAAGGAGAAAGGAGGGGGGAAGAGGAAAATCTCTAAAACACACAATGTACTTAAACATATTGAAGTCAACCACTAAGCCAAACAAGGGAAGGAGGGACGGGGAGGAAATGGGGTGGGAATTGGGTAGGGGTTAAATCAGTGATGTGTACATGTCTCTACACACAAGTTTTTTACCCCAATATAATGTATGAATATAATGCACCAATAAAATGTTTTAATAATTAAAAAAAAAGTAAAAATGGCTAGGGGTGTAGCTCAGAGGTAAAATACCCCTGGGTTCCATCCTTTATACCACCAAAAATAAATAAGATTCACCCACTAAAATTCAAATATCATAAGAAGAGCTGACAGTACGATCAACTTAAGGTCTGCTTTTCAAGTTGATAAATACTGAAAACATAAAAGCCATCAAGAAAAATAAAAGAATAGGCTCAGGTTTGTGGAGCACTAAAGGGAGACCATCTTGTCCTTACAATGACCCCTGAAGCTATTCCATTTGGGATGTTGTACTGTGTATGAATCTTCCATATAAATTTGGTCTAACACACCATCAAATCAATCGGTCTTTTTTCTCCAATACACCGTACAAAAAATAACAACATAGCTATGTCCAGTGTCCTGGCAGGATAACTTTTACCTCCTTATATACATTGTAATAACTTGCAAATGCCTGAACAGCCATCAAGATAGGTTCATAGGTTAAATTACTCTGAACATATCTTTTTTAGAAAATCTACCAGTCTAAGATGTACAAGTTCAACAATTTTCAATATTTAAAACTGGTAGAAATTCAAGTCACATGAAGTAAAGATGACCAATTTAAATATTGGCTTGTGACTGAATAGCTACACCTCTTCTGTTCCATTTCCTCTCCCAACAATGCTCATCTAGGTCTATACCATGTTCTGATTCTACTTCAAATTCCCTTTCCTGGCCTAACACACTGTTAGTCAAATCCTTCAACTCATTCCCCAAGAAAAGCCTGGCTCCTGACTTTGAAAGTGGCTTCTGCTGCCACCTCCAGTCTCAGAACAGGTAACATACACACAGGCATGTTCCATTCAGATTATGAATGCTCCAGGAATCAGAATGGACATCAAGTGGCTTCCAGAGAGCTTAATTTGGGTCTATGTTAGATAAGTTAGACACAAAAATCTCTAAAGATGCTTTCCAGTATCCCAAGAGCATTTCTAACAAATGCTCACCTCTATTTCTGTCTCTTTTTTCCCTCTCTTTCTCTCAACCAGCTCCAGTCTTGCCCATCCCTGTTGTCTAAACTTAATGCTAGTTCCTGAGCTACTCTTACAAGACAGCAAAATTAAACCATGGGGGAAAGTTAAAACAAATAGGAAAAATAACAGTAGTCAAGAAACAAACTTGGGGACCCATGATTAGATCATTAACCTTTTGGCTCTGCAAAAGGTAGGGAGAGATTGGTTGAAAATGGGGGTGACGGAGTTCGAGTCTGACAGCCACACAGTTTACAAAGGCTTGGAGCAATCAGGGCCACAGAACATTTTAGTGCCACCACTGAACTCGGTTCCTTTTAACTAATGCACTGTTCACTTGTTGGTGAGAAAGTTACTAGATAATTTATCAGACAACTGAAATGTGAAGAAAGTGATTTCATGATCATCTGCTCTACTGATGTTCCTGAATTCAGACTCTGGCTTTGATTCTCGGGTCTAAAATAAAGTGGTCTGAAAAAAATGGCAAGGAAGGGAAAGTCTCATGTCTACTACAGAAAAAGTGACCTCCACAGACCATAAATATTTATATAGCTTTCATTATGGTTTGGATCTGAAATGTCCCCCAAATCTTCATGTTTGAAGGGTTGGCCCCCAAAGCAGTAATGTTCAGAAGGGGGTTTTAGGAAACATTTAGATCATGTGGGCTCTGACATATCAGTAGATTAATACATTTGATAATTAATGTATTGGTAATAAATTATAACAATTTAATAAATAAATTTAACAATAAATGTGCTGATGAATCAATCATTTGACTGGACTATTGGGAGGCAGAGGAAACTGTAGGCAGGTGGAGCACAGTTAGAGGAAGTATGTCATTGAGGGCATGGCCTTGGTACTGTATCTTGTCCCAATCTCCCTCTCTGTCCCCATTCCATAGATCCATTCCTTCTTTCTTCCCTCCCTTTCTCTTTCTCCCTCTCCCTCCTTCCCAGCTGTAGGAGCTGAGCAGCTCTCCTCTGCCACGCCTTCCACCATGATGTTTGGCCTCACCCTAAGCCTAGAGCAGAAGAGTCGTCCAACCATGGACTGAAGCAGTAAGTTAGAATGAGTCCTTCCTTCAAATTGCTTATGTCAGGTGTTCTGGTCACCACAAGGAAAAGATGAATAAAATAGCTTTGTAATACAATTAACCTAACTGGAGGTAGGTGAAGCATCAACCTATGGATTTATATTTGGGGAACTAATAAACACCCCTGAAATTTTAAATATCTGTATCTCAAAATAATTTCTTTTTCAGGCATTAAGAGGCCAGTGAATTAGGAGGAATGTACTTACATCACTTGAAGAGACTGTTCCTGTTTCAACAGCAACACCGCTACCACGCAGTTTCTATTATGAAATAAATGACTTATTACTTAGTTTTGTTTGAAATTTATCCTAGTTTATCCTCCTACAAAAGGGAGCTAAGTTATAATTTTCTCTAATCCTACTTTACAAATGAATGAGGATATAAAATAATCTAAATGTCATATTCTCCCAGATAATATCTTAATCAATATATCACTAAAAATGAAACCACAATCTGAATAAGCACCAGCTACATTTCAAAAGTGAAGGTAAGAAACATTTCCATTTCAAAATTTACTCACTGAATTACTTTTCCAGTATGATGACTGCCTTATCCTGAACTATCTGTATTATACTCTGTGGCAAAGCTTTTTGAAATAGGTGCCTGATAAAAGGAAAATACTTCTTGAGACTTAACACTAAGTTATCCATAGCAATACTAACAAGTTACAGTGATAATCAACACTTCAAATGTTATACAGAAATGGCCAAAGAAAAGGTAAGATGGAAAGTCAAAGGCTGAAAGTGCAAAAGAAAAAGTGATAAAGAATTTCTGAAAAGAAATATTTACTCTGTTTTTTTCAATTAATCTTATCTAAGTGTCAGGCACTTAGTAGATAATCTACCAATGTAAATATCTACAAAAAATATCACTGTAAAGCCAAAGAACAAAATATCCAAACTTATAGCCAACTTGGGCTTTTGGATTCCTACTAGAATCATGAAATCATGGTCCTGTTTATAAGGGAGAAAAACACTCATGGTAAAGAAAGACAGGCTTTTTCTAGGTAACATTATTATGACAATGAGCAAGGTAGCAAATAATATCCAAGTAATCGTACATTACTTGTTTAAAGAAGTCTGCCATTTATTCCTAAATGGAAGAAGAATGAAGAATAGCTATGAAAGAAGTTTCTGCCCACATCAAGAGAGAGAGTGCACTCAGAGCCCCACAGACGCAGTAACCAGATGACAAAAAGCAAAGCCAGCCGAGACTGCCCCTGGTGGCCTGCAGAGGCGCCATGAGCAAGAAGATCTTGCATAGCAGAGATGCCAAACCGCAAATGAAAGCCAAAGTTTGAGATAAAGAGTGCACTAGAAAGCATCAGCTAATACCAAGAAACTCAATTCTAATGAAAACTGTTAAAGACATTGAAATATTTCCTTCCACTAGTGATAAGAGAAATATTTCTCCCTCAGTTGTTGGACATGGTTGCAACTACATATCCATTAATTTTGATGATGCTAGTCATCTCAGGAATGGCAAAAATCATCTATGAGGCACAACAGCAGTGGTATTAGCATGAGTGTAAGTCTAACCTGAAGCTGCCCAAAAAGCCAGTGGCACACTTCAGCAATTACTTTCTTCTCTACCAATTTTTGTTTTATGAATTCAGCTACAATAGAGCCTTAAAAGAAGGCTAACACCAGACATGGTGGTGAACACTTATAACCTCAGTACTTGGGAGGCTGAGACTTGGAGGATCACAGGTTTGAGGCCAGCTTCAATAATTTAGCGAGACTTTCAACAACCTAGTGAGACCCTGTTTCAAATTCTTAAAAAGAGGTAGGACTCAGAGGTAGAATGCCAAGTGCAATTTATTAAAAAAAAAAAAAGCCACTAACTTTAAAGTAAATGAGATTGACTTGAAAGATAATTTCAAGATAGAAAAAGGGGGCAATGTTTCCTACTTAAACACTTTGATTCAAAATGATATACTTTTAGAAATTTGAAATCTCATTTTTACCAACCTATTTGTTATGTTTTCACCCACCTATTTGTTACATTTTAAATACTTTGTTTTTGAAATATCTCACAAACTCAGTAAAATCTTCAAGTCAGTGTCTTTTTTTTTTTTTTTTTCTTGGTGGCACTGGGGATTGAACACAGAACCCCTCACACACTTGTTTTTATTCTTTTTATTTTGAAACAGGGTCTCTCTAGGTTACACAGAGTCTGACTATTCCTGAAGCTAGCCTCAAATCTACAATCCACCTGCCTTCACCTCCCAGGTGTGTGTCATAAGGCTCAGCTTTCGTAGCTATTATGAAAGTACTTTACAAAACTAAACCCACAAAAAGGTTAAAATTTATGCAATTGAAATTAGAAAGATTTAGGTTTTTCGAAACATTCTATAATATCCCTAATGAAATATAAAAGGCAATTAGTCCAAAAAAGGCAAGCTATAATAGGACCAAAAGTAAACCTAAGCAAGGTACCATGGTGTCACTTATGCCTCAAATTAAAATCTACTAAAATAATAAAGTCACTGAAGATCTTAATTATAACTTTCTAAAAATTTATTTCAAATGTTTCAGGATGACAACATGAAATTGATAGTCTTCTAGTCTCAGTCTTCCATGTCATATACTTCCACCTAAAATCTCATTTTCTTCTATCTTTTCTCCCCCACCCCTAAAGGGACACTCTGAAGAGCCATCACAAATGTTCCATCTTGCACGCCATTCTGAGGAACCACTTATCCAGATAGAGACAACTTGTCCTTGTTCCAACTGTTACACCAAGTTTTATGTCTCCCTGTGGCCTTACAATTCAATCCTACAATCATACTGTGACGTTGTGATAAGGAGCCCCCATGTGAGGCAGAGCCACAGGCTCACCCATGACATCTGGGAGCCTGGTACAGACTCCTGGACATGCAGGAGGACTAACAATCTACAATGAGCTGTTTGCAATTTGAAATTCCCCTGCAGGCACCCAAGACCAGTTTGTTTAATGGTAGAACCAGTTAGGCGGCCTGGCCTGGTTATGTGACACAAAGGATACAAAAGACCTCACTAGAAAACTGCAGAGAGCTCTCCCCCAAAAGACTTTTTGGACCAATCCTGGTGGCTGGAATCCTGAGGCTGGTGTGAAAGTGGCCTGGAGTTCCTGGGCCCTGGAGTTTGCCCACACCTTCTCTCAGCTGTCCCTTCTCTTTCCTTTATGAGGAGCCTTACATGAGCACACTCTTTGGAGTTGTGCAGGTTCTTTTAGTCCTCCATGTCACGTAATCTTGGCAGCCACCTAGAAGAAAGACACTCCCTAACCACTGAAAAGCAAGAGGGAAAAAACTCAAATGAGAGGAAAAACAGAAAGGTATGAGCTGAAGTCAGTCTAAGAAAGAAAAGGTAAAGCATGTGACCATAGCCCAGAGTAGTTTGGTTACTGTTCACATAAAAATGGCATTATTTTTAATAAAATGTTTCTTATACTTCAACATATTTACTATGAATACCTGAAGAGAACATGGAAGTTACATTCCTTTTAAAGTTTTTTTTTTTTAATTTATGTTACCTGTGAGCTCAGCTGAGTTTTTATCCAGTTGAAATAGTAATTCAAGTCACTGCCTTCCATCAGTTCTTTTCCCCAAGCTGCTAATTTGGCAATAATTCTTGCTGCCTAAAAACAAATTAAAAAATATATTTGAATACCATATTGATTCTAAAATTAAATCATATATCTTAAAAGCCAGAAATTTTAACCACTTTGCTGTACATTTTTCTAGTATTTGATTCCCTCAAAAAAATAGCTTAGAAATAATTTGTAAAATGTATTTTGAGCCGGGCATAGTGGTGCACGCTTGTAATCCCGGCATTTGGGAGGCTGAGACTGGAGGATCGCGGTTCGCAGACAGCCTCAGCTACTTAGTGAGGCCCTCTGCAACTCAGTGAGACCCGGTTTCTAAATAAAGAATAAAAAAATAGGGCAGGGGCTATAGCTCTGAGGTAGAATGCCCCTGGGTTCCATCCCCAGAGCCACACACACACAAAAAAAAAATGTATTTTGAAATACAAACATTCAAAATATATTTCTAAACATTTTCACTAAAGTGAATAAAAATTAAATGTGTTTTAATAATTTCATTCCTAGAAACTTGGGAGGCTGAGGTAGGAAGATCATGAATTTGAGACAAGGCAAGACTGTCTCAAAATAAAATAAAAAGGGTGGGGATATGGCTTAGCATTACAACACCTGCCTTGAGTGGTCAATGCTCTGGGTTCAATCCCTAGTAGTGAAAAAAAAGTAATGACATTCCCTGGGTTATTTTGGATTGCAAAATTAAGTTTGAGATTCACTTTAAGACCATAAAGAAACTTTCACAAAACAGACAACTGACTTAAATGGACTCCTATTGGGAACCAGATTGAAAACATTATGTATGTCACTTTTATCATAACTCTAGGAAAACATTTAAACCAGGCATCTGGACTGTGAAAACAAGTCTCTATAATTTTTAAGAAAAAGAAAATACATATATATGTATATATTTACAAAATATATTTAAGATGCAGTTTATAGCCAGGAATGGTTGTGCACACCTGTAATCCCAGTACTTGGAAGGCTGAGACAGTAGGATTGCACATTCAAGGACAGTCTGAGCAACTTATCAAGACCCTAAGCAAACTAATAAGACCCTGTTTCGTTTTTTAAAAAAAAATTAAAGGCTGGAGATATAGCTTGGAGGTAAAATGCCCCTGGGTTCAATCCTCAGGACCACAAAAGAAGAAAAAAAAAAGAAATGAAGTTTATTTCATGAGTCCTCCTTTTTAATTTCTAATTTTTAAATGTTTTGTAACACATTCAATATATGAATATACTAGTATATAAATAAATATAGACACATGGAGAAAATGTTTTACTGACAGTGTCCCCTGACTTGAAACCTATAAAAATATCTACTTCAGTAATCAGCCTGCAGAGTCCCTGCCCACCCCTGCCCTCAGCCCTCACTGGCACAGAGAAGGCTTGCCCATGCAAAGGCTTATTATCTCAACCTGCCTCTCATCCCTTCTCCATGCTCCACGAAGGATTCTGCAGTATTAAGGCTCCCAAAAACAGCCCTTCAAGCTAAGTTTTGTTTTGTTTTGCGGGTCTTGGGATGGAAACCAGGGGCATTTGACCTCCGAGCTATAGCCCCAGCCCTATTTTTTATTCTTTATTTTGAAACCGGGTCTCATTGATTTGCAGAGGGCCTCACTAAGTAGCTGAGGCTGTCTGCGAACCGCGATCCTCCGGTCTCAGCTTCCTGAATGCTGGAATTACAAGCGTGCACCACCACACCCAGCTTTCAAGTTTTAAACAAGAGTATTTAAGATATTTAAAAGCAATTAGTTAGAAAGGTGTAGTGATGGAGGCTTGTAATCCCCGTACTTGGGAGACTGAGACAGGAAGATCACAGATTCAAGGCCAGCCTCAGCAACTTAGTGAGGCCCTCTTAAACTTAATGAGACCCTGTTTCAAAATATAAGAAAAAAATAAGGCTTCTATTAAAGTATTTTTAAATAAAATTAAATATAGTAGCCACTTCAAAGTAAAATTCAAGTTCTACAAAGAAAATGTGGTAATTCTGCTGCATACAACATGGAGCGATTTGCACATGTGAATTCCTCACCTCAGTGCCAATGAACGCATCATTACCAGCAATCCTCAAAACTTTCACTGCATCAGAGGAACCCTATTCCTTCCAATTTGCCCATGTCCACTATCTACTGAAAGCCATTAAGGAAAAATAATGTCACAACAGATACTCCTTTGGGAACTGACAGGTTACCAAATTATAAAAAGCCTGGGTTGCTTTCTTACCTAAATCAGACTGTGATCACAATTTTCGCTGTCAATTTTTTAAAAAAATAATAAAATAAAAATTTTTAAAAATAAGTAAATTGCCCATTAAACTACCAAGATCATTCCTCACAGACATAGAAAAATCAGTTCTTAAATTTATTTGGAATAACAAAAAGCCCAGAATAGCCAAAGTAGTTCTCAGCAACAAAAACCATGCAGGAGGTATCTCAATACCTGACTTTAAACTACAAAGCCATTGTAATAAAAACAGCATAGTACTGGCACAAAAACAGACACATAGACCAATGGAGCAGAATAGAAGACCCAGAAACAAGTCCACACACTTTCAGCCAATTGATTTTTGACAAAGGGGCCAAAAACATACACTGGAAAAAAGATAGTCTCTTCAACAAATGGTGTTGGCAAAACTGGTTAACCATATGCAGAAGATTGGAAATTAATCCCACTTTCTCACCCTGCACAAGAGTCAATTCAAGATGGATCAAAGACTTGGAAATCAAACCAGAGGCCTTGAAGCTCCTTGAAGAGGGCATAGGTCCAACACTGCAACACATAGGCACAGATAAACACTTTCTCAACAAGACCCCAAAGGCACAACAAATTAAAACGCGAATCAATACGTGGGATTGCATGAAACTGAAGAGCTTCTGTTCAGCAAAGAAAACTGTCAAGAACCTCAACCAAGAGCCAACAGAATGGGAGAAGATTTTTTGCCACCTACCCCTCTGATAGAGGACTAATATCTAGAATATACAGAGAACTCAAGAAAATCAACACTAAGAAAACAAAGCATACAATAACAAAACGAGCAAGCAAACTAAATAGACACTTCACAAAAGAAGAAATTCAAATGGCCAATAAATGCATGAAAAAATGCTCAACATCACTGGCAATCAGAGAGATGCAAAGCAAAACTACCCTGAGATTTCACCTAATTCCAACTAGAATGGCAATCATTCAAAACACAAAAAAACAACAGATGCTGGAGAGGATGTGGAGAAGTGGGAACTCTAAACCATTGTTGGTGGGATTGCAAATTAGTGCAACCACTTTGGAAAACAGTATGGAGAATCCTCAGAAGAATGGGAACAAATCTACCATTTGATCCAGCAATACCACTTCTGGGTATCTACCCAAAAGAAAAGAAATCAAACTACCAAACTAATGCATGTGTATCTATGTTCACAGCTGCACAAGTCACCATAGCCAAACTATGGAACCAGCCAAGATGTCCATCAACAGATGAATGGATTACAAAACTGTGGGATATGTACACAATGGAATTTTACTCAGCCATTAAAAAAACTCAATTACATCATTTTCAGGGAAATGGATGGAACTGGAGGACATTATGCTAAGTGAGATTAGTCAGTCACAAAAAATAAGAAATCAGATGCTTTCCCTAATATGTGAGAGTTAGGGAGAATTGGGTCATAGGAGGAACTCTAAGATGAAAAAGGAAATCCTATAGGGGAGGAAACAAGACAACCTAAATTAGGAGATGGGAGGGAGGAAGAAGGAAATTCTCTAAAACACACAATGTACTTAAACATATCGCAGTCAACCACTAAGCCAAGCAAGGGAAGAAGGGATGGGCAGGGAATGGGGTGGGAACTGGGTAGGGGCTAAATCGGCGATGTGTACATGTATGTACACACAAGTTTTTTACCCCAATATGATGTATAAATATAATGCACCAATTAAAAAATTTAAAAAACTTCTATCACACAAAAAAGTAAGTAAATTTCTTTCTAATAGCATATATATACATATTTAAATTTCTTCCTTATAGCATATATATATACACATATTTAAAAAACCTTTGTAATCACTCATAATTTACCATATGGACAGTAAAGGGGTCCTGGCGATTCAACATTGGCAGAAAGTAGGGCCAAGCCGTGTTCTTGCTACGCTTCGCATAGTCAAAGAAAATGCTGACTCGCTGGTGATGTTCCTAAAACATAAAAGAAGATGTATCACTAATCCAAATGAATTTTACTCCAGAGTGTAGCAACTGTGCACTGCTTCTCAACCTTTCATCTTATGTCCCATTAGTGTGGGTTCTTCTCCTCTCCCATGTACGTACATAATTTTGTCTAACATCATCATCATCATCATCATCATTATTATTATTCCTATTATTATTATTATAAAACAGAGGGTGTGAATGGTGTTTGGAACAGACACTTTACAAACAAAATTACCTTTAATAATTGGGATTACTTTAAATCACAAGGTGTGGGACTATGTTACATTTCTTCTCAACCTGTACCTTTGACCTGCTGCTTCCAACATAGTCCTGACACCTTTACTGACACCAAAGTATCATCCTGGCTGCCAACAAAGGAAAGAGAAATCAGGAGGGAGCAGGACAGCCTTGAAGACCAGCAGGAAGTTCCTCAAACTTTCCACAAAAGGCAATAGAAACAGAACTGAATAAATATTTCCAGCATATCATGACAGAAAACTCAGGACAGATAGAACAAAAGCAGCATATCACACTAGCAGATGGATATTAAATTTACGTTAAGAGTAAACTAGTTCAAATCATGCAAACATCTACTAAATTTTTCTCTGCATATCAAAGGCTGAAATACACCTCCTAGTTCATCGTGCAAATATAGTTGTGACATATTTTGTAAAACAAATAGCAACATAAACAGTAATATCAACAATTATTTTAAATATACTTTTAATACTGATCTATGCTAATGATTACCTCTTGAGGAATAAATTATCATCTCCTTAAGCAATGACTCATTGCAGTTTAAAATAATAGAATAGTTAAAAGTTATGATAATGACTAAAATTCAGGTAAGTCATCATGACTTCACTCTTGAAAGAAATCCAGGTTATAAGCCTTTAAGAGAACAAGAATAAAATCCTTCCCATCAGGCACAGAAAACAAATGAATCCTCAAAATGAATATAAGTTAAATGTGAGAAAAAATAAGCAATTCTATACAAAAGTATTCTATTCAGAAATAATAAAATTGAAATGAGGAATAGAAAAGTAATTCTTAATTATATTTTTAATAATACAAGAAATCAAATGAAAAAATGTGCAGATTTATTAATGTAACTAAAATTTTACAAATGAAACCAATCATTGAAATATATCAAGTGATAAGACTGAATTGTGTCTCAGTGGCAGAAGGCCTGGCTAGCATAGGCAAAAGCAGGGATGATACTCAGCACTACAAAAATATTTTTTTAAACAAAATGTATTGCATGATGGCTGAAGATAATAACAGCTCCCTGGTCCTTCATAAATACAGGACAACAAAAAGAGCAAATAAAACTCATATCCTGCAAAAACAATACACATTTCTGATTGTTTATAAAAAATAAAACCAAATCCCAGCAAAGCTATGTCTCACACCCACTTCAAAATTTTGTGACTGTTAAGGTGTATCTGGAAAATGTGTGTAAAAGGAAAGACACAGGCACAAGAAGAGGTCCTAAAAATTGATCAGAAAATAAAACATACCATAATTCTGAAGCAGATAATAAATGACGCCTGGCAGACCAGAGCCTGACTATAAAAAGCAGGTCATGGTCATAGAAATATCACTTTGGGGAGAGAATAAAATAAAAAGAGAAGCATCTTTAGGAGATTGAATGATAAAAAATAAAAAAAATTAGCGTCCTTCAAGACAAAATGAAATTTAAAAAAATTAATAAGAACAAGAGAAAACCATCCTTGAAAGAAACTGTCTCACTTGACAAAATGAGGTTGCTCACCCAAAATACATGACATAAGCAGATGAAAGTAATCTGAGTATATACAAATCTACCATAAGAAACCAGGAGAGAGCTGGGCATTGTGGCAAATGCCTATAATCCCAGCTTTTTGGGAGGCTAAAGCACAAAGATCTCAAGTTTTAGGACAGCTTGGGTGACTTGTTAATCACGAATTTGTTTGTCATTCTTGCTCAGGGGCCATGTTAATCTTCTCTGTATCATTCCATCTTTAGTGTATGTGCTCCCAAAGAGAACATCAGCCTGGGCAACTTAATGAGGCTTTATCTTAAAACATAAAAAAAAAAAAAAATTTAAAGGGCCGAGCATGTAGCTCAATGGTAAAGTGGTAAAGTATGAGCAAGGCACTGAATTCAAGTCTCAAACCAAGGAAGAAAAAAAAGACAAAGTAGAAACCAGAAGGCACAAAGTATCTCAGGTGATAGAATTCCTCTCCCAGAAAACAAACAAGAAACAAAGAAAAACTGTAACATATCATTCCAAACCAAGCCAAATATCCTCAAGCATTTAGGGAAATGAAAACCAATTTGAATTACAAATGCAAAACCAAAAAAAAAATATGTTTACCCCTAAAATAAGAAAATAAAAAGCAACATTGATTAAATTTAGAATGGAATGAAAAGGACAAAACAGTCTCAAAAATTAAAACTAGAAGCTGATGTGGTGGCACACACTTGTAATCCCAGCACTTGGTAGGGTGAGACAGGAGGATCACACAGGTTCAAAGCTAGCCTAGGCTACTTAGTGAGGCTTTCAGCAACTTAGTGAGACCCTGTTTCCAAGTAAAGTATAAAATAGGTCTGGAAGTGTAGCCCAGAGGTAGAAAAGTCCCTGGGTTCCACCCTCACCACAAAAAAATAATAATAACAATAATTAAAACTAGAGCCAGATCCAGAGGCATATACCTTCTTAATCCCCACAGAAGAATCACTTGAATCTAAGAGTTCAAAGCCAGACTGGGCAACACAGAGACACCAAAAAAAAAAAAAAAAACTAAATCTAAATCACAAGGTGCTTAAGAGAGAACAAACTCAAAAGTCACAGAATTACCAGTTAAGCTGTCCTATATAAAAACTATAGAAAAAAATTTGGATGATAGAGAGAATACTATACCCTCAACACTTTCCTGAGGAATCTATTAGCAGATGAGCTTCATCTAATCAAGCAATCCCATGGAAAACTTGAATAAGAAATTCAATATAAAAAAATAAAAAGGCAGGAATAAGTATATAATAATAATGTATAAATGTTACATGTTCTGACAAAGAAAAAATACAAAAGTGAAAGAAGAAAACAAGAGTAAGGTCACTGATTGTTGCAAATCAAGATGCTATTAAAAATGACAGGACTAGCCGGGCGTGGCGCACGCTTGTAATCCCCGCGCTTGGGAGGCAGAGACAGGAGGATCGCACTGGTTCGAAGCCAGCCGTGCTGGCTTAAGAGACCCTGTTTCCAAATAAAAATATAAAAATAGGTCTGGGAATGTAGCCCAGAGGTAGAAGGGCTTCCAGAAACCCCAGTACCACCAAAAAAAAAAAAAAATGACAGGACTAATCTCACTTAGCATAATGTTCTCCATTTCCCTACAAATGACATAATTTTGTTCTTCTTTATGACTGAATAAAATTCCATTTGTACATATACAAACTTGTCAAAGTCAATCACTGTTCTAAGCACAGAAAGGAGGGGAGAGGGAGGGGAAAGGGTAAGACCTGGGGGAGGGCTCTATTAATGCTGTATGCCTCTATCACCTTGAACTTCATCAAGAGGTATGATTATAATGCACTGATAAAAAAAAATAAAAAACAAAATGACAGGATCTGGGGAGAAAGATCAGTGGCACAGCACATGCTTAGCATGTATGAGGACCTGGATTTAATCCTAAAGCCAAAAAGGAAAGGAAAAAAGATGAAGAACATTATAAATAAAAGAGATTACCATCATTTTTAAAGCATGAGTAAAAAAAAGTAGAAGTTCTCCTAAATGCTAAGTAATAAGTGCTTGTTAAGCTGGACATGTGGTGCATGCCTGTAATCCCATATTTGGAAGCTAAGACAAAAGGATCGCAGGTTCAAGATCAGCCTCAGCAACCTAGTAAGACCCTGTTTCAAAAAAAGAAAAACTAAAATAACGCTGGGGATATAGCTCAGAAGTAGAATGCCCTTGGTTTCAATCCCCAATACCACAAAAATAAGAAGCATAAACAAAATGCCTATCACATAAAGAATAAAACCATAAATTTAACATAATGCACACAGTACTGATAACATAATACAGTACAGATTTGAGAGCGAACTTTTTAGTAATATATTTGAACGTGTAGACCACAAAACTCACCTATCAAAAGAAAAGGGTGTTCAAAGCAAGACCCATGTCTATACTTTACATAAGAAATGCACCTAAAACAAAATATTCACCAAAAGTAGGGAGGAATAGGTGAAGATATACAGGCAAGTAGAATCCATAAGAAACCATGGGGTGCTGATGCATTAAGGCTTACATTCCACTCTTAAGTATAACAAGAAAGATACTATGTAATGCTGAATGCAACAATTCAGTGAAGATGTAACAGTAATGAATAGCAAGCACCAAATAGTACTGCATCCACCTTTATAAGCTAGAACCTACAGAAAATACTAGCAAAAAATAGTCAAAAATTCATTTATAACCCAGGTGTGGTAGCACATGCTTTTAAACCCAGTACTTGGGAGGCTGAGACTGGAGGATCATGGGTTTACAGCTATTTAGTGAGGCTCTCCACAACTTAGTGAGACCCTGTTTCAAAATTAAGAAAGAAAAATAAGGCTCAAAGGTAGAATGCCCCTGAATTAAATCCCCAGTTCCCCCCAAAAAAAAACAAAGATATATTTATAAAATAGATTTTAACATTTCACTCTGAGTACAAGATTAAACAGACAGAAAAAGGACAAACATTAAGAAATAGAAGACTTATGTCCTAATTAATAACATAATCAATAAGGTATATTATATGAATATACTTCAACTTCATACTCCATAAAACATAGACCTTCCCAAGCAGGGTGTGGTGGTGCATGCTTGTAATCCCAGTACTTGGGAGGCTGAGACAGGAGGATCCTGGTTTGCAGCCTGCCTCAGCTACTTAATGAGGCCCTCTGCAACTTAGTGAGACCCTGTTTCAAAATGAAGAATTAAAAAAATGGGGCTGGGGGTGTATCTCAGAGGTAGAATGTCCCTGGATTCAATCCCCAGTGCCGTAAAAAAAAAAAAAAAAGACCTTCTCAAGTACAACCAGTACATTTAAAAATTGATAATGTACTAGTTAATAAAGCATTAGTAAATTTCAGAGAGCAGAAATATTTTTAAAAATAATAAAGTTTTTATCTATATATTTATTTTAGTCCAAGAGGCAAAATCTAAATACAAAGCAACATTAGAAACATTTCTACCAAATAAAGAACAAGATGCCCACTACTTCTATTTAACACCACATTGGAGACATCAGCCAACACAATCAGAAAAGAATGATAAGTTAGACAGATAAGAACTGGAAAATAAGTCGGGCATGGTGGTGCATACTTGTAATCCCAGCATTTAAAAGGCTGAGACAGGAGGATCCAGGTTCACAGACAGCCTCAGCTACATAGTGAAGACCTTTGCAGCTCAGTGAGACCTGTTTCAAAATAAAGAATAAAAAACAGGGCTAGGGGTGTAGCTTGGAGGTAGAATGTCCCTGGGTTCTGGCCCAGTACCACAAAAATTAAAAACTAGAAAATAAGTAACATTATCTCCCTTTGCAGACTGTACCTTTATATATCATAGTTGTTCAAATAAAATAATTCACTAAGGTACAAATTATAAAATAGAGATATATAGGTTTTATATATATAAACAAATCACTTCAGTGACAGAACAAAAGAGATGTTTATGAAAACAGTAAGGAAGATAAACTACTAAGCATAAACTTAATAAAAACTGTGCAAAAACCTTTATGTGAGAAACTTAACACTCCTGAAGACATAAATATATACTAAAACATATGGGCAGACATCCCTTGTTCCTGCATACAAAAATTCAGTATCATAAAGATGTCATTTCTCCTAAAGTTAATTTATAAACTTAAGGCAACTCAGTAAAAATACCAACAGGTGTGTGTGATGGCACACACCTATAATCTCAGTAGGAGGCTGAAAAAGAAGGATTGCAAGTTTCAGACAAGCCTTAGCAACTCAGACAAACTCTCATGAACCTAGTAAGACTCTGTTTCAAAAACAAGTAGCAACAATTTTAAAAAAAAAGGTATGGGGGTATAGCTTGGAAGTAGAATGTCCCTAGGTTCAATCACTAGTACCACAAAAAAATAAAAAAAGCCAGGCATTGCTCATGCTTGTAATCCCCACACTTGAGAGGCAGAGACAGGAGGATTGCGCAGGATCGAAAATAGCCTCGCTGGCTTAAGAGACCCTGCTTCAAAAAAAATATATAAATAATAGGTGTCTGGGAGTGTAGCCCAGAGGTAGAAGGGTTTCCAGGAACCCCAGTACCACACAAAAAAAAAAGCCAACAATCTATTTCATGTATCCAGATAAACTATTGTTCAATTTCATATAACAAAATGGTTGGAAAAATAATGAAAAAAAAAACTACAAAAGGACTAGCCAATAGATCCTCTATAATTAAAACTGGGTGGTATTGGGGCATTAACACACAGGCATTCCACAAGATCAAAACAAATCCAAAAATAAACCTAGGGCCAGGTGTGATGGCACATGCCTTTAATTCCAGTACTTGGGAAGTTGAGACAGGAGGACCACAGGTTCACAGTCTCAGTAATGTATCTAGTCCCCATCCCAGGCCTGGAGATGTAGCTCTGAGGCAGAATGCCAATTCAATCTCCAGTACCAAAATAGATAGACAGATAGAGAGATAGATAGATAGATAGATAGACAGACAGACAGATAGAAAGACCAAGGTTTATTATCTAGTATTTATCTATTATTAAACTTCTTCAGGAGGTTTAATGTCAAAGACAGCATCTCCAACCACTATAGCAAAAAACAGACACTTTAATAACCGGTGACATGATAATTGAATGGTCACTGGAAAACATAAAATTATATACATACAGAAGAACCAGCTCTAAATGAATCAAGTATCTAAGTACAAAAACTGAAACTAAACAAGTATTAAAAAATTTGAATGAATTCCACCAAAATCAGGTGTAAGGAAAAGCTTTCCAACTATGTCTCAAAATCCATATTTTGAAATTTTTGATAAATTGGACTACATAGCAAAATTAATTTTTTTAACCATACAAATATGCCTTAAGCAAAGTTGAAAGTTAAGTGACAAACTAGAGGGAAATATCTGTACTATATACAACAGATATAGCCATTAGGTGTATGAAAAAAATCTTAAAATTGGTGGGTAGAGACCTAAACTCTATCAGAAAAAAATAAAATGAGCAAAGACACAGATAATTGGGAAGGGGGGATAAAAGGTACCTTTAAGAGCAGGGAAAGATGCAACTGGAAAAAATGTAACAAACTGATGATGCCCTTGCTGTCAGGGTTGCAGGGAAGCACACACTACTGGTGGAAATGCAAAGTGCAACCGTGGGCAGTACCTTTACAAAATTACAGAGTTCAGTTTTACCCAGCAATGATATTTATGAAAATTTGTCATGAAGTATGCTCCTGACAGTATGAAATACACTGACACAAGGTCATTTCTGATTACAAAATATTGGAACCAACCTCAATGCCACTACACAGGAGGCTTATTATGTAAACTACAGCCCATCCATTATTAGGGTATAGTGCAACTGAAAAAACAGAATATTGGAGATCTCTAGGAACTTACCATAAGCATTTCTGGCATAGTTTATTAAACAAAATAAGCAAAAACACAAGAGACTACACCCAGTACGTATTTTTATATTAATAAAGAGGAGTAAATAAGAAAATATACATGAATCTATTTTTGCAAAACAAAAAAAAAGATAAACCAGAAAAAATTATATTGGCCACCTACAAGAAACGAGAATGGGGTAGGAGGGATGGAATGAGGTTAATGACACTTCTGAGTACAACTTCCTATACTGTTTTGATGTTCTGGAAGCAAGTCAATGATTTACGTACTATAAAATAATAAAATACACAAAGATTGGGGGGAAAGCTGAAGTAGATCTACAAACAGAAATAAATGAATCTAAGAGTATTTCTAATGTCTCTAAAAAAAATCAATACAATACTCTGACTACATGACTCCAGTTTAAGACAAATACCTGCAAATACTCGACTCTAGGCAAAAAGCGTATGTTTCACAGATGTATGGAGTGGCATCTCTCCAACTACTTTTCATATGTTATGAGTAAATAAATGAGTAAATATACTGAGAAGAGCATACCATATAACTAGCACAAAAGAGTAACAACAGAAAAAAGAACAGAATAAACCCTATGGTGTGAGCTGCAAATGAATCCGTGTGAATTCATTTTTAAACTTATCAATGTGTGTGTAACAAGGAATGATGTGTGTGTTTGTATCAATATCACCCATGGAGATGGAATATAGAAACAATATAAATATAAATCACCACAGGCTACCTGCCCACTCACAGCTCCCTGACTCAAAGTATATCCCATGAAATGACTATGGCAACCAAAACAGACAGAACATTCCTGTTTTTCTTTTTTGCTTGTGGAACTGTGGATTGAACCCAGGAGCATTCTATCTCTGAGATATACACCCAGCCCTATTTTTTATTCTTAATTTTGAAACCAGGTCTCACTAAGTTGAGGAGAGCTTCACTAAGTAGTTGAGGCTGGCCATGAACCTGCAATCCTCCTGTCTAATCCTCCCAAGTACTGGGACTACAAGTGTGTGCCACCATACCTGGCTCTGCTGTTTTCTTAAGTTTTGAAGAGACAGGATCCTATCAGACAGGCCTACATCGACCCAGGACTGAAATTAGTCCTTCTTCACATTTTAAAATCACAACCTTCTTGCAAAGAACACAGTGTCCGCAGAAAGACAGCACCATTTTTCCTAATTTATGTATTCCCAATAATGGCCAGAGTGCAGAATGCATGCCATGAAGTAGGCCATTGATAATTTTTTGTTGTTGTTTTGTTGTTGTTCTTATTGTTGTTTTTCTTGTAAATCTGACAGAACAAAGCTCCCTAATAATCTGACACTTTTAAGTCTCTTGAGACATGCAGACAGGCACTGAACTCAACAGATGAAGAGCCTATTGCATTAGACCTGTTCTGCATACCAACAATGTAAGCCTAGATTATAGTCTGGTAACAAATACAAAATTATGAATAGGCCCTCTGCATTCAGAGGCGACTAAAACAATAAACAGAAGCTTGGTGCAACATTAAAAGTTGCAAATGATTGACAAAACTGTCCTCAAAAGGAACAAAAGTACTGGTCCCCCTACCCCACCCCCAATCACTGTGTCTGACACTGCCCTGAACACAGGAGCAATCAAAATCCTTTGACTGAAAAAGGAGCCATGTCATCTGTTAATACACAGCATCCAGAAAGTCTCATGTGATTCACAGACTTTGTTGGTAGTCAATGGAAACCTCTGAAGTACCTCAACAAAAAATATGTATTATGCCAGGCATGGTGACGCACACTTGTAATCCCAGCATTTGGGAGGCTGAGACTGGAGGATCACAGTTCGCAAACTGCCTCAGCTACTTAGCGAGGCCCTTCGCAACTCAGTGAAACCCTGTTTCAAAAATAAAAAGACTAAAAAAATAGGGCTGGGGGTGTAGCTCAGGGGTACAATGCCCCTAGGTTCCATTCCCAGTACCGCAAAAAAAAAAAAAGTACTGATTACTTGATATTCTGAAAAACAACAAAAATAGCTTGTGTGTGAACATTTCCATCTTTAGCACCATTAGAAAATTATAACTCACAGGATTAAGAAAAATGTATTATTATGCTCTAGAAGAAAATCCATGCTATAAATGAAACTTTATAGAGACACTATCACTGTGAAGTATAAGAGAGAGAAAGAGAGATGAAGTCAGCAAAGATAGGAAGGAAAGAGTATACCAACCTGTAACATGTCATCAACCATCGTTAGTATGTACTGCACTGTCTGTTCTTTGGAGATATGAGTCATCAGATTTATAAATGTTTTGGCACACTAGGAAAAATGAAATTAATGTAAATTATCATTTTCATTTTTAAACATCATTTTAAAGGAACTTCAGTAAAAGATTATTTCTCTTTCAAAAACAGGATTCAAATGCTTTTTGCTAAAAGAAAAATAGAAACATGTATGCCCTTCAATAATACTGTTATGTAAAGTATGGGAGGACTTTGCTATGATTTGCATCATTTTTTTTTTTTTTTCAGTACTGGGGACTGATTCCAGGGCCTTGTTCATGGCAGTCAAGTGCTCTATCACTGAGCTATATCACAGCCTTTTTTATTCTATTTTAAGACAAAATCTCAAAGTTGTCCAAGCTGGACTTGAACTTGTGATCCTCCTGTCTCAGCCTCCTGAGTCACTGGGATTATAGGTGACACCACACCCATTATATTTTTCCCCATCCTACCATATATCAATTATAGGGCAATCTCTCTGAAATTCAATAAAAACTGGAACCAACAACAGGCTACCCACCAATTTTCCCATGACTCTTGTGAGAATCAGAGCAGGTTGTATATGGGCTTTCATCCAACCAGAACCATACATAAGAAAATATAATGAGCAGTGAGATTACATTTTTTTTTTTTTTTTTTTGCAGGTCTGGAGATGGAACACAGGGGCATTTGACCTCCTAGCTACACCCTCTGCCCTATTTTTTTATTCTTTATTTTGAAACCGGATCTCACTAAATTGCGGAGGGCATAAGTAGCTGAGGCTGTCCTCGAACCTCGATCCTCTGGTCTCAGCCTCCCGAATGCTGGGATTACAAATGTGCGCCACCATGCCCAGCTACATATCATTTGGAGGCTAGGTTTTTTTGTTTGGTTTGGTTTGGTTTGGTGGTACTGGGGTTCCTGGAAGCCCTTCTACCTCCGGGCTACATTCTCAGACCTATTTTTTTATATTTTTGAAACAGGGTCTCTTACGCCAGTGCAGCTGGCTTCGAACCTGCGCGATCCTCCTGTCTCTGCCTCCCAAGCGCGGGGATTACAAGCATGCGCCACCATGCCCGGCCTGGAGGCTAGGTTTTAAACTCAACATATAAGCTAAATAAGGCACAATTAAAATTATTTTATAAAATCTTCTATATTACCCAAAAAGTTATGAATTTCTATATGTAACACAATTCAGTAATAAGTTTAGAGTCATACTTTGGAAAATCTTTCTAGTAACATTCATTCAATAAACCATCAATGTAGCAAGCAGCAACAATAAAGGCCGTGCTGTAAAAATGTGTAATTTGTACATATTTTTATATTTAACTCATTATTTTTATATTTGACTAATTATGCATGTGTGTAATTAACATTGAATGAAATGTCCCTTCCAATGCATTATGCACTAGGGGTGAGGGAGCTTTTCAAAGGATGACACCAACAGCACACATCACAAAAGAAAAGAGGAATACGTTTAATTGCATTGAAACCTGAAACAGGCCAAAGGCCTCATAAACCAATTCAATGAACAAGCTGAAAAAATAAGGCATACACAAAGCTGGTACATTTAACACATAAAGGAATCTGAAAAATCAACAAATATAAACATTTCTAAAGAAAAGCATGTAAAAAAATGCAGAGGGAGTCAATATGGAGACACAAGAGGCTAAAAAGCATTTAAAAATGTAGAGCAACATTACATTAGAATACTATTTTTACCTGATAAAGTTACCAAAATATAAATGGTTAGACCAAGAGTGCTGAAGCAGAAATCTGGCATGCTCAGATATTGCTCAGGCAATTACAAACTGGTACAATCTATCAAGAAGGCATCTTTATGATGCATATCAAAACTGTCATAAGCATTAAAATTATTTGATCAGCCATCACATTTCTAGAATTTACTACAAGGCAACAAAAATGTTCACCTCAAGGGCTAGAGTATAGCTCAATGGTAGAGTACTTGCCTAGTGTGTGTGAGACTCCAGGTTCAATTACCAACCACAAAAAAAAAATAAAAAGACCATTCATCTTAAGATCATGTATAACAGAGAAAAAGAAAATACACAAGTAACCAAAATATGTAGAGAACTGGTTTAGAACGTAACAATTTATCCATTAAATGGAAAACTACACAATTATTTTTAAAAGCCACATAGGAACCACTGAAAATATGGGGGGAGCAAATATATTTAGCTAAAAGAAAAAAACAAAAACATGTACTTCTATCATCCCATTTCTGTAAAAACCTTAGATTTGGCTGGGCGTGGTGGCACACACTTGTAAGCCCCATGTTTGGGAGGCAGAGACAGGAGGATCACGCTGGTTTGAAGCCAGCCTCGCTGGCTTAAGAGACCCTGTTTCCAAATAAAATATAAAATAGGTCTGGGAGTGTAGCCCGAGAAGGGTTCCATCTCCAGTACCACAAAAAAAAAAAACCCTTAGATTTGTATTATTAAGTGTATAGGTAATAAGGAAACACTACAGTGTTCACACATGTCCATCTTGAACAGAAGAATATTAGGTAGAGTAACAATACCTATATTCTTCTCTTTGCATAATAGTATTTTATTAGTTTTCTATAAATAACATGTATCACAACAGAAGGTAAAGTTGGGCATAATAGTACACGCCTGTAATACTCAGCTCCTCAAGGGCGTAGGCAGGAGGATCACAAGGTCAAGGCCAGCCTTAGCAATAAGAGTCAGACATGGTTATGCATGCTAGTAAACCCAGTAATTGGGCAGCTGAAACAGGAGGATCACAGGTTCAAGATCAGCCTCAGCAACTTAACAAGGCTCTCAGCAACATACCAAGACCTTGTTTCAAAACAAAACAAAACAAAAATTTCGTAAGGGCTAGGGCACATGTAGTTCAGAGGCAAAATGCTCCTGAATTCAATTCCCAACACCACAAATATATATACTATGTACTATATATATTGTATAAATATACAAATATTTAAATATACATATTATACATATTGTATATTATATATATATATATATATATATATAGAGAGAGAGAGAGAGAGAGAGAGAGAGAGAGAGAGAGAGCGCGCACGTGAGCATTAAAATAACTTTTTTTTTTTTCATTAAAAAGTTGGGGGTGTAGGGATGTAGCTCAGTGGTAGGCCTGCCAACATAGGCTAGGCTCTAGGTTCCAACCCCAGCACCACAAAAAGTGACTGAGATTGAGAGACAGACAGACAGACTTGAACTATAAAAACATTTTAAACTATCACATACAAAAATACCCAAAAAAATTCAAAGAAAATAAATAAGAAAAGCTACATTTGCTACAATTATGGCAAATGTTGATAGGGTTTTTTTCCTTTGTAAAAAGACTATATAAGGAGCCGGGCATGGTGGCACATGCTTGTAATCCCAGCATTCGGGAGGCTGAAACCAGAGGATTACAGTTCATGGACAGCCTCAGCTACTTAGTGAGGCCCTCCACAACTTAGTGAAACCCTGTTTCAAATTAAAGAATAAAAAATAGGGCAGGGAGTGTAGCTTGGAGGTCGAATTCCCCTGGGTTACATCCCCAGACCTAGGAAAAAAAAAAAAAAAAAAGATTATATAAGGGACTGAGAATGTGGGAATGTAGTTTAATGGTACAATGCATGCTTAGCACTGAGCCCTGAGTTCAATCCCCAAGACCACAAAAAGAGGCATAAAGTGAAAAGGTACAGAAATCTTATAGATTAAAAGGACCCCAAAAAAGTTCAACAGAGACACAAAAATGTAATAAATCAATGAGAAATAAAGCCAATTTCATGTATTCAAAATAATGAGATATGCCTTTTAACTTATAAACTCAAATATTTTAATTATACTAGACAATTCAAACATTACTAGTGAGCCAGGTGTGGTGGTGCACATTTATAATCCCAGTTCTTGGGAGGCTAAGACAGGAGGATTGCAGGTTTGTAGCCAGCCTCAGCTACTTAGTGAAGCCCTCTGCAACTTAGTGAGGCCCTCTGCAACTTAGTGAGACCCTGTTTCAAAGTAAAGATTAAAGAAAAATGGGGCTGGGGGTGTAGCTCAGAGGTAGAATGCCCCTGGGTTCCATCCCCAGTACTAAAAAAAGGGGAGGGGGGCTACAAGTGTAGCTCAGAGGTAGAAATGCCCTGAGTTCAATCCCTGGTACCAAATAAATAAATAAATAAATAAATAAATAAATAAATAAATAATCACGTTCTGAGGGTCCAGTAGACATATCTCTTGGAAGAGGTACCATGTGACCCACCGTACCAAGAAAAAGTTCCTGCCCAAAATCAGGTTCTATTCAGATAGACTTTTAGCTAATGTTGAGTATAGATCCCAGAGTTTCTATCTAAATGGCTCCACATGGTGGTTGGTGCATGTAGCAATAGGTAAGATGGTGACAAAGTCCTGCCAAAACACAGGGCAAACTTCAAATCAGAAACACTTTTCTAAAGCCTGGCGTGGTGGCACACACGTGCAATCCCTGTACTTATGAGGCTGAGACAGGAGGAACACAGGTTCAAGGACAGCCTCAGCAAGTAGTGAGACTCTGATCAATCTATTGAGACCCTGTTTCCAAATAAAAATAAAATAAATAGGGCTGGAGGGGTAGCTTAGAGGTAGAATGTTTTTGGCTTTAATCTCTAGAACCACCAAAAATATATAAAAATAAAAAATAAATACAGTGCTTTTCTAGCAGGGCATGGTGGCACATATACCTGCAATCCCAGTACTTGAGAAGCTGAGACAACAGGATCACACATTCATGGTCAGCCTCAGCTACTTACTGAGGCCCTCCCCAACTTAGTGAGACCCTATTTCCAAAAGAAATAAAACTGGGCTGGGAATTTAGCTGAGGTAGAATACCTCTGGGTTCAATCCCCAGTGCCACAAAAAAAAAAAAAAAAGTTAAGCAAGAAGCTGAGCATGGTGGTGTATGCCTATAATCCCAATATATTTAAGAGACTGAGACAGGAGGATCACAGGTTCAAGACTGGCCTCAGCAATTCAGTGAAACTCTTAGCAACCTAGCAAGACCCTGTTTCAAAACAAAACATTAAAAAAAGGCTGGAAGTATAGCTCCAAGGTAGAATGTTCCATTGTTCAACCTCCAGTATCACACAAAAAAAGTTAAGCAAGTTTTAAAATTTCATATACTTTATAATAGTAACTTCCCTTTTAGAAATCTATTCCAAGAAGGTATTCAAATATGCAGAAAAGGGTAGAGATGTAAATATACTTAATATATTCTCTGATATTAACAAGAAAAAGTAGAAATGACTTAAAATGCTTCCCAGTAAAAGAATTTTAATCAAATTACGACGAAAGGCTGGGGTGTGGCTCAGTGGCAGAGCACTTGTCTGGTATGCACAAAGCCCTGGGTTCAATCCCTAGCATTACAAAATAAAAGTAGCTGTAGCTATAGCTATAGATAGATAGTATATACCGCCAATGTAATATCACATACTCATTAAGATATTTTTAGAATTTTCTTTTTTTATTGGAAGTTGAAACAAAGACCTTCAGTACTCTACCACTGAGCTATGCCTCCAGCCTTTTTCTAAAACTTTTAGTGGCATGGAGAAATAAGTGCCCAGAGAAAATGCACAGATGGGTCACCTGGCTGCCCTCGGTTTGAAGCATCTCCTGCTTCTCTTCAGGACTTCTTTTCATTTCAAATCTTTGAATAAATTCGCAATCTTCAGCAGAAATCATCTGCCCCCTAGAAAGTAAGAATAAGTTGTTTTGTTCAGTAAGAGTTGAATAACCACTGTGAATTAGCTAATGACAGAGAAATTCCTAGCCTTTCTCCTCTCCTTGGTACTGTTTAATAAACATTACTAGGAGGCCATTGTTTTGGTCTAGGCTCCTGCTCTGGGTCTCAACAGACTGAGCAGAAATGAAAATAGAGTCACTCATACTAAACATCCACATCACCAAAATCAAAATAACTTGTTATTTAACCTTCAGAAATCAAGAGAGATAACAGCCAAATTTCTCAAGCAGGCCAGTTTTACAGGGCATGATAAGGAAGTTACCTGTTTAATCCTTGCCAGAAAAAGTAACCTGACATTAACAACTCAGTTATTTCTCTAGTGTTCAGGCTTTCTGTTCGTAACTTACAAGGAAAGTGATCTTGAAATGGCCAACCAGATTTTTGTCATTTGTCTCTTCTTTCTTCAGCATTTCTCTAATAAAAACCAACCTCTTTTGCCCAGCACTTCATAATATTTGTTCTATTTTATGGAAGGAAGTACTACCTGATTCTAGAATCACAAGTAAAGCCAATTAAATCTTTCAATTTGTTCCAATTTTGTCTTGACAGTGGTAAAGTACAAGGGCTGACCTGCAGGCCCTCCCATCAGACTCACTTAAGTTCAAAGTTTATCTTCACCATTTAGCAATGGTGCAACATCTGTGGAACCTGAGTTAATTTATCTGCAAGATGGAAACAATAACCACACTGCTATACTATGGAGCTGTACTATGAAATTTGTTCAGAGAAGACAGTTAATACAGCAATCTACCCCCATAGGAAGCACTCAATAAACTGTCACCTCTTAGCATTATCCAAAGTCTTACCCTCATTCCTACTCCTATGCAAACAATTTACTTGGCATTCGAATTCATCACACCCCAAATCACCTTACAATTAACTTCTACAATCATTTCCTCAAGCCCCCCCCACCAACCCAGACTCAGAAAAGGTTCTCTTTCTCCACTCCAAAAAGCAACCTCTCCATTCTGATCCCCTCCTCCCAGCAGTCATCCCTCCGTATCCTGGCTTTTGTCCCCACTGCTGCAAATGTCCCTTCATCACTTCTTCAACATTCTTCACATCATTCTTCAACACTTCTCCCCATGGCTAATCCTAGAAAACTTTTCTTTCCCAAATTCTTTTCTTCATGGAGATTCAAATCAATGAAATCCCATTTTCCATTTCCCTAAGTCATCACCAACTACTTTCTACTTCCACATAGAAACAAATTTTCACAAATTCAACACATCACCACTCAATCTGTCTTCAGTTTCCAACTTGTTGGACCTTCCAACTTCTCCATGCATCAAGGACTCAAATGGGTCAACAGCCAATACCTTCCTCCTCCTAATCTCTAAATACAGACCTGTCTTGGTAAAAGATCATAAGACCTTGGACACTTCAGGACACTGGAGACTGGACAGGAGACAGGACAGGAGACCAGAAGAAGCACAACATTCTTCCTGAACCTCCCACAGGCCCTACAAGTCCTTCCAAGCCTCAGGCCCTGTCCAAAGCTCTCTTCACTGTAGCCCAGCTTCTCTATTTGGACAACTCCTGTGAGTATTTTCATGTGTTCTGTGAAAACTTCTTCAATGCTTCTAGGCCATTATTTGTCCCTTTCTTGTTATATATTTCCTTTTTGTTACACACACATACACATGTGTGTACATATACATTATACATTTCTCCTTTTTAACATTCACGACAATTTCGTATTTGTTTAAAGGTCCATTTCCTCACTAGACTTTAAACTTAAGAGCAAGGGTGGTATGACTCTTGTAGCCTCAAGGTACAGTTTTACTAGATTCCAGTTTGACTAGAACATAGTCACACCCACTCATTTCTGTACTGTCTAGTTAAATAAAAAGTTTAATCAAATATAAATTCATTTTAATGCCGTATGTTCATAACATGCTAATTTGTGAGGAACAAAAGCATACTGGTGAGCCGGGCATGGTGGTGCATGCTTGTAATACCAGCATTTGGGAGACGGAAACTGGAGGATGGCAGTTCACAGACAGCCTCGGCTACTTAGCTAGGCTCTTTGCAACTCAGTAAAACCCTGTTTCAAAAAACAATAAGACTAAAAAATAGGACTGGGGGTGTAGCTCGAAGGTAGAATGCCCCTGGATTCCATCCCTAGTACGCAAAAAAAAAAAAAAAAAAAAAAAAGCATATTGGCCTTTCAACCCTGGAGAACTCTTCCATGGGTTTTTTTGTTTGTTTGTTTGTTTGTTTGTTTTTAAGGTCTGGGATGGAACCCAGGGGCATTCGACCTCCAAGCTATACCCCCTGCCCTATTTTTTATTCTTTATTTTGAACCCGGGCCTCACTGAGGCTGGCTGTGAACGGCGATCCTCCAGTCTCAGCCTCCCAAATGCTGGGATTACAAGCATGAGCCACCACACCCAGCTCAATGGGGTTAATTTTATCAATGTATAATGTGATAAGATTCACTGATTATTCGTGTGACATGGCCAACCCCCAACAATCCGCAAGCTCTTTTTAGGAAAGCACATTTCATACCATTTGTGTTCCTACATTAACAGGCTCAACAGCAGGCACACAATTAACATTTGGTAAACATTTGCACAGAGACATACAGAGCTGATGGGGTTTTATAGAAGAAATTTGTGAAATGGGCATCAGAAGCTGAGCATGGTGATGCACCTTTGTAATCCCAGTACTTGGGAGGCTCACTGCCAGCCTCAGCTACTTAGTGAGGGCCTCCACAACTTAGTGAGAAGCTGTACCAAAATAAGGACTAAAATGGGAGGGGGAGCTGAGAGTATGGCAGCTGGTAACATGCCCCTGGGTTTAAACCCCAGTTCTGCAAAAAAGAAAGAGAAAAAGAAAAAGAAATGGGCAACAGAGTCAAGGACAGAATTGGGGAAAGAGGCAAATACAATGTGGGAAGTACAGAAGACATAGGGCAGAAAAGAAGAGAAAGTAACTGAAAATCTCCGTATCACTAAAGAAAGTTTCAAATACAAACACCAAAGTTCTGCCAGTCCGATAATGCTTTATGATCAACAATATTATTCTATTTAGGTTATAAACATGAAGCTCCCTCTCCCTCAGTCTAAATGCACTCTAGACTAAAGAATTAGGAAACAGCTCAGAATCCTAATTTCACAAGGGATTTACCAATTCCACAAAGACCAGTGAACAACGAAAACATCAGTAAGTCTCTCCTTCTCCTATCCTCAGTCAACAGCCCCACAATAATCCACTTCCTTCAAGTCGGAGTCCAGAGGTCATCCTAGCCCTCTTTCACTCAACACATTAAATCAATCACCAAACTGCTCAAATCTATCCAATTCTGCCATTCTAACAGCCTTACCTACTCCTGTAGCCTCTCCTCATCTTAGCTTATTACCCACAAAGCCACACTTTACACTGCTGGCAGAGCAGTCCAACCAACATGCAAATCTAATCATCTAATTCCCAGCTAGGAACCTCAATAGCTCCAACAATAACTTTAAAACTGGGCTCCTTGGAACCCTAGTGAGGATGGTGGCCAGTCTGAAAAGGGATCTGAGAACTTAATTCCACCTCAACTATTTCCATCTATTTTTACATCTTGAGCTTCCTTATTTGATTTTACAGTCAATCATTGTTTATGGCTTAAGAATCACCTTGAAAAGTCCTGACTTACAAAATCAAGCCCAAACTCCTTCCAAGAGTATCCAAGCACCCAGGACTTTCACAAAAGGACCCCTGGCTGACTCTCAGCCTCAGCCCTTCCCACCACCTGCCCCCAAAACATGCATGACTACCACACAGTGTGCTGTTTTTGTCTTCCTGCCTTTGCTCTTGATGTCTGTTCTACTTGGAAAGTTGCTCGTGTGTGTGTGTGTGTGTGTGTGTGTGTGTGTGTGTGTGTGTCACTGGGCATTGAACCCAGGGGCATTTTGCCTCTGAGAAACACTCACAGCCTTATTTTAAATTTTTAATTTTGAAACAGGGTCTCACTAAGTTGTGGAGGGCCTCGCTAAATTGAATTTATGATCCTCCTACCTCAGCTTCCCAAGTACTGAGATCATATGCCTGCACCACAGCAACCAGCTGGAAAGTTTCTCCTTTTCATTTCATAGCTCAGTATAAGTCAACCTTAAAACTCAGTTCAGAGGTCATTCCCTTTGGGAAAAAAAAATTCCTGAAAGTAGCATTAGCTGTCACCCATCAGACCTTAGGCATCTTTCTATTAACATAGTTAACGCATTGATCTAAAATAATCTGTGTATATAGTATGAGTCTCTTTAGGAATGGTATTCTATATGCTTCTTGTAGCTACAAAACCTAGAAAAATGCCTCAAAATTGGGATGTAGTCAATAAATGTTTGATGAGTGACTAAATTAAAGAAATAAAAGAATCATTTTTATATACTGTATATACCTCCTACAACAAAAAAACTGCTAAATATATGAAGCTATATATTCTTCAATTGTTCTTCAAATGCACATGCAAATATGAAGTGAATTTCCATAATAACTCACTCTTATAGCAAAATAAACAGATATGAAACAAAGTGAATAGGGTCAAGAATAAATGAATGCTTACTTTACAAATAAATACAGACTAATTAAACACTAGGATGATAAATCTTAATACACAAAAGAAGGGGAAGAAATAAAATGTATTGAATATATTCAACATACTGATGCTTGTATTCAACTGTGCTAAGAAGGATCAATCCACATTTCACATTTACTTTCTTGAACCTCAGAGTGTATCTTTCCAGTATTTCTCTCAGAGAAGCATGACCATGAAAAAGACTGATACAAAAGCACATGATTATCCATGATTCACTGAAAATCCATACTTACTGAAGATAGGACTGCCAGTTTACTTTGTTTGCTCGAACTTCTGCGGCCTTGGCTGCAATAATGTTGGTTGGGACAGCAGCATCCACAGCACTTCGAATATCCATTTTGGTCATCTAAATTGTATGATCTTGAATGCTTTTCAACAGACCTTCAACTTAGATGCAAGGTAAAAACATGATACTGGGTTATTTATAACTACTACTATTATTACTATCATACGTATTGTTTTACTTATTGAATATATTCAACATTACTGATACTTGTATTCAACTGTGCTAAGAAGGATTAATCCACATTTCACATTTACTTTCTTGAACCTCAGAGTAATTAAATGATTTGCCTAAAATCACCGTTTGGTGATCTTAGGCAAATCATTTAATCTTCATTTATTCTTCATTTATTCTTCATTTATTCTTACTCTTACTAACAAAATTAATCCCAGGCAGTCATCTCAAAATATTGAATCTGAGAACGTTATATTTAACATCATACTACAATATATTTCAAACATGATATTTCAAATCTTATCTACTACTCCATAAAGGGGTTACCTATTTTCCAAGAATGGTGTCTTAATTTTATCCCGAATATTCTAATGAGATTCTTAAAGTGATCATTTGAGATATTGACACCAAAAATCATGACTAAATAAGCAAACAAATTAGAAAACTTTTTTATATAAACATTGAACCCAGGGCCCTGCACACGCTACAGATACTATTTTAAAAATACACAATTGGGTTCAACCGTCCTCTTTGGACAAAGAAAAATTACAAACCTATATAATATAAAGTACAAATTATTGTACTTTATTAATGTTTACTAAGCATCATTTTGAAGTGACATATACAAATTGTAAGTTCTTTCTAAAATTACTCAAAATATGCAAAGTGGGAACAGAATTTCTCACACAATACTTTTCTTTTTCAACCAAAATCCATACTATTTTCCTTTTTTTATTTTTCGTGATCCTGGGCATTGAACTCAGGGTCGTTCTACCTGTAAGCTACACTCCCGTCCCTGTTTTTTTTTTTTTATTTTGAAAGGTCTCACTAAGTTGCTGAGGGTGGCAAACCTGGGATCCTCCTGAGGTGTGCGCCACCGCGGCCAGCTGGTACTAATTTCCAAGTCGATTTTGGGGAAAACTTTTGAATCAAATACCCATTAATATGTATACACAGCCAACAACGGGAGCCTGGTCTGACGACAAAAACCTACTATACTGAGCTTTTAAGTAATTGCCACGCCTATAATCACAGATAAGAGCCTCCTCTTGATTTTAGCATGATACATATTTAAGTTCCCATTCAAAAAGTCTAAGTTCTTTTGCAGGGCCTAAAGGTGTACCCAAAATCCTACTCCGAGTTCCCAACGACCTTAGTTTTGGCCTGACGTGCAGCGCGGCACGCCGGGCTCGCCCGAGGCCTTCCTGCAGTGGCTCGAGGCGCCCGGACTGCACACCGCGTCCCGATCGCCTCGCCCCCGGCCCGCCAGCGGAGACCCGCCCCAGCCCCGGAGCACTGCCTCGCTCCCCCGCCGGCCGCCCGTCCCCTCCGAGGGCGGCTCCTCGCTTCGCAAACCCGACCGAGGCGGGGGCTGCGAGGGCCGAGCGCAGGGCGCGGAGCCGGGCAGGGCCTCACCTCGCCGGCCGGGGCTGCGGCGTCCACGAAGGCGGAGGGCTGCCAGGCGGGGCGGGGACGCGGGCTCCGGGCTGGGAAGCCGAGGAGACCGGCACCGGGAAGATGTCGCGGGCGACAGTGCGAGGAGGAAGCCCGAGCTGCGGCAGAATGACAGGAGCGCCGTCACGTGGGGGCACGTGACCGCTGCGGGACGGCAGCGCGGAGGGGCCAAAACGCGCGCGGAGGGGCGTGGCGCGCGCCCCGCCCGCGGAGCCGGGGTCCAGGCGCCCGGATTGGCCGCGGAAGGAGCGGGCGAGCCCGGGTCGGGCTCTGAGCACCCCCGACTCGGCCGGCCTGGGGAAACCCACCCGGATCTGCGATAGCTAGCGAGCGACGCCTCTTTTAACCCTCATTCTTTTGAAACGTTTTATTTAATGCCCTCGGTGTGGCGGTCTTTGGGATTTAACAGCTCAGTGAAGCAGGCATTTTTATTTTGATTTTAAATATAAAACTAAGGCTGAGATTTGAGTCATGAGCGTTATCTTGACCAAGGGTTGCAGATCCAGCGAATAACACATCCTCCAAGTAATCATTGCAGTTATTCAAAAAAGTTACTGATCATTTAAAATTCAACTCAGCCAGTCTTTGTTTCAATGTCCAATTATTCCCTGGTAAGTCTTTTATCTACTCTCTTTGTCTTAAGATACAGTAATATGAAAATGCTGCAGCACTCCTGGTCAAGTGTATTTGGTAGCATATATTCGTTAAAAGGCTCCAAAAGTGCCATGCATGATGGTGCAGACCTGTAATTCCATACTTGGGGTGCTGAGACAGGAGGATCATAGGTTTATAACCAATACATTTCTGCAAAAGATGTTGAGGTCAATTTTTTAAACAAAACAAATTTTGTACATTGATTATGAAAATCCATGATAAATTTATGATTGCATTAATCTTCTGTCACTGCAGTAATAAATTACCACAATTTTGATGGCTTATACCAACATAAATTCATTTTCTTACAGTTCAGAGGCGAGTGTCACCAGGCTAACAAGTTTTTGGCCAGCCAAGGTCGTTCTCCAGGCTCTACAGGCAAATCTGTTCCCCCGCCTTCTCCAATGTGCAGAGGCTGCCTACATTCTTTGGTTCTGACCCCTCTTTCCTTCATCTTCAAAATAAATCAGCCACATCACATCTTTCTTGTTAAGGAGTCTACTACCCACTGTTCAATCCTTTTGGGTTTTGCCTTACCCTTACAGAGGCAGGGCTAGAGTAGTGTGTGGTCCAGGTTTAATTTTCTCCAATATTGAGGCAAAACTCTGAGTTCCAAGTACCCTCTGCCTTGTGAAGTTTTCCCCCTGAATTGCAAAATTATTTATAATATTCAAAACAAAAGTTACAGAAGAAACATGCAGCAGACATCAGTTATTATGAATTGAAATATAACAAATTAATCAATGAATTGTGAATCCTCTTTTTTTTTCTGTTTGTGGTACTGGAAATTAAACCCAAGGTCTCCTACCTCTGAGCTATACCCCAGCCCTATTTTTTTTTAATTTTAAAATAGGGTCTCACTAAGTTGTGGAGGGCTTCACTAAGTTGCTGTGACAGGACATGAATATACAATCCTCCTGTCTCAGCCTCCCAAGTACTGGGATTCCAAGCGTACACCACCACACCCAGCTCATGAACCATATTTGTTAATGGTTGGAAATAGTATATTTTCCAAGTGGTGCCTTTGGTGCTAAGCATACTGAGTATAATGCTCATACCAGATTCTTTTTTCTTACACTGTTACTATTGCATTGTAACTATACATCATAGTAAGATGCAAAGTAATATGAGCACACACACACACACACACACGCACACACACATACATACACACACAGCTTGGTATATTTCTTCTGCATCCCTCCTTGCTGCTCCTGATCCCTCCCCATATGTGTTAGGGAAATTGGTAGTGATACCTTCATATATGGACATAACATTATTGTTATGAACATATTGTTTCCTTCTTAAAGCATCATTTTCCTGCCCCACCTTCCTCTCCTAATCCTTTCCCACTATTCTACTGGTCTCTCTCCTCATTGACCTGAAGTCCTTTTTGTTTCCTGTTTCTCTCTAGTTTCCACATATGGGAGAAAACACGGGTCCCTTGGCTTTCTGAGACTGTTCGGTCTCACTGAGCATGATGTTCTCCAGTTCCATCCACTTCTCTGCCTTGTGCATCTGAAGTGTCCATCTCTGGCCCTTGAAAGTGAGCTCTATTCCCAACTCTTCATGAGCTCCAAGGATGGTTTCCTCCACTTGTTTTTCCCCAGGCCTCAGCTTACTTCTGCATCCCAGGGCATTCACTCTCAATGCTCTGCCAAGTCCTCCAAGGAGGCCTCTGAAGCCCTCTGGAATAGCCCTCCGTGCACATTTTCCTCTCTAGGACCCTGCCCTATGGACTCTAGCTTCCTTGGCCTCTCTAGACAACCTGATCCATATACTCCCTCCAGGACACCACTGCCTCTCCCTGGGTTTCCATTCCAGAACCAGAGCCTGGAGACTTTCTCCCTACACAGGAAACGAGAGCCTCTATGGTGGTAATTTCACTTGTTTTCTGTCGTTTAGGGACTGCCCATTATTACTGATGTCCAATGTTTGGGGTACCTTCTTTTTTTTTTTTTTCATTTACTTGGTAAGTGTTTTTAGCTGCTTTCACTAGGAAGGTAAATTATCCGACCATAGTTCTTAATTGAGCAGAAGTGGAGATCCGAGTGTTCTTTTGAAAGCAAAACCAAGGAGAAAACCATATGTACAGGGGAAGCTGATCATGTACTAATAAGCTGACACCAAGGTTATTTTTTTTTAAATCAGCAAAATTTTTTCTGCTTTACTTCCAGCCAAAATAGGCAAATGACAAGTTGGGTTTTCATCAATATGTATTCAGGTTCTTTTTTCTTAAAACAGACTTCCTTTGGTCTTCCTCCAGCAACCTACATTTTCCCATATCATTGTTAAATTTAGCCCATGCTTATATGAAAACTAGTTTCCACTGTATAGATATAAAACATATACTCAGTTCTTCTGATATTAGAAGAAATATTTTCACAGTTCATGTCATTGTGATGCCTTGAAGATGAATAGTTGCAGAATTCTGGAATTCACACAGTGCCATATTATAACTCAAGAGGAGTTGAGAATTTCTGAGAACTTGACCCATTGGTGCATGCCTATTGGTGTAATCCCAGACATGGGGGAGACTGAGACAAGAGGATGGCAAGTTCAGAGCCAACCTTGGCAACTTAATGAGACTCTGTCTCAAAATAAAATAGACTGGGGATGTATCTCAGAGGCAAAGCAACTCTGGTTCAATAGAAGAGGGAGAAGGAAGAAGAGGAGAAGGAAGAGGAGGAGGAGGAGGAGATTGTTGTTATTTCTAGGGAAGAGATAAAGATTTTAACTAAACACCTAAAAATCCAAATATCAACATTCTTCCTTCCTGTCACTCACTTGTTAATCACTTAGTAATAATGGGATGTGGGCTGAAGGTGAATGAAGCTGAAACAGGATGACATTAGAATATATATTGGGCTGTGTCCAGAGGTTCACCAATAATTCCCATGTAAAGTTTCTTTCTGTAAGTCAGTTTTAAAGCAGGACATATCCTATTATGTAAATATCATCCTATATATTACATTATCTCTGTTTTCTAGAGACTTGTCTGGGAGCCCAAATAAAAATGACTTCTTGGTGCCAGTAATATAGACATGCTGATTTTGAGATTCACATGGAACAGCCAGGTGGAGATAGCAAAGATTCATGAAGTAGCATGGGCATGAGGTTAGGAAATAGAATTTGAGTGTCACCAGTGTGAAAAAACAAGTTCAGATCTGGAGAATGGATGCAGTCTAGAAGATCAGGCACTAATGGACACTAAAGCCAGAGTCCTGGAGAAAGGCAGCATTTATGGGTCAGGAAGTGGGGAGAATGAAAAGAGCTTTCCAGATAGGCAGGAAAATATCTACTGGAGACAAACAACATTAAGGAGAGAGTTTCAAAATAGAGGGAATGGTTTGCCATGTCAGATACTATTCCCAGGTCAAGTAAAACAAGAAAAGGGCTGTGGGGAGCCATTAAGTACTTCCCCATTTCTTTGACCATTTTGTGGAACCATTAAGGTCTTCCCCTTATCTTTACTAAAAGAGTACAACTAGGTTTGGGGTCATGGAGGTTTCAAAGTAATTAAAACTCTTTCAGAACTAATGATGCTATTGTTCTGTCTGAGATACGATTAGGTTTTGTTGTTTATGTTGCACAAACCTGCCCGTGATGTATGTACTTTGGACTTGTCTTTCTTGTATTCCAATGTAACCTGAAGCTAGAAACTGTATAAATAACCACAGGAGAATAAACCAGGTCGGCCCAGTAGAGACTGGCAACCCTCCCATGCTTGAAGTCTTTAATCCTCACTCCTATCTTTGGAACCGTACTTTTGCTGGCTGGCTCCAGCAAAGGGCCTGAAATAAGCCGGGCATGGTGGTGGCATAGACCTGTAATTCCAGTATATGAGAGACTGAGACAAGAGGATCCTAGGTTCAAGGACAGCCTCAGAAACTTAGCAAGATTCTGTTTTGAAAAATAAAAGAGACTGGAGGAATGTATCTCAGAGGTAGAATATCCCTGGGTTCATCCCCAGAGCAAAAATATTTTATATATCATAAAAATGTTATGCCATTTAGTAGAGAAGTCTAGTGTTCTTGATAGATCCAGGAATTATTCTAATTGCTGCATATTGTATGTATATATTATTAGCTACAAAAGAGAATAAACTGTGAAAGACAAAAGTACCATGAGTAAATTTCATATTTTAATGAGTTAACCAAAAATTAAACTTGCGTAGCCAGCCGCGCTGGTTTAAGAGACCCTGTTTCAAAGAAATATAAAATAGGTCTGGGAGTGTAGCCCGGAGGTAAAAGGGCTTCCAGGAACCCCAGTACCACCAAAAAAAAAAAAAATTAAACTTGACAAAAATCAAGGAATTCAAGCCAGTCCCAGTGGTATACTCCTGTAATCCCACTTACATGGTAGTCTGAGGCAAGAGTATCATCAGTTCAAGGCTAACCTCAGCAACTTAGCAAGAGCTGTCTCCAAATAAAAATAAGAAGGGCTGAGGGCCAGAGTCCTGGAGAATGTACCATTTATGGTCAGGAAGTGGGGAAAATGAAAAGAGCTTTCCAGAAAATATCTACAGGAGACTAACAACATTAAGGAGAGAGTTTCAAAATAGAGAAAAAGTATCTAGTTTCAGTCCCCCATACCACAAAGTGTGTGTGTGTGTGTGTGTGTGTGTGTGTGTGTGTGTGTGTAAAAATCAAGAAATTCAATTTCAAAAAAACTTTTTTCTGCAGTACTGCAGATGGAACACAGAGGCATTGTACCTCCAAGCTACACCTTCAGCCCTATTTTTTAGTCTTTTTTATTTTTGAAACAGGGTCTCACTGAGTTGTGAAGTGCCTCACTAAGTAGCTGAGGCTGTCTCTAAACCTCAATCCTTAAACTGTAATCCTCTAGTCTCCGCCTCCCAAATGCTGGGATTACAAGCATGCACCACCACGCCCAGCACAAATATTTTGATTACAATAAAATGTCACTGGCTTACCCTTACAAACAAGGGATATAAGCTATCACTTTAAAAAAAAAAAATTGGTACTGAGGATTGGACCAAAGGCATTCTACCTCCAAGCTACACCCCAGCATGATTTTATTTATTTGTAAACAAGGTCTCACTGGGTTTAGAGGTAGGACGTCCCTGGATTCAATACTCAGGACCACAAAAAAAAAAAAAATGCATATATATTCCATATTGGAACAACCTGCCAAGCAGTCACCTACTGACTTTCTGGTGCTCCAGTCCAGCTGTCACCACATGCATCTTTGAGGGGCTTGACAGCAAGTCTTTCCTTCACCTGCCTCTGTCTTCACACCAAGAATGCCCTGAGGGTCTCCCCTACCCATCATACCTCACCCAGCAATCCAAGCCCTGCCCATCACCTACCTGTAGCCCTTATTCTCTGTGCCATTCAGTTGCTACATAATTCAAACCCTAAATACTTCTCCATTTTTATATTATACTGTTACCAAAGCTTATATAAGTAATCACTTATATATTAATCAACACACATTTTGGGAGTTTTCTATGTGTCTGAATATATTAGGTATGGAGATGCTATGTCAGATTAAATATGGTCTCAGCCCACACAGTGTTTTTAGTATTCTTAGAGGCAGCGATAATTTCAACCTTTCATTATTTTATAAACTTTATTAAACATCAACTCTGAGTCCAAAACTGTGCTAAAGAGTGAGAAATGAGAAAGTGCCTCCTGAAAAAGAGACACATAGAGTAGATCCTTCTTTTTTCCTTCTCTTTTCTCTTCTCTTTTATAGTGAATCTTGGTTGTGTTCTCTGCTGCATTATGCTATGCTCTTCATGCATATTATTATCTCAGCAGCACAAGGGAAGGGAAAGAGCTCAAGAAAGGGAGGCTCAGGGCAAGCAGCGCTTGGCCAAACACAGAACTCAACCTAGAACACTCAACAAGGCTAGGAACTGAGCTCAGCAACATCAAGACTGTCTGTGTCCACACTGATAGAGGAAATGACCTTCAGGAACTGCTGCCTTGGTCAGGGTTGCTAGGGGAACCTCACCCTGCAGAGCACAGTGACTATGTTCCCCAGCATATGCAGGAGGCCAAAGTCATCACAGCAGACACCCAGGTCACAGATCAAACTTCTTCAGTCCACCCACAGAGCTCAGTAATCCCAAGGCTTTTCCGTATAATTAACTTACTGCATTTGTTTAAAGTACACAACACCAGCTGGGCATGATGCTGCACGCATATAATCCCAGCATTTGTGAGGCTGAGATAGAAGGACCTCAGATTCAAGGCCAGACTCAGCAATTTAATGAAACCATCAACAAATTAGCAAGACCTCATTTCAAAGCTGGGCGAGGTGGCGCACGCTTGTAATCCCAGCGTTCCAGAGGCTGAGACAGGAGGATCTCGGTTTGCGGACAGCCTCAGCTACTTAGTGAGGCCCTCCGCAACTTAGTGAGACCCTGTTTCAAAATAAAGAATAAAAAAATAGGGCAGGGGATGTAGCTTGGAGGTCAAGTGCCCCTGGGTTTCATCCAAGACCCGCAAAAAAAAAAAAAAAAAAAAAAAGACCTCATTTAAAAATTTAAAAAAAAATAGTAAGAGCTAGGGATGTAGCTCAGAGGTTGAATGAGCTGGGCTCTATCACCAGTTTAAAAAAAAAAAAAAAGCACAAAGCACCAAGATTTTTTTATTACCTATTATTTGTCTATGAAACTGGTATCAGCAAGAACCAGGGTGCTGCCTGTCTCCCTGGTTTGTTAGGAGTTTGTGCACCAGCTAGAGTTGATTCTCAAGAGTTTGTAATGCCGTGTGTTGTCGACCAATTGAGCTTCCCCAGTATTCATGTATTAAAACCCTGTCCCTCAGTGTGATATCATTAGGGCACAAAGCCTTTGGGAGGTAATTAGGGCTGGATGAGGTTGTGAGACTGAGGCCCTTGTAATGGAATTTGTGCCCTTACAAACAATAGGTCTCTCTCCCTCTCTCTCCAGGATGCACCAAGGAAACACCATGAGAAGGCAGAGTGAAACAGCAGCTCAGGTCCAGCCACAAGACAGCCCTCACCAGAGGCTGACAGTGCTGTACCCTGATCAGACCTCCAGCCTCAAAAACTAGGAGAAAATAAATTTCTGTTGCTTAAGCCACCCAGATTATAGTACTTTGCACAGGCATCCTGAGGAGGATAATTATACAATACAAGCAAAAAGTTCATACTCACACTACCATAACACAGTACAAATAAACATAATTTACAACATAGATTAAGCCCTTACAAACAGGAACAACAGTTTAAGTATTCATTTAGCGGGTGAGACCTTATTGAATGTTGTAAATTTTCCAGGCACTCCAATTTCCTTTAGTATTTCTTCAGAGTTGCTTAGAGTCAAGTTGTGGAGCACTGGGGTGGCCAGGTAATTTCGCTAAGTGCAGTACTAACAGAGGTACATCTAAACCTAGTCTGTGAGCCTAGAAGAGGAAGCCAGTGCTTTCTTTGGAGAGGAGTGATGAGGGACTCCTTTTAGGGACCAATACTGGAAATAGTCCTGAACAAGACAGGAGTTGTGGTTTTACTCTGGAATATCCCCCCAAAATCTCATGTGTCAAAGGCAGGGCTTTTAGACAACATATGATCAGGAGGGTTCTGACCTCAGCAGATGGATTAGACCATTGGTGGCTAACCGGACTAGGAGAAGGTAGGACCTTGTTGAAGGAAGTAGATCTCTGGGGTGTTTATCTTCTCCCCAGCCACCGATGCTGCTGCTGCTCCTCCTTTTCCTCTCTCTCTCCCTCATGCCCATCCATTATGATGATGTTCTGCCAAGCTCAGGCTCAGAGCAGTAGAGCCTGTTGACCATGAGCTGCACCTCTAAAACCATGAGTACAGTAAACCTCTCCTTCTCTAAGTTTTTCTTGTCAGGTATTTTGATCACAATACCTGTGACAGAAGCTGATAAACACTATGGGCAAACCAAGGGACAGGTGAGAGATAGTCAAAGCAGAGGAAAGAAGTTCTTTTAGGTACTGCTGAGCCCCCTTCTTTCTACTCTTGAGCTACTTGTAAATGTGGTCAGTTTTCAGATGACATTGTTTATTTTGTGGCAAGTAAAATCCAGGGCCCGTTCTGGTGCAAGGCTGATGTGCACATCATCCTCCCTGTACTGCCTCAGCTACAGATTGGCATGATGTGCAGGCTTTATCAGACTCCATGAAGAGCTCCTCTTTCAGAGAGGCACAAAGCAATGGGGCAAAGTCAGTAGGGAGAAATGCGCACAAGGGACTATGTTGCAGGTCCCTCCGAGGCTGTTCTCAGTATTTATAGATCACTTATTACAACTATTGAAGATTTTCTTAGTCCAATTGCACTTAAACCAAAGTATCATAGATTGAGAGGCTTATAAACAATAGAGATGTATTTCTCACCATTCTGAAGACTGGAAGTCTAAGAACACACTGCCAGTGTGTCCCTTAAATCATTTCATTTTGATTTAGGATCACGTTTGAGTTAGAAACACGTGCCTACCCACAAGGGGCAGTCATAACATTCCTGGACATTCAGTGATAAGAGGCTTTACCTAGAATAGAACGCTAAGATCCATGAATAAGCTACTGATCCATAAAGGAGAAAATCCTTTTGCTATGATTAGCTTCACTTTCCAGGGAGGGCCCCAGTAGACTCTGAGACAGCCCAGCATTAGCCAAAAGAAGAAAAGCAGAGAAGAGCCTGAGCTAGTTTTGGTAAAGCCAGGCGACAGATTCCCGTGGGGGCCTTTGTGGCCAGACATGCCCAGGCTCTCCCAAGATGATCAGCAGTGCCTCCAGGAACGTTTCTCTATCCCATCTCAGTGGCAGCGATGTCTGCTGCTCTTCAGGGTGGCAAGATATAACACAAACATTTGCCAAAGCACAAAAAGTGAAGAGGACCTCCAGGCTGTGCCCGATGTCAAGGTAAGATGGTCCTCACAATATCCCCATGCCTTTCTTGACATAAAAAAGGGCTTATCCAGAGAGACTATGAAGCTGCAAGCCAGTCTCAGTGTCCTTGCACAATGGACATAGGGCTTTGATAGAAATTACCTGGTCTGTCTAACTTTTTCCAACCTAAAAAGCTTGCCATTGCTTTTGGTTTGAGTTTTGGTTCTCATTTTTTTTGTTTTTGTTTGTTCTGTTTTGTTACTTTGGAGCCTAGGATGGAACCAAGGGCCTCAGCACTAAGCACTTGCTCTAAGCTACACCCCCAGCATCTTTTTGTTTTTGTCTTTTAATATTTAATATATGTTTATTGATGCATTTCAATTATACATTATAATAATGTTTAAAGTGATATAAACATATATGTATACTGCTCTTGGTATATTTAGATGACAATGTTTCAAAAAGCAAAATTCCTAGACAAATTTTTGTGGCTACTGTACTGGCTTTTGGAGGGATATATATTTCATATAATAATAAAATAAAAATTATCAACTGCTTTCTACAAACCTTAAAACAGAAAAGTCGCTAATACAGAAGCCTATGAACATTAAGGAACTAAGGGGTGCTACTTCTTTTTTTTTTAATTGCATTTTATTGGTGTACTCTAGTCTCACATCATAATGTGAGTCATGCTGACAGTGGCATGTATTCACACAGTACTTGGTGCCCTCCCCCACCCACTTCCCCTTTTCCCTCCCTCCTAAAACTGAGCGTCCAGGTTAACAATGTTATATGCACATGTATACACATATTCGAATGTAGCTTTTTCATTGATTAACCTCTGCCTTCTTCCTCCCCTACCCCTTCTTTCTGGCTTTGTGAGGTTTCCCCTTCATGATATGGAGTCCTTCTGGTATCCCTAGTACTCCCTAGCTTGAGCATATCAGAGAAAACATATGTCCCTTCTCTTTCTGTGATTGGCTAATCTCACTTAACATAATGTTCTCCAGGTCTTTCCATCTTCTTGTGAATGCCATGATATATATATATATATATATATATATATATATATATATATATAAAATTTTTTTGGTCTATTATAGCCTCACATCATAATGTCGTTCATAGAGATAGTGGCATACATGCAGCACATACCCAAGCCCATCACAAAGAAGAGGAGATAAACAGAGGTGCTCACTGACTCTACATATTATTAGGGCCAAAGGCTTCAATTTATCTCTAGTGCTTTTAAGGCTACAGGCCTTAATTTCCGCTAGCACTCAGACTCCAACTGCTTTTTACATTTTGGAAATTAATACTGGAGCAATTTTCCAGTACCAGCATATACACACATATATATGTCACAGGGAAACACGATAATTCCGTGGAAAGTCCTGAAGTTTCCCTGGCTCGGGAAATGGAAACTCACCTCAGGACCCTCAGGATTTCTTGGCTTCCGTAGCAAAAATAATTTCAACACAAGCCTGGCAGAGACAAAGGCAGAGGTTTAATTTAAGAAACATAAAATTACATGTTCAAGGGGAAATTAGGGCCACCTCAAGAATGGGAGAGCACCTGGGATCTTTTACAATCCTTTTCTATAGGACACTTAGAAAAGGGTGTTTAGGGGCAGATGGCAGGAAATGGGGTGACATGAGATGGCAGCCTCCTTTCTTTGTAGCTTCAGGCTGACAAAAGGTAACAATTTCTTAGATAAGGAATTTCAGAAAGCAGAGATGAAGGTGATGGGAGGGAGGGAGATGGCCAAAGTAAATGTGTTACTTCCTCTGGGATGTGAGTGGATGGGGGTGTGGGACAGAGGTGTAACTTTCTCCAGGACTTTTTTTTTTACATTCTTTCAATCAGTAAAGCAGTAAAAATAGGGATGGAATCCTGATGGGCGGTGTGTGCCTATAATACCTGAACTTGGGGGGCTGAGACAGGAAGATCCACAGGTTTAAGGCCAGCCTAGGCAAACTAGTGAGATCCTGTTTCAAAATAAAATAGGGTTGAAAGTATAGCTCAGAGGCACAACACTCCTGGGTTTAATCCCCAGTACCCCCCCACACACACACAGACACAAAATTAGAGATGAGATATAATTAGTATAGGGCCAAATGACACAGGCCTAGCAGAGGAGTAAAATTTGAGGCAGACATGACATCATGTCTAAGAACACAGAGAAGTCAGAAATAGGAATATGAGCTTGCCTCTGAGTGTCCAGGGTCCAGTGGTAAAACCTCCAGAAATCTTCAACTTCAACCTCACACTTTTTATTAAAGTTAACCCAAGTGTATCGTATATAATTAAAACATTTGACTATATGTAAAACTATAATGTTTTAGGAGAAAATCTTTGTAACCTAGGATTAGACAAAGAGAATAGAGACAATCTAAAACATGGCTCATAAAAGGAAAAAGTCAGCAAATTGAGCCAAATTCAAATTTTAAAAACTTTTTTTTCTAACAAGAGGATGAAAGCAAGCTATAGATTTCAAGAAAATGTTTACAAACCCCATATCTGCCAATGCCCTGAATCTAAGGTAATGAACTCTCTATATTCAAGATTAAAAATCCCAAAAAGGTTAAAATCTAACTAGAATTCATGCAAAAGATATAAAAAGATATTTAATTTAATATCATACACAGATGGTAAATAAAAACCACAGAAAGGTACCAAACATCAGTAGCCAAAGAGAAAGGCAAATTAAAACCACACTGAAGTAACCTACAAATCAAGAAGAACAGCTGGGCGTGGTGACACAGGCTTGTTATCCCCCACCCCCACCCCACCCCGCTTGGGAGGCAGAGACAGGAGGATCTCGCAGGTTCGAAGCCAGCCGCCCTGGCTTAAGAGACCCTGTTTCCAAATAAGTATAAAAATAGGTCTGGGAGTGTAGCCCGGAGGTAGAAAGGTTTCCAGGAACCCCAGTACCACCAAAAAAAAAAAAAAAAAAAAAAATCAAGAAGTATGAATGAAATGGACAAAACTGTGACAAAAGTGTGGGGTGCACTATTGTAATCCCAGCATTTGGGAGGCTGAGACAGGAGGATTGCAGTTCAAGGACAGCCTCAGCTACTTAGTGAGGCCCTTTGCAACTCAATGAGACCCAGTTTCAAAAATAAAGAATAAGAGCCAGGCAGGCGTGGTGGTGCAGGCTTGTAATCCCCATTTTGGGAGACAGAGACAGGAGGATCGCGCAGGTTCGAAGCCAGCCTCTCTGGCTTAAGAGACCCTGTTTCCAAATAAAAATATAAAAAATAGGTCTGGGGAGTGTAGCCCGGAGGTAGAAGGGTTTCCAGGAACCCCAGTACCACCAAATAAATAAATAAATAAATAAATAAATAAATAAATAAATAAATAAAAATAGGGCTGAGGGTGTAGCTTGGAGGTAGAATGACCCTGAGTTCCATCCCCACTACCGAAACAAAACAAAGCAAAACAAAAAACAGGTAGAACAGCTATAATAATTACACCACCAAATACTGGAAACAATGTGGAGAAACATAACCACTTATGCATTACTAGAAAAATATATAATAGTACTACCAGTCTGAAAAATTTCAGTTCATTAGAGAACTGAACATGCATCTCCTAGATGGCCCTGCATTTTCACTATTGAGCAATTAATCCATAGAAATAAAAAGCACGTTCATATAAACCCTGTGCAGCCATGTCCACAGAATCTTTATTCATAAGAGCCCAAAACTAGAAACACCATGAATGAATGATGAGACATCCACACCACAGAACATTCAGAAGCAACTAGGAAAAAAATGAATGAATGGGTGGAACACAATATGTATAGATCTCAAGGAAAAGACCACATACTCTACAATTCCTGTTTTTTTTTTTCCTTTTTTCTTTTTTCATACTGGGGATTGAACCCAGAGGCATTCTACCTCCAAGCTACACCCCCAGCCTGATTTTTTATTCTTTGTTTTGAAACAGGGTCTCACTAAGTTGCAGAAGGCCTAAGTAGCTGAGGCTGGCCACAAACCTGTGATCCTCCTGTCTCAGCCTCTCAAATACTGGGATTAGCATGTGCCACCACACCTGGCTTCCAGCCCTATTTTTTATTTTTTATTTATTTATTTATTTATTTATTTATTTATTTATTTTTGTGGTACTGAGGGTGGAACCCAGGGGCTTTTCTACCTCCAAGCTAAACTCCCAGACATATTTTTTTATACTTTATTTGGAAACAGGGTCTCACTAAGTTGCTGAGAGCCTCACTAAGTAGCTGAGGCTGGCTTCGAACCTGTGTGATCCTCCTGTCTCAGCCTCCCAAACTCCGGGATTACAAGTGCGCGCCACCACGCCCAGATCTACTTTTTATTCTTTAAAATCAGGGTCTCACTAAGTTGTGGAGGGCCTCACTAAGTGGCTGAGGCTGACTATGAACCCACAATCCTCCTGTCTCAGCCTTCCAAGTACTGGGATTACAGGCATGCGCCACCAAGCGTGGCTCCTATGATTTCATTTATATATCATCCTCAAAATAAAATTATAGCAAGGGATAAGAGATTAGTGGTTCGTTCATTAGGGAGAAAGGGAAGGTGGTGGCTGCAGCTACAAAGGTACAGCACTTTAGAGGGAGCCCTGTTGTATTGGAATCGTTCTGCGCCTTGATGGTGGTAGAGGTTACACAAGCTTATAAATGTGATAAAATTGCAGATAGCTTTGCACACCTGAGCATACTTGTGAAATCTGACCAAGTTCTGTGAATCATACCAATGTCAACTTCCTGGTTTTGATATTGTGTTGTAATTATGCCATCTCCACTGGAGGAAACTATGTGAAGGTTGCATGAACCACCCTGTACATTTTTTTTTTGGGGGGGGGGGGAATTTGCTGTGAACTATAATTATTGCAATAAAAAATTAAGCCAAGTATGTTTGGTACACACCTGTAATCCCAGTATTTGGGAGGCTGAGATAAGAAGGCTGGTTCAAGACCAGACTCGGGAATTTGGTGAGGGCTTCAGCAATTTAGTGAGACCTTGTTTCAAAATAAAAACTAAAATAGGGGAAGGGGTATAGCTCAAAGGTAGAACATCCCTGAGTTCAACCTCCAGTACCACGAAAAATAAGATAGGGCTGGGAGCGTAGCTCAAAGGTAGAATGTCCCTGGATTCGATCCCCAGTACCAAACAATAAACAAATATTAAAAAATAAAATGTAGCTGGGCATGGTGGTGCATTGTAATCCCAATACTTGGGAGGCTGAGATAGGAGGATCACAGGTTCGCAACCAGCCTCAGCTACTTAGTGAGGCCCTCTGAAGCTTAATGAGAGGCTGTTTTAAAATAAAGAATAAAAGTAGGGCTGGGAGTGTAACTCGGAGTTAGAATGCCCGTGGTTCAATTCGTGGTGCCGGAAATCAAGTGTGGGTCTGAGGTGTAGCTCAGCGGTACGGCATTTGCCTAGCATGAGTGAGGCCCTGGGTTCAATCCCCAGCAGGCCAAAAGAAAAGAAAGCAATGACATTTGTGGTATCCAGTTCCTTAACATTAATTCTTCAGAGGCCAGAACTCCTCGTGAAAGGGGGAGTTCACTGAGCAGGAGAAAGTTGTTTTAGTTTAACCCTTGAGAGGATCACCAGCCCCAGGGTCTGCATGTCCACAGGGGATCCAAGGAAGCCAGGGGGGCGTCCTCCCTGGCCTCAGGCTCAGGCCTCAGTCCTCAGGGAGCCTCACAATTATTTCCTGGGCGGGGAACCAGAGCGACTGAGGGAAGGTGAAAAATGATCCTCAACAATTCAGCCTCCAGCCCCCATACCTAAGTAGTCTGTGCAACGTGAGGAGCAAAACAGGGAGGGAAGAAGAGATGTTGGTCAAAGAATACAAAGTTTTAGTTAGACAGGAGGAATGAGTTTTAGTGATCTGTTGCACTGGGTAGTGATTATATTTTGATAATGACAAACTTTGCTTCAAAATGGCTAAAGGTTTTCAACATTCTCAACACAAATGATAAGTAGGTGTGATGATTTAATCCTTCTACAATGTGTTCAAATGTCAAAACATCACATTGAACCCCATAAGTATATCCAGTTATTATTTGTCAATTAAAATTTTTAAAATAAGCAGGGCATGGTGCATGCACCTGTAAACTCAGCACTTAGCAGGCTGAGGCAAGAGGGTCTCCAATTCAAGGCCAGCCTCAGAAACATAGCGAGATTCTCGGCAACCTAGTCAGACCCTATTTCAGAAAATAAAAAAGGAGCCATATGTGGTGGCACATCTTGTAATCCTTGTATTCAGGAGGCTGAGTCAAGGGGATCTCAGGTTCAAGGCCAGCCTCAGCTACTTAGTGAGGCCCTCTGGAACTTAGTAAGACCCTGTTTCAAAATAAAGAATAAAAAATAGAACTGGGGATGCATCTCAGAGGTAGAACACCCCTGGGTTCAATCCCCAATATCACAAAAAATACCACAATAAATACATAAATAAAAATAAAAATAAGCTGGGCATGTGGTATTACATGCCTGTAATCTGAGTACTTGAAAGGCTGAGATAGGAGGATCTCAGGTTCAAGGCCAACACACAGTAATTTACTGAGGCCATCAGTGACTTAGCAAGATTCTGTTTCAAAATAAAAAATAAAAAGTACTGGAGCTTAGATGTAGAACTCCTAGTTTCAATCTCCAGTACCACTAAAAAAGAAAAGAAAATTTTAAAATTTTAAAAACTGACTTTAAAAGAACAAAACAAAATAAAAGTAAAGTCAAATAGCATTTCCTCTTGTCATAAAAGTACTTGTTATCATCCCAGCAATTTTTGCTATGTAGCTAATTTGGACAAACCCTTAACTTGATGAAACTAATGCCTTTCAAAGTAATAAATGATATGTGATCAATTAAGAAGCAGGTGGCAAAAGGCAGCCTTCACAATACCTTATATCATTTTCAGACAACTTAAGAGCAATGTTTTCATATTTCATCTTGACTGAAAGAAACAGCCCATGCCAAATACAAGTACCTCATTACAGGAGGTGGCTATGTTTGGGGCATGTCCCCAAATCTGTGTGCCAGAGGCTTACTCCCCAGTGGGCAGTGTTGGAATAATGGGAAAGGACTGAGTCATGAAGGTGTAGCCCTCAAAGATTAATGTCCTTGTCATGGAAGTTACTTTTCACAAGAAAGAGTTGTTATAAAGGCAGCCCATTTTGCTGGCTTCGAACCTCTGATCCTCAGTCTCAGCCTCACAAGTACTAGGATTACAGGTGTGCACCACCCCACTTAGCTTTCTCTCATCCTCTCATCTTCCACCATAAATGGCACAGCCAACCACATGCCAGTATCATGCCCTAGGATCCCCTCACTCCCAGCCTCCAGAATCCTGAGCCAAATAAACTCCCTTTCATTGGCCAGTCTGTGGTAACCTATCGTACCAATAGAAAGTGGACTAAAACAGTCCAAGTCAGACCACCAGTCTACATCTGTCAGGTAGATTAGGTTATGCTACAGTACCAAAAAAGCCCCTAAGATATCAGAGGGGGTGAATTCCATTGCTTACACTCAGATTCACACTTTGACCAGAATCAAGTCCTCCAAGTGCAAAGGGTTCTAGGAAACAGAGAAGTCCAGAGTACTCAAAGCATTCATACACGCCACCACCCCATCCACTCAGCCCTAATCTGAGCACCTATAAATTCACTTTAAAATTCTGACTGGGACCCTCACAAGAAAAATTGAAAGCCATTTTATCAACAAGGCAGTATATCCTGTGGAAAAGCCTGCTGCAGACTTTCAGAGGAGTCCAAATTAAAAAAAAAACTTAATGCCTAGCCAGAAAAAGTACACTAGTTCCCCCGTATCTGCAGAGAATATTTTCCAAGACCCCCAGTGGATCCCTGAAACCACAGATCAAACCAAACCCTTTATAGACTTCTTTTCCTTTATGTACATACTATAATAAAATTTTGTTTATAGCCGGGCATGGTGGCACATGCTTGTAATCCCCGCGCTTGGGAGGCGGAGATAGGAGGATCGCGCAGGTTCAAAGTCAGCTGTGCTGGCTTAAGAGACCCTGTTTCCAAATAAAAAAGTATAAAATAGGTCTGGGAGTGTAGCCTGGAGGTAAAAGGGTTTCCAGGAACCCCAGTACCACCAAAAAAATTTTTTTTGTTTATAAATTAGGCACAGTAAAAATTAATAACTAAAAATAAAATTGAATAACTATAACACTATAATAAAAATTATGTGAATGTGATTTCTCTCTCTTGAAGTATTATATACAAGTGTTAATATATAGTTGTGTTTAAAACCACCACAAGCAAAACTGCAGACAAGGAAGACTACTGTAAGGCATATTTTATACATCAGAAAGAGAGAGAGACAGAGACAGAGAGACTAAAGATATAGTCAGGCCTGGTGGCACACACCTGCAATCCCAGCCTGAGACAGGAGAATCCCAGGTTTGCGGCCAGCCTCAGCAACTTAGTGAGACCCTCAGCAACTTAATAAGACTCTATTTCAAAATAAAAACTAAAAAGGGCTGGGGTCTGGTTTGGAGGTAGAATGTCCCTGGGTTTGATCTCTAGTACAAAAATTTATATATATATGGCCGGGTGTGGTGGCGCACTCTTGTAATCCCCGCGCTTGGGAGACAGACAGGAGGATCGCGCAGGTTCGAAGGCAGCCCCGCTGGCTTAGGAGACCCTGTTTCCAAATAAAAATGTAAAAATAGGTCCGGGAGTGTAGCCTGGAGGTAGAAGGGCTCCCAGGAACCCCAGTACTACCACCAAAAATAAATAAATAAATAAATAAATAAAAATAAAAGAAAAAATATATATGTACATATATGTACATATAAAAATATCTAATGTATATCTGTGCTTTTCGAATATACACTGTTGAAAAAAGTCGATGGCACGGCAAGGTGATATCACAAGCTGCCAGAGGTGACAGTGCTAAAGAAAGATCAGGACAGCATGTGGACCCATCCTGGGACCTCTGGAAAGGACTGAGAAGGCTCCCGGTAAGGAAAATGGAGTAGGCTCTTCAGAGAGCACCTGGAACACACTTAAAATGTTATCTGCTACTGCTAATAGGGTCCCATTTTGTAACATATTAGTGCAAGAGGTCTGAAAACTATGTACAGTGCCTGGCTGACAGTCTAGAGACTATCCAGCTTACATGTGCCTGTGGCTATTCTCTTTAAAAATGTATCAAAAGGCCTAGGAAATGGGAAAGTGTTTGGGGAAAAAGAGGGATGTCATCCGCTGATGGAAAGAGAGACACAGGGGAGGAAGAGATAAAGCAGAATTGGCAATGTGTTGTGAATTATTTAAACTGGGCAGTGGATGTGAGAGTTCATCAACACTTATCTTGAAGATTCACATAATAATAAGATTTTTTTCAAGAGGCCCAAAGACTAGAACTTAGAATTTGACCTTTAAAATTAAATAACAAATGAATGCAACTTCCCATGCTCTCTTTTCACATCACAACAGGAGCTGCTAGGGAGTGCTTCCTACAAACATTCAATGGATATAGCACAATTCATCTTGACCTTTCAGAAGAATCTTTAAAAATGGCAAAACATTCTGTATGGAAATCTAAAAAACATACTGTAATGTGTATTTCCCATTGCAATGATCTGTTCCTCTCAAATATCATCATTCTTTGTGGGGAAAAAACACATACTGTATAATGTTGGTGGACCTCAGTGTAGTCTTTCTTTTCATAAATTTTATAGTCCTCACATTTTGAACTAATATATCTAAGTCTCATTTCCACCATTCAAATCATGCTAACTTCCCAGCCAAAACGATAGTCTTGTCTTCTTGCAAGTAAAGGTGTAGATGACCTTCACTGAGAAGCTTGTGGAGTAAACTTATATCCATCCTGTGAATAGACACAATCAGACATGTGTCATTAAGAGTTTATTTTAGACCAGGTTGGGTGGCACATGCTTATAATCCCAGCATTTGGGAGGCTGAGACATGGAGGATTGCGGTTCGTGTATAGCTACTTAGTGAGCCCCTTTGCAACTCAGTGAGACCTTGTTTCAAAATAAAGAATAAAAAAATAGATTTTGGGTACCGCAAAAAATGAAGTTTATTTTAATAACTTCTACAGGATGCTTTTGTTGAAACTAAATTTAAAAAGACTGAAAAAACCAGCCAGGCGTGGTGGCGCATGCTTGTAATCCCCGTGCTTGCGAGGTGGAGACAGGAGGATCGTGCAGGTTCGAAGCCAGCCGTGCTGGCTTAAGAGACCCTGTTTCCAAATATAAAAAGTATAAAATAGGTCTGGGAGTGTAGCCCGGAGGTAGAAGGGCTTCCAGGAACCCCAGTACCACCAAAAAAAAAAAAAAAAGACTGAAAAAACAAATTTTAAACCAAATCAAATGTGTTGGAGGGATAATAGTTTAAACCATGCAGTAACAATTGGAGTACATTCAAATATTCAGAAACAAAACTCACATCATGGCTTATATAAGATTCAATTTGACATTGATTATGGAGCCAAATATATTTTGCTTATATAATTTTGAATTCCAACATTGAAAAATTATTAGGGTTCTTTTTCAATTGATAGACCACTCTAAAGACATTTAGTAAAAATAGAACTGAAAATGAACCAAAATGTCATCAACATAGTCTCACCACATTTTTTGTAAGTACCCATTACAAAGAAAGACAACTAGAAAGCAAAAAGAAACATCAGGGAAGCAAAAGGGTGGTAACTATAGAACACGAGTGCGAGAGTCTACGGAAGGTACTAGAAAGACAAAAACAAAAAGCCTCCAATCACTGCACCTGCATGTTCTCACTTCAGAAAAAATCTAGCCCAGTCTCGATGAAGCGTCTAACCCCGAATCAGTTATTCCTGGCCATTCTGTAGGCTGTGAATGTCTTAAATTGTTCTGCATGTGTTTTGAGTTTTGTTGCAGTTTTGTAATTTTGAATCAACTTATGGGAATCTCCCAGCAACCATGACACTCAGAGTTGAGAGCCCCACTTCCAATGCTTGAGTTCTGGAATTTCCAATGTTTATTACTCATATGCTTTGTAACATAAAAGACAAATCCACACATCTTCCCTGTTTATCCCCTATTCCTACTGCACTATTTGGCAAAATATGTGTGGATGAGTTCTCTGTCAACTAGAGTCTGAGGTTGGAGTCTCCGCTTTCTGCGGATGTGGCTGTGCTGTGAGATTTTCATGTGACCCTCTCTGCTCTCTTGAGTTGAGCTAGACTGATCCATTGTGGAGCATCTGATACCACGAATATTTTCCTCTATGTGTTATCGATTAAGTTTGTAGATGGTATGAAGTTGCATAAAAATAGTTGAGCAAAATATGACCAAATGAAGAAAAAAAACGTGCTTGAAAGAAATGGTCAAAGCATTTGACGTTTTTGAGTCCATACTACTATTCTGCATTCTATAATGAATCTGCTCTTTCTGAGTCTGTTAAGATGTATTTGGGATTTCCATCTGTGACCAGTTGCCCAGAAGTTTGCACACCCTTCAAGACACATTTTTAAAGTTTTAGTTGAAGGGAGAGTTTTATTGCCCTCAGCAACCATCCAAAATGGCCATTGTTGCCGGACATGGTGGCACAAGCTTATAATCCCAGCATTTGGGAGGTGGAGACTGGAGGATCGCAATTCACGGACACCCTTAGCTTCTTAGCGAGGCCCTTTGCAACTCAGTGAGACCCTGTTTCAAAAATAAAAAGACTTAAAAACTAGGGCTAGGGGTGTAGCACAAGTTCGAAGCCAGCTTCAGCTACTTAATGAGGCTCTCAGTAACTTAGTGAGACCCTGTTTCCAAAAATAGGTCTGGGAGTATAGCCCGGAGGTAGAAAGCCTCTGGGTTCCACCCCCAGTAACACACACACACACACACACACACACACACACACACACACACACACACTGCAAACTGGCAGGTACCACATGCCTGTAATTCCAATACTTGGAAGGCTGAGACAGGAGGATTGCCGGTCAGAGGTGAGCCTCAGCAACTTAGCAAGACCCTGTTTCCACTGGGTATAGCTCAGAAGTAGAATGCCCCTGGGCTGGGGTATAGCTCAGAAGTAGAATGCCCCTGGTTGACTCCCCAGCAACACAATAAAAATTAAAAGGGTTGTGGAGCAATATCTTGTGGCACACACCTGTAATCCCAGTACTTGGGAGGCTGAGACAAGAAGAATTCAGGTTCAAGGCCAACCTTAGCAACTTAGCAAGATTCAGCAACCTATCAAGACCCTATTTGAAAAATAAGAAAAGGGCTGGGGGTGTAGATCACAGGTAGAATGCCCCTGGGTTCAATTCCTACTATCAAAAATTTTTTTAAAATTAAAAATGACTTGAGGTATAACTCAGAGATAGAATGCCTGCCCTTGGATTCAACCCCCAATATTTAAAAAAAACCCTACAAACTGACTGTGTGTGTGTGTGTGTGTGTGTGTGTGTGTGTGTGTGTGTGTGTGTGTGCTAGGGATTGAACCGAGGGGCATCTTACCTCTGAGCTACACCCCCAGCCTTACTTTTTATTCTTTATTTTGAAACAGGGTCTCACTAAGTTGCAAAGGGCTTCACTAAGTAACTGAGGTTTGCCTGGTACCCAGATCCTCCTGTCTCAGCCTCCCAAGTACTGGGATTACAGCGTGCACCACCACGCCTTTATCAAACTGACAATTTTTAACAACTTAATTATATCATTATGGTCTGCAAGTTTCCCCGAGCTATAGTTTTATAGAAGACAGACATTGTCTATCATTTGTCAGCCCTAGGGAGTCCAGGCTTTGGGGCCCCATCATTGTGTGTTTACCGTACTTGAGATTATAGATAGAGTGACAATGAGGAAGCACCAAGGCCATTCGCCTGGACCACACTGGAAGACAGAAAAGTCTGACTCTCTCACCACCCTACACCTCAGGCATACCCTGGTACCTCTTCTGCTCTGGTCTCTCCCTTCTTGAAAATAATGATAATAAAGTTCAGATTCATATGCACTTGCAAAATATACAGGGAATGCTAATACTGAATTCACAGGAATGAGCTCCCAGTAGTGTAGTTTGGGCCATATAAAATCCGAACAGGAGAGAGACTGGGGCTTTAGAACTATTTCCAGCCCCTTCTCAGAAGCCACACCCTAACCTCGTACAAATCCCAGCCATGTCTGTCCCTGGCTGCTTCTGTTGATTACAGAAAATATAGCATTCATGTGTCCTCTAACTTCAAAACATCCTCTTTTTCCTATGCAGCTTTGGCGCTCCTTAGCTCATCCATCAGAAATGGGTTTTTGCTTAGTGCATGAAATCAAAGGGAGCAAAAAGAAGAAGTAAATGCTTTCTGAAATGGGGGTGGGGCAAAGGGCTCACTACATTTCCAAACTTCTTCTTCCGGAGTCAAGATCCTGAGTTCAGCTGTTTCTCTCTTGGCACATAGCCCTAGACCTTAAGCCCAGATACAGTAAACATCCCCAGTAACCCAAGGGCAATCTGAGCTCTTTTTTTTTTTTAAACAGTGACATCTGGTGGAAGTTTAAGTATTGCAGGATTTCCAACTAGCAAAATCAAGATGCTTGGCTGTAACTCACTAAATTTGGATTACTTTTAAGATATTCTTTTTTTTTTTTTTTTTTTTTTGCGGGTCTGGGGATGGAACCCAGGGGCATTCGACCTCTGAACTATACCTCCTGCCCTATTTTTTATTCTTTATTTTTTCTTTATTTTGAAACTGGGTCTCACTGAGTTGCAAAAAGCCTCACTAAGTAGCTGAGGCTGTCGAACCACGATCCTCTGGTCTCAGCCTCCCGAATGCTGGGATTATAAGCGTGCGCCACCACGCCCGGCTGATATTCTTTTTTTTTTTTTTTTTACCAACTAAAAAGTTCAGTACGATACATCCTTTTGAGTACAAACTGCCACTAAGCAGTATGATGACAAAAAGGGTCATGTCCTTGGAATCGCAATAACCAGGTTTTGAATTCAGGTCTAAGTTGGATTTCATTCTCTGAATCTTGGTTCTATCCTCTATAAAACCAAGACACACCTGTCACATATGGTCTTAACATATTTTTTTTAAGGAATATAAAATTATTTATTGACCACTGCTCATCACTATTTATAATAAAAACAATATACAGTTGGCTAACATTCTGATTACTACAAAGTTATTTCTTGATTTGTATTGAACCATTAAACCAAATACTGAAAAGACTGGGCCTACATGTTAAGGAATGAGTTGGAGTAAATACATGCAGGTAAAAAATTTAGATCATAAAAATGTGCTCACTTATGTCAGGTCCTAAATTGCCCATTCATGTTCTCATGAATCATGAGACATTCCATGTATCATGATCTTTTTTTATTTCAATTAAAAAAATACTGTGGCACTAGGACTCAACCCCCAGGGAGTTCTACCACCATCTACCCCCCAGTCCTGTTTATTTCCAAATAGGGTTTTGCCAAGCCACTGTGCACAAGTCTTGAATCTGCTATTTTTCAGCCTCCCAAATCCTGGGATTACGGAGTACCACTATACTCCTAGGTGTCAACTCTGTGAGTGTGGGGGGCACAGGGGTGGGGATAGAGTCCAGGGGCATTCTGCCTCAAGCTACACTCCAGCCCTTTTTGTAAGTTTTTGTTTTGGAACATTACCATGCCCAGCTTTTTTTTCTTAAAGGAATGATTGGCTCACTAGAGGAACTTAAAAAATGCTCATTTACCAGGTCTTGTTTAGGTAACTAGAAGAAATCAGGATTTGTGTAGTATTCTTGTCTAGGAGGGGATGTTATTGGTAGTGATAGTATTTTTCTTTAAAGAATTTTGCTACTAAACTTGTATTTATGTAATTATAAAGATATATGGTCTTTGCTTCTGAAGCTTTTAAACTATCCAACTTAAATGTCCAATGAGCTATAGAATCATTAATTTGAAAGGTTATGGCTTTGAAATAATTTTTTTAATTTAACTTGAGGTGATATATTTCATAGTTTGCTCAAAAGAATGTCATCTTAGAAACATTCACTTAAAAACTGTGGTTTGTTATGATGAGTGCTTAAGAACAAAAACCGTTTACATATATTATGTATGCACACGCACGCATACACGCAAAAACTCAAAATGGTCCTTAGACATATAAGTTTAAGACAAGCTCTGCTTGAGTATGACTATGGAAATTTTCCCAATATTTAGAAAGTCAGAGGAAACATACCATGGTATAAATGCTGTTTTCTGATAAAGGAAGCAACTACAGAAAGCTTTTATTTGCTCAAAGTAACCAGAGCTACTAACAAAAAACCCAGCAACTTCCCCAATGCTACTTCCAAAACCAACATATCAAACTTGATTTGATTTTCATTAGAATGTAGTTATTTTCACACTAGTAAATCAAATAACCAAGACTCAGATTATATATATGCAAACAATTATCGAGCTTCATCTTCTGGACAAGAATGCCAAGTTAGGCTCTCTTCATAAAAACCAATTACAATTTGAGGACACTTCATATTGGCCTCTTTTGCCAGCACCAAGTCGGCCTCATCAGAATCCTTCCATTTCATGAGGAACATCAACTCTCCACTGCTGTCCATGGCACCAATTATCCGTTCAGGGTCAAAGCCGCGTGGTTTGTCAGCAGCACCTCTTTTCTTCTTTGATTTGCTATCATCAGATTCACTGTCAGACAAAGATTTCCTTTTTGTACCATCTTTTTCTTTACCAGCTTTTTGAGAATTAAGAAATGCTTCAATTAATTCTGGACAATCTACATTTTTTTCAGGTTCCCAAGTATTGTCAGCATCTTTGAATCCCTCCCACTTCAGGAAACACTCCACGTCCCCATTCACCACACGCCGGTCCAGTACTTTTTCCACCACAGATTCTTCAGGTTCTGCCTCTTCAACTTTTTTGCTCTTTCATTCTGTTTCTTTCCCATTTTTTGCAATGTGGTTTTATTGGAAGCCATTTTTTATTGCAGACTTGAAGAGCACCGAGCTGCTCCGGTCCATCCGCCGCGTCTCAACATATGGTTTTGAAAAACATAAAATGAGATAATTTATGTAAAAATTCTGGAACTGGCGGTAGAGTTCAGTCATAGAACTCTTACCAAGTATGCTCAAGGCCTTGGGTCCCACCACCAACATTGTAAAAAAAAAAAAAAAAGGAAGAACTGTGGTGGAATCTAAAGATGTATTTGTTTATTTAATTTTTGGTGCCAGAGATGAAACCCAGGGGCCTTCTACCTCTGAGCTATACCCCCTGCCCTATGTCTTAATCTTTATTTTGAAACAGGGTCTCACTAAGTTGCAGAGGGCCTCACTAAGTAGCTGAGGCTTGCCTTGAACCTGTGATCCTCCTGTCTCAGCCTCCCATATACTAGTATTACAAGTGTGCACCACCATGTCTGGTTGTATACTCTCTCTCTTTCTTTCTTTTTCTTTTTTTCCAGTACTGGAGATGGAATCCATGGGCATTCTATCTCTGAGCCACACCCCCAGCCCTATATTTTAGTCTTTTTATTTTTGAAACAGGGTCTCACTGAGTTGCAAAGGGCCTCGCTAAGTAGCTGCGGCTGTCTGCAAACCACGATCCTCCAATCTCCGCTTCCACAATGCTGGGATTGCAAGCATGCACCACCATGTCTGGCCTGTATACTCTTTTTAATGTGATACTTTTACTTATTTGCAGTACTGAGAATTAAAACCAGGGCCTCTCATATGCTAGGCAAATTCTCTACCACTGAGCTACATTCCTAGCCCTTTTTATTTTATTTTATTTTGAAACAGGGTCTCTCTATGTCTATCTAAAATGCCCAGGCTGGCTTGCAATCCTCCTGCCTCAGCCTGCTAGGTAGCTGGGATTACAGGCATGTGTCCCTGTGTCCAACAAGAGAAAGTCTTCTATAAAAGCCAATTTGGCTCTGTCTATTTATACTTTAATTAGGAAAAAAGCCTGCATCCAAGGGTCCAGTTTCTCATTAGTCCTTTGCTGCCTTCCTGGGAACCTTTTAGAACCTTCTACAATCTTCTAGAATGTGCTTGTTTTATAGCCAGTTTCTCCCCAATAACTAACCTAGTTATCTCCACCTGTAAGTGGGCCTTTATTTTCTGGATGCATAGTGAGAACCCAGTCAATACTGATTAACCAGTTGATTTGCAGACACAAATGCATTCATTTTCTACTTCATCCTCCCTATAAGGATAAAGGCCAAATCAGCTAGATTGTTATTTCTAGGCCTCTTTAAACTAAAATTGTTAAAAAATCTTGCTTCAGACAAACGTCTCATGTGCCCTGAAAGAAATTCACATTAGTTGTGAATCCTGAACAGCCCTTGAAATGTGTAATTCTCAGGCAGTGCCAACCTCCAATTTCCCCAAGAAAAGCATCCCTTTTTAAACTCCAAGCATGGCAGGCCAATTTAGTCGCATCCAACTCAAAGAAATCAATGAGCGCTTACAAGTCATCCTGGCAGCCCGGCCAGCAGAGGGGGAAGGCTGGAGAGCAGTGAGTCCTGAACAGCCTGCATGAGGCTTACACAGAGCTCAGCTTATTAGGAACCACTGGAAGAGCTACAAAGCCCCAGCAGCCTTCCTGAGCCCTGAAACACTCTGTCCACTTCGCTCAGAACAACGTCTTCCCTTGTTCTTGCCATCTTGTTTGTTGGTTTTGAGGCTCCACCAGTGAAAAATTGGGAGATCCATCCTGGGTCAAGGGGACAATAAAGTGTTTCCTTGTGTACCAAGCCCTCTCTGAACACTTGCTTAACAAACCTCCTACCTGTATCTTGCTTATGCAACTGTAGCAGTTCCCATCACAGTCTATTGTCTATTGCAATGGACAAAAAGGTGAGATATAATAACTAGAAAACACATCTGTTAAAAAAAAAAAAAAACCCTTTTATGCCCGGCCTTGTGGCGCACGCTTGTAATCCCTGCACTTGGGAGGCAGAGACAGGAGGATCGCACAGGTTCGAAGCCAGCCTCGCTGGCTTAAGAGACCCTGTTTCTTATATAAAAATATAAAAATCGTTCTGGGAGTGTAACCCGGAGGTAGAAGGGTTTCCAGGAACCCCAGTACCACCAAAAAAAAAAAATCCTTTTATTACAAAAAAGGCCAAACATACATAAAAGTAGACAGGAAATGGCATAATAAAACCCTACTTGTCAGCTGCTTGGTGGTGCACACTTCTAATCCCAGTACTTGAGAGGCTAAGACAAGAGGATCTCAGTTTTGAGGACAGCCTCAGCAAGGAATGAGGCTCTCATCAACGTAGGGAGATCTTGTTTCAAAATAAAAATTAAATAGTACTGCCGGGCGTGGTGGCACACGCTTGTAATCCCCGCGCTTGGGAGGCTGAGACAGGAGGATCGCACGGGTTCGAAGCCAGCCTCAGCTACTTAGTGAGGCTCTCAGCAACTTAGTGAGACCCTGTTTCCAAATAAAATATAAAAAAAGGTCTGGGACTATAGCCCAGAGGTAGAAAGCCTCTGGGTTCCACCACTAGTACCACCAATAAATAAATAAATAAATAAATAAATATGAAAGAGTACTTAGACTGTGGTTTGGAGGTATAATACCCCTAGGTTTAATACCACAAAAAAACCCTACTTGTTCATTACCCCAAATTCAACAAGTATTAATGCCAGATCTTGCCATTTTAAGTTCATTCACTTAGCAAATACTCCCTGGCAATATTTAGCAAATATCTGTTGTGTCCTAGCACTGCTTAGGTCTTTGAGACACAGGTCTAAAAAGGCAAAGTCCAAATGTTGAATGGCAAAATAGACTGTCGTGCTGCTGAGCAGTTCGTTCTGTGAGGAAAGAAAACCCTGTGCTTGGTTTCACTGTGGAACATCCCCCAGAAAAGCTCGTGTTGGCAATGCCACAGTGCTCAGAGATGTAATCATTCTGTGGGCTCAGCAGCAAAATAATCCATTTGATGTATGAACAATTTAATAATTTGAAGGGAATTATTAGATGGTATGGTTGGAGGAGGTGGGTCATCGGGACCTTGACCTTGGGCGCTCTATCTGTCCCAGGCCCCCTCCTTCCCACTTTTGGCTCTCCTGAGTTGAACAGCTTTTCTCTACCTAACCCAGTTGCCATGATGTTTCTGCCTTGTAGCCTGCTGACCACTGAGCCTTTGAAACCATGAACCAAATAAATCTCTCCTCCTTTAAATTGTTCTGATCAGGTATTTTGGTCACAGTGATGAAAAGCTGATGAACATACTTAGTAAATAGCTAACCCAAGCTGGGCGTGGTGGCGCACGCTTGTAATCCCCGTGCTGGGGAGGCAGAGACAGGAGGATCGCGCAGGAGGACGCGCAGGTTCGAAGCCAGCTGCACGTGCTGGCTTAGGAGACCCTGTTTCAAAAAATATATATAAAAATAGATCTGGGAGTGTAGCCCAGAGGTAGAAGGGCTTCCAGGAACCCAGTACCACCAAAAAAAAAAAAAATAGCTAACCCAACTAGGGAGAGCTTCCCCAAAGAAATGGCACCTAAGATGAGACTCCAAGGATAAAACAGAAGATGCCCTGTTTATCTGGGAAAGGAGCATAATCCAGAAGAGGGAACAGATGATACAAAGTCCCAGGAATGAAAATGAACAAGGAGATTACAGGAAATGAAGGAACATTAATATGATTGGAGCTTTGAGTAAAAGGAATAGTCAAAGAAAGATGGATCACCAGTATACAGCAGCAAACCACAAAAGGTCCTCCAGTCCACATGAACGCACTAGAGCTTCATCCTGCAGAGAACAAGAAGCCTCCAAATGCTTAAAAGGAAGTAACACAAGCACGAAAGATCACCATCTGAGCTGGGTGCAATGGCACATGCCTGTAATCCAAGGACTTGCAAAACTGAGATAGTAGGAATGCAGGTTCAAGGCCAGCCTTAGAAACTTAGCGAGACCTTCAGCCACTCAATGAGAGACCTGTTTCGAAATTAAAAAAAAAATAAAAAAGGAATGAGGCTATATCTCAGAGATAGAATACTCCTGGGTTCAGTTTCTAGTACAAGAAAAAAAGAAAGGAAGGAAGGAAGGAAGGAAGGAAGGAAGGAAGGAAGGAAGGAAAAGGAGGAAGAGAGGAAGAAAGTGGAGAGGGAGAGAAGAGGGGTAGAAGGATCGGTGCAAAGGCAGGCACTGTTCAGGAGGCCATTCTAATTTAATTAAGGAAGCTGGGAAACAGCAGGGCTGCTCATAATTGTCTGCTGGGAGGCAGGTTGGCTTTGTGGTTCTCTCCGGGGATCCTGCTCTGCTTCTGCTCTGATCCTGCTGTGTAAGCTAAGGCCAGGCTTGAAGGTGTGACCCAAGAGAGGCCCCTTGCACTGATTATGTGTTAGAGAACAGGCAACAGCCTGAAACCAGAAGCAAGCTAGTTAGAAGGCCTGGAGAGTTTCTTCGCCGAGTCCCCCATGTTACTGAAGAGGAGGACAAGGTATCCCAAGCCAGGAAGAAAACCTGTGGGAGTGTTTTCGCCTCATGACTCTGGGCCTCTCCCTGGACATCTGGCTTAGGATTTTTGGGTTTTGTTTTGCTTTTTTCTACCGCTGTGCTTCTTCCACCTTCTCTGTTTATTATGCTAGAACATCAGAAGAGCAGCAGAACCTGGGAAAAATCAGTAGAAAAACTCAAATGACATCAGTGTTGGAAATGTGCATCGTACACATACAACTCAGGAAGGGCGATTTTAGTCCTGAAGTAGCTCTGTGCCATGTATTTTTTCACACATTTGCTTCGACCAGCTCTTAGGATTTAATGAGAGAACTTCTCATTTCTCATAGGTACTGACCTCAATCTTTGAAAAGCCCTGGGATAAAATATTGTAAAATGAGCCTATGTTGACCTGCTTCATATTTTCCTAAGGGAAACTATGAAATGAAAAATAAATGTATGAGTTGTAATCATATTAGAGTATGATTTTCAGTCATTTTGTAAAGTGTTCCTACACTAATATTAGAAACTTTTTTATTTATAAAAACAAATAAATATAAAATTAAGAAATGACAGTTTTTTAATATTATATTTCATTTCAGAATAACAATATTCTGGACACCCTGGGTTTAATTTACAAAGGTGTCTGATGTTACATGAGGCAGATTCTCCGAATGCTTTCTCCTTTATGTATGTTCTATACTCCTTAAAATATTAGGGCTTCTATGATCTCTACACATTGAGAAGAACATTAAGATACGCTTCCCTAGTTTTAGGTAAATCAGCCCATTATAGAAGCTGTATTATTCTTTTAGAATCTCAGAGATCAACTTACTAATTACTTTACTAAGGAAAGTGGAGAATTAGCAGCCATATGACTAATTGACCTAGTACCTATGGAAGTGAAATCAGTTTGAATCTCCAGTGTAGGTTTGGGAGCATAACTGCTTATAGAATTGCCGTGATTTGCGTAGGATGAGAAGAATGAAAAATTAGAATTTTGGTCTAGGAGAATCAATGTGATCGAAGGTCCTTAGGTAAATCTAGAAAGGATTATAGGCATTGAGAAAATATAAATCAACAATATCACTGCGTCCTCTGTCACTGTTAACGACTAAAGAAAATAATTATTGTGTTGGGCTGGTAATGCAGCTCAGTAGTAGAGTGCTTGCCTACCACTTGAAAGACCTGGGTTTTGATCCCAGCAATGCAAACCATGATCATCATCATAATGACTGTGTCTCTTAGATGTGTTATTCAGAAGTATCAGTCAGGAGACAGGTTAGGGTCCAGCCCTACTCCTTACTAGTCCAAATACAAATCATTTAAATGACTGGTCTTCAGATAATACATTAAATAATTAGGGGAAGTGGGGTAATTATTGAAATAATAGATATAAGGACATTACATAAATGTTCATACCACAGAGCAAAAAAAGACATTTATTTTCATGATAAGGATAAATATTCAAAATATAGCAGGGATCTTGTTAGGAAGCAGTCATTTGGTAAAAATATAGATATACATATACATTTTATAAACTATAAATTACATGATAATAAAATATAATCATTTGGGTGAATGCAATTTTTTTGTGTGTGTGGTACTGGGGATGGAACCCTTCTACCTCCGGGCTACACTCCCAGACCTATTTTATATTTTTATTTGGAAACAGGGTCTCTTAAGCCAGCGAGGCTGGCTTTGAACCTGCACGATCCTCCTGTCTCCGCCTTCCACCACGCCCAGCTCAAATGCAATTTTTATGGCGCTAGAAAGCTAAGAAAACTATTACTAGAGCATCACAAATGAGTTTTGAGTTTTTCTTTTCAATTTTCTGATATTGTCTGTAAATAATTCCCTTTCTGATCTCTGAAGATACAACTGTTATAGAAACAAAATCACAAGCTTTCTTTTCTTTTCTTTTCTTTTTCTCTTCTTTTTCTTTTCTTTCTTTTCTCTTTCTTTCTTTTTCTTTTTTTCTTTTTCTTTTTTTCTTTTTTTCTTTTTTGCAAGGGACTAAACCCAGGGGCACTCTACCTCCTCCATCTGTATTTTATTCTTTATTTTGAAACAGGATCTCACTAAGTTGCAGAGGGCCTCACAAGTTGCCAAGGCTGGCAAAGGATCTGTGATCCTCCTATTTTGCCCAGCTTTTGTTTTTCTTTTTAATAAGCAAACAAATTAGAAAAGCAAAGGGAAAGGCCCAGTTTATGTCACTATGACCAAAATACTTGACAAGAACAATTTAGAGGAGGAAAAGTTTATTTGGCTCTGTGTGTGTGTGTGTGTGTGTGTGTGTGTGTGTGTTTTGTGTGTGTTTGACCACAGACTGAACCCAGGGATATTCTACCACTGAGCTATATCCCAACCCTATTTCATTTTTTGTTTTGAAATCAGGGTCTCACTAAGTTGCTGAGGGCCTCAGTTGTTGAGGCTGGCCTCGATCCTCCTGCCTCAGCTTCCCAAGTACTAGGATTACAGGCATACACCAGTGTGCCCAATTCCCTTTCAGGTGATCTTTCTAAAATACACACGCAATCCTGTTAGCTTCCTAATTAAATTTTCTTAAGAGCTCCATTTCAAGCTGTGTAGGTTGACTTGGTTCCCTCTCTATCCTTTTCAGTCCTCCACCTATGCCCTACTCCAGGGATCTCGCCCAATTGCAATAGCTTTAAATACCATCTTATGCTAATGGCTCCCAAATTTACATCTCCTTGACTCCTACCCAGACCTCAGCCCTGAGCTCAGGCTTCTACAAGAACCCACTCCATGTCTCCATTTGAATGACTCACAGGCAGGCATCTCAAAACTCTGTCTTTGCCAAGATTCTCAATTTCCCAGCCCATCTTCCTCATTTCAGCAAGTCACTCAGTTGCTTAACCAAAAATGCTAAAACTTATCTTTAATTCCCCTTTTTTAGCCTGTTCATCCATTCCAACATTGATGATCTTATCTTTAAAACTTACATTAAATTTATTTTATTGGTGGGACAGGGAGGAATTCTACACCCTCACCCCTAAAAGAATTCGTTTTGAGTCAAGTTCTTGATGGGTTGCTGAGAGTCTCACTAAGTTGCTGGGGCTGGTGTTGAATCTTCAATTCTCCTGTTTCAGCCTTTCAAGTGCTGGGATTATAGGAGTGCATCACCACACCCAGCTTTGTTTATTCATGTTTATATTCCCATTGCCTGAGTCATTGTCTTCTCTCACCTGGAACAGTTCAAAACTTCTTGCTTCATTTCTACTCTTTCCCACCCCTTCCACTTACCCCAATGCACAGAGCCAAGGGGCCTTTAAAAATATCAGATCACATCACTTATATCACATAACCCTAACCCTAAGCTCAAAACCTTCCGATAACTTCCCATTGCTTTCAGCATAAACTCTAAACTCCTTGCCACAACTTGCATACTCTTTCAGTCTACACACACCATTCCTACACTCTGGTTCACTGCACCCAGAGAGCAGCCTGTTTTCTTGTTTTTTTTTTTTTTTCTTTTTTCTTTTTTCTCTCACTCGAACTCCCAAGCCTCTCCAACAGTGCCTTCTCTCGTAGGACACCCACAGTAAATGCCTGCTGAGACAATGATTGACTGAGTGATTTGTAAAATATTCTTCATCTGGTCTCTCTTCAGCTACTCCCTCACAAACTATGTTCCACCAAATGCCAGGAGTAGAATGAGACTGGCTCACAAACACTAGGAGCACTGACAGAGGCTGCCAAAGTGACAGAATCCTGAGGGATGGGTCGCAACTTGGAGACAAAGGCAGGAGTGCCTAGCTCAGTGTCCTTCCTCCTAAATAGACCTCCAGGGTCCTCTTAGCTTATGCTTTGAAGGGTTTGGAGTGTGTGTGTGTGTGTGTGTGTGTGTGTGTGTGTGTGTGTGAGAGAGAGAGAGAGAGAGAGAGGGAGAGAGAGAGAGAGAGACAGACAGACAGACAGACAGACAGACAGACAGATAGACAGACAGACTGGGGAAAGAACCCAGGAGTGCTCTACTTCTGAGGTACACTCTGATCCTTTTAATTTAAAACAGATTCTTCCTAAGTCAGGTGTGGTGGTGCACACCTGTAATCCCAGCATTCAGGAGGCAGAGACCGGAGGATCGCAGTTCGTGGACAGCCTCAGCTATTTAGCGAGGCTCTTTGCAACTCAGTGAGACCCTGTTTCAAAAAAATAAAAAGAATAAAAAATAGGACCAGGGTTGTAGCTTTGAGGTAGAATGCTCCTGGGTTCCATCCTCAGTACCATAAAAAAACAAAAACAACAAAAAACAGGTTCTTCCTAAGTTACCCTTACTGGCCTAGTACCTCTGATCCTCCTGTCTCTGCCTCCCAAGTACTGTGATTATAGGTGTGCACCCCTGCACCTGGCTAAGTTTGGAATAATTTTTATGTTTATTTGTGTGTTTGGTAGTTGGTTTTGGTGCTGGGGAATCAAACCCAGGGCCTGGCATAGGCTAGCCAAAGCCCTTTACCACTAAGTATACCCCAACCCCTCTTAAAAAACTTGGGGGATTTTCTCCATTTTAACCATCTTAAGCATCTATTTCAGTGGTATTAAGTTTACTCACAATGTTCTGTTACTGTCACCACTATCTGGTTCAGAGTTTTTTTTTATCTTCCCAAACATAATTTCTATATTTATCAGACAATACTTCCTCATTCTTCCCTCTCTCCAGCCACTAGAAACCTTTATTCTACTTTCTGTCTCTATGAATATGTTTATTCTTGGTACATTATATAAATGGAATCATATATTCTGCATCCTTTTGTGTCTTGTTTCTCTCGCTTTTCAGGGTCCATCCATATAGTAGCATGTGCCAGATTCCAGTCCCTGTTATGAGTGAATAATATTTAAGTTTGCTTTTAGTTCATTAGTTCACTTGTCCACCAAGTGTTGCTCAGAACTTTGTTAGGTGTTTCAAGTACTTTCTGTTTAGGCACACTGTTTCAGGTACTATCAAGACAGCAGTGAACAAGAGATGGTATTACTGCTTACTTCTTACAAATAAGCAAGTGAATGTACATAGCACGTCTACAGTGGTCCATGCTATGTGAAAAGCAATATAGCAAGGACAGCTATATAGGAAAAGGAGATTTCAGAAACAGATGGGGCTATTCGCCTAGAGCTCTGAGAGCCAGTGGAAGGGTTTGGGGTTTTACTCTGAGATGAAAAGCCAATAGAAAGTCTGCAGCCACAGAGTGACATAATCTGACCTATGTTTTAAAAATAATTCTGACTTCGGCACTGAAACTAGACTATTAGGGGAAATAGGGAAAAGGACAAGTAGAAAGAACAGCTGGTTGAATATCCCCAGAGAAACAGAACCATTAGGTGTGTGTGTGTGTGTGTGTGTGTGTGTGTGTGTGTGTGTGTGTAGCCAGTGGGTTGGAAATTCAAGTAAGAGTTGTAGGCTGCAATCTTGAAGCTGAAAATCTGCCTCGAGGCTATATATAAACTCAGGTATGGTTTCTTGGCTGCAATCTATTTTTATTTTTATTTATTTTTTACTTTTTTGGTACTGAGAATTGACCCCAAGGGCATTATACCTCTGAGCTGCACCTCAGCCATTTTTTAATTTTTCATTTTGAAACAGGGTCTCGCTAAGTTACTGACGCTGTCCTGGAACCAACAAGCTTCCTATCTCAGCCTCCCGAGTACTGGGATTAGAGGCATGCTCCACCATGCCCAGCCCTTTGCTGAAATCTTGAGAACAAATTCCTCCTGGAGCAAATCTGCCCAGTGCCTCTTCTCATCTTCTGGTGCTGTGCTCACCACCTTTACCACTCCTTGGCATGCTGGTCACTGTGATCTCCGCCTTTGTGTTTACACGGCATTCTCCCCGAGTTCATCAATGTGTTCACTCTTCCCCATTTCAAAAGGACATCAGCCATACTGAAATAAGGCTATCCTATTCTCTCAAGACTTCTCTTAACTGATTCCATCTGCAACACCCTGTTTCGAAATAAGCTCATATTCTGAGGCACCAGGGAGTTATGATTTCAGCGTACAAGCTGGGGCAGAAGCACAAGTCAACTTATAACACAGGGTGATAGCTGTGACTACCAGAAGTCATTGGATTTGGCTAATGAGTAGAGAGGCAGGAATGCTCAAATGTATTTATTTATTTATTTATTTATTTATTTATTTATTTTTACCAGAACAAAAATAATCAAGTCACCATGAACTGGTATGGTGAAAACTACAGGAGAAGGAGGAGTCAAGGGTTTAATTTCTTTTTTTCCCCCAATACTGGGGATGGAACCCAGGGCCATTCTACCTCCGAGCTGCAACCCCAGCCCTATTTTTTATTCTTTAATTTGAAACAGGGTCTCACTAAGTTGCGGAGGGCCTCACTAAGTAGCTGAGGCTGTCCGTGAACCGGGATCCTCCGGTCTCAGCCTCCTGAATGCTGGGATTATAAGTGTGCACCACCATGCCCAGCAAGGGTTTAGTTTTGAATACTGTCTTAGTACATTCTCTGTTTCTATGACAAAATATCTGAGACAAGGTAATTTATAAATAAAGGTTTATTTAGCATCTTATTGTTTGGTTGACCTCAAATTAATAAAAATAGCCATGTTCTGCTTCACATATTTATTCTACTTTCCAATCAGCATGATTTATAGTCAGTACAGGCAGAGATTTGCCTTTATAGTTTCTGTCGCTGTCAGCGAGGTTCTTAGCTCCTAGTGGAAGAGCTATGTCTCCAAATAACAGAAAATAAAAATATATAATGCAGCTAATCACAAGACATGGAGTATTAAAACCAAAGTTCAAGCTGAGCATGGTGGTACACACCTGTAATTCCAATCCTTGGGAGGCTAAGACAGGAGGATCACAGGTTTGAGGTCAACCTGAACAATGTAGTGAGACTCACAGCAACTTAGCATGAACTTGTTTCAAAATAAAATAAGAAATGGAAAAGGACTGGAGATGTAGCTCCTAGGTGTAATCAGAATGCCTCTGGGTTCAATCCCCAGTACCAAATAAAGAAAACAAAGTTTAGGAGAAAATAGGTCATATCATAAAAATTAATCTAATTTCAAAAACATTTTTTTGTTGTGCTGGGGATGGAAGCCTACCTCCAGGCTACACTCCCAGACCTATTTTATACTTTATTTGGAAACAGGGTCTAAGCTGCTGAGAGCCTCACTAAGTAGCTGAGGCTGGCTTCGAATCTGTGTGATCTTCCCGTCTCAGCCTCCCAAGTACTGGGATTACAAGTGTGCACCACCATGTCTGGCCTAACTTCAAATTTTTTATCTACTTTCCTTGGTGTGTTGTAATTACACATCATGATGAAGTTCAGAGGGATAGGAACCTACATGCACACAGCTCTTGGTGTGATTTTCTCTGCAGTATGCTCAGAAATTTCGGTAAAGAGAACTGTAAATCTTCTATGGATGTTTACTTTGTGGAATGGCGCCATTTAGACATGAGTGAAAAGCTTCACTTTAAGGGAATGAACTGTTGATGCTGATTGGGCATGGGGAGATTTCCTAAGCTGCATAATGGACTTCCCCTGGATGCTCAGCAGCAGACATGATTAACCAGGGAAGCAGCTATTCAATTTGAACAGAGTATTCCCTGAGTCCTCTGGACTCCAAAGCACTCATGCATTCAGGAATACAGATTTCGAGGTGACTGCGCTTTGTGGTTAGTGTCACCAGAAACCTTAGCTGTTGCCTAGAATCTGGCTTAAAATGCACACAAGCCCTCCCCAGTGCAGGAGGGACAGCTGAAGGTCTCTTCTCGGATCACTTTCCACTGGTCGTATTTTGTGGCTACACAGGCAGTCCGTGCATGGCTCTGTCCCTGCCCGAGGAGCCCAAGGAAGCCTGCAGGTTCCAGCACTCTACAACCACCAGCTTAACCCCTGCACTAGTTAGAGAAGCAACTGCCCTGCGCCAGGCTTGCAGCTGCCTGCTCAGAGCCGGCAGTGGCTGGAAGCCAAGTCTGGGGAAGGGCAAACGGTGGAGTCTCCAGAGCAGCAAAGGAACCGAGCTCTGCTTTTCTAGGGTCCTGGAATCTTTTATTCTGCCAGGACGTTTCCACCAGCTGTCTCACAGGAGCCTCTGTCTTGAAGCACAGGACCGAGGCAAATGCCTAATGAAGCATGCTGGAGGAGGGGCGTGCAAGTGACTTGGGAAGAGTAGAGGGTCGGGTTACAGGTTCTCACACAGCCATTTGGAAAGCTTGGGAGTAGGGTGAGGGTCGCGCAGTGCCCCCAACGCGTGCTTGCTTTCTCCATTCCAGCCTTTAGGCGAGGGTTTGTCGAGAAGGTCGTGGTGGGCACAGTCAGGCCTTCGATCGCCTGGGACCTAGCCAGTCCTCTTCCACATACTTAGCTGGTTCCTCCTGCCCAGTGCTGGAGTCCACCGAGGTTCCTCCTCTCCCGGCGTAGGGGGCACCAAAACTGGGGGGGGGGGGCACCATGCACCTGCGAGCCCACTAGATCTCTATGCACTCAAATGCCAACAGGGTAAGGCTGTGACCCACCCACGTCCAGCCGGCAGGTGCAGCCGAGGGCTCCGGGAGCGGGCTGAGCCCTAACTCCAATGCCCAGGCCGAGGGGTGCGTCCCCTGCCTCAGCAAGGAACTGGTGCCAGCTGGGAGAATTTTCAAATCGCCTCTCTCAAGTGAACTGTTGCCGTCCTTTCCCGAAGCCTCCCCTACTCCCAGCTCCAGCGCCTAAAATAAATGCACTGTGACAGAAAACGGGGAGGAGGAGGAGAGTGCGGGGGGGGGCAGGAGAATGAGAATTCTAGGAGAACGGCCCCAATCTCCAGGAAAGGTACCGAGGGGGAACGAAACAGTGTGAACTTAGTCGGAAATGCAAAGCGAGCTAAACTCGCTCGCTCGGGAGAATACAAACGACCAAAGACAAACAGCCAACGCGCTCCCGCTTGGCGGCTTCGCAGAAAGGGCCTCATGAATGCGAATGGGTTGCTAGGTTTCCCAAAAGACTTCCAGCGCTAAAAGAAAGCCGGCTGGACCGGGTGGCTGCGCAGCGGGGGACCGCGCCAGGCCCCAGAGGCCGCCGGCCGCACCCGCCTTCAGGACCCTGGAGAGCGCCCGCGGCGCCCCCGGACCCGGTCGGGTGGGCGCTGCGTTCCTCTCCCGCGCCCACCGCATTTCCCCTTTCGTTTTCCTTGGCAACCACCACTCTTGTTTTCCCGACAGCGTAGATCGTGGGGACTTTCTGTAGTTTTGTTCGAGGAAGGCCATGGGATTGGCCGAGTTAGGTTCCGGATTGTAACTATACTCAAGGCTGGTGCACCAAGCAGCCCTGGAAGCAAGGGTCTCCAGGTGAAGCCTGCACAAGGAGGTCACGCAGCATAATCCCGTTACTTTACAAATGAAGTAGATTAACCCAAAGAATAACGAGCTATTTCCACGCCTCAAGTATCAGGTTAGTGCAAGGCAAGCCTGGGCTCCTGCATTCTAAACTGATGATTTCCAAGAAGTATTTTGTTCACTTAAAAAAAAAAAGTTCTTACTTTTCATTGCTTAGGTCTTGTAAGCAACAAGTGAAAGGTGGGAAATCCTTTATTCCATGGAGCTGGGGAAGGGGCCTGCAGTGTATGCATCTGTAGTAACAGCACAGCGCAGAGTTGCAGTCTCCTCTGCTCCACCCCAGCCATTCCAGCCCGCATATCCAAGGCCAGTCACCTCCTCCACCCAGCCGGAGGGAGGCCTGGGATCCCTCAGCCACCTGAGCTACTCTCCAAGTCTCCACTGGACAGCCACCCCAGTGGAACCTGGTAGCCACATTGACTCTGTGCTTCTGGTGGGTAGAATGCTAGTGGAAGAAAACAAGGAAGAGGGATCTGAAGAGCAAGAGTTGCAAAGCAAAGGGAGATTTTCCTCCAGAGAACCAGCGGATTTGAACACAGACCCTTCCAGGCAGCACATGTCACATTCAGGATGCATTCTTTCCCTCCGGATGTTAACAAATTCTTTTTTTTTTTTTTTTCCGGTACTGGGGATGGAACCCAGGGGCCTGTACCTCCTAGGTACACCCCTAGCCCTATTTTTTTTTTTTTTAGTCTTTTTTTATTTTTGAAACAGGGTCTCAATTGCGAAGGGCCTAAGTAGGTGAGGCTGTCTGGGGACGCAATCCTCCTGTCTCAGCCTCCCAAATTCTGGGATTAGGAGCGTGCACCACCATGCCCAGCTAATAGGAAAAATCTGATAGAGTAGTATAGGTTAGGACCAGAGATTTTTGCATTTTTAAGGAGCTCCTCGGTATTGTCAATGCAGCTGCTCTGCGGACCACACTTTGAGTAGCAGAGAGTTGGGGGGAGGAGAAAGTAGAAAAATCTAACCGTAGGCTTTTCCTTTTGCTTTCAGGAAACTTCTGAAAATGCTGTAGTAAACGGCCCCCTGTCTAAGTGACTGGAGAGAACAGTAACATGTGTTGGTTTTGTTTCTCTCCCTCTCCCATCCCCTGCCCTGCTCACCAGCTCCAGCCCCCAGCCCGCTGCCCCGCAGCAGTTCGGGTGGTCGGGCCTCACCGACCTCCGGTCTCACATTCTCCAGGGGCCCCTCCTGAGGTCCCCGGCGGCGCCCGGACTCCCCCACTGGTTCGCGCCCGACCCGCAGCCGGCCTCTTGCGGGGGCACGGGGAGCTGCCCGCCGCCCCTTTTTCGTGCTCCGGGCAGCGCTGGCATTGCCTGGCCGACCCCCGGGGGTCGCCCGCTGAGGCTGGCCGGTTGGGTCTCCGATCCCCGAGAAGAGGAGCCAGCGCCGGGCGGAGTTGGCCCCATCCCGTGAGTACTATGGTCTGCACCATGCCCCATTCCGGGCCGCGCACAGCGCCAGCCCGCCCCACTCATTCCTAATGGCGAAGGGCCCGCAGGGGAAGGGCGGAAGGGCGGGGCAGCGCTGGGCACCTCGGAGAAAAGAGCCCTGGCGGACCTGACCCCAGCCCACGAAGCCACTCTAAGTTACTTTCTCCTGGGCCCCCATTTTCCTTCTTCCGGCCCGCGAGCGGGAAAGGGCCCTCGCCCTCCTCCGAGGCCGCCTTCCCTCGGTCTGCGGCGCCCCCGCCCGCCCCAGACGCGCCCCCGCGCCCTCCGCCGCCCTCGGCCGGCAGGGGAGGAAATGACGCCGCCGCTGCGGGGCCAGGTCGCTCTCGGCGGCTGTTCAGCCCTCGGACCCGGCTCCCGGGCGCACTGCCCAGAGGCGCGCCCCGGGGTGCGCCGGCCGCGGAGCCCGCCCGCCGTGGGAGGGCGCCGGGGGCCCGCGGGCTCGCCTCCCCACTATCCGCCCTGGAACGGGGCGCCGCGGGGGCTCCCGAGGGACTCGGCGAGATTCCGAGCCGGGGATTAGTTCTCCCCCTCCCCCCACCTGCCTGGGTCGCCAGGCGCTGCGACGGGGTGAGGACCCCTCCCCAGGGCGGGAGAGCGGAGGCGGAGGCTGCGGGCGGAGCGGGCGCCGAGCTCGGAAGCGCCGGGGCGGGGAGAAAGTTGGGGGCTCCCCGCAGAGGCGCGGGGGTCCGCGCCGTCTCCCTCGGGCGCGCCGCCCTCCGCCCCCTTCATTGCCGCGCTCAGCCCCGCGCCGAGCCCGGGCTCCGCTCCAGGGGGCTCCGAATCTGGGGCTGCGCGCGGGTCGGACGCCGGGACGCGGCGTCGCCGGCTTAGGGCCAGGTGTCCCCAGCCCCCGCCGCCGCCAGGGGGAGGCGAGGCCGGGACTGCCCGGCCGCCCGGGAGCAGAGAGGGCGGGGGAGGCTGGGCCGGGAAGGGAGAGCGAGCCCGAGGGCGAGAGCCGAGCGAGCGCGGCGCGGGCGGAGAGCGGAGGAGCGCGGCGGGTAATAAAAATACGACCGCGCCGGACGCATGCGCGTGGCCGAGGCAGGCGAACCCGCGGGCGCGTCCCCTCCAGCCGGCCAGGGGCGCGGTGGGACGGTGAGTACCCGCCCTCACCCCCCGCCGGGCTCTCCGCTCTCCGGGGCTGGGCTGGGGGTGGCGGGGCCGACCCCGCGCGGCGCCGCAGGACCCGGGGCTCAGTCGCGGCGGCGGCGGGTGGGTGGGTCGCCACCTGCAGAGCCAGTGCCTGTTAGGGGAGGGGGCTGGGGATGTGTCACTGTCCCCACTCGGGCGTCGAGCCGCCGCGATCCTTCCTGCCCCTCCGCCGGAGCTCCGCAGGTTCCGTCCGGGTGGCCCGGGTCTGTGGCGGGGGCGGGACCCTGGGGTCTCGCCTTGAGTGTCTGAAATGCACCCCACCATCCCGAGCATCTGCGAAAACTCCGGGCGGGTGGGGCGCCGGCGACCCCGCCGGGCGGGCGGGGGTGGGGGCCGGGGCCGGGCGGAGGGCAGCCGCGAAGGGGAGGAAGGCCTCCCGTCGGGGGTGTGGACCCCGGCGGGGCGGGAGGCGGAGGCGGGGAAGTGGGCGCCCTGCGCCGGCCCCTCCGGCGACAGCCCGGCGTCTGCGTGTACCCGAGACACCCTTCAGTGCCAGGACGCTGAGTGCTGCGGACGGCCCCTGGGGGGTGCGGGAGCCGCGGGATGCTCTGCACCAACCTGGGCGCCCGTCCTGCGCACCCTCGGGCTGCGCCCCGGGAGCTGGAAGGAGTCTGGGCGCCCCGGACGCGCTGGAGCCTGGGGAGGCGGCGGAGCACCACGCCTTCCAGCACTGGGGCAGTGAGCGGCCCGGCCTTAGCAAAGGGGGTGCGCGGCGACCCGAGTGGGCGCTTCGGGGATCCGTGCGCCCCCCCCTCCTACTCCTGAGGGGAATACGTAGGAGTGGCGCCTGGGCAGAGGCGGCGCCTGGGGATACCGGCAGGCGTTTGGAGAAGAGGTCTGTGGGCGCCGTGGGCTTCCCGCTCGGGGGGCGGCGGTGTGGAGTGGGCGTTGTAGAGGGGGTGTGTGTAAACGCTGTCACCTCCCCACCCCACCCCCGCCTGCGGAAGGGGACTTGGAAGGGGTGGGTAGTGAGCTTCCCTGATTCCCCAGCATCCAAGGAAACCCCAATGAGCCGGCAAGGCCGGAGAGCTACCCCAGCACGGGGGCGTACTGCTGCAAAAAGAGTTGGGGCCGGGCTGGGGGGTCGGGGCGAGCTGCTGCTGCCCCCGCGCCGCCGTGGGTGGACGGAGAAATGAGTGCGTTGGCACAGGATATGTATCCGGAAGGAGGAGAAGGCTGCGTGGGAAATCTTCTCCCCCTCTTTTCTGTTCAGAAAGTGGCAAGGCAAGGCGAGTGGCTCTGTGCAGCTCCCCACCCCATGCTCCCTAGACGGCCCCTGGGGTGCGCGGTTTGAGGCCGTTGCAGCCGGTGCCCGGGCGCCGACCCGACCCTCTCGCCACTGAGGAGCAGAAGCAGCCCCCTGCCCAGCGGGCGTCCAGTCGCCCTCAGCCTGTGGGTCAGGCCCTCCTGGGCGCCCCGCGGCGGCTTCCCTTCACCTCTAGAGTTTCCAGAAGGTGGAATTGACTAAAAAAGTCTAAGTTCAAGAAACGGTCTGACTCCTTCCCAGACTTGGCAAGGATTTTGTAATGCGAAAATTCTGCCTTCAAGTTCTTCGGCACAATCGTGATGTGCAGTTTACTATATTTGTGTTTGTTTACATTTTTGTGCAAACCCTAAGTTTTCTATTGAGTCTCAACCTGTTTATCTTCCGTTCATTAAGTGACATCTTTTATATTAATATTGCCCATGGGTAAGACTCCTGAGACCTGTATTCAATCCTTCAAATGACAACCTGTGTGACCTTAGACAAGTGACTTAGTGTCTTAGTTTTATTACCTGTAAAATGAGCAAAAGCACCCACCACATAGGGTGACTGCTGGCATTCAATAAATTAATATAGTAGAGTAGTAGAGTTCTTATAACTGCCTGACATACCAAGCAAAAGCCATTATTGTTGTTGTTGTTATTATTATTATTAATATTATCATTATTATTATTATTATTATTATTATTATTATTATTATTATTTTGATGGTACTGGGATTCCTGGAAGCCCTTCTACCTCCGGGCTACACTTCCAGACCTTTTTTTTTTTTTTTTTTAAACAGGGTCTCTTAAGCCAGCGCGGCTGGCTACGGAACCTGCGCGATCCTCCTGTCTCCGCCTCCCAAGCACGGGGATTACAAGCGTGCGCCACCACGCCCGGCTGTTGTTGTTGTTATTTTGATGCTAAAGTGGACTTCAAAATATAAAAAGATTAGGGTCAAAATGCATTTGTGCGTGCTATAAAGAGTATGCACAAGCTGTGCGTGGTGGTGCATACTTGTAATTCCAGCAGCATTCAGGAGCTGAGGCCAAAGGATCGCCGTTTGCCGACAGCCTCAGCTACTTAGTGAGAACCTCATAGCTTAGTGAGACCCTGTTCCCAAATAAAGAATAAAATATAGGGCAGGGGGTGTAGCTCAGAAGTGGAATGCCCCTGGGTTCCATCCCCAGACCCACACACACAAAAAAAAGAGTATGCACATGTCCATCATCAAAATCAGAAAACAGAAAATATCTTCTCTCAGTACTTGCATTCAAATATGATACATTTCTATGTCATCTTGATCCTTTTATTTCAAATGATTATGAGATATTTACATACAAGCTTCAAACAGAATTTTAAGAACACTCTCTAACCTTCAAAAGTTAGTTCACTTTGTGAAACATTTATGTTTACAACTACACACTCAGAGCCAGATGTGATGGCACACCCTCATAATCCAGTATTTAGGATGCTGAGACAGGAGGAACTCAGTTTGTAGACAGCCTCAGCTTCTTAGTGAGGCATTCTGTAACTTAGTGAGACCTTGTTTCAAAATAAAGAATAGAGCCAGGTGTGGAGACCTAAGGATCTGGGTTTGCAGACAGCCTCGGCTACTTAGGGGAGACTCAACTCAGTGAGACCCTGTTTCAAAAATAAAAAAGGACTAAAAATAAGGCTAGGGGTGTAGCTCGAAGTACAATGGCCCTGTGTTTCCTCCTCAATACTACAAAAAATTTTTTTAATAAAGAAAGAATAAAAAAAAATAGGGCTAGTGGCATAGTTCAGAGGTACAGTGCCCCTGGGTTTCATCCCCAATACCACACACACACACACACACACACACACACACACACACACTCACTACAGCCATGAGTGGTGGTACACAATTGTAATCCCCGCATTCGGGAGGCTAGACCAGAGGACCACGGTTCACGGACAGCCTCAGCTACTTAGTGGGGCCCTCCGCAACTTAGTGAGACCCAGTTTCGAAATAAAGAATTAAAAATAGGGCAGGGGGTGTAGCTCAGAGCTAGAAGGCCCCCCGGGTTCTACCCCCAGACCCGCAAAAAAATAAAATACACATTTAGTCACGTGTTTAAAGACAACTCAAGTATCTTCACTGGCCTTTATCTCAAAGAACCTGAAAGTTAGCTTAGGAACTATAAGGGCTTACTTCTCTGAGATCACTGTAAATGTTTTACCCAAAATACCTTTTATTATATCAAAAATGCAGAATGATAATCAGATTACTTATTTTACCTCCTTTATTTACAGATAAGGAGGCATTCAGAGAGGTGATAGGCTAAAGCAGAATTCTAAGTTTATCACTCCCCAGGGCTCTTCTGCATAACACTGATGATTTCCGGTTTGCCACAGATTTGTGATCCTGTCGTGAACAGGAAACCAAAAGGGAAAATTAGCACACAGATGTTACCCCCAACACCAAAGAAGACCAGTAGTAATGGTGTCGCTGCTTTTGTCTCAAAGTGGTGTCCTGCCTGTTCACATTGTAAGACACAACCACAGGGACTTGCCTCAAGTAAAGTAAGGATGCAGAGGTCACAGGTCAAGATAGAGTCAGAGCCAGCATTAGAATTAAGTCCCAACTAGGCTATACATTAAATTGTATATTCTATGAAATCCTTGAAACCGTTTAATAGTAGAAATAACTTCTGAGCTATTTGTTTCTTCTGTACTGGGGATTGAACCCAGGGGTATTCTACCTCCAAACTAGTTTGTGGTTAGCTCTTTGTATTTGTCATTTTGAAATGGGGTCTTGCTAAGAGTTTTACTGAGAGTCTTACAAAATTGCTGAGGCTGGCCTCCAGCCTGCAATCGTCCTGTCTCAGCCTCCTAAGTACTGAGATTATACACCACCACCAAACATAGCCTGAGCTTTTCTTACATTCTTCAAATGCTCTTCCTGCCAGCTTAAAGGTCTTTCCTATAAAACAGCCTTTTTTAAGAGAGGCCTTCAAAATTACACAAGAGATTTTATTCTCCCAGATTCTGTGGGCTAGCAAGAGTAGATGAGAAAAAACCACTTTCTTACTTTAATGCAACAGCCGAGTTAGTGGTTTCATCCCAGGTGCCTAAATATCAATTCCTACAATCCTACTGTGCATTCTTTGTGCATGAGGAAGTGTAATGACATTCACCTTCTGTGGGCCAGGCAGATGGGAACTTAAAGGTGCAAACGCAAATGAACGCTTTAGGAATTACACGGAAGATCCTGTCAGGCGAGCATCTGGTCTGGAAAAGTTATTTACAGGAACCGTGTGTTTCCCAGGGAAGGTGCTTCTAGGAAGTGTGCCTGCATCCTTGTGGAAGGAACTGAGGTTCTGGCCAGAGTGTGAACTGAGGATCTTACCTTGATTTTGCACCTCAGGATAGCTGCCACGTGTTCTGAGACAGAAATACGAACCCTGTGCAGGGAGTGACTTTCTAGCATGCTCCCAAGCCAGTTTGGCAGAACTGAGTTTTGAAATCACATACGTCAAGTCCCAATATGATTATACTGTGAATCACTGTCCAACTGGGAAGGTTTCAGATTGGTTTGCAGTCACCACCAGGTGACTCACAGTGTGAGCTTCTCTTCACATAGGTAGAGTCAGTCAACTAAAGGGTTTGCTCTGAGTCTTAGCACTTACAATAAGTGTGAGTCACCGACTGCTGGCAGGCACCTTCCATTGGAGTGGGTCCCTGAGTATTACCTTGAGCTGCTGGCTCAAGCTGGATGAGGCTGGAGGGGCTGAGTCACTTCATAGTAAAATTGAATGGGCTCTGGTAAGGGCCGTTCACAGTGAAGGCTGATGCTCCTGAGTGCTCAAAGTAGCACATGATTGGGAATTCACAGAATCAATTACCCTGATTCGAATACTGCGATTTGTCTGGGGAATCGTTTGTAAAATCTTAGTAATATGCTCCAACGCCCAACAGTGATATTTCACATGAATTGTTCCCAGAGTTGTTAACGCCAGTTGACCTTTCCGATTTCTAGTTATTAATTTTATTTGAAATCTTAAAATCTTTTTTGAGTCTATATGAACAGAAATTTGTGCTGCTGCTTTAAGGCTAGCAATACCTAGCATGACTTATCTTCCTCCTCTCCTCCTCCTGTTCCTCTCCCTCACCCACTTTTTGTTGATGTTATTCTAGGAATAGAATTGAGGGCCCCATGCACTCTAGGCAAGCGCTGTACTACTGAGTACCCACAACCCACAAATATGCAGACACTTCTAACCCTTCTAGGGCTGTATTGCTAGAATCAATAAAACAATTATGCAGAGATTATGCAACTTATTTTTTACCTAACCCTTAAAAGAGACTGGATTGCCTGGGATGATAATGATGAGATTTAAGAGACTAGTAGATTCCTTCTCTCCCTTCCTCCCTTATCTTTCTGTACTGGAGGTTAAACTTGGGGCCTCCCATGTGCTCTGCAAGTGCGCTACCACCAGGCTATATTCCCAGCCCTAGCAGATTTCTTAACCTGTGTCAAAGTCTTGTTGATAATTAGGGGCAAAAAGTTATTATTCTTAAGCCGGGTGTGGTGGCACACACTTGTAATTTCAGCATTCGGGAGGCTGAGACCAGAGGATCGTGGTTCATAGCCTCAGCTACTTAGTGAGGCCCTCCTTAACTTAGTGAGACCTTGTTTCAAAATAAAGAATAAAAAATAGGGCAAGGGGTGTAGCTCGGAGGTCAAAGCCCCTGGGTTCCATCCCCAGACCCGATAAAAAAAATTATTCTTGAAAACAAGGTTAGACTACTGTTTAAAGGTACATGTACAGATGGACATGGTGGTGCAACCCTATAATACCAGTACTTGGGAGGCTAAGACAGGAGGACTGTGGGTTGGAGGCCAACCTAGCAATTTAGCAAGGCCATAAGCAACTTAGTGAGACCCTCTGTCAAAGTTTAAAAATAAAATAGGTCTGGATGTGTAGCTTAGAGGTAGAGGTAGAATGCCCAGGGGTTCAATCCCCAGCACCACGTACACACACACACACACACACACACACACACACACACACACACACAACTCTCTAGTCACTTTCTGATGGTACCACGGGAATCCCACATTTATGGGCACTGCCATATATCCTTATTGTGTTTTTACAAATATTTGTTTCTATAAATAACCTGGATACTAATTCATACAACATCGTTTTCTATAGAAAGAAATCTAAACTTTGCATTTAATAGAGACTTTTACATAGTGTTTAATTCTTCCTGACTTATTGCAATTCCTGGAAAATTCAGGTTCAGATGGAACCCAGGGGCATTCTACCTTTGAGCTTCACCCCAGCCTATTTTTTATTATTTATTTTGAAACAGGATCTCACTGAGTCGCAAAGGGCCTCCCTAAGTAGCTGAGGCTGTCCACGAACCGGGATACTCCTGTCTCAGCCTCCCAAATGCTGGGATTACAAGCGTGCGCCACCACGCCCGGCTCTAGTTTGCGACTATTATGACTAATGCTAATATGGATATGTGCACAGGAGAGAAATTGCTGGGTGATAGGTTCAGTAAAAGTGTAGCTCTTTTAGGGACTGCCGGACGTTCTTATACTCCAGGTCAGTCCCACCCCCCACTAGCAGAGCATTCATGACAGGCACTTGGCGTTGTCCACGCACTGAGTTGTCATTCTGCGACTATGGAGTGGGCTGTCACTGTGCTTCTCTTTGTATTTCCTTGATTACAAATGATGTTGAACATCTTTTCACATTCTTCTTGACCATTTTTGTAACTAACTATTTATCTTGTTTTTAAAGTTGTTGTATAGGAACAATCTACCTTAACCTATTGACATTTTTTTGTTAAGTTCCTTCTTTCTTGGATTACATTTTTTTTTCTTTCTGTTATATCATTTGTTTCCCATTGAACTCAGATAATGGTTATTAATTTTTTTCCATTTAAGTGCATAAAATGCCACATATGTCTTAGGAGTTTAAAAATTTTGGAAGGAAAGAAGTGTGTTATAATCCTTGCAGATCTTTATGTTTCCAGTTGCAGTTGTGTGATTAAAACACACGAGCATTGAATTGAAAAAAAAAGAGAGAAACAGGCTTATATTTTAGCTTTGTTCACTCTTTTTTTCCTTTTTCTTTTTCTTTTTTTTTTGTTTTCTTTTTGTTTTTTCTTTTTGCAGTACTAGGGATTGAAGACAAGGGCATTGTACCTCCTAGCTGTAGCTAGGTGTACCCTAGCCCTATTTTTTATTCTTTCTTTCTTTATTTATTTATTTGCAGGTCTGGGAATGGAACGCAGGGCATTCGACCTCCAAGCTACAGCCCCTGCCCTATTTTTTATTCTTTATTTTGAAACCGGGTCTCACTAAGTTGCAGAGGGCCTCACTAAGTAGCTGAGGCTGTCCGCGAACCGCGACCCTCCAGGTCTCAGCCTCCCGAATGCTGGGATTACAAGCGTGCGCCACCACGCCCGGCGTTTTATTCTTTATTTTGAAACAGGGTCTCACTGAGTTGCAGAGGGCCTCACTAAGTAGCTGAGGCTGTCCATGAACCACAATCCTCCTGTCTCCACCTCCCAAATATTGGATTACAAGCATGCATCACCACCACCCAGCTTGCTCACTATTTTGTGAGCCTCTGAATCTTAATATGTCTAACAGCAATAATAATCCTTTACAGTAAGTGTGCAGAAGAAGGCTAGGGGTACCCATTATCATCATTTCCTAATATTTACTCAGTATTCTTTTAAGTCCCTGACCATGGATCCTTTGACTCTAAAAAAAAAAAAAATATATATATATATATATATATATATATATATATATATATATGTACATATATGTGTGTGTATGTATTTACACGTGTATGTCTATGCATGTATATGCACATGTATATGTATTGGTACTGAGGATTGAATCTAGGGGCATTCTACTCTGAACTACACCTCCAGCTCTTTTTGTTTTTTATTTTGAAACAGGATCTCACTAAGTTGTTGAGGCTGGCCTCAAATCCATGATTCTCTTGTTTCAGCTTCCCAAGTACTAGGATTATAATCATGTACCATTGTGCCCAGTTTAATCATTCATATTTTGATAAAAAATTCTATTTGGTACAGATTCCAAATTTTTTTTAAAATAGCTGAAAAAATTAGTATAAAAGGCCTGTGCTCAGGACCTAATATCTAGGAAAAAGCTACTGAATAAGTTTATAAATTAATATTTGACCAAGTGTTTTTTATTTATCAATTTTTAATGAACCTCTGAAACTGAAGAACTTGGATTAAATTCAGTTGCAGAAAATACTGCATTCAGAAGAGTTTCTCTCAGTAGAATACATTTAATACCTTGTGTTATATCTAGTAGGGGTTATTATAAGATATTGTCAGTAAGAAAACAATAGATAGAAATATTAAGAAAAGTCTAACAGTATTTCTGGAAAGAACAGCTGGTTGACCTTTACAGAGGAAAATCTGTATGAGGACTATAATTTTAACATAATCTCCATGAGTGATTTAAATATAACTAATTTTTATATTAAATTTTCTGTTACCAACCCATTCTTTTAGTTTGACATTTCTTTTTCTTTTCTTCTTTTTGTGCTCAAAAAATGAAAAATATACCAGGCATGGTGGTACACACCTGTAATCCCAGTACTTGGGAGGCTGAGACAGGAGGATCACAGATTTGTGGCCAGCCTCAGCTACTTAGTGAGGCCTTCTGCAACTTAATGAGACTCTGTTTCAAAATAAAGAATAAAAAAAATAGGGCTGTGAGTGTAGCTCAGAGGTTCAGTCCCCAGCAAAAATAAATAGATAGATAGATAGATAGATAGATAGATAAAAATAAAAAGGGCCAGTAGTGTGGTTCAGAGGCTGAACACCCCCAAGCTCAATCCCTAGAACACACACACACACACACACACACACACACACACACACACACACACGTTATAAATTTCTATGGTTCTCTACAAAAAATCCAAATGTATAACTACTAAACATTTCAATTATTTTAAATTTCTTAAGTTTTAGATCTGTTTGTTCAACACATCTAATTGACACTTTAGGCCAAGATTGTAGAGACCTAAAATTCAGTCCATATTTTAGTGCATATTTCTAAAACTTGGTGCATGTATCTGTAATATGCACCAGATACCAATATTAAATATAGATATATTTCTACAATTTTGTAGGAAATCAAAACCTCATTGAAAGAGATTCTCTCACACAGTCCCTAGGAAGAACAGACTAGAACATTCCATCAGCTCAACCTGCAGAGAGCCTCTTGGGAATGTGAAGGCAGTGTTGGAAAAGATGATACACTGGAGTTTCTATTGGGCAATTTTAATCAACAGCGGACCTGCTGGAAACAGGACTCCAGAGGCACTTGCTGATGGGCATCCAAATATAACCCTCTAAGTGAGGCCGTGCACAGCTGTGCTGTGAGGAGCAAAGCTCTGTGGGGTGGTGAGGTAGCCGCAGACCTTAAACTGAAAGACACAGATTGAATTCTGTTTAGGGGCTGACCTTGAGACATCAGGCACACCGTGGAACCTCTGTGCATCTAAGTTTCCCCAGTGATCAAAGATATCTTGAAAACTCCACAGAATTTCCAAAATTAGATGTGAATGAGGTGCCATACATTTGCTCGTGTAAATACGGGGCGGCAGGAATTGGAAATTGTTAGTGGAAAGAACAGGTTCTCAAAACTAGTTTAGATTTATTCCAGTGTCAGGGATTGCACTGAGGGATATAAACATAAGCGGGGCTCTGTTTTAGTAGTTGGAAAATGTAAGCTGGGCGTGGTGGCAAACACATAATCCCAGGATTTGGGAGACTGAGACAAGAGGATCATGGGTTCTCGGCCAGCCTGAGTTACTTAGTGAGGCCCTCCGCAATTTAGTGAGTCCCTGTTTCAAAATAAAGAGTTAAAAATAGGGCTTGGGGTATATTTTGGAGGTAGAATGACCCTGGGTTCAATCCTCAGAATCTCTCACACACAAAAAAATTGGTAAATGTTTTAGTGTTTGTAGGCCATATTGTGCACTAGTCTGTTTTGTGTTTCTGTAATGAAATACCTGAGGCAGAATAACTTTAATGGATCCCAGTTTTGGAGGCTCAAGGGCAGGTGCTGGTGTTTGCTCAGGTCTGGTATGGGTCCTTGTGGCTGCATTACATCATGATGGGAGTGCATGTATGTGGAAGAGATGATATCTCAAAACAGGAAGCCAGAAAGAGGGGAGAGAGGGAGACGGAGACGGAGATGGAGACGGAGACGGAGAGAGACTGGAGACCCACATTCCCTTCCAGAACACACCCTCATTGACCTAAAGACCTCTCGCTGTGTCCCATCTCTTAAAGGTCCCATCACTTTTCAGTAGCACCACTAGAGGACTAATCTTCACACACCTGAACAGTGAGAGACAAACCATATCCAAAGGCTAGCAGCTCTCGAAGGTAACTACTCAACCCTGCCACAGCAGCAGGAACACTATGGAGGAGAGAGGAAGGGGGGATTAGGGTTTTACTGTAACAGTCCAGGCGAAAGGCAGGGCCCAGCTGGGCAAGGGAGGGGACAGCTCAGATGAGGCTCTGGACCTGACATGCACTTTGGATATACAGCCAGCCTTACTACCGAGTGAAACACAGATACCAGGACAAAGGCAACTCCTTGTATGAGCACAGGTGGCAACTGCCTGCACAGCCCAGGAGACTGGAGAAGTGGAGGAACTGGACAAGAAGAGTCAGGAGTCCATTTTAGAACCTAAAATCTGGGACATCCACTAGAGTTCAACTTTGGCACCAAGTAGGTGGTTGGATCTATGTGTTTAGAAGTCAATGGCCTAGGCTTGAAGGGAAGACGTATTTATTAGGCTCCTCGTGACCTGCAGCTTGCTGTGCTGTGGCACACTGATTTATTTGTTTTTGGTTTATTTTTTTGTTTTTTGTTTTGGCAGGTCTGGAGATGGAACCCAGAGGCATTTGACCTCCGAGCTACACCCCCTGCCCTATTTTTTATTCTTTATTTTTGAAACAGGGTCTCGCTAAGTTGTGGATGGCCTCACTAAGTAGCTGAGGCTGTCCGCGAACCGCCATCCTCCGGTCTCAGCCTCCCGAATGCTGGGATTACAAGCGTGCGCCACCACGCCCGGCTGGCACGCTAATTTATCACAAGGTTATGGCTGGAACTTCTTGAGCAGAATCAACAGGATATTACTACCCTAGAATCTGCACTTCTGATTTTCAGGTATCTGTAAAAAAAAAAAAAAAAAATCTGTTGAAGATATCTAAATATTTTAGCCGGGCATGGTGGCGCACGCTTGTAATCCCCGCGCTTGGGAGGCAGAGACAGGAGGATCGCGCAGGTTCGAAACCAGCCGTGCGCACTGGCTTAGGAGACCCTGTTTCCAAATAAAAATGTAAAAATGGGTCTGGGAGTGTAGCCCGGAGGTAGAAGGGCTTCCAGGAACCCCAGTACCACCAAAATAAATAAATAAATAAATATTTATAACAGGTGTCAGCAAACCCAGACTCATGGGCCAAATCCTTCCTGATACCTATATTTCTATTGCCTGAATAGTAAAAATAGTTTTTATATTTTTAATTGTTGAAGAAAATTATAAAAGAGTAATATTTTGTGACATAAAAATTTTACAAATTTCAGATCTCATTGGCCATAAGCAAATTCTTATGAGGACACAAGTGTGTTCACTTGTTTATATGACGCCAGTGGCCACTTCTGCCTGATAGGGGTGGGATCAAGTAGCTGCCCTAGAAGAGTAGAAGAGCAAATGTCCCTCAAAGCCGGTATCTACTGTCGTGCGCTCGTGCTCGCTCTCTCTCTCTCTCTCTCTCTCTCTCTCTCTCTCTCTCACACACACACACACACATGACATTGAACCCATGGGCATTCTATACCCTCAGCACTTTTTATTTTTTCTTTTGAAAAAGGGTCTCACTAAATTACTGAGAGTCTCCCTAAGTTGCTGAGGCTGGCTGCTAACCTGCGATCCTCCTGTCTCAGCCTTCCAAGTACTGGGATTATAGGTGTGCACCACCATGTCCAGCAAGCTTATTATAGTTACTATCCTGCCCTTCACAGTAAACACTGCCTACCTCTGATATATAATATATGTGTGGAATATTATTAGGTTCTTATAGGAACAGAATATATGAGAGTGATATGAAATTCAACCAGTAGCAATGTTCTTTCTTACAGAAATAGTGCATTCTCAAAAAGTTTTTTATTTTTTCAGAAAAAAACAAGAATTTGATTAAATGCAATATCCTATAGAAAATAAAATCAAAGGACCCAACTTAAGTTTTCTTTGTGGATCCACCATTTTAACATTCGGTATTTTCATCTTAACAGGGAAACTTAATGGCAATTAACAAGTCCCAAAAGTACTAGGGAAGAAGGTCCACAGGGAAATAATATGTAGAAAGCTTTTCTATATGAGAGAGTTCAGATAGCCTTCAGAGAATCAAGTTACTCACATCCTGAAAGCTTTAAGTAGGATGCCAACTCACTGTTTCCTATCAGTTATGACAGAACCATCATCTTAGAATGAAGCATTCTAGTACCGGTCACAAGGCCAAGTTCAAGGGACACAAAGATCTTGGAAAATTTTCTATGAGAAAAAGTAGAACTTGTGAGAAAAAGAAATATACAGAGAAAATTCTTCCAGGAGCCTATAAGGAGTAGGGAAAGCTAGTTAGTTACTTGGGAACTTGCCTTTTGAGCATTTTCCCTATCCTTGTTTGCATGTCCCTTAACACATTTGACAAAGCATCTGCTGCAATCGATGAGAAGTTCTATCACCAGCATGCATGATCCAGGCCTAATGTCTGCAAGATCTATGCCAGAACAAGTGGAGTAAGCTAAGGGAGCCCCAGAGAGGGAGCAGGACCAGAGCACATCTTCATGCAGCATGGGGAGAGAGCCTACCCTCGCCTGTGATTGAGCAACAATGCTGGGCCCTAAGAGTTTCCTTAATTCCAGCTAAAATTCAGGGCAATGATAGAAGTATCATTCCTTAAAGACAGTTAAAATAAGCTTGGCATGGTGATGTGATGCCTGTAATTCTAGTACTTGGGAGGCTGAGACAGGAGGATCTCAGGTGCACATCTGTGACAGGAGACAGGAGGATCCTGAGACAGGAGACAGGAAGGTCTGTGACAGGAGGATCTCGGCCTCAGCAACTTAGGCCCTCCACAGCTTAGTGAAACCCTGTTTCAAAATAAATAAAAAAGTAGAGCTGGGTATATAGGTCAGAGGTAGAATACCCCTGAGTTGTTCAATCTTTAATAACACACATGCACGCATGCACACACACACACACACACACACACACACACACACACACACAGACAAAATAAAAAAGAATGTTGCTATTAAGAAACATTATACCTTATGATAAGCACTTTGCAGGAGGTGTCTGGGGGATTAAACCCAGGGAAAGTCTACTTCCAAGCTATATATACCTCAACCATTTTAATTTTTATTTTGAAACAGCACTTTGCTAAGTTGCTAAGAGTCTTACTAAGTTGCTGAAGCTGACATCAAACCTGTGATCCTCCTGTCCCAGCCTCCGAAGTACTGAGGTTATAGGCATGTGCCAACAAGCCCAGATAATAAGCACATTTTCAAGTATCTTTATAAGAAGCCGGACATGGTGGTGCACGCCTATTTGTGTGTGTGGTACTGGAGATGGAACGGGGAAGGAGTGCCACCTCTGAGCTATACCCCTAGTCCTATTTTATTTGTTATTATTTAAAACAGAGTATCACTAAATTACCTTGCACTGGCCTTCAGTCTGTGATTCTCCTGTCTCGGCTTTTCAAGTACTGGGATTACAGGTGGGTGCTACCACACCCAGCTAGAACCTTATTTTTAAGAAGTCAGTGAGTCCAGTCAACATTTGCAGAATGGCCAGTAGGTCCAAGATGAGTCTGCATGCACACTGCAAAGCTCGATAGTGTCCACTACAGGGCAGCCTTGGCTGCTCTGCTTCTCAGCAGAGCTGCAAAGCTTCCCTGACACGCACAGAGCTGGCCCACAGCTGGCCCCTGCACCAGCAGGAGCCACTGCTTCACCTCTCCTGCTGACCATGACAATGATGATGAAGATGATGACATCGCATTTTCCCTCTGCACTGTTAATCTAGAAAATTTTTATTTTCTTTTATTTTTTGTGGTACTGGGGATGGAACCCAGGGACTTTCTACCCCCGGACTATACTCCCAGACCTATTTTATATTTTATTTGGAAACAGGGTCTCACTAAGTAGCTGAGGCTGGCTTTGAACCTGTGCGATCCTCCTGTGTCAGCCTCCCAAGTACTGGGATTACAAGCATGCGCCACCACACCTGGCTAGAGAATGTTTTAGATGAGCAAACCATGTCACCTTCAGAAATGGGTCTGAGAACTCCAGACATTGCCCAGCCTTATCTAGTGTGCGGGTAATCAGATGTACCTAGAAACACAAGGCCAGCAGGGAGCACAGAGGGCCCTTATCCCTTTGTCTTGGGAAGCTGTGTTCACTGCATTACTTCAGAGCTGCAGAAAAGCTGGCTCCCTTTGTAATGCCCCGCTGCCCGTCAGTAGGCACTTGAAAGAAGCATGGGTGTGTAGAGGATTTAAATCACATCAAATCCCACTTCCCATTCTTTGGGTTATATTGAGACATGCATAATACATGATAGCCTGTGGGCTCTAGATTTTTTTAGTTTTCAAAACCAGAGACAGAAATGAAATTTATAGGAGATTTCACACGAGGGCTCATGTGGCACTGACTGCACATATTCATGATCTCTATTAAACAAAACCCAAAACGTAATTAATTAAGCTGTGTACACTGCTCTCTCCACAGAGGCACTGTGGGGGCCATACCACCAAGGAATGTAAGGAAAACTCAAAGACACCCCTCTCTAGGCCAAGGAGCACTTCAGGTGCTTCTAACCAAGTGAAAATCCTTGTACCAACTTTAGTCAATAAAAGAAAATGCTGAAATGCCCGGTGATATGACTGTCCTTTTAATCTGCATTTCCCACTGTAACAAAAGGCTCAGCAAGACTATTTCCATGGCACACTTTTTCTTTTCTTTTTTCTTTTTTCTTTTTTTTTTTTTTTTTTTGTGGTACTGGGGTTCCTGGAAGCCCTTCTACCTCTGGGCTACACTCCCAGACCTATTTTTTTAATATATATTTTGAAACAGTCTCGTAAACCAGCGCGGCTGGCTTCGAACCGGCGCGATCCTCCTGTCTCCGCCTCCCAAGCGCGGGGATTACAAGCGTGCGCCACCACGCCCGGCGTAATGTGTGTATTTTAAAAAGTGTGACGGCCGGGCTGTGCGCGCTGGCTTACGAGACCCTGTTTCAAAATTTAAAAAATGTAAAAATAGGTCTGGGAGTGTAGCCCAGAGGTAGAAGGGTTTCCAGGAACCCCAGTACCACCAAAAAAAAAAAAAAAAAAAAATACACACATTACCCTGCCTGCTAAATTTTAGGAAGCATTGGTGGCTGATGCAGCGCTTTCTCCAGGGACAGCGGCCCCTCCGCACTGCGCACGTGGAGCGAGGGCCCTTCTGTGGCCCTCCTGGATGTGCTGGCTCACTGCTCTGCTGCTCCTCGTTGTCTTTTGTCTCTCCAGAGTCTTTTATTCTTTTATTCTCTGTCTCTCTCTCTCTCTCTCTCTCTCTCTCTCTCTCTCTCTCTCTCTCTCTCTTTCTCTCTCTCATCTTGGTACTGGGGATTGAATCTAGGGGCATTCTATATCTAAGCTAAACTCCTAGCCTTTTTTATTTTTTTATTTCTTTATTTTTTTATTTTTTTGTGGGTCTGGGGATGGAACCCAGAGGCATTTGACCTCCAAGCTACACCCCCTGCCCTATTTTTTATTCTTTATTTTGAAACTGGGTCTCACTGAGTTTCAGGGGGCCTCACTAAGTAGCTGAGGCTGTCTGCGAACCACGATCCTCTGGTCTCAGTCTCCCAAATGCTGGGATTACAAGCCTGCGCCACCACGCCTGGCTTTATTTTTTATTTTGAAGCAGAGTTTCACTAAGGTGCTCAGGAACTTGGTAAATTGAGGAGGCTGGCCTCAAACCTGTGTCAGCCTCCCAAGTACTGAGATTACAGGCACAGACATGGTGCCCAGTTCTTATTTAATACTTATAGCAAATATCAAGGTAGTTAAAATTATACAAATGGAGGGGTGGGGACTGGGAAAGGAGAGCTAGTTTGGTCGGACCGCACAGCAGCAGAGGCCACGCTAGAGGGGCACCTCTGATGCAAGTCCCCATGCTCGCTTCTTTCTCCATGGCCTTCCTCAGTGGCTCACTGTTGTCCAAGAGTTCTTGCACAAGACCTGGTGAGGGCGGGAAGGCCAGCCCTACACTTGCAGGATGCCTCCAAGTGACTTTATTTTCCACTCAGACCCCTCTGTCTCAGAGGAGTGTTCATATCCTGCTCTGACTTCAAGAGATGCATTTCAGCCAAACAGTGGCACACACCTGTAATCCCAGTACTTGGGAGAACAAGACAGCAGACTGCAGGTTCATGGTCAGCCTCAACAACTTATCGAGACCCAATTTTAAAATAAATATCAATAAATATATTAATTAAAGCATCTGGTATGTAGCTCAGAGGTAAAACGTCCCTGGGTTCAATCCCAAAAATGCCCTCCCAGAATGTTTATAACATATAAATAGAGACGTTTACTCTGGCTTGATCATTTTGTGTGTGTGTGTGTGAACTGAACACATCTGTGTAACCAGCAGCCAGAAGCTCCCTTACCAAATCAAGCATGATTCTGACTTCTAACAGCATAGAAGAGGGTTTCGGTGGGGGGGACAGGTCTCATGGTTTCTTTTTTCTTCTCTCTCTTTCCTTCTCTCCTCCTCCTCCTCCTCCTCCTCCTCCTCCTCCTCCTCCTCCTCCTCCTCCTCCTCCTTCTTTTCTCTCTCTCTCTCTCTCTCTCTCTCTCTCTCTCTCTCCCTCCCTCCCTCTCCCTCTCTCTCTCTCTTTTTTTCTCTCTCTCTCTTCCCCTCCCCCCTCTCTTCAACAGCAGAAATGTATGCCTAACAGTTGTGGAAGTTGTTGTAGAAGTTGGGTGCCCGCCAGCACAGCTGGGTTCTGGTGAGGGCCACACTCTGGTTTGCAGCTTGCCATATGCTCACATCTTCACACAGTATGGAGAGGCCATCTCTCTTCTCTTATTCTATTTTCTAGTTTATGTTGTTTTTATTTTTATATGCTTTCCCTGGTGCATTGTAACCATACATTACAGCAAGAATCAAAGTGATACAAAAGCCAGGTGTGGTGGCTAGTACTTGTAATCCCAGTACTCGGGAGGCTGAAATAGGAGGATCACAGGTTCAAAGCCAGCCTCGGCAACTTATGGAGGCTCTCAGCAACCTAGTGAGACCATGTTTCCAGATAAGAAATAAAATCAGGTTGGGGTGTAACTTGGAGGTAGAATGCCTCTAGGTTTAATCCCCAATGCCAAAAAAAACAAAGTGATATAAATACACATACAAGCGCCTGGTGCATTTTCCTCCACTTTACCCTCCCTCCCCCTCCTCCCTCCCCACTCACGGGGTTGCGATTTAGCGAGACTGGCAGTGATGCTTATACAGGACATAACTTATTTAACTGCTTCCTTCTCAAGCCTCCCTTCTCCCCTCCTCCAGTCCCTTCCACTGCTCTACTGGTTCGTCTCCTCATTTGGCTGACGTCTCTTTGGTCTATTTGTGTTTTCTGTAAATTGAACCATACAGTATATATTCTTTTATATGTGGGGATCTAGGAATTGGACCTAGGGTATCACTGTGTACAAAGCAAGCACTTCACAACGGAGAGACAATCCTGTACTCTTTTGCATCTTCTTTCACTGAACACTGTTGGTAAGGTTGATCCACGTGCTGAGGTCACTATCAATCTGTCATTCTCATTGCTGAATAATATTCCATTGTAGGGATATACCACTATTTATCTGGTCCATTCTACTGCATCTGATTAAATTGTCGGCCAGTTGTGTGGTAGAGCAGGATCCAAATGCATGTTTGGGTGCATTCTTTCTGGAGAGTATATCCTAAGCCTGCAATGACGGGGTCAGAGCTTGTGCCTATGGTCTGCAGCAGTACACTGTGAGTGTTCCAAAGTAGTTGTACCAATTTACACTCACATCAGCAACAAGAGTTCTGACTGCACCAAAAATTGCTGTCATTAGGCATATTTATTATTATTATTATTATTATTATTATTATTATTAGTGGTGGTACTGGGGTTCCTAGAAATACTTCTACCTCTGGGCTACACTCCCAAACCTATTTATTTATATTTATTTATTTATTTATTTATTTATTGCGGGTCTGGGGATGGAACCCAGGGGCATTCGACCTCCGAGCTACACCCCCTGCCCTTTTTTTTAATTTTTTTATTTTGAAACCGGGTTTCACTGAGTTGCAGAGGGTGTCACTTAGTAGCTGAGGCTGTCTGCGAACCGAGATCCTCTGGTCTCAGCCTCCCAAATGCTGGGGTTATAAGCGTGTGCCACCACGCCCAGCTATTTTTTAAATATTTTTATTTGGAAACAGGGTCTCTTAAACCAGCGCAGCTGACTTCGAACTTGCGTGATCCTCCTGTCTTCACGTCCCAAGCGCAGGGATTACAAGTGTGCGCCACCACGCCCGGCTATTCCTTATTATTTTAACTATTCGGATATAGGTGTGTGTATTTGTGTATTAATATATGTATTAATACACATTTCCTAGCCAGGTGCGGTGGTGCACACTTGTAATCCCAGCATTCAGGAGGCTGAGTCAGGAGGATCGCAGTTCACGGACAGCCTCAGCTACTTAGTGAGGCCCTTTGCAACTCAGTGAGACCCTGTCTCAAAATACAGAATAAAAAATAGGGCAGAGGGTGTAGCTCGGAGGTCGAATGCCTCTGGGTTCCATCCCCAGACCCACAAAAAAAAAAAAATACACATTTCCTGTAAGAGTTCCAATATTTGCACCAGATCATGACACTCTTCGGTTATAGATACTACAATGAATGAGAAGGAAAAGATAAATGCAAAATGTAATATAAAACAAAAATTATGTTTATACTTTTGACTGGGGGAATCAAATGGATTATTTCATTTACTGGCAGTTAAATTTATTTTCTCTAAATCAATATGGGCATGTTAATTTATAAACCAGACAAGTTATCAATATTGTGCATGTGTATGTAGGCATATATGTTTATATAGGTATATATGTGCATATGTAATTATATATTTCACTTGACACAACATTTTAATTGTCTGCAATATTCTAGGCACTGCAATATATAGTGCATATCAGTGTATTCTTTCTGCTACCATGAAAAAAATACACTAATATACTACATCAATGAGTTAATGGAGGTTTCTTCTTAAAATATTGTGCCGGGGATGATGGTACACACCTGTAATCCCAGGACTTGAGAGGCTGAAACAGGAAGATTTCAGGTTAACAGCCAGCCTTAGCAACTTAGCAAGACCCTATTTCAAAATTAAAAAATAAAAAGTTGCAGGGCTGTAGCTCAGACATAGAAAGCCTCTGGGTTTAATCCCCAGTACTGTACACACATGCACACACACGCACACACACACATACACAAAATATTTTTAATACAGTGAGCAAATACAGAGACTTCCCACAATTATTATAGGAAAACAAATGCCAGTTTAGAGCCAAATATATTGGCACATACCTATAATCCCAGTACTTCAGAGGCTGAGAGAGGAGGAGCACAGGTTTAGGGCCAGCATGTGTAACTTAGCAAGACCCTGCTTCAAAATAAAAAATAAAATAAAATAGGGCTATGAATTTAATTCAGAGGTAGAATGTTCCTGGTTTCAATCCCCAGCACCACGAAGGGAGGGAGGGAAGGAGAAATATCAGTTTAGAGAAATGTGCAGATTTGGCTCGTCTAGAATGCTAGTTATACAGCTGCAGGATCCATTCTAAACTCATCGTGGCACTCCAGGTTGCCACCTTTTATAGCATTTAGGTCCCTGAAGAACAGCACCCAAGAAACAAAAGAGCAAACCGCATTCCCAGCTGATTTCTGCACATGATCTTTGCCAGCTCTAACCCTGCCGACCTAGGTCAGAGCACCCAGCAGCCTCGGCGCTAAGCATTGTGGGCAGCCTGCCCTTCTTTCCTCGGTACTCATTACAGTCCCACTCTGCACAAAGGAAAGGTGTTTTCCAAGCAATGCACACTCCCCGAAAGCCACCCCCCACCAAGCGTCACCACAGAGTCCACTGAGAGAGGAGGAGCATGCCCTCGTAGCTCCTACCAGAATTTTATCCTTTTTCTAATTGTCCCAAGTGAGAATGGGGGCAGAGTGATTGACAGGGAGACTTCTGCACATCGAAGAGGGTCAGTGGAAAGGAAAGAGTTGGGAGCTGGAGACTTCACCTACCTGGTTTTGTTAATGCATTCAAAGTGGGAGAAGCTGAAGATAACCTCTTCCTTCAACAATTGGAAAGATAATGCTGTTTCCCCAGGCAAAGAAAGCACGAGAATTGGTGGGTTTATCTAGAGAGACCGTGAATCCACATTTAGATGTTCATTTTTCCATCCTGTAATAACTTTGCCTGCTTTTTCTATAATTTACAATGATTGCTCTGAAATTCTCATCAGGTTGCCTTCCCCATGCTGGGAAACACTAAAAACCCGAAGTTGCTCTCTTGTAAATTGTTAATGACTGCCCAGCGCCGTCTTCAGAGAAGCCCTGAAGCAGTCCAGCAGACAGAGATTTCAATAAGGGTGTGATACTTTCCAGAGGTGCCCAGAGGTATAGTCTTCCCCGGAGCTGCATCCTACTTACAGTATCCTTGAGGAATTCCCATGGTTTCCTGGGATACCAAAAGCCTAGGAAAAGAATTTTAGTCAGTGCTTTCAAAATGCTCCTTGATTATTGGGTACTATTAAGAAAGTAGGAGTAAAAGCAGGCATAATTTATTAATTTCCTTCAGATCATATCATATTTATATTATTTCTGATATTTCTCAAAAAGCAATCGTAAAAGTTGAGTTTTACAATATTCACTTAATAACAACAGAAGAGAAGAGGGAGAGGCTCTTATTACAGTCTTAAAGCTTTCCGCGTCTTAAAACCTCCAGAGGCTTACAAATTTGGCAACAGCTCTATAAACAGAAGTGTAAAGATTTCCATTATAAGTCACTAAAAAACAGATGGTCCCATGCTTAAGCAATTTTTCTTAAAAGATGATGACATGTGTGAGCATCCATCTGGAAGTAATTCTAACACAAAACAGTCCTTTGTTACTATTAAGCTTTCAGTTGACTTCTACTAGAACAACAATGAATGAACTTTTTCTTCAAACAGCCCCCAAATGATTCAGACAATAGAGACCGAATGCAGCAATTTTTAGAAACTCATAGTTGTGCACGGAGGTAAAATATGAAACCCACTTGCAGCCAGGCATGGTTGGGCATGCCTGTAATCCTGGTACTAGGGGGGCTGAGACAGAAGGATCGCAGGTTTAGGGCCAGCCCCAGCCACTTAGAAAGAACCTCAACAACTCAGCAAGATCCTGTTTCAAAATAAAAAGGGCTGGAGGTATAGCACAGAGGTAGAAAGCCCCTGGGTTAAATCCCAATACCACCACCACCACCACCACAAAAACCCCACTAGCTACCAGATGCTGCCCGGCTTTATGTATCATATATAGTGGAAGATACAGCTTTGATATGATTTTGGTCTATTTGTGCTGAAGTCTGTAATTCATGACCTGAAGTGAGATGGGCTTTTCTTTATAATTTTTAACTGGTGCATTGTACATGATCGTGCAGTTTATAGGGATGCATTCATACATGCATTGGACATTATTTGCTCTCTTCCTTCTTCATAGCTCCCCTTTCTACTCCCATCTCCCTCCCTGTGCCTCATTCATCGACATTTGTTAATGCCCATGACAGTCTGTTCCCACCCCACAGTCCCCTTTTCTCCCCTCCTCCCTCCCCAGTCCTCTTGGCTGCTCTCCTGGTCTCTCTCCCATGTGCATGAGGTCTCTCTCCCCCCTCCACCCCCGCCAGCTTCCACATATGAGCGAAAATAAGCTGCTTTTGATTTTCTGAGTCCGGCCGATCCCGCAGACTCGGTGCTGAGATGAGCTTTTATCTGGCATTGGCCAAGCCACAGGTTGACATGCCAGCATCCTTTCAAACTTGAAATTGGCTCATCTCAGCGTCCTACTGAACAAAACAGGAGCCTCGCTGTTGACCGGGATTCAGCTCATTTCCCAGCAGCTAATAATAACAGGTGGCAGCCTCACAGGCAGAGGCCTGTTTGTGGCTTAATTAGCATCAGGTGATCCTGTGTTGTGCTAGGAGGATGTGATTCAGAGAAAGCAGCATTTACCTGTTGCTATTTTCAGAGGAGGCAGCTAAGCCCAGGGAGAAGGGAGCAAGCATGCAGCCGGCCCTGTGGTTGCTGTGTGTGTGTCTGTTTTCAAGCTCATTGTGTGGATTCTTGAATGAGAGAAAATAAGCAGCCCACATCCTGTGGAGTGATCAGCCTGGAAGCCAAATGGCCGATCCTCATCAACCCTCCCTCAGGCCCAGGCAGAATCAGATCTATGCCCTCTTAGAAACAAGTCAGTCCACTCTACCACGAGGCGTCTCCTTTTTCCCTCCTCTCTCCATTCACTTGACTCCTTCCATTTCTGCCAGAGGTGAGAGGCTTGGGCAGGAGGCCGGGAGGGCACCTGCACCCGCAGTTGAGACTCAGTTTCTCTGCCACCTTGCTATAGGCACACCCCAGGTGCTGGTGTGAAGGTGATAAAAACATTCTGTATCCAGAACAAAGCAGCCTCAGCACAAGCTTTTCCAGGGACAGAGGAGACCTAGAAGGCAGGAATAGCAGAGGGTGAAAGCAAGAGCAAACTGGAACACACCTGCCCAGTCCACAGACATGCTACCTCGGAGCACGAGGGCACGCAGAGGCGCTTGAGGCCGTGGACGGGAGTGTTCCTGCAAAATCTCTGTGCGTCCTATGCAGCAAGGTCCCACAGTTCTCAGGGAAGCAGTGAAATGAAAACAAATGGCTTTGTTCCAAAGGCAGAGCACCAGCAAAGCACAGAGGCAAAGCAGGACGCAACTAAGAAAAGAAAGTATAAAAAGAGCATCCTGGGAGCCAGGTGTGGTGGTGCACCTCTATAATCCCAGTACATGAGAGGCCAAGACAGGAGAACCACAGGTTCAAGGCCAGCCTCAGCACCTTAGCAAGGCGCTGTTTCAAAATAAAAACTAAAGAGGGCAGGGCTCAATCCCCATTACGATATATATTATATATGCGCACTTGCATGTGTGTGCGCGCATGCGTGCGCGCACACACACACACACACACACATATCCTGGTATGATGCAAGAGAAAGTCTGATACCTTACAAGTTAGGAGGGAGACTGCTTGTCTGTAGTCAAGCTGGTATGGCTGATATATTTATCATCATTAGTAACTTCTTCAATGTCAGAATAGAATGAAAGTCAAATCTCACATTAATTTTGCAGCCTCTTGTAACAAAAGTCTGATAGTAATGATGGACAGGATAGGCATGGGGAGCTGTCTCTGCTCCATTTCTGTTCTCCCTGGTATCAGGGTGCTATAGAACCTTTTTATGTGTTTATGTATGACACTTCTGGTATAACAGATATCATCCCTCTCTTGTTAGCCTTCTTATGTTTATTGAGACATTAAAGAATCCTTTCGATACAGCTAAAGAATTAGACACCACAGAGAGGAGGGAGCAGACAACTGTGAGGCAAGAGGCCAGGCTGAGAGGCTCTTGCATCTAATGATAGTATAGGAGCCCAGAAAATGGATGGCAGGCTTATGCATTGCAATTTAGAGGTAAAAGAAATGAGAAATTAAAAGAGCCGTATAAGGATCTGCAGGATATAGATGATGTTAGAAGTAATTACCTAGCTATGCTGTAATGTCCCACCTGTATATTCAGAAAGGATTTGAAGAAATAGAGGTCACTTAAGGCATTAAGTTTAGGATTTGTGCCAGGCATGATGGTGCACACTTGTAATCCCAGTACTTGGGAGGCTGAGACAGGATCACGGGTTTGAGGCCATCCTCAGCAACTTAGTGAGACGCTTAGCAACTTAATGAGATGTTTCAAAAGAAAAAATAAAAAGGGCTGGGGGTGTAGCTTAGAGGCTGCTTCATTCCACCCAGTTGGTAAAACTAAAAAATTCTGAATCACATAAAGAAACTGTATGAAAGGAAAAAAGTATTAACAGATTTATCCCTAGGAAAGATGAGTAGGCTCAGATGATTCCCTCAGTCCTAGTGTATCTTTTTTTTTTTTTTTTTTTTTTTTTGGTAGTGGTACTGGGGTTCCTGGAAGCCCTTCTACCTCCAGGCTATACTCCCAGACCTATTTTATATTTTTGAAACAGGGTCTCTTACTCCAGCGCGGCTGGCTTAGAACCTGCGCGATCCTCCTGTCTCCGCCTCCCAAGCGCGGGTTAAAAGCGTGCGCCACCACGCCCGGCCTAGTGTATCTTTAAATAACAAGTGATTCTAGTATTTTGCTGCATTGACAGATGGAAATCTTTCAAGCTTAGTGTAAAGCAGAACTGAATAAGAAGGCATAAAGCTAACAAGGACGGCCAAGAAAGGAATTCACGAAGGGATCCTATTCAGAACGGCTGCTCTGATCGATCACACAGGAGTGACCATAGCAAACGCTTGTCGAGCGTTCACCGTGTGTCACCGGCACAGCGGGCCTGCCTTACTAGCATGGCTGAAGCTCACCTAGCCTGTGGGCGCTCATCCCGGGCCGTGGTCTACAGAGGGAAGGGGCTCTCCAAGGTCACACAACTAATCAGCACCAGAGCTGGGATTAAACCCGATTCCCCAAACCCCGATTTACAATGGATATAACTCTTGAGTTTTTTCCAATTTGGTAGGTAAAAAGGGACACCTGGTTTTAATGTGACCTCTTCTCCGAGCACGATTGTGACGTACACTTTATTCTTTATTCTCTTTTAACGTTTTTCTTGGTGCATTATAATTATACATCCTAGTGAGGTTCATAGTGATAGAGACACATGCACACAGCACGTGGAGTGTTTCCCTCCACGTCCCACCCACTCCCCACCCGGGCACGTTAGTGATGTGGGCGTGACGCCTTCATCTGTGGACACAGCATCATCTGGACTTTCCTTCACCCGTTCTTCCTTACTCTTGGATCACATTTCATCTTCACTTTGCTTTGTCAGTATTTATTTTTATTTATTTATTTTAATTTATTTAATTATTTTATTTTTTATAAGTGGAACATATTGAGAGTGGTGTACATTTAGATTATGCTTCATGTCCTTCCCCCTCCCTTTCCCTCTCCCCCAGTAGAGAGTGTCCAGGTTAATCATGTTGTATTTATGCTGTTACACATATTCGTATGTAGCTCCTCCATTGAACAACCTCAGCTTTCTTCCTCTCCTATCCTTCCATTCAAGCTTTGCTGAGATTTCCCCTCCATCATCTGGAGTCCTTCTGGTATTACCACTACTCCCTAGCTTGGGCATATTAGAGAAAACATACGTCCCTTCTCTTTCTGTGCTTGACTAATCTCACTTAACATAATGTTCTCCAGTTCCTTCCATCTTCTTGCAAATGCTATTATCTTATTCTTCTTTATAGCTGAATAGAATTCCATTGTGTGTATTTCCCATAATTTTGCAATCCACTCATCTGTTGATGGGCTTTGTCAGTATTTATAGACTCCGTCGGCTCACACATTTCCTTTGTCCTCTCAGGTGGGGACATCTCACTGTCCTCCGACACTGATACTCCACTAAGGATGCCCATAATCTTCTAGATTTACTTTTGGCAAACTGAACCATTTTTCATATGTCACTTGAATGTGTATATCTAAATATATAGTGTATGTGGTGTGATTTCTCTACTATTTATATGTTAGCTGATAAACTTTGCAGGGATGGGTGAATACTGGAGATTTAAACCAGGGGCACTCTACTAGTGAGCTGTATTCCTATTCATTTTGTTCGTTTGTTTGTTTTTGTTTTATGAGACAGGTCTTGCTAAGTTGCTGATGCAGTCTCAAACTTGCACTCCTCCAGTCCAGCTCCCAAGTAGCTAGGATTACAGCTGTGTGCCACTGTACCCAGAACACTGGTCAATTTTTTAAAGAAAAGATTTTCCTTAACAACTATTAGATTACCCTGAAGTACTATTTGTATGGGAAAGTTAGGATAAAAAATATGATTCTTTCTCCTTATTATCACTTTTAAAAACTATCTTCTAGAAGTAATGTGAGTTTTGAGCATCATTATAAATTTCATAGATTTATACATATTTGATGTGTTCCAGTGCATTACAGTTAATATTTTTATGTACACTTAAATTTGCCCATTCTTAGCCAGGGGGCAACCTGGTTTAAATTATCTCTTGTGGTTCAGAAGTTTAGAAGCTTTTATATAATCAAATCTGTTATTCTATTATGGACTCTAGGGGATGGCAAATAGGCTTACTATTACTATTATAACTATTTGGATCAAAGTATCTTAACTATAAGATGCTATCCAACTATTAAAATGAGTAAGATAGAGTAACCCAAACTGTAAAAGATTTCTGCACCATTTTTGAAGTAAAAGGTAAAATCATGCATATCATCTAATGACTTTTAGATACACATACAAAGCCTGTGTTTTAATCTAAAGCTACTTATATGTTTTTAAAATAAAGCAATTCTGGAAAGATAAGATTTTAATATTGAAGCTGGATGTGGTGGCACATGCTTGACATCCCACCATTTGGGAGGCGGAGACTGGAGGACAGACTCAGCTACTTAGGAAGGCCCTTCACAACTCAGTGAGACCCTGTTTCAAAAATAAAAAGACTAGGCCGGGCGTGGTGGCGCACGCTTGTAATCTCAGCACTTGGGAGGCTGAGACAGGAGAATTGCACAGGATCAAAGCCAGCCTCAGCTACTCAGTGAGGCTCCTTAGTGAGACCCTGTTTCCAAATAAGGTATAAAATAAGTTTGGAAGTATAGCCCGGAGGTAGAAAAGCCCATGGGTTCCACCCCCAGTACCGCAATAAAATAAAATAAAATAAATAAAAATAAAAAGGCTAAAAAATAGGGCTGGGGATGTCGTTCAGAGGTCCAGTGACCCTGGGTTCTATCCCCAGTAACAACAACAACAACAACAAAAATCTTAGTGCTGGCTACTCCTGGGGAGGGAGAAGCACTAGAAAGTGGAGTGCAGCTGTGACTTCCTCTGCATCTCTGTGATCTGGGCAGTGTAACTGAATGTTCATCTGCCTGCATGCCTGTTTTAATTGGGATGTTGCTCTTGTTTAAAATTAGTTTTCTAGCCGGGCCTGGTGGTGCACGCTTGTAATCCCAGCATTTGGGAGGCTGAGACAGGAGGATCCAGGTTCACAGACAGCCTCAGCTACTACTTAGTGAGGTCCTTTGCAAATCAGTGAGACCCTGTTTCAAAATAAAGAATAAAGCCGGGCATGGTGGCACACGCTTGTAATCCCCATGCTTGGGAGGCGGAGACAGGAGGATCGCGCAGGTTCGAAGCCAGTCTCAGCTGGCTTAAGAGACACTGTTTCCAAATAAAATATAAAATAGGTCTGGGAGTATAGCCTGGAGGTAGAAGGCCCCTGGGTTCCACCCCCAATACCACCAAAAAGAAAGAAAGAAAGAAAGAAAAAGAAAGGAAGGAAGGAAGGAAGGAAGGAAGGAAGAAAGAAAGAAAGAAAGAAAGAAAGAAAGAAAGAAAGAAAGAAAGAAAGAAAGAAGATAAGTCTTGGAGCCGGGCGTGGTGGCGCACACTTGTAATCCCCACGCTTGGGAGGCAGAGACAGGAGGATCATGCAGGTTCGAAGCCAGCCTCAGCTGGCTTAAGAGACCCTGTTTCCAAATAAAATATAAAATAGATCTGGGAGTATAGCCTGGAGGTAGAAGGCCCCTGGGTTCCATCCCCAATACCACCAAAAAAGAAAGAAAGAAAGGAAAGAAATAAAGAAAATTAAAAATAAGTCTGGGGGTGTAGCTCAAAGGTAGACTACCCTGGGTTCCATCTCCAGTACCGCAAAAAAAAAAAAAAAAAAAAATCCGAAAATTAGTTTTCTTAACATGGTGTGGTGATGTGTGATTATAGTCCCAGCTACCTGGGGAGCTGAGGCAGGAGGATCACTTGATCCCAGGAGTTGAGGCCAGCCTGGACAATGTAGCAAGAACTCCATCTCAAAGCCGGGTGTGGTGGTGCACGCTTGTAATCCCAGCATTCGGGAGGCTGAGACCTGTAGGATCGCGGTTCGCAGACAGCCTCAGCTACTTAGTGAGGCCCTCTGCAACTCATTGAGACCCTGTTTCAAAATAAAGAATAAAAAATAGGGCAGGGGGTGTAGCTCGGAGGTCAAATGCCCCTGGGCTCCATCCCTAGACCCATAAAAAAAAAATTAAAATAATAATAAGAACTCCATCTCAAAAAAAAAAAAAAAAAAAAAGAAAGAAAGAAAGAAAAGAAAAAGCCGGGCATTGTGACACACTCATAATCCCAGTACCCAATACTTGGAAGGCTGAGACAGGAGGATCAGAGGATCACAGGTTTGAAGCCAGCCTTGGCAACTTAATGAGGCCCTCTGCAACTTAGTCAGACTCTATTTCCAAATAAGAACTAAAACTGGGTTGGAGGTATAACTTGGAGGTTATGCCTCTGGGTTCTATCCCCAGTCCCAAAATAATTTCAAGGGAAATATCCTGATATTTTGAAAAAAAAAAAAAAAGAGTGACGATGTGTGTGTGTGACAATGTATGTGTGATGATATGTGTGTGTTGGAGATGAAGGTGTTACAAGCGTAGGATTCTAGCCTCCCATGTACTATCAACTAGTTATAGCACCATGAACTAGTTATATCACTTCATTTCCCTTCACCTAAAAAACACGTGTTAGGTCCTCTTAAAATGAAAGCAAACATCAGAACTCAAAGTGTTGCCATACTTACGTATTTTGAAATGCACACATCTACACTGATCTGTCACATTTCCGGAGAGTCGCTTGAACTAACAGGCTAATATGAAAGACGAATGTTGGCTTGGCACGTCACTGGCCTCGATTACAGGCCACCTGCGTCGCCTCCCGGAGGTGAGTTAAGCTTCTTGATGCCGTGTTCCCTTCCCTGAGAAGTAGAACCGGGCACTGTTACACCTGGTTCACACAGCTGTGGGAAGGATGCAGTGAGGTGATAAATATATGTACGAGTCACCTACAGTCTATAAAAATATAAAACATAAGAATACAAAGCAATAGCCATGCGTGGCAGCACATGCTTGTAATCCCAGCATTCGGGAGCCTGAGACTGAAGGGTCGCAGTTCACGCACAGCCTCATCTACTTAGTGAGGCCCTCCGCAATTTAGTGCAACCCTGTTTCAAAGTAAAAAATAGGGCTGGGGGGGGGTAGCTCGGAGGTTGAATGTCCCGAGTTCCATCCCCAGACACCCTCCCCCACACACACACCATATATACCCAAAGCAGTTTCTTTACCAGCCTTGAAAGTTGCTCATCAAATTGGACCCCTCAGATATGATATTAATGGAACTATTCTTTGTATGTGGTACCGCAGAGAAGCTAGAAAAAGACTTTAGCAAAAGTATAATCATTATTTATATGTGATATGACAAGACAGAACATCATCTTTAGTTTTAAATGTTCATTCACTTTTCTTAACACAGATGTTCTGACCCTCATTATTCTTAACTGTGCAGTGACAGCTGATACTATCTCTAAAAGGAATATAAAACCCCTTGATATGCTATTAGACTCTAGACGGTCTACTTTTCTACATCTATTCTCACATATGAATGAATGAGTGAATGAATGAATAAATTAATAAACTCAACATTAAATAAGTACATTATTACTATGTATGCAAAGTTCGAGAACTATGCCTTTGCCATTCTGAGATACTAAGCTTTGTTGGGACTATCACAAAATGGAAAATACCTAATCCATACCTGTGTCAGCAGCAAATGTGTACGTGGAAAGAGTGTCAAGATTCCTTGTCAGGTGAAAAGAGAGAGGAAAGATCAGTACTGGACAGCGATTCCATTTTCTTACAAATACATGTGTGTGCACAGGTCTCCAGAGGATAGACAGAAAACCAGCTCATGTGTTTTCCTCTAAGCAGCAACTTTCATTGGAAGTCCTTCAGCATGATATGGATTTTCCTATAATATGCATGTGTTATCTTCACTTTTAAGTGACTTTTAAAATATCATTAAGTCGGCTGTGGTGGCGCACGCTTGTAATCCCAGCATTTGGGAGGCTGAGATTGGAGGATCGCAGTTTGCAGACAGCCTCAGCTACTTAGTGAGGCCCTTTGCGACTCAGTGAGACTCTGTTTCAAAATAAAGAATAAAAGATAGGGCTGGGGTGTAGCTCGGAGGTCAAACTCCCCTGGGTTTCATCCCCAGACCCGCAATAAAATAAAATAAAATATCATTAATAAACTGTCACATTGTTAATTAACACAGCTCCCAGTGCAAGTATCCAGTCATCCTGAAGCTAATGTGGGTGATAGTTCTAGACAGAAGCATTACAGTGCCTTCACGGGGGCCCCATTCCACACTGGGCATTGTTGTGGGTTAAATTGTGTCCCCCCAAAATATATAATAGCCCTCCCCCTTAACTGCTGTTTTGCTCTTCTCAGCTTCAGTTATCCATGCTCAGACTCTGTAAAAAAGCCTGAATCAAAGTTCCAGAATAAACAGTTCGTAAGTTTTGAATTGTACACCACTCTGAGCAATGTGATGAAATGTCCCACTGTCCCACTCTGTCCTGCCCAAGTTATGAATCAGCCCTTGGCCCACCATATCCACACTGTACATGCTACCCTCCCATTAGAAAACTAGCAGCTGAGCCGGGTGTGGTGGCGCACGCTTGTAATCTCAGCGCTTGGGAGGCTGAGACAGGAGGATCGCACAGGTTCGAAGCCAGCCTCAGCTACTTAATGAGACTCTCAACAACTTAGTGAGACCCTGTTTCCAAATAAAGTAGAAAATAGGTCTGGGAGTATACCCTAGAGGTAGAAAAGCCTCTGGGTTGTTCCACCCCCAGTACCACAAAAAAAAAAAAAGAAAAAGAAAAGATAAAAGAAAATTAGCAGCTGTCTCTATTATCAAATTGACTATAGCCAGGTGTGGTGGCGCACGCTTGTAATCCCCATGCTTAGGAGGCAGAGACAGGAGGATCACAGATTCTAAGCCAGCTGTGCTGGCTTAAGAGACCCTGTTTCCAAATAAAATATAAAAAATAGACCTGGGAGTGTAGCCTGGAGGTAGAAGGGTTCCATCCCCAGTACCACCAAAAAATAAAGAATAAAAAAAAAAAAAATTGATTATTACAGTAGAGAGAAAAACCACATTCATATAACTTTTTTTTTTTTTTTTTTTTTTTTTGCGGGTCTGGGGATGGAACCCGGGTACATTCAACCTCCAGGCTACACTCCCTGTCCTATTTTTTATTCTTTATTTTGAAACCAGGTCACACTGAGTTGCAGAGGGCCTCACTAAGTAGCTGAGGCTGTCCACGAACCGCGATCCTCTGGTCTCAGCCTCCTGAATGCTGGGATTACAAGCGTGCGCCACCACGCCTGGCATTCACATAACTTCTATTATAGTAATAGTTATAATTGTTCTGTTTTGTAATTAGCTATTGTTAATGTCTTACTGAGCCTATATGATAAGTATATATGCATAAGAAAAACTTATATCGCATTCAATACAATCCACAGTTTCAGGCACCCACTGGGAGTCTTGGAATATACCTCTACATCATTAAAAAGAAGAAGGAAGAAGAAAAGGAGAAGGAATAAAAAGAAAAGAAAACAATGTGTTTCCAAGAGCTGGGTGTAGTGGCGCGTGCTTGTAATCCCAGTACCTGGGAGGCTGAGACAAGAGGATCGCAGGTTCACGGCCAGCATCAGCTACTTAGTGAGGCCTCTGCAACTTAGTGAGAGAATGTTCCTGGATTCAACCTCAGTAGCACACACACAAAAAAAATGTGTTTCCAAATGTCTTTCAAAGTGGTTGTGAGTCTTTTGATTCCCACAAGCAGGAAATGATAGTTCCATAGCCTCAAGAGATTTCTCTCCTTTCTCTCACCTGACCTCTTCTACCCTTCACCAGCTCCAGTCCCAGAAGTATACCCCTGGGCTCCTCTTCCCCAACCCAGCCCTTTGGATGGGATCCAGCCAAGAAGAGTCAAGTTTGCCTACCATCTGTGACATATATTTGTCTCATGGAAAACTCGCCCACCCGAACCCCTCGGTAGCTTCCCTTTCTCTTAGACCTGACTGTTCCAAGCATCCCCTCTCATTCAGTCTCTTTCAGAGACTGGAGTCCCTCAGGTTCTTCCAGGTTCTCCCCAGAACTCTTCCAGTGCATGTAAGGACCAGAATGTAGCTGGCATTTGAGTTTCTAAAACTCACCAAATCTCGACCCAGGGACTAAGATACAAGCCTTCTCTGGGAAGAAGGGAACAGAAATGATCCTAGGTGCCAAGTGTAAGGTGTGGTAGCAGTGTGGTAGTGCACAATTGTAATCCCAGTACTTGGGAGGTTGTGACAGGAAAATCTCAGGTTTAAGGCCAACCTCAGCAACTTAATGAGGCCCCGTTCTAAAGAAAAAAATAAAATAAGACATAGGATGTAACTTCAGAGGTAAAACACCACTAGGCTCAATCACTAGGTACGCGCGCGCGCGCACACACACACACACACACACACACACACACACACACCTATTACAAATTTCTTTCAGTGAAATCTATATTCATCCATTCATGTATGTATGTATGTGTCTATCTATCTATCTACCTATTTACTACTGGGGATTGAATCCATGGACATTCAACTTCTAAGCTACCCCTAGCCCTTTTTTATTTTTATTTTGAAAGAGGGTCTCACTAAGTTGCTGAAACTGAAATCTGAAATTCTCCTGTCTTAGCCTCCCAAGCACTGGGATTATAGGAATGTGCCGCCATGCCTAGATAAAATCTCTTTTTCTAATTCTCCAAATTATTGGTACATGACTTTCATTAATTCTCCTAGTCAACTGTACGTAGACATGTGAGAGTTTTCTTTAGAGGCATGGGCATGCACCGGTTCCTACCTTTGCAGCCTCAGAAAACTTTGGAAACCCCCATCTGACAGGAAGCATTCTGTATAATACCCTGTTATAATAATACTGTCTCCTTCTTGGCTATGTAATATTCTCATCACTTTCAAAAGATTTCTGCATTCAGACAAATACTGAAGACCCATTTTTACAGAGAGCATTTAATTAAATTTAATTAACTTAATTAAATTTAAATCAAACCATTGTAATCAAATTCTAGATTAACTGTCCTTTCTTGTGTTTATGCTTTCCCTTGGGGTATACTTTTCTTGCTTACCTATATCACTTAACAATTTTTTTTTTTGCAAAGGCCTATAAGAATATCTTTTTTTTTTTTTTTTGCAAAGGCCTATAAGAATATCTCTGAGTCTTTGTGTTTTAGAAAACAACCTTTTTACTGTATTTTTCCTTCATTGCTGGCTATAAAGACCTAGGCTGACAGCATTTTTGCTTCTGTGTAAGGAAGATATGATATCTATATTCTGGCATTTCTCTTGTTGAAGAACAGGCTGATTGTTGGTTTAATTATCACATTTTCGGTAGAAAATATTTTTTCTCTGATAGCTTCTTAGTTTATCTCTTAATCTTTGATCTCCTGAAGCTTTGCCATGATGTTTCTAGGTTTGGGTTTGCCTTTCTTTGTCCTGCTTTATACACAGAATTCACTTTCTACCCAAGCGACTTAGGTGGTCAGGGCTGCTACAACAGCCTACCACAGCCTGGGTGGCTTAAATGAAATAAAGGGCTCACGGTTCTGGAGGCGGGGCAGGCAGTAACAAACGCCCCCAGACTCTCGTGCCCCCTGGAGAGGGCAGGAGTCCTGCTTCCAGACAGTTGTCTTCTCACTGCACCTACACATGGCAGGAAAAGAGGAATGCTCTCTGGGTTTTGGTTGCTGGCCGTCTTGCTTTTTAATGAGAATACTTATCCCATTCCTGACACCCCACGCTCATGACCTAACCACCTCCAAACAACATCACACTGGGTTAGTGCTCAGCTTGTGATACTTGGGAAGGATACACATCTGCAGTCCATAACGCTAATGACTTGTGACTTTCTCCATCCTGAAAATTCTCAGAGCACCTACTTTTAAAATGTTGCTTCCCATGTCCAGCATGATGGCATATGCTTATAATCCCAGTATTTGGGAGGCTGTTATAGGAGGATCGCAGGTTCGTGGCCAGCCTCAGCAAATAGTGAGACTCTCATTAAGCTAGGGAGACCTTTATTTCAAAATAAATATTAAATTGGACTGAGGTTTAGCTCAGAGGTAGAATGAATGCCTTCTGGGTTCAATCTTAAGACAGAGAGACAGACAGACAGACAGACAGACACACACACACACACACACACACACACACACACACACACCTGCTTGCAACAAGTGCTCTCATTTTTGCTTGTGTGAGAATATTTTGTCTCATCTTTTGAAGGCAGCCTTGCTGAGCCAGGGCTCTTGGCTGAGATCTTTTACCTTTCAGCTGCTGCCCCCTGCCCCCTGCTTCCTTGCTTGTGATGAGAAGTCAGCTGCTCACTGTGTGGTTGACTTGCTCAGGGTGAGTCATTTTCTTTTGCCGCTTCCAGATTTTCTCTTTATCTTCGCCTTTCAGTGTTCAGACTGTGACGTGTCTCAGGGTGAATCTATTTGTTTTTATCCTACTTGGAGTTGAGTAGAACTGTTAGTTATATAGACTGGTGGGTTTCATCTAATTTGGGAAGATTACAGCCATAATTTCTCCAAGTATTTTTTCTGTCCCAGTGTTGAAAGCTATCAACATCGCAAGCTTTAGATCACTATCCTTCAACTTTCCATGCCCACTACCTGTGCTGGCTCTCGGCTGGCATATGAGACTTGGCTCTGAGTGTTTTCAACCAACCAGTAAGTGGTAGAAGTGGATCCCTGTGCCTGGAATGTCATACAAATAATACGATGTATGCTGAGCACCCGCTTTCTTTCTAGGAGGCTTAAATTTTATATGTGCTAGCCAGAGGCCCGTGTGGCCAGTCCTCAACACAGATCTTGGGCACTGAGTCTACTGTGGCTTCGCAGATACATGCATTTTGCTGTGCGCTTGCTCTAGAGGAGCGATTCCTCTGGAAAGTGAGAGGGCACAGGGAGGCCTGCACATGGGTTGCTCCAGACTGTGCCTCTGTCTGTTGATCCTGCTGATTCGGTCGTATGCAGCCTGGTCTGACTTTTTGCTTATTGCATATATTTTCTCATGTGATTTGGAATTTTGGTTTGTAAGTTTATTTTATTATTTATTTATTTTGGGGTACTGATGATTGAACCCAAGGGCATTCTACCACTGAGCTACATTCCAAGACCTTTCTATTTTTTATTTTGAAATAGGGTCTTACTAATATACCACTTTTGGCCTGGAAACCTGCGATCCTCCTACCTCCCAAGCATTGTGGTTACGGGTGTGTGCCGGCTGCAAGTTTAATTTAATCATTTCTTTCTTCCTTTTTTGTAGTTATTGCTTGTACTTATCTCTGTTTAGAAGTATTAAAATGTCCTCCACCAGTCAAGTGGGTAGCCTGCTGAGAGCCAATATTATGAAGATGGCTCACAATTTCCATCCTATGTGATACTGAGATTATGACAGGTTTGGTCTCAGAACCCGCAGCTCATTCTCTAAGTTTCCACCATCACGTACCCAGACACACAGTGGCGACCAGCCACAGTGGGAATGAAGTAAGCTTTATTCAACTAGGAGAGAAGATCTCTCTTACCTCTGTAGCAACAAGTGCAGCTCCAGTTTTCCAGTGAGCCTGGGCTGATTGTAGTCCCTTTTACCTTCTGGACTTACATTGCTCTGCTTGCTACTTGGACTGAAAACCAAGGAAGCACACAGCCTCCACATGACCCATTAAGTGACCTTCACTGTGTTCTAGTTAGCTTTTCATCTACCTGAGAAGAAAAACTTAGAGGAGGAAAGTTTTATTTAACTTAAAGCTTCAGAGGTTCAGTCCATGCTGGCTAGCTCCAAGGCAGAGATATCATGGCATCAGGCTGTGGCAAAGGAAAGCTGCTCAGTGCAGCCTAGAAGCAAAAAGAGCGGGATCTGTAATGCCAGGACTTGGGAGATTGAGACAGGAGGATTGAAGTTCTAAGGCCAGCCTCAACAATTTAGCGAGAACCTCAGCAACTTAGCAAGATCCTGTTTCAAAATAAAAGATATAAAAGGACTAGGGAGGGGTAGATCAAGAGTAGAATGCCCCCTGGACTCAATCCCCAGTACAAAAACAGCAACAACAACAACAACAACAACAACAAACAACAACAACAACAACAACAACAACAACCAAAAATTAACTATGTAAAATTGTTAAAATAAAAATTATAAAAAACTTAGTTTGAAGATCTTGATTGACTTGTTTTGTGATTCTATCATTGGGAATACCTCATTCTGTGAAACAGAATCAGTGCTCCCATGAGTCCAGCAGAAGAGGTTGGCTTTCAGACAGGAAAGGACAAAGGAAAACAAACAGAAAACAAAAAGTGGACTGGTCATTTCAAGTCACTGTTCTTGTAAAGATTAAAGAAGTGAGAATTTATTATGCTGGTAAAAGTGAACCGTTGGAGATTTGGCTATTATCTGTTTCTGATTTCTTGGAAGGTTGGATAAATAACTTAGCCTCAACTTGCTGGTACTGAACTTGAGCATAAGTGACTCCATTTTGGTTTGGTTTGTTGGGCCCTGTGCAGGAACTCAAACCAAGTCTAGGGCCTTCTATACATTTTATTTAATAGTTGTGGAAGGTCAGAAGTAACAGAGAGCACTGAAAGTGCTTTGCTCTGACAGAAATTTACCTAACTGAAGCCCTGTTGTTACAGTTTGGGATGATGTCACCATGGGTTCTCGTCTCAGCTAGTATAGAGGGAAAAAAGCCAGACCTGCTGCAAGCTTAACAAGGTTTTATCATTACAGGCAGAAGTAAGGGACAGAGTAAGGAAAGCACCACGTCAGAGAGAGACGTCATGGAGTCTCTCAGAAGTGAGACACTGGCACCTTCAAAATTCTAGTCTTTATTTAGGAATTTATTATTTCGTCCCTTGTATTCTGCCAGCCAACAGTCTCTTTTTCCACCAAAAGCAAGTGCTAGCCCACCAGTTATCTGTACTGTGAAGGCCTTTTTTTTTTTTTTTTTTTTTTTTTTTTTGCCTTCTTTGTTCATCCTTACAAGGACAGAAAGGTCTAGCATCAAAATGTGTCACTTAGTTAGCAAGGTCAAGGAGCTGCATGGTAGAAGGCCACTTTGTTCTCTGTTCATTTTTACTCTTAAAACTTAAAGCCTGAGCTGGGCATAGTGGTGCACATTTATATTCCCAGTACTTGGAGGCTGAGACAGGAGGATCACAGGTTCGTGGCCAGTCTCAGCTATTTAGTGAGGCTCTCCACAAACTAGTGAGACCCTGTTTCAAACTTAAGAATGAAAAAAGGGCTGGGGGTGTAACACAGAGGTGGAATTCCCCTGGGCTCAATCCCCAGTACCATAAAATAAAAATCAATCAATAAATAAAAAATAAATAAAGTTTAAAGCCTGCAATGTCCTTAGTATGTCTCAGCATTCCTTGTTTCTCTCTGCTCTCTGCTAGCAGTCACTCACTATGTTGAAAGCCTGTTTTGTAATAAGGAAAAGAAAAACGCAGGAATATAGCCAACTTCTAGCTGGCAAAGTCAGCCTTGGCTGACAGCCCAGAGTCAGAGAAAAGGGATTTTATTGGTTTGCCTAAGTATATTCTTATCAGTAATTAATACTAGTCTTATTAGCAATTGATACCAACTCAGTCCCCATCACTGTTATCCAGATGCACCGGGATCTGCCTAGCAGTACTGTCCAAAGGGAAATACTCAAGAACCCAGGTGTATGAAGGAAAAGCAAGTGAGAGGCGCATGAATACACTGGGGATCTGAGGCACTTCCAGGGGCACTTGTCCTCTCAAGTTTCCTTGTATTTCTGCCAAACACTTAGGGATCTAAATTGTTGGATGCTATTTCTAAGGGTCTTTGAGAAGGGCTTTGTTTTGTTTTCTGCAGAATTGTGGACTGAATCCAGGGGCATTCTACCTCCATGCTACACCCCCAGCCCTATTTTTTTTTTTCCTGGCTGGATTACTTTATTTTTTATTTTTTTAATTTTTTAATTTATTTTTTAATTTTTATTTTTTATAAGTGGAACATATTGAAAGTGGTGTACATTTAGATTGTGCTTCATGCCCTTCCCCCTCCATTTCCCTTCCCCCCTCCCAATAGACAGTGTCCAGGTTAACCATGTTGTATTTATGCTATTACACATATTCGTATGTAGCTCCTCCATTGCACAACCTCAGCTTTCTTCCTCTCCTCTCCTTCCATTCAAGCTTTGCTGAGATTTCCCCTCCATCATCTGGAGTCCCTCTGGTATTGCCACTACTCCCTAGCTTGCCCAGCCCTATTTTTTATTCTTTATTTTGAAACAAGGTTTTGATAAGTTGCAGAGGCCTCACTAAGTAGCAGAGGCTGGCTGTGAACCTATAATCCTCCTGTGTCAGACTCCCAAGAACTGGGATTACAAGTGTGCACCAGCATACCCAGCCAAGGAGGGCTTTGAATTCATGACTTTACAGCTTCTTGGCTCCTTCATTGGGAGCGCATCTGTAATTCTGTATCCTATGGAATAAGAACTTGGGTTTTAGGCTTTAAGAGATATTTTCCCCCACCTTATGCATTTATGCAGTGTGTCATTCAACATGGCTCCGTTCATAATTGGGAAACTATAATAAACAGCAATTAATGAAGCCCAGACACCGAGTTTAAGTTAACCAGAAAATAAGAAAAAAATTAGCAGGGCATGGTGGCACACTCTTGTAATCCCAGTTCTTGGGAGACTGACACAGGAGGATTGTAGGTTCACAGCCAGCCTCTGCTACTGAGTGAGCTCCACAACTTATCAAAAATTTGTTTCAAAATAAAGAATAAAAAATAATTGGGCTGGGGTGCACAGAGGTAGAACACCCCTGGATTCCAATCCCCAGTACTGCAAAAAAAAAAAAAAAAAAAAAAAAGATGGAGCGTATTCATTGAAAAGAATGCACAGCTGACACTTTTAGGAACAGAAATGGACTATGTTGGAGACAAATTATCTAGAAAGTTTGTCTTCCATAACCCAAACATCAAAAGAACTTGTGGCTGTGGAGAAAGCTTGAATATTTGAAACCTCAGGACTACTGGCTGTAAACTTCAGGAAAGCTCATGGGAAGCCTTGATGCTTACTGAAGAAATCATGTGACTGTCACAAGCTTAAGGTGTATAATATGCGGCCACCTTGTGGAGAAAATACAGTGATGCATTTTGAACATGAAGCCAGTGTGTTAGACTCCAGAAGAAATGATATTTGTGTTCTCCCTAGGAAACAGGAAGTGGGAAGACATTGCTCTCTTTGATCATTGTTCTGTAAAGACAAAATCCTACCTTGCAGCCAGCTTGTTCGATTGCATCTTTTCAGTTAGAACCAGTCCATTAACATTGCCATCCTGGGAGGAGTTGGGGAAACATTCTCTTGAATGGCTTGAATGCGCATCTCCCTCTGCACTTTCCCAACCAGACTGGTGGCTTCTGAAACCCAGCGGCGGGAAGTCCCGGCTGCTGATGAAAATGCTGTGATGCATTGTTGCTCTACCCAAACGTGACATCTCTGTCAAAACCGCACTCTCGGAACACCTCGATTGTGTTCCTGCAACAGTACTGGCCAAGATTCCCTTGAGCTGTCCGGCAGAGTACTTTCCAGTGATGGTGTTCACAGGTGAGAAATACTTCATCTACCTCCTTTTTTTTTTTTTTTTTTTTTTTTTTTTTTTTTTTTTGGTGGTACTGGGGTTCCTGGAAGCCCTTTTCCCTCTGGGCTAACACCCAGACCTTTTTTTTATTTATTTGGAAGCAGGGTCTCTTAAACCAGCGAGGCTGACTATGAACCTACGCGATCCTCCTGTCTCCGCCTCCCAAGCGCAGGGATTACAAGCGTGCGCCACCACGCCCGGCTCTACCTTCTTTTTAATCCATTTCTTTGGCCGCCCTGCATGTCTGCTCAAGGATGTGTTCTCAAGCTGCCTTGAAGGATTTTAGTTGGACTGTTTCTTCCAAGCCCTCTAGTCACCTCCCCTCACCTCCGTCGGTGAGCAGACACAACCCCAAGGCCTCCACATGCTTTTGTCCACGTCACCCTGCCAGCCAGGGATGGGAGAGCTGGCCACACCAGCCCCTGCTTAAAGGTAACAGGGGTGCTCTGCACTGGGAGGCAGGGAAGGCAAATGCGTGTGGCTTCTCCATCTGATCAACATGTGGGTAGTTTCTTTATAACTTGATGTAGATGCTATTTTAAGTGGAGGAAAATCTTGTAATAACCCTTTTGCCAATGCAGTGGCACATGCCTGTAATTCTAACCACTTAAGAGGTGGAGTCAAGAAGAGCACAAGTTGGAAACCAAACCGGGCAACTTAATGAGACCTTGTTTTGAAAAACAGAAAGGAGTGATAGAGTGCCGCTGGGTCCAATCCCTATTACTACCAAAAAGCCCTTTCAGCCCAGGCATGTAATCCCAGTTCTTAGGAGACTGAGATAGAAGGATCACTGGTTCCTGGCCAGCCTCAGCAATTTAGTGAAGTCATCTCCAACTTAGTGAGACCCTATTTTATTTTATTTATTTATTTATTTATTGCGGGTTTGGGAATGGAACCCAGGGGCATTCGACCTCCGAGCTACACCTCCTGCCCTATTTTTTATTCTTTATTTTGAAACCGGGTCTCACTGAGTTGTGGAGGGACTCACTAAGTAGCTGAGGCTGTCCGCTAACTGCGATCCTCCGGTCTCAGCCTCCCAAATGCTGGGATTACAAGCGTGCACCACCACGCTCGGCTAGTGAGACCCTATTTTAAAATAAAAGAATAAAATAGGGCTGAGGTGTATTTGGAGGTAGTGCCCCTGAGTTCCATTCCCAGTAATGCACACACAAACACACACACACGCACACACACATACACACACATATGCGCGCCATTTTATGTGAATTGCCATTTTGTTTCTTTAGGTCCTGGAACAGTGGTTTATACTAAAAAGATTTTGTAACAGCCCATCCCACTTGGAGGATGCGATAGTAATTGTAAAGTAGAACCTAGGGCTCGTCACTGAAAATTCCCAATATATGTATACTTTCTGGATCCTAAGTCCAATTGCTAAAATTTAGAAACTTTTTTTTTTTTTTGCTCTACTGGAGATGAAACCCAAGGGCATTCTACTTCCAAGCTACACACCCAGCCTTATTTTTTATTCTTTATTTTGAAACAGGGTCTCACTAAGTTGCAGAGGGCCTCACTAAATACCTGAGGCTGTCCACGAACCACAGTCCTCCTGTCTCAGCCTCCCAAATACTGGGATTACAAACATGTGCCACCATACCTAGCTAAAATTTATAAGCTATTTTAACAACATTTTTATTACCAACTTTAAAGTAGTCCTTGGCCAGACCTGATGGAACACACTCTGTACTTGGGAGGTTGAGACAGGAGGATCGCAGGTTCATGGCCAGTCTCGGCTACTTAGTGAGGCCCTCTGCAACTTAGTGAGACCCTGTTTCAAAATAAAGAATAAAAAATAGGGCTGGGAGTTTAGCTCAGAGGTAGAATGCCCCAGGGTTCCATTCCCAGTACCACAAAAAATAAAATAAAATAAAGTAATCCTTTTATCACTTAGATTATTGATTTCCCTGGTTCTATGAGATGACATGTGTTTTTGGAAGCTGATTTCATGAATTAAAGTTGCTGAGTTTCTTTGTTTATCCTCTTTACTAAAGTGCTGACACAGAATATATCAAAACCTGGAGTAGTTTCACATAAATGTTTACTTTAGGTTTTTTTTTTTTTGTGTGTGTGTGTGTGTGTGTGTGGTACTGGGGGTAGAACCCAGGGGCTTTTCTACTTCTGGACTATACTCTCAGACCTATTTTATATTTCATTTGGAAACAGGGTCTCACTAAGTTTCTGAGAGCCTTGTTAAGTAACTGAGGCTGGCTTCGAACCTGTGCTATCCGCCTGTCTCAGCCTCCCAAGTATTGGGATTACAAGCGTGCACCACCACGCCTGGCATAAATGTTTACTTTATGTAAATGAGTTTGTGTTGTTAATATAATTGTTGATCCACCCATCATTTGTGCAATACTGTATGTAGAGATTGAGTTATTAATTTAAAATATATGGCCTCTTTGTCAGCATAAAAAAGAAAGATAAAGAGTTTGCCTTGGCCTAAACTGGTCATGGTGGTAAACACCTGTAATCTGAGTTATTTGGAGGCTGAAACAGGATAATCACAGGTTGGAGGCCAGCCTCAACAATTTGGCAATGCCTTTAACAACTTGGTGAGACCATGTTTCAAAATAAAATAGGGCTAGGTGTAGCTTGGAGGTAGAACACCTCTGGGTTCAACCCCCCGTACCTGCCATACCCTGCCCCCCCCCCCCAACACACAAGAGTTTGCCTTGGATTTTACTTGAACTTTGAAAGAGTTCTTTCAAATTTCTGGTTCCTAGAAATTTGGAAAAGATATATTTGAATAGGGTTGCCTTTTCATTGATATCTTAAATATTAATAACAACCTGTATTATTTCCATTGCCTCAGGCTGCTTTAAAAGGACATACATTATAAAAATAAAGAACTGAGATTGTCAACATGGATTTGAACTACTCTGACTTCTCAGCATCGAGAGTCTCAGGCAAAGGCAGCCAGTGCTGGGGTGTGGGGCGGGGACGCACTTGACTAACCCCCTGTACAGTGAAACGATGCCTAACTTTCTCTGCTGGACATGAAACTGTAAGAGGAAGAGAATAGCAACACCCAGTAGCATTGGCTCCATTGTGTTTAGAAAAATCAAGTGTGCCAGAGTGGTGGTTCATAGCTGTAACAGCAGGATCACAAGTTCAAGGCCAGCCTCGACAACTTAGTGAGAGTTTGTTTCAAAATATAAAGGACTGGGGATGTAGCTAGGAGATAGAATGCCTCTGCCTTCAGTCTCTAGAACTCCACAAAAGGGAGGTTAGTAGTATATGTAGTTCAGTGGTAGACTGCCCCCGGTTCAATTTCCAGTACCAGAGGGGGAGAGAGAGAGAGAGAGAGAGAGAGAGAGAGAGAGAGAGAGAGAGAGAGAGAGAGAGAGAGAGAGATGGAGGGAGAGAGAGAGGGAGAGGGAGAGGGAGAGAGAGGGGGAGGGGGAGAGGGAGAGGGAGAGGGAGAGAGAGAAAGAGAGAGAGGAATAGAAATTTTAAATATAGTTAACAGGCCATTCTACCAAACCTTCAGGGGAAAAAATCATCCCTTTATGAAGAAGGTACGTAGGTGGGTGAGTAGGTAGTAGACTTTATAAAGAGTTCCTCATAAAACATCACTAAATCAACTTCGGTACTGTAAAAGAATAGTTATCTTTTAAACCTGAGAAGAATTTGCTTCTTAAAGGAAAGGTGACTCAACATTATGAAATGCATTAATCCAGACATGGTGGCGCACGCGTGTAATCCCAGCATTCAGGAGACTGAGACTGGAGGATCGCAGTTCGAGGACAGCCTCAACTACTTAGTGAGGTCCTCCGGAACTTAGTGAGTCCCTGTTTCAAAATAAAGAATAAAAAATAGGGCAAGGGGTGTAGCTCAAAGGTTGACTGCCCCTGGGTTCCATCCCCAGACACCCCCACAAAAAAAAACAAAGAAATGCATTAATGTAACTCAGTTCAGTTCATTAACTGAATTCAAGAGAAGAAAGTCATATGCTCATTTCAATAGCTTTTTAAAAACCTAATAAAATGCAGCACTTTTTTGTTATTAAGGAAATTTTCAAACATATATAAATAATGTAGAGAAGATACCATGACACAGCCTAAGTGTTAATCCCACAACTTGAACCGCTATCAGTTTCTGCTTCTTTGGTTTTTGCTGCCCTAGGGATGGAAGCCAGGGCCTGGCAAGTGCCGGCAAATGCTCCAGCACTGAGCTGCACGCCCAGCCTGGTACTGGCTTCTTTCTACCACTCTTGTTCTAGTAACAGGTCTTGTATCTCTCCACACTTGACAGGGTGCGGCACAAATGACCCTGTAGCATTTAGTAACTGAGTGAGTCAAAGCCAAGCCCAGTCATGTGGAGTTTGGAGGACAGAATGGTATAGGTTGTTAGTAAGTGTTTACAGGAATAGTATGTATGCCTGTACACTTTTTTTTTTATAGAAGCTTTAAATGATTTTAAGATGTCAAAATTACTAAACCAAGTATAAGAATTCTGAGAAATCATACAAGGGACTAATGATACCAAAGAAAAATTAAATAGATACTGAAACCAAATTAAAATTCTACAAAGATAGAGCCGGGCGTGGTGGCGCACGCTTGTAATCCCCGCACTTGGGAGGCTGAGACAGGAGGATCGCACAGGTTCGAAGCCAGCCTCAGCTACTTAGTGAGGCTCTCAGCAACATAGTGAGACCCTGTTTCCAAATAAAATATAAACTAGGTCTGGGAGTGTAGCCGGAGGTAGAAGGCCTCTGAGTTCCATCCCCAGTACTACAAAAAAAAAATTCTACAAAGATGAATTAAGACACAAAACATTGAATAAAGAAGGCGTGAGTAACTATAAATTAGAAAAAAAGGCAAACAACTAATACAATAGAAAGGCCAAATGCAATAATCAAGCATCACTCAGGATGGAAATACAAACCATGGAAGTGTGCTACAATAATATACCATGCAATAGACTTAAAAGACAATTCTCAGCAGGCCGTAGGTAGTTTAACCCTTAAGAGGATCACAACCCCCTCGCGCAGGGTCTCCATGCACAGGGCCACCATCCATCCCCAAGTGAAGCGGAGGTAGCATCCTCCAGGGCCCCAGACTCGGGCCTCAGTTTTCTTGGATCATTAGATCATAGTCAACAAGAAGAGGCAAAGCTAATGCCGAAATAGAATAAAACACCTAGAATTTAATTCCAAGTTCTATTTAAAGCTTTTCTAGTACATCTTTGATATTAGCTTGCATTTGGCTCCATGGAGAATTCAATGATAGCATCAAAGCAAAGATGAGCTTAGCAACGTCTTTCTTACATTGCTTTTATGACTTGTGGAAGATGCGGGTCTTGTGTTTCTGATGTCCCTCGAGATGGGGAAGGGGGACTCTGAATTGACAAGGCAGGTCTAGGCAGGACATAGTCTGGCTCTGTGCCTTGCTTCCTGGGAATAATTGAGCAATTTCTCTGCAGCAGGCAGTGCTGTGAGCACTTTGCACATATGGAGCTGGGTCGCTTTACCAAGGCCAAGAGGGCAGCAAAGACTTGACTATCAGGGGTCTGCCTCAGACCTGCAGCCTCCCAGGACGGCCTCCTCTTTGGACATTTGCGGAGACTTCCGTAAATGATGATAGCTGAAGTTTGAGTGTGGCTTGCCTCTGGGGCAGCTATAATCGAGCTGTCATCTATAACCACCTCCACCCTCACTTCTGTTCCAAGGGATTCTGTTGTAGCAACTTCCTAGTGCTACAGCGTCTTCAGTATATGTATTTATCTGTCTCCTTTACTAAACTGTGAACACCTAAGGAGAGACTCCCTATTCTTGTCATTTTATTCCTGGAATTTACCATCACATTTGGCAGATGCTGGACATTATAGAATTGTCTAAATTAATAGATGTGCTGGACATGGTGGCACACACTTTTAATGCCAGTACTTGGGAGGCTGAGACAGAAGGATTTCAGGTTGGAGGCCAATAGCTATTTAGTGAGGCCCTCTGCAACTTAGTGAAACCCTGTTTAAAAAAAAAAAAAAATAGAGAGCCGAGAGTATAGCTCAGAGGTAGAATACCCCTGGGTTCAATCCCCAGTTCTGCAACCAATTAATTAATTAGATAATTAATTAATAGATTTTAATAGTCTGAGCACCAATTTTTACATGAATTAGCACACACTCAAAAAAACAAAAAACTAAATATAATCACATGGCATTTTCTCAGTGGGCCAAATAACTGACTCGTTGGCTGTCCTCAGTCCCCCACCCCTGACAGCCCTCTCTGCTTTCCCTCTACAGCTCATGGGATCCGAGCGGATGGAGATGAGGAAGCGGCCACCAGCCGAGCCCCCAGGATCGGCGGCCCCCGGCCAGCATGGAGAGCACGGGGCGGGGAGTCCGGGCTCCAACGCCTGCTGCTTCTGCTGGTGCTGCTGCTGCAGCTGCTCCTGGTGAGGACCGGGCTTGCTTTACCCACTCACCACCAAACGGGAGGTAGTTCCCTTGAATAGTACCAGCTGGTGATGAATTGGTTGTTTTTTAAGGAACTGGTATAGGCCCAACACTGTGAAGGAAACCAAACAAAAACATTCTTTTGTTTGTTTAACCAGCAACAAAAGTTTATTGTCTATGTTGTTCTCAAGAAACTAATATTCAAATACCTGAAATCAGGTTGGCATAGGTTAAAGAACAGAGTAAAGCCATTTTGATCACACGTTAACAACACAAGGGCAAAATAACTGCATAAATCTGAAAAAGGTACTTCTTTGGCATAAGGCTTTGTGAAGGATTTGGGATTTAGGATGACTCTTGAGAGTTTGGGTTATGAGGCTTGGATTTTATCTTCAACTGGTTCTGTTTTATTATTATTGTTATTATTATTATTGATTTTTCTTTTTTGTGATTGTGCTGGGTATTGAATCTGAAACATTCTGCCTCTGAGCTACATCTCCAGCCCTATTTTTTATTTTGAAATAGGATCTGACTAAGTTTCATACGGCCTCACTAAGTTACTGAGGCTGGTCTCGAACCTTTGATCCTCCTAAATTCTGAAATTACAAGCATGCACCACTGTATCCTGCCAATTTTGCTTTTTAATAAAGAGAAATGTCAGAATATCTGTTTTTCTTTTGTTTTGGTGCTGGGAATTGAACCCAGGGGCATTCTACATTCAAATTACACCCTCAGATCTAATTTACTTTATTTTTTTTTTAACTTGTAAACAGGGTCTCACTAAATTGTTGAAGCTCCCTTTGAACCTTCAGTCCTCCTACCTCAGCCTTCCAAGTACTGAGATGACAGGGATGTGCCACCACACCCAGCTAGAATATATGTTTAAAATAAAGAGAGGGCTGGATGCATTGCCACAGGCCTGTAATCCCAGTACTCAGGAGGCTGAAACAGGAGAATTACAGATTTGAGGCCAGCTGTAGCAACTTAGTGAGAACTTCTGAATTTAGCAAGACTGTTTCAAAATTAAAAAATAAAAAATAAAGGCCGGAGTTGTAGATCAGAGATAGAATGCCTCCAAGTTCAATACCCAGTACCAAAGTAAATAAATAAATAAATAAATAAGGGCTAGGAATATAGCTGAGACATAGAACATTTCTGAGTTCAGTTCCTAGTACCACACCCACAAAAAATAAAAAAGTAAAATATAAAAATGCATTTAACAGAAGAAATAAAATTATTTCCACACAAAGACTTGTACATAAATGTCTGTCACAGCATGACTCGCAATAGCCCAAAGTGGAAACAACCCAGATTTCTAGCAACTGCTGAATGAGCAGCATGTGGCACGCTGGGCCACTCGAGTGGCATGAGGACAGACAGACAGACAGACAGACAGACGGACAGATGGTGTGCTGCTGCTGCTGCCATACAGGCTGGCCCTGAGGACCTCCGTTGAAGGGAAACGGCCACGCAGCCATGCCCTGACAGCTTCTGTTTTGCTCCATTTGTGTGTCATGTTCAGAACAGGTGAACCTGTAAAGGGGGAAAGTAAAGCCAGGCGGAGACAGGAGGATAGTGCAGGTTCGAAGCCAGCCGCGCTGGCGTAAGAGACCCTGTTTCAAAAATATAAAAATAGGTCTGGGAGTGTAGCCCGGAGGTAGAAGGGCTTCCAGGAACCCCAGTACCACCAAAAAGCCAAAACAAATGCCTGGCGTGGTGGCACACACTTGTAATCCCAGCATTCGGGAGGCTGAGACCTGGAGGATCACGGTTCACGGATAGCCTCAGCTACTTAGTGAGGCCCCTCTGCAACTCAGTGAGACCTGGTTTCAAAATAAAGAATAAAGAATAAAAAATAGGGCAGGGAGTGTAGCTCAGAGGTCAAATGCCCCTGGGTTCCATCCCCAGACCCGCAAAAAAAAAAAAAGAAAAAAGAAAAAAAAAACATGGCCATGGCTATACAACTCTAAATATGCTAAAGTCAAGACACTACTGTTGAATTGGTGAGTTGTGTGGCATATGAGTTATATTATCTTAAGAAATATGTTTTAAAAGTGTGTTTTAAAAAAAGATACCAAAATAAAAATGAGACTGAAGAGAGATGGTGACAGAGAGTAGCAGCACGTATGAGTCCTGCTGACACTCAGTCTCCATTGCCTCAAAAACAGCACTCTACAAAGCCAGATAATACTATCAGTAGAGGAATAAAAATGATAAACACAAGGGAGGGAGAAAAAGATTAGAAGACGTACCGGAGAGAAAAATAAAAAAACCCAGCCTGCCTTGCGGTGGCAGGCACCACACTGGCGCAGTCTTCCCTCACAGCACTGCACTCCAGAGATGAAAAGGAAAACAAGGATTTGAAGTGAGCAGCAGTGGATACACGGGTTGTAAGTCATTCCATGCAAAGACTTGCTACAGCTTCCAGGAACTAACCTCACCCTCCAGGGACCCAGAGTGGAGCTCAACACCAGAATAAAACACACCAGTCTCGCGGCACGCTGTGGTGGTGCCATTACACTAGCAGCAGCCGAGCTCACCATGCTCCCAGAGTTCCAGATCAGCGCACACCAAAATCCTAAGTAAAACTGTGTCCTGCAGAAGAACTTCCAGCCCTGTGCCCTAGGGACATGCACAGCTGCCATAAACTCCCTGGGTCTGAGATCTTGTGGTTCAACCAGTGAAGGAGGAGTGGTGACAGAGATTACCACACCCTCCAGGGACTCAGAGCTGCGCTCAATAACACTGTGTGGTTATGGTCCTGCAGGAAAATGCTCAGCCAGGCACCCCAAGGGACTTGTGCAACCCCGATAAACACCCCGGGTCTAAGACTTCCCAATATGGCTCAGAGAAAGCGGGAGGGTGGCTGCTGTTGGACATAAAAGAAGCTCAGACAGACTCAGGCTTTGATTAGCAGAAAACGTGGGGGGAAAGTCCAGCTTAATACTACACCCAACTTATAGAAGCTCCAGGATCACCACAGACCTTCCAATCATGGCAAATAGGGAGAAGTCAGACCAGACAAGCCCTAGCTGTGGAGAACAAAGACTCCTACGTTGAGTTTGGCCTCAGAGGCATACATCACCAATGGTGGCAGGGAGACAATACGACTCCAAACCGGTAGAAAGCATGGAGGGTGACCTTCACTTAATACTTAACACAGCCCCAATGGTATCGACCATCTGCATAGACTGAGAAAATCTCAGATAACCAAACTCACAGCAGGAAAGGTGCCAGTTGGTATCTGCAGAGAGACTGCAGCAGACCTATCTGCTGAATAGTCATTTATTTGCAGAGTTGCATTAATTCACTGTTGAGGTTGTTTTGGTTTTTTGCTCATATTTGTGTGTGAGTATGGATGCCTGGTTGGTTTTTTTGCTTATTTTTGTTTTGTTTTGTTTTTATTTTTAACCTCTTCCCAAACCCTCTCCCTAGCTTCTTCCTTTGTACATACCAACTCTCTTCTCAATATCCCTTTCCTATCTTTTTTCTGCTTTTTATCTCTCCCTTGTATAAATCCATTTCATATCCTTATACCAGAAACTCTACATTGGTTACTAGAATACTACTTAATTCTTACTATCTCTAATCTCTAGTATATGCTACTTTTCCAAACTCATACTCTCATTCTATTTGACCCTGAGATTTTACCCTATTCTTCCATTTACTTCTGCACTTCCCTCCTTCCTCAACCTTCACTGTAAAATACAATACAAACTGCCCCTGGATATACCAGCTGACACCTAGAGACTGAGAGAAATCTATCAAAAGCAACAGAGGCAAACTTCTGAAATCATGAAAAGGAGGAACAACAAGGGAGCAATGAGCTACCACAACCCCACAATTATAGAACCTGATAACACAGAATTGCAGAGGAAAAAAGAAAAGAAAGAATCAACCCAAGTTTTGAAGATAAGACATGAAAAAGTAGATATCACAACTGACAGTGCAGAAATCCAGAGGATTATTAGAAATTACTTTGAATAGCTATACTCCAACAAAATGGAAAATGTGGAGGAAACTGACAACTTTCTAGATAAATACCACCTTCTTAAACTAAGTCAAGAAGACATAGAAAATTTAAACCAACCAATAGCAATCAAAGAGATTGAAACAGCAATAAAAAGCTTACCATCAAAGAAATGCCCAGGACCAGATGGCTTCCCAAGTGAATTTTATAAATCCTTTATAGAAAAGCTAATCCCAATACTCCTCAATCTCTTTCACAAAATAGAAATGGGACTCTCCCAAATACATTCTATGAAGCCAATATCACATTAATACCAAAACCAAATAAAGACAGTTCAAAGAAGGAAAACTGCAGGCCTATATCTTTGATGAACTTGGATGCAAAACTGCTAAACAAAATAATAGCAAGACGCATTCAAAACCATATCAAGAAAATCATACACTATGACCAGGAAGGGTTCATCCCAGGGATGCAAGGCTGGTTCAACACATGAAAATCAATCAGTGTAATTTATCATATAAACAGAATCAAAGACAAAAATCACATGATCATTTCAAGAGATGCTGGAAAAGCCTTTGATGAAATCCAACATCCATTTATGATAAAAGCACTACAGAGAACTGGAATAGAAGGAACATACCTCAACATCCCAAAGACAATCTACAATAAGCCCACCGCCAACATCATATTAAATGGGGAAAAACTTCAAGAATTCCCCTAAAAACAGGAACGAGACAAGGATGTCCATTATCACCACTTCTCTTCAATATAGTACTTGAGACCCTAGCCAGAGCAATATGGCAAGAAAAGGAAATCAAAGGAGTACAAATAGGAAAAGAAGAACTCAAACTTTCACTATTTGCAGACAGCCAAATAAACTCAACCAAAAGACTTATAGAAGTGATCAACAAATTCAGCAAAGTGTCTGGACACAGAATCAACCTTAAAAAATCAGAAGCTTTTCTGTACACCAACCATAAATCCACTGAAAGAGAAATTCAGAATACACTTCCACTCAGGATCTCCCACAAAAAAAAAAAAAATACTTAGGAATAAACCTAACCAAGGAGGTAAAGACCTCTACAAAGAAAATTATAAAATATTGAAAAAAGAAATCAAAGAAGATCTTAGAAGATAGAAATATCTTCCATGTTCATGGATAGGCAGAATAAATATCATCAAAATGTCCATACTTCCAAAAGTGATCTACAGAATCAACACAATACCCATTAAATTACTAGAGTTATTCCTTACAGACATAGAAAAATCAGTCCTTAAATTCATTTGGAGCAACAAAGAAAACAGAATAGCCAAAGTAGTTCTCAGCAACAAAAACCATGCAGGAGGAATCACAATACCTGACTTTAAGCTATACTACAAAGCCACTGTAATAAAAACAGCATGGTACTGGCACAAAAACAGGATACATAGACCAATGGAGCAGGACGGAAGACTCAGAAACAAATCCCACACTTACAGTCAATTGATAGTTGACAAAGGGGCCAAAAACATACACTGGAAGAAAGATATTCTATTCAACAAATGCCGTTGGCAAACTGGTTAAATGTATGCAGAAAAATGGAAATAAATCCCGTCAATTCAAGATGGATCAAAGGGATATGAGGGCAATCTTCCCACAACATCTTTCACCCCATTGATCGCCAGGGTTGATTCAGCTGATCTGGCTAGCGAGGCAGGAGTCCCCTTCCTCCCTCACCACTTCTTGTGCGTCCCTCCCGAAGCTGTCCGCTAGATCGAAGAGCTTCTGCGAATAGAGGAGGACCGGTCTTCAGTCAAGGGTATACGAGTAGCTGCGCTCCCCTGCTAGAACCACCAAACAAACTCTCAAGGTCCATTTGTAGGAGAACATAGGGTAGTCAAGTTTCCAAGACTACAGACACATCCAAATGAGGTGCTGCACGTGGCAATCTGCCTTTCTTTTAAAATGGGGGAAAAAAGATGGATCAATAAAAATGGGCAAGTGAACTAAATAGACACTTCACAAAAGAAGAAATTCAAATGGCCAATAAATGCATAAAAATGCTCAACATCACTGGCAATCAGAGAGATGCAAAGCAAAACTACCCTGAGATTTCACCTAACTCCAACTAGAATGGCAATCATTCAAAACACAAACAACAACAAATACTGGCGAGGATGTGGAGAAGGGGGAACACTAAAATATTGTTGGTGGGATTGCAAATTAGTGCAACCACTTTGGAAAACAGTATGGAGGATCCTCAGAAGAATGAGAACGAACCTACCATATGATCCAGCAATATCATTTCTGGGTATCTACCCAAAAGAAAAGAAACCAAACTACCAAACTAATGCATGTGTATCTATGTTCATAGCTGCACAATTCACCATAGCCAAACTATGGAACCAGCCAAGATGTCTATCAACAGATGAATGGATTACAAAACTGTGGGATAGGTACACAATGGGTTTTACTCAGCCATAAAAACACAATTACATCATTTTTAGGGAAATGGATGGAACTGGAGGACATTATGCTAAGTGAGATTAGTCACTCACAAAAAATAAGAAATTGGAGGCTTTCCCTAATATGTGAAAGCTAAGGAGAATGGGTCATAGGAGGAACTCTAGGTGAAAAAGGAGATTCTTTGAAGGAACAAACAAGACAACCTAAATGAGGGGATGGAAGGGGGGAAGAAGGAAACTCTCTAGAGCACATGATGTACTTAAACATATCGATCTCAATCACTGAGCCAAGCATGAGAAGGAAAAATGGGGAGGGAATGGGGTAAGGATTGGGTGGGGTATAACTGGGCGATGTGTGCATGTATGTCTACACAACTTTTTTTTTATCACATTATGATGTATGAATACAATTTACCAATTAAAATTGAAAATAAAAATGAAAAGATCTTACTCAGGGAAAATAATTACAGAGCACTTAAAAAAGAATCCCTACCCAGAAGATATGATTAACTTTAGATTAAGAAAATAATGACCCAAAGAAAAGCTAACAAATTAAATGGAACAGAAAAGATAATCCACCAGTGTTCCTAATAAAGTTCAGATTAATCCTAGTACTTGGGAGGCAGAAACAGGAGGTTTGCAAGCTCAAGGCCAGCCTCAGCAATTTAGTGAAACACTCAGCAACCTAGCATGTCCCTGTTTTAAAATAAAAAATAAAGCAGGGCTGGAGAGTGTCTTAGAGGCAGAATGCCCTTGGATTCAATACCCAGTACCAAATTAATTAATTAATTAATTAATTCTAAACAACTCCCTTAACCAAGTGCAAAAGGAGGTATGTCTTAGAGGAGTCAAAAAGGTTGAAAAGTCTCTGTAGTTTATGAATAAGTAAATGGATGACCGCATGGTGGTATATTTATATACCATTCAGCATTTATACTCATGTGCTGGGGAAAAGCCATTATAAAGCAATAGATATTGTATACTAATATAAAGTTAAAATATGTTTATGAATATAGATTGATAGCATAACTGAATGGTAATGGTCAACAAATTAAGGATGATGGTTATCTCTAGGTTATAGAAAGGGCTACATGGGGTGAGAAAACACATACAGCAAACCAATTATTTTGAGAAGAAAATTTTCTTTCACAATGAATGGCATTCATAATTAATATAATGTGTGGTTTTCACATCAATGGAAGACAATTCAGTGGCCTTGATTTTTTTTCCCAACACGCTGTTTCTGTGTGTTGTGTTACTGGGAATTGAACTCAGAGGCATTCTACCTCTGACCTACACCCCCAGTCCAGTTTTACTTTGAAACAGAGCACTAAATTATTGAAACTCTTGCTAAGTTACTGAGGCTGGTCTCAAATCCTTCTCTCTCAACCTCCCAAGTACTAGGATTAGAGGTGTGCATGCACCACCACACCTGGCTTCAACACGCATCTGCGATTTATCTATTTTGTAATACATAGGTGAGTCAGTTTTCAAGAAAGGTAAATAACAATGTGAGTTATTTATTTATTTATACTGAGGATTGAACCCAAGGGTGTTGTACCTCTGAGCTACACCCTTAGTCCTATTTTTTTTTATCTATTTGAAAAAGGGTCTTGCTAAGTTCCTTGTTAAGTTGCTAAGACTGGTCTTAAACCTGGGCTCCTCCTGCCTCAGCCTCCCAAACACTAGGATTACAGGCATTTGCCACTGTGCCCAGTTCTTGATATACTTTCTACAGCAGGGCATGATGGAGCACCCCTGTAATCCCAGCACTTGGGAGGCTGAGACAGAAAGACATCAGGCTCAACGCCAGCCCCAGCAATTTAACAAGATCCTGTTTCAAAATAAAAAATAAAATAGGAAAGGGAGTATAAGATAGAATGCACCCAAGTCTAATCCCTAGTACCACATACACAAAGAAAAGTTTCTAAGCTTTTGTGATAGCTTTCTCTAAATTTCACTCCACAGCCTTATAGTATGTAACATTATAAAGGAAATCTTGCAGATTTTAATCTCTCAAAAATAAACTTTATACATATATATATATATATATATATATATATTTTTTTTTTTTTTTTTTTTTTTTTTTGCCGATCTGGGGATGGAACCCAGGGGCATTCTACCTCCACGTTACACCCCCAGCCCTATTTTTTATTTTTCATTTTGAAACAAAGTCTCACTAAGTTACAGAAGGCCTCACTAAGTAGCTGAGGCTGTCCAGGAATCAGGATCCTCCTGTCTCAGCCTCCCAAATGCTGGAATTACAATCATGTGCCACCAATCTTGGCTCTCCTTTATTATTTAAAATATATGTAACCATGGCTCTTCTTTACTGAATTTTTTTTTAATTTGGTGGTGCTGGGGTTCCTGGAAACTCTTCTACCTCCGGGCTTCACTCCTAGACCTATTTTTTATATTTTTATTTGGAAACAGGGTCTCTTAAGCCAGCGAGGCTGGCTTCGAACCAGAGCGATCCTCCTGTCTCCACTTCCCAAGCACAGGGATTATAAGCGTGCGCCACCACGCCCAGCCTTTTACTGAATATTTTTATTTTTATTTTTAATTAATTAATTAATTTATTTATTTTGGTGGTACTGGGGTTCCTGGAAGCCCTCCTTCCTCCGGGCTACACTCCCAGACCTATTTTATATTTTTGAAACAGGGTCTCTTACGCCAGCACGGCTGGCTTCGAACCTGCGCGATCCTCCTGTCTCCGCCTCCCAAGCGCGGGGATTACAAGCGTGCGCCACCACGCCCGGCTCTTACTGAATATTTTTAAAACATAGTGAACAACCACCCCAGAGTCTTGTTCTGCTGTAACAATCATAATAGACCCCAGTAGCCAGGCGTGGTGGTGCACACCTGTAAGCCCAGTGTCTGGGAGGCTGAGACATGAGGATGGAAAGGTTCATGGCCAGCCTCAGGAACTTAATAAGGCCCTCAGGAACGAGTGAAATCCTGTTTCAAAATAAAAATAAAATAGGGCTTGGAATGTAGCTTGAAGGTAGGATACCCCTGGGTTCAATCCCTAGTAAATTATAAAAAAAAAAAAAAAGGAGAAGGAGGAGGAAGAGGAGGAGGAGAAAGAGAAAGGAGAGGGAGAAGAAGAAGGGAGAAGGGGAAGGGGATAAGGGAAGGGGAAAGGATAGGGGAAGAAGAAGAAGAAGAAGAAGAAGAAGAAGAAGAAGAAGAAGAAGAAGAGAGGAGGAGGAGGAGGAGGAGGAGGAGGAGGAGGAGGAGGAGGAGGAGGAGGAGGAGGAGGAGGAGGAGGAGGAAGGGGAAGGGGAAGGGGAAGGAGGGGGAGAGGAGAGGGGAGGGGGAGGGGAAGAGGAAGAGGAAGAGGAAGAGGAGGAAGAACAAGAAGCCAGGAGGACCGCAGGCTTGCAAATGACTTCTACAACTTAGTGAGACCTTCTTTCAAAATAAAAAATAAAATACAGCTGAGGGTACAGCTCAGAGGTAGAATGCGCCTGGGTTTAATACCCAGTGCCTAAAACAAAACAAAAATTCTACTTTGATAAAATGAGATGGAAAATGTCCATGCTTAAGTAATGTTTGATTATTTAGCTCACAGTTTAGCTTCTAGTTCTCTTCAGAATCTTGTTTCAGATTCATAATTCTTTTTCCTATGATGTTTTCGCACCCACTGTGCAGTAAGTGTTCTGCTCACAAAAGTAGCCTGGGAGTCAGGTGGGTGAATGCCTGTGCAGGTAGGATACCACCCAGTGCCTTGCAAAACTGTTTTGTTTTGTTTTCAAGAAACCATTATTTATTGAAACATTTTAGCCCTGGCATCATAAAAGAAACAAGTCAAAAGATTCCTGAAATTTTAATGCCTTTGCCTTTAAAGGAAAATAGAGTTACGCATACACACACACACACACACACACACACATTAACTGAAAATACATAACATGAATAATATGCTGCAAGGCTGAAATTTTTTATAAAATAAAGAATGTTAAAGAAAGATATAATAAAAGGAAAGAAAACTCAAATCATCAATAATAAAAGTTTATGTTTAGGGGTTCGGGTGTAGGATAGTGGTTAGGGCCTAGGTTTGATCTCTAGCACCGAAGTAAAAAATTAAAAAAATTTTTTTTTTGTTAATGGGAAATTAAGCCAGGTGTGGTGGCACACGCTTGTAATCCCAGTACTTGGGAGACTGAGACAAGAGGATCATGCAGGTTTGAAGCCAGCCTCAGCTACTTAGTGAGGCTCTCAGCAACTTAGTGAGTCCCTGTTTTCAAATAAAATAGAAAATAGGTCTGGGAGTATAGCCCAGAGGTAGAAAGTCCCTGGGTTGTTCCATCCCTAGTGCAGAGAGAGAGAGAGAGAGAGAGAGAGAGAGAGAGAGAGAGAGAGAGAGAGAGAGAGAGAGAGAGAGAAAGCAAAGGGAAAGAAAAAAGGTGGCGTATACTTGTAATTTCGGTACTTGGGAGGTTGAGACAGCAGATTTGCAGATTTGCAGCCAGCCTCCAGTACTTAGTAAGGCCCTCTGCAACTTAGTGAGATCTGCTTCAAAATAAAGAATAAAAGATTGGGATGGCGACCGAGAAAAGCGGTGCTTAAGAGTCCCGCTAACAACCAATCTCCATTACCACAAAAAGAGCGCCTTTCATAGCCAGAAAGCACCATCACCAGAAAAACAAAAAAAACCACCAGGCTCCAGAGAGAAAGCGGTCTGAGAACAGAGCTCAGGGCCACAGAGGAGACACACGCGCCCGAGGACGCGGCAGCAGCGCCATACTGCCGGCGGCAGCAACTACAGCAAGCCAGGTGAGCCGCTGCGGAACAGCCAGGCGGGATCTTTCGGCGCAGACAGCATTTAAAGCTCCCAGTGGCTGAGCTCAGCACACGCTGCAGGGATTCAGAGTGGAAATCAAAACCAGAGAAGAAAAAATACGCCAGCCTCATGGCCGAGGGCATGGCAGAGGCGCCATATTGCCACCGGCGGCAGCAGCAGCAGTGAATTCACCGAGTCCAGTACAGCTATATCTGCGTACTCAAGAACAGTGAGTCAAATTGCGGGCCACAGAGGAGAAATCGCAGTATTGGGCCTCCTGGGACTTGACCCAGTGAGGGAGTGGTGGTGGCAGAGATATCACACCATAGGAGAACGTGCAACCTGGCACCCCCCATAGTTTAAAGCAGCCTCTATCGACTCCCTGGGTCGGAGACTCTGTGATACAACCCAGTAAAGGAGTAGTGGGGTCTGAGATAATACAGACTCGAGATCCAGAGCACCTTAAGTGAAGCCATAGTGACCCAAGGGAAGAACCCAGAGAAGGCACAAACCTCCGAAATCATGGGAAAGAGGAATAACACTGGAGCAATGAATGCCCACAACCCCACAACATCAGAACCCGATAAAACTGAAAATCAGAGATTTCTAGAAGATCAAATCAGGAAAATAACTGTAGAAATAATAGAGGTGCTTCGAAAAGAACTCAGAGAGAGCCAAAAAGAGATAAAGGATGCAATTAATGAAGTAAAGGCCTCAATTCAAAGCACAAACAACCGATTAGACCACATGGGGAACAGAATCTCGCTCTTAGAAGATGAGCAATCCAAAAATGAATGCATAGTTTCTAATCTAGAAAAAATATCCAACAGCAGGAATCTGATATTGAAGAAATATGGGCCCATCTTAAGAGAGCTAACCTAAGAATAATTGGAATAGAGGAGGGAAAAGAAAGTGATACCAAAGGGATCAACAATCTCTTCAAGGAAGTAATAGCAGAAAATTTTCCAAATATAGAGCAAGAGGTTGATACACAGATCCAGGAAACTTATAGAACTCCCTTTAGACAGGATCGGAGAAGAGGATCCCCACGCCATATAATTGTCAAAATGACCAATGTGGAAGCCAAGCAGAGAATCTTAAAGGCAACAAAAACAAAGGGCCAACTGACATTCAGAGGCAAACCAATTAGAATCACTCCAGACTTCCCAAACCAAGTCATGAGAGCCAGAAGGGCTTGGAGTAACATATTCCAAACTCTGAAAGAAAACAACTTCCAGCCAAAAATTTCCTATCCAGCAAAACTTTCTATCAAATTAGATGGAGAAATAAGAAGCTTCCATGACAAACAGAAACTGAAGGAATTTATGTCTTCAAAACCAGCGCTAGAGAAAATACTCAAAGAGATTAACTACAAAGAAGAAATAGGTAACACTCACCAGAACCAGAGAAACAAGAGTTTCCATCCAACAGACAACTAAGATTGGTTATCTGTGGAGATTCATTATTTATGTTAGTCTTTTACCTATCTCTAAGTTGTATTGTTTGCCTTTATTGTTGTTAATTTTTAGGATTTCTAGTTGGAATATTAATATACCTTCAGATATAGCATTTGGAAATATTTTATCCAATTCTATTAGTAACTTTTAACTCTGTTTACATTGTCTTTGGATATACAATATTTTCTTTTATTTTTTAGGGAGTTTGTATATTCTTCTGTTGCCTGTGCCATTGAAATCATATCCAAGAAATCACTGCCAATTTCAATGTTGTGAGGTTTTATGACCCAGATTTTCTCCTAAAAGTTTATAGTCTTAAGATTTATATTTAGGTCTTTTATCTATTTTGAGTTAATACTTGTATATGGGATTAGGTAAAGGTCCAATTTTATTCTTTTCCATGTAATTATTATTTTTCAACAATATTTAGTTAAAATATTATTATTTCTACCACCAAATGTTCGTGGAAACCTTGTCAAAAATAACTTGACAATATAGGGAAGAATTTAGCTCTAGGCTTGTATTTAACTCCAATGGTCTATATATCTGCCTTTAGAACAGTACTACACTGTTTCAATTATTGTAGCTTTATATGGTTTGAAATCAGAAAATATATATCTGCTAGCTTTGTTCTTTTTCAAGATCGTTTTGGGTATCTAGAATTCATATTCCATATTAGGATAGATTTTTTTCTGAAAAATAAATATATAAATATATGATAGTTTCACCTAAAAAAAACAGAAAAAAATATGCTCTAGTAAGAAAGAAAGCAAAAAGAAATATTGAAATCCTATCTTTAAATCATCAAATGCTTGGTATCAGACAAATGAAACTGTTATGTGAGATTATCATTTTTAATTTTGGATAAATTGCTATAATACTAGATGTCAACCACTAAGCCAAGCATGGGAAGGAGGGATGGGGAGAGAATGGGGTGGGGATCGGGTGGGGGCTGACTGGGCGATGTGTGCATGTATGTCTACAAAAGTTTGTATCCCACTATGATGTATGAATACAGTGCACCAATAAAATAAAATTTAAAAAAAAAAGAATAAAAGATTGGGCTGGGGATGGAGCTCAGAGGTAGAATGCCCCAGTGTTCCATTCCCAGTACCACAAGACAAAAAATTAGTGAGATATTAAAAGCATTTCTTCTAAAGTCAAGAATAAGGCAAGGTTGTCCACAAATCTTTACTATGGCTCAACATTGTATTTGAGGTATCGGCAAATACAGTTAGACAAGAGAAAACAATTGGAGGCCTAAGAATCGGCAGAGTGAAAATTCTCCCTATTTGCCAATGATGAGAGTCTACCTGGAAACCCTGAGAGAATTATTTCTAGAACTGATGCAGTCACAAAAGAATTCGTGAAGAAACCTGGCATTTTCAAGGCCCTGGGTTTCATCCCCAAGCATCCACACACAAAAAACCTAATAAACTCTAAATATAAAGCAAGTACAGTGGTGTACATCTGTTATCCCAGTACTTAGGAGACTGAGACGGGGGATTGCCAGTTCTCAGCCGCCTCAACAACTTAATGAGGCCCTCAGCAACTTAGACCCTGTTTCAAATTAAAAAAGAAATAGGGTTAGGGATGTGGCTTATAGGTAGAATGCCCCTGAGTTCAATCCCCAGTGGCAGACAGACAGACAGACCGACAGACACACACACACACACACACACACACACACACACACATAATTTTAAAACTAAATTTAAATAAATAGACATCACTCCAAAGAAGATGTATAATAGCTAATAATTACATGAAAGGATGTTCAACATTATTCATCATTAACAAAAGGCAGATCAAAGCCACAATGTGATCACATGTCACACCCCTTTAGGAAGGCAGAATTAAGAAAGACAACAACTCTTGGCAAGGATATGGAGAAACTGGATCCTTCAAATATTCCTAGGAGAGTTTCCTTTGGAAAACAGTTTGGGAGTTTCTCAAAATGTTAAAAAAAAAAAAAAAAGAATTTTCATACGGCTCAGCAATTCTACTCCTAGGTATCTATCTACACAGAGAAATGAGGGTTCATAGTAGCCTGGCACATGCAGCTGAGGAGTGGGGATATCCAGAGCCTCATCCACTGTCCAGTGGTACATGGATTGCAGAGTTCTCCAGTGCAATACTACTCAGCCAGGCAAAGGGAGGAAGTTGTTATAAGTGCTACACACTCAGTGGAGACACTGTGCCAAATGGAAGAGGCCAACCACAAAAGACCACACACTGCGTGATTGGGAACAGGCAAAGCTGTGGAGATAGGAAGGAGAGGGAGATGCAGGTAATGAGGACTGATACTGACAGGTGGGAGGACCCTGGGGGCCACGGAGATGTTCGTAGAGATGTTTGTGCAACCTTGTGAACACAATACCAAAATCCACTGAAGCATACACTTTAACACTTGATCTTAGCCAAAAGGCCGAGAAGCGATAAGCATACACTTTAAACAGAGAAACTTTATGGCATATAAATGACAGCTCATATTAATAGATTTCATATGAACAATCAATAACTAGTTAGAAGAAACAGATGTAAACTTCGTTTATAATAATTACAAAATTACTTGGAATAAATTTCAGAGAAATGTACAAAATTTAGAAAAGGGAACAAACTCTTGGCAGATACAATAGTGAACTACCTTCCTTCCTCCCTCTTTTTTTTTTTTTTTTTTTTTTTGCACTGAGGATTGAACACCGGGGTGCTCTACCTTGGAGCTACACCCCTAGCCCTAGTGTACTTTTTATTTTGAGACAGGGTCTTACTAAATTTCTGAGACTAGCCTTGAACCCGCTATCGTTCTGTACTGAGATGACAGGCGTGCCCCCACCACACCCAGATAATAGATCTCGATAGGTCTTCTGTAATCCCTCAGTTCATAACAGCCAGATTATGGACCAACCTCGTTTTCCATCAACAGATGAATGGATGACACAATTACGGGATATACACACAAAGTGATCGGGACACAAAAGGAATTTTATTTATTTATTTATTTAGGTGGTACTGGGGTTCCTGGAAGCCCTTCTACCTCCGGGCTACACTCCCAGACCTATTTTATATTTTTGAAACAGGGTCTCTTACACCAGCGCGGCTGGCTTCGAACCTGCGCGATCCTCCTGTCTCTGCCTCCCAAGCGCGGGGATTACAAGCGTGCGCCACCACGCCCGGCCTACACAAAAGGAATTTTAAATAATGGAGAAGAAACCCCAGTGGAGCCAGGGAGGTGGTCGCAGGAATCAGGGGGGAGGGGGAGGGAGGATCAATGAAGGAGTCACTTCCATCAGCATCGCTACACACCATGAGAACATCCCTGTCCATCTCTACGCCCTGTGTGAGGCAGGGGAGGAGCGGGAGGGAGAGGGAGGGAGCGGGAGGGAAGCCCACCCAGTGCCGTGTGCGTGTCACGGCCGCTGTGAACTGCACTGTGAGACTGCAACGCAGCATTCAAAGTGTCTTTCATACTGCTATGGTTTGGATCTTGAATGTTCCTCAAGGACCCCGTGCAAAGGTTTGTTTCCAGGAGTGCCACTGGCCTCGCCCTCCAGAGGCGGGACCGAGAGGTAGGACTTGGGGGGGGACCCATCAGGGGACAGGGAGCCCAGCCCTGCCCTCTGCTCCTTTGCTCGAGGTGAGCGGCTTGCCCGGTCCTGCGCTCCCACTGCGGTGCTCGCCACAGGCCGAAAGCAATGGGGACCCTCCCTGACTGAGGCAAAGTAAACCTCTCAAGCAAACCTCCTCTCTTCGAAAGTTAATTATCTCAGGAATTTTGTTACAGTGATGGAACACTAACACAAATATCTTAAAATATTTGGGGAAAAGAAGGCTCTTTCCTTGACACAGACCGATCTCAGTTAAACATGTGAATGTCATGTTTCTTGCAGCCTCACTGTTAGAAACCAAGAAGACCAGAGACCCCCAAGGGTTTCCCATGAGCTCATAGCAGACCTGCCAGCCTGTGAAGAAAGGTGAGAGCTTGCTTTTTATTTTTTAACTCACTACCAAAAATAACAGGTATTTTCTTTTTCTGCATTTTATGTTTCAACAGAGTTCTCTACTATATAGTAGTAGGAAATCTCAATGTGGCATCACATTTTTCCTGTACAAAACTTTTTTTTTTTTTAGGACTGGGGCTTGAACCCAGGAGCATTGTGCCTCCAAGCTACACCCCCTGCCTTTTAATTTTTACTTTGAAACAAAGTCTTTTAAGTTGCTGAACCCAGCCTCATACCTGTGATCCTCCTATCTCAGCCTCCAAGTGCTTGGGACTACAAATGTGCACCACCACTACCAGCTGCAAAACTCCTTTGCATTCATTGTAGTGCAGGAAAAGAAATTCATTTCATTAATCTAAAACCTTTGCCAATCAAAAATATAAATTGATGCTTCTCGATGAGCCAAAACGATGCAATTTTATTTTTATATGACATACCATTAAAAATAAAATACCATAAGCCAGGCATCATAGCACACACTTGTAATCCCAGCGCTTGGGAGGCTGAGACAGGCGGATTGCACAGGTTCAAAGCCAGCCTCAGCTACTTAGTGAGGCTCTCAGCAGCTTAGTGAGACCCTGTTTCCAAATAAAGTATAAAATGGGTCTGGGAGTATAGCCTGGAGGTAGAAAAGCTGCTGGGTTCCACCACAGTACCACTAAATAAATAAATAAATAAATAAATAAATAAATAAATTAAAAAAACACCATAATGAAACAATATGTTTAGGTTTTCAGGAACATTGAAGAAGCCTATTTTTTCTGGACTTGTCAGTTTATACTAACTGGCTAAAGTGTTACGTTTTTAAATCTCGGCATTATTTTAAAAGCATAAATTATTTAATGCCAAATTTTATATTTTTCCTTTCTATATTACTAACTGGTTTATTTTCCCTTAACAATTCTTATGCCTATTCTTAATAGTATACATTTATAATTGTAGACATTAAATAACCTAAAAGCACTGCTTAAATAGGTCTTATATAGTCTTAATATACTTTTATTGGTGCATTATAGTCTCACGTCATAATGTAGTTCAGAGTGATAGAGACATATATGCACACAGCACTTGGTATAGGTTTTATATTAAATTGCTTACTTTTTTTTTTTTTTTGTACTGAGGATTGAACCCAGAGGCATTCTATGTCCAAGCTCCACATCCAGTCCGACTTTCTTATTCCGAAACAGGGTCTCACTAAGTTGTGGAGGGCTTCACTAAGTTGTCCAGGCTAGCTTTAAACCTGAGATCCTCCTGTCTCAGCCTCTCAAGTACTGGGATTACAAGCGTGCACTACCAAGCCCAGCTTTCAATTGCTTACTAATGAGAGAAAAAATTTAAAAACTAGTAGTCCAAGATGTTACTTAAACTAGTAGTCCAAAATGTTACTTAAGCCAGGTGTGGTGGTGCATGCTTCTAATCCCAGCACTTGGGAGGCTGAGACAGGAGGCCTGCAGGTTCCTGGACAGCCTCAGCTACTTAATGAGCCCTTCTGCAACTTAGACCTTGTTTCAATATAAATAATAAAAACATAGGGCTGAGGGTGTAATTTGAAGGTAGAATGCACCTAGGTTCCATCTCCAGTACCACACAAAAAAGTTACTTAAGTATTATTTTTCTTTATCTCCAAGTATCAAAAATGATTAGGAGAGCTGTGATATTGACTATAGTATTTAAAGATGTTCCCATATGGAGAAACTGGGTAAACAGTATTTGATATCCCTTTATACTATTTTTCCTCTCAATTTTCCCCTTTAATTTTTGTTGAGATAAATTTACATATCACAAAACTTACCAAACCAAGTGATTTTTAGTATAGTCACAGTATTGTGCAAGCACTCACTGTCTAATTACAAGATATACCCATGCCACAAAAAGAAACCCCAAACATGGGATCAGTCTTTGTATTATAATGATGCACAAACCTACCACTATCTTAAAATTTAAAAATTATTTTAACAAAAAGTTGTCAGGCGTGGTGGCACATGCTTGTAATTCCAGCATTCAGGAGGCAGAGACTGGAGGATCATGATTCGAGGACAGCTTCAGCTACTTAGTAAGGCCCTTTACAACTCAATGAGACCCTATTTCAAAAAAAAGACTAAAAAATAGGACCAGGGGTATAGCTCAGAGGTAGAATGCTCCTGGGTTCCATCCCCAATACAATAAATAAATAAATAAATAAATAAATAAATAAATAAATAAATAAATAAAATAGGAGGGCTGGAGATGTAGTTCAGAGGTAGAATGGTCCTGGGTTCCATCCCTGGTACTGCAAAAAAAAGGAAAAAAAGAAAAAAAGAAAAGAAAAAGTTAAACTTATTTGACAAGAATTAAGCAATATATAAGTAAAGCAATCTAAGGCATTAAACAGTTAACAAACTATTTTAATGAATTTGAAAAAGAACAAAACATAAGTTTAAAAAATGAAAAATTATAGGCCGGGCGTGGTGGCACATGCTTGTAATCTCAACATTCGGGAGGCTGAGACTGAAGGATTGCGGTTCGTGGACAGCCTCAGCTATTTAGTGAGGCCCTCCCCAAATTAGTAAGACACTTATTTCAAAAACAAAGAATAAAAAATAGAGCAGGGGTTGTAGCTTGGAGGTAGAATACCCCTGGGTTCCATCCCCAGATGCGCAAAAAAGAAATAAAAAAAGAATAAAAAATAGGGCCGGGGTATAGCTCAGAGGTAGAATGCCCCTGGGTTCTATCCCCAGTACCACAATAAATAAATTAAATAAATAAATAAAAAAATAAATAACTGGTTGCATTAATTTGCAATCCCACCAACAATGTCTTAGAGTTTCCACTTCTCCACATCCTTGCCTGCATTTGCTGTTGTTTGTGTTTTGAATGATTGCCATTCTAGTTGGAGTTAGGTGAAATCTCAGGATAGTTTTGATTTACATCTGTCTCATTGCCAATGATGTTGAACATTGTTCATACATTTATCGACCATTTGAATTTCTTCTTTTGTGAAGTGTCTATTTAGTGTCTCACCCAATTTTTATTTGGTTATTTGTTTTCTTAGTGGCAAGTTTCTTGAGTTCTCTGTATATTTTAGATATTAGTGCTCTATCAAAGGAATATTTGGCAAAATTCTCTCCCATTCTGTTGGTTCTCCGTTGAGATTCTTGATAGTTTCCTTTGCTGTGCAGAGGCTCTTCAGTTAAATGAAATCCCATATATTGACTCTCATTTTAACTTCTTATGGCTTTGGAGTCTTGTTGAGAAAGTTTTTACCTATGCTTATGTGTTGAAGTGTTAGACCTATGCCCTCTACAAGGAGCTTCAAGGTCTCTAGTCTAATTTCCAAGTCTTTGGTCCATCTTGAATTGACTCTTGTGTAGGGTGAGAAAGTGGGGTTTATTTCCATTTTTCTGCATATAGTTAACCAGTTTTGCCATCACCATTTGTTGAAGAGGCTATCTTTTTTCCAGTGTATGTTTTTGGCCCCTTTGTCAAGTATCATTTGGCTGTAAATGTGCAGATTTGATTCTGAGTCTTCCATTCTGCTCCAGTGGTCTATGTGTCTGTTTTTGCACCAATACCATACTGTTTCTATTAGTATGGCTTTTTAATAGTTTGAAGTTGGGTATTGGGATGCCTCCTGCATGGTTCTTGCTGCTGAGAACTACTTTGGTTATTCTGCGGTTTTTGTTGTTATAAATGAATTTAAGGACAAATTTTCCTATATCTATGAGGAATAACCTTGGTAATTTAATGGGTATTATGTTGAATCTGTAAACCACTTTTGAAAGTTTGGCCATTTTGATGATATTTATTCTGCCTATCCATGAACATGGAAAATCTGCTCATCTCCTAAGGTCTTCTTTGATTTATTTTTTCAATGTTTTATAATTTTCTTTGCACAGATCTTTTATGTTAGTTAGTTAGGTTTATTCCTAAGTATTTTTTGTGTAATATCCTGAGTGAAAGTGTTTTCTGTATTTCTTTTTCAGTGGCTTTGTGGTTGGCATCCAGGAAAGCTTCTGATTTTTTAAGATTGATTTTGTATCCGGACACTGCTGAATTCTTGATCAGTTCTATAAACATTTGGTTGAGTTTGTTGGGTCTTCTAAGTATATTATTATGTTAACTGCAATTAGGAATAGTTTGAGTTCTTCTTTTCCTATTTTTACTCCTTTAATTTCTTTCTCTTAATTAATTTAATTTCTTCTTTTAATTAATTACTCCTTAATTTTCTTTCTCTTTAATTTCTAGCCTTATTGCTCTGGCTAGAGTCTCAAACACTATATTGAAAAGAAGTGGTGATAATGAACATCCTTATCTTGTTCCTGTTCTTAAGGGGAATTCTTGAAGCTTTTCTCCTTTTAATATGATGTTGGCTGTGGGCCTATTGTAAATTGCCTTTATGATGTTGAGGTATGTTCCTTCTATTTCAGTTCTCTGTAATGCTTTTAGTATAAATGGGTGTTGGATTTTATCGAATACTTTTTAAGCATCTATTGAAATGATTATGTGATTTTTGTCTTTGGTTCTGTTTATGTGATGAATTACATGCATTGTTTTACATATGTTGAACCAGCCTTGCATCCCTGGGATGAATCCTACTTGGTCATGGTGTATGGTTTTCTTGATGTGGTTTTTAAAGCATGTTGCTAGTTTATATATATATATATATATATATATATATATATATATATTAGCAATTTTGCATCTAAGTTCTTTTATTGAGTTGTCTTTATTGGTTTTGGTTATTAATGTGATGTTGGCTTCATAGAATGTATTTGGGAGAGTTCCTTTTTTCTATTTCTTGGAATAGATAGAGGAGTATTGGGATTAGCTCTTCAATAAAGGTTTTATAAAATTCAATTGAAAAACTATCTGGTCCTGGGCTTTTCTTTGATGATAGGCTCTTTATTGCTGCCTCGATCTCTTTGATTGTTATTGGTTAGTTTATAACCCCACTTTTTGGTACCCTTCAGTGATTGGGACCCTGGCCTGGTGTCTCTCTCCGTGCAGGTGCCAAGTGCCACCAGCACCTTTCCTCTGCAAGCCTGCATCTTTGAGCTCCTAAAAAGGACATGTCTCTAAGACTTTTTCAGTTCACACAGGTGGCCAGTATCACTGGAGCTGGATCTAGTGTTAAGCGCAGATCTCCACACTTTCCACAGTTCCTGAGTCTGCATCTCTTCCCATCTGAGTAGGTGGTGGATGCCACTGGGACCAGACCCAATGTATATGTAGGAGTCCCTGTTCTTCACAGCTAGGGCTGGGTTGATCTGACTCCTTCCCGGTCATCACAATTGGGTGATCTGTGGCATTCTTCAGAGGCCCTGTTAGGTCTGTGAGTCCTAGGAACTGTAAAAACTTTTTGCCTGATCCATGCCTCTGCTAAGTTCACAGCATACTCCACTCCCACCTTCACCAGGGCGAACCCCAAAGTCTTATCATTGTTTGCATGAGGCCCTGCTGCTGTGCCGGGTGGTCTCCCGTGGGGATGGCCGGTTCACTTACAGTGTTGTTAAGCGCATCTCTGGATATCTGGTGGGCACGGTGAGCTCAGCTACCACTGCTGCAAGAAGCCACTTACCTCGTTTCAAGTCACTGATTTTTTGCTGGTATCTCTGGAGCCTTCATACTTAGATCTGGTCAGGTGATGCAAGATGGTGCCACCACAGCACCCTCAGTGGCAGCTGTTGGAGGTGGCCACGTACTTTTCTGTTCTCTGCTCTGCCTTCTAGCTTTGTTTCCACTGCCTTTCAATTCTCAGTGCTCTGTTTTCTGTTTTATGCTGGTTTCTTTCTTTTGTCAAGACGATGTTTTCACAGTGATAGAGAGCAGGTGTCAGCAGGACTGATATGTGCTGCTTCCCTCTGTTTCCATCTTCCCAGAAGTCTCTATTTTTTATTTTTGAAATAGGGTCCCATTAAGTTGCTGAGGGTCTCACTAAGATGCTGAGGCTGGCCTTGAGCCTGTGGTCCTCCTTCCCCAGCCTCTTAAGTACTGATATTACAAGCATGAGTCACCATTTTTGTCTAAATAGTATTTTTAAAGTATTAAATGGATTAAAGTATTAAATGGACACTGTCCTGTTACTGTTCTTCAGGTGTAGTGTTAAGTCTGACTTGGTCCTGTCATGATTAGGGAGTGTGGGGTTAGTTGGTAGTAGGATTTTTATTGCCTAAGCCAGATGTGATGGCACGCACTTGTTTGTAATCCCAGCATTTGGGAGGCTGAGACAGGAGGATCATGGTTCACGGACAGCCTAGCTACTTAGGCCCTTTGCAACTCAGTGAGAACCTGTTTCAAAATAAAGAATAAAATATAAGGCCAGGCGTAGTGGCACACACTTGTAATTCCAGTATTTGGGAGGCTGAGACAGGAAGATCATGTAGGTTCAAAGCCCACCTCAGCTACTTAGTGAGGCTCTCTGCACCCTAGTGAGACTCTGTTTCCAATAAAAAATTTATATATATATATATATATATATATATATATATATATATGTGTGTGTGTGTGTGTGTGTGTGTGTGTGTGTGTGTGTGTGTATCTCTGGGGATGTAGCTCAGAGGTAGAATGCCCATGGGTTCCATCCCCAGTACAACAACAACAAATGTTGCCAGATGTGTCCAGATGAAAAGAAGTTTGGAGCTATCATTTATTCTAGAAACTTGGTTTTCATGAATTCTGGCAGTAGTCATGTAATCCAACCAGATAGTTTCAAACTTTTGTACTCTTATTTTTGCCAGAGGCCTAAGGAAATAATAGCCTTTTCCCTCCTCAAAGGGCCAAACTTTGTACATTTTTCATCATCAGAGAAGTACATTTCTAGTGAGGAAATTTGAATTAACTACCAATAACAGCTCACTTTCTTCCTTTTTTTTTTTGGCCTCCCTAAGCCCAACTCCTACTCTGGAAGAAGTCAACGCCTGGGCTCAGTCATTTGACAACTTAATGATCACTCCAGCAGGAAGAAACGCTTTCCGTGAGTTCCTCCGAACAGAATTCAGTGAAGAAAATATGCTTTTCTGGATGGCCTGTGAAGAACTGAAAAAGGAAGCTAATAAAAACATTATTGAAGAGAAAGCAAGGATAATCTATGAAGATTACATTTCTATTCTTTCTCCTAAAGAGGTGTGTGCCCACAAAAAGATCTCCCCAAGGAGCCCTTGGTAAAATTAACCTTTTCTGGGTTTGGTCATGTTTACCTTGAACAGTGATGGCTATGCTAAAATATAGAAAACTACTCTGCCCCAGTTCATAGCATTTGAGTCATCTGACTATGTCCCACAGATGGGCCCCAGGTGAGCCAGGCATGGTGGCACACACCTGTAATCCCAATACTTTGGAGGCTAAGAGAGGAGAATCACAAGTTTGAGGCCAGCTTCAGCAACTTGGCAAGACACTGTTTCAGAATAAAAATAAATAAAAAGTTGGGTATGGTGGCACATGCTTGTAATCCTATCATTTGGGAGGCTGAGACAAGAGGATCATGGTTTGTGGACAGCCTCAGACACTTAGTGAGGACCTTTGTAACTCAGTGAGACCTGTTTCAAAAATTAAACAATAAAAAAAAAATAGGGCCGAGGGGTGTGACTCAGAGATAGAATGCCCTTGGGTTCCCTCCCCAGTACCACAAAAAAATTAAAAATAATAAAAATTAAAAAATAAAAAGGGCTGGAAGTATAGCTTGGAAATAGAATGCTCCTGGGTTCAATCCTCAGTATCAAAAAAGTGCCCCCTGAAATCTGTGAAGAGTTTTGTGATGAGTGTTGCCCTGGACAAGTTCCAGGGGCGAGGGCACAAAAGGGCTTTCCCTCCAGCCAGGTGGTGATTGGAGGCCCCTGTGCTGGGGGCCATGGTGGTGACATTTAAACCAGGACCTCAAGTGTTTGATTCAGCTTTTTTGTCACCGTGACCAAGATACCTGACAAGCACAACTTAGAAGGAGGAAGGTTTATTTGGGGCTTGTGGCTTTAGAGGTTTCTGAGGGTTTAGTCCATGGGTGACTGGCTGCAAGACAGAAACGGTTCAGCAGTGAGCATGCTGGAGCAAAAGCTTCTCTCACCTGATGGCAGCTGGGAAGTGGAGGCTGAAGGGACAGATACAGTGCCGACCCACCACCTCCTGGCATGCTGAACCTCCAAACCTGGCTGCGTTGTCTGACACATAAGGTTTGGTCGGACATTTTAAATCCAAATGGAAAAGTTTACCCCAGATAGAAGAACAAAACTAAGATATCCAGGCACAGTAGTGCACGCCTGCAGTCCCAGTGCTTGGGAGGCTGAGGCAGAAGGATTGCAGGTTCAAGGACAGTCTCAGCAATTTAGCAAGACTTTTAGCAACTGAGCAAGACCCTGTTTCAATAGAAAATTTTAAAATAAAGGGCAGGTGGGTGTAGTTCAGAGGTAGGATGCTTCTGGGTTCAATCCCCAGTGCTACCTAAAAAATAAATACATTAAAATAAAAAAGTATTCCTAGCTCCTTCCTTAAATCCTGAGCAGTTGCCGGGCGTGGTGGTGCACGCTTGTAATCCCTGCGCTTGGGAGGCGGAGACAGGATGATCGCACACGTTCAAAGCCAGCCGTGCTGGCTTAAGAGACCCTGTTTCCAAATAAAAAAGAAGTATAAAATAGGTCTGGGAGTGTAGCCCGGAGGCAGAAGGGCTTCCAGGAACCACAGTACCACCAAAATAAATAAATAAATTAATTAATTAATTAAATACATAAATAAATCCTGAGCAGTGCAGAACAGCTTTATTTGTTTATATTTTTGGTATTGAGGATTGAACCCAGAGGCATTCTACTTCCAAGTTATACCCCCAACCCAATTTTATTTCTTATTTGGAAACAGGGTCTCACTAACGTGTGGAGGGCCTTGCTAAGTTACTGGGGCTACCTTCAAGCCTGCAGTCCTCCTGCCTCAGCCTCCTAACTACTGCCATAACAAGCATGTGCCACCACGCCTGGCTTCAGAACAGCTTTTGAATGGAGTGGTGAGATGGATTGGGAATTAGGCGAAACAGAGCATCACAGGCCTCAGAAGCCTAACCCTGGAACAGGTGAGATTTGAACTTAATCCTAGAGCCAGGTAGAAGCTGGAGTGTCTGGTCAGGTTGCACTTTAGGAAGAGGCCCCTTGGCCAACTATGGCATGTGCTTCAGGTGGCAGACCAGTGAGAAGGCTGCTCCCAGACCCAGAAGCCTATAGTGGTCTGCTAATGTCCTGTCAGCAAGGGAGGGTGGACACATGTGAGTGTGAAAGAAATAGGATCCCTGTAACCCCAGTGCCTGAGAGGCTGAGACAGAGGTCTCAGCTTGGAGGCCAGGCTTAGCAACGGAGTGAGGCCCTTTGCATATAAACATAGTAAATAAATAAATAAATAAATAAACAAATAAGGCTGGCAGTGTAGCTAAGAGGTGGAATTTCCTGAGTTCAATCCTCAGGACAGATAAAATAAGACTGGCAGAAATTTGTAACTGATAGAGCCAGAGGGGTCATGAAAGATAAGCAGGACACTGAGTTGGGTTGGAGCTGGAGGTCTCTGTTCCTTCACAAGCTACAGGAGGCAACCTGGAGATGCTGGGAGCCTATTTTGCATGTATTGGATGTGGCCGTACCACCAGTGGGGAGGTAAGAGGAGCTTTCCAGGGAAAAGACAAATATATGCATCTGGAAATTTTTACTGGAGTCAGACTTAAATGCCTTAGCTAAGTCAGAAGTGGTGGTGCATGCCTATAATCCCAGTACTTGGGAGGCCGAGGCATGATTGCAGGTTTGAGGCCAGCCTCAGCAACAAGCAAAACTCTGATCAACCTAGCAAGACCCTGCTTTTCAAAACAAAAACAGCTGGGGTGTAGCTCAGAGGTAGAATGTCCCTGAGTTCAATCCCCAGTACCCCACCATCAAAACAAAAAGGTTAACTAGTCATATTCTCAGTTTTATAATTAACAATCTACATTGTATGACATTAGAACTACCACAGCCAGATGATACAGATGGACCAGCTTAGGTTCTGTACTCAGAAGAGAAGATAGGGGTGTCTGATGCTGCAGCGCCAGCTTAGACTCATTTTCCTGGTGTCCTGCAGGAGGGCTTAGCCCAGTAGTTTTCCCTGGTCTCTGAGACAGTTCTCTCTGGGATGGGCAGAACATCAGAGCAACAACAGAAGTCACCTCCCAGGGCTTAAGTGGATTCTGAGCACTTTCAGGAAATTCTCATTAAACCTCTGACAAACCTAGAAGCTACCATCCATGATCATCACTTCCCTTTATAATATGAGCTCCTTAGTAGAAATTCCTGTCTAAATGAATATGGACACCTTGCCCAAAGCCCCATAACTCAACAGTGAGAGGTGGGATTTAAACCCAAGCATGGTTTGGTTTTAGACTGTGATTTTAGGCTCCCACATCACTGCTGTGCCTAACCATGTAGTTAGCCTGGCACTCGTTCTCAGAAACCTTGTGACCATGTTCTGGCTGGGTGGAAGGCTGCAGCATCTAGGTTTTAGCCTTCACCTTACTGGGAAGTTAGCAAGGAGTAAATCTATCATTTTACCTGCCCCCAGACAAAAGGAATTATAGTGCCCAGGGATATTCTACTCTGTGCTATGTGCCTACCCCTTTTTATTTTATACTTTGAAACAGGGTCTCACTAAGTTATTGAGGCTGGCTGGGAACTGGTATCCTCCTGTCTTAGCCTCAGCCTCCTAAGTGCTGGGACTATAGGCAGGTACCACCATGCCCAGCTATTTATTATACACTCATTTTAAAGAAGCAATAAAATGTCATGGTTTTATAAAGCAGTATGATCCCCTAGCATTACTTAGAACTTGTGAGAAATATAAAATCTGCCCCTCCCTAGACCTACTGAGCCTTTAACTCTGGGGCTGCGACTCTGCAGTCTGCTCACCAAGCCCTGCAGGGCTCCAGATGTCATTGGAGCTTGAGAAGTCCTGTCCTCGTGCTTTAATTTATCTGTGTGTGTGTGTGTGTGGTACTGGGGGTGGAACCCAGGGACATTTTACCTCCAAGCTACACACCTACACACTCAGCCCTATTTTTTATTCTTTATTTTGAAACAGGGTCTCACTGAGTTGCAAAGAGCCTTACTAAGTAACTGAGGCTGTCTGCAAACCCAGATCCTCCTGTCTCAGCCTCCCAAGTACTGGGATTACAAGCGTGCACCACGCCCAGCTTAGTTTCTCTTTTGGAGATGGGATTTTTGGGTGACCTTGTTTGGTTTGGAATTTTTATAAGACAAAACAAGCTGTGGGTGTTTGGGGTGGATTTCTAAAGAGAAGTACCTAACACAACTCATCTGCTTTGATTTATAGGTCAGCTTGGACTCTCGAGTAAGAGAGGTCATCAACAGGAACATGGTGGAGCCATCCCAACACATATTCGATGATGCTCAACTTCAGATTTACACCCTAATGCACAGAGACTCGTATCCCCGATTCATGAACTCTGCTCTCTATAAGGATTTGATTCAGTCCTTATCTGAGAAATCAGTTGAAGCATAGTTTTCAAATATATTTATTAATAATCAAAGATTTCATGGACTACGTCTAGCATAGGGAATTAAGAGGTAGTAATATCTCCTGCTGGAGTAATACTTGGTCTATTTTAATAACAGATGCTCCCTTCCTTTGACAGCTACATATTCACAATATAAGTTGTAGCCGCTGATGGTGATACTTTTGAGAACAAATGGGATATGGCTGCTTTAGAAAGATAGGATATTTACAATAACAGTAGCATCCCCCAGTGGCAGAGGATACCCTAGAAGAGCCCATACTGCCCAAAGCTTGTACCTTCACAGGAACAAACCCGGACCACTTTTGTTTTGCATGAGTTCAGTTCAGTAACTGATTACCCCAAAAATAAATTTCCATTGTTCCTCAGCTACCCCTTCCTTCCTCCCAACCAGTTCAGTCTGAATATTTCCCCAGTGCTATGACAGACCAAATTCATATTTTATAAAGATGCAACTGCTTCTGGTAAAAATTGTAACCCACTTTTTATCTGAGTGTATGTGTAGATACATGTATGTGCATGGTGTCTTTACATGGTTACTGCGAAAGCACTGTGCTCTTCAGTGGATGTGTCCCAATGTCTGAAAAGAGAAGCAGTACCTAGAAAATTCTTTTGTTGGAAGATTTCACCATTCTTTTATTATCAGAATTTGCCAACCTAAAGAATGAATTAAGTTTCACAACAAAACTTTCAAATAAGCATATTTTCATTTATATTATTCAAAGTAATATGGGCATTTTTCAACCTAAAAAAATAAAGCACAAAGAGTTTAATCTCAATCTTTCTTTTCTTTTCTTTCTTCCTTTCTTTCTTTCTTTCTTTCTTTTTTTTTTTTTTTTTTTTTGTGTGTGTGTGGTACTGGGGGTAAAACCCAGGGGCCTTCTACTTCCGGGCTACACTCTCTGACCTAATTTATATTTTATTTGGAAACAGGGCCTAAGTTGCTGAGAGCCTCAGTAAGTAGCTGAGGCTGGCTTCGAACCTATGCCATCTTCCTTTCTCAGCCTCCCAATTACTGAGATTACAAGCGTGTGCCACGATGTTTAGGAAATATAAGATAAAGGGATATGTATATGTTAGCTCCCAACCTTGTAAGTATCTTTAGATCCCACTATTTTTTATTATAGGCAAACAGACTAACTTCATAGTTTAAAAGTAAAAATGGTTTGCAGACCTAAACCATCCTGAAGAAATCTATGTCTACAAAGATACAAAGTCTAGACAGCTCTCAGTAGTGGGAGAGACCCACGCAGTGCTTCTGCCCTCAGTCAGGGTAGTCACCCTGGTCACCTCCCTTACTGTGTCTTCATCACTCAGCTGAAGCCTCCAGCCTGAGCCCCTCACCCTCATCACCCCATCTCACCTCCTGCTGTCCCATGAAAACTGTCCCCAGTCTCCCTCCCTTGTGTAATCCATCCACAAGATCAGATGAGCACCTCCTCCGGCCTCCTCCATTCCCATCCCAGGGAACCTGCTCCCCTCTCACGGTGTTAGTCCCTTGGTGTGCCTTTGCTTCCACAGCTTCTGATCTCATTTTTCACTACATGAATATAATTGTAATTAAGATATAAACCCTGTCCTCTAGTAGCTTATATCAATGAAAACAGACCATCAGTGGCAACTAAAATGTAGTAAGTACGTAATGGGGCAGTGGGAGTCTTGGAGGGTTATGGATTTTGAGGAGGTGGTACCAAAGCTAACACCTACAAGATAAGAATGTATGTGTTGGTGGGGAGCGGGATGAGGTGCAGCTTGAAGAAAGGTATTTGTAATCCAAGTGACCCCAAAATGACTCCAGTTACGGACATGCTGAGCATGTAAGATGTAAACAAAGACGCGGCCAGCCAGGCACGGTGGTGTATACTTGTAATCCTGGTAGTTGGGAAGCTGAAACAGGAGCATTGCAGGTTCAATGCCAGCCTCAGCAACTTAGTAAAACCCTATTTCAAAATAAGAAAATAGGACTGGGGGTATAGTGCTGAGGCAGAACACTCCTGGTTCACCCCTACTACCCACTTCCCCCACACACAGGAGATGTGGAGAGATCAGCTGAGTGGAGGGAGCTGGGTGGTCAAGATTCCAAGCTGGAATACCTCCTGGTAAGTCCTCAGCACATAGGCACATAGGATTGCCTGGAGAGGTCTACAGCTTGGAGAGAGATAAGATACATCCTTGCAAGGACGACAGAAAAATGAGATTCCAACAGAAGTATGGAAGGATTCGGCTCGGTACAGGCAAGAAGGAAGCCAGGGGCTCGTGGGGACACGGCGCACAAGTGGCCATGTGGAGGGGCCCTGGTGGATGGGTCAGTGCTCTTTCCTGGAGTTTCCCCACTGACTTGCCCCACTCTCCTCTCCACCCCGGCTTTCTCTTTCACATAAGTACCTCCATATTCTGTGAAGACCAAGCCTGCAACTTGGTTGGGCAACTCAGCTCTTCTCAGCACTCCTATCCCCAGTCCAGACCGTCTCCCCACTCACATTCGAGCCAGGAGCTTGCCCACCCCGTCTCAGGAGGCCGCTACACTCTTCAGGCCACACTGCCTGCTCTGCGTCCCACACCAGCTCCTTGCTTGGGCCCCCTCCCCACCTTGAGGCCCTGTCCTTGTCCTCCACACTCTGCCCCTCATGGCTCCTCCCCAGCTGCACAGCACATCTAAGGCCTCAGGCTCTGGAGCCTGACATTCTGACTTCACCATGACCGCGGGAGTGGGTCACAGCCCTCCTGGGCCTGTTTCCTCATTAATAAAATGGGAATAAGAATGGCACATGTCCCTAGTCACTATGAGGACTTAAAACTAGCTCATGCATAATACTACAATTACTATGTTAGTAATTACTACTTGCCTGGTCAATGTGACAGCCCTAAGGTTTGGGCTTCGACTAACTTTTCTATTTTCTATTTCTTTTCTTTTTTTTTTTTTTTTTTGTGGTGGTACTGGGGATGGAACCCAGGGGCATTCTACCTCTGGGCTACACCCCTAGTCATTTTTTTTTATATTATTATTCTTTACTTTGAAACAGGGTCTGACTGAGTTGCAAAGGGCCTACCTAAGTAGCTGAGGCTGTCCTCGAACCACAATCCTCCCGTCTCAGCCTCCCAAATGCTAGGATTACAAGCGTGTGCCACCATACCCAGCTCTAACATTTCTATTTCTATATCTCTCCTTTGGTTCTCATATCCACTTCTATTAGTATACAGACAATTCCCAAATCAGAATCTGGCCTAGACTTCCTCCTGTTCACGACAGTCAGCGGCTGCCTGGACCCCCCACTGGAGCATCCCACAGCCGTCTTAATTTTGACTCATCCCCACTGCCTCTCCACCCTCCACGCCTGGTCCCTGCCTGCCATCCAGCAATTATTCTGGGTGTTAACTGACTCTTCCCTGTCTCTCCTCCTAATCAAGGCTTGCCTTTAGTGCCTCCTACATATTTCTTGTGGGTTCTTTTCCTTCCTCCTTTGGACCCCCACCATATCTCCCTCCTAATAGGCCTCCTGCAGTGTCTTAGCCCATTCAAATCTATCCTCCACAGTGTTGTCTGGTGCTTTTTCTCACAAAAAAGTCTGCCCATCACTATTCCTTCCCTCTTCAAAACTGCTATTTCCTGATTGCCAGGCATGCTACCAAAAACCTCTGCAGTCTAGCGACTAGAGTCTATGTAAATATTTATCATCTAGATTATCATAACTTAAGCAGGCATACCTGTCTTTCCCACTCCACAGGTTCCCAAAGTGGGTGATACTGCCCCCAGGGGGATGTGCTGAAAAAAAAATATAGATACATAAAAGTGCAAATTTGCTGCTGCATCTATTAAGATAGATTGGGGGGAGGGGCACTGAGTAAATTTTTCTTTTTTCTGAAAAGGGAGTGGCAAGCCAAGTAAGTTGGTGGACCTATGTACTACACTGTAAGCTCTAATGTTGAATATTGAAAATTCATTTTATCCATCATTTTCTCTCTCTTTAATATCCAGCTTAAAGCAGCATTCAGTAAATATTTGTAGAAACTATGGTATTTCCTAGAAAGTAAAAATTTCATTCCAAAATTTTTCTATAATCTTTCTGGTACTCAGAAAGATACCATCAATCACTATGTGTCTATAGAATTCCCTACTACTATGGACTTTTTCAGTGGCAAACTCCACTGTCTTTGTATATGAATCAACCTCCAAAGTATCCTATAAATCAAGGCAATTCTAGGCTCTTGCTTCTAAGTAAAATCTGACAAGCTGATTTTGTGATGATTGGCTCTCCATTTGAAAAAATATGGATATATAAATATATAAATTTCAAATGACTTAAAAGATCTGAAAGCTTTATAAATAAAATACATAAGAATATTGGTAGAAAAAGGCAGTATTTTTATAACTGATAAAAGATTTTCCTACATAAAATTCATAAACCATGAAAGAAAATATGATTATATAATGTGAAAATATTTAAGTACTATACCATGAAAAAAAAAACTACAACATAAACTTGAGGCTCTAAGACTAAGGATTAAGTTTAATTTAGGCTTAATTAGTAGGGCCTACAACTTAATAAAACATGTAACTCAACAGACAAAAATAGGAAAAGCACAATAAGAGATAACTAGACATGACTGTCTAGACCTAACCCAAAGGCCCATACGTTAGGATAATAGGACTCTTTACAGATGAGGCAATATCACAGCTAAAAAATAGTAGTTAAATTTTGAATCTGAGCAGATCATAAGCCCACTCTGGAATGCTAATTTCCTATGAAAGAAGACTACGTAGTGACACACACACACACACACACACACACACACACACACACCACAGAGCACAGAGCACAGAGCCAGGAAGAATATTTTCTCCAATTCCTGATTTTCACCTAATGGAAGACAGAAACCAGTTTGGGAGGTAGTTGTTAAGAACAGCCTTCTTCAAATTCATTCTGCTTTCTCGACTTTGAAGGCCTGGGCAGCTATTTCTCCTACTAAACTTAGCACAAAATAAACATTCATTTAAAAAACCAGCCTTGCTGGGCATGATGGTGCAGTTCTGTAATCCCAGAATTTAGGAGGCTGAGTCAGGAAGATCGCAGTTCACAGACAGCCTCAGCCACTCTCAGCTACTTTGGCCTTTTGCAACTCAGTGAGACCCTGTTTCAAAATAAAGAATAAAAATAGGGCTGGGAGTGTAGCTCGGAGGTAGACTGCCCCGGGGTCCATCCCCAGTACCACAAAATAAATAAATATAAACAAACAAACAAACAAATAAATAAATAAACAGCCTTCATAAATAATGATGATGCTACTACATTATACATAGGCCAAACAGTGAGCTTTGTGTTTCCTCCCTGTTTACTGACCTTGGAGCTAAAGCATCTAAACTTTAGTTCTTCCTTGGTGTGTGTGTAATTTCAGTGCTGTGGAGCTAGGGGTGCAGATCTGTGGCAGTACATGCCCAAGCTCTGCGTTCAATCCCAAGTAACAACAAAGTTTTCAATGGTGAGTTCTTTCATCATAAAGTACAACAACTGGGCATGATGGCACGTGCCAGTAATCTCAGCACGTGGGAAGCTGATACCAGAGGATTGCAGGTTTAAGTCCAGCCTCAGCAACTTAGCAAGGCCCTCTGCAACTCTGGGACACCGTTTCAAAATAAAAAGTAAAATAGGGCTTTTCAAAAATAAAAAGTAAAAAAGTTCAGGTGTAGCTTAGAGGTAGAATGTCCCTGGATTCAATACTCAGTACCACAATAAATTAAAGAAATAGTACAACAGTTTCCAGTTTTTGCTGAGTAATGTCCAATTTAACCTCACGAGGGATGGAAACCATGACCTTGGCACTGTAGTTTATCCATTTGAATGAACTGTCCCAGAGGAATATGCTAGATAAACAAGCAAACTAAATGTTAATTATCAAAAACCTGAATTACATTGAAAAGTCTAAGGTGGGATGACTTAAAAATAACTACATACTCAAACATAAAAAGATTTTAATGGGCTTATAAATATGTTTTGAACTAAAATAATAAAAAAGAGAATTAGGTCTGCCATTTTAAAAGGATGGACATTTATGTAAGCCCCAGGTGAGCCACAAAGAAATTACCTAAAGAAAAGGAGGGGAATCAAAGTGTGTCACTATAACACATCAATGAAACACAAAGGAAGACAGCAACACAGAAAAAGAAGCCAGGAGTCGTGGCATATGCCTGTGATCCCATACTTGCAAGGCGGAGAGAATATGATCACAGGTTCACAGCCAGCCTCAGGAACTTAGTGAGGCCCTCTGCAACTTAACGAGACCCCCTTTCACAATTAAAAAAAAAAAAATAGGGCTGGGGTGGAGCTCAGGGGTAGAATGCTCCTGGGTTCAATACCCAGTACAACACACACACAGACAAAAGAATTCAATGCTGTCAGAAAAAAAACTGAGTAAGATGCTATTGATAATTATTTTACATATAAATGGATTAAGCTTCCTTATCAAAAGACCAGTTCTCCAACATAGAGGCACTGGTAAAGACTTCCTAAGTAAGACCCCCAAAACTCAGGAAATAAAACTGAGAATCAATGGATGGCTTGGCATCAAGTTGAAAAGTTTTGTGCAGCAAAGGAAATAAGAGACTGAAGAGAAGTCAGGCCTGGTGGCGCACTCTTGTAATCCCAGCATTTGGAAGGTTGAGACAGGAATATCACAGGTTTGTGGACAGCCTCAGCTACTTAGTGAGGCCCTTTGCAACTCAGTGAGACCCGGTTTCAAAATAAAGAATAAATAACTGGGCTGGGAGTTGGGCGTGGTGGCACATGCTTGTAATCCCAGCATTTTGGAGGCTTAGACAAGAGGATTGCAGTTCGAGGACAGTGTCAGCTCTGAAGAGATTTGACTGAAAGTCTGAATGGGTGAAAATCTACTAACTACTCCTCTGACAAGACTAATCTGGAGTATATAAAGAATTTTTAAAACTTAACACTAAGAAAACAACCTAATCAAAAATGGGCAAATAAACTGAACAGACATTTCTCAAAAGAAGAAATACTAGTGGCCAATAAACATATGAAAAAAAAATACTGAACATCACTAGCAATCAGAAAAATGCAAATCAAAACTAGAGATTCAAGCCAGGCGTGGTGGCACACACGTGTAACCCTAGCGTTTGTGAGGCTGAGACGGGCGGATCGTGGTTCGAGGACAGGCTCAGCTACTCAGTGAAACTCGTTTCCAAATAGAGAATAAAAAATAAGGCTGGGGGTGTAGCTCAGAGGTAGAATGCCCCTGGGTTCTAGCCCCAGTACCGCAAAAGACACAAAACAAAAAAAAAACTCTTAAGAGAGTCCATCTAATACCACCTAGAATGTCATTTATCAATATAAATAATAAAGTAGGTGTACTGGTGCATACTTGTAATCCCAACACTTGGGAAGTTGAGACTAGGGAATCTCAGGTTTGAGGAGCTTCAGCAACTTGTCGAGACCCTTAATAACAAGACTGTGTTTCAAAATTAAAAAAAAAAATAGGGCTAGGGTGTAGCTTGGAGATAGAATGCCTGTGTTCCCAGGTTTGTCTGTTTGCCTGCCTGCCTGCCTCCATCTCTCTCTCTCTCACACACACACCTAAATGCTGGCCAGCATGTAGGAAGATAGGCACTCTTACATACTGTTGCTGGGACTACACATTAGTATAACCGCTGTGGAGATCAGTATAAAGGTTTCTCAAGACTAGGAAGAGAACCCAATATGACCCAGATAAACCACCTCTCATTACCTTCTCAAAAGAATTAAAGCCAGAATATTATAGTGACATATGTGTACCCATGTTTATAGCAGCACAATTCACAATAGACAAATTATGGAACCAATCTAGGTATCTATCAACAGATGAATAATGAATAAGTGTCATATCCACACAATGAACTTTAATTCAGGCATAAAGAACAAATTATTTGCAGGAAAATAGATGAAGTATAGAATGTTATGCTAAGTGAGACCAGCCAGTCTCAGAAAGTTCTCTCTTATGTGGAAGCTAGAAAGAAAATAGGAAACAAAAGGTACCTTAGATAGAGGAGACCAGCAGAATAGTGGAAGGGTTGGGGTAGGGAGTTGGGTAGGGAAGAACTGATGAAAGAAAGTTCAAATGATGCTATGTCCATACCTTCAGTCAATCTCACTAATATGTACAGGGAGGGGTGGGTCACAGGGTGGGACCTGAAAAACACTTAAAGACCTGTGTGCATGTATGTTTTTATCATTTTGAACCTATGATGTATAATTACAATGTTCCAATAAAAGTATTTTTAAAGACAGTGGACTTTAATAAATTTTAAAAAGATCTAACTATATGCTATCTACAAGTTGGATTATACAGCAGCCTGGCACTGGTGCCTGTTGGTTTAGCAATGGCAACAGATACATCTGCCCTGTGAGAGGGAGAACCTGTCACTGGCAGGCTTTTAGCCTTCCTCTTCTGCCAAAATGGCTGCTCCATTCTGGAGCCCATTTTTCATGCACTAGGATGCTGACAATATAGGCTGCCGGCTAGCTGCGGGTCAAGTCAGCCCATCTACTTGAATGTCTGGTACCTCCTCTAGAGTAAGCACTAAATCTGCAAACAAGTATTTCCACACCTTGTGCCCACTCCCACTTGTCTAATACTCAGTGGCTAAAATATCCAATAAGCTCTTGGAAGCTGTCTATAATCTGGATCTGTCAATCTTCTTACCCAAGCACCTTGAAAGCTCAGCCAGACACATCTATTACTGAAAGTGCATTCATAAGCAGGTAATTCTGAGTCTCACATGGCTGGATACAGTCTGTATTATCAGTTCTTACTCCATCTCAACTGCTTTTGGCTTTATCACACACAGCCTCTGATGTGGTAGGCCAAAGGGGGAAAGAGAGCCCCAGATGCAATGCATGCTGGTTTAGCATCATTGTTCATATAATAAACTCAAAAGCTTAATGGTAGGATGAAACACTGTGAATGAGATCCATGAGAAACAGAAAGGGAGATGTCCTCTAAGAGAATCAGAAGTGTTTAGGAACTAGTACAAAGAAAAACTAGCGTGTCCATTATGCAAATATAACTGAGAAAAACTATTTCATGAGTACTTACCATGTGACAGGCACTTTTCTAGGTGCTAAAGATATAGCAGTAAACAGTTTCTCCACAAGAACTACCCAGTCACTTTTACTATAGTTTTTGGTTACCCTCCATAGACATAATCATGAGTTTTTCCCCCAGTACACTTCTCTGTGACTTTAGACTGGGCTATAAGGTTCAACAGAATTCTTCCAGTGCCACATAGAGTTCTGTCAGTAACTGTTCTAGTTCCTGTGAAGCAGGATCTTTAAGTCCAGTCCTTTCATTATTTCCTGATTTGCAGTTTTTCGTGGCTATTTTTCTACAGATGAATAGAGGGAAAGGTGGGGAATGATTGTTGATTAAAATTCCTTAGCCAGGTGTGGTGGCTCACCTTTTAGTCCCAGTACTTGAGAGGCCTTAGACAGGAGGCTATCAGGTTCAAGGCCAGCCTTGATCAGTACTGAGACTCTCATCAACCTAGTGAGACCCAAATAGTGCTGGGGGTGTAGCTCGAAGGTAAAATGCCCAAGTTCAATTCCCAGAATAAAAAAAAATTAAATAAATTTGAACCAACTCCTTAAATCACAACTCTTTAGCTGTGTGCCTTTTATTTTGAAAAATCAATTCAATTCACAAATCACACTTTGACCCTTAAGGACAATTTATCCATAAGGCATAGCCTGTTATTCCTTTTGATAATTATTTAATACTGTAATAAACATTTTCTACTTGTAAAGTATTTGAAGATGTTTGGTTGTATATAAATATTTCAGAACTTTTTTTTTTTTTTTTTTTTTTGGTGGTACTGGGGTTCCTGGAAGCCCTTTTTATTTAGAAACAGGGTCTCCTAAGCCAGCACGCTTGGCTGGCTTCGAACCTGTGCAAGCCTCCTGTCTCTGCCTCCCAAGCGTGGGGATTACAAGCATGCACCACCACGCCCGGCATTATTTCAGAACTTTTGCCATGACTTAGCAAAATCTTAAATCAGTACCCATCAGCACACAGGTGAGCAAGAAAATCAAAGTTGTTATTGTCTACTTCTCCATGGTGATTATTATTATTATTATTTGGTGGTGATACTGGGGTTCCTGGAAGCCCTTCTACCTCCGGGCTAAACTTCCAGACCTATTTTTATACTTTTTAAAATTTGGAAACAGGGTCTCTTAAGCCAGCAGGGCTGGCTTCAAACCTGCGCGATCCTCCTGTCTCCGCCTCCCAAGCACGGGGATTACAAGCGTGCCCACCACGCCCGGCTCTCTATGCTGATTATTTGCCACTGTATTTGTCTAACTTAATTCCTCTCTATGTTCATTTAACACAGTTACTTTGTCCTGAAAGTGAATATTACTAAACATTACCCTTGACAGTACTTATTTCTCCTTACTTTATAACTTGATTTTTTTTTTTCCTTTTTCTTTTTCTTTTTTGGCCGTACTGAAGTTGGAACCCAGGGGCAATCTATCTCCGAGCTATGCCCCAGCCACATTTTTTATTCGTTATTTTTTTTTATTTTTTTATTTTCTAGTATCAGCGTGACTGAAGTTTATATCCCTAAACAGGTGCTGGCACCATACTAACTAAACATTTTTTTTTAAATTGGTGCACTGTATTCATACATCATAGTGGGATACAAACTTTTGTAGACATACATGCACACATCGCCCAGTCAGCCCCCACCCAATCCCCACCCCATTCTCTCCCCATCCCTCCTTCCCATGCTTGGCTTAGTGGTTGACATCTAGTGTTATAGCAATTTATCCAAAATTAAAAATGATAATTTCACATAATAGTTTCATTTGTCTGATACCAAGCTTTTGATGAGTTAAAGATAACATTTCAATATTTCCTTTTGCTTTCTTTCTTACCAGAGAATATTTTTTTTTATTTTTTTAGGTGAAACTATCATATATTTATATATTTATTTTTCAGAAAAAAAATCTATCCTAATATGGAATATGGACTCTAGATACCCAAAACGATCTTGAAAAAGAACAAAGCTAGAAGATATATATTTTCTGATTTCAAACCATATAAAGCTACAATAATTGAAACAGTGTAGTACTGTTCTAAAGGCAGATATATAAACCATTGGAGTTAAATAAAAGCCTAGAGCTAAATTCTTCCCTATATTGTCAAGTTATTTTTGACAAGGTTTCCACGAACTTTTGGTGGTGGAAATAATAATCTTTTAACTAAATACTTTTGAAAAATAATAATTACATGGAAAAGAATAAGATTGGACCCTTACCTAATCCCATATACAAATATTGACTCAAAATAGATAAAAGACCTAAATATAAATCTTAAGACTATAAACTTTTAGGAGAAAATCTGGGTCATAAAACCTCATAATACTGAAATTGGCAGTGATTTCTTGGATATGATTTCAATGGCACAGGCAACAAAAGAGTATACAAACTCCCTAAAAAATAAAAAATATTGTATAACCAAAGGAAATGTAAACAGAGTTAAAAGTTACCAATAGAATGAGATAAAATATTTCCAAATGTTATATCTGAAGGTATATTAATATTCCAACAAGACATCCTAAAAATTAACAACAATAAAGGCAAACAATACAATTTAGAGATAGGTAAAAGACTAACATAAATAATGAATCTCCACAGATAACCAATCTTAGTTGTCTGTTGGATGGAAACTCTTGTTTCTCTGGTTCTGGTGTGTGTTACCTATTTCTTCTTTGTAGTTAATCTCTTTGAGTATTTTCTCTAGCGCTGGTTTTGAAGACATAAATTCCTTCAGTTTCTGTTTGTCATGGAAGCTTCTTATTTTTCCATCTAATTTGATAGAAAGTTTTGCTGGGTAGGAAATTTTTGGCTGGAAGTTGTTTTCTTTCAGAGTTTGGAATATGTTACTCCAAACCCTTCTGGCTGTCATGACTTGGTTTGGGAAGTCTGGAGTGATTCTAATTGGTTTGCCTCTGAATGTCACTTGGCCCTTTGTTTTTGTTGCCTTTAAGATTCTCTGCTTGGCTTCCACATTGGTCATTTTGACAATTATGTGGCGTGGGGATCCTCTTCTCCGATCCTGTCTAAAGGGAGTTCTATAAGTTTCCTGGACCTGTGTATCAACCTCTTGCTCTATGTTTGGAAAATTTTCTGCTATTACTTCCTTGAAGAGATTGTTGATCCCTTTGGTTTCACTTTCTTTTCCCTCCTGTATTCCAATTATTCTTAGGTTAGCTCTCTTAAAATGGGCCCATATTTCTTCAATGTCAGATTCCTGCTGTCGGATATTATTTTCTAGATTAGAAACTATGCGTTCATTTTTGGAATGATCATCTTCTAAGAGCGAGATTCTGTAATCCATGTGGTCTAATCGGTTGTTCGTGCTTTGAATTGAGGCCTTTACTTCATTAATTGCATCCTTTATCTCTTTTTGGCTCTCTCTGAATTCTTTTCGAAGCACCTCTATTATTTCTACAGTTATTTTCCTGATTTGATCTTCTAGAAATCTCTGATTTTCTATTTTATCGGGTTCTGATGTTGTGGGGTTGTGGGCATTCATTGCTCCAGTATTATTCCTCTTTCCCATGATTTCAGAAGTTTGTGCCTTCTCTGGGTTCTTCCCTTGGGACACTATGACTTCGCTTAAGGTGCTCTGGATCTCTAGTCTGTAGTATCTCTGACCCCACTACTCCTTTACTGGGTTGCATCACAGAGTCTCCGACCCAGGGAGTCGATAGAGACTGCTTTAGACTATGGGGGGGTGCCAGGTTGCACGTTCTCCTATGGTGTGATATCTCTGCCACCGCCACTCCCCCACTGGGTCAAGTCCCAGGGAGTACAGTACTGGGATTTCTCCTCTGTGGCCTGCAATTTGACTCACTGTTCTTGAGTACGCAGATGTAGCTGTACTGGACTTGGTGAATTCACTGCTGCTGCCGCCGGTGGCAATATGGTGCCGCTGCCATGCCCTCGGCCGTGAGGCTGGCGTATATTTTCTTCTCTGGTTTTGAGTTCCACTCTGAGTGCCTGCAGCGTGTGCTGAGCTCAGCCACTGGGAGCTTTAGATGCTCCCTGCGCCGAAAGATCCCGCCTGGCTGTTCCGCAGCGGCTCACCTCAGCTTGCTGTAGCCGTCCGGTGAATTCGCTGCTGCCGCTGGCAGTATAGCGCTGCTGCCGCCGGCAGTATGGCACTGCTGCCGAGTCCTCGGGCGTGAGGCCGGTGTATCTCCTCTGTGGCTCTGAGCTCTGTTCTCAGTCCGCTTTCTCTCTGGAGCCTGGTGATTTTTTTGTTTCTCTGGTGATGGTGTTTTCTGGCTATGAAAGGCGCTGATTTTGTGGTAATGGAGATTGGTTGTTAGCGCGGCTCTTAAGCCCCGCATTTCTCGGTCGCCATCTTCCCGGTCGCCATCTTCCCGGCTTTATTCGTTATTTTGAAACAGGTTCTCACTGAGTTCTAATGGACCTCACTAAGTAGTAGCTGAGGCTGTCCGCAAACCGTCATATTCCTGTCTCAGCCTCCCAAATGCTGGGATTACAAGCGTGCGCCACACGCCTGGCTCACAGACAGTAAATGCACTCGTTCATGTGTCTACCAGGAATTGCCACTCAATCACCAGATTCCATGAAAAGAAAACAACAGGCTCTGAACTACTGCTAGTTTGACCAAGCTTTACTAAGTAAACCTATGCTTTAAAAATATCTTCACAGGACTTCCGGGAAGATGGCGACCGAGAAAAGCGGGGCTTAAGAGCCCCGCTAACAACTAATCTCCATTACCACAAAATCAGCGCCTTTCATAGCCAGAAAACACCATCACCAGAGAAACAAAAAAATCACCAGGCTCCAGAGAGAAAGCAGACTGAGAACAGAGCTCAGAGCCACAGAGGAGATAACTGGCCTCACGCCCGAGGCCGCGGCAGCAGCGCCATACTGCCGGCGGCAGTGGCGACTTCACCGGACGGCTACAGCAAGCCGAGGTGAGCCGCTGAGGAACAGCCAGGCGGGATTTCTCGCCGCAGGTAAAATCTAAAGCTCCCAGTGGCTGAGCTCAGCACACGCTGCAGGGATTCAGAATGGAAATCAAAACCAGGAAGAAATACGCCAGCCTCACGGCCGAGGGCGTAGCAGGGGCGCCATATTGCCACCGGCAGCAGCAGCAGAGAATTCACCGAATCCAGTACAGCTACATCTGCGTACTCAAGAACAGTGAGTCAAATTGCGGGCCACAGAGGAGAAATCCCAGTACTGTACTCACTGGGACTTGACCCAGTGGGGGAGGGGCGGTGGCAGAGATATAACACCAAAGGAGAACGTGCAACCTGGCACCCCCCACAGTCTAAAGCAGCCTCTATCGACTCTCTGGGTCGGAGACTCTGTGATACAACCCAGTAAAGGAGTAGTGGGGTCTGAGATACTACAGACTCGAGATCCAGAACACCTTAAGTGAAGTCATAGTGACCCAAGGGAAGAACCCAGAGAAGGCACAAACTTCCTAAATCATGGGAAAGAGGAATAATACTGGAGCAATGAATGCCCACAACCCCACAACATCAAAACCCGATAAAACAGAAAATCAGAGATTTCTGGAAGATCAAATCAGGAAAATAACTGTAGAAATAATAGAGGTGCTTCGAAAAGAATTCAGAGAGAGCCAAAAAGAGATAAAGGATGCAATTAATGAAGTAAAGGCCTCAATTCAAAGCACAAACAACCGATTAGACCACATGGAGAACAGAATCTCGCTCTTAGAAGATGATCATTCCAAAAATGAACGCATAGTTTCTAATCTAGGAAAAAATATCCGACAGCAGGAATCTGATATTGAAGAAATATGGGCCCATCTTAAGAGAGCTAACCTAAGAATAATTGGAATAGAGGAGGGAAAAGAAAGTGAAACCAAAGGGATCAACAATCTCTTCAAGGAAGTAATAGCAGAAAATTTTCCAAACATAGAGCAAGAGGTTGATACACAGGTCCAGGAATCTTATAGAACTCCCTTTAGACAGGATCGGAGAAGAGGATCCCCACGCCACGTAATTGTCAAAATGACCAATGTGGAAGCCAAGCAGAGAATCTTAAAGGCAACAAAAACAAAGGGCCAACTGACATTCAGAGGCAAACCAATTAGAATCACTCGACTTCCCAAACCAAGTCATGAGAGCCAGAAGGGCTTGGAGTAACATATTCCAAACTCTGAAAGAAACAACTTCCAGCCAAAAATTTCCTACCCAGCAAAACTTTCTATCAAATTAGATGGAGAAATAAGACGCTTCCATGACAAACAGAAACTGAAGGAATTTATGTCTTCAAAACCAGCACTAGAGAAAATACTCAAAGAGATTAACTACAAAGAAGAAATAGGTAACACACACCAGAACCAGAGAAACAAGAGTTTCCATCCAACAGACAACTAAGATTGGTTATCTGTGGAGATTCATTATTTATTTTAGTCTTTTACCTATCTCTAAATTGTATTGTTTGCCTTTATTGTTGTTAATTTTTAGGATTTCTAGTTGGAATATTCATATACCTTCAGATATAGCATTTGGAAATATTTTATCCCATTCTATTAGTAACTGTTAACTCTGGTTACATTGTCTTTGGATATACATTTTTTTTTTTTTAGGGAGTTTGTATACTCTTCTGTTGCCTGTGCCATTGAAATCATATCCAAGAAATCACTGCCAATTTCAATGTTGTGAGGTTTTATGACCCAGATTTTCTCCTAAAAGTTTATAGTCTTAAGATTTATATTTAGGTCTTTTATCTATTTTGAGTTAATATTTGTATATGGGATTAGGTAAGGGTCCAACTTTATTCTTTTCCATGTAATTATTATGTTTCAACAATATTTAGTTAAAAGATTATTATTTCCACCACCAAAATATTCGTGGAAACCTTGTCAAAAATAACTTGACAATATAGGGAAGAATTTAGCTCTAGGCTTTTATTTAACTCCAATGGTTTATATATCTGCCTTTAGAATAGTACTACACTGTTTCAATTATTGTAGCTTTATATGGTTTGAAATCAGAAAATATATATCTTCTAGCTTTGTTCTTTTTCAAGATCGTTTTGGGTATCTAGAGTCCATTTTCCATATTAGGATAGATTTTTTTCCCTGAAAAATAAATATATAAATATATGATAGTTTCACCTAAAAAAAAAAAATAGAAAAAAAATATTCTCTGGTAAGAAAGAAAGTAAAAAGAAATATTGAAATATTATCTTTAAGTCATCAAAAGCTTGGTATCAGACAAATGAAACTGTTATGTGAGATTATAATTTTTAATTTTGGATAAATTGCTATAATACTAGATGTCAACCACTAAGCCAAGCATGGGAGGTAGGGAGGGGAGAGAATGGGGTGGGGATCAGGTGGGGTCTGACTGGGCGATGTGTGCATGTATGTCTACAAAAGTTTGTATCCCACTATGATGTATGAATACAGTGCACCAATAAAAAAAAAAAAATATCTTCACAAAGTAGAGCAAGACTTAATATCTAAATGAAAGGACAAAATGTGAATACACGTTTAATAACAACAAACTTTATTGAATTACAAATTTTAAAATTGGTCACTTAATTTAAAAGTGGGACTTTTTATTATTATTCTTAAGCTTGTTCTTTCAAAAATGTGCTTTATTTTTGAAATAACAAAAGGTTCAACTATGAAGTGATACAGTAGAGGTGGTTTGGTACCCATGGGCCAATCTTTAACTGAACAGCAAAATTATTTTCAGTAAAAAATAGTAAGAGGAGAGCATAAGAAAGCATAAAGCATGTACGGAGGTCCTTCTACAGGTATATGACAGAACAAATCTTCAACATGATATACTTTGCAATACTGCAAAAGCAACTGTATCAAGTAACCTAAGTAAAAGCCATTTTTTCTTATTCCTAACAGAACAAATGGTATACACTTAAAAAGTAAAACTTAATTGTCATATCTGTACTACAGAATGACTTGCTATACCCCACAATTTCATTTGGTTCAACAATCCCATCCACTATATAACAGAACAAGTAAGCAACTAAGACTCAGAACAAAATATCTGCTATCAACCTCCATAAAGAAAGACCATAGCTTTAATGATTTCTACAATCCTTATACTTAATCCTTGGTCAGTAAAGATTTCCAAATAAAATCAAGTAATGAACTGTTTACAATAGCTACAGTATATTAGGATGCAAACATTTTCTTCACACCAATTTCTTAGCATGTCTATGAGGGGGAATTTTGTTGTTGCTGTTTGCCTGTGAGGGAACTTATGAAAAGCTTACTAAACTCCAAGCGCTCTTCTGCAAAACTAAAATATGCTACCAAGTCAAACAATAAACAATAAAACCAAACTGATTGTTCAACAAAGTCATGTTTTCAAAAGCAAATCTATTAAAAACAAGTAATGTACAAGAAATTACAATAAATGATGAGCACAGTTAGGTGCAAAATAATATCTACTTAGCCAGGCTTTTAAACATAACAAAATCAATTCCATATGCTAGTTCAAGTATGTACAATTTAGATAAGCTGGTCAAGTATTATTTGAATACACATTATATCTGGTAAGCCTAAAATTATATTGCCTTTTCTCCTCCTTTAGTATTTGTAGGTACATGCCAATATGAAAAAAAGTAATTTCTATTTATGTACTAACAGATAATAACAGAATTTCTACTGTGTGGTTCAGACTGTAAAAAGGTTAAGGAATATTTTCTTTTAAAAAGAAAAAGATAAAAATAAATTGTCAAAAGTTTAATTGATAAAAGTTTAATATCAACTTACTTATAAAAATGGAAAAAATGTATTGAATGACATGTCATACAATTAGTGTATGGTCTCCCTACTGATCTCAACCACAGAAGGCATTTAAAGAAGGGATGTGAGGTCAAAAACAAAGAGCAACCCATGGGATGTATGTTGCTTTAAAAATTTGACTTGCAAGAAACCTAGGTGTTTGTCCTAGTTTTAAAGCTAATTACAAAATCCATTTTCTTCATGGTCCAGATTCAATTCTTCCCACTCAACAGAACTGTTAAAAAAAAAAAACAAAAACCTTTGTGAGACTTTTAATAAAAACAATGGAATATATGTACCCACTATTTAACATGCTATATACTCTGAGGCATTTTGGGAAATAATGTTTTTCACACAAAACAGTCACCTATCTTCGGGTATATTTTCAAAAATATATTAGGCCGGGTGTGGTGGCACATGCTTGTAATCCCAGCATTTGGGAGGCTGAGAAAGAATTGTGGTTTGCAAGGCCCTTTAGTGAGGCCCTTTGCAACTTAAAGTGAGACCCTGTTTCAAAATAAATAATAAAAAAATAGGGCTGGGGGGTGTAGCTCAGAGGTAGAATGCCCTGGGTTCCATTCCCAGTAACAGACACACACACAGAGCAAGCTTAGAATGAGTAGGAATATATAAGAACAAATATAAAACATTTTTAGTATCTTTTAACTAAGCACCTCTCTTCTTAATGTTAAAAGGTTAAAAAAGACAATTTCAATCCGTTTTCTACAATAAATTCAACTTTCTTAAATTGACTATGCACTATGGTACTACTACAAGGACTTGTAAACTGCCTGTATTCAAAATGAACTGCATCATACGTATTTATAATAATAAAAATAAGCCAGCATGCAAAGCAAATCTAAGAGAGATATCTGAACAAGCCAAGTTTTATGCAACAGGATTAAAATTAAATGGGGAGGGGGGGTGATGTCCCTCTCTTAAATTAATGTAAAACATTAATATCAGCTCAGAAGGTTAGGAAACACTGTTTCAAACAATGTAGACACCTTTTTTTAAGGGGGAGGGGTGGTACTGGAGATTGAACCCAGAAATGTTCTACCTCTGAGCTATATTCCCAGACCTTTTTATTTTTTTATTTTGAAGAAGGGTCTCACTAGGCTGGGCGTGGTGGTGCACACTTGTAATCCCCGTGTTTGGGAGGCGGAGACAGAAGAATCGCGCAGGTTCGAAGCCAGCCTCTCTGGCTTAAAAGACCCTGCTTCCAAGAAAAAAAAAAAAAAAATATATATATATATATATACACACACACACACACACATAAAATAGATCTGGGACTATAGCCCAGAGGTAGAAGGGTTTCCAGGAACCCCAGTACCAACAACAACAACAACAAAAAAAAAAAAAAAAAAAAGGGTCTCACTAAGTTGCTGAGGGCCTCACTAAATTGCTGAGGCTAGCCTCAACCTGTGATACTCCTGTCACATTCTCCCAAGTACTGGGATTATAGGCCTGTGCCACCACACACAGCCCATGAACACCCACCCGCCCACCCTACCTCCCTTCCTTTTTTTTTATTTATAGAATTGAACCCAGATATATTTTATCTCTGAACTATATCCCCAGCACTATTTTATTTTCTTATTTTGAAACAGCACCTCACTATGTTGTGAAAGGCCTCACTAAGTAGCTGAGGCTGGCCACAACCTGCAATCTTCTCTCATCTTGGCCTCCCAAGTACTGGGATTACAAGTGTACACTACCACTTTTAATAACAGTAGTCTTTCCAGTTCAGAACTAAATATTTTTATGTAATAAAACAGGTACTGGCCAGGTGTGGCAGTGCATACCTGTAATCCCAATACTTGGAGGGATGAGACAAGAGGATCCAGGTTCATGGCCAGCCTCAGCTACTCAGTAAAGACCTCATCAACTTAGTAAGACCCTGTTTTAAAATAAAGGATAAAAAATCAAACTGGTAGTGTAGCTTGGAGATAGAATACCCCTGGGTTCAATCCCCAGTACCAAAAATCAAAACAACAACAAAAACAGGTACTGGATCTCACTCTTAAATATTGTCCAGGGCCAAAGCCCCAAACTATTTTGTGAAACATATTTATCTGGCTTCAAATTCACTTTTAATTTTCAGAAAATACTTTAAACTTTAGGAATAATTTCAAGTAGCATTATTCGAGCCAGGCCTGGTGGTACACACTTGTAATCTGACACAGGAGGATCACAGGCTCACAGCCAGCCTCAGCTACTTAGTGAGGCCTTCTGCAACTTAGTGAGACCCTGTTTCAAAATAAAAGATAAAAAGCCTAGCATGGTTGCACACACTTGTATTCCCAGCATTTGGGAGGCTGAGACAGGAGGATAATGGTTGGCAGACAGCCTCATCTAGTGAGGCCCTCCAAAACTTAGTGAGACCCTGTTTCAAAATAAAGAATAAAATATAGGCCTGGAGGTGTGGCTCAGAGGGAGAATGACTCTGGGTTCCATCCCCAGTACCACAAAATTAATAAACAAACAAACAAACAACTGGCCTGTGTGAGTCCAATTCAAGAATACACAAGACAATATGGAGGCTTAATGAAAATGCCCACCAAACAATAGTGCTCCTCTGAAATTCCAAAAGTAAACAATAAAGTCATTTTTATTCAATTGCAGGTTTGAGACTAGTCTCAGCAACTGAGTGAGACCCTAAGCTCCTTGGTGAGACCCTATTTCAAAATAAAAAATAAAAAGGGCGGGGTGGGGGTGGGGGTTAGCTGGAAAGTAGAATGAATACCCTTGGGTCCATTTCCAGTTAAAACATAAAAAATGAAAAAGAAAAAAAGAAAGCCCTCTTGACTTCAACAGGCAAAAAAATTTCTGTAGAATCAAAATCAATTAAAACTAGTAATGATATTGCTGGATCATAGGGTAAGTTCTTTCCCAGTCTTCTGAGGATCCTCCATACTGTTTTTGAAAGTGGTTGCATTAATTTTCAATCCCACCAACAACGTTTTAGAGTTCCCACTTCTCCACATCCTTACCAGCATTTGTTGTTGTTTGTGTTTTGAATGATTGCCATTCTAGTTGGAGTTAGGTGAAACCTTAGGGTAGTTTTGATTTGCATCTCTCTGATTGCTAATGATGTTGAGCATTTTTTCATGCATTATTGGCCATCTGAATTTCTTCCTTCATGAAGTATCTAGTTCACTTGCCCATTTTTTAATTGAGCTACTTGTTTTCTATTTATTTATTTATTTATTTATTTATTTATTTATTTATTTATTTATTATTTTTTGGTGGTACTGGGGGTGGAACCCAGAGGTTTTCTGCCTCCAGGATATACTCTCAGACCTATTTTTTTTTAAATTTTATTTGGAAACAGGGTGTCACTAAGTTGCCGAGAGCCTCACTAAGGAGCTTGAGGCTGGCTTCGAACCTGTGCAATTTTCCTGTCTCAGCCTGCCAAGGGTTACTTGTTTTCTTAGTGCTCAGTTTCTGAAAGGAAACCAAACTACCAAACTAATGCATTCATATCTATGTTCATAGCTGCACAATTCACCATTGCCAAACCATGGACTAGCCAAGATGTCCATCAACAGATGAATGGATTACAAAACTATGGGATATGTACACAATGGAAATTTACTCAGCCATAAAAAGACACAGTTACGTCATTTACAGGGAAATGGATGGAAATGGAGGACATTATGCTAAGTGAGATTAGTCAGTCACAAAAAATAAGATTTTTGAGTATAACATAACATGAATCGAAGATGGCATCATACCTTCCATCTATTTCCACATTCATTGCAGACAACAAATGTTGTCATTGGTTCATCAGCACTTCGGGTTTGTACCTACAGCAAAAATCAAGCGAAAAAAATGTTATCTTTTGCAGTACAATAAAAAATCCAACTTAAGCAAGAACATCAAACACAAAGATACTCCAATAAAATGTCTAAGAGCCTAAAACAAATTCAAACAAGATACTGTCAAAGAACAAACACAAACTGGGTGTGGTGGCGTATGCTTGTAACCTAGTACTTGGGAGGATGTGATAGGATTGCAGGTTCAAAGCCAAGGCTAGCAACTTAGTGAGGCTCTCAACAACTTAGAGACCCTGTTTCCAAATAAAAAAATAAAATAGGGCTGGGGGAATAGCCCAGAGATAGAATGCCCTCGGGTTCCATCCCCAGTACGCTACACACACAAAAGACATACTTCTAATCTTCATTTTTCTAAATCTCTTTGTATTTGTCTTTTATGTATGATTTATGCCAGATAAGTGGGAAAATTCTCCAAAGTCACTTAAAATTGTACTTTTTATAAATAGCCAATGAAACCGGGCATGGTGGTGCACGCCTGTAATCCTAACATTCAGGAGGCTCTCTGCAACTTAGTGAGACCCTGTTTCAAAATAAAGAATAAAAAAAATAGGGCAGGGAGTATAGCTCAAAGGTTGAATGCCCTGGGTTCCACCCCCAGGCCCGCATAAATAAATAAATAAATAAATAAATAGCCAATAAATATCAAAAACATTCAGCAGTAAAAAACACAGAAATGAACTGGAAATGGTGAGGCAAGTCTGTAATCCCAGTACTTGATTTTTAAAAAATCCAGGTTTGGTATATGACTATAATCCTAGTACCTGGGAACTGAGACAGGATTGCAGGGTCGAGGACAGACTCAACAACATGGCAAGACTCTCAGGAACCTAGCAAGACTTTGTTTCAGAACATAAAATAAAAAAGAGCAGGGGGTACAGCTTGGAACGCCCCTGGGTTCAATCCCTAGTATCACCAAAAAAGAAAGAAAGGAAGGGAGGTAAGGAGGGACGATGGGCAGGCAGGTGGGCAAATTTAACCTTGTTAATATCTTCTTATAAATTGGCAAAGATGTAAAAACTTCATTCTGACTTATATAATTACATAACATTTCTTAAAGTTAAGCAATAATTTAAGAACATTAAGTACCCATTTCTCTGCAATCTAGAAAGTTGATCTATTGCTAATCTATTCTATAACAGTAATTAGAAGACCAAGATCTATGTACAAGGGTATTTGAAGAGCATAATTTTAAAACAGCATAAATACTGGAAATATCCAATGAGGAAATTTAATGAACCAAGTTACAGTAACCCATCCGATGGAATATTATACAGCCATTAAGATTTTACTAAGGGTTTTTTGTTTTGTTTGTTTTGATTGTGTGTACGTGTGTATAGTCTTGAGGATGGAACCCAGGAGCATTGTACCTCTGAGCTACACCCACAGCCCTTTTTTATTTTTTATTTTGAAACAGGGTCTAAGTTGCAGAGGGCCTAAGTAGCTGAAGCTGGCCAAGAACCCAGATCCTTCTGTCTCAGTCTCCCAAGTACTGGGATTACAAGTGTGTGCCACCATGCCCAGCTTTTACGAAAGTTAAAAAAAATTTTTTTTAAAGAAAAATGTTGAGCTGGGCATGGTGACATATGCTTGTAATTCCAGTACTTGAGAGTCTTGAGACAGGAGGATCACAGGTTTGAGGTAAGCCTCAGCAACTTAATGAGGCCTTCTGTAACTTAGTGAGACCCTATTTCAAAAGAATAAAGTATGACTATGGTATAGGTCAGAGGAAAAATGCTTTTGGGTTCCATCCCTAGTACTTCAAAAGAATTTAAAAAAGAAAGAAAATTCCATAATCCCAGTACTTGGTTGGGAGAATGAGAAAGAAGGATCACAGGTTCAAGGCCTGCCCTAAAAACTCAGTAAAACCCTGCTTCAAAATAATAAATAAAAAGGGCTTGTGGTGTGACTCGGAGACAAAATGCTTCTGGGTTCAATCTCCAGTCCATTAAGAAAGGAAAAAAAGGAGAATTCTTACATTAAAGCAGTTAAGTCAAGTGTATAGAATACTTTTTGCTGTATTACCTCCAATTTTACGTAGAAAAATTTTTCACAAAATATCACAAACACCAAAATATTAATTGTTCTCTCTAGATAGCAGGTTAATATATGAAGTTTTTTTTTGTGTGTGTGGTACTGGGGGTGGAACCCAGGGGCTTTTCTACCTCTGGGCTGTACTCCCAGACCTATTTTATACTTTATTGGAAACAGGGTCTCACTAAGTTGCTGAGAGCCACACTAAGTAGCAGAGGCCGGCTTTGAACCTGTGTGATCCTCCTGTCACAGCCTCCCAAGCACTGGGATTACAAGCATACACCACTACGCCCGACTCTAAAGACATGCTCTTTTTTTTGGGGGGGGTAGTACTGGGGTTCCTAGAAACCCTTCTACCTCTGGGCTACACTCCCAGACCTATTTTATACTTTTTATTTGGAAACAGGACCTCTCTTAAGCCAGCGCGGCTGGCTTCGAACCTGCAAGATCCTCCTGTCTCTGCTCCCAAGTGCAGGGATTACAAACGTGTGCCACCACACCCAGCTTAAATACATGATTTTTAAACAAAATTATTGTTCATGAGCTGAGGGTGTTCCTCAGGTAGGGTACATACTTGGTACATAAAACCAAAAGAATGAAGCAGCATTTCAAAGAGCTATCTGTAAACACAAGTGCATAGCAGCATTACTCATGACAGCCAAAGGATAGAAACAACTCAATTGTCTATCAATATATTAACAGATAAAACAAAATGTGGTATATACATATGATGAAATATTATTCAGTCTTAAAAAAAAAAAACCTTTTTTTGTGATACTGAGGATAGAATCCAGGGACTTTCTACCTCTGGGCTACACCCCTATTTTATATTTTATTTGGAAACAGTATCTCACTAAATTGCCGAGAGCCTCACTAAGTAGCTGAGGCTGGCTTCGAACATATGCGATCCTCTTGTCTCAGCCTGCCAAGTACTGGGATTACAAGCGTGTGCCACCATGCCCAGCTGGTATATGTAGATTTTACCATAACTAAAATATTTCTTAAAAAATTGAAGAGCCAAGCCGGGCATGGTGGTACATGCTTGTAATCTCAGCATTTGGGAGGCTGAGACAGGAGGATCACAGTTCATGAACAGCCTCATCTACTTAGTGAGGCCCTTTGCAACTTAAAGTGAGACCTTGTTTCAAAATAAAGAATAAAAAAATAGGGCTGGGGGCATAGCTCAGAGGTAGAATGCCCCTGGGTTCCATCCCCTGTACCACAATAAAATAAAATAAAATAAAATAAATAAACTGAAGAGGCAGCCAGGTAATCCCAATATTTGGGAGGCTAAGACAGGAACAGGAAGATTGCAGGCGCGAGGACAGCTTCAGCCAAGTAGAGAGACTCTCATCAACCTAATGGCACCTTGTTTCTAAATAAGAATAAAATTGGGCTGAGGAGATAGCTTGAAGTAGAATGTTTCTGGCGTATCAATCCCCAGCACTACAAAAAGTAAATAAATAATTGAAGAAGCTAGGTATAGGGGCACAAGCTTATAGTCCCAGATACATAGGAGACTGAGGCAAGAGGATTGCTTTAGGCCAGGAGTTAGAATCCAGCCTGAACAACATAGCAATACTGTGTCCAATAATAATAATTTTTATCTATCCAAGATTATAGATTTGTGAAGTTTTCCACTGAGAACAATTACAGAAACTAGAGCCGGGCCTGGTGGCTCACGCTTGTAATCCCAGCATTCAGGAGGCTAAGACTGGAAGATCGCAGTTCGCGGACAGCCTCAGCAACTTAGTGAGGCCCTCTGCAACTCAGTGAGACCCGGTTTCAAAATAAAGAATAAAAAATAGGGCAGGGAGTGTAGCTCGGAGGTTGAATGCCCCTGGGTTCCATCCACAGACCCACAAAAAAAAAAAAAAATTACAGAAACTAAATGTCTCAAAGACAGAAAGGTATTTCTCTAAACTATATAAATTCATTTAGCAAATGAAATTAAAACAGTGATAATATTTTCAGACATACAACTAAAAAACCTGCAGCATTCAAGAAAAGGTCAATCATATAATATTATTAATGTAAAAGTCACTAATATATTACAAAAAGGAATAAATTTCACATAAAAGCCTAAGCCTAATGCCACCCAAATGCCATGTGAGAGAGAGTAAAAAAGTTTCCTTACATTATACAGTCCTGCAAACTAAAAATAATTATGGCCCATTTACATCAGAACCAGTAATCAACTCCTAACAAGTATTAGAAAACAGCATGGTCATTTTCTTTTCTTTTTGTGATACTATGGATGAAACCAAGGGGCATTCCACCTCCAAAATACACCCCAGTCCTATTTTATATTCTTTTATTTTGAAACAGAATTCGCTAAGTTGCAGAGGTCTCGGTATGTAGCTGAGGCTGGCTAGGAACCTGCATTCTCCTGTCTCAGCCTCCCAAGTACTGGGATTACAAGCATGCACCATCACACCTGGCTTGGTCATTTTACTATATTACATATTTTATCATTTTGATTTAATTGATATGGCCTTTATAGCAACTATTTCAATGAACTATATCAACTTGTTTTTAATTAATTAAAATCAGTATTAAAAAACCATTATTTCACTTGACAGATCACATTTCCTCTTGAAAAATATAAAAGTACTTGGTAATTATCTTTACTACTTGTTTTTCAACAGGAGTTGCAAGCATTCTTAATACAGAAATAGGAATCCGTATCACAAACCTGGGTGTAAGTGCAATTCTTCTTTTTACATTTGCCACATGTGAACAAGTCAGTCTGGGTTCCACCTGTCTTGGCCATCTGATGCTCTCTGATAGCTTCTTTGGTCAAGTTTTTCCGCATCTCTTTGAGCTCATCACTTGCCATTTCCTATGATGGAGGTGACAATATCATTCAGTTACAGACACCTTCTCTATATATTCTATGTTGAATGCCTTTATGTTCAATTAGCTTAATAATAACTTTCTACCTCTGGGCTAAACCCCAGCCCTATTTTATATTTTATTTGGAAGCAGGGACTCACTAAGTTGCTGAGAGCCTCACTAAGTAACTGAGGCTGGCTTTGAACCTGCGAGATCCTCCTGTCTCTGCCTGCCAAGTACTGGGACTACAAGCATGCGTAACCATACATGGCTGGCTTTTAAAATTTTGAAAGTATAAAATTAACATTTTTTTCTGAGAGCACTTAAAAGTGTTTGCTTCCTTTTAAATTTTCTTCAAATACTGATAGGCTTGTATGTAAAAACTGGATTTAAAAAAGTATTATTTAAATGCTATAAGCAATGTACCCCTGTAGCAAAGAAAACCTCTAGTATCCAGATGGTGGTCTCTATAAATACCTCTGCCCACTGCCCCAGAAAGAAGTCAGGAACCTTTAAGAAAGGTTTGATTCCAGTTCTGAGGTAAAAAATTGTGCAAGGACATGCCAGGGTCATGTTTTTGTGCCAGAAAGCACAGAAGCTCCCAGACACTACCATGGTTGGTCAAATGAAAATAGGAATGAACTTGAAGGAGTGCATATTGGACAAAAATAGGATAATTTCTTCAGCCATCAAACTAAATTATTGTATACTGCTGGGCGTGGTGATGCACACTTGTAATCTCAGCATGTGGAAGGCTGAGATTAAAGGATAGTAGTTCAAGGACAGCCCCAACTACTTAGTGAGGCCCTTTGCAACTCAGTGTAAGACCCTGTTTCAAAATAAAGAATAAAAAAAGGGCTGGGGGTGTAGCCCTATATTTTAGGTAGAATGCCCTTGGTTCATTCCAGCACTGCAAAAAAATTAAAAAATTATTGTACAGAACCAATCCCCACGAGTCAAATAAAACACAAGTCTATGGCAATACTTTAGAAAAGACACATACATGTAAAAAAGCCTAGAATTTAATAGGGCACCAACTACTCATACTGATAATTGATAAAAGAAATAAAGTTATCCTGCCTTTCCTACCCAAACCAACAAGGTCATCAAAAGCTTGAGTTTATAAGAGAAAGTACTTCTTCCCTTATAAAAGAGACCACTGGGTGTGGTGGTGCATGCTTATAATCCCAGCATTTGGGAGGTGGAGACAGGAGGATATTGCAGGCTCAAAGCCAGCCTTAAGTATACAGTGAGGCCCTTTGCAACTCAGTGAGACCCTGTTTCAAATTAAATAAAAAATAGGCCTAGGGGTGTCACTCGGAAGTAGAATGCTCCTCGGTTCTATCCCCAGTACTGAAAAAGAAAAAAAAAAGAAAAGAAAGAAAGAAAAATAAGAGACCTAGCTAATAATGCAAAAACAATGACAGAATCATATAAAGTTTTTTTAGTGTGTGCATAATACTGGGAATTGAATCAAGGAGCATTCTACCTGAGTTACAGCTACAGTTTTTCCCATTTTTTGTTCGGAAACAAGGTCTTGCTAGGTTGCTGAGAGTCTTACTTTGTTGCTAAGGCTGTCCTCAAACCTCTACTCCTTCTGTCTCAGCCTCTCAAGTACAGCATGCCTGGCTATCAATAATTCTTTGGCAGTGGTTATCCTACTGAAATAACCAATTCAGGCAGGGACTGTCAGTGGATGAACTCATTAGAAGGTCTTTGAAAGCCAGGCATGGTGGTACTTAACTGTCATTCCAGTACTTGGGAGGCTAAGACAAGAGTATTATAGGTTCAAGGGGAGCCTCAACAACATAGTGAAACTCAGTGATCTATCAAGATCCTGTTATGAAACAAAAAATAAAAGTCTGGGGGTATAACTCATGGAGAGAATGCCCCGGGTTCAAGTGCAATCCCTGGTGTAACACACACATACACACACACACACACACACACACACACGAAGGTCAATGGAGAATTTTAAATGAACCAATCACTGTTACTATCCAACCCACTGACAGGTACCTCCTGATGTGATGCAACTAAAGTGAAAAGCATCACTTACTAAGTATCTATACAGAAAACCCACTGGACTTGAATGCAGTCAAGCCTATAGAACTAATTCCAGTGTATAGAAAATAGAAGGGACAGAAAAAAAAATCATATAGCAAGAGAAATAGACAAACACACTCACACACACTGTGAATAGAGAACAAAGTCCTAATGTGGTATAATACAGAACTGGCAATGTCATAAAGAGAAAATAAGCAAGGGAGTGGTGATTTAAGGGACAGCAGAGACTGTTTTAGATTATGAAACAAGAGACCAAATTTAAGTTAATGTGTACAAGTTAGATCCTTACTCAAAGAAAACACATAATCAGGAAAATATGAACTAGACATTATGTAGTATCAAGGAATTATTGTTAGTTTTGTTGGATGTAGAGATGACAATGTAGTTATATTTAAAAAAATTAAGCTGGGATGTACCTCAATGGTAAAGTGTTTGCTTTGCAAGCTCAATGTTTTGGGTTTGACCCCCAACAGTCCCCCCACAAAATCTATTTTTTAATGATATCTCCAAAATATATAAAGGTAAAGGATATGTATGAAATTTGTTTGAAATATACTTAAGAAAGGAAAAAAGAAAAAAAAAGATTAAAAAGGGTGAGAAATTTTCAAAAATACTTGAAGTTCGGGGTGATGGACTCAGAGGACCTTATTATACTATATTCTTTGCTTTGTGAAGCTTTAAATTACATTAATAGGATTTCCCCCCATACTACAGGCCAAATCCAGGGCCTCATACATGATAGAAAGTGCTCTGTCACAGAGCTACACCTCCATTCTCTCTTTTTTCTTTGAGACAAGATCTAGCTAAGTTGCCCAGGCTGGCCTGAAACTTGCTATCCTTCTGCCTCAGCCTCCTGAGTAACTAGGATTGCAGGCATGCACCACTGTACATAGTTCAATAAGATTTTAAAAATAATTGCTAAATATAGCAATTTTTATAAGCTCTGTAGAAAGACAAATTCACTCTCTTGGGTGCTTATTAAAATACACTGTAAAGCCAGGTGTGTTGGCGTATGTTTTTAATCAGTACTTGGGAGGCTGAGACAGGAGGATCACAGGTTCAAGGACAGCCGCAGCAACTTAACGAGGTACTCTGCAATTTAGTAAGACCCTATTTCAAAATCAAAGAATAAAATAGGAGCCAGGCATAATGGCACACGCTTGTAAACCCTGCATTTAGGAGGCTGAGACCCGTGGACAGCCTCAACTACTCAGTGAGGCCCTTTGCAAGTCAGTGAGACCCGGTTTCAAAATAAAAAATAAATAGGGCAGAGGGAGGGTGTAGCTCAGAGGAAGAATTTCCCTGGGTTAAATAGCAACTGTTATAAATTTCATTTTTTCCATTATTCCCTATATAAACTTAAGAGGAAAAAAAATCAGTAAGATGTGACCAATTTTATAGTGTTTCACCATGAAAAAATGCTTAGAGGGTACAAAAATTATGTGCAATCAAAGATTCATGATTCTTTATGAATTCACAGAAAGTAAAATATGTTTTTGATTTTAGATGATTTAATGTATCATTCAAAGAGAACATCACAAAGATAATGAAGTGTCAAAGTATTAATGCCAATAGATTTAATAATCTAATTATAACATCCAAATCATTAACAATTTTAATTACTACAATTAATAAATTTATCTGGTATATTAAAACAGCCAATAATTTATTATGTATGCAATATCTAGATAGTACTTTGTGATTTTAACAGGATTTACACTTGATATCATGCAATCACACCACAGAAACTTTACATACAGATACACTCACCTCTGCTGTCATCCTAGAAAATAAGTCAGGAGGAATATTCCCACAAAGTACATTTTTCCTTAAATTTGGATTCTTTGCATCCTTAAGATTTGCTATCCTGCTTCTTACTCGATTTTTGTATTTCATGTCCGTATTCCTTATTTCTTGATATATAGGTACTTGGCCATTAAAGAAAAAAAGTTAAATCATAAAGGTAAGACCACTGTTTTCCCATTCTGCAAAATAAGGTCTCTTATAATTTCTAAGGAGTTCATAAAGTGTTTCCTATTTCAATCAAGAAGGAACTGTTTCTGACTCAATCCATAGTTGGCTAATAATAGCATTAGTATTTTTACTTTACGTTTAATGACAGTAGCATGCAAATCAATAGTGTTTCAAAAATGAACTTGGGGAGACTTCTGCGAAGACGACGACGAGAAAAGTGGTGTTTATGAGTCCCGCTAACAATCGATCTCTATTACCACAAAATCAGCACTTTTCATAGCCAGAAAACAGAATCAGCAGAGAAAGAAAAACTGTAAATACAAGGGACAGAGAAAAAGAGGGCTGGAAGAACAAGCAGACACCAGAAAAGAAACCATCCTGCAGTGCTGCGGCGCAGACCCATGCCGGCACCATCTTCCCTCACAGCACCAGGCTCCAGAGAGGAGAGGGACTCAAAATGGAGCTCAAAATCAGAGAGGAGATACGCCACCTTCACGGCCGAGGACACAGCAGCAGCGCCATACTGCTAGCAGCAGCGGCGAGTACACCGTACAGCTCCAGATCAGCGCACTCAACAAGCCACCAGGCTCCAGAGAGGAGGGGTGGACAGCGAGCTGAGGTGAGCAGCTGCGGAACGACCGGGAGGAATTCAGCAGTTTTCTCAGTGCAAGGAGCGTCTAAAGCTCCCAGGGGCCGGGCTCAGCACACCCTGCAGGGACTCAGAGTAGAGCTCAAAACCAGAGAAGAAATAGCAAGTTCACCAAGTGCAATACGGCTCCATCAGCTCACTCAACAACCGTGAGTCAAATTGTGGCCCCTAGAAGAGAAATACTAGTACTGCACTCCCAGGGAATTGCGCAGATAGTCTCCCTGGGTCAGAGATTTCTGCAGTCCAACCCAGTGGGAAAGTGGTGGTGGCAGAATTATCACACCATAGTTGCAGCTCCCTGTGGGAGAACGCCCAGCCTGGCACCCCTATGGTCTGAAGCAGCCTCAATTGACTCCCTGGGTCTGAGACTTTGCAATACAACCCAGTAAAGGAGTAGTGGTGACTGATATACCACAGACTCGAGATCCAGAGCACCTATAGTGAAGTTGTAGTGACACAGGGAAGAAACCAGAGAAGGCACAAACTTCCGAAATCATGGTAAAGAGAAATAACAACAGAGCAATGAATGCCCACAATACCACAATATCAGTGTGGCAGACTGGAAAAATACTAAGCCCACCTCCTGGAGGCCTACGTGACCTTTCGAGAAGCGATATCGATCAACTATAACTGGAAGGAGCCTGCAGCTGTAACCATAGGAATTTTTACAACACTGTTACCTCCTCCCCTTCTCACTTACTTCCTTCTTTTACTCTCCATATAAACTACTGCTTATCACTGAAATAAACAGACCTTGATAGGAATTATCTACTTGGTCTCGTCTCTCTTTCTCGCCCATTTTTATTTGCAGATTGGGGTCCTCCTCGCCCCCCGAATTACTTGTCCCGCGGGACGGGACACGTGGCGCCCAACGTGGACTCGAGGAACGGACCCCCATCGAACGACCCCTCATCAGATGAACGCAGCTGCGCCCCATTCTCGTGGAAGACGGCCTCATCGCTCGTGGGACCGATATCTTCCTGGTAAGTCTTTTCGGTCGTTCCATTTATCAAAATGGGCCATACTTTGTCTAAAGAAGCAGTCTCTATCAGAGACTTAAAGTGTTCTCTCAGAGAAAGAGGGATAAGAGTTAAGAAAAAGGATACCATGCCACATGAGCATTAGAAAAAAAATGTTGAATGTTGTTAACAGTTTTTATACAGAGATAAGTCATTTTGGATGATGACTTAAAATTTTATGAAAAATGTTCAGCACTTAAACGTGCTTAGTGTGAAATTTAAATGTTTTTATGTTTTACCTGCTTTGTGGATGCAAAATATTTCTGAGTGGTAGTTTTCTGACAGGTATACCATGTCTTCTTATCTTGTTTCAAAATAAATATTTCTGATTTTGTAAAATGAAATATAAAATATGTCTCAGATCTTAAATTTTCATGCAAGTTTTTACTGTTAGAATGGTTAAGATGTATATAGGAGAAAATGTTAAAGTCTCTTCTATACCCACTTTTTTGTTGTTTCCTTGACTAGTAATAGTAGTAGATACTTCTTTTAAAAATGTTCTCTTAAGATCCTAATTCTTGGAGATTATAAAATACTGACAAGTATATTGTTTAGATTTTTTTAAAGAAACTTGAATTCAAGAATCAGTATGGGTAAACAATGGAAGTTTAAAAATGCTTCATAGAACATCCAGGATTTACACTAGAAGGTTCTCATGACAGCTACTGTAGAGGGGAGTGGAACATTTTACTGCAGAGAACAGTTTGAGAATAAAACTATAAAAAACTATATTTTTGTTATATTTTCTAATAGAGAGTATTGTTATGTTCTCCTAACCTCTGTTGACTACTTTGTAAGTGATACCCATTTAAAACATTGAAAATTTAAATGAGAATTTTACAAAGTAAATAATGATTGATCTATTTTCGTCTTATTATGTAAATCCTCATTTCCTCTCCTTTGCTCTGTGTTCCACTTCGGTTTGGTTATATGGCTATTAAGTTGAATTTGGTCTGAATTGTCTAAGTTTTACATTTAATTATACCTATCTCAATACATAAGGATAAAAAAAAAAAGTGTTAGAGTTTTTAAAATATGGTTTCCTGGATAATTAAGCTCCAAGGCAGGTAGGTAATTTAGTCCAGTTGTTAGCCAGGGTGGGGAGTCGTTTCAGGCCAGCCCTGAGCCATCTCTTTACTCAGCCTGCAGAGGTGTTTACTACGGTCTTAGTCACACCAGAAAATTCAGCTCCTCTGATAACAAAAAGTTTTTTTTCTTTTACTGGTTGCACTAGAGTTATTACTCAAAGATATTTTATCTCAATTAGTCTTAGCTAAAATGGTTACTTCAGAAAAGTTGTCCAACTAGACTCCTGTGAGAAGTGATTAAATAAAGTTATTTTCTTTGACAAAAATCAATCTTTTAAGACACTAGGGATGCTTTTATGATGTCGTGAATTTCTGTGGTAATTTACAACAGTTTTAAGGTATGTGGTCAAATAGGATATACCTTGTCTTTAATATTACTCCTTTTGCAAAATTAAGGTTTTAAGGTGCTAATGATATCTATCTAATGTCTTAATTTTCCATATAATTTATAGTTCATTTATTAAAAATGCTAAATGCAATGCTTTAAAATGCTATTAACTTCATGAGGCTTAAAGTAACACTTAAGTCTTTTAAATGGTTTTTTTGATTACTGGTATGTGAACAACATTAAATGTATACTCTTTTTGGGTTTGCTTATATGTAACAACAAAAGACAGATTTAGAGAGACTATAGATGTATTTATTTATATGTTGGTAAATACAGAGAAAGGAGGTTTTGTGAGACCAAGAAAGCATGTTGTGAGGTTTGTCCTAAGGTTGTCCCTAAGGAAAACAAAGGACCATATGAAAAGTTAGAGGGTTAAAGCAAGGTATAAAGCATGGATGGAATTTGTTTGGTTGTAAGTTTTATCCCAAGATTGTCTAAAAGTAAGAAACAGGATAAAACAAGAAGGTTAAAGCACGTTGCAGAAGGTGTGTGATAAGTTGCAAAACAGTGTTTGTGATATGTTTTGGGTATGTGATGAAGATGGATTATTAAAAGGAAATACTAACGTTCACCAGCAGGGATATACTATGGATATAAAGGCTAGAGGATTACTTTTTGCCATAAAATTGGGAGCCTCAGTTCATGGAAACTTTTCCTTTAAAACTTGTGTGTTTAGAGTTAAGTAAATTTAATGCATGAAGCTGAGGTGGCTAACAAGTTTAAGAACTGTTTAGAAATGCTGTTGCTTCAGGTTCTTAAATCACTCAGCACTCCAACTTCTAATCAAAATTTGGAGACTTACCAGAGTTTGTCTGAATTCACACTACGAAAAAGCTTTAGATCCTTTCCATCTAATTGTGCAAAAATTTATCATTTACAAGGTTAATAATAACCAGATCCAAATCTCCACAGTTCTTACTATCCACATGTAGACAATTCCCTTGTGTGTAAGGTTCACTCTAGAATTTTATGGGAAGTCACTCTATTTTATTACTTTTAGTCATGTGAAGATTAAAGTTATTTTGTAATAATTTGGTGTGCTGATGAAAAGCTTGGCTTCACCTTTGAGCAAGGAGCTTAGCATTTATAAAATTACAGTTTATTAATTAATGACTCCGAATTGCCTTCCCTACTAGATTTGGTTTTTCTCCCCTCCCTTTGATTAGGGACTGAGGTTGAGTGGGTGAGTGTATATGTGATTTGGCCATGTGTATTATGATATTTTGTTGTTTTATTGTTATATTATTTAAATTTGTTTATTTTCATTTTAGTAGATGGAATTTGTATTTTGAGCTCTCAAAATAGTTACTACCACCCTAGCATTAGTGGCATATATTGTTCCTTTTGGACCCAAATCATTATGTATAACTCTGAAAAACCTTCCCTTGAAAAGGCACAAGAAGCTCATGCCCTTCACCATCTTAATGCTAATACTCTACGTCTAAAATTCGCCATCACTAGAGAACAAGCACGACAAATTGTTAAAAATTGCAAGGGATGTTTAACATTTTTACCTGAACCACATTTAGGCATCAACCCTCAGGGACTAATACCTGGGGAATATTGGCAAATGGATGTTACACATTATCCGCCCTTTGGAAAATTAAAATACATACATGTATCCATAGATACTTTTAGTGGCTTTCTTTGTGCCAACTTACAAACAGGAGAAGCAACAAAACATATAATTAATCATGTTCTTTCCTGCCTAGCTTATATTCCTCTCCCAAAAACTATTAAGACAGATAACGGACCTGGATATACTAGTCAAAAATTCAAACAATTTTGTGCCCAAATGAACATTAAACATATAACAGGTATTCCTTATAACCCACAAGGACAAGGCATTGTCGAACGTGCTCATCAAACCTTAAAAAATATGATTTATAAACTCCGCACCGGACATCAATCCATTTATATTGCCAATACAAATCCTAAACTATTATTAAATCATGCACTTTTTGTATTAAATTTTTTAACAGTAGACCAAAATAATAAATCGGCAGCAGATCGCTTTTAGCATCCTACCACTTCACAAACTTATGCACAAGCCTTATGGAAGGACCCTCTGTCACACAATTGGCAGGGACCCGATCCTGTGCTAATCTGGGGCAAAGGATATGCATGCATATATGACTCTAAAAATCAAAATGCCCAATGGCTCGCGGAAAGATTAATAAAACCATATAATTCGTCCAGGGACAACCATCCCTGAGAATTTCTGCATTTCCTCTCTTTTAGATAAAAAGAAAACGATGCCTCCTGCACAATGGCTGATAATTGTTATTCAGGTATGTATACCTCCTATTTTAGCAACATCTCCCCACCAAATATTTAATTATACATGGACTATTATCAATGAGTCAGGAGATATTGCTCTTGCCTCCTCCAGCATTGGTCCCTCTCCCTCTTGGAATCCATTAGAAGTGGACTTATGTAAACTAGTCCTCGGAGGCCATCCCGACTGGGGAACACCCAGCACTTTTTACCCTTATCATCTGCCCCCGAATTACAGGATAGTACCACCGATCTTGGGTGTAGTAATGCCTGAAGGAGAGCTACCCTTGCTGTTCTCCGTGATGGAATATATATATGTCCTGGACCCACCCACAGAGATCGTACTCTAAATCATAAATGCGGGTTCCAGGAAGCTTATTTTTGTGCCTCCTGGGGATGTGAGACTACTGGAGATACATACTGGAATCCTAGCTCCTCCTGGGACCTCATAACCGTTAAAAGAAAATATCCCCCTAAAAATGTTTATTCTGCTGATGAACAGCCCTTAAACTCTGAATGCTCCTCGGATAGCGCCCGCCATGGCTGGTGTAACCCCTTGCTTATTACATTTACATCAGCAGGAAAAAATTTTAATTGGGCTTCCCCCCGGGGAGCAGAATGGGGCCTTCGATTATATAAGGACAATAAAGATTTTGGCCTCACTTTTAAAATAAAACTTATTAAAGAAATTCCTCGTACACGACCTATCGCCATAGGACCTAATACTGCCTTACATCCATACCCTGATAAACCTAATAAAAATAAAAAGATGCCTCTTTTATCTACCATATCTCCTGAGGTCACTCCTATTTTCCAGCCAACCCTGCCCCAAGGATCCCCATCTTCTGCTCTTTTAATTATAGAAATGGTTAATGCCTCCATTCGAACTCTACATCAGTCCAATCTCTCCCAATTTACTACATGCTGGGTCTGCTATTCCTCCCAGCCACCCTTTTATGAAGGATTTGCCCTTTTCGGAACCCCTAATAAAACCTCCAATGCTGATGATCTCAGATGGGCCCCTAGACAACAAGGTATCACATTAAGCAGGGTGACTGGAATAGGCACATGCCTCCTAGGACCCAATATGCTCCCTCCAAAAGAATTAGTACCTATATGTAATGATACTATAATTGTAGAGACCAATTATACTTATTATACTACTCCTACAGGAACCTTTTTAGCCTGTACCAGTGGATTGACCACATATATTGTTTCTGCTACCTTCTTAGCCCATAAAGAATATTGTATCATAATACAATCGCTCCCCAAACTTACTATACATCAACCTGAGGATCTCTTAGGATTCTGGGAAAAAGGCACCCTGTTACCCAGACATAAAAGAGAACCCCTTACCGCTATAACCTTAGCAGTGGTTCTCGGCCTAGGGGCTGCCGGAGCAGGAACAGGCATTGCCTCACTCATTACCTCTCAACAACAATATGCTCAACTCAGCCTAGCTATCGATAAAGACATCCAAGAATTACAAAAAGGGCTAGAAAATCTTAAAGATTCCCTCGTCTCTTTATCTGAAGTAGTGCTACAAAACAGACGAGGCTTAGATTTACTTTTTTTACAAGAAGGAGGGCTTTGCGCTGCTCTTAAAGAAGAATGCTGTTTCTATGCAGATAAAACAGGTTTAGTTCAAGATAGCATCGAAAAGGTTAAAGAAAGCCTAGAAAAAAGAAAAAGAGAACGCGAAAAACAAGAATCTTGGTACCAAAACTGGTTTTCTTCCTCTCATTGGCTTTCTACCTTGCTGCCCAGTCTTCTAGGTCCCCTCATGAGTATTTTTTTACTTTTATCATTTGGACCCTGGGCCTTCAATCGTCTAACACGCTTTGTCAAGTCACAGGTTGATTCCGCCTTCAAAAACACCGTCTCCGTGCATTATCACCAAATAGCCACCAAAGAAGACGATCATACCTCGATCCCGGTCACGACTCACGGCCTACAATTTTCAAAACTTACCTCTGCCAGATCGCCCTTCTGGTCACGATGGGCTCACAATATAAAAACTGGAGGCCATAAGCTGTAAAGTTGCCAATGACGGGATTTTTGTGGTACCAAGGATCAGAGGCATGTCGCTAGGTGCTACAGAGTTACCCAATGACGGGAATAGAATGAGGCCGAGATCCAGAGTCCCACCGTTTATGGTGCTGGAATCGGGGGCACCTCATTTAGCCTAAGACAGGGGCTCTGTCACTAGTCGACACTGACCTTGGAGGCATACCACATAGCCTAAGACAGGCGCTTTACCGACCTCCCTTTCCCACCTTTCATTAATGAAAAAACTAAGGGGGAAATGTGGCAGACTGGAAAAATACTAAGCCCACCTCCTGGAGGCCTACGTGACCTTTCGAGAAGCGATATCGATCAACTATAACTGGAAGGAGCCTGCAGCTGTAACCATAGGAATTTTTACAACACTGTTACCTCCTCCCCTTCTCACTTACTTCCTTCTTTTACTCTCCATATAAACTACTGCTTATCACTGAAATAAACAGACCTTGATAGGAATTATCTACTTGGTCTCGTCTCTCTTTCTCGCCCATTTTTATTTGCAGATTGGGGTCCTCCTCGCCCCCCGAATTACTTGTCCCGCGGGACGGGACATATCAGAACCTCATAAAACAGAAATGTAGAGATCTCTAGAAGATCAAATCAGGAAAATAACTGTAGAAATAATAGAGGACTTTTGAAAAGAATTCTGAGAGACTCTAAAGGAGATAAAGGATGCAATCACTGAGTAAACGCCTCAATTCAAAGGATAAACAACTGATTAGACCACACGGAGAATAGAATCTTGCTCCTAGAAGATGATCACTCCAAAAATGAACACATAGTCTCTAATTTAGAAAAAAAAAAATCTGGCAGCAGCAATTTGACATTGAAGAAATATGGGCCCATTTTAAGAGAGCTAACCTAAGAATAATTGGAATAGAGGAGGGAAAAGAAGGTGACACCAAAGGGATCAATAATCTCTTCAAGGATGTGATAGCAGAAAATTTTCCAAACACAGAGCAAGAGGTCAATACTCAGGTCCAATAAACTTATAGAACTCCCTTTAGACAGGATCAGAAAGAGGATCCCCATGACACATAATTGTCAAAATGACTAATGTGGAAGCCAAGGAGAGACTCTTAAAGGCAATAAAACAAAAGGCCAAGGAACATTGAGAGGCAGACGAATTAGAATCACTCCAGACTTCCCAAACCAAGTCATGAAAGCCAGAAGGGCTTGGAGTAACATATTCCAAACTCTGAAAGAAAACAACTTCCAGCCAAAAATTTCCTACCCAGCAAAACTATCTATCAAATTAGATGGGGAAATAAGAAGCTTCCATGACAAACAGAAACTGAAGAAATTTATGTCTTCAAAACCAGCGCTACAAAATATTCAAGGAGATTAACTGCAAAGAAGAAATAGGTAATACACGCCAGAACCAAACAAACAAGATTCCCCATCCAGCAGACAACGAAGCAAAGAAGAATAAACATTCTCAACAGAAATAAAATCTTAACATGTTAGAAATTAAAAATTATCTCTCTATAATCACAATGAATGTAAATGGCCTCAACTCCCCAATAAAAAGACATAAAATGGCAAAACGGATGAAAAACCAGAATCCATCCATCTGCTGCTTGCAAGAAACACACTTTACAAGTAAAGATAGAAACAAACTCAAGGTAAAGGGCTGGAGCAAGGTAATACATGCTAATGGAACTCGAAGACAAGCAGGAATAGCAACTATGATATCAGACAAATTAGATTTCAAACCCAAACTTATTAGAAGAGACAAAGAAGGTTGTATTTTACTGGTAAAAGGAATAATACAGCAAGAGGAAATAACAATAATCAACATCTATGCCCCAAACATAGGGGCAGCTACTTTCATAAATCAAACTCTTTGTGACATGAAGTCACACATAAATCCCAATACAATAATACTGGGAGAATTCAACACACCTCTCAACACTAGACCAGTCTTCCAGACAAAGGGTCAGTAAAGATGCCTCAGAACTAAAGAACACCATTAACCAAATGGACCTGTTGGACTCATATAGAGTATTTCACCCAACTACAGTAGAGTTTACATTTTTCTCAGCTGCTCACAGAACCTTCTCCAAAAGAGATCACATCCTGGGACACAAAATGAGCACTAGCAAATTTAAAAAATGTTTCATACTTCCCTGTGTCATTTCAGACCATAATGGAATAAAACTAGAAATCAACTATAAGAAGACCCAGAGAAACAACATAAACATGTGGAGACTGAACACCACACTTCTGAATAAAGAATGGATCATAGAAGATGTAAGAGGTGAAATCAAGAAATTTCTAGAAACAAATGAAAATAAAGATACAAAATATCAAGACCTCTGGGACACTTTGAAGGCAGTATTAAAAAGAAAATTTATAGCACTGAGTGCTCACATAAGAAAAAAATCTTCAAATAAATAACCTAACAACACACCTCAAAGCCCTTGAAAGGCAGGAACAATTGAACCCCAAAGCCAGAAGAAGACAGGAAATTATTAAAATGAGAGCAGAAATTAACGAAATAGAGAATAAAAAAATACAGAAAATCAACAAAACCAAAAGCTGGTTTCTTGAAAAAATTAACAAGATAGATAAACAACTAGCCAACCTAACTAAAAAAGAGAGAGAATCAACCCAAATTATGAAGATAAGAGTGAAAAAGAACATTACTACTGATTTTCTACTGACAGTGTAGAAATCCAGAGGATTATCAGAAACTACTTTGAAAAACTATACTCCAACAAAATGTAAAATCTGGAGGAAATCGACAACTTTCTAGATAAATACCACCTTCTTAAACTAAGTCAAGAAGACATAGAAAATTTAAACCAACCAATAGCAATCAAAGAGATTGAAACAGCAATAAAAAGCTTACCATCAAAGAAATGCCCAGGACCAGATGGCTTCCCAAGTGAATTTTATAAATCCTTTATAGAAAAGCTAATCCCAATACTCCTCAATCTCTTTCACAAAATAGAAATGGGACTCTCCCAAATACATTCTATGAAGTCAACATCATACTAATACCCAAACCGAATAAAGACAGTTCAAGGAGAAACTAGAGGCCTATATCTCTGATGAACTTGGATGCAAAACTATTAAACAAAATACTAAGAACACGCATTCAAAACCACATCAAGAAAATCATACACCATGACCAGGTAGGGTTCATCCCAGGGATGCAAGGCTGGTTCAACATACAAAAATCAATCCATGTAATTCACCATATAAACAAAATAAAAGACAAAAATCACATGATCATTTCAATAAACACTGAAAAAGCATTTGATAAAATTCAACATCCATTTATGATAAAAAAAACACTGCAGAGAAATGAAATAGAAGGAACATATCTCAACATCATAAAGGCAATCTACAATAAGCCCACTGCCAACATCATATTAAATGGGGAAAAACTCAAGAATTCCCCCTAAAAACAGGAATGAGACAAGGATGTCCATTATCACCACTTCTCTTCAGTATAATACTAGAGACTCTAGCCAGAGCAATAAGGCAAGAAAAGGAAATCAAAGGAGTACAAATAGGAAAAGAAGAACTCAAACTTTCACTATTTGCAGATGACATGATACTGTATTTAGAAAACCCAACAAACTCAACAAAAAGGCTTATAGAACTGATCAACAAATCAGCAAAATATCTGGATACAATATCAATCTTAAAAAATCAGAAGCTTTCCTGTACACCAACCATAAATCTGCTGAAAAAGAAATTCGAAAAACACTTCCACTCAGGATTTCCCACAAAAAAATAAAATACTTAGGAATAAAGTTGACCAAGGAGGTAAAAGATCTCTACAAAGAAAATTATAAAACACTGGAAAAAAAAATCAAAGAAGAACTTAGAAGATGGAACGATCTTCCATGTTCATGGATAGGCAGAATAAATATCATTAAAATGGCTATCCTTCCAAAAGTGATCTACAGATTCAACACAATGCCCATTAAACTACCAAGATCATTCCTCACAGACATAGAAAACTCAGTCCTTTAATTTACCTGGAATAACAAAAAGCCCAGAATAGCCAAGGTAGTTCTCAGCAACAAAAACCATGCTGGAGGAATCACAATAGCTGACTTTAAACTATACTACAAACCCACTGTAATAAAAACAGCATGGTACTGGCATAAAAACAGATACATAGAACAAAGGAGCAGAATAGAAGACCCAGAAACAAGTCCACATACTTTCAGCCAATTGATTTTTGACAAAGGGGCCAAAAACATACACTGGAGAAAAGATAGCCTGTTCAACAATTGGTGTTGGCAAAACTGGTTAACCATATGCAGATTGTTGGAAATTAATCCCACTTTCTCACCCTGTACAAAAGTCAATTCAAGATGGATCTAAGACTTGGAAATCAAACCAGAGACCTTGAAGCTCCTCGAAGAGGGCATAGGTCCAACACTGCAACACATAGGCACAGATAAACACTTTCTCAACAAGACCCCAAAGGCACCACAAATTAAAACGCGAATCAATACGTGGGATTGCATGAAACTGAAGAGCTTCTGTTCAGCAAAGGAAACTATCAAGAACCTCAATCGAGAGCCAACAGAATGGGAGAAGATTTTTGCCACCTACCCCTCCGATAGAGGACTAATATCTAGAATATACAGAGAACTCAAGAAACTCAACACTAAGAAAACAAAGCATCCAATAACAAAATGGGCAAATGAACTAAATAGACACTTCACAAAAGAAGAAATTCAAATGGCCAATAAATGCATGGAAAAAATGCTCAACATCACTGGCAATCAGAGAGATGCAAATCAAAACTACCCTGAAATTTCACCTAACTCCAACTAGAATGGCAATCATTCAACACACAAACAACAACAGATGCTGGTGAGGATGTGGAGAAGTGGGAACTCTACGACATTGTTGGTGGGATTGCAAATTAGTGCAACCACTTTGGAAAACAGTATGGAGAATCCTCAGAAGAATGGAAACAAATCTACCATTGGATTCAGCAATACCACTTCTGGGTATCTACCCAAAAGAAAAAAAACCAAACTACCAAACTAATGCATGTGTATCTATGTTCATAGCTGCACAATTCACCATAGCCAAACTATGGAACCAGCCAAGATGTCCATCAAAGATGAATGGATTACAAAACTATGGGATATGTACACAATGGAATTTTACTCAGCCATTAAAAAAACTCAATTACATCATTTTCAGGGAAATGGATGGAACTGGAGGACATTATGTTAAGTGAGATTAGTCAGTCACAAAAAATAAGAAAGCAGATGCTTTCCCTAATATGTGAGAGTTAGGGAGAAATGGGTCTTAAGAGGAACTCTAGATGAAAAAGGAAATCCTATAGAGGAGCAAACAAGGCAACCTAAAGGAGGAGAAAGGAGGGGGGAAGAGGAAAATCTCTAAAACACACAATGTACTTAAACATATCGAAGTCAACCACTAAGCCAAGCAAGGGAAGGACGGACGGGGAGGGAATGGGGTGGGAATTGGGTAGGGGTTAAATCAGTGATGTGTACATGTATGTACACACAAGTTTTCTACCCCAATATGATTATATGAATATAATGCACTAATAAAAAATTTTAAAAAATGAACTTGGGTAACAACCCAACTGAGCAAATTTTTAGAAAACAGCTTGCATTTATACAAGTTTTAACTTGTCTAAATCTGGATTCCACTTAGTAACTTAAATCTCAATGGCCCCAGCCACATAGTTCCCTGGGAACTTCTGAAAAAAGACCATATAAGAGCCATGAAGGTTCCTCCCCTCCCAGCTCAGTAAGAAACTGGCTTAGCAGGTTCTGCTCCACAGATGGTCATGTCACATCAGAGACTGGACTCTGGAGGAACTTCCTTCCTAACAAGCTACTTCCTTAACCAGGGCAGTTCAATGTCACACTGTCACTTAGGTATCTCTGCTCTCCTCCCACATTTCAGAACCCCTCTCCCAGGGCTCTTTCATGATGCCCAGCATGAACACTCTTGCGTCCAGGATAATAAGCACAGGGTACTGTGTGTGCTCTGCTGAGGTCCCCACACAGAAATCCTCACACTTGCTTGTGTGTACCTGTTTTCCTGCCCCTTTGCACACAACTTAAATTCAGAGGCTACATCCTCAACTTGCAAGGCAGAAAAATTTAAATGCTATCAACCCCAATGGTTTACTTTTGAAGGACCAAAAAAAAAAAAAAAAAAAAAAGTAGAATAAGTGGACATGAATGCTCTTCTGATTAAAACAATACAACAAAGAAAGAAAACTGTCAGGTGCATCTGTAATGGTTTAATGATTACAGTGGTTTACATCTGTAATCCCAGTAATTGGAAGGCCGAGACAGAAGGATTTCAGATTCGAGGCCAGCCTCAGCAATTTAGTGAGACCATGTTTCAAAACAGAAAATAAAGCCAGGCTGAGGTTGTAGTTTAGGGTTAGTATGCCTTTGAGTTCAAACTGAAGTGAGGGAGGGAAGGAGGGAAAGAAGGGAGAGAGAAATTATATATCAGAGCACTTGAATTATATACCAGAAAAATTTTAATTAGCCTAGTATATTACTTAAAACAATTATGAAAATCACAGAAAGGATATCTTCCTCAATCTGGGATCCCAGTTCTTCCTCATCAGCTCCAATGGCAATGTAGTCATCTAAAATCAAACATAATGAATCATCAAGTTATTGTAACATATTACAGGAAAATTCCAGTATGGGGTAAGTAAATTGCATTCCTATTTCTTTAATCCCACCTACTTCATATAAAGAATCTGTTTGGTTTAATTCAAATCTGGTCTCGTACTACCCACTAGACTCCTCTGGGATTCACTTAATATCCACAGTGCTCCTGCATGGATGATTTCTCAGGTGTGGGGACATAATTCATCTAGCAAGCAATCCTCATTCCACAACTCCATAAATTCTGGTTGTTCCAGCAGAGAATAAAGAAAGTTATAGAAAGAACTGTCTTGTCTCCTGTGACTCAGGCGTCAGTGCAAAGTTTGATCTGTCAATCACATGTACGGACACACTCAGCAGATTCCTACACAAACATTCAAAGCATTGAAGGAAATAATAGTAGGAAGAAAACAATCATTTATGTATATGATCATATACAAAAGTAATTTTATATATCTTATATATAATGATCATATATATAAATATATTATATATAAATGTAAAGAGAAAGTTAAGGAATGAGGACAGAGAATGTCAACTTGCAGTCAAAACTAGGGCAAAGTAGGGGAAAAAACAGATTAAACTAGATATGATTCGGCATAACAGAAAAGAATTTGCCTAAAATAATATTCCTTTGTATGAATCTTTCTTAAACTGATATAAACTGTACATTTGATAGGGTAATATTATGTAATATTTCACTGTGTATGAAATTTTTAAAGGCAAAATTTTACACACTAAGGTTAGATACCTTCAAATTAAGTCCCTAAATATACATCAAGATTGCTTTTCTATTTTAAAAATGTAGAAAACGTAATTATGAATACAAAACTTACACATTGTATACCACACTAATATCTAACAATTCAGTATTGCTAACTCTCATTCTGAAGGCAGAGCAACTCATTTGCAGAGTAAATGCAAGGAAAGAAGATTTGTGGAGAACAAGTTTACAATAGCTGTGAATCATGCCAGGTGTGGTGGCATCCAGCATTCAGGAGGCTGAGACAGGAGGATCCCAGTTCACAGACAGCCTCAGCTACTTAGTGAGACCCTTTGCAACTCAGTGAAACCCTGTTTCAAAATAAAAGAATAAAAGATAGGGCCAGAGGTATATCTCGGAGGTAGAATGCCCCAGTACCCCCCACACACACACACAGCTGTGAATCAGGGTAAACATGAATATATTAGAGGGAATCTCTTTCTTGGAATCACGCAGTAAGAAGAGCAGGTGGCCCAGTACTCCTTTTCCTCGTGCTTGTCAGGCCACGATTGGCATCACTTCTCCCTGAGTCACACAGAGGTAGCAGCTATCATCTAGACAGTACTTCCACAACAGTAATAGGGAGGTGGGGAGGTAGGGCAACAGTGGTGCTGGTGATGAAAGAGCTGAGAAGTAAAGGAATACAAACTAAACTTACCTCCTGTTCGGAGAGCTGCAGCAAGCATCTCTCTACACTTTAACCTCACAGAATCAGAAGTGCTCGGTGCCCGAGGAAAGGACGAGACATAGGTATCTCGAGCACGTGCCTCATCCTTTCTGCTGCTTACATTGCCACTGGAACTACTGAAATACATATGCGTGCATACACATGCCAAGAGAAATCAGAAAAGAAAAAAAAAAAACCTCTTAAGAGTAACATTACTATCACTCTCTAAAAACAAAACTTTGGAGCCTAAATGAGTTAATATTTCAGTGACTCTTTCATAAGAAAAAAGTTTCCTGCATATAAAGAATTTTAAAGTTTGTGAATTAAGATAAGAAAAATAAGTCTCATGTCTTTTTTAAACACCAAACATTTGACCTTAACTGTCATTTTAAACATTAAACAATATCAACAGAGAAATACATTCATTACAACTCAGTGTAATACATAAAAAGCATTTTCATTTGATCTGAGAGGTGAAGGGAAGGGACAAGAGAGAGAACATAAAATGTTTGAAAATCTCTACTTCAATTAGACAATGAGGTTCTAAGGAGACAAACGCTTTCTTAAGGAGAAAAACCATGTGTACCAAGAAGTATCTTGATTTCTCTCCAGAAACATCAACTCTCAGGATAATTTAATAGTTTTCTAGTCAACTTTATAATTCGAATTGCTTCTGCTTAACTTTTTTTTTTTTGCTGGTCTGGGGATGGAACCCAGCGGCATTCGACCTCCGAGCTACACCTCCTGCCTTATTTTTATTCTTTATTTTGGAATAGCATCTCTCTAAGTTGAGGAGGGCCTCACTAAGTAGCTGAGGATGTCCACAAACCGAGATCCTCACCTCAGCCTCCTGAATGCTGGGATTACAAACATGCACCACCACACCCAGCTGATTAACTTCTTATATTGAATTTTCATCCAAATAGGTTCATTCCAAAATCCTCTTTATTAGTGTCAATTAAGTCTTATCACATAAAAGATATCTGCTATATACTTTTTCAAAGACTGATAGATCTAACTCGCTATATTTGTTAGGAGGACATAACCCCTTGTTTTCTTTCCAAAATATAACTACTGTTAAACTTTGAAAATAGGTTACTGTGGACAAATCACCATCTACTCCTGACCTTTAGCTAGTCCTTCAACCCCTCTTTTATGTCTCCTTGTACTCATGAAATAGTCTACACAAAGGTTGGCATATCACTTTTCATACATTTTTCTCCGCAGACTAAGTTTCTAAGGGTGTGTATGTGTATGAGAGAGAGAGAGAGAGAGAAAGAGAGAGAGAGAGACAGACAGACAGACAGACAGACAAAGATGGAGATGCCCTGGGGATTGAAGCCAGGGACAGTCTACCTCTGAATTACACCCCTAGCCACCATGCCCAGCTCATATTTTATTTTTATTTGGAATCAGAGTCTCGCTAGGCTGATGAAAATCTAACTACTTACTGAGACTATCCTTGAACCTGCAATCCTCCTTGTCTCAGACTCCAAGTACAAGATTATAAGTGTGTACCACCACACCCAGCTAAGACTAAGTTTAAGAGCAAAAACTAGGGTTCAAATTTTTTAATATTTTCAGTATGTATCAAAGTATGAGGCAGCAATAAATAAGTGAATAAACCAATGTTTTAAAAAATCTACTTCTGCTGGGTTTGGTGGCACACACTTGTAATCCTGGTGCTTGGGAGGCTGAGAAAGGAGGATCACACAGGTTTGAAGCCAGCCTCAGTTACTTAGTCTCTCAGCAACTTAGTGAGACCCTGTTTCCAAATAAAGTATAAAATAGGTCTGGGAGTATAGCCCAGAGGTAGAAAAGCCCCTGGGTTCCACCCCCAGGACCACACACACACAAAAAAAATTTCTAGCCGGGTGTGGTGGCACATACTTGTAATCCCAGCATTTGGGAGGCTAAGACCGGAGGATCCAGGTTCATGGTCAGCCTCAGCTACTTGATGAGGTCCTCTGCAACTCAGTGAGACCCCATTTCAAAATAAAGAATAAAAAATGGGACTGACGGTGTTGCTTGGAGGTAGAATACCTCTGGGTTCCATCCGAAGTACCGCAATAAATAAATAAATAAATAAATAAATAAATAAATAAATAAAGTCTATTTATTGGAAGCTGGGTGTGGTGCCGCACACTTGTAATCCCAGAACTTGGGAAACAGACAAGAGGATCGCGGTTTGCGGACAGCCTCAGTTAGTTAGTGAGGCTTTCTGCAACTTAGTGAGACCCTGTTTCAAAATAAAGAATACAAAATAGGGCTGGGAGTGCAGGTCAGAAGTAGAATGCCCCTGGGTTCCATCCCTAGTACTGCCAATAAAAATAAAAAAAATAAAAAAAAAAATTCAACTTCTTGGGGCTGAAGTGTAAGCTCAGTGGTAAGAGCACTTTGCTGAGCACATGCAAGGCCGAATCTAATTCCAGCACCACAAAAAATACAAAACAAAAAATAAAAATTCTACTTTTTAAATCCTTTAATTAAATGCCTCTGCTCCTTAGCCTATAGGCAAATGTCTAGCTTAAAGATTGGAAACTGCTCCCATAGGCTGAAGGAGCCTTGCCTCACTAGCTTCACTACTATAGACCCCACCTCTTATACTAATTTTCTCAAAATTTTGTGCTCAAAATGTAAAATACTCATAGTTACAAATAACTTAGTTCTATCCTTATATTTTCTTTTATACTTCAGACTTGCTTCTCTAATCTTCTTTTATGTGTTATATGAATGGAGACCAACCACTTACTTTATCAGACTTCATACAAAACAATTCTATGCTTCTGCAGATAAGTTTCATGTCTAAACTTCAAGTATATAGTAAAACTCATGAAAATATACTAAGAATTTACTCTTCCTTTAGATATCTAATTAAAATATTTGTCTATACTTTGCATAGTTCATGGCACTAAACCAGTGACTTTGACTGTAACACAGCTGTCAGCATGTTAAAAATTAAGCTGGGCATGGTGGTACATACTTTTTAATCCCAGTACTTGGGAGGCTGAAACAGGAGGATCACAGGTTCAAGGATAGCCTCAGCAAGTAATGATCAATCCAGTGAGACCCTGTCTCAAAATAAAAATAAAAAATAAAACTCAGGGTGTAACTCAAGAGGTAGAATGCCCCTGCATTCAATCCCCAATACAAAAAACAAAACAAAAGACAACTAAACCCAATGTGATCATGGAAAATATTTTTGGAAAAATATCTTCCCTTTGCAATAAATGACACGGGAACAAATGAAGAAATATGAATAAGGTCTATGATTAGAAAAAAAGCTTTGTATCAATTTTAATTTTCTAATATTGATTTCTGTATTGTGGTCATATGTAAGAAAAAATTACTTTTTCTTAGGAAATATGCATTCAAGTTGAGCACGGTGGTGAATGCTTGTAATCCCGGTACTTGGGAAGCTAAGAAAGGAGAATCACAGGTTCACGGCCACCCTCAACAACTTAGTTAAGTCCTCTGCAACTTAGTGAGACCCTGTTTTAAAATAGAAAATAAAGCAAGGCTGGGTGTACACCACAGAGGTAGAATGTTCCTGGGTTTAATCCCCAGTGCCATGGGAGGGGGGAACCACAAATGAGATGCATGGCAGAAATAAATCCAAAAATGAAATGTGTTAGATAGAAGAAGTAACCATTTGGATCAGTGCCTTCACTATTAATTCTATCAGTGCCTATCTCAGCAATCCTATTCAATTAAACTTGAATACAATGAGTACAATGTGAATATATAATTTCTTTTTATTTATGCACTCTTCTACCTCTTAAATTTCTACAAAATCTTGCTGAAAATCAGAATACGTGGTTATAGATAATGAGTTCCATGTGACTGAAAAAAGAGTGTTGATATATGAACAGAAGACCATAGAGGACACAAAAGAACAGATAAAACTCTCTGACTCTAAGCTGAGCATGGTGACACATGCTTATAATCCCAGCATTTAGGAGGCTGAGATGGGAGGATTGTCGTACGCGGCCAGCCTCAGCTATTTAGTGAGGCTCTCTGCAACTTAGTGAGACCGTTTCAAAATAAAGAATAAAAAAATTAGGGCTGGGGGTGTAGCTTGGAGGTAGAATGCCCCTGGGTCCCATCCCCCAGTACTGAAAAAAAACAAAAACAAAAACAAAAAACTTCTCTGACTCCAAAGTAAATGACTTTTCATACAGTGAAATACCTTTCTTCTCTTGCTTCTGGGCTATTCTGTGATGTAATCGTAGGTTCTTTTTTCTTTTCTTCAGGGTCTTTATCAGTTGATGGTCCATCTGAAAAATGTATGAAATCCTTAAGTTATTAGCATTTGTTAAAAGTAAAAATGAAAATGCTGCATGTTACTAGGCTAGTCACTCAAGAAGAAAACTACACAAATAATCTAAATTTCCTACAAGTAAATGAAGTTTATAGAAACAATTCCATTAGCACATGTACATGAGTACAATGTACTGTACATGTACAATACATTGGTTCAGTCAGCCTGCTAATCAAATTCTCTCATTTGGTAATAACTACAAATTCATATGCCAAGGGGAACCTTAAAGTTTAGAAGGAAAATATACAGGACAAAGAGAAAAAAAGAATATGGAAAACAAAATGAAAACTGTCATTTTAAAAATTAAAGTACATACAGCAATGCTGCTTTAATAATTTTTTCATGAAGTTAGAAGACAATATGATATACAAACTATAAATAAATATTTGGGGGATAGTGACACAAAGAACGACCTCCTCTATCTTAAATGATGCATAACACAACACAAAGTACACAAGCTTTAGGATTTAAAAAGATAAAGCAAATCAGGCAAAGTGGTGCACACCTATAATCCCAGTACATAGGAGGCTCAGACAAGAGGATCGCAGGTTCATGGCCAGTCTTTGCCACTCAGCGAAACCCTCTGCAACCTAATGAGACCATTTCAAAATAAAAAAATAAGGCAAGAGGAATAGCTAAAAGATAGAATGTCCTGGGGTTCCATTGCAAGTACTACAAAAAATGAAGAATCAATAAGACATTGTGAACAGATCTCAAACAAGCTGAGTCAAAACAATATTTTATCACCAACAAGAAACTCTCATGTCTAAATCAATCAAAATTGCCAGGAAGCTATGTTAGAAAATGTTTGGGTTCACCACAGAAATCCCTTCACTTATGTATCTTCCATCCCCTACATGAGTAATAAGGGCTACATAAATAATTGTTTCAATTTCCACATTTCTCTCTGTATAGGATAGAGAACATATACTCAACTGAATGAGGATCACCAAAGGAACTTTTTAACAATCATGCCAAACTCCAATCCAGATCCATTCAGTCCAAATCTCTCACAATAAGGCACAAGTATTATAATTTTTAAAAAATTCTCCAGACAACTCTACTATGCCATCTGGATGAGAAACACGAATAGAAAAAGGTCCATCTAACAACTGTAAAGCTGCCTTGGAAAGTTTAGCTGCATGGAACCTAAAACATAATTTAAGCCCTATGTGGTGTAACAGGAGTGCATGTTTTAATAGTCATGTACTATTTTATTGTTCCCTACTATTCTCTAACTTTGAAAGCTTCAAAAACCTAAAGATGATATGGTATTGCGAGACAGCAAAAATTGATGACATATGGCATGGACTAAGAAATAGTTCAAAAGTCCACGAAAGGTAGCTGGGCGTGGTGGCGCACGCTTGTAATCCCCGGAGCTAGGGAGGAAGAGATAGGAGGATCGCACAGGTTCAAGCCAGCGGCACTGGCTTAAGAGACCCTGTTTCCAAATAAAAAAGTATAAAAGTAGGTCTGGAAGTGTAGCCCAGAGGCAGAAGGGTTTCCAGGAACCCCAGTACCACCAAAAAAAAAAAAAGTACATGAAAGGTAATATAACAATAAAATATGATCTAGCAAGGACCCATTGCTGCCAAAAGTGCAGTAAAACTGAAGTACTGTACCAACCTGGCACAGTAAACCACTGAAATTCTTTTTGAAAAGCAGAGCAGTAAGGGTCATGACCAGACTTAAAAACATTTCTACTATCTGGCACAGTGTTGTAGCCAATACATCAGAGCAGGTAGATCCCAGCTGAGGGTTATTCACCACTGAGTCAACTATCCACAACACACTTCACTGCTCAGTGTCTCAGTTTTCTCCTCATAAGATGGGGATGTGTGTGTGTGGGGGGGGGGGGGGGTACTGGGGTGGATCCCAGAGGCTTTCTACCTCTGAACTATGCTCCCAGACCTATTTTATATTTTATTTGGAAACAGGGTCTCACTAAGTTGCTAAGAGCCTCTCTAATTAGCTGAAGCTGGCTTCGAACTTATGCGATCCTCCTGTCTCAGCCTCCCAAGCACGGGGATTACAAGTGTGCGCCAACACGCCCAACAAGATGGGGATTATAACAGCATGTACCATACTAGATTATAGAAAGGAATAAATATATGAATATAGCTCAGTGATTGGCATATCCTAAGTAGTCGAAACTGGGCTACATACTAGCAGTAGTAGTAAATCTTTGAGTATGTAGTACTGGGGTTCCCAAGGGGCATTCTACTTCTGAGCTAAAGCCATATGCCTTTCTTTTAATTTTTATTTTAAAACAGGGTCTCAATACAGAGACCCTGTTACAGAGGCTGGCCTTGAACCTTTGTTCCTCCTGTCTCAGCTTCCAAAATACTAGGATTATAGGCATGCATCAACACACCCAATGCTGTAGTAAATCTTCTAAAATCTAGCTAAAGATGTAAAGAAAAAGCTTTAGGCAGAAATATATGTGATGAGACATTAGCTATAAGCAGTCATAAGCTTAAAAACAGTAACAAATCTAATAATAAGCAACTGATTAAGAAAATCACAGGCTAGGTGTGGTGGCACATACTTTGTAATCCCAGTATTTGGGAGGCTGAGACAGGAGGATCTCCCATTAGCAGCCAGCTTCAGCTACTTAGTGAGTAGTGATACTTTATTTCAAAACAAAGAATAAAAAACAGGAGCCAGGCGTGGTGGCACACACTTGTAATCCCAGCATTTGGGAGACTGAGACAGGAGGATGGAGGTTCACGGACAGCCTCAGCTATTTAGTGAGGCCCTTCGCAATTCAGTAAGACTCTGTTTCAAAATAAAGAATAAAAAAATAGGGCTGGGAGGCTGGGCGTAGTGGCATATGTTTGTAATCCCAGCATTTGGGAGGCAGAGACCAGAGGATTGTGGTTCACAGACAGCCTCAGCTACTTAGCGAGGCCCTTTGCAACTCAGTGAGACCCCGTTAAAAAAAAAAAAAAAACTAAAAAGACTAAAAAATAGGGCTGGGTGTAGCTCAGAGGTAGAATGCCCCTGGGTTCCATTCCCCAGTACCACAAAAAAAAAAAAAAAAAAAAAAAAAAAGGGCTGGGGGTTTAGCTTGGAGGTAGAATGCCCCTGGGTTCAATCCTCAGTACCACAAAAATTTTAAAAAATTAAAAAAGAAAATCACAGCATATTCACTAAATGAAATTTTTTTTTAATTTTTAATTTTGCGGTGCTGGGGATTTAATCCAAGGGCATTCTACCTACAAGCTACACTCCCTGCCCGATTTTTAATTCTTTAAGGGCCTCATTGAATAGCTGTGGCTGGTCACAAACATGTGATCCTCCTGTCTCAGCCTCCCATTATGAGCGTGTGCCACCATGCCTGACTTCCCCCTTGTTCTTAATGGCATGTTCCTTCTTGGGGGAGTATGTGGTATGGTTTAATGATTAGATCAGGTTATGCGTTCACAGTTGGAAACTTAATTATATCCTTCTCAACGTGTCATACCCAGTCAAGGTGCATACTGTACAGTTTACTATTTTTCTTCTTGTAGCAAACAGCTATTCTGTGGGAGATACTTTAAGACCCTGAAACTGTCTTGCAGTTATCACCCCCCTTTCCCATTTTTGTAGCCAATGATTTTGATTGATTTTAGTAGCCAAAACATCCTTGTTTTGTTTTTTTAAGTAAACTGATTTGGGCCCAAAGCAATTTTTATAGTGATGGTTACAAAACTGATTTTTCTAACTCTTCGACTTCAGCATTAATAAATCATTATTGCACTTTAAAAAAAAAATCAAAGGGAGCCAGGTGTGAGGGTGTACACCTGTAATACCAATACTTCAAAGGCTCAGACAGGATGATCTCAAGTTTGAAGCTAGCCTCAGAAATTGTGAGACTCTTTCAAAATAGAAAGGTCTGGTAGTGTAGCTTGGAGGAAGAACATCCCTAGGTTCAATCCAAGGATAAAAGGAAGGAAGGAAGGGAGGGAAGGAGGGAGGGAGGGAGGGAGGGAGGGAGATGTTTGTATTCCTCAAATACCAGAAGCTGGGCACAGTGGCACATACCTGTAATCCCAAGACTTGAGTGACTAAAACAGGAGGATCACAGGTACAAAGCCAGCATACAGTAATTTAGGGAGACCTTGTTTCAAAACAAAAAATTTAAAAGGGATGGGGGTATACCTTGGAAGTGGACTACTTCTGCATTCAATTCCTAGTACCACATACACACCAAAAGAAGTCAATATTATAAAAGCTAAAGACTTAAGAGCTATTTCAGATTAGCAAACTAGATTACTGACTGGATCATATCCTGGAGAAGGGGAAGTTTAAAGGATACTAGAACTGACAAAACTAAAACATAAATTATAGATTAAAGTACTATACCAATGTTAAATTTCCTAACTTTCTTATATTATGGTTACATAAAAAATTAAAAACAGCTTGATTTAAGGAAAAACACTGTACTTAAGTACTATGGGGTAAAAGAACACAATATATTCAACCTGCCTCCAAATAGTTCAGAAAGAATACGAGAAAAAAAGTGGGCAAATATGGCAATATCAAGGATTTTTTTTTGAGGGGGTGGTACTGGGGATGGAACCCAGGGGCATTCTACCTCCGAGCTACACCCTCAGCCCTATTTTTTATTATTTGTTTTGAAACAAGGTTTCACTAAGTTGTGGAAGGCCTCACTAAGTACCCGAGGTTGTCTGCAAACGGTGATCCTCCTATCTCAGCCTCCCAAATACTGGGATTACGAGGCATGCACCACCACGCCCAACTTAAAGACTGATGATTTCGATAAAAATATATACTTTTTTATTATTCTTGCAAGTTTTGTTTAAATTAAATTATTTTAGGACTAGGAATATTGGATATAGGTAAAATTCATGCCTAGCATTCACAAGGCCCTGCAACAACCCCCCGAAAAAAAGGATTTATTTCAAAAGCTATTTATAAAGTATGTGCAATCATTCCCTTACAAGAAAATTATTCAAGAGCTTATCTAGCTGGACGAAGTGGCACAAACTTGTAATCCAGGCTGAGACAGGAGGATCACAAGGTTCTAGGACAGCCTCAGCAAGTAGTAAGACTCTTGTCAACCTAGTGAGACCCTGTTTCAAAATAAAAAATAAAAAATAAAAAGAGCTGAGATGTAGCTCAGAGGTAGAGGGCTCCTGGGTTCACTACTACGCTCCCCCCCCCCCAACAAATACACAAAGAGTTTATCCAGTTAAGTGTGTTTAAAGTCAAGAAAGCTGAATTTACTAACATAAAAATAAGAACTCTCATAGAGTTTAAACTAAACCACCCCTTTCAGAAGCATTTATGTCAGTATATCTAGAGTCACAGAAAAAAAGAAAATGCAATGACCATTTGAACAAACCAAAGTATCATAAATATATGCAAGAGAAGATAAAATTTACCTAGTAACTTTTTCCAGGATTTGATGAGAGACTTTGCTAATGATGTAACTTCTTCATCTGTACTTTGTTTGCGAATAGCATTAACTGACATTCCAATTCTTGTGGACTGCAAGGCAACAACAACAAAAAAGTTGTACACCAATTTTAATTTAAACAATTTAGTACTTCACCCAGTTTCTTCTGAGATTCCTGTTTGTTTTAGAATTATTTTAAAACCTTGAATTATTTTAATCTTATACTACCATAATTTAGACTTAATAAGATCTGATTTTCAGATCTAATACTGAACTCTTCAATGTTCTATCACTCAGATCTACAAGCATTCAATGTGCTGCTGAAAGGCTGGTTAACAAAAGAAATGAAATCTGTCTTTCCACAAGGAAGAACTAAGGATAAAATAGATACAAGGTCTGCTGAAATAGATACTCATAGATACAAGGTCTGCTGAAACCTACTTCACCAAATTAGCATTTTGTTTCTATATAGTCAGTTTCACAAAGCACCTGCTACAATGTATACTAAGTTATCCAAATAAAAACTACTATCTATAGAGGTTTAAAGGGATTTTTTTTTTTTGCCTGTAACCAGCATATAATCAAATATTAAAAAGGACTCCACAAAATTTAGATTAAAATTTATCATCTGGTAAAATTATGTGACCAGGATTGTTATACTAGAAACCTCTACATTCATTAAACTTCCTAACAACCTTTTAAAGTTGAGGTTATTATCACTATTTTTATTTATCTTTTGTTTGTATGTTTGTATGTATGTATGTATGTATGTATGTATGTATGTATGTATTTTGTGGTGCTGGGGATGGAACCCAGAGGCTTTCTACCTCTGGGCTATACTCCAAGACCTATTTTCTATTTCATTTGGAAACAGAGTCTCACTGAGTTGAGTTGCCAAGAGCCTCAATAAGTAGCTGAGGCTGGCTTTGAACATGTGCGATTCTCCTGTCTCAGTGCTGGGTTACAAGCATGCACCACCACACCAGGCTCATTATCACTATTTTTTGGGGGGGTGGTACTGGGGTTCCTGGAAGCCCTTCTACCTCCAGGCTACACTCCGAGACCTTTTTTTTTTTTTTTAATTTTTTAAACAGGGTCTCTTCCGCCAGCACGGCTGGCTTCGAACCTGTGCGATCCTCCTGTCTCTGCCTCCCAAGTGCAGGGATTACAAGCGTGCACCACCACGCCCGGCTGATTATCACTATTTTTAAAAATGAAGAAACTGGAAATAAATAAACATCTTGCCCAGCATTACACCATCTCTAATTGATAAGACTAGGATTTTAATCTAGGTTTGTCCACCTCCCAAGTCCATGCTGCTTCCAACTCATCAGTGGTTTTCAAACTGTGCTACACAAAAGCTGACAGACAGTCCATCATTAAATTATTTACTAAGTTCAGATGGTCAGTAGACAATCTTTCAAAACATATGGTCTATGGAAGAAAAAGAGGAGCAAAAGAAATTCTTAGTGGTAATAAAAAGAACCTCTGCTGTAAGTCTTGAAGGAGAATAATAAATGGGTTTCTTTCTAAATTATTCAATTCAGCAAAAAGATTATGGATACAAGTTTGGTTCAAGAATTTAGAATATATTGTTGGCTGGAATATTCTATGTTAACATTTCTCAAAAGCTGAGCAAAGCAGATACAGTTCAAATGCAGAAAGATAAAAGGGTCCTCACAATTTTAAAGATTCCAAATGGTCCGAGGATGACAAAGCCAGTTTGTTTTAGAAGAAAATCTATTCTTTGAATGAATGAAAGAAATAATTTGAGTTACTAAAGTAGTTCTGAAGCTTAGGACTGGCAAGAAAATGGCATTATAGGAGGTATTGGCAGAAGAGCAAAGGTATAAGGCGAAGATAAAGAAATTGTGCGTCCTTGGGTGATAGCTTTTTAACTGTTACGTGATGTCTGAGAACTAAAATTGATAATTGAGCCAGTGCAACACACTTGTAATCCCAGCATTTGAGAGACCGAGACAGGAGGATCGCACAGGTTCGAAGCCAGCCTCAGCTACTTAGTGAGACTCTGTTTCCAAATAAATTATAAAATAGGCCTGGAGGTGTAGCCAGGAGGTAGAAAGCCCCTGGATTCTACCCCCAGTACCACAAAAACAAACAACAAAAATATAGCTACACAGAAGACTACTGACAGAAGTTAAAGACAATCTAAGTAAATAAGGAGACATCACATTCAGGGATTAGAAGACTTAATATTGCAGATTCAACAGACAGCAATGCTAATCAAACTATAAATTCAATATAATCCCTATGAGAATCTCATCTACCTGTGGTTCAAAAATCAACAAGTTTATCCTAAGTAAATGCAAGGGACCCCAAACAGCCAAAACAATCTTTGGAAAGAATAAAGTTGAAGAACTCATAATTCCCAGTTGCAAAAGGAACTTACAAAGCCACAGTAATCAAGACAGTGTTCAGAGACATATATGGAATATGGTACTAGTAAAAAGGGACATGAATATAAATAGAATAGATTATCTAAAAATAAACCGCTACACTTTTTTATTAATTGACAGATGTCAAGACAATTCACTGGAGAAAAGAACATTCTCACAAATTGTGCTGGAACAACCAAATATGTATATGAAGAAAAAAAAAAGAATTAAGTAGGAGTAAATCTTCTTGACCTTGGATTAAACATGGTTTCTTCTTTTTAGTACTGGGGATTGAGCCAAAGGGCAGTCTACCTGGAGCTACATTCCCAGCCTTTCTTATTTTGAAACAGCCCCCCCCCCAACCCGGGTACTGTGGATGGAACCCAGGGGCATCTACCTCCGAGCTATACCCTCAGCCCTATTTTTTAGTCTTTTTATTTTTTGAAACAGGGTCTGAGTTGCAAAGGGCCTTGCTAAGTAGCTGAGGCTGTCCAAGAACCGTGATCCTCCAGTCTCTACCTCCAGAATGCTGACGCCTGGCTTGAAACAGGTTCTTGCTAAGTTGTAAGGGTCTAAGTTGCTGTGACTGCCCTCAAATCTATGATCCTCCTATCCCTGCTGATGGTTTTTTTCTTTTATATAATTTTATTGGTACATTATAGTCTCACATAATGTAAATAATATTGACAATGACATACATGCAACACAGTACTTGGTGGTCCCCCCTTTCTTCAGCTCCCTTTCCATTCTCCTCTTCCCCATATAGAGTACTGAGATTGACATTGGTATTTTTACATATGTACACAAAGCCTATGGTACTAATTCCTACAATGATCATCACTCTTCCGCCTCCCCTTCCCCTTCCCTGGCTCCACTGAGACTTCTCTATTATCTAGAATCCCTCTGGTATCCCAATTACGCTCTAGCTTATTAGAGAAAACATATGACCCTTCAGAACTTTCTGTGACTAGCTAATCTCACTTAACATAATGTCATCCAGGTCCTTCCATTTTCCTACACATGAATAGTTTTTTTTCTTTCTTTTTTCCGGTACTGGGATGGAACCCAGGGGCATTCTACCTCTGTATTACATTCCCAGCCCTATGGTTGTTTTTGTTTTGTTTTGTTTTGTTTTTTATGGGTCTGGGGATGGAAACCAGAGGCATTTGAGCTCCGAGCTACACCCCCTGCCCAATTTTTTTTATTCTTTATTTTGAAACAGAGTCTCATTGAAGTTGTGGAGGGCCTCACTAAGTAGCTGAGGCTGTCCACGAACTGTGATCCTCTGGTCTCAACCTCCCAAATGCTGGGATTACAAGCGTGTGTCACCATGCCTGGCTTCCAGCCCTATTTTTTATTCTTTTTTTTTGGTGGTACTGGGGTTCCTGGAAACCCTTCAACCTCCGGGCTACACTCCCAGACCTATTTTATACTTTTTATTTTGAAACAGGGTCTCTTAAGCCAGCATGCTGGCTTTGAACCCGTGCGATCCTCCTGTCTCTGCCTCCCAAGTGCAGGGATTACAAGCGTGCGGTGCACCACCACACCCAGCTTTTTTCTTTATTTTTTATTTTTTGGTGGTACTGGGATTCCTGGAAGCCCTTCTACCTCTGGGATACACTCCCACGGGCTATACTCCCAGACCTATTTTTTAACTTTTTTTAATGTGGAAACAGGGTCTCTTAAGCCAGTGCGGAACCAGCGCGATCCTCCTGTCTCCGCCTCCCAAGTGTGGGGATTACAAGTGTGTGCCACCACGCCTGGCTATTCTTTATTTTGAAACAGGGTCTCAGTGAGTTGTAAAGGGCCTCACTAAGTAGTAGCTGAGGCTATCTGCAAACCTGCAATCCTCCTGTCTCAGCCTCCCAAATGCTGGGATTATAAGTATGTGCCACCATGCCCAGCCATAGTTTCTTAAATATGACAAAAGTCTACAAAACCAGCCCAATCTATAACATCTGTCTTCCTGTTTACTTCTTCTTTTTCTTTTTCTTTTTTTTTTTTCTTTTGCAGTACTGGGGATGGAACCCAGAGGCATTCTACCTCTGAGCTACACCTCGAGACCTATTTTTTATTCTTTATTTTGAAACAGGGTTTCACTAAATTGCAGAGGCCTCATTAAGTAGCTGAGGCTGGCCACAAACAAAGTTCCTCCTGTCTCAATCTCCTGTCTCTTCCTATTTACTTTCTGACCTTCAAATCAAACCAGTTAGCCTTCTTCTCTGTTACTCCCTACACTAATTTTAAATACAATGAACTGTTTAGTCCTCAGCTGATTTAACCAGTTTGTTATATCCTAACACTGTTTTTTTTCCTAGAGGATTCAATCCACTCCTGTTGTTAAGCTCTCAAATAGTTCTTAAACCTTTCTACAACACTTTAGTGTTGTAGAACACCCTAATATAGCTATTAAATTAAAACATTAAAATTAAATAAAATGTAAAATTCAGTTCTGCCATCACATTTGAAGCACTCATAATAAAAATTCAAATGTTGGTTATATAAATATACAAGACTTTCAAAAAAAATTAAGCACAGAAAAAATAAGAAATAGGTATAAATGAAAACTGTATCCAACCTCCATACCCTCTGTAACTACACATGTATCTCTTAAATACCTTCTGGAATTGCTTTTTTTTTTTTTTTTTTTTTTTTTGTCCTGAGAAATGAACCCAGTGGTATTCTACCTCTGAGCTACAGCCCAGTCCTATTTTATTTTTTATTTAGAAACAGGGTCTTGCTAGGTTGATAAGAGTCTCACTACTTGCTGAGGCTGTCCTCAAACCTGGGATCCTCCTGTCTCAGCCTCCCAAGTACTGAGATTACATGCCTGGCCTGCTCAGTTATTTAATGTGGTTTTCCCACAGAGATCTAATAAAATAATTACTGGGTGGGATTACATAGGTGGGTAAGGTACTGATCCCGGAACAGGAACCTGAACTGAGAAGGTAGTACTTCATGACTTGTTTCCTTTCTTTCTTCAGTCTGCATTTACAGAAGGGGTTCTTGAAACTATTTTTTTCTTTTTCTGAGTCATGGGTCCTTCCCTTTGGCGGTCTAATGAAGCGTATGAACTCCTTTCTCAGAATGTTTTTAAGACGCATTAAATCAAATACAAGGATGAAGAGAGAGCCGGTTGAGGATGGCCTCGAACCTGCAATCTGCCTAACTCAGCCTCCCAAGTACTAGGATTACAGGTATGTGCCATGGTGCCCAGCTTTTTAACATTTTGATTTTTGTTACAGCTTTGTTTTAGTCTTAACAAAACATAAAAATGTCAGTAATCTAGATAATGGCTACTTGCCATTCAATTGTGTGTACATGCTAGTGCTTAAAAAGGGAAAAGAGTAATAACCTGTCATTCTCACTCTGAGATTAGATTCATATTGGCAACAGCTATTAAAGACAGACCAAGAAAGTGAAATATTTGGAAACCAAATCAGTCCTCTGGCTATGAGATTTCACTACTGCTGCCAAGCTTATAATTCAAATTTATTCCAAGAAAATTGACATAAAATTTTTTTATAATGGCAACATAGGAGATTACTGATTTATGTTGCCATCTTTAAAAAAGTAAACAATGATATACAAGATAATATTTCATTATATGACAATTACCATTTCAAAAACTGTGATACATATAAGCACATACCTGTAATAATTCCAGGGTCATGGGAATATTTTTAAGCTCTTTCAGCAAATCCAATGCTCCAGCCTATAAAATAAAAAGTGTTTCACATTGAATTCCCATAACACTAAAGCAGGGACTAGCCAATTCACTCACAATGGCTCATTTACTCATGTAATGACAAACATACATACAGTATCTTTCAAATGAGGGTTGAAACTCATCAGAAGATCATAAAATCTACTTACTGAGTTATGATCAGCACTTATAAAATAATTGGTAAAAATTGTGAACATTTCTTATCTTTTGGGGGGGCAGTACTGGGGATCAAACCAAGCACTTTGCACATGCTAGGTTAAAGTTTATTTTCAATAGTATTTGTTTATATGTGTGCCTGCCTTGAATAAAAATGCAGAATTTCTTACTGTGGTAGTGTAAATCAACCCCAAATTTCCATGGAGAACACTTGCCTGAGGCAGAAGCTAACCCTGAGAAACAAGAGTGAGGTCCAACAGATAGAGCACCCCTCTCTCATTCACTCACACATAGGAGAGTAGGAAAGGGAAACTCTTTGCTAGAATTGTTATGAGGTATCTGTATCTCACTGCCTGTATCACAAGAACACTTCCATCTACATGATTCTGGCATAGCAGTAAATTCTAAAAAAAAAAAAAAAAAAATTTGAAAATTAAGATCTATGTTAGGCTCATAAAGCACTGCCAACTCCCAACTGGATTCAAAAACTTCCACAGAGATGATGAAATTGGAATAAAATAAAACTCATGAAAAAAAATCATAGAAAGCACCTAAAGTTAAAAGACCAATAAAATTAGTTGAGAAGCAACAGCACCACCTATAGTTCCTGACCAAATATTTCAATTAAATATTCATTTATTTTATCTAATACATTCACTTAATATTTACTTAATACTTAATATACTAAAGTTGGACACATAATATATACTAACAATAAAGAAAACTCTTATCACCAGGCATGGTGGCACACGCTTGTAATCATAACATTTGGGAGGCTAAGTGAGGAGGATCTCAGGTTCGAGGCCAGCCTCAGCTACTTAGTGAGGCCCTTTGCAACTCAGTGAGACCCTGTTTCAAAATAAAGTAGAAAAATAGGACTGGGGGTGTAGCTCAGAGTTAGAATGCCCCTGAGTCCAATCCTCAGTACCGCAAAAAAATAAAATAAAAATAAAATTATGACAAAATTTCTAGTTACTTTTTTAAACTCTTGTTTATTGAAAGAATTCTTCAATTGGCTGCTATTAAAATTACTTCACATTCAAAATCGGACACTATGAATCATATTCTGACTCAGTTCAATAATATCTAACTCCACAAAGAATTGTATTAAAGATGCTAGTAATGCAACATTTCACTAAAGAATGCATAAACTAATATCATTAACTCTCAGCCTGGGTTTACAGTGTGTACATTTGTTTTTTATCCCCACCTCTACTTTCAACCATTTAGTTCCTCAGGATTTCAGTTTTCCACTAATGGTTCTTGGAAATTTCTTCCATGACAATGACATGCATTTCTCAAATTTTGATGCTAGTTTTATATTTTCCTTATGAAAGTACATCACAATTGCCATCCAGCCAATGATATGTGTGCTCATCATATTAAAATATGAAAACTAGGCACACTAAAAATAAAAAACAACATATTCCAAGAAAAACACAAAGTCCAGAATATGCCCCTCACTATGTATCCTAAAAAAACAAGTAAAGACTTCCATCATATTATAACTTCTTAAATAAAACCTGGAAATACACGCCTATAATCCCAGTCCTTGAGAGGGTGAGACAGAAGGACTGCAGATTCAAGGCCAGCTTCAGCAACTGAGTGAGACCTGCCACAATTTAGTGAGACTGTTTCAAAATTTAAAAAAAAAAAAAAATGGGGCTAGGGGTGTAGCTCAGGCACAGAAATGTCTTTGGGTTTAATCCCCAGTAACATTTAAAAAAAAAAAAAAAAAGGAGCCAGGCATACTGGGGCATGCTTGTAATCCCAGCATTCGGGAGGCTGAGACAGGAGGACTGGGGTTCATGGACAGTCTAAGCTACTTAGTGAAGTCCTCTGCAACTCAGTGAGACCCGGTTTCAAATTAAAGAATAAAGCTGGGTGTGGTGGCATACGCTTGTAATCCCCACGCTTGGGAGGCGGAGACAGGAGGATCCTGCTGGTTCAGAGCCAGCCTCACTGTCTTAAGAGACCCTGTTTCCAAAAAAAAAAGTATAAAATAGGTCTGGGGGTGTAGCCCGGAGGTAGAAGGGCTTCCAAGAACCCCAGTACCACCAAAAAAAATAAATAAATAAATAAATAAATAAATAAATAAATAAAGAAAGAAAGAAAGAAAGAAAGAATAAAAAATAGGACTGGGAATGTAGCTCAGAGGTAGAAAGGCCCTGGGTTTCTACCTGGCTGAGAAAGGAGACTCTCAGGTTCAAGACCAGCCTTGCAACAACTTAGCAAGGCCTGCAGTAACTTAGTGAGACCCTGTTTCAAAGTTTAAAATAAACCGGACATGGTGGCACACGCTTATAATCCCAGTATTTGGGAGGCTGAGAGAGGCAGGTTCAAAGTCAGCCTCAGCTACTTAGTGAGGCTCTCAGCAACTTAGTGAGACCTTGTTTCCAAATAAAATGTAAAATAGGTCTACGAGTGTAGCCCAGAGGCAGAAGACCCCTGGGTTCCATCCCCAGTACCACAAATTTAAAAAAAAAAAAAAAAAAAAAAACATGCATGGTGGCACATGCTTATAATCCCAGTACTTGGGAGGCCGAGATCACAGGTTCAAAATCAGCCTAAGCAAATTCGTGAAGGGCTCAGCAATACAGTGAGATGCTGTTTCCAAATAATAAAATAAGGCTGGGAATTTAACTTGCCTGAGGGTCAATCCCCAGTACCAAAAATAAATAAAAATAAAGACAAAAAACAACATAGTTCAATCCCCAGTACCACAAAGAAAGGAACAAAGAAAAGAAGGACTGATTCTGCTACTAACATTTTCCTATTTAAAAACAGAAAATAAACATACTAAATAAAAAAAAAAACTCAATACAAATCCTATCCAGATCTCAAAACAAACCTAGAAACTGAATACTATGTGATCAAAGTAGGATCATGGTGCACATGCTTATAATCTCATAGACAGGTAGATCACACGTTCAAGGTCAGCCTCAGCAACTTAAGAGACCATTTCAAAATAAAGAAGGCCTAGAGGTGTAACTCAAACTATGGACCTGTATCCTCTATGTAACTTGGACATTTCTCCTACCCACATCTCCATGGACTTTCATTTATATATTAAAGTTTTCTGGTGTGTTGTTGTTGTTGTTGTTGTTTTATTTTATGGTACTGGGGATGGAACCTCGGGGCATTCTACTTCTGATCTACACCTCCAGTCCTATTTTTTGTTCTTTATTTTAAAACAGCGTCTCACTGAGTTACAAAGGGCCTCATTAAGTAGGCCCATGTTCACAATCCATGATCCTCCTATCTCAGTCTCCCAAATCCTGGGTGCATGTACCATCACACCCTTCTTCCTATAGGCTATACTCCCAGACCTATTTTATATTTGGAAACAGGTCTCACTAAGTTGCTGAGAGCCTCACTAAGTAGCTGAGGCTGGCTATGAACCTGCATGATCCTCCTGTCTCAGCCTCCCAAGTACTGGGATTACAAACATATGCCACCATGCCCAGCTTAGTTTTTATTTTTTTAATTTATTTTAAATGTACTTTTATTGGTACATTATAGTCTTACATCATAATGTACTTCAGGATGATAGTGACATACTATCATCACACACAGCACTTGGTGTCCATGGATTTTTGGATATACTTCTGATCACAAATCCAATAAAAAGAAAAAAACATATACTTCTAGGAGTTCATCAAAAAGGAGTGACTTGCTAAGTGTGATGGCACACACTTGTAATTCCAGGCCTTGGGAGGCAGAGATATGAGGGTTGCAGTTTCACAGCCTCTGCAACTTACTGAGGTCCTCTACAACTTAGTAAGACCTTGTTTCAAAAGTAAAAAAAAAAAAAAAAATAGGGCTGCGGTTACAGCTCAGAGGTAGAATGATCCTGTCTTCCATTCCCAGTACCACCAAAAAAAAAAAAGTGTGTCTAGGCCTACATAATACAGTCTGTCAGAGATATAATTAGTTCTTGCAATACATCAGCAATGTGCTGAAACAACTCACAGGTCAGGTTGTTTTCCAAGTAGAGGCAAATAAGATTTGGATTAATTTTGTTACTCTTTCCTTCTACTCAGACCTCTTTGGTGAGTGAGGGTTTAGAAATACAGGCCACTGAAGAAGAAAAAAAACCTAAACACTCATGGGATAAAAATATGGCCTTTCTCATTATACTGTTTTAACCAATTAAAATATTTCAGGGATCTGGGCGTGGTAGTGCACACTTGTAAATCCAGTGCTTGGGAGGATCGCACAGGTTCAAAGCCAGCCTCAGCTACTTAGGGAGGCTCTCAGCAACTTAGTGAGACCCTGTTTCCAAATAAAGTGTAAAAATAGGTCTGGGAGTATAGCCGGAAGGTAGAAAAAAGCCTGGGTTCCACCCGCAGTACCACCAAAAAAAAGAAAAAAAAATTCAGGGCTAGCTGTACATTACGGTCCATGCCTGTAATCCCAGTACCTGGGAGGTTGAGAAAGGAGACAACCACAGGTTTGAAAAAAGCCTTGGCAACTTAGTGAGATTCTCAGCAACTTAGTGAGACCCTGTTTCAAAATAAAAAATAAAAAAGGGCTTGGGGATATGGCTCAAAAAAAAAAAAAAAATTCAGGGCTGGAGATGTAGCTCAGTGGTAGAATGTTTGCCTTACATGTGTGAGGCCCAGGGAGGGTTCAATCCCCAATACCACAAAATCATCATCATCTTAGCACGGTATCACATACCTGTAATTCCAGTACTTAGGAGGCTGAGACAGGGCCATATTAGTGAGACCCTGTTTCAAAAAAAAAAAAAAAAAAAAAAAAAAGATAAACAGAACTCAGAGGTAAAATACCCATGTTCAATCCCCTGTACAGAACACACACACACAGACACACACACACACACAAATTATATTCTTTCACTCAAGTTTAAGAAACAGCTATAAAGACCTGAATGAGTGAACACTGGCAAAAAGCAGATGATTATACAAAAAAAAGTAATGCTAGGTGTTGTGTTAAATACTGGACATATGCTATCTCATTCCACCTTCATAATAAACATTATGGATAAAGGAAAACTAGTATCTTCACTCTGCAGATAAGGAAATGGAAACCAAAGTAAGGAATCTGTACAAGGTCAAACGATTACTACCTCCTCTCTGTCCAATGATACACTCTGCCTCCCAACAAATCCTATTAACACTATGCACTAACCACTGCTCCATGCCAAGGGTACAGGAGAGAAACCAGGGCCTGGTGCTCTATCCCTGCATATGACCCAGGCCCAGGCGGTTTTAAAACAAACAAAAACCTGTGAGTATTTCAACCCTCAGTTATACCAAAAAAAAAAAAAAAAAAAAGACACTACAAACTGGCAACTGAGGTCATGGGCAGGTAGTGTAACAGCAAGTATTAAAGAACTGCAGTCATGTGGCCCTTGTCCAACTGACCCACCAATGGCAGCGCTGCTCTGTGAACTCAGATGAATGGCACTACCAAACAAGAAGCTGCATTTTTTCCTTTCCCAACCATCACTTAACTTCAAATGTAAAGTTTATTAGATTGCAACATCTACCACAGGTGATGATGCAAGACAAAGAAAGACCTGATTCTGTCTTTCAAAGCCATATTTAGTTCACAGTACTGGCTGGAAAATAAACTACAGCTATCACACTACTTCATATTATTACACTGATGATGTTCCTCTCTCAACAGAAATGAGTGCTTTTACAAAACTTGGTATTCAAATGTGTATCAGGTACCTAGTACATTCAACACTGCAGCACACAAATATTTCTCTCCTGAAGGAGATATAAAAAGGAGGAAGCCAGACGGGATTTAGAGATATGACCATTAGTTATATATTTGACAGATCTAGATTCAAATCTATGATTTCACTTTCCTAATTAATAAGATCTTGAGAATTCTTGTCTTTTCAAGTTTCAATTTCCTTATACACTGGATGAGCACAGCACACTGCTCTCAAGAAGTAGGTAAAATGGAGGAAAGAAGACCGATGAAGTATCAAAATTGAAGTAGGGCCTGACACATAGAAGACAACTGACAGAAGTACAAAGATACAGAAAAATTATTTCTGCCATAACAATATACTCAAAGAGCCATAAAGCAAATTTTAAGTAGCTGAGGTTGGCTTCGAGCCTGCATGATCTTCCTGTCTCAGCCTCCCAAGTACTGGGATTACAAGCATGTGCCACCAAGCCCGGTTTAAAGTAGCTTTTTTTTTTTTTTTTTTGGTGGTACAGGGGTTCCTGGAAGCCCTACTACCTCTGGGCTACACTCCCAGATCTATTTTTATATTTTTATTTGGAAACAGGGTCTCTTAAGCCAGCACAGCTGGCTTCAAACCTGCGTGATCCTCCTGTCTCCGCCTCCCAAGCGCGGGGATTACAAGCGTGCGCCACCACGTCTGGCTAAAGCAGCATTTTAAGTGCACACATTTCAGTGTAATCAACTCAAACACTTCTTCAAAGCCAAGCGTGGTGGCGCATGCTTGTAATCCCAGAATTCGGGAGGCTGAGACCAGAGGAACATGGTTTGAGGTCAGCCTCAGCTACTTAGTGAGGCCTTCTGCAATTCAGTGAGACCCAGTTTCAAAATAAAGAAAAAAAATAGGGCAGGGGGTGTAACTCGGAGGTCAAATGCCCCTGGGTTCCATCCCCAGACCCGCAAAAAAAAAAAAAAAAAAAAAAACTTTATAAACTTTATTATGAGACTGCAAGATTTAAAAATTTAATATGGCCAAGCATAGTGGCGCACGCTTGTAATCCCCGCGCTTGGGAGGCGGAGACAGGCAGGTTCAAAGTCAGCCTCACTGGCATAAGAGACCCTGTTTCCAAATAAAAGTAATATTCAAAAATGGGTCTGGGAGTGTAGCCCAGAGGTAGAAGGGTTTCCAGGAACCCCAGTATCATTAAAAAAAAAAATGTAATATGAAGCCGGGCATGGTGGCACACACTTGTAATCCTAGCGCTTGGGAGGCTGAGACAGGAGGATCACACAGGTTCAAAGCCAGCCTCAGCAATTTAGTGAAGCTCTCATCAACTTAGTGAGACCCTGTTTCCAAAAAAAATATTAAAAATAGATCTGGGAGTATAGCCCAGAGGTGGAAAAGCCCCTGGGTTCCACCCTCAGTAACACACACACACACACACACACACACTAAATAATAATAATAATAATAATAATAATAATAATAATATTATGAAGCTGGGCATGGTGGTGCACGCTTACAATCTCAGTTCTTAGGAAGCTAAAACAGGATAATCTGGGTTCCCAGACAGCCTTAGCTACTTAGTGAGGCCCTCTGCAACTTTGTGACACCCTGTTTCAAAAACAAAGAATATAAAATATTGGTCTGAAGGTGTAGCTCAGAGGTAGAATGCCCCTGGGTTCAATCCTTAATACCATAAAAAAAAAAAAATAAGTTTAACATGAGCCAGGCACCATGGCACACCCTTGTAATCCCAGTACCTGGGAGGCCGAAACAGGAGGATTGCAGATTTACAGTCAGCCTCACCTACTTGGTGAGGCCTCTGCAACTTAGTGAGACTGTTTCAAAATAAAGAACAAAATAGGGCTGGGGGCATAGCCCCGAGAAAGAATGCCCCTGAGTTCAACTCCCTCCCCCATTAAAAAAAAGAAAAGGTGTGAAAAGATAGCCAGACGAGGTGGTACATGTTTATAATCCCCATAGTTGGGAGGCTGAGACAGGATTCCAAGTTTGAGGACAGCCTCAGCAACTTAGCAAGACCCTATTTCAAAATAAAAAACAGAAGCCAAGCATGGTGGCACACACTCGTACTCCCAGTTCTTGGGAGGCTGAAACAGGAGAATCCCAGGTTTGCGGCCAGCCTCTGCTACTTGGTGGGCTCTCCACCAACTTAGTAAGACTGTTTCTCCAACAAAGAAATGCAAATGATCAAGAAGTAATGAAATTATATTTAATATTGTTCAATACTGTTAGTTGTAAGCTATCTAGCTCAGGGTAACTGCTCAATAAATGGTGTTTTGTTTTGTTTGACATCTACAGTTTTATTAAAATGCAAACTAAAGCTAATATGACATATACTTTCCACTCATTAGAAATATCAAAAAGACAGATAACAAGTGTTAGTGAAAATATTATAAAATTAAAGCTGGGCGTGGTGGTGCCTGCCTGTAATCCCAGCATTCAAGAGGCTGAGACTGGAGGATCACAGTTCGTGGACAGCCTCAGCTACTTAGGCCCTCCACAACTTAGTGAGACCCTGTTTCAAAATGAATAATAAAAAAATGGGCAGGGGGTATAGCTCGGAGGTCAAATGCCTCTGGGTTCCATCCCCAGACCCGGGGGGGAAAAAAAATTTATAAATAAATTTATAAATTTATAATTTATAAATATATATATATATAAATTTATAAATATATATATAAATTAAAATCCTCATTCACTGTTGGTAATTGTAAAAATATAAAACAGTACAACCACTTTGAAAAACAGTGAATCATTTTATTGGAAGTTCCTTAAAAGTTTAAACAGGCTGGGGATGTAGCTCAGTAGTATGGTATTTGCAGAGCCCTTGCTTCACATGCATAAAGCCTTGAATTTAATCCCCAAAACTGCCCCCCAAAATGTTAAGCATAGTTATTACATAGCCCAGTAACTTTACTCCTTGGTATACACCCAACAGAAGTGAAAAAGTATGTCCACACAAATTTGTAAAGGAGCCAGGTGTGGCATGCTTGTAATCCCAATACATGGGAGGCTGAGACAGGAAGATTCCAAGTGTAGGTTCGCAGTCAGCCTCAGCTGCTTAGTGAGGCCCTCTGCAACTCAGTGAAACCATTTCAAAATAAAGAAAGAGAGCTGGGGGGGGGGGCTCACTTGTAATCCCAGCATTTGGAAGGGTGAGACAGGAGGATCATAGTTCCTGGACAGCCTCAGCTACTTAGTAAGGACCTTTGCAACTCAATGAGATCCTGTTTCAAAAAATAAAAAAATAAAACATAGGGCTGGGGTGTAACTCAGAGGTAGAATGCCCCTGGGTTCCATCCCCAGTACCACAAAATAAATAAATAAATGAAGGAAGGAAGGGAGGGAAGGCGGGCGGGCTGGGGTGTAGCTCGGAGGTAGAATGCCCCTGGGTTCAATCCCTAGTACCACAAAAAAGAAAAAAAAATTGTACAGTAATACTCTAGAATTATGCATACAGGCAAAAAATGGAAATAGCCCAAATGTACATCATGGAATGAAAAACCAAAACGTGCTATGTCCACCTGTACTATGAAGCACTATACAGCAATAAAAAGAAATGAAAGTACTGATATAAAGTAACACAAAGCTAAGCATGGTGGCACACTCTTGTAATCCCAGTAGTTGGGAGGCTGAGACAGGCAAATTGCAGGTTCAAAGCCAGCCTTGATAATTTAGCAAGGCCATCTACAACTTAGTGAGACCCTGTTTCAAAATAAGAAATAAAATTGGGCTGAAGGTTTAGATCAGAGGTAAAATGCCTCTAGGTTCAATCCCTGGTGACACAAAAAGATATAACAGATTTTCCTTAAAACACTATGCTGAAGCCCGGTGTGGTGGCACACGCTTGTAATTCCAGTATTTGGGGGACTGAGACTGGAGGATCACACAGGTTCAAAGCCAGACTCAGTGAAACCCTGTTTCCAAATAAAGTAGGTCTGGGAGTGCATCCGGGAGGTAGAAAGCCCCTGGGTTCCATCCCCAGTATCACACACACTCACACACACACACACACACACACACACACACACACACACACACACACAATACATTATGCTTAGGCAGGACTGGTGGCTCATGCCTGTATTTCCAATTCTTGGTAGGCTGAGAGGATTGAAGGTTCAAGGCCAACCTCAATGTAGTGAGACTATCAGAAACATAGTTAAGACTCTGTTTCAAAACAAAAAAATAAAAATAGCTGGGGATATAGTTTATAGGTAGAATTCTTCTGGATTCAATCACCAGTACCACAAAAATAAATAACATTATGCTGAAATACTGGGTATGGTGACCCATGCCTGTAATCCCAGTACTTGGGAGGCTGAGACAGGAAGATCACATGTTTGAGGTTCAAGGCCAGCCCCAACAATTTAGCAAGACCTTCAGCAACTTGGTAAAACTGTTTCAAAACAAGTAATAAGCCAGGCATGGTGGTGTAGGCTTGTAATCTCAATTTGGGAGGCTGAGACAGGAGGATTGTGGTTCACAGACAGCTTCAGCTATTACTTAGGCCCTTTGCAACTGGACAGCTTCAGCTATTAGTAAGGCCCTTTGCAACTCAGTGAGACCCTGTTTCAAAATAAAGATTAAAAAATAGGGCTGGGGGTGTAGCTCGGAGGTAGAATGCCCCTGGGTTCCATCCCCAGTACAGAAAAAAAAAAAAAAAAAAAAAAAAGTAATAAAAATGGCTAGGAGTATAGTTCGGAGTTAGAACACCTCTCTAGATTCAATCCCCAATACCGGGGGGGGGGGGGGGGGCACTCTACTTCCAAGGGAAACCCCAGCCCAAATTTTTATTCTTTATTTTGAAACAGGGTTCACTGAGTTATGGAGGGCCTAAGTAGCCAAGGCTCCTATCTCAGCCTCCCAAATGCTGGGATTACAAGGGTACGCCACCACACCCAGCAAGAAGCAAGTTATAAAAGACCACCTACCCGGGCATGGTGGTACAGCCTTGTAATCCCAGCATTCAAGAGACTGAGACCAGAGGTTCACGGTTCACAGAGAGCCTCAGCTACTTAGGCCCTCCGCAACTTAGTGAGACCCTGTTTCAAAATAAGACTGGGGGTGTAACTCGGAGGTAGAATGCCCCTGAGTTCCATCTCAGTGCCACACACACACAAAAAAAATCTACCTATAGCCGGGTGTGGCGGTGCATGCTTGTAATCTCAGCATTCGGGAGGCTGAGACAGGAGGATAGAGAATGGCAGTTCAAGGACAGTCTCAGCTACTTAGTGAGGCTCTTTGCAATTCAGTGAGACACTGTCTCAAAATAAAGAATAAAATATTGAGCTGAGGATGTAGCTCAGAGGTAGAATGCCCCTAGATTCCATCCCCAGTAACTAGAGAGAAAAAAAAAAAAGACCACCTACTCTAAAATTTCATGGCTCTGAAATTTTCAGAGTAGGCAAATACATAGAGACATAAAGTATATAGATAGTGGTTTTCAAAAGTATAAAAATATACTTTTTAACTTTCTGAATTCTCAATTTTAGGACAAGTATAATAGTTATCTTGCAAAGCTATCTAAGCAATAAAGCAGCTAAGGCAGGCAATACTGCAGAATATTTGGCTTGAGGTAACAGCTCAATAAATGGTGTTTTATTTTACTTAAGTGTCATATCTACAGTTTTATTAAAACAAAATGACATCTAGTAGCAGCAGTTAAATTTGTCAAGATGACAAATATTATTCTTCAAGTTTTCTTTTTCATTGTATAAAAATAGCTTATGAAAGAAAATCCAGACACCACAGAGGAAAAAAAGAGAGAAACAAATCTACCATAATTCTACATCTCCCATCCCCAACAACTTCTGGACATTTAGAAAGCTATCTGTGAGCCAGGGGTGTGGTGGCGCATACTTGTAATCCCAGTACTTGGGAGGCTGAGACAGGAGAACGGCGCAGGTTCAAAGACAGCCTCAGCTACTTAGTGAGGCTCTCAGCAACTAAATGAGACCCTGTTTCCAATTAAAATATAAAAAAGGTAGGGAGTGTAGTCCGGAGGTTGAAAGCCCCTGGGTTCCAGCCCCAGTACAAAAAAAAAAAAAAAAAAGCTATCTGTGGATTGATTATGTACTTTGGGGAGTGTCATTCTGACCTTTCTCTTTATTTCATAAGTCTAAAATCCTAAAGGATAGGAAAATGAAAGAGGAAAAAGAGCCAACTTCATTTTTCTTGATAAGGAGCAAATTTTCATATTAGTAAAGTTTTGAACTATCAGAAAACTTCAACTTGGGATAAAAAAAAAACTTGAGGATTATCTGGTGTTATCATGTCTTTCCCAGATAGCTTACTAGAGATCAATTTTAGAACTACAAATAAATATATATATATATATATTTGTCTTCACCTTACTTGCTGACTATGAAATTATTCATTTTAAGAAACATGTATTAAGGAAAAAAACCAAGCCGGGTGTGGTGGCGCATGCTTGTAATCCCAGCATTCGGGAGGCTGAGACCAGAGGACTGCGGTTCCTGGACAGCCTCAGCTACTTGGTGAGGCCCTCTGCAACTTAGACCCTGTTTCAAAATAAAGAATGAAAATAGGGCAGGGGGTGTGGCTTGGAGGTAAAATACCCCTGGGTTCCATCCCCAGACCTGAAAAAAAAAAAAGAAAAAAAAAAAAAGCAGAAATCATTTAATACATTAGATGATTAAAGAAAACATACTATAGCCTGAATTAAAGGGAAAAAATTACCCACCAAAAAGTTTTCTTTCCATGGGAGTTTCTACTGTAGGGATCTCCAAAATGAGAGAAAAGTTTCTAATTTAAAACAGCAAGCCAAGCTGGTTGTGGTGGTACACGCTTGTAATCCCAGCATTTGGGAGTCTGAGCCTGGAGGATTTCGGTTTGAGACCAGCCTCAGATACTTAGCAAGGCCCTTTGCAACTCAGTGAGACCCTCTCAAAGAATAAAAATAGGGCTGGAGGTGTAGCCTGGAGGTACAATGCCCCTGGGTTCCAACCCTAGTACTGCAAAAAATAAAATAAAATGGCAAACCAGGCACAGTAGTGCATGGCTGTAATTCCAGTACTCGGGCAGCTAAGACAGGTAGATGGCAAGTTCAAGGCATTTTCGGGAAATCCTCAGCAACCTAAGCAATACCCTATTTCAAAATAAAAAAATGTAAAGAGCTGTGTGTGTAGCCCAGAGGTAAAATGCCCCTGAGTTCAATCCCCAGGAAGAAAGAAAAGAAAGACTAAATAAGAAAAATAAGTGTCACAAGTTATATCTGTAAGAAGAAATAAACAGGAAATACTTTAAAAGGCTGAAGGTGCAAATACAGATTATCAGGGCATAAAATTAAATGCTGGGTAATGCACCTGTTGAAGAAAAAGAGGAAGTTGAGAATGTTTGAAATCTTAAATATTTAGTGTTAACACTAATTCCTAATCTGCTGGAGATGTGGAAAGCATGCTAATACAGAGAAAGAAAGAAAGAAATCTTCGTTCCTGAATTAATCCAAACTCCACAGTACTTAAATAGATGCACTTAATGTCTGATTCAGTTTCTCAATCTGTAAAATGGATATACCTTATGCACTCACAGCTTCACTGTGAGTCACAAAAGAATTCTGCACAGATGGTTTTCAATTCCACTGTGTTATGTACTCAGAGAATCCCTTATGCTTTCCCCATTAGTTTGACATGACATTCATTTCCTAGATGGGAGAAAATTATTTCGGGTACATTCATAGTAAAAATGTGCTGAGGAGAAACAAATTCAGGTGAAGAGAATCATCAAAGTTTAACTGAAAGCAAATGACTCTGAATCGAAGGGACTGAAAGCAGCACACATGGGTGAACAAAAAAGTAGAAACTGGCTGTATGGCGACCTCCTCAGGGGTGTAGCTCAGAGGTAGAATACCTCTGGGTTCGATCCGCGGTACCACAAAAAAGAATTTTAAAAAAATGTTCACGTAAACTCGCATCAATAAACCATTTAGAAAGTAACCAGAAGCCAGGAATGCTTTCTCTCAGTATAGTTATGTAGACTACAGCGGGCTCCATCATTTTTAAAGGACAGAAGCATAAACGTAAGTAATGGTATCGGGACAAATATGCATTGTTATGAAGTTCAGAGCTTGGAGAGTCAAACACTGGTTGCAGTTTTATTTGGAAAAGAACGCGACCAGCTCTTCTGTACACTACTACCCGGCAAGTTTGGCCCCCGGCCAGGGGAAGGGCCTATTCCACCCTTCTCGTTGCTAAACAAGCCAGCGGAGGGAGCCGGCCGGGCGGCCCCAGCCCTCGGGGCGCGTGGGGCGGCGGCGCTCGGGCCGGGCCGCTCGGGCTCCTCCCGCCGCCCGCCCGCGCTCGGCCCTGGGCGCCGGGGCCCGGGGCGCGGCGCCGCCCTCCCGAGGCCCGGGCCTCCGCCCGCCCGCCGGCCCGCGCCGCTCACCGCGTTCTTCTTCTGCACCATCTTGTCCATCTTCTTGGCGATGCGAATCACCTCGTCCTCCATGGCTCCGGCAGGGCCTCCGCGCGCCGGGCCGGCTGGGGACGCGAAGTGGCGGCGCTGGGGCTGGGGAGGCGGGAGCGCGTCGGCTCGGCGGCCACCGCACAGCCGGCCGGACCTTCCTCACACGCCAGGCCCTCGGCGGCGGCGACGGCGACGGCGGCGACGCCCCGCCCCGCCCCGCAGGCGCGCCAATCGAGCGCCGCGCGCGCCGCGCAGACGCGACCAATCGAGCGTGGACGCGGGACGGGGCGGGCGAGCCGCGGCTCCGCCTGGCGGGCGTGGACGCCACGGGCGTGTGGACCTGCGGGTCTCCAGCCCGCGCGGCGCTGGGCGGCGCTTTTCGCCCTGCGCGCGGCTCTGGCTCCGCCTCGGCACCAGACGGAGTTTCCCCTTCAGGTCCGGGAGTTAGCGGCCACCCCGACCACTTCTCTGGGAGCCGTAGCGGTTTGGGAGAAAGGAAATTAGGCGGCTTTACAGTCTGGGAATCCGAGCAAGGACAGGCTGCTCTAAAAGGGTTTTGCCTGATTGCACTCTACTACCAGCTCGTGATAGTTGCAGGCACAACCCCACTCCAGTTGTAATTCTCAGTCAAGATCTACCGCCTAGCCCGGCGTGGTGGTGCACGCCGGGGATCCCGGTACTTGGGAGGCTGAGACCGTAGGATAGCAGGTTCTGTGAAGGCCAACCCCAGCAATTTAGCAAGGCTACCCTCAATTTAGTGAGACCTTGTTTCAAAGTAAAAAATAAATAAATAAATAAATAAATAAATAAAAAAGGTCTGGTAGTGTGTATCTCAGAGGTAAAGCGCCCCATGGATTCAATGCTCAATACCACAAAAAAAAAAAGGGAAAAAATCTACCTCCTATTATTCTAATATCGGTATGACCGATTTTTTCTAGTTCTGCTGCACTGATTTTTGAAAAAAAAAAAGTTTACTCACATTAGGACTGTTTCCTTTTCTTCATCTTTTCTTTTTTCTTTTTTAGGAAATGAAATCAGGGATATTGTGCCTCTGAGCTACATTCCAAGCCCTTTTTTAAATTTTGAGACAGGGTCTTATTAAGTAGCTGAGAGTATCACTAAATTGCTAAGTCTGGTCCCCAGTAAACCTGCAAACCCTCCTGGCTAAGCCGCTCAAGTACTGGGATTACAGGTGTGCACCACCACACCTGGTTTATTTCCTTTCTTTTTTAAGTTTTTTTTTTCCAACTTAAATAGTTGTCAGAGTATGGAAAGTAAGTGGTTCTAAGGTACATTTGTTAAAATTTGTCTTAGCTGGGCGCGGTGGTGCACGCTTGTAATCCCAGCATTCAGGTGGCTGAGACCAGAGGATTTCGGTTTGCAGACGGCCTCAGCTATTTAGCGAGGCCCTCTGCAACTCAGTGAGACCCGGTTTCAAAAAAGGATAAAAAATAGGGCAGGGGGTGTAGCTCGGAGGTCGAATGCCCCTAGGTTCCATCCCCAGACCCGCCAAAAAAAAATTGTCTTAATAAATTTTACAAATTTTATAAATAAACTGTGTGTGGTAAAGCAAAATACGAAGTTTTGTACCTATTCATTGGCCAGAGATTGTATTGTTCCAGTATTTAAATCCCCATTTTCTGTCTGCTTCATATATCAATTAATTTTTAAAAAATTCCTTTTAGCAGGATGTGATAGTGCATGCCTATAAGGTGAGGTGGAGGTCGGAAAGTCACAAATTAGAGGCCATCTGGGTGGCTTAGCAAGACCTTGTTTCAAAATAAAAAGGGCTAGGAGTGTAGCTTTGCAGGTTGATTACTCCTGAATTCAATAGTCAATACCAAAAAATAATAAAAATAAAAAACATAAAGGCTGGAGGTGTCATTCAGTGGTAGCATGAATGACATTGCCTAGCATGCGTGAGGCCCTGGGTTCAATACCCAGTTCCATCCAGCCAGGGATTTGTTCATTTATTCTAATAATTATGTCATTTTTAGGCCCCCCCCCAAAAAAAATTAAGTTGATTGGCCTTTTTTTTTTTCCTGCGGTACTGGGCATGGAACCCAGGAGCATTCTACCTCTGAGCTACACCCCCAGCCCTATTTTTTATTCTTTACTTGGAAACAGGGTCTCACTGAGTTGCAAGGGCCTAAGTAGCTGAGGCTGTCTTTGAATCGTGATCCTCCTGTATTAGCCTCCCAAATGCTGGGATTACAAGCATGTACCACTACACCTGGCTGGTCGGTTTTTTGTTTTTACTGTAGCAAAATACAAATAACATTATTTTAACTTTCTTTTTTTTGCGGTATGGGAATGGAACCCAGGGGCATGCTACCTCCAAGCTACACCCCCAGCCCTTTCTTAATTAATTAATTTTGGTGGTACTGGGGTTCCTGGAAACCCTTCTACTTCTGAGCTACACCTCCAGCCCTATTTAAATTGCTGAGACTGACTGCCACCCTGTAATCCTCCTATCCTAATCTTCCAAGTACTAGGATTACAAGCAAGTGCCACCATGCCCAGCTTGTTGGGAGCCATTAAGACCTTCCCCTAGATTGGAGTCTCTGACTCAGCTGATTGTCTTTCGCCCAGAGTAAACAAGGTTTGGGGTTATGGAAAGTTCAAAGAGGTCTGAGAGAGGATCAGGTGGCGATGACACGAGGGTACTGATTGACCTATCTGTAATATGTGTTTTGTATTGGTCTTTATTGTATTCTGGTGGTGGTAGCATGAGAATGTTGACTGACATGTAGCTGTGTATAAATACCTCTGGAAAAACAAAGTTGGCGTCGGCGCAATAAAGATGAAATTGACCCAGAAGCTGCGTTGGCCAGGAGTGTCCGTGCGATAGAGAATACTGACCCAGGCATAGTCGTCGACCCGTAGGAAATATTGACCCACGAACAGGGGTCGACCAGTAGAGATAGTAGGCTGGCGGCTCCCCGACGTTAGGGTTAAAAACTCTTCATCCTCACGCCTCACTTCAGGACCAGTACTCTTGCCGGCTGGCTCTGACACCAGCTCCTGTTTTTTATTCTTTATTTTGAAACAGGGTCTCACTAAGTTGTTGAGGGCCTAAGTAGCTGAGGCTGGCTGCAAATCTGTGATCCTCCTTTCTTAGCCTCCCAAATACTGGGATTAGATGTCTGCGCCACCTGCCGGGTGTGGTGGTACACACTTGTAATCCCAGCATTTGGGAGGCCAAGGCAAGAGGATCACAGTTCAAGGACAAAGTGAGGCCCTTTGCAACTCAGTGAGACCCTGTTTCAAGACAAAGAATAAAAAATAAGGCTGGGGTGTAGCTCAGAGGTAGAATGCCCCTGGGTTCCATCCCTAGTACTGAAAAAAAAAGAAAAATGTGCCACCACCATATGAGAGCTGGGGTGTACCTAGGTGGTAGAGCACTAGCTTACCTAGAATTCAGTAGACCATGAATTCAATCCCAGCACCACACGTACACACAAAACACAGATTACCAAATGACATAGGTTGCTGCTGTAGAAGAGAAATCTACAAGAGTACAAGTTAGACACAATATTTTTAAGCAGGGAATGGTAGCACACGCTTGTAATCCCAGTACTTGGGAGACTGAGACAGGAGGATCACATTCTTGGACAGCCTCAGTTACTTAGTGAGGCCTCAACAACTTGGTGAGACCCTGTTTCAAAATAAAAAATAAAAAATAGGGCTGAGGGTGTAGCTCAAAGGTAGAATGCTCCTGGGTTCAATTTCCCATATTGAAAAAAAAAAAAGATTTTTTGCACAGAACTTACTGTTGAAACTATGAAAAACTGAATAGACTCAGCAAAAGGTAAGATGGAGGGTATTCAAAAGTAGAAACTGAATGACTACTTAAAACAGAAAGAATTCCTGTTGTGAAGTTAGATGTCAGTGGAAAATTAAAAAGAGAAAATGAGAAAATCTGGGTTTTTTTTTTTTTTTTTTTTTTTTTTTTTTTTTTGTGGTACTGGGGTTCCTGGAAGCCCTTCTACCTCCGGGCTACACTCCCAAACCTATTTTTGCATTTTTATTTGGAAACAGGGTCTCCTAGGCCAGCGCGCGGGGCTAGCTTCGAACCTGCGCGATCCTCCTGTCTCAGCCTCCCAAGCGCGGGGATTACAAGCGTGCGCCACCACGCCCGGCAAAATCTGGGTTTTTGTTGGGAGTGTGTGGGGGTGCGAGGGATTAAACCCCAAGGTGCTCTACCACTGAGCTACATAGCCAGACCCTTATTGTTTATTTGGAGACAGGGTCTTGCTAAATTGCCCCAGGCTGGCCTTGAACTTGAGATCTTCCTGAGCTGCTGGGATTACAGGCACAAGTGCCACCATGTATTGCTGAGAAAAACTAAATTAGATGAATATTTGGATAACTGACTTATGAACCTAATTTGTAAGTCACAGTGAATACCGCATTAAAGGAAAAGACAATAAAAGCAGAAATAAAACTTCTTAAATACAGCTGGGTGTGGTGGTGCACACTTGTAATTCCAGTGTTCAGTGACAGCCTCAGCTACTTAGGCCATTTGCAACTCAGTGAGATCCTATTTCCAAATAAAGAATAAAAAATAGGGCTGGGGGTGTGGCTTGGAGGTAAAATGCCTCGGAGTTCTATCCCCAGTACCGCAGGGAAAAAACAAAAACACTTAAGTAAACTAGGGACATTGAAAGCCAAATTTTGGAAATTCTTCTTTTTACACATTAACATTGAATAGCATATTATTTTTCATACCTGATATCATTCTAAGCCAATTATACCATTATTAAAATCTCTCATGTTCTAGTGATTATCATTTTTCTTTTTTGTACTGCAGACACCCATCTCAAAGTAAACTCAAATGGGTTTAAATAATAAAACCAAAAAGTCACAGAAAAGTCAGAATTAAGTTTTATTTCACATTGATAGAAACTGTGAAAAACATTTTTTCCATATTACAACACAGTATTTCAATGGAATATTTCTTGCCATGAATAGTTTACTGATTTTTATAACTAAAATAAGTGTATGTTCAAGATAAAGCAAAATGACTTAGTGATTGTTTAAAAATTTCAAATCTAGACACATAAGCTTATGGCTTCATTATTAAAATCCTATATAGTTCATTACTAAGTTATTTCCATTATCAATTAGCACCCATTTATAAAGATGCACTCTTTAATATTGTTTTGGCCAGATGGAATACAGCAGAAAAATTAACATAGTTCAAAAATAAACATACATTCTTGTTACACATTATTGTGTGGAAACTATACTGTATATAGGACATTTTGATTAGCCTTTATTTCTTATAAACTTATTTTCAAATAATTTTTACCAGTAACTTAGAAATTCTTACTAATGAAACTCGAATGATGGCTATTTTCTTGTCTGCACAAAAGACTAATTTAAAAAAAGATTTTTTACTAAGCCAAGCGTGGTGGTGCACGCCTATTTCCAGTACTTGGGAGGATGAGACTGGAGGATCACAGGTTCAAGGATAGCCTGTTTCAAAATAAAACTGAGTTGAGGGTGTAGCTTGGAGGTAGAACATCCAATCCCCCCACCAAAAAAAAAAAGGTCATTTGACTAAGGTAAAAATTTCAAACAAGTTCATTGGAAGAAAAGAGAAAATTTTTCTAATGAATTGCTCAGATTCTACTGTAGTTGGTTTCAAACATATGTACAGAAAAAGTAAAACTAAATTCTATGCTAAAAAGTAACCTAATTTTATTTATGTGGTGTGTGGGGGAGGGGGTAGTATTGGGGAATGAACAAGTATGTTCTACCTCCAAGCTACACCCCCAGCCCTTTTTTATTTTTTATTGTGGTACTGGGGATGGAACCTAGGGGCATTCTAACTCTGAGATACACCCCTCATCCTATTTTTTATTTTTTTTTCTCACTGAGTTGCAAAAAGCCTAAGTAGCTGAGGCTGTCTGTGAACCATGATCTTCCTGTCTCAGCCTCCCAAATGCTGGGATTACAAGCGTGTGTCACCATGCCCGGTTATTTTTTGTTTTGAAACAGGATCTTGCTAGGTTGCTGAGAGTCTAAGTTGCTAAGGTTGGTCTTGAATTTGTGATCCTTCTCTCTCAGGCTCCTTAAGTACTGGGATTATAGGCATGTTCCCCCATGCCTAGGTCATTTCATTTATTTCTTAAAGGATATTTTTTTAAGAGACCAATTATTTTAGAAGTTAGTTTTTAAAATAAAATATTTCAGGCCATACCAGAACATGATCTACTTATTATTTCAGTTGCTTACAGAAAAATAAAATCACAGAATTACTCTTATTACATGGATTGAAGACGCTAATAACTACATAGATCTAAATTTGGACTAAGATATTATTATTTGAAATACACAATGAAGGAAGTTTAAGCAATGGTTGGTTTCTTTTAAAGTATACATAGGTTTTAAATGTCAAGTGTCTGTGATTCCGAATATTAAATAACAGCATGTACTGACAGTAGATGTCTGTCGCAGGGAGACAATATTTGGTCTGCTATAAAGGAAAATCAAGAAAGAAAAGAATTTTTTTCTTGAGAGGAGAAAAGAATATTAAATAGAAATAATATCAGGAAAAAAGAACAGCCTGGTTCCCAAAATTAAGAGCCGTTAACTGAAGAGAGCCACAGTATTCTTTATTAACACTTTAGAGCACTATTCCTAGTATCAGGAATAGTGTAATATTATCCAATCTTCATGTATTACAGTCATGTATTGATGAATACATATGTAAAAACGCAGACAGTGCATGGTGACTGAGAAATCCACAAACCAGCCACAGCATGTGTAACTGTTGATACCTTAACTGCTTGCTTTTTTCTGAACACATTTTCATTAAGCATACTAGTAACTTTCAAAGGAGGTAATAAAAAATCTGGTTGAAATATTTTATTATTTTACTGAATTACATTTGAGAAAAAGAAGCAAGCTGCTTCACCCACTATAATACTAGTATATTTTAGATCATATACAAATATATGTAAAGAAACTTGAAGATCATCAACTTCCCATGAAGAGCCACTTAGTCTGTATCATTGGTGTATTTGCAAAACATGTTAACACTGCAAACATGGGAAGTCTCGGGATGGGGCACGGAGAAGACCTCTACTGCAGTGATGCTGGTGTGCTTCCACACAGGCCTCTGAGGGATGTCAGTCAATTGGAGGTAGGAGTTTATCAATGAATTGCTTGACATCCATCATTTCCTGTTTGGGATAAAGTGATTTAGTAAACAGCTGTTGTAAGCCAGAAATAAAATTCTTATCAAGATTTCATTAGTGAATTCCAAGTGGGTGTATAAGTAAGGTGAAACCACCGTTTTTATTACTGTAACAAAAAGGTATAAAAGAATAATGAGGCTGGGTGTGGTGGCGCGCACTTGTAATCTCAGCATTCAAGAGGCTTACACAGGAGGATCGTGGTTTGCGGACAGCCTCAGCTACTTAGTGATGCCCTTCGCAACTCAGTGAGACCCTGTTTCAAAATAAAGAATAATAAAAAAAAAAGGGGGGGGTTGGGGTATAGCTCAGAGGTAGAATCCCCCTGGGTCCCAACCTCAGTACTAAGGAAAAAAAGAAAAAATAATGAGGCTCTAACAGCAATGTTAAAACATTCCCTCTAGTATTATTGCACACTAAAATGATAGTTCCCAATTATTATTTACTTCTACAAACATGGGCTGCATTTCCCAATCCTTAAGTAAAATAAAACACTGGGGAATGAGGAAGTTTACAAGTGATAGTACCTACACCAATAAGTCTCAGTAAGTGTACAATTTCTGAACTGTCAGGGGTAAAAGCCTAGCTTTTACCACTCCCTCATTAGAGTGAAATGCTAGATCCACAGCATGAACTGCTTTGTGCCTTTCATAAGGAATTGTAAACAACTAACCATCTGAAAGAAAGCATGTGCCTGAGACTGGTCTGGAAAGACATGAATATACCAAGGATTTACTATGGAACAGATTTTTCCTGGAAGCCCCCGTGTCTGGCTCATAGTTTCCCATCTCCCTCAAACACATCTCTGCCTGCCATCAGCTCTTGCATCTCAAGGATTTGGCCTCACTGTTCTGCAAATTAGCCATGCAGAAAAGCTTCCACCTTATAATGTGGTCACTCGGAAAAGAGAAACACAGAGTGCTTTCCTAGCAAGTGTGAGGTTTTCAGTTCAATCCCAAAACCACTCCCCCCCACACAAACACAAAGAAAAAAAAGACAAGAACCAAAGTGTGAAAGTGTTCTATTTTACAACATCCTGAGACCCTGACACCACTCCCACATCCTGCTGCGCTTCCCCTCCTGCTCATTCAGCGCAATGTCCTCAAGTATGACTGCATAGGCACTCCCTCATTATGAGCAGGGATTCATGATGCACTGAATCCTCATCTCTCCTGAGTAGATGTCAAACACCCCTGTCCTTCTGGATAAATCATTTTACTACTCACTTCTTGTCCTAAAACAAATGATGATTTAACCAGGCCAAGTGGCTAGATAACAGTGCTTACTTGGACTACTGTGCTGCTTAGCATTCAGTCTTTAAGCCTTTTCAAGCCCTTATCCAGTGCCCCTTCATTTTTTGAAGTGGGGGTACTGGGATTGAAGTCAAGGGCTTTCTACCTCAAAGCTATACTCCCAGCTCGACTTTATCCTTTTATTTTGAAAAGGGTCTCACTAAGTTGCTAAGGCTGGCTCTGAACCTGCAATCCTCCTGTCTTAGCCTCCCAAGTATTAGGATCACAATTCCCTTCATTTTTATCAAGTGACCTCGATTAAAAAAAAAAAAAAAAAGAAAGAAATGGGGTATTGCTAGGTTGCTCCCAGCCTGATTTTATTCTTTTATTTTGAAAAGGGTCTCACTAAGTTGCTAAAGCTGTCTTCAAACCTGCAATCCTCCTGTATCAGCCTCCAAGTCCTGAGATTATAGGCATGTGCCACTACACCCAGCTAAATATTTGATTTTTCTTTTTTTTTTTTTTTTTTGCGGCACTGGGGATGGAACCCAGAGGCATTCTACCCCTGAGCTACACCTCCAGCCCTATTTTCTATTCTTCATTTTGAAACAGGGTCTCACTGAGTTGCAAAGGGCCTTCTCAGTACCTGAGGCTGTCCATGAACCATGATCCTCCTATCTCTGCCTCCCAAATGCTGGGATTACAAGCCTGGGCCACCACACCCAGCTTTGTTAAATTTAACGAATAAATTTCACTCAAAGACCTATAATTTAGTATGAACTCTTTAACTTCTTGTTTTCCTTTTTTGTGGGTCTGGATCTCAGGGGCATTCGACCTCTGAGCTACACCCCCTGCTTTATTTTTTATTCTTTATTTTGAAACAGTGTCTCACTGAGTTGGGAAGGGCCTCACTAAGTAGCTGAGGCTGTCCATGAACTGCAATCCTCCCGTGTCAGCCTCCCAAATGCTGGGATTACAAGTGTGCGCCACCATGCCCGGCTCTTTAACTCCTTTAAATCCAGAAGTATCAAATGTTATATCCTGAAAGTATAACATGGGAGAAGTTGCATCTATGGCTCTGATCACTCTAGCTACCTACCTGTTGACAAGAACTGTGCATCATGCCTTCGTAAATTTTGAAGGCTACATTGGCTGGATTTACCAATGTTTTTAGTTTTTCAACAGTAAGGGAACCAAACATTAGAGGAACTAATGGGTCACAATCTCCATGGCACTGAAGAATAGAAATATCTCTATTAACACCACTGATAGGACCCTGCCAAAAAAACAAAAACAAAAAACAGTGTTATTCAAATGTATAAACAGTATCCCAGACACTTAAAATTGTAGATAGATATGCACAGACATTATTATTCAGGTTATATTTGGCCAAAGAAATAAAGTTCCTTTCATCCTTATATTCCTCTCATTTTTTTTTGGTACTGGGGATTGAACCCAGAGGCATTCAACCTCCAAGATACACTCCAGCCCAATTTTCTTATTTTGAAACAAGATCTTACTAGGTTGCTGAAAGCCTCACTAAGTTGCAACGGCTGGCTTTGAACCTGTGATCCTACTGTCTCAGCCCCCCAAATACTGGGATTAGAAGCCATGCGCCAACACGCCCAGGTCTCACATCTTTATTTAAACTTCTGTAGTCTGAATGATTACCTTGCCTTGTAATACATGCCTTCCCAACAAATTATTTTTTTGAGGGGTACTGGGGATTGAACCCAAGATTCTAACTCAGAGCTACACCTTCAGCCCTGTCTTATTTTTTAAAATATACTTTTATTGATGCATTATACTTTCACATCACTGTGAAGTCCTGGGCGATAGGGACATATGTGCACACAGCACTTGGTAAGCTTCCTCCAGTTCCTTCCCCACTCTCCCCTTCCCCATACATGATATCGAGATTGGCACTGATAGCTTCTTATTTGTACATAATGTCAATGGAAGTGTTTCCTTTATTAATTCCCCTCCCTCCATTTTCCTGTACATTCGCTCACCGCTGGGGTTTGTCCTCCTTTATCTAAAGTCCCTCTTGTATTCCAATTACTCCATAGCTTCCAAATGAGAAACATATGACTGACCCTTCACTTTCTGTGACTAGCTAATCTCACTTAACATAATACTTTCAGGCCCATCCATTTTTATTTTATTTTACTTTTTGTGTGTGTGTGTGGTGCTGGGGATGGAATCCAGAGGCCTTTTACCTTGGGGCTACGCTCCCAGACCTATTTTCTATTTTATTTGGAAACAGGGTCTCACTAAGATGCTGAGAGCCTCACTCAGTAGCTGAAGCTGGCTTTGAACCTGTGCAATCCTCCTGTCTCATCCTCCCAAGCACGGGGATTACAAGCGTGCGCCACCACGCCCAGCTATTTTACTTTATTTTTGCAGTACTGGGATGGAACCCAGAGGCATTCTACCTCCGAGCTACATCCCCAAACCTATTTTTTTATTCTTTATTTTTTGAAACAGGGTCTCACTGAGTTGCAAAAGGCCTCACTAAGTAGCTGAGGCTGGCTTTGAACCTGCTCGATCTTCTTGTCTCAGGCTCCAACCATTTTTATTTTGAAACAGTCTTGCTAGGTTGCTGATAGTCTGAGGCTGTCTTCAAACCTGAGAACCTCCTATCTCAGCCTCCCAAGTATTAGTTTCTTAAAGTCAATTATATCTAAATTCATTCTTTTATTTTCACTTTCTTGATATGAGAATTAATCAGTAACTATTAAGAAACATTAGGTAAAACATGTTCTCTTCAGTTTTTATGTAACTGAATTAAATAAAACAGTCAATAAATAATACCTATTATGTGCAAGACACCTAACAGTTACTAGTGCCATAACAAAATCTCAGGCTGAAAACTATTTGGGACCCAGGAAGGGTGGCGTATGCTTATAATCCAAGTACTTGGGAAGCTGAGACAGGGGGATCACAGGCTCAAGGACAGCCTCAGAAAAATAGCGAGGCTCTCCTCAACCTAGTGAGACACTGTTTCAAATTAAGAGTAAAGGGCTGGGCACAGTGGCACACGCTTGTAATCCCTGCGCTTGGTAGGTGGAGACAGGGGGATCACACAGGTTTGAAGCCAGCCACGTGCACTGGCTTAAGAGACCCTGTTTTTAAATAAAAAAGTATAAAAATAGGTCTGGGAGTTTAGCCCAGAGGTAGAAGGGTTTTCAGGAACCCCAGTACCACCAACAAAACAAAACAAAACAAAACAAACAAGAAAACAAAATAAGAGTAAAATAGGGATGGGGTTGTAGCATGGAGGTAGAATGCCCCTGGATTCAATGCCCAGAACCACAAAAAAAAAAAAAAAAAAAAAAAGGAAAAATACATTTGTGGATGGGGGTGCAGCTAAGAGATAGTTTGCCTGCCCAGTATGTACAAGGCTCTGGGTTTGATCCCAGGCACTGGAAAAAAAAAGAAGACAAAAAAGAATCTGAAAATAAATGTCTATATCTCCTGTGTGTACTAAATACTGCTTTGCTGTTGAATATTGAGAAATTATTTTCTATGGTAAAATTCTATTATCACTGAAAATATTAAACATTGCAAATAGCTCTAATTTTCAAATACATCCTAAAATATTATCAAATCTTCAAATATAAAATTTATGACAGTATGGCTTATGTTTTACCCATTTCTATACAATCCACAACAAAGATGGTAGAGTATATAGATAAAACCTAGTAACATCACAAAAGTCCAAGGAAAGTGTGTGTGTGTGTGTGTGTGTGTCTCACTAGGGATTGAATTCTGGGGCATTCTTACCTCTGAGCTGCACTCCCAGCTCTATTTTATTCTTTATTTTGCAGAGGGCCTCACAAATTGCTGAAGCTGGCTCAAAACCTACGATCTTCTTGTCTCAGCCTCCCAAGTACAAGTGTGTGCTACCACACTGAGCTCAAGAAAATTCTTTTAAAGGATGACTGATATAAATTGTGGACTCCAGGTAGAATGACATATCACTCTGGGTTCACCAACTGTACCAGAGGTTACAGAGGGTAAATGGGACTTTGTGCTATGAGCTAAATTTTGCTATAAATCTAAAATGGCTCTTTAAAAAAAAAATAACGTTCATTAATTTAAGGAAAAATGATGATCGTCTCCCCAACATTATCTGCTACGACTTAGCTCTGAGATTTCATATGGTATGCATCAATCAGGTTACCTGTGGGAATGAGGACCTAAGTGGAAGCCAGCAGCTGAGCGCAGTGACCCCTGCCAGTTTCTGTTGCGTGGTGAGAGCGGTGTATAAAGACAGGGCTCCTCCCTGGAAAGCAAGCAGGGACAGTCACCAGGATGCACAATCTGCCAAGAGCGAGGCAGGAGATTTCCTGTTATTAATGATGCTCATAAAGAAAACCAAACTGAGTGGCCGATAACAAATCAAATTAGGCCAACAGAAGAAATGCCTGCTCATAAGGGGCACAGTTCTGTACACCACCAGAACATACCAACCACCTGATCAACCAACAAACTGTGATAGTACTATAAATAGCTAACAGCATGCCTGAGCAATGTTCTGAATTCATAATCATCAGGCTTTAATTGATCTTATGTTCTCAAAGAGGAGGTCAAGATAGTAAGGACTATGGGGCAGACACCTGAGAGTGCCTGCTCCCCAGCTCACAGTATCTTGTGCCACAGGCCAACAACTGTCAGCTACCTAGATGTTTGTCATTCCGACAGAGCCCAAGACTCACTTTAGCACAGGAGAACACAAAAGTCCTTCTCACCCCAGACAGTGATGTTCTTTTTCCTAGGACTGTAGACTTGGGATTCAGTAACTGCCAGGCAGTCTCTGTGCCGCTGGAACTATATAACATCTCACCTCAAGAAAAGCTACAGGTTTCAAAAGCTACAGTTTCAACATTAGATGGAAAAGCAAACAAAGCTGCTAAAGAGAAAAAGAGATGCAGGTGGGGGAGAAAGTCCTGATGGTTTTCCAGGTCCTAGCTACTTCCGGAGACCTTGCTCTATCTTCATCCACAGTCTCTTAAATATCACATGACACACCAGAACTTATTCCTTCTTGCTCAATCCCACTGTGTCCATCACCCTACATATAGAACATCTATAAAACCTGTAAAAGTTTATAGGACACAAGACATGATGGGTTTTAAGATATTAGAAATGTTTTTTTGTAGGCAATAATGAATGTATCTCAATGACTATGATGTGAACTTATTTTAAATTAAACAATTCTTGTCTCAAGATGTGTATAATTAGCTGGGCATGATGGTGCACAGTTGTAATCCCAGCACTTGGGAGGCCGAGATAGGAGGATTGCATAGGTTTGAAGCCAGCCTCAGCTACTTAGTGAGGCTCTCAGCAACTTAGTGAGACCCTGTTTCCAAATAAAGTATGAAATAGGTCCAGGAGTGTAGCCCAGAGGTAGAAGGCCCCTGGGTTCCACCCCCAGTACCCCTCCAAAAAAAAACCAGAAAGATGTGCATAAGTGTGTACATCTTAACAATCATAACAATAATACTTTTTTCTGTCTCTATCAACAATATGTTTATGTTGAATTCTATTGTCTAAATGATTCTACAATTCTGACATTTCCATAAAAGAAAACTAAGTTGTTGATTTAGAAGATCTACATATTAGCGCCGGGCGTGGTGGCGCACGCTTGTAATCCCCGCGCTTGGGAGGCGGAGACAGGAGGATCGCGCAGGTTCCAAGCCAGCCGTGCTGGCGTAAGAGACCCTGTTTCAAAAATATAAAATAGGTCTGGGAGTGTAGCCCAGAGGAAGAAGGGCTTCCAGGAACCCCAGTACCACCAAAAAAAAAAAAAAAAAAAAAAGAAGATCTACATACTAGAACATTCTCAGGACATGTTACGTGAACAAAGGGTAAAAAGCTGAAGTTAAGGTGTAAAGCCAATATAAAAAACTGGCTGTTAACATAGAGAATGTTGATGAAAGTTCTTTTTCCAACAAAGAAACAAAGATGCCAAAATAAACATCACACTATTTATACCAAAAACTTATTTATTTTACATGGCCAAAAAGAGGAAGCAATTGTCTCATCTTATTATTCCTGCTAATAGTCTCTTTCCTACTACAGGGGCATATGCCTATGTTAGCAGATTCTAGTTAATTAAAATGGTATGTGGTATTAGAAACCTATATGTAGTGTATTATGGTTATTTTAAGAAAATATATTGTAGGTTCTAATGGGGATTGAGCCTGTATTGATTGTTAATAAGAGCTGTACTAATGGCTAATAATAAGATTTCATACTTAGGCAAAACAATAAAATCCTTTTTTCTGCCTCTAAGCTGTCAGCTAAGAGCTGCAGCCAATATTGACCTCGGTCAGCTAAAAGTTAGCTGTTAGCCCAGCTAACCATGGAATGTTAAAACAAACACTCAATTCTCACTGTAGTTTAAATTAAGAGAACCCTATATTAATTACCAAGTACACAAAAGAGTTATAGCCCAAAGTCTTCATACTTTAATGGCAAGCTTGTACATAATAACTTCTAATAGATACAGATAAAAATGGTTAAAAACTCCCCAAGGACACGGGAATATGGTATAGGCCTTCTCCAAAGTGGGCACATCATGTAACTCCTGCCTTTGTTAACTAAGTAACACATCTTGGTCATAAACCTAACAAGAAAGGCTAACACTATGGAAATAATTGGTGGACCTGTACCTGCATTAGGTGGGGGGGGAGGGGGGGTAAAAAGACTATTAGCTAAGTATGATGGGAAAAAGAAGATAATGAATTCATATAAAAACTGTTCTATATCCAAAAATTTCAGTGTCTTCTTTTCTTTTATTTTTTTTGGGGTGGTGGTGGTGGTACTGGGGTTCCTGGATGCCCTTCTACCTCCGGGCTATATTCCCAGACCTAAATTTATATTTTTATTTTGAAACAGGGTCTCTTAAGCCAGCGCGGCTGCCTTCGAACCTGCGCGATCCTCCTGTCTCCGCCTCCCAAGCGCGGGGATTACAAGCGTGCACCACCACGCCCGGCTTCGGTGTCTTATTTTCAAGTTACTTCACCATATCACTCTCTGATATAGTGCTTTATAATTTCTGTCCCATCTTTCTGCCTTTGTAATAATAAAAACTGATTAAACTTACAGTAAATAGTGCTGGCTATTCTTTTCTAAAAGTAGCTAAGCACAAGACCCACATCAACATCTCATACCATAACAGGTTCCAATCAATTAACTTAATTGATTCTGAAAACAATATAACAGGTAAAGACTATTGCTAAAGAGATAGGAAAGCATAAAAGCAAAAATGTATAGGCAGTAGAAATGAGTTTCAGTTCAACTGAACTTAATTCAGTATTAATATTAGTCAAGATTCTGTAACTTCTTAGAAAAATAATTTTTTCATAGAAAAAGGATTGAAACCAACAATTCTCAGATAAATATTAAGATACTATGAACTTTATCTTACCTGAGAAAATCCTCCCAAAATAATTCTGTTAGAAGGAATGCCATTCTTCACCTCTTGATCTATTAAAGCTTTTACTAGAAACAACAAGAAAGTCAATCACAAATATTTTCTTTTTAAAAATTTTTTTGGTACTGGGATGAAACCCAGGGGCATTCTACCTCCGAGCTACATCCAGCCCTATTTTTTTGTGTGTGTGTGTGTGTGTGGTACTGGGGTTCCTGGAAACCCTTCTACCTCCGGGCTAAACTCCCAGACCTATTTTTATATTTATTTGGAAACAGGGTCTCTTAAACCAGCATGACTGGCTTCAAACCTGCACAATCCTAATTTCTCTGCCTCCCAAGCGTGGGAATTACAAGCGTGAGCCACGCCCAGCCCAGCCTTATTTTTTAGTTTGAAATAGGGTCTTAGTTGCAAAGGGCCTCATAAGTAGCTAAGGCTGTCCGCAAACCATGATCCTCTAGTCTCAGCCTCCTAAATACTGGGATTACAAATGTGAGCCATCATGCCTGGCTCCACAGATATTTTCAAAGTTAAGCCCACTGATATAACTTAAAATAGGAAAGAGATAAGAAAAAGCCAGGTGTGGTGGCTCATGTTTATAATCCCAGTACTTGGAAGGCCAAGACAGGAGGATCGCAGGTTCGAAGCCAGCCTCAGGTACTTAGTGAGGCCCTCAGTAACTCAGTGAGAACCTGTTTCAAAATAAAGAATAAAAAATATAGTTGGGGTATAGCTCAGAGGTAGAAGACCCCTGATTTCAATCTCCAGTACCATCAAAAGAGTAATAAATAAATAAAATAAAGGAAAAAAGATAAAAAGGAACAGAAAATAAAAGTACATTCAGATGGAAATGAGTGAAAAACTTAAAAGAATTCCATTAAAATATACTTTCATTATAAAACATCTCAGATGTTGCAGGATCTACACAACCTAAAATTTCAATTATTTCTTGTTACATACTTTGTACCAGTTCCCTCATCAAAAGGTGGACATTCGCTGGATGTGGTGGCGCATGCTTGTAATCTCAGCCCTTGGGAGGCTGAGACAGGAGGATTGCACAAGTTTGAAGCCAGCCTCAGATACTTAGTGTGGCTCTCAGCAACTTAGTGAGACTCTGTTTCTAAATAAAGTATAAAATAGTATAAAATAGGTCTGGGATGTAGAAAAGCCCTGGGTTCCACCCCCATTATCACATAAAAAAATAAAATAATAAATAAAGATGGACATTCTTGTTAAATGTGCTGGCACACACCTATAATCCCAGCTACTAAAAAGGCCAAGGCCAACCTGGGAAATTTAGCAAGACTTCTGTTTCAAAATAAAAAAAATGGGAATATAGCTCAGTGGTACGACACTTGCCTAGCATGCTCAAGGCCCTGGGCTCAATTCCCAGCACAGACAGACAGACAGACAGACAGACAGAAAGACAGACAGACAGACATGTGAGGTACTTGTAATCCCAGTATCTGGGGGGCTGAGACAGGTTCGTAGGCAGCCTCAGCTACTTAGTGAGGCCCTCTACAACATATTGAGTTACTGTATCAAAATAAAGAATAGAAAAAAAATCTGGGGGTATAGTCAGAGGTAAAATGCCCCTGGGTTCAATCCCCAGTACTGAAAAGAGAGAGGAGAGGCTACACTCTAACTTGTGAAATTTCGGCTTCAGGCTCCAGAATAGCTGGGATTACAGGCACTATGCCTGGTTTAAAAGTTATTTTTGAATATTTGGGAGGCTTAGACAGGAGGACTGTAGGTTTGAGTCCAGCCTCAGCAGTTTGGTGAGCCCTTCAGCAAACTAGCAAGATCCTGTTTTAAAATAAAAAATAAGCTGGACGTGGTGGTGCACACTTGTAATCCCAGCACTTAGGAGGCTGAGACAGGAGGATTGCACAAGTTTAAAGCCAGCCTCAGCCACTTAGTGAGGTTCTCAGCAACTTGATGAGACCCTGTTTCCAAATAAAGTATAATATAGGTCTGGGAGTATAGCCCGGAGGTAGAAAAGCTCCTGGGTTCCACCCCTAGTATCAAAAAAAAAAAAAAAAAAAGCTGGGTGTGGTGGTTACATGTAATCTCAGTATGTGGGAGGCCATAGCAGGAGGATGGAAGACTGGAGGATAGCCTCAGCAAGTAGCAAGAATATCATCAACCTAGCAAGACAGTTTCAAAATAGAAATAACATTGAGCTGGGTATGTATCTCGAAGGTAGAACGCATCTGGGTTTAATACCTAGTACCATAAAAATAATGAATTAATTAAATGAAAAACTATAAAGGTCTTAGAGTACAGCTCAGAGGAAGAATGCTCCTGGACCTAATCCTCAGTACAAAAAATATGTTATTTTTGTTTTACATAAAATTTAGCTCTTAGAATTAGTATGAAAAAGCAAGGGAGGGAAATCCGACTAATGCAAAAAGAACAGGACAAAAGCCAGGCGTGGAGGCGCATGCTTTTAATTTCAGCATTTTTTTAATTTACTTTTTGTTTATTTTTAATTTTTTATTGGTACATTATAGTCATATACCTTAATCGAGTACATGATGGTAGAGGCATACATGCATTTTGTTTTATTTTAAAACAGGGTCTTGCTAGGTTGCCTAAGTACTGAGATTGCAGTATACCACCACACCTGGCTCTCTAAGATGTGTGTGTGTGTGTGTGTGTGTGTGTGTGTGTGTGTGTGCGTGTGTGTGTGATACTAAATATTAAACCCAGGGCATTTTACCTCTGAGCTGCTACACTCCCACGTCTATTTTATTTTTATTTTGAATCAGGGTCTTACTAGGTTGATGAGTCTCACTACTTGCTGGGATTCACCTTGAATCTACAATCCTCTGTCTCAGCCTCTCAAGTAATGGAATTATAGGTATGTACCACCACACACAGCTCTTTCTCCAAAATCTTTTTGTTGTTGTTGTTGATTTTTTTGTGTGCAGTACTGGGGATGGAACCCAGGGGCATTCTTAGAGCTATACCCCAGCACTTTTTATTTTTTATTTTATAATTTATTTTTATTTCTATTTTTTTTTTTTGCGGGTCTGAGGATGGAGTCCAGGGGCATGCGACCTCTGAACTACACCCTCTGCCCTGTTTATTTGTTTGTTTGTTTGTTTATTTTGTGGGTCTGGGGATGGAACCCAGGGGCATTTGACCCCCGAGCTACACTCCCTGCCCTATTTTTTTTTTTTTTTTTTTTGTGGCACTAGGGGTGGAACCCAGAGGCTTTCTACTTCTGGGCTATACTCACAGACCTATTTTCTATTTATTTGGAAACAGGGTCTCACTAAGTTGCTGAGAGCCTCACTCAGTAGCTGAGGCTGGCTTTGAACCTGTGTAATCCTCCTGTCTCAGCCTCCCAAGTGCAGGGATTACAAGCGTGCGCCACCACACCCGGCCCCTGTCATATTTTTTATTCTTTATTTTGAAACAGGGTCTCACTTAGTTGCAGAGGGCCTTACTGAGTAGCTGAGGCTTTTCACAAACTGCAATCATCCTGTCTCAGTCTCCCAAATGCTGGGATTACAAGCATGTGCGCCACCATGCCAGGCTCCCTATTTTTTAATCTTTAATTTGAAATGATCTAAGTTGCGGAGGGCCTCACTAAGTAACTGAGATTGTCTGAGAACCAACTTAGTGAGACCCAGTCTTAGCCGCCCGAATGCTAGGATTACAAGTGTGCACCACCATGCCTGGCTCTTATTCTTTATTTCGAAACAAATTTCACTGAGTTGCAAAAGGCCTCACTAAGTAGCTGAGTTTGTCCACAGAGATCTTCCTGTCTCAGCCTCCCAAATGCTGGGATTGCAAGTGTAATTACACTAACCTGGCTCTCCAAGATCTTAATAGAGCTTTTTAAAAAGAATGAAAGGCTTACCTGATTAGGTTTTTAATCTATTTTATAAAGTTTCAAAAACGATAAAAGTAAAAGAGCAGTAGACTGATTCCCTTGGAATCCTTCCTTTGCCTACCCCCCCCCCTTTTTAATGGTACTGGAGATGAAACCCTGGGGCATTCTAGCCCTGAGCCATACCCTCAGCCATATTTTATATTCTTTATTTTGAACCAGGGTCTCACTAAGTTGCAAAAGGTCTCACTAAGTAGCTGAGGCCGGCAGTAAACCATGATCCTCCTGTCTCAGCCTCCCAAGTACTGGGATCACAAGCGTGTGCCACCATGTCCTGCTTGGCCCTTTTTAAATCACCTCAATCCTGCAACTATCAATTCACAGCCAGGCTTGCTTTACTAATTCCCACCCACACCCAAATTACTCTGAAGTCAATCCATATCATCACATGGAACCAGGTGTGGAGGTACACACTTATAATCCCAGTACTTGGAAGGCTGAGACAGGAGGATCTCAGGTTTGCAGCTAGCCTCAGCTACTTAATGGGGTCCTCTGAAACTTAGTGAGACCCTGTTTCAAAATAAAAAATAAAAAATAGGACTGGGGATGTAGCTTGGAGGTAGAATGCCCTGGATTCCATCTCCAGTATTGCAAAAATAAAAGTTCTTATAAATATTCAGTAGATAACATGAAAAAGAAAAGGATGTTTTCTTCCATGCATTACAAACTATCTGTCGCTGAGTTAGTTTTCTTTATGTTTTCACCCACAAAAAAAAAAGCTCAGTTACCATAAAGAAGAATGGGGAGCCGGGCGTGATGGTGCATGCTTGTAATCCCCACGCTTGGGAGGCAGAGACAGAATGATGGAACAGGTTCGAAGCCAGCCATGCTGGCTTAAGAGACCCTGTTTCCAAATAAAAAAGTATAAAATAGGTCTGGGAGTGTAGCCGGAGGTAGAAGGGTTTCCAGGAACCCCAGTACCACCAAAAAAAAAAAAAAAAAAAAAAAAAAAAGAATGGATAGGCTCTGGCAATTCTGTAAAACCTAACATACTGAACAGGTTTTAAGTGAGGTCATTTACAGGAGGAAACCAGCTTTTAAATGGCTAAGCAGCTGGGCGTGGTGGCACATGCTTGTAATCCCAGCTCTTGAGAGGCCGAGACAAGAGGATCACACAGGTTCAAAGCCAGCCTCAGCTACTGAGTAAGGCTCTCAGCATCTTAGTGAGACCCTGTTTCCAAATAAAATAGAAAATAGGTCTGGGAGTATAGCCTGGAAGTAGAAAAGCCTGGGTTCCACTCTCATTACCACAAAAAAAAAAAAAAAAAAAAAAAAAAAGCTAAGCAGTTAAACGGTGGCATCCATTATTACCACACTAAAAATCACAACACCATTTTCATTTTATTACTTTTACATGACTTATGTCATCACTTTTATTACTACTTCAAGTCTCCTGAGGGAAGATAATTGGCCACAACTACTAAAGACTGCGCTATTTTCTCCACTGCTTTACACTCTTAGGTAGCCACCAGAGCTGAAGCTTGATAAATGCCACTTTCCCCATCCACCTTACCTCCACTGTAGGCAAGTAATGCAGACATGGTGGACCACCATGCAGACCACCACCATGGCAAACAAATTAGAGAGTGACAAAAAAGGAAGGAAACAGCTCTGCCTCCTGAGATTGTATAGCTATGCCATCTTTAGTCAATATGAACTGAACTACTGGACCAACTAAAACATTTATAGATGCCTTTTGTTTTTAATTCTATACTTACCATTTTCTGCAGCCTGTTTAATTCCGGGTTCATCTTCCTGAGAATCTGGTGAAAGCCCAATAATATCAAACCTAGAAAAATAAGGCCAAATCTTAAAAAAGCCATTTGATTCTAAGATTTTTTTTTTTTCTTGCAGTACTGGGGATGGAACCCAGAGTCATTCTACACCCAAGCCACACCCCCAGCCATATTTTTTATTATTTTGAAACAGGGTCTCACTGAGTTGCAAAGGGCCTCACCTCATTAAGCAGCTGAGGCTGGCCACGAACTGCAATCCTCCTGTCTCAGCCTCCCAAATGCTGGGATTCAAACCTGTACCACCATGCCCAGCTTTAAGATAGTATATTCTTGGTAAATATATTTTCCTAAAGTCATGGTTGGATGGGAAGCACTAACCAAAGGTACATTATAGAACAGGAAACAGTTTCTAATACTGAAAAGTTACAGCATCATACAATTTTATGGTGAGAAAAGCTTAAAAAATTCCTTAGTTCAACTTACATTCAAGCAAAAGTATCTTTCAGGATTTCATTCCATGGTCCTGAAATATTTGTAATACATTCTAGCTCCTCATACCCCTTCTGCTATACTGCAGTCACTGCAGTGGAAAAGTTACCTTTCTGTATCACGTTGCTATTGTATGTGCTACCTCATATCCATCAAACATAGGTTCTTATTCTGATCTTTGTCCATATTCTGCAAAACTTCCATTATGCATTGTAGCCTCTTCAAACCAGAAACCAAGGGAAGCCTTCCGCTGGCCCTAATTCTCTACCTGGTTTTATGCTTACATACTCACATTATGGTCTCTAGCATCATTAGGTAGAAATTTTTAGTTCAGGAATGGAGATTTTGCAAAATTTGCCAAGGAATCTAAGTAGATAAAAAAGGAAGTTCTAGGTGGTTAGGATAAGTGGAGGGGACAAGAAGAAAACAGACTAGAGTCCCTGGCTGCATCTCAGAATGAACAGTGTAGGAACAGAGAAAAAAATTCAAGGATTTGTAACAAGTTTGCACACTAATAAATGTGATTTAAGTGACTTCAGAGATGGGAGAGTTGCAAGGAATGACTGTGGATGACCAAAGCTAAAGAAATCCCGGAGAAGGGTGGGGCTATAAAATGTGTCACTGGGCAGGACTGGGGGAAAGCAAAGCACCCATCAAGTAAGTGTCAGTCTATTTTGTCTTTTTCTCCTGTCATTTTTTTCCTGTCTGTGTGTTACTAGGGATTGAACCCAGGAGCATTCTACCTCTGAACTACACCTTAACCGAATTTTATTTTTATTTTGAAACAAGATCTCTCTAAATTGATTAGACTCACTACCTGATGTCTTTGAACCTGTGATCCTCCAGTCTCAGCCTCCCTAGTAGTGTGATTACAGGTGTATGCCACCTATGTTGGTGGAGAGAAACATATGCTCAGGGCTTGTGGAAAATGTGGTCACCCTTGCTTACACTAGATCCAACCCCGGTGATAACAGCAGCCTGTGTAGACGAGAGAGACTGAGCTCAGAGACCCAGGCTTATAGAGGGAAAAGTGCTAGTGGCACTTGGTCCCTGCAGAGAGAGACATACCAGGCCAGGGTCCCAATCAATGAAGGAGACCAAAAAGTGAGGCTACAAACTAACATCTTTACTCTAGGTTATGAGTAAATGAGTATGCTTGGAACATGCTTGAGAACCTAATATAGAAAGTCAACTTTACAGGGCGTAGTGGTGCATGCTTGTGCATGCTTGTAATCCCAGTACTTGAGAGGCTGAGATAGGAGAATCATACAGTTTCAAAACCAGCCTCAGCTACTTAATGAGGCCCTCTATAACTTAGTGAGACCCTGTTTCTAAATAAAATATAAAACAGGTCTGGGACTGTAGCCTGGAGATAGAAGGCCCCTGGGTTCCATCCCCAGTACCCCCCCCCACACACACACACTGTAAAATGTCTAAAAGAATCCACAGAACCTGGAGGACTGCAAAGGTCAGGTCAGCTCTATACTGATCTATCTGTAGAGTTGTTTTGTTATTGTTTTTTGTGTTTTTGCTTATTTGTTTGCTCTCCTCCCCACCCCTTTTACAAGCTTCTTTCTTTCATATCTACTCTTTATCTCCGTTCCTTTTTTTCTTTTCTTTGTCCATTAAATCTACTTCATAAAAGCCAGGAGTGGTGGCGCACGCTTGTAATCTCAGTGCTTGGGAGGCTGAGACAGGAGGATCACATGGGTTCGAAGCCAGCCTCAGCTGCTTAGGCTCTCAGCAACTTAGTGAGACCGTTTCTTTTTTCTTTTCTGTTGTTTTTTTTTTTTTTTTTTGGTAGTACTGGGGGTTCCTGGAAGCCCTTCTACCTCCAGACTATACTCCCAACCCTATTTTTATATTTTTATTTGGAAACAGGGTCTCTTAAGCCAGCGAGGGTGGCTTCGAATCTGTAATCCCCCAAGCGCGGGGATTACAAGTGTGCGCCACCATGCCCAGCTTAGTGAGACCATTTCTAATAAAATATAAAAAAATAGGTCTGAGTGTAGCCCAGAGGTAGAAAGCTCCTGGATTCCACCCCCAGTACCACACACATACAAAAAAAAATTAAATAAATAAAAATAAATAAATAGGCCGGGCGTGGTGGTGCACACTTGTAATCCCTACGCTTGGGAGGCGGAGACAGGAGGATCGCACAGGTTTGAAGCCAGCCTCACTGGCTAAAGAGACCCTGTTTCCAAATAAAATATATAATAGGTCTGGAGTGTAGTCCGGAGGTAGAAGGGTTCCATCCCCATACCACCAAAAATAAATAAATCCACTTCATATTACTACACCTAATTGATGTACACTAGTTACTAGAATCCTCCAACAGAAGGGGAGAAATATTTTGCCAACTATTCCTCCAATAGAGGACTAATATCTACAATATATAGAGAAGCCGGGTGTGGTGGCGCATGATTGTAATCCCAGCATTTGGGAGTCTGAGACGGGAGGATTCGGTTCGTGGACAGCCTCAGTTACTTAGACAGGCCCTCTGCTACTTAGTGAAACCCTGTTTCAAAATAAAGAATAAAAAATAGGGCAGGGGGTGTAGTTCAGAGGTCAAATGCCCCTGGGTTTCATCCCCAAACCAGCAAAAAATAAATAAAAATAAAAATAATTTAATAATTAAAAAAAAGAATATATAGAGAACTCAAGAAATGCACCACTAAGAAAACATATAACCCAATCAAAAAATGGGCAAGACACTAAATAGACACTTCACAAAAGAAGAAACTGATTGATTGATTAATTGATTGATTTTCGGTACTGGGGATAGAACCCAGGGTAATTCCACCTCTGAGCTACATCCCAGCCCTATTTTTTAGTCTTTATTTTGAAAAAGGGTCTCACTGAGTTGCAAATGGGCTCACTAAGTAGCTGAGGCTGTCCATAAACTGCGATCCTCCTGTCTCAGTCTCCCAAATGCTGAGATTATAAGCATGCACCACCAAACCCAGCTTAGAAGAAATTTATTTATTTATTTATTTATTTATTTATTTATTTATTTATTTAATTTATTTCGTGGTACTGGGGTTCCTGGAAGCCCTTCTACCTCCGGGCTACACGCACAGACCTATTTTTTATATTTTTATTTGGAAACAGGGTCTCTTAAACCAGCACGGCTGGCTTTGAACCTGCGTGATCCTCCTGTCTCCGCCTCCCAAGCGTAGGGATTACAAACATGCACCACCACGCCCGGCATTAGAAGAAATTTAAATGGCCAATAAATGTATGAAAAATTTTCAACATCATTAGTAATTGGAGAGATGCAAATCAAAACTACACTGAAATTTCACCTAACTCCAATTAGAATGGCAATCATTCAAAACAAAAAAAACAACAACAAATGCTGGTAAGGATGTGGAGAAGTGGGAACTCTAATACATTGTTGGTTAAATTGCAAATTAGTGTAACTACTATGGAAAACAGTAAGGAGGATTCTCAGAAAAATGGGAATGAAACTACCATATGATCCAGCAATACCACTTCTGGGTATCTACCTAAAAGAAAGGAAACCAAACTAGTGCATGCATATTCATGTTCACACCCACACAATTCACAAGTGCCAAACTATGGAACCAGCCAAGATGTCCATCAAATGATGAATGGATTACAAAACTATAGGCTATGTATACAATGGAATTCTACTCAGTCTTAAGGAAGGACAAAATTTCATCATTTGCAGGGAAATGGATGGAACTGGAGAACATTATGCTAAGTGAGATTAGTTGGTCACAAAAAGTAAAAAATTGGATGTTCTTCCCAATATAGGGATGCTGGGAGAAAATGGGTAATAGGAGGAACTCTAGACAAAGAAGGAGAAACTATAGATAAGGAAATATGGCAACCTAACTGAAAGTGATGGGAGAGAGGAAGAGGGAAATTCCCAAATGTACATGATGTACATTAACAAACATATCAAAGTCAATAATTAAGCCAAACATGAGAAGGAGGGGGGGAGAGAATGGGATGGCAATTGGGGAAGGGCTAAATAAATGATGTGTGCATGTATGCCTCTACCATCTTACATTCCATTAAGATGTATGACTACAATGTACCAATACAAAATAAAAGATAAGATAGCTAAATAAACTGCTGTAGGCAAAAGTACTTCTGATAAAAAATTAAAAAGTTCTTATTGGATAGCTAAGTTTTGTTTGTTTTTATGGTGCTGGGGATTGAACCCAGGGGTATTTATCACTGAGCTACACCCCCAGCCCTTTTTGATGTTTTGCTTTTGAAATAGGGTCTCACTACACTGCTGAGAGTCTTTCTGGGGATGACCTTGAACCTGTCATCCTTCTGTCCAAGTACTGAGTTTATAATAGGCATGTGCCACCATGCTCGGCTAAGTAAATTATTTAGTACTTACCAAGAAGGCATGGCCATGTTCATATTTAATGTAACAGGCATAACTGGCCTACAAAGAAAATAAAAAACAGCAAAATTAGAAAAATAAAACACAAAACTTGATAAATTCCATCAGTCAATAACTACTTTAGGCTCACACAAAACTGTATGCTATAGTTTTAACATACATTATATACTTACATATGTTTTATGTAGTTACCTTTAAACAATTCTGTTTTCTATGCCCACCAAGTGTGCTCTGAAGACAGAGCAACAGCTGTGAAGGACTAAGCTTGGCAAGTAATAAGTATTAAAAATAAATTTTCTGGCCAGACACGGTGTCGCACGCTTCTAATCCCAGCATTCGGAAGGCTGAGACAAGAGGATCACGGTTTACAGCCACCCTCAGCTACTTAGTGAGGCCCTCCACAACTTAGTGACACCCTGTTTCAAAATAAAGAATAAGCCGCTTGTGGTGGCGCACACTTGTAATCCCAGCGCTTGGGAGGTTGAGACAGGAGGATTGCACAGGTTCGAAGCCAGCCTCAGTTACTTAATGAGACCCTGTTTCCAAATAAAGCATAAAATAGGTCTGGGAGTATACCCCAGAGGTAGAAATGCCCCTGGTTCCATCCCCAGCACCACACACACACACACAAAAAAAAAGTAAAATTGGGCTGCAGTGTAGCTTGGAGGTAGACTGCCTCTGGGTACAATCTCCTCTACCAAAAAAAAATAAAAAGGAAGAATAAAAAACTTGGCATAAAGGCACATGCTTGTAATCCCAGCGCTTGGAAGGCTAAGACAGGATGATAGCACAGGTTTGAAGCCAGCCTCAGCTACTGAGTGAAGCTCTCAGCAACTTAATGAGACCCTGTTTCCAAATCAAGTATAAAATAGGTCTGGGAGTATAGCCTGGGTATCACAAAAAATAAATAAAAACAAAATACAAAATAAGGAATAAAAAAATAAATGAGGTTGGAAATGTAACTCAGTGGTAGAATGTCCCTGGGTTCAATCCCCAGTACTGCAAAAATATATATATATATATAATAATAATAATAAATAATAAAAAAATTTTCCTTTCTCAAATCCTTACTTAAATACTTGTAACTTCTCAAACATGAGAAGGGAAGCCCAAGAACTAAGACAGCTGGAAATGCATTCAACATGAAGCTGGTATGAGCAATGTACTGCACAGATACTATAACAGTGCTTCCCATGTGTGCTGGTTGCATTTCACTTACTGTTGCTTTCTTAGCTATATTCCTGCTTAATTAAGGGACGGATAAGTAAACATGATCTGCCTACATATCCATTACATCCAGTTCAAGCCTGGGAAAAAAAGCCTATGCTGAACAAGACAATCTGAATTTAACCAAGTACAAAAGGAAAGAAAAATAAATAACTTTATATCTCAGCACTATCCTGATTCTTGGAACAAATCTACTTTGGAGGTTATACAACTGTATCAAAAACTTTTTGAAGCCAGTTGTGGTGGCTTAAGCTTGTAATCCCAGCATTTGGGAAGCCCTGGTTCAAGGACAGCCTCAGCTACTTAGTGAAGCCCTCTGCAACTTTGTGAGACTCTGTTTCAAAATAAAGAATAAAAAAAAACTGGGCAGGGGGTATGGCTTGGAGGTCAAATGCCTCTGGATTCTATCCCCAGACCCGCAAAAAAAAAAAAAGAAAAAAAAAAAATTTGAGCCAGGTGTGGTGGCACACACTTGTAACCCCAGCATTCAGGAGGCTGAGACCGAAGGATCACAGTTCGCGCCAGCCTCAGCTACTTAGTGAGGCCCTCTGCAACTCAGTGAGACCTGGTTTCAAAATAAAGAATAATGAGACCCTGTTTCAAAATAAGGAATAAAAAATTGGGCAGGGGGTGTAGCTCGGAGGTCAAATGCCTCTGGGTTCCATCCCCAGACCCATAAAAAAAGAAAGAAGAAAGAAAGAAAGAAAGAAAGAAAGAAAGAAAGAAAGAAAGAAAGAAAGAAAAAATAGGGCAGGCGGGGTGTGTGTAGCTCAGAGGTAGAATGCCCCTGGGTTCCATCCCCAGACTCGCAAAAAAAAAAAAAAAAAAAAATTGAACCTGGAGTTGCTGCCCAGGCCTGTAATACCAGAACTTGGGAGGCCAACAAGAAAACTGCAAGTTCAAGGACAGCCTCAGCAATGTAATAAGATTTTCAGCAACCTAGGGAGACCCTGTTTCTAAAACAAATAGGGGTAGAGGTATAGCTCAGAGGTAGAATGCCCCTGGGTTCAATTCCCAATCCCTCGTATCTAAAAATAAAAAAATAGTGATTTTTTAATTTTGAGAATAGGAAATACTCTTTAACAATTTAATCCTGGGGCAAATAGCAATATAACAGAAATTCCAACATACTCAAGAATTCTGTTTCTTGTTTGAACCAAATCATAGAGGACACAGCTGCACTAGCCACAGTATTCTGCTATAACCTAAAGCGGTAAGACAGCTGCTCTTTATTTCAGGATAAAAAGAAGGAAGGTTTTCTTCCTTAATCTCGAATATAATTTATTTCCCCATATTCATATATCTTTTTAAATTATTTTTTTGCGGAACTGGGGATTAAATCCAGAGGTTACCTCTGAGCCATACCCCAGCCCTGTTTACTTTTTTTTATTTTGAAACTGAATCTTGCTAAACTAACATGTGCTGGCCTCAAAGCTAAGATTCTCCTGTCCTCGACTCCCAAGTACTTACATTCACACATGCAGCTCAAGTTTATTGCTACTGCCACTTCTGCGGGTGGATTAGTCACTTACTAGCACGTGTGTAATCTCTGGTATCTCTCTCCATGGTTGCTGCTTCTCAGCAACCACTTGATCTAAAACCTGCCAAGCCTACTCATTTTCTCAGTTTGCTCAAACTTGGTATTTTCTTTTTGACATCCACAAACATTTCTAGAGTCAGAACTCGAAACCAAATTTATAAGACACCAAAGTCTGTGTTTTGTCCATATGACCTCACAGTGCCTGAATGCTATTGGATGGCATTCAGGAATGTTTTCAAACTAAAGGTTTTTCGTAAATCTGGCAGGTGCCAGGTATGGTGGCCCACACTTGTAATCTCAGTACTTAGGAGGCTGACACAGGAGGATCCGGGGATTCACGGTCAGTCTCAGCTACTTAGTGAGGCCTTCTGCAACTTAGTGAGACCCTGTTTCAAAAGAGAGAATATAAAATAGGGCTATGGGTGTAGCTCAGAGGTAGAATGCCCTTAGGTTTAATCCCCAGTACTAAAAAAAAAAAAAGAAAAAAAAAAAAAAAGAAAATATGGCAGGTGAATCTGCTTTACAGATACCAATGCATATTTGTAGAACTTTGAGATATTTATATATCTTAAAGAAATTTTCTGGCATTACAGTCAACTGACCCTTAAGACATTATCTTAAATTTCTCAAAAATAGGTAGTTGGGGGGGATATTCAATGTAACCAAAAGCCTTTTTAGTTTTAAGGAATTCCATTAAGCTTTATTCTTATCTGAATATTTAAAAGATAAAAAAAAAAAAACCACTATATTCAAGTGCTCTGGGAGAAAGTAAAGCATGTTTTTCCCGGATTCTGAATCACAAGCCTAAAGACTAGAAATACTCACGCATGCGGGCAGATATATTTGATATGTGAACTTCTGATACCTGCAAAAGCTTCTGCCCATCCATGCCTGGTGGAAAAAATAGTTGAATACTGCTGTTAATAAACTGTTTTAAAGTCCAACAAATAAGTAACAAAATAGTACTTCAACATTTTGTGAGGATTAACATTAGCTCCTTAAAATATCTTAAAAGTTGCCAGGAGTGGTGCCACATGCTTGAAATCCCAGCACTTGGGAGGCTGAGACAGGAGGATTGCACATTCATAGTCAGCTTCATCTCCTTAGTGAGGCCCGCTGCAACTTACTGAGACCCTGTTCCAAAGTAAAGAATTCCAAACAAGACCCTGTTCCAAAGTAAAGCCCTGTTTTTACAGGGCTGCAGTATAGCTCAGAAATAGAATGCCCCCGGGTTTCAATCCCCAGTACCGCAAAAAAAAAAAAAAAAAAAAAAAAAAAAATCTTAAACATGCTATTTACACAACACCATGAACCTCTGAGAGTCCCAAAGAGCTGTTATTTAATCTTTACCTATGGATAAAGATGATCTCTCATGGTGTCTGAATAGCAGTGTGTGCTCCTTCGTATATGTCTGCTGGGCTTTACAATATTTATGTGATGGTGTGGTACTGGGGATTGAACCCAGGAGCATTCTATCTCTGAGTTACACCTCCAGACTTATGTTTTATTTTGAAATAGGATCTTGCTAAGTTGTAGGGGCCATGCTAATTGTGGAGGCTAGTGGCAAACCTGTGATCCTTCTGTCTCAGCCTCAAGTACTAGGAATACGGGTGTTCACCACTCCTGGCTACAATTTTATATATACATATATACATAAGGATGTATGTTTGTATGTATGTACATATACACATATATAGGTATGCATATTAATTGCTTTATAACTTTACAACAGTATATCTATCACATAGGCAAGGCATATAATTCAGATTTCATATGAACAAAGTTGTTATTCATAACAACTTCAATAATACTTTAACTATTTTTCTGTTTTAATCTACCTTTGTATATATGAGACACATATACAAAGATTTTTTTTAAATTTTGTTTTTGGTGGTATTGGGGGTGGAACCCAGGGGCTTTCTACCTCTGGGCTATACTCCCAGACCTATTTTATATTTTATTTAGAAACAAGGTCTCACTAGGTTGCTGAGAGCTTCACTAAGTAGCTGAAGCTGGCTTTGAACCTGTGCGATCCTCCTGTCTCAGCCTCCAAAGTGCAGGGATTACAAGCATGCACCACCACGCCCGGCTATACAAAGATTTAACACAACAGTATTAAATAGCAATGTGTGCTCCTTCATATATGTCTGCAGGGTTTTACAATATTTATGTGCTGGTGTAGTACTGGGGATTGAACCCAGGGGCATTCTACCTCCAAGCTACACTCCCAGCCCTATTTTGTATTCTTTATTGTGAAACAGGACCTCACTAAGTTCTGAACGCCTCACTAAGTAGCTGAGTCTGTCAGCGAACCTGTGATCCTCCTATCTCAGCCTCCCAAGTGCTGGGATTACAAGGGTGGGACACCATGCCTGGCACATAACACCAATTATGAGCCATACTATTTTAGTTCAGTGTGTGTGTGTGTGTGTGTGTGTGTGTGTGTGTGTTCCTGTGTATAGGTACAAGTTTATATATGTGTGTTATGGGTATATGCCTGTGTACCCATACTAAAGATTTTACTCTGAAAACTACAAAACAGAGCCAGGCATGGTGGTGTATACCTATAATCATAGTACTTAGGAGACTTAGACAGGAGGATCACAGGTTTAAGACCAGCCTCAGCAAACTACACTGTCAGCAACTCATTTTCTTAATTTAGAAACAGGGTCTCACAGCCAGGCGTTGGGGTGCACACTTGTAATACCAGCATTTGGGAGGCTGAGACAGAAAGACAGCGGTTCACGGACAGCCTCAGCTACTTAGTGATGACCTCTGAAACTCAGTGACACCCTGTTTCATAATAAAGAATAAAAAATAGGTTTGGGTGTGGAACTCAGAGGGAGAATGCCCCTGGATTCCATCCCCAGTATCAGAAAAAAAAAAAAAAAGAAGAAGAATAAAAAGAAAGAAAAAGAAAGAAACAGGGTTGCACTATGTTGTAGAGGGCCTCACAAGGTTGTTGAAGCCTGACGAGGTGGCCCATGCTCATACTTTCACTACTTGGGAGGCTGAGAGAGGATGATCACAGGTTTGCGGTCAGCCTCAGCTATATAGTGAGGTGCTCTGCAACTTAGTGAGAACCTGTTTCAAAATAAAAAATAAATAATAGGGCTAGAGGTATAGCTGGAATGTACAGTCTTTGAGTTCAATCCCCAGTTCTGAAAAAAAGGAAAAAAAAAAAGAAAAAAAAGACATAGTGAAGAAATTTGGAAGGCAACATATACTATGCAATAAATATTTGTAAATCATACATTTAATAGAAGTCTACTTATTTAGAATTTATTCATTTAGAAGTCTATTTAATAAAAGCCAGGTGTGGTGGTACATGCCTGTCATCCCAGTACTTAGGAGGCTGAGAAAGGAAGATCACAAGTTCGAGGACAGCCTCAGCAAGTAGTGAGACTCTCATCAACTTGTGAGATCTTGTTTCCACGTAAGAACTAAAATTGGGCTGGGGGTGTAGCTCAAAGAATGCCTCTGGGTTCAACCCACAGAACCACAAAAAAAAAAAAAAAAAAAAAGAATTTTTTTTCAAAAAAGATACCCCAGTTAGAGCCAGGTGCTTATAATTCCAGCATTTGGGAGGCTGAGAAAGGAGAAGCACGGTTCCCGAACAGCCTTAGCTAATACTTAGTGAGGCCCTTTGCAACTCAGTGAGACCCTTTTTCAAAATAAAGAATAAAAGATAGGGCTCAGGGTGTAGCTCGGCGGTATAATGTCCCTGGGTTCCATCTCCAGTACTGCAAAAATAAATAATAATTAATTAATTTAAAAAATATCCCAATTAAATATAAAAACAAACTGACATTTCTCCAAAAATATATGTAAATGCTAATAAGCACACTGAAAGATGCTCAACACCATTAGTTATGAGAAAAGGCAAATCAAAATCACTACAGTATACCACAGGATGCCCACCATGATGGCTATAACAAAAAAAGACAGGGATAGCTGGGCACACTGGTGCACTCTTGTAATCCCAGTATTTGGGAAGTTGAGATAGGAGGATTGCCTCAGCTCCTTGGTGAGGCCTCTGCAAGTTAGTGAGACCGTGTTTCAAGATAAAGAATAAGAAATAGGGCTGGGGGTGAGGTGTAGCTTGGAGGTAGAATGTTCCTGAACATAGAATGTTCCTGGGTTCAGGAACATTCTACCTCCAAGGACCACCAAAAAAAAAAAAAAAAAAAAAAAAAAAAAGAGAGAGAGAGAGAGATAAAAGAATTGAAGAGGATCATGAGAAATCAGCTCTACTACACTGCTGGTGGAAATATGTTACAGCTACTTCTAAAAACCACCTGAGAATTCCTCATGAAATTACTGTATGATTCAGTGATTCTTCCCCTAGGCCTACACCTGAGGATACTGAAAACATTATGTCCATATAAAAACTTGTACACAAATATTTTATTTATTTATTTATTTACTTATTTATTTATTTGCAGGTCTGAGGATGGAACCCAGGGCCATTCGACCTCCCAGCTACACCCCCTGCCCTATATTTTATTCTTTATTTTGAAAACAAGGTCTAACTAAGTTGCAGAGGGCCTCACTAAGTAGCTGAGGCTGTCCCCGAACTGCAATTCTCTCGTCTCAGCCTCCTGAATGCTGGGATTACAAGAGTGCGCCACCATGCCCAGCCCACAAATATTCTTAAAAGCATTATTCACCCCCAAAGTGGAAACAGCTCAAATGTTTATCAAACAAATGAATAAGCAAAATGTAGCACATCCACACCATGGTGTATGATTCAACAACAGAAAGGAATAAAGTACTGATACATGTTATAACGTGCATGAAACTTGAAAATATTATAAGCGAAAGATGCCAGTTACAAAGAACCAAGTATTTTATGAAATGCCAAAGTTAGGTTCGAAGCAGCCTCAGCTACTTAGTGAGGCTCTCAGCAATTTAGTGAGACCCTGTTTCCAAATAAAATATAAAATAGGTCTGGGAGTATAGCCCGGAAGTAGAAAAACCTGGGTTCCACTCTCAGCACCACAAAAAAAAAAAAAAAAAAGCAAAGGTTTCTCTTGGGGTCAACAAAAAACATTCAAAAATTGATTATAGTAATGATTGAACAACCTGTAATGAATATATTAAAAACCACTGAATTACATACTCCAAATGGATGAATTTTGTGGTATATGATATATGAATTACATTTCAATAAAACTATTGTCAAAACAAAATGGAAAGAAAAAGAACACATGATAGGCCAGTAGTGAGGAGCCATGAGATAAACTCAGGCTGAAGGTCACTCAACAGAATATACATAAGGCTGAGAGCTGGGATATGCTCAGCAATAGAGCACACACATGCTTAGCATTCTCTGGGCCCTGGGTTCAATCCCCAGCACCAAAAAGAGTAACACACATTCCTGGACAGGGTTCTGAACCAGGAAGGAAACAGATCTTGCTAAAGGAACGCCTGGCAAAACACTGAATGGAGCCTGTGAACTAAGGGGCTGAGTCAGACCAGTGATGATTTCCTAATCTGAAGTGCTATTTCCTGGTCTGTACAAATGTCCTTCTGCATGGAACATACACACAGGAAGATTCATGGTGACACATACTTGTAATGCCAGTACTTGGGAGGCTGAGACAGGAGGATCACAGGTCTGAAGTCAGCCTCGACAACTTAGTGAGGCCCTCTGCAACTTAGTGAGACCCTGCTTCCAAATAAGAAATAAAATTGGACTGGGGTTTGGCTCAGAGGTTCAATGCCTTGGGCTCAATCCCTGGAGCCACCAGAAAACAACAACAACAACAACAACAACAACAACAACAACAACAACAACAGAAAGCCAGGCCTGGTGCACATGCTTGTAATACCAATACTTGTGAGGCTGAGACAGGAGGATTGCACATTTTGTAAGCCAGCCTCAGCTACTTAGTGAAGTTCTCTGCAACTTAGTGAGACCCTGTTTCCAAATAAAATATAAAATAAGTCTGGGAGTATAGCCTTGAGGTAGAAAGCCCCTGGGTTCCATCCCCAGTACCACACACACACACACACACACACACACACACACACACACACACGATGGAAGATCATTTGTCTGCAGGTGGCCCTCAAGAGTTAAAAGATTTACAAGACTTACAACCATCAGATGAGTTGGGGGGAGGGAGCCCAAATGCCAGCAAACACAAGCACACAGAACTGAGTGAGTGCACAAGAAAACTACGAAGCAAAAGACAACTAGGAAAGCTCTGTGACAGAAACATGGTTTGTCTTTGTTTTTGCTGTACTAGGAACTGAACCCAGAACCATTCTACCTCTGAGCAACACCCACAGCCTATTTTTTATTCTTGATTTTGAAACAGGGTCTCACTAAGTTGCAAAGGACCTCGCTAAGTAACTGAGGCCTGCTACGAATTTGTGATCCTCCTGTCTCAGTCTCCCAACTACTGGGATTACAAGCATGTGCCACCACTCTCCGCTCCATGGGATGTCTTTGTATAACACACACACACACACACACACACACACACACACACACACCACCCCTGTAGGTACGGTAAAAATTATGTCCCAATGAATAAATCTTACAAATAAAATGAGCAAAAGCAACTGGACACTGAAGAGAACTTACCAATGATTCTATTTACATGAAAGTCAGTAACAGACAAAACTACTCTATACCAACAGAAGTCAAAGGAAGAAACTTCTGAAGAACAGCAATTATTCTGTATTAAGTTTAATGATTCCATGGGTGTGTGTATAAATTTATCCAGTGAAATATTTTAAGACATGAATAGGTCACTATTATACCCCAATGTAGTTTTTAAAATAAAGTCTTTTTTTTTTTTTTTTGCAGTACTTAGGATGAAACCCAGGTGCATTCTACCTCTCTGAGCTACACCCTTAGCCCTATTTTTTAGTCTTTATTTTGAAACAGGGTCTCACTGAGTTGCAAAGGACCTCACTAAATAGCTGAGGTTGCCCACGAACCACAAGCCTCCCAAAAGCTGGGATTACAAGTGGGCACCACTATGCCCAGCTAAAGTCCATTTTTTAAAAATAGCACATCCAACTCAAATAGGCTCCTAGACTAAGCAAATCTTAGTTAAGAACCATGTTAACAGAGGCAACACAACTAGTAAATTCTCTTCTACCTGCCAGATTTGGCCATCACGGAAATACTGGGTGAAAGGTCACTAGAGCTGGCAATGTGGCTTTTGTGGGGGTCCAGCTGCTCACTGCAGACACAAACTACTGACTCCAGGGTAAGAAGTACAAGAGATAAAGCTGAAGGAAATGTACTATCTGCTCTGAGATTAGTCTGAAAAGACTGAGAAAATCATTTAAAGATTATATATATTACTTAATATATGTATTTAATGTGTTATAAATATTTTACATATTTTATGATAAAAATAAAGATCATAGAATATGCAGGTAAAGGCACCTTGTGCCACATGCTAATAAAAAAGTAGAGAAATGTAATGGTATGTGTTTTATTAAATGATTCAAGTACATACTACAAGTCTATGTTAAATAAGACCTTTAGTAAGTTTTCCTTTGCTTTTTATTTTATATTCCAATTTATTATACCCTGTAATAAGTTACTCAATGTATCTTTTTGATGTTAATGATCACTGAGTTTTCTGTTTAGTATTTTCAGGAAAATTAGGAATAATATTTTATAATATATGTGTAGTTTGCATTGTGAATAGTATACTTACCCTTTAATGTATACAATAAACAACATTATTTAGTAATGATAAATACCTGGCAGTCTATCACTCCCAAATTATGGGCCTAGACCAGAAGTTATCAATCAATCAAGGCACTACTTCAGAGCATTGAGAGATCTTTTTTCCTTCCTACTCCCACGTTGAAACCAAGAGCATTCTAACTCCAAGCTATACCCTCAGCTATTTTTACTTGTATTTACTTATTTATTTGGTACTGGAGATTTAGCCCAGAGACATTTTACAACTGAGCTACACCCTCAGCCCTTTTCATTTTTTCAACAGAGCCTGCTAATTTGCTGAGGCTCACACTAAACTGCTGAGGCTGGCCTGAAACCTGGAATCCTCCAGTCTCGGCCTCCCAAGTACTGGGCTTACAGGTGTCCACCACTACTGATTTAGAGATCTTGTCAACACAGTGATCCAGGGAGTATTTAAAATATAAAACCTAGCCAGGTGTGGCACACACCTATAATCCCAGTACATGGGAGGCTGAAACAGGCAGCCAAATTCAGCAACTTAGCAAGTCCTTATTTCAAAATAAAAAATAAGGAGTTGAGGCATGGTGGCACATACTTGTAATCCCAGTACTTGGGAGGCTAAAATGGGAAGATCGAGGTTTGTGGCCAGCCTCAGCTACTCAGTGAGGCCTCCACAACTTAGTGAGACCCTGTTTTAAAATAAAGAATAAAAATAGGGTTGGTGGGTATAGCTTAAAGGTAGAATGCCCCTGAGTTCCATCCCCAGAGCCACAAAAACCAACAATAAGGGCTGAGAGTATAGCTTGGAGACTGAACACCCTGGGTTCAATCTCCAGTACAAGTAAATAAATGAATAAATAAATCCTATCTGCTACCTCTTGCAAAAGACAAAAATATAGCCATGTCACAAAATATTCTCTTCAAGGTCACCACCAAGGCTGATTTTACGTATGCTGTTTCAGTTCCTTCATTTTCAATTTCTAAGTATATCATTAGTTTATTTTCTATCTCAGGATTTGTACTAATGACCTCAGGGATAACTAAATAAGCCCTAAACATCATGGTGCTATTTCAGCTAATTATAGCTCTGGGAATACACAGCCACTAAAAATCACATTTATCAAACAATTTCCCACTTATTTATTAAGAGTCCAAATGCAACACAGATTCAATTATAATCCTCAGAATATTATTACATATAATAAAAGCATGAATACGGCTGGCTAGGGTGGATGACAGCCTTACACCTTTATATTTTACAAAGTAAAGCCACTTAATAAATTATTAAAAACATAAATCTGCCGGGCGTGGTGGCGCACGCTTGTAATCCCACCTTTGGGAGGCTGAGACCAGAAGATCATGGTTCGCGGGCAGCCTCAGCTAATTAGTGAGGCCCTTTGCAACTCAATGAGACCTGGTTTCAAATTAAAGAATAAAAAATAGGGCTGGAGGTGCTTCTCGGAGGTAGAATGCCTCTGGGTTCCATCCCCAGTACCGCAAAAAACAAAAAACAATAAAGCTATGGTGACTATAGTAACAGTTAAGATTTAAATTTAATGTTAATTTTAGAATTGTTCTTAACACATGAAACCTTGGCCATTTTATCCATAACAAGAATTCTATGTGGCTAGCTTTTAAAAATTCTTGTGACCTTTGTAACTCCCCCATATACACATGAACATCTGACTAAAACTAAAAAAGCCAGAATCTACTGTGGTAAAGTCTAAGAGCCTGAGGATATAGACTCTGCAGTTCAAAGCTTTCAAATTTACTTATTTTTTACCTCATTTGGAAGAGAGGCCTCTGAAGAGTTATCTTCCCCTCTCTTCCCTTTGGTACTGGGGACTGAATCCATGGGGCATTAACTCTGAGCTATACCATCAGTCCTCACCCCCTTTTTTTCCAAACAGGGTCTCACTAAATTGCTGAGGCTGGCCTCAAACTATGATCCTCTATCTCCTCATTGCTAGAATTACAGGTGTGGTCCACTATGCCTGATAAGAGTTATATTTCAACCATTCAATCCAAATTTAAGAACATGCAGCAATATTTCATCTTAAATCTTGACTATTCATGATTCCACCCAATTTAAGTTAAATGTACTTTTATATAGTTGGAGTAAAAATATTTTATACTCAATAGGGGCCTTTGAAATTATCCACAACTAGTTCAGGTTATGAATAGGAAAACTAAAGATTTGAAGGCATTGATTCTCTTGGATTAGCATGAATCAAAATCACATTCCATAATGCTATCAGTTTTTGATTACTGAAAATGTGACCCAGTCAATTAAGTCTTTATTTATTTATATTTTTTTTGCAGTACTGGGGATAGAACCCAGGGGCATTCTACCTCTGAGGTACAACCCCAGTCCTCTTTTTTATTCTGATTATTATTATTTTGTGTGTGTGTGGTACTGAGGGTGGAACCCAGGGACTTTCTACCTCCAGGCTACACTCCCAGACCTATTTTTATACTTTATTTGGAAACAGAGTCTCACTAAGTTGCTGAGAGCCTCACTAAGTAGCTTGAGGCTGGCTTTGAACCTGTACGATCCTCTTATCCAGCCTCCCAAGCACTGGGATTACACGCATGCACCACCATGCACGGCTCTTATTTATTTTTCAAACAGGGTCTCACCAAGTTGTGGAGGGTCTCACTAAGTAGCTGAGGCTGTCCACACACTGCGATCCTCCTGTCTCAGCTTCCTGAATGCCGGGATTACAAGTGTACGCCATCACGCCCTGCAAGTCTTTATCTTTAAAGATAGCATGTTTGTGGCCAGCCTCAGCTAATGAGGCCCTCTGCAACTTAGGGAGACCATTTCAAAATAAAGAATAAAAAAAAAAAATAGGGCTGGGGGTATAGCTTGGAGTTAGAATGCCCCTGGATTCAATCCCTAGTACCACAAATAAATAAATAAATTTGTTTTATTGTGGTATTTATGTATGTGTCTTTTCTATGCTTTTATAATATTCTTTTTGTGTGTATGTGGTACTGGGGTTGGAACTCAGGGACATTCTACCTCTGAGCTACACCCCCCAGCCCTATATTTTGAAACAGTTTCACTATGTTGCAGAGGGACTAAGTAGCTGAGGTTAACTGCAAACCTACAAACCTCCTGTCTCAGCCTCCCAAGTCCTGGGATTACAAGCGTGCACCACCACACCCAGCTTCTTATAATAGTCTTGACCTAGAAAATCTCATAGAGACTGTTAGTACAGGCCAGCAATTCCAGGAATATATCAAGGGCTGGGCATACTGGGGTTGGGGGCATGAAAATAACTAACTTTCTACCTGGCTTATCCTCCTTGCTCAGTCCCCTTCATTGAAACTGAGGTTTCAGGTATCAGTCAGAAGGTAGGAGAAGGTCCTCCTGTGTGAACAGCTGTGTACTACTACAGTGAAGAGGCATACCAGAGCTGCACTACAGACCACAACTGCCAGAAGTAAAGTGGGTAGACCACAACAACCCTGTGATACTGGAAATGAATTGGAGGAATCGATGTTAGCTCAAATTTTTTCATATTTATACATATCAAACTTGATAGAGATGTGCTGGGCATGGTGTGGCATGCCTGTAATCCCAGAAACTTAGGAGACTGTGGTTAAGACTGCAAGTTTGAGGTCTGTGTGGGCAGATTAGTGAGACTCTGTAGTAAAGTAAAACTGAAAAGGGTTGGGGGTGTAGCTTAGTATGCACGGCCCTGGGTTCAACCTAGTACTGCAAAATCAAAAAATAAAACAAAACCCAGAGATTTATGTATGGATTTGCACATGTGTACACATACATATCCCTTGCTCTGTGAAGGACCTCAAGAGACAAGTGAAGCAATAATACACACAGCACCCAGACCTGGCTCTTAAATATCATTCTCCACCAAGAGGAATCTGGTCCTTAGAAAAACGGCTAAATCAGGACAAGAGCATTATAACCAATCTAGAAAAGGTGTGTGTGTTTGTGTGTCCATGTGACATATGTGTCCACTGGGGACTGGACCCAGGACTAGTGTACCTCCAAGCTACATCCCTAACCTTTTTTATTTATTTTGAAAGAGGGTTTTGCTAAGTTACTGCACACTGGCCTTGGACTTGCAATCCTCCCATTTCAGCCTCCCTAGTAGCTGAGATAACAGGCCACTGCACCTGGCTGGAAAAGATTTTGTACCACAGTACAGAAGTTCTCAAGTAATGATGAATATGTGCCCAAAAGATATGAGAGCCAAACTGAAAAAAACCCAATAACACAAAGTATAAGACAACCTGAGTATCAAAATAAATGATTCAAAAGAGTAAAACAAAAATCCAAGAGTTTGTAATGATTTAAAATTTTTAAGAGCTGGGCATGGTGGCGCACACTTGTAATCCTCGCACTTGGGAGGCTGAGACAGGAGGATCGCACAGGTTCAAAGCCAGCCTCAGCTACTTAGTGAGGCTCTCAGCAACTTAGTGAGACCCTGTTTCCAAATTTTAAAAATACATAAAATAGGTCTGGGAGTAGAGCCCAGAGGTAGAAAGCCCCTGGGTTCCACCCCCAGTAGCACAAAAAAAAAAAAAAAAATTTTTTTTAAGAGAATATATACATACATACATGTTTAACAACTAAAGGAGAAGCAAAAGTTCTACCCTATGGTAGTCTGCAAAATAATAAATTAAGAATGGAGAAAATTTTCTAAAGATATTTTATCTTTCAATGTTTAAATAATCTAAAATATAGCTAAGCATGGTGGCATGTGCTTTAATCCCAGTACTTGGGAGGCTAAAACAGGAGGATCACAGGTTCAAGGATGGTTCAAGGACAGCCTCAGCTAGCAGTGAGACCCTCATCAAACTAGTGAAATCCTATTTCAAAATAAAAATAGAGCCGGGCGTGGTGGCACACGCTTGTAATCCCAGCATTCGGGAGGCTGAGACCAGAGGACCGTGGTTCATGGACAGCCTCAGCTTCTTAGTGAGGCCCTCCGCAACTTAGTGAGACCCTGTTTCAAAATAAAGAATAAAAAACAGGACAGGAAGTGTAGCTCGGAGGTCAAATGCCCCTGGGTTCCATCCCCAGACCCAAACACGCACACACACACACAAAAAAGGGGCTGGGAGTGTAGCTCAGAGTAGAATGCCTCTGGGTTCAATCTCCAGTACAATAAATAAATAAATAAATAAATAAATAAATAAATAAATAAATAAATAAACTTAGCAACTATCATAATAATAGATTCAGGCAAGAACCATTGATAGATGCTAAACCCATGAGTGAAAATATTATGAGGCCAAGAATATCTTCATGATGTCAAGGTATCCCCCCACAAAATATTTAATATTCTAAGTATTAAGCTGGCTGTGGTTGTACAGGCCTGTAACCACAGTACTTGAGAGGGTGAGAAAGGAAGAGTTCAAGCTGGAGGCCAGTCTCAGCAACTTAGACCCTCAAGAAGACTCAAGTAAGACCTAAGGAGGCTCTGTTTCAAAATAAAAAGGGCTGGGTGTGTAACTCAGAGGTAGAGTGTCCCTGGATTCAATCCTCACTCTGTAGCCAGGCATGGTGGTGTACACTTGTAATCCCCGTGCTTGGGAGGCTGAGACAGGAAGATCCCACAGGTTCAAAGCCAGCCTCAGCTACTTAGTGAGGCTCTAAGCAACTTAGTGAGACCCTGTTTCCAAATAAAATATAAAGTATTCTGGGAGTATAGCTCAGAGGTAGAAAGCCTCTGGGTTCCACTCCCAGTACCACAAAAACATTTTTAAAAATGTAAATATATAAAAATTTAAATATCTTGTGTTTAATAATTATCAATTTTACCCTGGAGAAACCCAACAGGTACTGTCTTAACTAAGAGACCGTGGTGCCTGATTTGATGCACTGAGACAGGAACCACATTTTTGCTACAAAGACATAAATCACAAGGAGACATCAAAAACCCAAACTGAAAGACAGTCTACAAAGTAATTGGCCTGTATTCTTCAAAAGTATCAAGGTCATCAAAGACAAGGAAGGACTGTTTCAGACTGAAGATCAAGGAATGAGATCCAGGACTGGCTCCTGTATCAAAGAGCGCATTACTTTGAAACAAAAAATAAAAAGAGGGCTGGGGGTGTAGCTTAGAGGTAGAACACCATTAGTTTCAATCCCTAGTACCCCCCAACACACACACACACACACACACACACACACACACACACACACACACATTACAAATACATCATAATAACTGATTCAAGCAAGAATCAGCCATAGATGCTTAAAATACCAGGTGAAAAGTTTGGTAAGGGAAATCTGCATAGTCACAAAGTTATCTCCCCACAACTTTGTTAATTACAAAGGGAAAATAAATACAGAAACCTGAAAAGATGCCATCTTAATCAAGTGGTCCTAATTAATACTAATATTGAGACAAATGGCATCATTTATCTCCTGATATGATGCTTTAAATAAAACACACCACTCTTATATTATTCATACCAAAGATGTGCAAATGGATCTAATCATAAGAAATATCACACATTGGCTAACTTGCTCTTTACAAAAATTTGAACATCAAGAGAGACCAAGCAGCCAGGCATGGTGGTGTATGCTTGTAATCTCAGCATCTGGGAGGCTGAGACAGGAGGACTGCAGTTCGAAGACAACCTCAGCTATTTAATGAGGCCCTTTGCAACTTAATGAGACCCTGTTTCAAAATAAAAAATAAAAATAGGGCTGTGAGTATAGCTCAGAGGTAGAATGCCCCTGGGTTCCATCCCCAGTACTGCAAAAAAAAAAAAAAAAAAAAAAAAAAATCAAGCTAGACATGATGTGTCTGTCTATAATCACAGTATTTGGGAGGCTGAGTCAGGAGGATTACATGTTTGAGAACAGCCTCAGCAAATAGTGAGAATCTCATCAACCTAAAGAGACCTGTTTAAAAAAATAGAGCTAGGGGTATAGCTCAGAGGTAGACTGCTCCTGGTTTCAGTCCTCAGTACTACAGAATAAAACAAAACAAAGAGCAAAAAGACAGGTGTGGTAGCACACACCTGTAATCCCAGTACTTGGGAGGATCAAAGTACAGGAGAATCAAAGATTTCACAGCCAGCCTCAGCAATTTAGCAAGGCTCTGAGAAATCTTATAAGACCCTGTTTCAAAATTTAAAAAATAAATAAATAAAAGGGCTAACATTGCCAGGCATGGTGGCGCACGCTTGTAATCCCAGCATTCAACAGGCTGACACAGGAGGATCGCGGTTTGCGGACAGCCTCAGCTACTTAGTGAGGTCCTCCGCAACTTAGTGAGACCCTGTTTCAAAAATAAAGAATAAAAAAATAGGGCTGGGGGTGTAGCTCAGAGGTAGAATGCCTCTGGGTTCCATTCCCAGTACAGCCAGAAAAAAAAAAAAAAAAAAAAAAAAAGGGCTAAAGGTCTAAAGTCTAAATCAGAGGTAGAATGCCCCTGGGTTCAATCTCTAGTACCACAAACACACAGACATATACACAAAGACCAAAAAAAAGCTGAGGGATTTTGTCAGATTAAAAAAGAGGCACCATAGCACATGCTTGTGATCCCAGCATTTGAGAGGCTATGACTGGAGAATCACAGTTCACGGACAGCCTCAGCTACTTAGTGAGGCCCTTTACAACTCAGTGAGACCCTGTTTTAAAATAAAAGAATAAAAAATAGGGCTGGGGGTGTAGTTCGGAGGTAGAGTGCCCCTGGGTTCCACTGCCGGTCCCTCAAAAAAAAAGAGAGAGATGTGACAAATGCAAAGTGCAACTGAGAACTGGACTGCAGAGAAGGAATGGCTACAAAGGACATTACTGGGATAAACTGGCAAAGTCTGAACATGTAGTGTTAACATTAAATATCCTGAATTTTGCTGGGCATGGTGGCGCACGCTTGTAATCCCAGCATTTGGGAGACTGAGACAGGAGGATGCGGTTCGAGGAGTCTCAGTTACTTAGTGAGGCCCTTTGTAACTCAGTGAGACCCTGCTTCAATAAAGAAGAAAAAATAGGGCTGGGTTGTAGCTCAAAGGTAGAATGCCCAGGTTCCATCCCCAATACTGAAAAAAATAATCTTGAATTTTATAACTGGTCAGTGGTTATATAAGACTATCTTTATATAATCACATAGCATTATCTTTATATATATAATATATATATAACATAACTTATGTAGTATATAAAAGATTATGCTAAAGTATGTGAAAATAAAGAATCATATCTGCAACTTGCCCTAAAAGGTACAGTACACAGAATGTATACTCAAAAAATTTTTTTTCTTTTCTTTTTTTTTGGTACTGAGGTTGAATTCAGGGTCTTTCTACCTCTAAGCCTGGCCTTGAACTTTTAATCCTCCTATCTCAGCCTCCTAAGTACTGGCTTTACAGGCATGTGCAACCATGCCCAGCATGTATATATTCCAAAGGTAGAGATATTAGTAAATCTGGGTAAAGAGTATTGAGGTAAAGAGTTTCTTGAAACTCTTCCATACGTTTCAAAATAAAATTATTTCTTAAATGATATAAAAGAGCCAGGCGTTGTGGTGCACACTTGTAATCCCAGCATTTGGGAGGCTGATACAGGAGGATCACAGTTCACAGGCAACCCCAGCTACTTAGTGAGGCCCTTTGCAACTCAGTGAGACCCTGTTTCAAAATAAAAATAACAAAAAATAGGGCTTGGAGGTAGAATACCCCTGAGTTCCATCCTTGGTACTGAAAAAAAATTTTTAAAAATGTTATCTCTGAATTGTGGGATTTCAACTCATTTTCTTTTTTTTTTTTTTTTTTACAATATGAGGGATTGAACCCTGGAGCATTCTACCTCCAAGCAACACCCTTGTCCTGATTTTTTATTCTTAATTTTGAAACAGGGTCTCACTAGGTTTCAGAGGGCATAAGTAGCTGAGGATGACAATGAACCTGCAATCCTTCTGTCTCAACCTCCCAAGTACTGAGATTATAAGCACATGCCACCAGTCACTCTTTTTTTTTTTTAAATATGCCCTGGGGATTGAACCCAGGGGCATTCTATCTCCAAGCTATACATCTTGTCCTATTTCACTTTTATTTTGAAACAGGGTCTTACTAGGTTGATGAGTGTCACTACTCATTGAGACTGTTCTCAAACTTGTGATCCTCCTGTCTCAGCCTCCTAAGTACTGAGATTATAGGCATGAGTCACCACACGCATATGATTCTCCTTAAACACATTTGCATTTTGAATTTTTTTACTTACAACACAAATGTGACATTTTCAAAATCAAAAGATATTTTTATTTTAGGAGGAAAACACATCTTCTGCAATACAATATGCTCTGTTTCTCTGAATATGAGTATCACGGTTAGTTACACATTATAAGTATAAATACTAGTCAAGTGTGGTGGTACACACTTGTAATTCCTGTACTTGGGAGGCTGAGTCAGGAGGATTTCAAGTTTGCAGTTGAGGCTCTCCACAACTTAGTGAGATTCTGTTCCAAAATAAAGAATAAAAATAAGGGTGGGGGTATAGCTCAGAGGTAGAATGGCCTTGGGTTCAATTTCCAGTACCGCAAAAAAGGGAAAAAAAGTATGAGCACTTTGATGGTCAGGTATATTTTTTGGAATCATTTTAAACATTAAATTGCCACTAGTCAAGATTGGCACTGATTTTTCTTCATCACGTATTCACAGAACCAATGAGTCAGCTTTTCTTTAGGGTGTGTGGCAATGTCTTTTCAGAACTGGAAAACTCTTATTTTTTTATATAAACTTTACTCCAATCAAGATGTCATGGATGCTCCTGGTATTTTTAACCTGATCTTGATTTTCTTCACCATTTGACTCTTCAGTGTGGAGTCTGGTTACAGTAGAGGCCACAGAAATTCTCTTACATTGAAGCATTTTTCCTTGGACTGTTTCTTCATGCCTGGAAGCTCTCGTTATAAACAAGGTTGCAAAATAGCAAGCATCTTCCTGGCTCCCAGAACCAAGAAAGGTTTGCTTAAAAAAAAAGTTCTAGCCAGGGGTCAATGGCACATGCCTGTAACCTTAATACTAGGGAGGCTGGGACAGGAGGATAGTTGATTTTGAGGCCAGCTTCAGGAATATTGTGAGACTATTAGTAACCTAGTGAGAACCTGTTTCAAAACAAAATATTAGGCTGGGCGTGGTGGTGCATGCTTGTAATCCCTGAGCTAGGGAGGCTTAGACAGGAGGATCGCGCAAGTTCCAAATAAAAAGACCCTGTTTCCAAATAAAAAGTATAAAATAGGTCTGGGAGTGTAACCCAGAGGTAGAGGTAGAAGGGCTTCCAAGAACCCCAGTACCACAAAACAAATCAAAACAAAACAAAACAAAAAAATATTTAAAAAGTGGGCTTGAGACAGGCATGGTGTAATCCCAGTACTTGGGAGACTAAGACAAAGGATCACAGGTTTAAGGACAGCCTCAGGAAAGAAGTGATATTCCCAATAATCTGGAGAGATCCTGTTCAAAACAAAAAAATAAAAAGGGCTAGGGTGTAGCTTGAAGAAAGAATCCCTCTGGATTCAAACCCCAGTATTACACATACACAAAAAATAAAAATAAAAATAAAGGACTTGGATGTATAGCAGAGAGGTAGAATAATCCTGAGTTGAGCCTCAAGTACATATATAAATAAAACTAGCCGGGCGTGGTGGCGCAGGTTTGTAATCCCAGCATTTGGAAGGCTGAGACCAGAGGATCGCGGTTCACGGACAGCCTCAGCTACTTAGTGAGGGCTTTGGCAACTCAGTGAGACCCTGTTTCAAATAAAAGAATAAAAAATGGGGCTCTGAGGTCAAATGCCCCTGGGTTCCATCCCCAAACCCGAAAATAATAAATAAATAAATCTGAAGTTCTGCTATTTGAATTATAATCAGTAAAAAAAATCTGTCATTTTCATTGGACAACCTGATTGCCCATTTTACCTAAATTTCAAACAGATCATCACTGATTTAAATTAAATACAGAGCTGAGCATGGTGGTGCACACTTGAAATTCCAGTACCTGGGAGGCTGAAACAGGAGTTTGAAACACAGGTTCAAAGCCAGCCTCAGCTATTTAGTGAGACCCTGTTTCCAAATAAAATACAAAACAGGTCTGGGAGTGTAGCCTGGAGGTAGAAAGGCCCTGGGTTCCATTCCAGTACCACAAAAAATAACTCGAACGAAGTGGTGCATGCCTGTAATCACAGTACTTGGGAAGATCAAGATAGGATGATTGAAAGTTTGTGCTCAGTGTATGCTAACTTAGTGAGACCATTAAAAAAATAAAAAAGGCTGCAGGTGTAGGTCTGAGGCAGAATGGCCCTGTGTTCAATCCCCAGTACCAAATAAATAAAATATAAAAAGCTCTCAATATGGAAAAAGCCCAAGTAAAAATATCACAATCTAAAGTTAATACAAGCAAGGGTGTGGTGGCATACACTTGTACTAGTACTTGGGAGGCTGAGACTGGAGGACCACAGGTTTAGAGCCAGCCTCAGCTACTTAGTAAAGTCTTCTGCAACTTGATCTGTTTCAAAATAAAGAATAAAAAACAGGACTGGGGGTGTAGATCAGAGGTAAAATGCCCCTGGGTTAAATTCCCAGTATCACAAAAATAAGAGGTTAATACAACAAAATGTGTTTGATAAGCCTATAAATAAATCTTTGAGCTGTCTCCCCTACCCTTCAGTTGATCTTCTCTTTAAAGAAATTACCTAATTTGTCATTCACAGCTCTGTATGCCTTCTACTGCAACTATTTCTCTTAACAAAATCAAGTAGTCTTTCTCAACCTGCTCTGAAATTTTAACTTTCCTGGAATGCTCTCAATCGCGCACTGCCTGTACAAACATTCCACTGTTCTCTGGTATCCAATACCCAAAGTAAACCAAGGAGTAGTTTACAATTTTAATATATTCCAGAAAAATAGGAGTTGAAAAATGATAAATTTAAGATGATAAGGGAGAAGTTCTGGAGACTTTGCAAACTGAAAAGATTGTGATTATTACTAGCAATCTTTTTATATACAATGCCCCCCTTCTTAAACACTAATTTTTTTAATATCATTTAACTACCATGACTAATAATGGTACCTACCCAGTATCTCCCAATCCATGAAGGAAAATAACCTAAAAGAGAAGAGGAAAAAATAATTAGGTAATGCCTAAATAAGACTTCGCAGAACGGTTACACACTGTCCTTTTGGTTAAGGTGGAAAAGGGAACGAAGGTTCTTAAAAGCCTGCCACACAATTCCATAACACTATTCAGCAAGTTAATCCCTCTCTACGGACTTTTTTAAATGGCAAAATACCAATCGACTTCTCTCCTTTTCGTTCCTGAGACCATTAACGTGGGTATTTAGCACTTAGAGGTCCCAGTTAGACATTCAAGTGCAGATTATCACGTTCTAGTCAAACTCTTTCAAGTCAAACTATGGAAGCCTCACAGATACTGTAGAATTATTCCATCACAAAAGGGACTTTCCGGGGGCAAAAAGAAGTTTGCAATTTCTCATTCACAAGTTTCCTTTAAAAAAAAAAAAAAAGCACCGTGCACGTCTAATCCTTAAGACACCATCTCAAGCCCCTTGCTCCAGGACCCGGGCGCCAGGTGGGCCGGCCACGCGCTGCCCGTGCGGGCGGAGGGCGCGGGGCCTGCTCCGCGGGCGGCGGGCGGCAAGGGGCCTCGGGCCCCACTCACCGCGGCGGTGGCCTTCCGGGCGGCGGGCACGACGGCGGGCAGCGGTGCGGACATGTTGTTCCCGCACATCCACCGGCTCGGCGGGCAGCGTCGGCAGCGGGAGGAGCGCCGGCCCGGCCGCGCCAAGGGCGTGCGAGCGGCGAGGCCCTGCCCGCGAGTCCGGCCGCCCCGCCCCCGCCGCCGGCGCTCAGGGCGCCTGCGCACCGCCTCCCCGCGCGCCCGCCCCAAAGGCCTCGCCCCGCCCCGCCCTCGCGTCACAGACTCGCGGCCCCGCCCCCGAGGGCCTCGCCCCGCCCCGCCCTCGCGTCACAGACTCGCGGCCCCGCCCCGCGGGGAGGAGCGACCGGAGCAGGGCGGGTCCCGCGCCAAAGGGGCGTGACCTGGAGAGCCCTTTCAGACTTTTTCTGTATCCTCCGTTTTAGGGCCACTTCCTCTGTGTGTGTGTGTGTGTGTGTGTGTGTGTGTGTGTGTGTGTGTGTGTGTGTTGTGTGTTGCTGGGGATGGAACTCAGGGATCTCTACCTCTGGGCTATACTCCCAGACCTATTTTATATTTTATTTGGAAACAGGGTCTCACTAAGTTGCTGAGAGCCTCACTAAGTTGCTGAGCCTAGCTTCGAACCTGCGCGATCCTCCTGTCTCAGCCTCCCAAGCACTGGGATTACACGTGTGCGCCACCACACCTGGTTTGACACCTCTTCTTAAAACTGTAGAATGGAAAACATTCAGTTGTCACCAGGAAATCTTCAGTTTCCCTGAACTGATCGACACTGGAAGGGGGTGGGGATGTACAGGGGACTGAATACAGAGGCATTCTATCTCTGAGGTACACTATGGCCTTTTTTTTATTATTTTGAAACATCGTTTGCTAAATTGCTGGGACTGGTGGCCAACCTGTGATTCTCCTGTCTCAGCCTCCCTCCCAGAAACGTGTTACAAGCATGTGACTCAACTTACTCGATCAGATATTGATACAGAACCAATACAGATCAGATATTAATACAGATATTGATACAGAACCGTACTAACAAGGATGAGATTGGACAGTCCCTTTCCTGCACCAGTGGCTCGATTACTAAAATGTAGTATAAACCGGGCGTGGTGGTGTAGGCCTGTAATCCCAGTACCTGGTAGGCTGAGACAGGAGGATCTCAGGTCTAAAGTCAGACTCAGCAACTTAGGCTGCCAGCAATTTAGCAAGACCCTGTTTCCAAATAAAAGTTAAATTGGGCTGAGGGTATAGACCAGAAGTAGAAGGCCTCTGGGTTCTACCCCAGTAGGACAAAAAATAAAAATAAAAATAAAGGAATAAATAACAAGTAGTTTATTCAACCGACTTATTGCATCTTTAATTTATTGCTAACGTGGTATGATCTGGGAGGTGCCAAAAGATAGAAACAGTGCCCATAGGCCAACTCAAAGGTTGTCCACAGTCCTTAGGGAGCTTCTGGGAAGCAAAAGGGTCAAAGAAAACCACACTTCACTTTATTTAATTCAGTGCTGATCGGTTTGGGGTCTTTTTTTTTTTTTTTTTGTCATTCTTGCCTTGGATTTCAATTGTGAGAATTTTGTGGACTTGATATCTCAGTGTTAAATCAATGCTGATTTATCAAAATGATAATAATAGAACTCACAGGACATACTAATATATGTGTCACACTTTTAAATCATCTAGTTCGGATGTTACTATGGAAAATAAAACTCTCTTTAACTATTACTTGTTAGGTTGAAAATAGAATAGGGGGTTTAGGAGGGAGGCAAAAAACACTAACCGGGTTATCAGAGACCGCTGATTCAGACCCGGCCCCTCTGGAGAGTCAGCCAGCCGGGGTGGAAAGGACCGACGGGCCACGCCTCTAGAGAGTTGCGCATAGTCCTCATCAACCGGCTGAGTCTCCTGGCGGATAGGAGGCACCAATGTTTTATAGGCATACCGGTTCTCTTGCAACATCTGTAGCATCACGATGTTTGGAGTCTCGAAGCACCTGGAGTCTTGCGATATCTCCACTTCTGGCTTCCATGGTTCCGCTTCCTGTTCCACTGTGAGATCACGCGGAGGAGGGACCCAACTTATTATTACTATAACCATCACATGTTGCAAATCACTATTATATAAATTTTTCTTTTTTCCCTTTTTTCTTCCCTCCCCTTCTTTCTTTCCTCCTTCTCTTTGGTTCCATCCTTTTCCTTTCCTTCTTTCCTCCTTTATTCCTCCCTCCTTCCTTTTTTTTTTTGCAGTTCTGTTATTTATTTATTCTACCTCTGAACTACACTGCCAGCCCTATTTTTTATTCTTTCTTTCTTTCTTTCTTTCTTTGTTTATTTTTGGTGGTACTGGGGATGGAACCCTTCTACCTCTGGACTACACTCCCAGACCTATTTTATATTTTATTTGGAAACAGGGTCTCTCTTAAGCCAGCATAGCTGGTTTGGGACCTGCGTGATCCTCCTGTCTCTGCCTCCCAAGCGTGGGAATTACAAGCGTGTGCCACCACGCCTGGCTTTATTTTTCATTTTGAAACAGGGTCTCACTAAGTTGCAGAGAGGCTCACTAGGTAGCACCTGGCTTGTTCTTTTCTCCCTTCCTTTCTTCTCTCACTTCCTCCCTCCCTCCCTTCCTTCCTTCCTTCCTTTCCTTCATGGTATTGGGGATTGAACTCAGGAGAAATATACCACTGAGCTGTACCCACAGCCTGTTTGTTTGTAGTACTGGGAATTGAACCCAGGGGCATTCTACCTCTGAGCCACACCCACAGCCCTAGTTTTTATTTTTTTATTTTGAAACAGTGTCTCACTAAGTAGCTGAGGCTGGCCACTAACCTGAGATCCTCCTGTCTCAACCTCCCAAGTACTGGAATTACAAGCATGCACCACCATGCCCAGCTTTTTTTTTTTTTTTTAATAGAAGCTAGTTTTGATGGTGCACAACTATAATCTCAGGAGGATAGGACAGGAAGATTGCAGGTTTTGGCCAGCCTCAGAAATTTAGTGAGACTTGTAGCAACTTAGTAAGACCCTGTTTCAAAATAAAAATTAGGACTAAGGGTGAAGCTCAGAGGTACTGAAATCCCCAGTACAAAAAAGAAAAGAAAAGAAAAAGAAAAAGAAAGAAAGAAGGAAAGAAGAAAAGAAAAAAAAAGCGAGAGAAATAAGGTCTCCTTGAGTTGCCGAGGTTATCCCAAATTTGTAATCCTCCTCTTTTGGCCTCCCAAATTCTGGGATTACAGGTTTGTGCCACCACACAGGGCCTATGTGAATTTACTATGATGCAATATGAGAAATTCTGGGAACTACCAATGGTTCTATTAGCCTACTACATAGGTGGAAAGTAGAATCACTCATGTTGAGGTATCTTAGTCACATATTTCTTTCCAACCAAATACCACTGCCCAATGAGGTTCACCCCAAGTCCTGCATCATCTAAGTTAAAAAATAAAATACTGTTCTAAGTAAATGACCTCTCTCTTCTCTGGGTTAGGAAATGAAATAAATATGATAACTGGAAAAAGACAATTATTTCAGATGATACAATTGTACAAAGAAAATCTCAATAAAAAGCTGTTTTTAAATTACTAAGAAAAGCCAGGCGTGGTGGCGCACGCTTGTAATCCCCACGCTTGGGAGGCTGAGAGAGGAGGATCGCACAGGTTCAAAGCCAGCCTCAGCTAATTAGTTAGGCTTTCATCAACTTAGTGAGAGCCTGTTTCCAAATAAAATATAAAATAGGTCTGGGAGTAGAGCCCGGAGGTAGAATGCCCCTATACCACACACAAAAAAATTACTAAGAAAATTCAACAATAGAGCCAATTACTGAATCAATGTACAAAAGAGGATGACTTCTGCTTGGCATGGTGGCACACGCCTTTGACCCCAGGAACTTGGGAGGCTGAGGCAGGAAGATCACAAGTCTGAAGCCAGCCTTGGCAATTTAGTGAGACCCTGTCTCAAAATTAAAAAGTAAAATAAAAAATGGCTAGGAAATGTAGCTCAGTGGCTGAGTGTCTCTGGGTTCAATTTTCAGTACTACAAAAGAAAAAATTTTAAAAGGGTGGTTATTAGCTGTGCATGGTGGCACACACTTGTAATCCCAGCATTTGGGAGGCTGAGACAGGAGGATCAAAGGTTCATGGTCAGCCCCAGCTACTTACTGAGGCCCTTTGCAACTCAGTGAGACCCTGTTTCAAAATAAAGAATAAAAACTAAGGCTGGGGGTGTAGCTCAGAGGTAGAATGCCCCCTGGGTTTTATCCTCAGTACGCAAAAAACAAAAGAAAACAAACAAACAAACATGGGAGTGCAGACAATTCCTTGAGATTCTGATTTTAATTCCTTTGGATTGATAGCCAGAAGTAGTAGTGAAAGACCCCCGCAGAGGGGAGACCCTCAATCAAGCCTTGGGATACGCGAGTCCAAGTATATAAGAGAGACTTTTAAAATGGAGCCTTTCATTAGGAGAGTTTTATTTTTATTATTTATTTATTTACATCTCCATCCCGTGTGTGTGTGTGTGTGTGTGTGTGTGTGTGTGTGTGTGTGTGTGTGTTTTACTGCAGACAGAACCCAGGGGCATTTTACCTCTGAGTTACACCCCCAACCCTATTTTTTATTCTTTACTTTGAAATAAGATCTCACTAAGTTGCAGAGGGCCTCATTAAGTAGCCCAGGCTGTCCAAAAACCTTGATCCTCCTGTCTCAGCCTCCCCACACCTGACTTTCCCCAGCTATTTTTAATTTTGTTTGCTAACAAGGTCTCACTAAATTGTTAAGCCTGGCCTTGAGTCTGAAATCCTCCTGTCTAAACCTTCTAAACACTGGGATTACAGGCATGGGCTATCACATCGGCCCTCCTCCCTTCAATTTTTTTTTGGGGGTGGGGGGACAATCCTGGGGACTGAACCCAGGGGCATTCGACCTCCAAGCTATACGCCCAGCCCTATATTTTTTTCTTTTTCTTTTTTTTTCTTTTTTTTTTTTTTTGGTACTGGGGATGGAACCCAGGGGCATTCTACCTCTGAGCTAGACCCACAGCCCTATATTTTAGTCTTTTTATTTTTGAATCAGAGTCTTACTGAGTTGCAAAGGGCCTTGCTAAGTAGTTGAGGCTGTCCATGAACCATGATCCTCCGATTTCCATTTCCCGAATGCTGGGATTACAAGCATGTACCACCTTGCCTGGCTTCCAGCCCTTTTTTTTTTTTTTTTTTTTTTTGTGGCTCTAGGGATGGAACCCAAAGGCATTCGACCTCCGAGCTACACCCCCCTGCCCTATTTTTTTTTCTTTATTTTGATACAGGATCTCACTAATTTGCGGAAGGCCTCACTACGTAGCTGAGGCTGGTTGCAAAACTTTGATCCTCCTATCTCAGCCTCTCAAGGACTGGGATTACAAGCATGTGCCACCACGCCTAGTTCCCCCATCACATGTGTGTGTGTGTGTGTGTGTGTGTGTGTGTGTGTGTATAATGAAACCCAGGGGCATTCTATCTCCAAGCTACACCCCCAGCCCTACTTTTTATTCTTTATTTCGAAATAGAGTCTCACTGAGTTGCAAAGGGCCTCACTAAGTAGCTGAGGCTGGCATCAAACAGAGATCCTCCTGTCTCAGCCTCTCAAATGCTGGGATAACCAGCATGTGTTACCACGCCTGGATATATTCTGTTTGAAACAGGATCTCTCTAAATTGCCCAGGCTGGCCTCAAACTTTCAATCCTCTCATTGCAGCCTTCCATGCTGGGATTACAGGGGTACACCACCACACTCAATTTCTTTTTATTTTTTTGAAAAAAATCCCATAATGTTTTTGATGCTGTGCAGGTTTGCATTCCTATTAACATTGTATGAAGTGTACCTTTTTCTGCATATTATTGCCAACACTTGCTTTTATTTGCTTTCTTGCTAACAGGTCACACTAACAGGTGTACACTGACATCTCTCTGTGGGTTGATTTGCATCCCCTGATGGTGAGCAATGTTGGGCAGCTTCTCATTTTTACTACTCATTGTTGTTTTATTTTTACTTTTGTTGCTGGTGCTGTTAAATATCACATTGCTAAAACCACTGTCAACATTGTTCCTGTGTTTTCTTTGAGGATTCTCATGGCTTCAAGTCCCAAGTTTAAGACTTCAATACATTTCCAGTTTTCGTTTGTGTATCGTGTGTGTGTGTGTGTGTGTGTGTGTGTGTGTGTGTGTGAGATCTAACTCATTCTTGGACATGAGTACATCCAGTTTTTCCAACAACACTGATTAAAAGAGACTATCCCTTCCCCATTGTGTATTTTTGGTACAATTATATAAAATTAGTTGACTACTTATTGATGGGTTTATTTCTGGGATATCTATTCTGCTTCACTGGTCTATGTGTCTAAGTTTCCCTTTTCTTTCTTTCTTTCTTCCTTTTTTTTTTTTTTTTTGGAACTAGGAATTAAACCCAGAGGCATTCTATCTCTGAAATATACACCAAGCCCTCTCCTCCCCCCTTTTTGTGTGTATGTGGTACTGGGGATTAAAAAGAGGAGAATTCTACCTCTGAGCTACACCCCCAAATATATATATATATATATATATATATATATATATATATATATATGTATGTATGTATAATTTTGAAACAGGGTCTCACCAAGTGTAGAGGGCCTCACTAAGTTGCTAAGGCTGGTGCTGAACCTATGGTCCTCCTGACTCAGCCTCCCAAATACTGGGATTACAAGTGTGCACCACCACACCCAGCTTACTCCAGCTATTTTTATTTTTTTATTTTGAAATGATCTAAGTTGCTGAGGATTTCTTTGAATTGCTGAGGCTGGCTTCAAATCTGCAAATTTCCAGTCTTAGCCTACCAAGTATTGAGATTGCGGGTGTGCCCCCACCATGCCCAGGTTTGGTTTAGTCTTTGTTAGTTTCTCCTGCTTTGGGGAATTATTTTTCTAGAATTATAGGTTTATAGTTGTCATTAAATTAGGGCAAATTCTAACACTAATTCTTTAATTTAATTTATTTTATTATTATTATTATTTTTGGTACTGGGGATGGGACCATTCTACCTTAAGGCTATACTCCCAGACCTATTTTATATTTTTATTTGGAAACAGGGTCTCATTGAGGTGCCAAGATCCTCACTAAGTAGCTAAGGCTGGCTTCAAACCCAAGCGACCCTCCTGACTCAGTCTCCCAAGTACTGGGATTACAAGCATATGTCATAATGCCCAGCTTTAATTTTTAAAAAAATTTTTATTGGTGCAATGTAGTCATACATCTTAATGGGATAAAAGACTTGTGTAGACATACATACACACATCACACAATTAGCCCTTTCCCAATCCCCACCCCTATTCCCCCCATCCCTCCTTCCCATGCTTGGCTTAGTGATTGACTTTGATATGTTTGTTTAAGTACAACATGTGCTTTAGAGAGTTTTTCTTTTCCCCCTCCCATCCCCTCAGTTAGGTTGCCTTATTTGCTCCTCTATAGGATCTCCTTTTTCATCTAGAGTTCCTCCTGATACCAATTCCTCCTTAGCTTTCACATATTAGGGGAAACATCCAGTTTCTTATGTTTTGTGATGGGCTAAACTCACTTAGCATAATGTCCTCCAGTTCGATCCATTTCTCTGTAAATGGTATAATAGTGTTTTTCTTTATGGCTGAGTAAAATTCTATTGTGTACATATCCCACAGTTTTGTAATCCATTCATCTGTGATGGACATCTTGGCTGATTCCATAGTTTGGCTATGGTGAATTGTGCACCTATGAACATAGATATACATGCATTAGTTTGGTAGTTTGGTTTTCTTTCTTTGGGGTAGATACCCAGAAGTGGTATTTCTGGGTCAAATAGTAAATTTGTTCCCATTCTTCTGAGGATACTTCATACTTTTTTCCAAAGTGGTTGCACTAATTTGCATTCCCACCAACAATGTTTTAGAGTTCCCACTTCTCCACATCCTCACCAGCATTTGTTGTTGTTTGTGCTTTGAATGATTGCCATTCTGATTGAAGTTAGGTGAAATCTCAGGGTAGTTTTGATTTGCATCTCTGATTGCCAATGATGCTGAGCATTTTTTCATGCACTTATTGGTCATTTGAATTTCTTCTTTTTGGAAGTGTCTATTTAATTCACTTGCCCATTTTTTGATTGGATTATTGATTTTCTTAATGCTAAGTTTCTTGAGTTTTCTGTATATTCTAGATGGTAGACCTCTATTGGAGGAGTAGGTGGCAAAAATCTCCCATTCTGTTGGCTCTCGATTGAGGTTCTTGACAGTTTCCTTTGCTGAAGAGAAGCTCTTCAGTTTCATGCAATCCCATGTATTGATTCACTTTTTAGTTTCTTGTGCCTTTGGGCTCTTGTTGAGAAAGTTTTATCTGTGCCTACGTGTTGCAGTGTTGGACCTATGCTCTCTTCAAGGAGCCTCAAGGTCTCTGGTCTAATTTTCAAGTCTTTGATCCATCTCGAATTGACTCTTGTGCAGGGTGAGAAAGTGGAGTTTATTTCCATTTTTTTCCATACGGCTAACCAGTTTTGCCAACACAATTTGTTGAACACACTATCTTTCTTCCAATGTATGTTTTTGGCCCTTTGTCAAATATCAATTGGCTGTAAGTGTGTGGATTTGTTTCTGGGTCTTCTATTCTGCTCCATTGGTCTATGTATCTGTTTTTGTGCCAGTACCATGCTGTTTCTGTCGTTGTTGCTACTGGGGATGGAACCCTTCTACCTCCAGGCTACACTCCCAGACCTGTTTTATATTTTATTTGGAAACAGGGTCTCTGAAGCCAGAGAGGCTGGCTTCAAACCAGCGCGATCCTCCTGTCTCCTCCTCCCAAGCACAGGGATTACAAGCGTGCACCACCACGCCTGGCTACCATGCTGTTTTTATTACAATGGCTTTGTAGTATAGTTTAAAGCCAGGTGTTGTGATGTGTCCTGCATAGTTTTTGTTGCTAAGAACTATTTTGGCTATTCAGGGTTTTTTGTTGTTCCAAATGAATTTAAGGACTGATTTTTCTATTCTGTGAGGAATGATCTTGGTAATTTAATGGGTATTATGTTGAATTTGTAGATCACTTTGGAAGTATGGCCATTTTGATGATATTTATTTTGCTTATCCATGAACACGAAAGATTTTTTCATCTTGTAAGATCTTTTTCTATTTCTTTTTTCAATGTTTTGTAATTTTCTTTGTAGAGGTCTTTTACCTCCTTGATTAAGTTTATTGCTAAGTATTTTATTTTACTTTTTGTGGGAAATCCTGAGTGGAAATGTTTTCTGAATTTCTTTTTCAGTGGATTTATGGTTGGTATACAGAAATGCTTCTAATTTTTCAAGATTGATTTTGTATCCAGAAACTTTTCTTGAATTAGTTGATCAGTTCTATAAGCCTTTTGGTTGACTTTGTTGGATCTTCTGCAAATATTGAAATTTTGAGTTCTTCTTTTCCTAATTGTACTCCTTTTTCTTTTCTTGCCTTATTGCTCTGGCTCGAGTCTTAAGTACTATATTGAAAAGAAGTGGTGATAATGGACATCCTTGTCTTGATCCTGTTCTTAGGGGGAATTCTCAAAGTTTTCCCCCATTTAATATGATGTTGGCTGTGGGCTTATTGTGGATTGCCTTTATGATGTTGAGGTATGTTTCTTCTATTCTGATTCTCTGCAGTGCTTTTAGCATAAATGGATGTTGAATTGTATCAAATTCTTTTTCAGCATCTACTGAAATGATCGTGTGATTTTTATATTTGGTTCTATTTATATGATGAATTACATGAATTGATCTTCATATGTTGAATCAGCCATGCATCCCTGGGATGAACCCTATCTGTTCATGGTGTATGATTTTTTTGAATTGATTTTGAATGCGTATTGCTAGTATTTTGTTTAGCAGTTTTGTGTCCAAGTTCATCATAGATATAGGCCTTAGTTTTCCTTCCTTGAACTGTCTTTATTTGGTTTTGGTATTAATGTGATGTTGGCTTTTTAGAATATATTTGGGACAGTCTTGTTTTTTTCTATTTCATGAAATAGATTGAGAGTATTGGGATTAGCTTTTCTATATAGGTTTTATAAAATTCACTTGGGATACCATCTGGTCCTGGGCTTTTCTTTGATAGTAAGCTCTTTATTACTGTTTCAATCTCTTTGATTCCTATTGGTTGGTTTAAATTTACTATATCTTCTTCACTCAGTTTAGGAAGGTTTTAATTATCTAGAAAGTTGTCAATTTCCTCCAGATTTTCCATTATGTTAGAGTATAGATGTTCAAATTAGTTTCTGATAATCCTCTGGATTTCTACATTGCCAATAGTGATATCTCAAGGGACTTCCGGGAAGATGGCGACCGAGAAAAGCGGGGCTTAAGAGCCCCGCTAACAACTAATCTCCATTACCACAAAATCAGCGCCTTTCATAGCCAGAAAACACCATCACCAGAGAAACAAAAGAATCACCAGGCTCCAGAGAGGAAGGGGACTCAGAACAAAGCTCAGAGCCAGAGAGGAGATACACTGGCCTCATGCCCGAGGATGCGGCAGCAGTGCCTTACTGCCGGCGGCAGCGGCGAATTCACCAGATGGCTACAGTGAGCCGAGGTGAGCCTCTGTGGAACAGCCGGGCAGGATTTTTCAGCGCAGGGAGAATCTAAAGCTCCCAGTGGCTGAGCTCAGCACATGCTGCAGGGACTCAGAGCGGAGCTCAAAAACAGAGAACAAATAAGTCAGCCTCATGGCCGAGGGTGTGGCAGTGGCTCCATATTGCCACCAGCGGCAGCAGCAGAGAATTCACCAAGTCCAGTACAGCTACATCTGCGTACTCAACAACAGTGAGTCAAATTGCAGGCCCCAGAGAAGAAATCCCAGTACTGTACTCCCAGGGACTTGACCCAGTGGGGGAGTGGCGGTGGCAGAGATCACATCATAGGAGAATGCCCAACCTGGCACCCCCCATAGTCTAGAGCTGCCTCTATCGACTCTCTGGGTCTGAAACTCTGTGATACAACCCAGTAAAGGATTAGTGGGGTCTGAGATACCACAGACTCGAAATCCAGAGCACCTTAAGCAAAGTCATAGTGACCCAAGGGAAGAACCCAGAGAAGGCACAACCTTCCGAAATCATGGGAAAGAGGAATAACAATGGAGCAATTAATGTCCACAACCCCACAACATCAGAACCCAATAAAACAGAAAATCAGAGATTTCTAGAAGATCAAATCAGGAAAATAACTGTATAAATAATAGAGGTGTTTTGAAAAGAATTCAGAGAGAGCCAAAAAGAGATAAAGGATGCAATTAATGAAGTAAAGTCCTCAATTCAAAGCACAAACAACTGATTAGACCACATGGAGAACAGAATCTCGCTCTTAGAAGATGATCATTCCAAAAATGAACGCATAGTTTCTAATCTAGAAAAAAATATCCAACAGCAGGAATCTGACATTGAAGAAATATGGGCCCATTTTAAGAGAGCTAACCTAAGAATAATTGGAATAGAGGAGAGAAAAGAAGGTGAAACCAAAGGGATCAACAATCTCTTCAAGGAAGTAATAGCAGAAAATTTTCCAAACATAGAGCAAGAGGTTGATACACAGGTCCAGGAAACTTATAGAACTCCCTTTAGACAGGATCGGAGAAGAGGATCCCCACGCCACATAATTGTCAAAATGATCAATGTGGAAGCCAAGCAGGTAATCTTAAAGGCAACAAAAACAAAGGACCAAGTGACATTCAGAGGCAAACCAATTAGAATCACTCCAGACTTCCCAAACCAAGTCATGAGAGCCAGAAGGGCTTGGAGTAACATATTCCAAACTCTGAAAGAAAACAACTTCCAGCCAAAAATTTCCTACCCAGCAAAACTTTCTATCAAATTAGATGGAGAAATAAGAAGCTTCCAGGACAAACAGAAACTGAAGGAATTTATGTCTTCAAAACCAGCACTAGAGAAAATACTCAAAGAGATTAACTACAAAGAAGAAATAGGTAACACACACCAGAACCAGAGAAACAAGATTTTCCATCCAACAGACAACTAAGATTCGTTATTTGTGGAGATTCATTACTTATGTTAGTCTTTTACCTATCTCTAAATGGTATTTTTTGCTTTTATTGTTGTTAATTTTTAGGAATTCTAGTTGGAATATTAATAAACCTTCAGATATAACATTTAGAAATATTTTATCCCATTCAATCAGTAACTTTTAACTCTGTTTACATTGTCTTTGGATATACAATATTTTTTTTAGGGAGTTTGTATACTCTTCTGTTGCCTGTGCCATTGAAATCATATCCAAGAAATCACTGCCAATTTCAATGTTGTGAGGTTTTACGACCCAGATTTTCTTCTAAAAGTTTATAGTCTTAAGATAAGGTCTTTTATCTATTTTGAGTTAATATTTGTATATGGTGTTAGGTAAGGGTCCAATTTTATTCTTTTTCATATAATTATTATTTTTCAACAATATTCAGCTAAAAGATTATTATTTCCCCCACCAAATGTTTGTGGAAACCTTGTCAAAAATGACTTGACAATATATGAAAGAATTTATCTCTAGGCTTTTATTTAACTCCAATGGTTTATATATCTGCCTTTATAACAGTACTACACTGTTTCAATTATTGTAGCTTTATATGGTTTGAAATCAGAAAATATATATCTTCTAGCTTTGTTCTTTTTCAAGATCGTTTTGGGTATCTAGAGTCCATATTCTATATTTGGATAGATTTTTTCCTGAAAAATAAATATATAAATATATGATAGTTTCACCTAAAAAAAGGAAAAGAAAAAAAAAACTCTTGTAAGAAAGAAAGCAAAAAGAAATATTGAAATGTTATCTTTAAGTTATGAAAAGCTTGGTATCAGACAAATGAAACTGTTATGTGAGATTATCATTTTTAATTTTGGATAAATTGCTATAATACTAGATGTCAACCACTAAGCCAAGCATGGGAAGGAGGGATGGGGAGAGAATGGGGTGGGGATCGGGTGGGGGCTGACTGGGCGATGTGTGCATGTATGTCTTCAAAAGTTTGTATCCCACTATGATGTATGAATACAGTGCACCAATAAAAAATTAAAAAATAGTGATATCTCCTTTTTCATCTCTTATCTTCATAATTTGGGTTGATCCTCTCTCTCTCTCTCTCTCTCTCTCTCTCTCTCTCTCTCTCTCTCTCTCATTAAATTGGCTAGTGGTTTACCTATCTTGTTAATTTTCTTTAGGAAGCAGCTTTTGGTTTTGTTGATTTTCTGTATTTTTTTATTTTATACTTTGTTGATTTTTGCTCTCATTTTAATAGTTTCCTGTCTTCTACTGATTTGTGGTTAGACTGTTCCTGTTTTTCAAGGGCTTTGAGATGTGTCATTAGGTTATTTACTTGATAATTTTCTGTTTTTCTTATGTGAGCTCTCAGTGCTATAAATTTTACTCTTAATACTGCCTTCAAATTGTCCCAGAGGTTTTGATATGTTGTTTATGAAAGTAGCTGCACCTAAGTTTGGACCATAAATGTTGATTATCATTGTTTCCTCTTGCTGGATTGTTCCTTTTACTGGTTAAAAAAAAAAGAAATAAAAAGACCTTCTTTGTCTCTTCTAATAGGCTTGGGCTTAAAGTCTAACTTATCTGATATCATAGTTGCTACTTCTATTTTTCTTCAAGGTCCATTGGCATGGATTACCTTGCTCCGGCCCTTCACCTTGAGTTTATTGCTATCTTTACTTGTAAGGTGTGTTTCTTGCAAGCAGCAGATAGATGGGTTCTAGTTTTTAATCCATTTTGCCACTTTATGTCTTTTTACTGGGGGGATTGAGGCCATTTACATTCATGTGATTATTAAGAGATGATTTTTAATTCCTAACATGTTAAGATTTTACTTTTGTTTGAAATACTGTTTATTTTTCTTTGCTTAGTTGTCTGCTGGATAGAAATTCTTGTTTCTCTGTTTCTCACCTGCATTACTTATTTCTTCTTTGTAGTTAATCTCTTTGAGTATTTTCTCTAGTGCTGGTTTTGAAGACATAAACTCCTTCAGCTTCTGTTTATCATGGAAGATTTTTGTTTCCCTATTTAATTTGAGAGAGAGATTTTCTGGGTAGGAAATTTTTGGCTGCAAGTGGTTTTCTTTCAGAATTTAAAATATGTTACTCCAGGCCCTTCTGGTTTACATGACTTGATTTGGGAAGTCTAGAATGATTCTAATTGGTTTCTCTCTGAATGTCATTTGGTCATTTGTTTTTGTTGCCTTTAAGATTCTCTCCTTGACTTCTTATTGGTCATTTTGACTATTATATGGTGTGGGGAACCTTTTCTCTGATCTTGTGTAAAGGGGGTTTTATAAATTTCCTGTACCTATGTGTTCATCTCTTGCTCTATGTCTGGAAAATTTTATGCTATTACTTCTTTGAAAAGATTGTTGAGCCCTTTGGTTTCACCTTTTTTCCCCTCCTCTATGCCAATTATTCTTAGGTTAGCTCTTTTAAGATGGGCCTATATTCCTTCAATGTCCAATTTCTGCTGTCAAATTGTTTCTTCTAAGTTATAAACTATGCATTCATTTTTGGAGTGATCATCTTCTAAGAGCGAGATTCTCTTCTCCTTGTGGTCTAATTGATTGTTTATAGTTTGAATAGATGCCTTTCCTTCAATGATTGCATCCTTTATTTCTTTCAGACTCTCTCTAAATTCTTTTTGGAATTCCTTTATTATTTCTACAGTTACATTCCTGATTTGACCTTCTGCAGATCTCTGCAGTTCTGTGTTATCAGGTTCTGTTATTGGGCTATGGTAGTTCATTGTTCCCTTGTTGTTACTCCTTCTCATGGTTTCAGAAGTTTGTATCTGTTGTTTCTGAAAATTTTCTCTCAGTCTCTAGGTGTCAGCTGGTCTATCCAAGGGCAAGTTGTATTATATTCAACAGTGCGGGTTGAGGAAGGAGCAAAGTAAAGGAGTAAATGGGAGAACAGGGTAAAGCCTCAGATAGAATTGAAGAGTGAAAGTATGAGTTTGGTAAGGTAGTATATACTAGTGATTAGAGAGAGTAAAAATGTAGTAGTATTCTAGTAACCAGTGTAGAGTTTCTGGCACAGTGATATGAAGATGATTTAATACAAGACAAGGGAAAGATAAAAAGAAGTAAAAAGATAGAAAAGGGATAGTGAGAAGAGAGTAGGTATGTACAAAGAAGAAGCTTGGGAGAGGGCTTGGGAAGAGGGTTAAAAATAAAACAAAACAAACAAACCAGTCATACACACTCATGCACAAAAAAAGAGGAAAAAAAATCCCAACAACAAATTAATGAACACTACAAATAAATGACTATTCAGCAGACAGGTACTTTGCAGCCTCTCTTTTTGCAGATACCGAGTGCCACTGGCACCTTTCCCACTGTGAGTTTGGTTCTCTGAGTCTTTCTCAGTCTATGAAGATGGTCGGTATCCTTGGGGCTGGATTTAATATTACGTGCAGGTCATCCTCCATGCTTTACACAGGTTTGGATTCTTGGTCTCTCCCTGCCACCATTGGTGATATATGCCTCTGAAATAAAAACTCAGCATAGGAGTCTCTGTTCTCCACAGCTAGGGCTGATCTGGTCTGACTTCTCTCTGTTCACCATTATTGGGAGGTCTGTGGTGATCCCGGAGCTCCTACTATTTGTGTCTAGTATTAACTGTAGGTCTCCCCCTACACTTCCCACTGATCAGAGCCTGAGTCTGTCAGAGCTTCTGTTATGTCAAACAGCAAACCCCGCTCCCACTTTCTCTAGGTTGTATCGGTAAGTGTCAGACCCAGGGAGTTTATTGGGGCTGTGCAGGTCCCTGGGGGTGCCCAGCTGGATGTTTTTCTGTAGGAACCATGACTTCCTTACAGTGTATTGAGCACTGCTCTGGATCTCTGGAGGGTGTGCTGCCCCTACTCCTTCACTGGGTTGAACTGCAAATTCTTAGACCCAGGGAGTTTATCAAAACTGCAAGAGTCCCAGGGGCACAGTGCTGGGAGTTCTCCTGTGGGGACCACAGTTTTACTTAAGATTTTGGTGTGTGCTGATCTGGATCTCTGGCAAGCATGGTGAGTTTGGCCACCACTGGCAAGAGGGCACCTACACGGTGCCCTCAGCCATGAGGCTGGCAGGTTTCATTTCTGGTGTTGAGTTCCTCTCTGGATAGCTGGACAGCATGGTAAGCTCCTGGAAGTTGTAGCAGGTCTTTGAGCAGAAAGAACTGATGACTTACAACCTGTGGGTCTGCAGCTGCTAACTTCAGATCCTTGTTTTCCTTTTCATCTCTCAGTGCAGTGCTGTGAGGCAAGACTGTGCTGGTGTGGCACCAGCTGCTACAAGGCAGGTGGGTTTCTTTTCTGCTCTCTGGTTGGTCTTATGATCTTTTTCTATGTCTCTTCTATTTATTGTTTTTATTCCTCTACCAATAGTATTTTCTGGCTTTGTAGAGTGCTGTGTTTGAGGCAATGGAGATCGAGTGTCAGCAGGATTTATAAGTGCTGCTTCTCTCAGTCATCATCTTCCTGAGGTCTTTTAATTTGTTTTTTTGTCTCATCGTCTCTCTCCTTTAGTTGATTTCTATTAAACCACCCATTTTAAGACATGATATTATTCTGTAGCTCAGAGATATTATGATGATAATTTACCCGTAGTTTTTTTTTTTTTTGTAGTACTAGGGATGAAACCCAGGGCATTCTACTTCTGAGCCACACCTCCAGCCCTATTCTTTGGTTTTTATTTTGAAAAAGGGTTGCCATAAGTTGCAGAGGGCGTCACTAAGTAGCTGAGGCTGTCTATGAACCATGGTCCCCCTGTCTCAGCCTCCCAAATGCTGGGATTATGAGCGTATACGACCTTGCCCGGCTTCTCATATCTTTTTTCTCTTTTTAGATCATTTCTATGGTTGTTATCATGTTTGTTAGTACTTTTTATATAGTGTCTAATCTGTTGATAATCTTATTCACAGTTTTTGTACTCAGACATTATATCATATTTTTCTTTTTTCTTTTTTTTAATTTATTTTTTATTGGTGCAATGTATTCATACATCACAGTGGTATAAAGAAAATACTTTTGTAGACATACATGCACATATCGCCCAGTTAGCCCCACCCCGTTCCCTCCCCATCCCTCCTTCCCATGCTTGGCTTAGTGGTTGACATCTAGTATTATAGCAATTTATCCAATATTAACATTGATAATCTCACATAACAGTTTCATTTGTCTGGTACCAAGCTTTTGATGACTTAAAGATAACATTTCAATATTTCTTTTTGCTTTCTTTCTTACCAGAGAATATTTATTTTAGGTGAAACTATCATATATTTATATATTTATTTTTCAGAAAAAAAATCTATCCTAATATGGAATATGGACTCTAGATACCCATAATGATCTTGAAAAAGAACAAAGCTAGAAGATATATATTTTCTGATTTCAAACCATATAAAGCTACAATCATTGAAACAGTGTAGTACTATTCTAAAGGCAGATATATAAACCATTGGAGTTAAATAAAAGCCTAGAGCTAAATTCTTCCCTATATTGTCAAGTTATTTTTGACAAGGTTTCCACGAACATTAGGTGGTGGAAATAATAATCTTTTAACTGAATATTGTTGAAAAATAATACTTACATGAAAAAGAATAAAATTGGACCCTTACCTAATCCCATATACAAATATTAACTCAAAATAGATAAAAGACCAAAATATAAATCTTAAGACTATAAACTTTTAGGAGAAAATCTGGGTCATAAAACCTCACAATATTGAAATTGGCAGTGATTTCTTGGATATGATTTCAATGGCACAGGCAACAGAAGAGTATACAAACTCCCTAAAAAATAAAAATATTCCAACTAGAAGTCTTAAAAATTAACAACAATAAAGGCAAACAATACCATTTAGAGATAGGTAGAAGACTAACATAAATAATGAATCTCCACAGATAACCAATCTTAGTTGTCTGTTGGATGGAAAATCTTGTTTCTCTGGTTCTGGTGTGTGTTTCCTATTTCTTCTTGGCCCTTTGTTTTTGTTGCCTTTAAGATTACCTGCTTGGCTTCCACATTGGTCATTTTGACAATTATGTGGCGTGGGGATCCTCTTCTCCAATCCTGTCTAAAAGGAGTTCTATAAGTTTCCTGGACCTGTGTATCAACCTCTTGCTCTATGTTTGGAAAATTTTCTGCTATTACTTCCTTGAAGAGATTGTTGATCCCTTTGGTTTCACCTTCTTTTCAAAACCTCCTCTATTCCAATTATTCTTAGGTTAGCTCTCTTAAAATGGGCCCATATTTCTTCAATATCAGATTCCTGCTGTCGGATATTTTTTTCTAGATTAGAAACTATGCGTTCATTTTTGGAATGATCATCTTCTAAGAGTGAGATTCTGTTCTCTATGTGGTCTAATCAGTTGTTTGTGCTTTGAATTGAGGACTTTACTTCATTAATTGCATCCTTTATCTCTTTTTGGCTCTCTCTGAATTCTTTTCAAAACACCTCTATTATTTATACAGTTATTTTCCTGATTTGATCTTCTAGAAATCTCTGATTTTCTGTTTTATTGGGTTCTGATGTTGTGGGGTTGTGGGCATTCATTGCTCCATTGTTATTCCTCTTTCCCATGATTTCAGAAGGTTGTGCCTTCTCTGGGTTTTTCCCTTGGGTCACTATGACTTCACTTAAGGTGCTCTGGATCTCGAGTCTGTAGTATCTCAGACCCCACTACTCCTTTACTGGGTTGTATCACAGAGTTTCAGACCCAGAGAGTCGATAGAGGCTGCTTTAGACTGTGGGGGGTGCCAGGTTGCATGTTCTCCTATGGTGTTATATCTCTGCCACTGCCACTCCCCCACTGGGTCAAGTTCCAGGGAATACAGTACTGGGATTTCTCCTCTGGGGCCCGCAATTTGACTCACTGTTCTTGAGTACGCAGATGTAGCTGTACTGGACTTGGTGAATTCGCTGCTGCTGCCGCCGGTGGCAATATGGTGCCTCTGCTATGCCCTCGGCCGTGAGGCTGGCGTATTTCTTCTTGGTTTTGATTTCCACTCTGAATCCCTGCGGCATGTGCTGAACTCAGCCACTGGGAGCTTTACATGCTCCCTGTGCCGAGAAATCCCGCCTGGCTGTTCCGCAGCGGCTCACCTCAGCTTGCTGTAGCCGTCCGGCAGTAAAGCGCTGCTGCTGCGTCCTCGGGCATGAGGCTGGTGTATCTCCTCTGTGGCTCTGAGCTCTGTTCTCAGTTCGCTTTCTCTCTGGAGCCTGGTGATTTTTTTTTTCCTCTGGTGATGGTGTTTTCTGGCTATGAAAGGCGCTGATTTTGTGGTAATGGAGATTGGTTGTTAGCGGGGCTCTTAAGCCCCACTTTTCTCCGTAGCCATCTTCCTCATATTTTTCTTTCCTGCATGTTTATTTGTTGATTTGGGGGGGGGCTTGGGGGGGGGTTCTGGGGATGGAACCCAGGACATTTGAGCTATACCTCCAGCCCTATTTTATTTACTTTTTAATTATTATTATTATTGTTTTAAAAATTTTTTGTGTGGTACTGGGGATGGAACTCAGGGACATTCTACCTCCGAGCTACACCTCCAGCCCAATTTTTAACTCTTTATTTTGAAACAGGGTCTCACTGAGTTGCAAAGGGCCTCACGAAGTAGTTGATGCTGTCCACAAAGTGTGATCTTCCTGTCTCAGCCTCCCAAATCCTGGGATTATAAGCCTGCGCCACCATACTGGCTTACTTTTTAAATTTGAAACAGTTGTCTCACTAACTTAACTATTTTTGCCCATATTTCCTGAAATAAAAAGCCATCTTTTGCTGTGAATCTGTATAGGTGCTTGCATAAGAGAATTTGTTGTTAGTGTGTAAGAAAACAAATCACATTAAAAATTGAATTATCTTACAGGCTCTTATAAGAAACATTTAAACTTTAAGCATTTATTCCCCCATAGTATAAATCATAGGGGAGTGTTCCCCACAGCCTGATCTCAAAGACAAAAGGAAAACTACAGGGACCAGATGTAGAATATAAGGTCCTTTTCACACACTGGACCCTGAATAAAGACATTTCATCCAATTTATTTATTTATTTATTTATTTATTTATTTATTTTTATTTATGGTGCTGAGGATGGAACCCAGAGGCACTTTACCTCAGAGCTATACCCTCAGCCCTATTTTGTATTCTTTATTTTGAAACAGGGTCTCACTGAGTTGCAAAGGACCTCCCTAAGTAACTGAGGCTGTTTGTGAACTGGGATCCTCCTGTCTCAGCCTCCCAAATGCTGGGATTACAAGTGTGCGCCACCATGCCTGGCCATTCCAACCTTTTTATACAATTAATTACTTTAGTTCAAAGGGAAGGGAAGACATGAAATGTATTACACCTACCAGAAGGGATACAGGAAACAGAAAGGGCTTGTCACTCAAGGCCTTATGTGTCGCCGACTAATCTCAGTTGGGTCGTTATTGTCAGCTCCCGGTCAAATCCTCAGAAAGATGGGGCAAAAGGCAGGTGGAGTTCTGCAGAAAACTATCTGCAGCAATTCTTTCCCCTCTATGAATTCCCTAAGTTTTTAGGTACGGCGCTTGGGAAAGAATTTGAGGTGGACAAAGGCTTCTTGAGCCAATGACACTTTATTACAAAAACCCCGAAAAATTTATACCCTTCACCAGTGAGATTAATAATAGGAGAAAAAAGAAAGGGAAGGGGGGCAATCACAGCAAAACAATAGTGAATTACATATAAACAAAGTAAATGATTAGTCCAGCATTTAAGAGATTAACTCCCGGATCTTTCTTCCGATATTGCAGCAGGGCAGGTTCAAGGGCAAATTCCAAAGGCAATACAGGCACGCCCAAGGCCCAGGGCTTGGAGAATACGCCTTCTCATGGAATCTTCTTTTGCTTTCTTTTTTGAAGTTTCCATCTATATCCATATGACAAGCATGGGGAGATGTGGCGTCCAGGGAGATGCGATGGGCGTCTCTCAGATCTCATCCGCTTTGCCTTCTGAAGTCTGAAAGCTTACAAAAACTCACAACACAGCTTGGCAAATAAGACACCACAAATAACACTGTGAAGTTCTTGGATTTAGTTGTCAGATGTATTTCCTTAACTGCTGAACACTCTTTTTTAGACAAAAAGCCTATTAAAGGCCTATTGGTCTCTAATAATCCATTTCCTTATCACAAACCCTCTGCAACCTGCTTCTAACTTTCTAATTCCTTTCTTCCCCAGTCGGGACATTCTTATGATAAGCTCTTCTTCATGAAAAAGTGCTTTCTTACTCTTACGGTATTTCCTTTCCTTCATACATATATATTTAAAACGTCTGTCCTTTATTTTGTCACTTTCATTTCTAGCCATGCGGCATTCTCACTGTCTCGGGGACACTCCTACTGGGCGTAAAGGTCAACAATCTTTCTCCTTGGCTCTATTGTATTTTGGCAATTAAGCTGTCCTTCAGTCAAATTGCTTTGAAGTCACACCCAAAGTTTCTAGGCAGGGTCTCAAGGGTAAACAGGGTTACCTTGAACTGAGCTAGTTAATGGCTTAATCCTGAGTTAGTGATAAAGTGAGGGTCTGAGCTGGAATGCTTATTACAGCATCTGAGTTCTGGCCAGTTTTTTCATTACTATTGAGCAAAGCCAAGGACGTTTATTTCCACGGACTCAATTTCTGATCTCACATCATCAGAGCAATTCGTGTAGAGAGTTAAAAGAATACCAAGAGAATAATAGTTATGAAGGATATCTAAAGTGGGGGATATATTTTGCCAGAGACGATATCTCTTTCTCGGGGCTTTTTGCCGATTTTTACTATGTGGAGTGGGGTCCTCAACACATAGATGCCGAGGCAGCAGGATGTCTTGGCACTTATGTCTCTCTTATCTGGCAGCTATACGCTGGCTGGGCTGGTGCTGCCAGGTTATGTGTAGAGAGGGCCCCTGCCACGTCCTGTGACAGGGTAAACAAAAGGGGGCACTGGCCCCATTGATTTGCAAGCACTTGCTTTCTGTTTTTCCTTTTCTGCTGATTGTCAGCTCCCTAGCAGATAGGGGAGGGAGTGGGAGTACTCTAATTTTCCCTTTCCTAAGTCTAAGTTTTTAATATTTGGAACATATTAAATGCTATTAGAATAATATTAAATATTATCTTTTTTTTGGTGGTACTGGGGATGGAACCCAGAGGCCTTCTACTTCTGGGCTATACTCCAAGACCTATTTTATGTTTTATTTGAAAACAGGGTCTCAGCTGGGTGTGGTGGCACACGCTTGTAATCCCAGCATGTGGGAGGCTGAGACCAGAGGATCACGGTTCGTGGACAGCCTCAGCTACTTAGTGAGGCCCTCTGCAACTCAGTGAGACCTGGTTTCAAAATAAAGAATAAAAAATAGGGCAGGGGTGTAGCTCAGAGGTAAAATGCCCCTGGGTTCCATCTCCAAACCCACACAAAAAAAAAAAAAAAAAAAGAAAAGAAAACAGGATCTCAGTAAGTTGCTGAGAGCCTCACTCAATAGCTGAGGCTGGCTTTGTTTTTTTTTTTGTTTTTTATTTGTAAAAGTCAGGGTTTTTTTATTTAATACATTCTAATCAAACAGTAACAGCAGTAAATAAACACTTTGAAAAACAGGCAGGTATCCCCTTATATCTGGAAGAAAATTAAGCCAAAATATTCTACACGGTAGAAGGGAGACAGCTGCTGATGTCCATGGTTAGACAATTCAAGGACAACTTGGAAAGTTCTAAAGCCATTTCCAAAAAAATCAATGGCCACAGGTTGGGGCACAGTTACTTCAAAGGGTAAAATATCTATATATCTACATTGGCTTTTATTAACAGGGATTGAGTTTGCACCTGTATAGTATGACATTCTTGTCTTTAGCCTTAAAGAAAAAGGAAAAGAGGATGTCTTTTCCATTTGCACCAGTTTGATATATTTCCGAAATAAGGCTCCCTTAAAACGGATTACTACAGTACTCACAGGAGAGAGTTCATACCTGTAGTAAGACAAATACAGGATTTCATGGTCACTGTTTTTGGTTGATTTGGTTAATTGCATAAAATGAGGGCTAAATACTCACAAGCAGAATCTGTTTGACAAAATTCCTACACAGATCAGAATGCAATGTGTAAAATGTCCTAAAACACACCGACCGCCAGGCACCTGCAGCGGTAGCCTGTATGATCATCTTGGTTCCTTTGCTTCTTCAGTACTCCACCTGGGGCTCCTGACTACTGGCGCTTGGACCTTAGACCTAGTGCAGAAGGACTTCAGAAAGACGAGGCATTCTGATCAAATGCCTCCTCAGCCTCTGGCTGGGGCATTTCTGCGCAGTTAGCATCACCCAGACATTCAAGTTTTGGTTCTCTTTGACATAGCTGCATTCGGAGATATTCTATATGGAGGATGTTTTAGAAAAAGAGAAACACTTATACCTGGAACTTATATTCTTCCAAGTAATCTTTTAGTCTCGTTGGTAAAGGCAGTCCCCAAATGGTACCGGTACATTTGTTAATGGTGAGTCGACAGAGGTGCTGCAGAGATGGCGCCGTGGTGTAGAGCGGTTTTGTCAGGTAAAGGTGAACAGTCCCGTTCCGGGGGACTTCGGGGCCCGTCCGCTTATCTTTGCACATCTGAACATAGTAATCGATCAGATGGACCACACTGTCAAACTGTTTAAGCTTGGACTTGACACATATGATAGAATCCAATCTGAATTTCCCATCCTGGTACTCGATTCGCAGATTAGTTGGTCCAGCTGATGTTTTAACAGATATTGTTAGTAGGTAGTCTGAATGCGAACTATCTCTAATCAAGAAAGTTCCTTCTGGCGCCTCTTTTAATTTCTCTTTGGCTTCATTAACAGTCATACTTCCCCAGTACCATCCTGTTTGACTGAGCTCCCGCAGGGCCTTCGCCAGACGCGCCGCCTGGGGTCCGGCTCCTCAGTCCCCCACTGGCTCCGCGTCCTTTCCGCGCCATTCCCGGAGGCACCGCAGGGTCATGGGAGAAGGGTCCCCGCGGCAGAGACAGGTGGCCGCCCGAGCTGGGGTCACAGAGGGGCTCGCGTCCTTCCTGGAAGTCAGAGGGAACTAACTCCCAAACGCGTCCTTGCGGGGTGTCCGAAATGGTGGCAAAGGGGGAGGGGAGCTGCCAACTCTTTCTCCCCAAGTCCCGGCTGAAGGATGGTAAAGTCTCTCGCAGACGCGGTCACGCACAGATCGCGGGAAGACCGGATCCAAAATTTCGATAACCATTTTTCTTTGAAATACTATTCTATTGCATCATTGCTCAAAAGCTTGAAAGGTCAATGGCCATTTTTAGTTGAAGCGGTGTGAGGCTGGCTTTGAACCTGTGTGATCCTCCTGTCTCAGCCTCCCAAGCGTGAGGATTACAAGCATGTGTCACCATGCCCAGCTATTAAATAATATTAAATACTAATATTTCCATGACTCCAACTGTTCTTTTCCCATATTAAGTTTGCTAGCCAGGGAGATGTTATGTGCATTTCCTTTCTTAGGCATATTAAATTTGAGGTGGTAAAGATTCTCTCCTTTTTTTTTTTTTTTTTTTCTTTTTCTCACTACACCAAGAAGGTGAAGGCTGACTTCCTTGGTCAGAAACTGGCCAGTGGGAGCTCTCTCAAGTTTTAGAATCTAGATGAAGGGAGCAGCTCAGTTTGTTTGTTTGTTTGTTTTGTGGTACTGGGGTGCAGCCTAGGGGCTTTCTACCTCCAGTCTATACTTGCAGACCTATTATATACTTTATTTGGAAACAGGGTCTCACTAAGTTGCTGAGAACCTCACTAAGTAGCTGAGGCTGGCTTCGAACCTCCTATCTCAGCCTCCCAAAGCACAGGGATTACAAGCGTGCGCCACCATGCCTGGCACAGCTCAGTTTTTGACTAGCTCCCTATACTGTCAGCTTAGGTTGTAAGCCATTTATTCATATGTAAATTTTACTGTTAGAAATAGCTTTTGACTGCAGCTTGAGACTCATGATTTGGGGTCCCTCTACCTGATTTGCCCTCCTTGTGGATGTATCTATAGTGAGCCCAGATTAAGCTGCCTCTCATAAGGCTAACTAACGCTGCCCATGGGGGGATGGTATTTTTTTGTTTGTTCGTTTTTTACTTTCAGTTGTGAACATTCCCCTCCTTTACCCTCCTGCCTGCCCAGGCGCCAGAATGCAGAGGTAATACAATAAATTACCCAAATATGAGATCATTTAAACAACTGGCCGGGGAAAATGTAGAGAGGAAGCAAACCTGATAAGGGGCCTCCCTCCAAAAGCTCAGAGGCCAAGTTGTGTTTTGAGTTTTTCTTTTGGGCTCCCTGCTACTTCCCTGGTGCTGTTTTGTGTCTTCAGACATGTTTTACAACCACAGAGCCTCTGACACCTCAACAAGCAGCTCAGTCACACACATCACACACTCACTTTCACTGCCCGCTCACTCAGTCTAACTACTGAACTAAATTCTGGCTTCATGTACCTTCCTGGGGACCTACTCAGAGAATATTTTTTCAAGTAGGGGATCAGTCTCCTCTTCCATAACCCTGGTAGTGGGACCAGACCTAACAAAACTCTGGGGCAGCTTTCCTGATTCAGATGTCAGCACAAGATGGTTATAATGGCCTGTCTTTTTTTCTAGCCTAAACCCTCAACTGAGCCGGGTGTGGGGTGCATACTTGTAATCCCTGCGCTTGGGAGGCTGAGACAGGAGGATCGCACAGGTTCAAAGCCAGCCTCAGCTACTTAGTGAGGCTCTCAGCAACTTAGTGAGAGAGACCCTGTTTTCAAATAAAATATAAAATAGGTCTGGGAGTATAGCCCGAAGGTAGAAAGCCCTTGGGTTCCATTCCCAGTACCACCAAAAATAAATAAATAAATAAATAAATAAAAACCCTCAACTGTTGTGCCCCCAAGTTTACCCCTTCTGGGAGAAGCCTCCCACATGGTGGCAAAAAGGAGCCTCTGGCATACTCAGTAGGCCAGCGTCCACCATGGAAAAGACTGACTTATAATGGTGTGAGATGGAGCCACAGGTTCTTGTTCTTAGCTACTTTAGAAAAGAATGACCAGTGCCGGGCGTGGTGGCCCATGCTTGTATTCTCAGCATTCGAGAGGCTGAGACTGGAGGATCGTGGTTCATGGACTGCCTCAGCTACTTAGTGAGGTCCTCCACAACTTAGTGAGACCCTGTTTCAAAATAAAGAATAAAAAAAAATAGGGAAGGGGGTATAGCTTGGAGGTGGAATGCCCCTGAGTTCCATCTTCAGACCCACACACACAAAAAAAAAGATTAAAAAAAAAAGAAAAGATTAAAAAAAAAGAACAGCCAGAGATGGGTGTGGTAACACACACTTGTAATCCCAGCACTTGGGAGGCTGAGACAGGAGGATCATACAGGTTCAAAGCCAGCCTCAGCTATTTAGTGAGGCTCTCAGTAACTTAGTGAGACCCTGTTTCCAAATAAATTATAAAATAGAGCTGAGGTATAGCCCGGAGGTAGAAAGCCCATGGCTTCCACCCCCCCCCCCACCCAGTACCACAAAAAAAAAAAAAAAGAAAAAAGAAAAGAAAAGAATTGCCAGAATTATAAGCAATTTTCATTATTACAAAGGTAGAAAGAAGGTACAGAATATTATAAAGCACTATATCAGAGGGGGACATAGTGAAGTGCCTTGAAAATAAGACACTGAAGTTTTTGGATATAGAACAGTTTTTATAAAGATTTATTATCTTCCATCTTATCTAATCAATAGTCTTCCTGTCCCAACTAGGTGTGGGACCGCTCATTAACTCTGGGGCAAGACTTTTGATATGATTATGAGGAGTCACTCTATTACATCTTGTTAGTCCATTTGCTCCTGACCTGATGCAAGTGTAGGCACACCCCTGTTTCCTGTACAAGCCCAAGTCTTAGTTAAGACCCAAAATGATTAACAACTTGATTAACAAAGTCAGGAGTCACATAATATCTGTCCCCTTTGGCAGAGTTCTCTACCATTCTCCCATGTCCTTGGAGAGTTTTAGCCTGTCTGCTAGAAGTTATTTATTATGTAAACTTGTCTTTAAAATACGAAATCCAGCTGGGTGTGGTGGCACACGCTTGTAATCCCAGCATTCAGGAGGCTGAGACTGGAGGATTGTGGTTCGCGAACAGCCTCAACTACTTAGTGAGGTCCTCCGCAACTTAGTGAGACCTGGTTTCAAAATAAAGAATAAAAAATAGGGCAGGAGGTGTAGCTCGGAGGTCGAATGCCCCTGGGTTCCACCCCAACCCCTCAATAAATAAATAAATAAAATAAAAAATAAAATAAAATATGAAGTCCCTGGACCACAACTCTTTTGTATACTTACTAATCACATTTGGTGAGGAAACTCTGCATTATAACAAGCTGCCTGAGTAACCAGGCCCTGACTACTTTATACATTTTGAAAATAATGACAAGGCAATTTTCCAATACATTTTGAGATTAATACCAAAGCCATTTTCTAATACTGGCACATTCCCCATCATGACTCACTAAGAGACACAGACTGGAGGAGTCAAAGTACCTGAGATCCTGTCCAGGGCCTGGGGTAGCTGCTCCAGGCTGGCTCACCAAAATGTTGCTGGCGACAGTCTCTCCTTCTTCAGTTTCCCAAGCCAGGATTTTCAGAGGCCAAAATCAGAGACAGGTTTTTTTTTTTTTTTTTGGTTTGGTTTGTTTGCAGTACTGGGGATGGAACCCAGGGGCATTCTACCTCTGAGCCCTATTTTTTATTCTTTATTTTTGAAACAGGGTCTCACTGAGTTGCAAAGGACCTCACTAAGTAGTAGCTTCCCAAATGCTGTGATTACAAGCATGTGCCACCATGCCTGGCTTTTTTTTGTATTTATTTACCAATACATGGCTCAGTTGCCAAACTCACAGGATTGAGCCTCGAACAAAGGGCTCACATGATTTATTTATTTATTTATTTAGGTGGTACTGGGGATGGTACCCTACTACCTCTGGACTACACTCCTAGACCTATTTTATATTTTATTTGGAAACAGGGTCTCTTAAGCCAGCAAGACTGGCTTCGAACCTGTGTGATCCTCCTGTCTCTGCCTCCCAAGCACAGAGATTACAAGCGTGTGCCACCATGCCCGGCAGGGCTCACATGATTTTTATACACTTGGTCTCTCATTTTGGAAAGGGAAGGAGTAAGTTTGAAATTTATTATGCCTAGCAAGACACTTAAGTCATATACCATCCCACAGCATGTTCCAGTCTTTTAACTGGCTCTCTCTTGTTTACATTAGGAAGAGCTCCTGGATCATGACCCTGGGTTGCCTAGGGAACAGCTCCCTTATCTTTTGGAAGTGTCTGCTTACTTGCTCATGGGCAACTAAGGAGAGGGGTTGGGGTACTCTAACTCTTTCTCATCTTAGATCTAAACTCCCGACAATATTTCTAGGGCCCTGACTGGGTGTCCTACCTCAAACCTAGAAGTATTCTACCTCTAAGCGAAATCTCCAGCCCAATTTTATTTCTTATTTGGAAACAGATACTCACTAAGTTGTGGAGGGCCTCACTAAGTTGTCCAGGCTGGCTTTGAACTGGGGATCCTCCTGTCTCAGCCTCCCAAGTACTGGGATTACAAGTGTGCGCCACCAGGCCTAGCAAGGCAAGGTTTTATTTCAAGTAGAGTAAAAATACAGATTCAGGGAAATGCTGGCCATCTCAAAAAGCATGAGAACAGCTGTGGGAAGAGGGGAAAGAGCCACAAAAGCATCTCCAAAATGGCTAAAGGAGATGGCAATCAAAGTGGCAAAATGGCTAAATGGCTCAGCGCTCTACCTTTTTTTATGTGGCTTCCTAGAGAAGGGGTGTCCAGGTCACATGGAGCAACTGGCTCTTCTTTGAAGCTTCCTGTTTTACAAAAGGTGGGAATTCTTTTAGATAAGAATCCCAGGGAGCAGAGACATGAAGAAGGTATGTGGGGACTTTTACAAAAGGTGTGACCTTTGGGGGATCTTCCTGGATTTGAGCAGAACTATGACAAAAGATGAAGCCCTCAGGTTTAAATTGCCTCAGGAATTTCCTGAGACATCCTATTTTAATTTAAAAGTGGACATCTAGCTTTTTAGAATAACTAAACTCTGTTAAACTGAAGATTTCAGATTTCAAAATCATCTTCCTTCCCTTCCCACTGTGTCTCCTTTTTACATAAAATTTTATTTCTTCTATTCTACCTCACCTGGATGCTCCAATCTATGCCCACTTTCTAGCCTCAAAATGTTGAAGGATGGAGCCTCTTTAAAACGCAGGAGGTACATAAACAAATATATCAAAGTTAATCACCAAACAAGCATGGGATTGAGGGGGGGGAGGGAATGGGATAGGGGCTGGATGAGGGCTGATTGGATGATGTGTGCTTGTATATCCTCTCAAGTCTTGTATTCCAATGTGATATATGATTACAATGCACCAATAAAAATAAATTTTAAAAAATGTTGAAGTAATGTTGTAAATGGAATAGGCAAGTTTTCTGTTCTTATGGATTTTAGAGGATGCTGGCATGCATGTGTGTGCACGCACACACCCACACACACCCAGTACAAGTTAAAAAAGCCATTTCATGCACATACACACACACATTGTAAGTTAATATAGCCATTTCATACAAACATACATATACACCAAGTACAAGTTAATAAAGCCATTTCACACGCATATACCCAGTACAAGTTAATAAAGCCATTTCTCTCTCTCTCTCTCTCTCTCTCTCTCTCTCTCTCTCTCTCACACACACACACACACACACACACACACACACACACACTGTACAAATTAATAAAGCCATTTGTTATGGTGAAATATGTTTGGTGTGTGTGTGTGTGAGAAATAATTCCCCCAACACAACCACACAAACAGAGAGTTACCTTTCCTAGCTCTCCTTCCACCAATATTATTCTTATATTGAGGGTATTAACCAAAATATTGTAAGAAATGCTTAATCATAAGAAACAACAAAGTAGTCATGGGATGAGTTGGGGAAAAATATCAAGTTTGTCATGGGTGTATCAGGGTAAAACAAAAAAGTTTTTAGAGTCCCTCCTTATGTCAGGGTCTCAGCTGATTGGTTCCATTTGGTTCTTGGAATTTTTTTTTTGCATGCAAACAAATCTACTTGGGTGGGCAGTTTGTGCCCCTCCCAAGCTAGACAGAGGTGACCTCAAAGCTGATGACTAAGAAGGCTTCCAACATCTTGGGAAACAGAATCAGTAATATTTGGGAAACTTTTTTATTTTGAAACAGGTTCTTACCAAGTTGCTGAGTGTCCCATTAAGTTGATGAAGCTGCTTTGGAAACTGTGATCCTTGTGTCTTAGCTTGCCAAGTATTGGAAATTATAGGTATGTGCCACCACACTCTGCTGGGAAATACTATTAATAACTACCATGGTCCTTTTCACCCTCAAAGAAAAATAAAAAGGAAGGAAGGGCCTAGACAGAGGCTTAGCAGTGGCATGACCTCTCTTCCAACTCCACAAGGTTTTAGTAATGTCAGATTTGGTCCCTGTGTTGGATACACAGTGCTTTGGTGAGGTTTTTCAAGTTTTGCTGCTATCTCATCTCCCTAAGAATGAGGAAACAGTGTCCTGCTGTATTTCCCTGCTGAAAGAATGAGCCTGTGGAATGCTTCCTCATTCTCCCTGCTCAGTATTCCACTTTGTTCAGCTTCAGCCAGGCTTCCCTTAGCTTTTCTAAAAGTTAGCACCAGAAAGACAACCAAGTTCTAAAAGAACCATCTGGAGATATATAACATATACTCACCAAATCAACTTCTTTTTTTAAAATTTATTTTATTGGTGCACCATATTCATACATCATAATGGGATAAAATTAATACTTTTGTAGACATACATGCACACATCGCCCAGTTATCCCCTACCCAATCCCCACGCCGTTCCATCCCCATCCCTCCTTCCCATACTTGGCTTGGCTTAGTGGTTGACATCTAGTATTATAGCAATTTATCCAATATTAACGTTGATAATCTCACATAACAGTTTCATTTGTCTGATACCAAGCTTTTGATGACTTAAAGATAACATTTCAATATTTATTTTTGCTTTATTTCTTACCAGAGAATATTTCTTTCTTTTTCTTTTTTAAGGTGAAACTATCATATATTTATTTATTTATTTTTCACAAAAAATCTATCCTAATATGGAATAAGGATTCTAGATACCCAAAACGATCTTGAAAAAGAACAAAGCTAGCAGATATATATTTTCTGATTTCAAACCATATAAAGCTACGATAATTGAAACAGTGTAGTACTGTTCTAAAGGCAGATATATAAACCATTGGAGTCAAATAAAAGCCTAGAGATAAATTCTTCCATATATTGTCAAGTTGTTTTTGACAAGGTTTCCACGAACATTTGGTGGAGGAAATAATTATCTTTTAACTAAATATTGTTGAAAAAATAATAATTACATGGAAAAGAATAAAATAGGACCCTTACCTAACACCATATACAAATATTAACTCAAAATAGATAAAAGACCTAAATATAAATCTTTTTTTTTTAAATTTTATTTTATTGGTGCACTGTATTCATACATCATAGTGGGATACAAACTTTTGTAGACATACATGCACACATCGCCCAGTCAGCCCCCACCCGATCCCCACCCCATTCTCTCCCCATCCCTCCTTCCCATGCTTGGCTTAGTGGTTGACATCTAGTATTATAGCAATTTATCCAAAATTAAAAATGATAATCTCACATAACAGTTTCATTTGTCTGATACCAAGCGTTGATGATTTAAAGATAGCATTTCAATATTTCTTTTTGCTTTCTTTCTTACTAGAGCATATTTTTTTTCTGTTTTTTAGATGAAACTATCATATATTTATATATTTATTTTTCAGAAAAAAATCTATCCTAATATGGAATATGAATTCTAGATACCCAAAACGATCTTGAAAAAGAACAAAGCTAGAAGATATATATTTTCTGATTTCAAACCATATAAAGCTACAATAATTGAAACAGTGTAGTACTGTTCTAAAGGCAGATATATAGACCATTGGAGTTAAATACAAGCCTAGAGCTAAATTCTTCCCTATATTGTCAAGTTATTTTTGACAAGGTTTCCACGAACATTTGGTGGTGGAAATAATAATCTTTTAACTAAATATTGTTGAAAAATAATAATTACATGGAAAAGAATAAAATTGGACCTTTACCTAATCCCATATACAAGTATTAACTCAAAATAGATAAAAGACCTAAATATAAATCTTAAGACTATAAACTTTTAGGAGAAAATCTGGGTCATAAAACCTCACAACATTGAAATTGGCAGTGATTTCTCGGATATGATTTCAATGGCACAGGCAACAGAAGAATATACAAACTCCTTAAAAAATAAAAGAAAATATTGTATATCCAAAGACAATGTAAACAGAGTTAAAAGTTACTAATAGAATTGGATAAAATATTTCCAAATGCTATATCTGAAGGTATATTAATATTCCAACTAGAAATCCTAAAAATTAACAACAATAAAGGCAAACAATACAACTTAGAGATAGGTAAAAGACTAACATAAATAATGAATCTCCACAGATAACCAATCTTAGTTGTCTGTTGGATGGAAACTCTTGTTTCTCTGGTTCTGGTGAGTGTTACCTATTTCTTCTTTGTAGTTAATCTCTTTGAGTATTTTCTCTAGCGCTGGTTTTGAAGACATAAATTCCTTCAGTTTCTGTTTGTCATGGAAGCTTCTTATTTCTCCATCTAATTTGATAGAAAGTTTTGCTGGATAGGAAATTTTTGGCTGGAAGTTGTTTTCTTTCAGAGTTTGGAATATGTTACTCCAAGCCCTTCTGGCTCTCATGACTTGGTTTGGGAAGTCTGGAGTGATTCTAATTGGTTTGCCTCTGAATGTCACTTGGCCCTTTGTTTTTGTTGCCTTTAAGATTCTCTGCTTGGCTTCCACATTGGTCATTTTGACAATTATATGGCGTGGGGATCCTCTTCTCGGATCCTGTCTAAAGGGAGTTCTATAAGTTTCCTGGATCTGTGTATCAACCTCTTGCTCTATATTTGGAAAATTTTCTGCTATTACTTCCTTGAAGAGATTGTTGATCCCTTTGGTATCACTTTCTTTTCCCTCCTCTATTCCAATTATTCTTAGGTTAGCTCTCTTAAGATGGGCCCATATTTCTTCAATGTCAGATTCCTGCTGTTGGATATTTTTTTCTAGATTAGAAACTATGCATTCATTTTTGGATTGCTCATCTTCTAAGAGCGAGATTCTGTTCTCCATGTGGTCTAATCGGTTGTTTGTGCTTTGAATTGAGGCCTTTACTTCATTAATTGCATCCTTTATCTCTTTTTGGCTCTCTCTGAGTTCTTTTCGAAGCACCTCTATTATTTCTACAGTTATTTTCCTGATTTGATCTTCTAGAAATCTCTGATTTTCTGTTTTATCAGGTTCTGATGTTGTGGGGTTGTGGGCATTCATTGCTCCATTGTTATTCCTCTTTCCCATGATTTCGGAAGTTTGTGCCTTCTCTGGGTTCTTCCCTTGGGTCACTATGGCTTCACTTAAGGTGCTCTGGATCTCGAGTCTGTATTATCTCAGACCCCACTACTCCTTTACTGGGTTGTATCACAGAGTCTCCGACCCAGGGAGTCGATAGAGGCTGCTTTAAACTATGGGGGGTGCCAGGTTGCACATTCTCCTATGGTGTGATATCTCTGCCACCACCACTCCCTCACTGGGTCAAGTCCCAGGAGGCACAATACTGCGATTTCTCCTCTGTAGCCCGCAATTTGACTCACTGTTCTTGAGTACGCAGATGTAGCTGTACTGGACTCGGTGAATTCACTGCTGCTGCCACTGCCGGTGGCAATATGGCGCCTCTGCCACGCCCTCGGCCATCATGCTGGCGTATTTTTTCTTCTCTGGTTTTGATTTCCACTCTGAATCCCTGTAGCGTGTGCTGAGCTCAGCCACTGGGAGCTTTAAATGCTGTCTGCGCCGAAAGATCCCGCCTGGCTGTTCCGCAGCGGCTCACCTGGCTTGCTGTAGCCGTCCATTGAGTTCGCCGCTGCCGCCGGCAGTATGGCGCTGCTGCCGCGTCCTCGGGCGCGTGTGTCTCCTCTGTGGCCCTGAGTTCTGTTCTCAGTCCGCTTTCTCTCTGGAGCCTGGTGGTTTTTTTTGTTTTTCTGGTGATGGTGTTTTCTGGCTATGAAAGGCGCTCTTTTTGTGGTAATGGAGATTGGTTGTTAGCGGGACTCTTAAGCCCCACTTTTCTCGGTCGCCATCTTCCCGGAAGTCCTAAATATAAATCTTAAGACTATAAACTTTTAGAAGAAAATCTGGGTCATAAAACATCACAACATTGAAATTGGCAGTGATTTCTTGGAAATGATTTCAATGGCACAGGCAACAAAAGGGTAAACAAACTCCCTAAAAAATAAAAGCATATTGTATATCCAAAGACAATGTAAACAGAGTTAAAAGTTACTGATAGAATGGGATAAAATATTTCCAAATGCTATATCTGAAGGTATATTAGTATTCCAACTAGAAATCCTAAAAATTAACAACAATAAAAGCAAACAATACAATTTAGAGATAGGTAAAAGACTAACATAAATAATGAATCTCCACAGATAACCAATCTTAGTTGTCTGTTGGATGGAAATCTTGTTTCTCTGGTTCTAGTGTGAGTTACCTATTTCTTCTTTGTAGTTAATCTCTTTGAGTATTTTCTCTAGCGATGGCTTTGAAGACATAAATTTCTTCAGTTTCTGTTTGTCGTGGAAGCTTCTTATTTCCCCATCTAATCTGATAGAAAGTTTTGCTAGGTAGGAAATTTTTGGCTGGAAGTTGTTTTCTTTCAGAGTTTGGAATATGTTACTCCAAACCCTTCTGGCTGTCATGACTTGGTTTGGGAAGTCTGGAGTGATTCTAATTGGTTTGCCTGTGAATGTCATTTGGCCCTTTGTTTTTGTTGTCTTTAAGATTCTCTGCTTGGCTTCCACATTGGTCATTTTGACAATTATGTGGCGTGGGGATTCTCTTCTCTGATCCTGTCTAAAGGGAGTTCTATAAGTTTCCTGGACCTGTGTATCGACCTCTTGCTCTATGTTTGGAAATTTTTCTGCTATTATTTCTTTGAAGATATTACTTATCCCTTTGGTTTCACCTTCTTTTCCCTCTTCTATTCCAATTATTCTTAGGTTAGCTCTCTTAAAATGGGCCCATATTTCTTCAATGTCAGATTCCTGCTGTTGGATTTTTTTTCTAGATTAGAAACTATGCGTTCAATTTTTGAATGATCTTCTTCTAAGATCAAGATTCTATTCTCCATGTGGTCTAGTCGGTTGTTTGTACTTTGAATTGAGGCCTTTACTTCATTAATTGCATCCTTTATCTCTTTTTGTCTCTCTCTGAATTCTTTTCGAAACACCTTTTTTATTTCTACAGTTATTTTTCTGATTTGATCTTCTAGAAATCTCTGAATTTCTGTTTTATCGGGTTCTGATGTTGTGGGGTTGTGGGCATTCATTGCTCCATTGTTATTCCTCTTTCCCATGATTTCGGAAGGTTGTGCCTTCTCTGGGTTCTTCCCTTGGGTCACTACGACTTCACTTAAGGTGCTCTGGATCTCGAGTCTGTGGTATCTCAGTCCCCACTACTCCTTTACTGGGTTTTATGGCAGAGTCTTAGACCCAGGGAGTCAATTGAGGCTGCTTTAGACCATGGGGTTGCCATGTTGGGCGTTCTCCTACGGTGTGATATCTCTGCCACCGCCACTCCCCCACTGGGTCAAGTCCCAGGGAATACAGTACTGGGATTTCTCCTCTGGGTCCCACAATTTGACTCACTGTTCTTGAGTATGCAGATGTAGCTGTACTGGACTCGGTGAATTTGCTGCTGCTGCCGCCGGTGTCAATATGGCGCCGCTGCTATGCCCTCGGCCGTGAGACTGGCGTATTTCTTCTTGGTTTTGAGTTCCACTCTGAATCCTTGCAGCGTGTGCTGAACTCAGCCCCTGGGAGCTTTAGATGCTCCCTGCGCCGAGAAATCTGCCGAATCCCGCCCGGCTGTTCCGCAGTGGCTCACCTCGGCTTGCTGTCCACCACTCCTCTCTGGAGCCTGGTGGGCTGTTGAGTGCGTTGGTCTAGAGCTGTCCAGTGAGTTCGCCGCTGCTGCCGGCAGTAAGGTGCTGTTGCCGCATCCTCGGGCGTGAGGCCAGCGTATCTCCTCTGTGGCTCTGAGCTCTGTTATGAGTTCCCTTCCTCTCTGGAGCCTGGTGCTGCAAAAGAAGATGAGCCCGCCGCTCCATGCTGTGGCTCCGGCTGAAGCACTGCGGTCTGGTTTCTGGTGTCTCGTTTTTTCCAGCCCTCTTTTTCTATGTCCCTTGTAATTACATTATTTGTTTCTCTGCTGATGGTGTTTTATGACTATGAAAGGTGCTGATTTTGTGGTAATAGAGATTGGTTGTTAGCGGGGCTCGTAAGTCCCGCTTTCCTCCGTCGCCATCTTCCCGGAAGTCCCAAATCAACTTCTTAGAGCAAAAATGGTGCAGGACAACTCAGTGATTATAAATAGCTGATGGCTGTCATTTTAAAGACTGTTTTTTTTATATTACACATACATTTGAAAGAAGGAGTGAAAGGTTCTATCAAGGTTATAAATACCACTAAGATGTACATTTTTTTCCAGTATTTTTATTATTTCATTTAAAAAAGTCAACCCAGCTGGGCATGGTGGTACATGTTTCCAATCCCAGTACTTGGAAGGGTGAGACAGGAGGATGGCAGGTTCGAGACCAGCCTCAGCAACTTAGTGAGACCCTGTTTCAAACTAAAAAATAAGATAGGGCTGGGGGGATAGTGCAGAGGTAGAATGACCAATAACATATACCTCAGAACTCCCCCCCCCAAAAAAATCAATCCTTTTTCTACTTGGAATCTTTTTATTGTGAAATATTTTAGTTGGCTCTGATATTAAATATAATCAATAATAAATAGACTATCAGTGTGTCTATCATCCAGCTTATGAAAAGAAATATTTTACATATAGTTCCAGGCCCTTCTTTATATCAAATTATAATCCTTCTTCTTTCAGCCTCCCCAAAAGTAACCACTTCTGTGAATTTGGAGTTTATCTTTTCCAATGAAGGAATCATATAAAATATATTTTTAGGGCATGTGTATATAATTATTAACAATACCCAGTTGGGGTCCACATCCAAGTGTTCTGCATTCATTCAGCCAATGGCACATTTTACCTTTTATTTTGAAACAGGTCTCACTAAATTTCTGAAGTTGGCCTCGAACCTGTGATACACTTGTCTTAGCCTATCAAGTACTGGAATTACAGGTGTGCATTAGCAAACAAGCAGATTTATAAAAAATGAGATTTAGCTTTTCACCATATACAATGAAGGAATCATATAAACATATGGCATAAACCGGATGTAGCACTGCACCCTTGTAATCCCAGCAGAAGGGAGGATCACAGTTTCACACACATTCTCAGCTACTTAGTGAGGCCCTCTGCAACTTAATGAGACCTTGTTTCAAAATAAAGAATAAAAAATAAGGCTGAGAGTGTAGTTCAGAGGTAGAATGCCCCTGGGTTCCATCCCTAGTACTGCAAAATAAATAAGTTAATTAATTAATTAATTAAATATATGACATAGAGTTTCCAGATACTAAATAACAGTTAGTATACAGATATGTATGAGATAGGAAACAAGAGACATATCACCTCAGCTGGAAAGCATTCCCAAGATATAAGCATGGAAGAAGTGTCCAGAAGTACCCTATGGTCACCCAGAACCAAGGAGACAGAGTTCATACAGGGAAAGACTACTAGAATTTATGAGTAAATTCTAAAAGAAGAGAGAGCTGCATAGGGAGAGTTCCAATTGAGAACTAATTAGCACATGTGTGTGAGGAAAATATTTCTACCAGAAGGATTCAAGCAAAACCATTCTTAGAGCTGATACAAGGTAAGGAGTACTTCATGGTCACCCAAATTTTGAAATATATTTATTAATAATCAGAGCTTTCTCCAATCTTCCTAGGTCATTCCCAATACTGGTACAGCACATGCTTGCAATCCCAGCATTTGGGAGGCTGAGACAGGAGGATCACGGTTTGCAGACAGCCGCAGCTACTACTTAGGTCCAAGCTGGTGTTCTCTAAGCAAAGATTGTTAATGGTAATTAAATTGTTCTTTTAAATTTATATTTCTATGTTCTTAAACCATATTATGGCCATCTTCGAAAAAGATAAAGGTGCTTAAATATGTGGCATTCCCAACAATACTACTTTTTAAAAAAACTGATAATAATATATATGTGTGCATATATATAAACAAGTTAAATTTATATGGAAATTTGCATCATCCAATACTGTCAAAATTATTATAAAGACTAGATTTCGTTTGTCCCTAGTGGTTTGATTTTACATTTCCTTACAGGCCTTTGTAATTGTTGTCTGTTAACATTATAGACATACAGCTACCAGCAGAGTAACCTAAACAATATTTTGATAGCCCCTACTTAAAAGAAACAGGCTAAAATATTGACCCCTATTCATTATAAGGGACTGGTAAAAACTTACCATTTTGATGTTTAACAACTAAAGCTTGTAAAAGAAAATCAGAAAATAAAAGGATAATGGATAGATATAGCCAATATTTTGGCCCTGGCTCTCCAAGGTCAATGTCAATGGAACCCAGGAAATATGGTGGGACTTAGAAAGACTCTATAGATTCTGGAGAGTTGCCCAATCCTCTGGGTAGGGAGATTATGAGGACCCCAGAGAACTAGAGCCCCCAGTGCACATCCTGTAAGAAGGAGTGTAACTGAAAAGTATCCGCAGGGCATCAAGAAGAGCCGAATGGTCAGCAAGACCAAGACCCATCCTGGCAGGTGGCACAATGGATAGAGGAAAAGCCGCACAAAGTCTCTTAGAGTAACACTGAGGAGTCCTGACTGAGCTCCACAACAAAATAACTCTATAAAAATCTGCTTGGCCCATATAGGGCTAACCACTTGATCTTAAACACCCACAGGAAAGTATAACTAAAATAAGTGTGCCAGGGTAAAATAAAAAGAGTTGCACCCATAAAACCCTTTAATGATCATCTGCACTATTTAAATAAATAAATCACACATGACCTTCATAGATGGGTATTACATGAAACTCTAGTCAATTCAACTAACCTAGTCTGTTCCTATAAACCTGAAAGCTTAATGTGGGTCTAAGACAATATGCTTGATTCTTTTTAAGCTTTGTACTCTGAAAACTTTTTGCAATGTTACATATAGTGACTCATGTTCTGTACAAATAGGTTGGCTACCTAGCCTCCAGTTTAAAATGCTAAGAGATGGATGGCACAATGTGGCGGACTGGAAAAATACTAAGCCCACCTCCTGGAGGCCTAACTGACCTTTTGAGAAGCGATATAGATCAACTGTCCCAGGAAGGAGCCTGCAGCTATAACAGCAAGAATTTTTACAACACTGTTGCCTCCCTCCCCTCCTTACTTCCTTCCTTCTTTTACTCTCCATATAAACTGTCGCTTATCACTAATAAAGCAGACCTTGATAGGATTATCTACTTGGTCTCGTCTCTCTTTCTCGCCCATTTTTATTTACAGATCGGGGTCCTCCTCGCCCCCCGAATTACTTGTCCCGTGGGACGGGACAGCACAACATAATGGGTTATGAAAAACATTATGGCAAAATATCTGGGTTATTTTATGATATAATAATATATCAGTTTTCATGTAGATACCCACTGAGCCACCATAAGTAACTTTGAAAAAAGATTATTAAACTCTTTTAGCCTTACAGCTAAAACAAAATACCATATAAAGAATTCTTTCTTCCATGGTCCTCTGGATTGTCCATCGTCCATACCCTGAGACCCCAAATTGCAATTCTCTGACAGCATCCCCTACCAACTCAAAGCAGTTAGGGTTATATCATCAGGGCAGAGGACATAGAGACAGAAAAATTGGGACGGTCATTTGCACACCTCTTCTGTGAGGTTGGAAGATGTCTAAAATATTGCGCTTGGATTCATCACAGCCACCTAAGGCCAGCTGCCTTGGAGAGCACTGCCTCAGAGAGGACTCATAGGACTGCTTGAAGAAATTCTGCAAACCAAGTAAGCTTATCCTGAAAGCAACAGCCTGCCCTGCTCTAGTTGCACCCAGAAACGAATATACTCATACTTGACAAGAGAATCATGTTTCAAACCACAAAATTGGACCCTAGATTTTGTGTCATGAGTAACTTAGAATTGACATTTTTAGTAAAATTTATGGTGGTCCTTTGGTTCTTGATTTCGACACTGGATTGTCTCCCTATTGTGACTTTGCATTGCTAAGGTATAAAAAGTGCCATTAGCAGTTCTCATCCTGTGGGGTAAAACTCAACTGGGACTGGTATCAGAAATTTGGTCCAGTAAACGATAAAAACCTGTCTCTGGAAAAAAAAAAAAACACCAACCTATTATGCTGCCTTTGCATCTCTAAAAGTAGCCTTAGAGGTTGAGAATTTCTCATTTAAGTGTACTGAAAATTCTCAGAAGGGGATAATGAGGTGAAACACCAATTCAGGGCCTTAGAAATACTGTCGGGAGTTTAAATCTAAGATGGAAAAGAATAAGAGTACCCCAACTCCTCTCCTTAGTTTCCCATGAGCAAGTGAGCAGACACTTCCAAAAGATAAGGAACCTGTTCCTTAGGTAACCCATGGTCATGATCCAGGAGCTCTTCCTCATGTAAACAAGAGAGAGCCAGTTAAAAGACTGGAGGGCTGGGTATGGTGGCTGTAATCCCAGCATTCGGGGGGCAAAGACTGAAGGATTCCGGTTCTCGAACAGCCTCAGCTATTTAGCGAGGCCCTTTGCAACTCAGTGAGACCCTGTTTCAAAAATAAAGTGACTAAAAATTAGGTCTTGGAGCTAAAATGCCCCTGAGGTTTCATCCCCAGTACCAAAAAAAAAAAAAAAAAAAAAAAAAAAAAGGAAAAGACTGGAAAGACTGGGGGGGAGGGACGATATGTAACTTAAGCATCTTGCTAGGTATAATATTGGTATAATAAATATAAAATAGGTATAATAAATTTCAAACTTACTCCTTCCCTTTCCAAAGTGAGAGATCGAGTGTATAAAGATCATGTGAGCCCTTTGTTTGAGGCTAAGTTTCATGAGTTTGTCAACTGAACCATGTACTGGTAAGTAAATAAAGAAACCTGTCTCTGATTTTGGCCTCTGGAAATCTTGGCTTGGGAACCAGGGGGAAACTAAAGAAGGGGAGACTGAGTCTCCTGCAACAGGTTCAATCCCCAGTGCCACAAACAAAACAAAACACCTTTGCCTTTATCTCTGCCTGGTGTGTGTTAAAATTCTTTTTGCCACAAAAACCAAGAACCCATAGAAGTTATTGTGTTTTCCTATGACACAGGTACTTGTAGGGAATGGTGAGAAGCTTGTGTTTTATTTAAGTGCAATGCAAAGTAACTGAACAAAGGGAGCGAGACTCGACACTTTCAGGAAATGGGCGGGAAGGGGAGGGCAGTGAGAGTGAACAGAGACATCAGTCAGTCATCTTTTGCATTGTTTTGAGAAGATGATGTAGGGCTAATGAGGGTGGAGTTTGTGGAGCAAAGAGACGGGTCTTGTTGATGTGGGAAACAGGGAAAAAGGAATAAGGAATGCCTCTCAGGCTTCTAAATTGAATAGGTAAATGGAGGTGCTATTTATTATTTATTTATTTACTTACTTATTGTCGTACTTGGGACTGAACTCAGGGGAATTCTACCTCCAAGATACACCCCTAGCCCTTTTCATTTTTTATTTTGAAGCAGGGTCTAAGTGCCCCCAGTGAGGGTCTCACTAAGTTGCTGAGGCTGGCCTCATACCTGTGATCCTTCTGCCTCAGTCTCTCAAGTACTCAGCTGTGCACTACCATGCCTGGCTAAAAGAAAGCCTTTCAAGAAGGGAGTGATCAACTATCAAGAGTGCTGCTATTAAAGCAAATTCACATTAGGGAAGTTTTCAAAAACATATTTTTGGTATGGTACTGGGGATTGAACACAGGGGCATTCTAGCTCTGAGCTACACCCCTATCCCTATTTTTTATTCTTTATTTTGAACCAGGGTCTCACTAAGTTGCAGAGGGCTTCACTAAATAGCTGAGGCTGGCCACGAACCCAGACCCTCCTATCTCAGCCTCCCAAGTACTGGGATTACAAGCATGTGTCACCAAGCCCCAGCTTCAAAGAACATATTATTATTATTATTGTTGTTGTTATTATTATTATTATTATTTTGTGGGTCTGGGAATGGAACCCAAGGGTATTTGACCCCCAAGCTACACCACTTGCCCTATTTTTTTTTTTATTCTTTATTTTAAAACAGGATCTCACTAAGTTGCAGAGGGCCTCACTATGTAGCTGAGGCTGAGTGTGAACTGAGATCCTCCAGTCTCAGCCTACTGAATGCTGGGATTACAAGAGTTGCTAAAATAAATAATTATTACAGGGCCTCCTTAACTTGATTTAAACAAGGTTCAGAGCCACATCCCAAGTGAGTAGGCAACTAATAAATTCTAATTGTGGGATGGTGATTACGGTGATGTAAAGCGTCTATGGACTTTAGGTAAGGATTGCTGACTTATTCACCACACCTCCTTAATTTACATTCTTGCAACAGAGATGAAACTCATGGAATTCTGAAAGTTTTTTTTCGGGACTGGATATGGAACCCAGGGGTATTCTACCTCTGAGCTACATCCCTAGCCCTATTTTTTATTCTTTATTTTGAAACGGTGCGCCACCATGCCCAGCAATCCTGACAGTTTTATATGCTTAATCAACATGTTGAATATGGAATAAACAAGTACAAAGCTGACAATTAACTTCAAACCATCATTATTTCCACTATTATGAACTGATAATAACCCACACAACAAAGATGACTGCTGTCTATTCCAAGAAATGTAGCACATTATTTTACATTTCCTGTAACATATTTACTCAATAATTTTTTTCCACAATAAGAAAAACATTTTTGGTATTGACACTCAACCAAAAGTTCATTATTTAATACAAATAATGATTTTCCAGGTAGAGGAAAAAAACCTTTATTTTTCTGTAGATTAGGGTACAGTTTGCAATTATATTTTTACAATTTTCTTCCCAATGTATGAATGTTCTAATAAAAAGATGAAAGATATTGAATTAAAAATCATTAAGGAATCGGGCGTGGTGGCGCACACTTGTAATCCAGCATTTGGGAGACTGAAACAGGAGGACTGCAGTTCGCCGACAGCCTCAGCTACTTAGTGAGGCCCTTTGCAACTCAGTGAGACCCTGTTTCAAAATAAAGAATACAAAATAGGAGCCAGGTGTGGTGGCGCACGCATGTAATCCCCATGCTTGGGAGGCGGAGACAGGAGGATTGCGCAGGTTTGAAGCCAGCCATGCTGGTTTAAGAGACCCTGTTTCCAAATAAAAATATAAAATAGGTCTGGGAGTGTAGCCCGGAGGTAGAAGGGTTTTCAGGAACCCCAGTACCACCAAACCAAACCAAACCAAACAAAAATAGGGCTGGCTGGGGGTGTAGCTCAGAGATATATGCCCCTGGGTTCCATGCCCAGTACCACAAAACAACAAGCATATAAACAAACAAACAGAAAACATTAAGGACAGAAACCAACTTCTATTTTTTCTATATTTTATCTTTCTTTTGTGCTTCTAAACAAAGTCTAGACCCAATATTTATATGATTTTGTAGCACACACATATCTATATTTTTCTTTTTTCCTAATTAGTCTACAAGAGCCTATCTTTTCTTTTGGTGGTACTGGGGGTGGAACCCAGAGGCTTTCTACCTCCAGGCTATACTCCCAGACCTGTATATATATATATATATATATATATATATATATATATATATATATATATATATATATTGGAAACAGGGTCTCACTAAGTTGCTGAAAGCCTAAGTAGCTGAGGCTGGCTTTGAACCCATGCGATCCTCCTGTCTCAGCTTCCCAAGCGCGGGGATTACAAACATGCGCCACCATGCCCGGCTAGAGCCTACCTTTTCTTTTGGTACTGAGGATTAAACCCAAGGGCTTTCTACCTCTGAACCATACCCTTTTTTTTTTTTTTTTTTTTTTTTTGGTACTAGGGATTGAACCCAGAGGCATTGTACCTCTGAGCTACACCCCTAGTCCTATTTTTGATTCTTTATTTTGAACCAGGCTTTCACTAAGTTGTAGAGCGTCTCACTGAGTAGCTGAGGCTGGCCATGAACCTGGGATCCTCCTGTCTCAGTCTCCCAAGTGCTAGCATTACAAGCATGCGCCACCATACCCAACTTATACCCCTTTTCATTTTGCTACAAGCTCTCCCCCTAAAATGCTGAGACTCTCCTCTAACATTTATCCTCTGGTCTCAGCTTCACAAGTACTGGGATTATAGGTGTGCTAGGGCACATCTGACTCTACCTTTTTTTTTTTTTTAATCCTTAAAAACACATTTAATAGCCAGGTGTGGTGGTGCACGCTTGTAATCCCAGCATTTGGGAGGCTAAGACCGGAGGATCGTGGTTCACGGACAGCCTCAGCTACTGAGTGAGGCCCTCTGCAATTAAGTGAGATCTAGTTTCAAAATAAAGAATAAAAAATAGGGCAAGGGCTGTAGCTCGGAGGTCAAATCCCCCTGGGTTCCATCCCTAGACCCCAAAAAACAAAAAGCACACATTTAATGTTGGAAACTCTTTCCGTCTTTCTTTCTCTTTCTTTCTTTCTTTCTTTCTTTCTTTCTTTCTTTCTTTCTTTCTTTCTTTCTTTCTTTTTGTGTGTGTTACTGGGGGTGGAACCCAGGGGCTTTTCTACCTCCAGTCTATACTCCCAGACCTATTTTATATTTTATTTGGAAACAGGGCCTCACTAAGTTGCTGAGAGCCTAAATAGCTGAGGCTGGCTTTGAACCTGTGCGATCCTCCTGTCTCAGCCTCCCAAGTGCTGGGAATACAAGAGTGCGCCACCACACCTGCCTTCCTACTGCATTTCTAACAACGTGGGAGCAAATCCAGCTTGATTCCATTTGTGTATATTTCTATTTTTTTTTTTTTTGGTACTGGGGATGGAACCCAGGAGCATCTACCTCCAAGTTACACCCCCAGCTGCAGATAAGTGGCTGCAGAACTACAACCAAAACCTTTGCCCACCTTTCTGAGAAACTCGGTCCTGAACGGACTCAGTGCCAGATTTATTGTTCCCGATTGAGCAAGTTCGTCGCACCCAGCCCTATTTTTTATTCTTTATTTTGAAATAGGGTCTCACAGAGTTACAAAGGGCCTCACTAAGTAGCTGAGGCTCTGCAAACCGCGATTCTTGGGTCTCAGCCTCCCAAATGCTGGGATTAAAAGCGTGTACTACCATGCCCAGCCTTGTATATATTTCTAATAAATTGTGTCTTGCTCATTGCTTAATAGAAGGATGAAATCTGCTTAAATAGAATGAAAAATTTACCCTAAGCCAGGCATGGTGGCGCACACTTGTAATCCCAGCATTTGGGGGAGGAGGATCATAGTTTGAGGACAACCTCAGCTACTTAGTGAGGTCTTTTGCAACTCTGTGAGACCCTGTCTCAAAATAAAGAATAAAAAAATATGGCTGGGGGTATAGTTTGGAGGTAGAATGGCCTTTGGTTCCAACCCCAGTACCACAAAAAATAAAAGAACAACAAAAACCCCAACTTACTCTATGTAGTTCACACTGGATTTAAAATAACTTCAGCCAGCCGAGTGTGGTGGTGCATACTTATAATCTCAGGACTTGGGAGGCTGAGACAGGAAGAACGTGGTTCCCAGACAGTCTCAGCTACTTAGAGAGGCCCTTCATAACTCAGACCGTTTCAAAAAATCAAAAAAATAAATAAAAAGGCTAAAAAATAAGGCCAGAGGTGTAGTTTGGATGTATAATACGCCTGGGTTTTATCCCCAGTACCACACACACAAAATAAATAAAAAAGAAATAACTTCAGCCAGGTGTGGTGGCACATGCCTGTAATCCCAGTATTAAGGAGGCTGAGACAGTAGGATCTCAGGTTTGAGGACAGCCTCAGCAACTAGTGAGATTCTCATCAACTTAGCAAGACTGTTTCCAAATAAAAATAAAATAGGGCTGGTTGTAGCTTGGAGGTAGAATGCTTCTCAGTTCCATCCCCAGTGCCACATAAAAATTTTAAAAAAAGTAACTTCAGTAAATTTTGGTTAAACATAGACACAGAGGTCTTCCAATACATGTATCACCTTCACTGTTTATGATTGCTGGTAAGAACAAGAAAAACTCCCTTGCAATGGACAGTGAAATTGCAAAAGAATATTTTCAAAAATAGAAAAAGAGAACACAGCCATTCCTTTATTAAACTCTCTTAGATAAGTGTACTTAAACTCATTTATTCGTGGCCATGGTGGCACATGCTTGTAATCCCATAAGTCGGGAGGCTGAGAGAGGAGGATCACCATTAACAGCCAGCCTCAGCTACTTAGTGAGGCCTTTTGCAACATAGTGACACCCTGTTTCAAAATAAAGAATAAAAAATAGGGCTGGAGATATAGCTCAGTGGCAGAATGCCCCTGGGTTCCATTTCCCAGTACTGCAAAACAAAAACAAAAAACAGCAAACCTCACTTATTCTTGGAGTTAAAATAGTGCAGTATGTGCCAGGAGTGGTAGCACATGCCTGTAATCCCAGCGCTTGGAAAACTGACACAAAAGGACCACAGATTTGAGGCTAGCCTCAGCAACTTTGCAAGTTCTCTCAGCAATTTAACTAGACCCTGTTTCAAATTAAATTAGGGCTGGGATGTAACTCAGAGGTAGAATGCCCCTGGGTACAATCCCCAGCACCTCTCTCACTTGCTTCCTGATGCAGATATTCAATTTTATATTGTAAAAATACTCATTCCTTCTCAGTACTGGGGATTGAAGTCAGGACCACACTACCTTTAAGCTATCTATACTCCCATCGTCTTCACCTTTGTGTGTGTGTGTGTGTGGGGGGGGTACTGGGGATTGAACCCAGGGGCATTCCACCTCTGAGCGGCATCCCCAGCCCGATTTTATATTTTACTCTGAAATAGGGTCTATGTTTATGAGAGTCTCACTATTGCTGAGACTGTCCCCGAACCTGCGATCTTCCTGTCTGAGCCTCCCAAGCATGGAATTACAGGCCTGCGCCACCTCACTTGTCTACAATTACTTCTTTTATAATGAAAGGCAGTGTAAGTTTGGATCCTGGCTCTGGTGCTGCTTGTGAGTTCTGGATGTAGGGGCTCGACCTAGCACCGCCTATCCTCTCTAAAACATCTGCCTCTTGAGTGATCAGCGTTTGGCACACACCAGGCACTCGGAATGGCCTTTATCCTTAACAATAAGTAAAGTGAGCACTCGGTGACTCACTGAAAATACTATAGGAACACACAAATGAGAATCCGTAGTTTGAATCTTGTTGAATCTTATTAGAACCTGACATTTTCTTCTTCCCAGAGCATAAACTACCCAAGCTCAAAGGCGAGGCATCGACCGCTCGCAGGCTTCACTCCGGGTCCCACAGTCTGGCGCGGGCTCGGCTTGGGCAGAGGCTGTCCTCACGCAGCCCGCGAGGCCAGAGTGACCACAGGTTTCCGACCGCGCGCCGTCAGTGCTCGGGCGCCGCGGCCGTAAAGCGCCGCTCGGTGCGACGCAGCGCGACAGGGCCGGGCGTAACGCAGCGCGGTCACGTGGCGGGTCACGTGCGCGCCCCGCGTCCCGCGACCTTGCGGCGCCGGGCTCGGCCATGGCGGCCCCCGGGCGCGCAGGTGGCGCCCTGGACCTGCTGCGGGGCTTACCGCGCGTGAGCCTGGCCAACTTGAAGCCCAGTCCCGGCTCCAGGAAACGGGTAAACGCAAGTGGTGGTGCGGGGACCCTGGGGCGGCCAGGGCGCGGCCTTCACCCCGGGTGCCCGGGGCCGCCCTGCTCGCGTGACCTTCCCTGCGCCCCGAGACCTTGCCTCGCCGCACTCCCAGTTCTCAACTAGGGATTGAACCCAGGGTCACTCTGCCTCCGAGATACACTCCCAGCCCTATCTTATTTTTATTTTTGGAATAGGGTCCTACCAGGCCGATGAGAGTCTGTTTGCTGAGGCTGCTCTCGAACCTGTGGTCCTCTTGTCTCAGCCCCCCCCCAATGGGATTACAAAAGTGGACTACCATGCCCTGCTCTCAGTAGGTTTTATATCATCATCGTCATCATCACCATTTGCAGTATCGGGGATGGAACCCACGGGCATTCTATCTCCGAGCTACACCCCCCAGTCCTATTTTTTATTTATTATTATTATTTTTGCAGGTCTGGGAGTAGAAACCAGAGGCTTGACCTCCGAGCTACACCCCCTGCCCTGTTTTTCTTTTATTCTTTATTTCGAAACAGGGTCTCACCAAGTTGGGGAGGGCCTCACTAAGTAGCTGAGGCTGTCCGCGAATTGCGATCCTCAGGTCTCAGCCTCCCGAAGGCAAGCGTGCGCCACCACGCCAGGCTGTCTTTTTATTTTTCGAAACAGGGTCTCACTGAGTTGCGAAGCGCCTTGCCAAGTACCTGAGGCTGTCCTAGAACTGCGATCCCCCCGGTCCTCCGGTCTCTGCCTCCCGAATGCTGGGGTTACCACCATGCGTCACCACGCCCAGCTATAGGTTTTGATTTAAAAGCATAACTATGCTTACCAAGTAGGATCCGGGCAGACTTGAAGGATTCAGGAAATGGTTGTCTTTCAAAATTGAATTTACAGCCAGGCGTGGTGGTTCACGCCTGTAATCCTAGTATTTGGGAGACTGAGACAGGATTGCAGTTTCCAGGACAGTCTTAGCAAGTAGTGTGACTCAACTTAGGGAGAACCTGTTTCAAAAGAAAAATAAAATAGGGCTGGGGCTGTAACTTGCTGGTAGAATGCCCCTGGATTCAATCTCCAGTGCTTAAAGAAAAAAAAAAGGATTTAAAATGAAATGCTTTCCTAGAAGGTAGATCTTTAAAAGCATTGGAAAGATCTGAATTGACTTCTGCAACTCACTTCATACATCTACAAAAGCTGTTCCTTGTTTACTGTCAATGCAACAGTAAGTAAATGAAAGAGATTTTCTTTATTAGTTAGCCTTCATATACAATAATGTATATTGGTGACAAATATGTATTTGCAGTTAATTCCAAACTAAAAGCTTTCCCTTGGCAATGAGGATTTAACCCAGTGGTATTCCACTTCTGAGCTATACCTCCAGCTTTTCAAAACAGGGTCTTGCCTGAGTTATTGAAGGTCTCACCAAGTAGCTGAGGCTGGCCTAGAACCTGGGATCTTCCTGCTTTAGCTTTCCCTATTACTGAGATTACAGGCGTACCACCATGCCCATCAAAACATTTTTCTTGAGTATCATTTAAGTTTTTTTTTTTTTTGTGGATTTTATTTTTTTTGCAGAACTGGGGATTGAGCCCAGTGGCATTCTACCTCCGAGCCACCCCCCCACAGCCCTATTTTTTATTCTTTAGTTTGAAATAAGGTCTCAGTAAGTTGCAGAGTGCCTCACTAAGTAGCTGAGGCTGGCCTTGAAGTCGTGATTCTCATTTCAGTCTCCCAAGTACTGGGATTACAGGCATGTGCCACCATGTCTAGCATATGTTGTGGATGTTTAATTCTAGGTGCTTTTTCAGTCTTATCCTATTATAGAACTCTGTTCCCATTCCAAGCTTGGAACTTTTCCTTTGAAGCACAGCTTTGTTTTGGTTGCAAGAACTAGCCACATCTTGTGAGGCAAAGCTGTTGAAGGACCTAGAATAGTTTTTAGCACACAGCAGTGCTCCATGGTTCTGGTTGGTTGTATGAATGTACGACATAACCAAAAGTATACAGCAAAGAAGTGAAATAGTTTTTAGAAATGTAGAACCTAAAACTTTCTTCTTTCCCCATAGGAGAGAAGACCAAGAGATCGGAGAAGAGGTAGAAAATGCGGCAGAGGCCATAAAGGAGAAAGGCAGAGAGGAACCCGGCCCCGACTGGGCTTTGAGGGAGGCCAGACTCCATTTTACATCCGAATTCCCAAATATGGATTTAATGAAGGACACAGGTGAGGTTGCTTGGCTTTTTAAGGTACAAGTCCCTACTTTTCACTGAGAGTCACTTACAAAATAATTTGGTAGAAATTTTTACTTTCCTTTGAAGCAAACTTTTATTTATTTATTTATTTATTTATTTATTTTTGTGGTACTGGGGATGGAACACAGGGGCCTTCTACCTCCAGGCTACACTCCCAGACCTAGTTTATATTTTTATTTGGAAACAGGGTCTCTTAAGCCAGCTGATGCTGGCTTCGAACCTGCACAATCCTCCTGTCTCAGCCTCTCAAGCGCTGGGACTACAAGTGTGCACCACCACGCCCAGCTGAAGCAAACTTTTAAAATTGCTATTCCCTTGAATCATTTTTGGTAATGAAACACCCTGACTTAGCAGGGAGAGAAAAAGGCTAGACATTGTGACAATGTGCTCAGACCTGAAAAATAGAAATGATAATGCTACTGTCTCTCTCTCTCTCTCTCTCTCTTGTATATATGTATATGTACACATACATAGATTGGAAGATCCTAAGACACTCTTCTTACCTTATAGGAGAGACTATGAAGAGGTCGTAGAAGAGACAGAAAATGTGGCATGCATATATACATATATATGAGATGATACTGATAATCATGTATAATTATATAAATATATTAATACACATGAGCGCAGGTATTATCAATATTATATATCTGATATGAATGTATGTATTATATATATATGACTCATTTTTGTTACCCATTTTTGTTTCTGTCATTGAACAGTAAATGATAACTACTGTTTTTACTTTATGCTCCATTACTGCAAAATTCAGATAGTGGATTAAGTTTTTTATAAGTTTACTTATTTGTTTAAATTAGTGAAGTGCATAGCCAGATGTGGTGGTGCATGCTTGTAATCCCAGCATTTGGGAGGCTGAGACCAGAGGATCGCAGTTCAAGGACAGCCTCAGCTACTTAGTGAGGCCCTTTGCAACTCAGTGAGACCCTTTTTCAAAATAAAGAATAAAAAATAGGGCTGGGGGTGCAGCTCGGAGGTAGAATGCCCCTGGGTTCCATCCCTATTACCGCAAAAAAAAAAAAAAAAAAAATTAGTGAAGTGATATTTAGAGAGGCAAATTTTATTGAATAGAACAAAAGAATTTTATCTTATTACTCTAAATTCAGCAATATTACATGTTTGTGTTTTACTTTGGAGGGTTTTGTTTTCTTAAGCCATCAAAACTGAAGCAGGAAAACACAGGCCAAGTTTTAAGTTGAATTGGAGAAATTACAGGAAGATTAACGTGTGCTTTTCAACTGTTGCATTCTCGTTTTGTAGCTTCAGACACCAGTATCAACCTTTGAGCCTCAGGAGGCTGCAGTATCTTATTGACTTGGGTCGAGTGGATCCTACTCAACCTATTGACCTAACCCAGCTTGTGAATGGGAGAGGTGTGAACATCCAGCCACTGAAAAGGGATTATGGCGTCCAGCTTGTCGAGGAGGTAATATATAGAAGGGTTTTTTTCGATTTTCGCTTATAGTAATCCTTCGTTATCCATGGGATACCTTCCAAGTAGATGTCTAAAACCCTGGCTATCACCAAATGCTATGTTTTTTCCTTTAGAGTTACACTTATGATAGATGAATTCATAAATTAGGGAGAATGAAAGATGAACATAAAAATTGTAGAGTTTTAGCAATCTAAGCATACAGTTTTTTTCTTTCCCTGTTGAGTGGAGAATTTCCACCTTTTCACCTAAAGAAAGCGTTTTATGGCTGCTCTTCAGCATGTCTCTAGCTTTAGGGTCATTGTTGAGTAAAGTAAGGGTTACTGGATACTTCAGAGGCTGTGGTGGAGTAGCACATCCTGCAGAGACAAGGTGGTTCGAGGGATGGATTAGTCATGTCCTGAGTAGGAGAGGGTGGGGCAACGAGAGGCTTCATCATGCTGCTCATTGTGCAACTTGAAACTTACGGATTGCTTTTTTCTGGTACTTTCCATGTGCTTTTTTTGGACTTGGAATGCCCATTTGTGTACCCTACATCTTCCTTGCTTCCTTTGGTTCTCTCGAATGTGAACAGTGTGAAGGCCTTTTTTGACAGCTGTTTGTAAAAGAGAGCTTGCCTTGCCCTGTGGTCATGCTCTGCCGGACTCTGCCCAAAGCATTTTCCTTTCAATATACGTGACCTTCTCATATGCATTGCTTAGGCATTTATGTTTCACTGTGTTCCTGATTAAGAGTGTAAGTAAACTCTCTTAGCCAAGCATGGTGGTGCATACCTGTAATCCCAGTGCTTGCAAGGCTGAAACAGTAAAGAAGTATTCTGTTAATAGGAATTAGCCAGGAGTTCATAAGCAAATAATTGTGTGTGTGTGTGTGTGTATTAATCAGTTACTTTCTTTTATATAGCTGTTTGGTAACTTAGTGTCCACTAGGGGGAAGCATAAATTTATGCTTTCAGATTCATAAAACCTTTCAGATTCCTTTAAAAAAGCAAATGTATGGTTAAAAGCTTTTTCCAGATGAGAGACCATTTGAAAAGATTAAGCCTCAGTATTCTACTTTGGATATATATGGAAATAGAAACATGTACCTTTTGGGAGAAGAGGTGTAATGGGGATTAAACTCAGGGACATCCTACATTTGAGCTACATCCTCAGCACCTCCCTTTTTTGCAGTATTAGGGATGGGACCAAGGGGCATTCTACCTCTGGACTATACTCCCAGACCTATTTTATATTTTATTTGGAAACAGGGTCTCACTAAGTTGCTGAGAGCCTCACTAAATACCTGGGGCTGGCTTCGAACCTGTGCAATCCTCCTGCCTCAGCCTCCCAAGCACGGGGATTACAAGCATGAGCCAACACGCCCGGCTTATTCTTTCTTTATTTTTAATTTATTTGGTGGTATTGAAGATGGAACCCTTCTACCTCCGGGCTATACTCCCAGACCTATTTTATATTATTATTTGAAAGCAGGGTCTCTTAAGCCAGTGAGGCTGGCTTCGAACCCAAGTGATCCTCCTGTCTCCGCCTCTTAAGCGTGGGGATTACAAGCATGTGCCACCACGTCCGGCTTATTCTTTATTTTTTGAAACAGGATCTCGCTGAGTTGCAAAGAGCCTCACTAAGTAGCTGAGGCTGTCTGCAAACCAAGATCCTCCTGTCTCAGCCTCCCGAATGCTAGGATTACAAGTGTGAGCCACCACACCCGGCTTATTCTTTATTTTTTGAAACAGGATCTCACTGAGTTGCAAAGAGCCTCACTAAGTAGCTGAGGCTGTCTGCAAACCAAGATCCTCCTGTCTCAGCCTCCTGAATGCTGGGATTATAAGCATGATTGAACCCAGGGCCATTCTACCTCCATGCTACACCTCTAGCCCTATTCTTTTTTTTATTCTTTATTTTGAAACAGGGTCTCACTAAGTTGTGGAAGATCTTACTAAGTATCTGAGGCTGGCCGCAAGCCTGCAATCCTCCTGTCTCAGCCTGCCAAGTACTGGCTTTACAAGTGTGTGCCCACACCTGGCTTAAAGCTTTTTATTTTGATATAGAGTCTCGCTAAGTTGCTGAAGGTCTTGCTAAGTTGCAGAGGATCTGCACCCTCCTCTCTCAGTCTCCTAAGTACTAGGATAATAGGTGTATACCACCATGTCCAGTGTATCCATGATCTCATTAGCTCTTCATCTGCATATCCAGTACCCCCAGTTGTATCTCTGTTATTCTGCAAACTTTACCCCAGGGCAGTGGTTGAAAGTGCAGTCCCTAATTCTTTACCTTTTCTGGATTGCAGATAAATAAGTAAATAGTCAATAATAAAAGAAATGTGATATAGAGTCGGGCGTGGTGGCACATTGCTCATAATCCCAGGACTTGGAAGGTTGAGACAGGAGGATCCGGCTTGTAGCCAGCCTCAGCTATTTATTGAGGCCCTCTGAGACTTAGTGAGAGACCCTATTTCAAAATAAAGAATAAAAAATAGAGCTGAGCGTTTAGCTTGGAGGTAGAATGCCACTGAATTCCATCCCCAGCACCACAGACACACAAACAAAAAAGGAACGTGATATAAAGAACCTCCTAAGAAATTCTAATTATATAAATTCTGAAAATATTGGAACTGAGACCAATGCCCAAGAATAGGGAGATTGTTAAGCAATCTATGGAGTCGTAATTAAAAGTCACAAATAGGTCAGGTGTGGTGATAGGCATCTGTAATCCCAGTGCTTGGGAGGCTGTGATAGTAGGATTGTAGATATGAGGCCAGCCTCAGCAACTTAGACCCTCTTTCAAAATAAGAAGTATAATAGGGCTAGGGGTATACCTTGGAAGTAGAGCTCTCCTGGGTTCAGTCCCTAGCACAACCGAAAAAAGAAAGCTTTGTACTACATTTTCTGTCGTTGAACATTATAAGGAAAGTAGACCTTTTTCATTCTTTATTCTCTTTTCTTTTTGAGCTTAGAGACTATAATAAAAGTCAGTAGTGAACACCAAATGAATTTGTTTTCTGCCTCTTCCTAGAGAGGGCCAAGCCTTCCGAAGCTCAGATATTATCAGATATTTTGTTCTTCCAACTGTTTCAGCTTCCCTGTCCCCTCTTTAATCTCCTCTTGGCCACTTACTTACTTAGAGAAGAGTATAGCTTTTATCTGTATCACACAGCATAATGTAGTTAAGAACAAAGATGCTGCCGGGGGTGGAGCTGAGTGATAGAATGCTTGTTTAGCCTGCACAAGGCCCTCGGATCCATCTCCAGCTCTCCTAAAACAACACAAATCCATCATTTGTTAAGACTAGACTCACTGGATTAGAGTCCTGGCTGTGTGATCTTGGGCAAGCCACTCAGCCTATCTGTACTTCAGTGTCCCCATCTTTAAAGTTATTTGTTTACTTTTTATTTAGTGGTACTGTGGATTAAATCCAGAGGCATTCTATCTCCAAGCTACATCCCTAGCCCAATTTTATTTTTTAATTTGAAACAGATCCTCGCTAGGTTGCTGAGAGTTTACTAAGTTTCTAAGGCTGTCCTTGAATCTGAGATCCTCCTGTCTCAGCCTCCCAAGTATTGGGATTGCACACCAGGCCCTCTCTTTAAAGTTAGTTTAGCAATAACCTTGTCATAGAATTGTTATGAGGATTAAACAGTGTACTTTTGTTGTTGTTGTACTGGGGGTGGAAACCAGGGGCTTGGGGTGGAACCCAGGGACTTTTCTACCTCCGGGCTATACTTCCAGACCTATTTTATACTTTATTTGGAAACAGGGTCTCACTAAGTTGCCGAGAGCCTCACTAAGTAGCTGCAGCTGGCTTCAAACCTGTGTGATCCTCCTGTCTCAGCCTCTGTCTCAGCCTCCCAAGTGCTGGGATTACAAGTGTGCGCCACCACGCCTGGCTATTCTCTTTTTAATGAAGTATCAGGAATGAATACTTATATCTATATCAAAAAATACAATGGAAATATAAAAATATAACCACTCCTACTTATAGGATAGTTATAATTAGTAAAAAACAGGGGGGCCCTAAAAGAAAATCGGTAGGACTCCAAAGTAGAGGTATTTATTTATTTATTTATTTAGTGGTACTGGAGGTGGAACTCAGGGTTGTTTCTACCTTCAGGCTGTACTCCCAGACCTATTTTATACTTTATTTGGAAACAGGGTCTCGCTAAGTTGATGAGAGCCTCACTTAGTAGCTGAGGCTGCTTCGAACCTGTGTGATCCTCCTGTCTCAGCTTCCCAAGCTCTGGGATTACAAGTGTGTGCCACCATGCCCGGCCAAAGCAGAGGTATGTATTTTTATTTATTTATTTATTTATTTATTTATTTATTTATTTTGGTGATGCTGGGGATGGAACCCAGGGGTCTTCTACCTCTGGGCTACACTCCCAGACCTATTTTTATATTTTATTTGGAAACAGGGTCTCTTAAGGCAGCTGAGGCTGGCTTCGAACCTGCTCGATTCTCCTGTCTCAGCCTCCCAAGTGCAGGGATTACAAGCGTGCGCCACCACACCCGGCTTAAAGCAGAGGTATTTAAAGATAGGAATTACTAACCAGGCAAGGTGGCACATGCTTGAAATCCCAGTACTTGGGAGGCTGACAGGAGGTTTGCAAGTTCGCAGTTAACCTCAGCTACTAAGTGAGGCTTTCTGCAACTTAATGAGATCCTCTTTCAAAATAAAGAATAAAAAATGGAGCTTGGGGGTGTAGCTCAGAGGTAGAATTCTCCTGGGTTCGTTCCCCAGTGTCACACACACAAAGATAGGAATTATTGTTAAATTGTAGGTACTTGTTGGGGGGTATTTTTAAAAGATAGTATGCAGCTGGGCATGGTGGTGCACCCTTGTAATCCCAGTACTTGGGAGGCTGAGACAGGAAGATTACAGGTTTGCAGCCCGCCTCAGCTACTTATTGATACCCTCGGCAACTTAGTGAGACCCTGTTTCAAAATAAAGAATAAAGAAAATAGGGTTGGAGGCAGAATGCCTCTGGGCTCCATCTCCCCCCCCACACACACACACAAAGTAGTTTGCCCTAATTAATTTTACCCACACTTTTTGATAACAAACTTTGTTATGTCTGTGGCAGGGTGCGGACATCTTTTGTGCAAAAGTGAATATTGAAGTGCAGATGGCTTCAGAACTAGCCATCGCTGCAATAGAAAAGAATGGTGGTGTGGTTACCACGGCCTTCTACGACCCAAGAAGTCTGGGTAAGCTTGCTCTGTGGTCATTTTCTTTGTTACCTTTTGACCTCATAGTGGATGCTGCTTTTTAATTACATAGTGAAGAGCAGATGTTGGTAGTTGTTTGATCTACCTCTAGCATGTGGATTATCATGATACCTATGCAATTGACAGATAAACCAGAGGCACAAAGCCTTGTAGCCTCTCCCCAAACCTTAGGCCCACATCTGCGTGTCTGGAGGCCAGGCACAGTGGCTCATGTCTATAATCCCAGTTTTAGGGAGGCTGAGATAGGCTCACGGGTCGAGGACTGCCTCAGCAATTTAGCGAAATTTTCAGCAAACTAGTGAGATCTGTTTCAAAATAAAAAATATAATATGCCTGGGGGTGTAGCTTGGAGGTAGAATGCCCCTGAGTTCAGTCCCCAGTACCCTCCTTCCAGAAAAAAAAAAAAAAAACAAAGATGTGGGAAGTAGCTTGGAGGTAGAATGCACCTGGGTTCAATCCTCAGTACCACCAACACACTCAAAAAGAAAATATTTGAGCATGGTGGCGCAGGTCTGCAAATCTAGTACTTGGGAGGCTGAGACAGGATCTCTGGTTTGAGGCTGGCCTCAACAATTTAGACCCTGTTTCACTAAGTTACTAAGTTCACTAAAAGATAAAATAAAGAAGGCTCATGGTATAGTGTGGAGAGGTATAATACTTTTGGGTTCAATTGCCAGTACAAAAAAAAATAGTGTAGGAGGGATCTCAGTGCGTGAGGAACATCTTTTCTCTTTCACCTCATCCAGTTCTTGTAATTTTCTCTAAGTATATGGAAAATCTTATCTTTTTGGTCCAAAATTTGTAGTCCTCTGTATTTTCAGTCCCTGATAAATCCTGTGAGTTGTGTCTTTTTTTTTCCTCTTTTGCAGTACTGGAGATTGGAACCCAGAGGCATTGTATCTCCAAACTACACATCTAGTCCTATTTTTTTGTCTTTATTCTTGAAACAGGGTCTCCGCCTCCTGAATGCTGGGATTACATGTGTGCACCACCATGCCTGTTTTTTTTTTTTTTTCTTTTGACTGGGGGTTACAGAGGTAGTTATTCTACCTCTGAACTATAATTCTCCCCCCAGTATTATTTTCTATTATTTCTTTTGAATGAGCGTCTCATTAAGTTGCTGAAGGCCTCACTAAGTAGTTGAGCTGACCTTGAACCTGCGATTCTCCTGCCTCAGCCTCCCAGGTACTGGGATTGTAAGCATGTGCCATTGTGCCTGGCTTATTTAAAAATTTTGAATCAAGGTCTTGCAAAGTGGCTGAGGCTGGTCTCAAATCTGTGATCCTTCTTTCTTAGCCTGAGATTACAGGATGTGCCACCACAGCTGGTCAAAGTAAACATTTTTTGACCAAATTGCTCAAGTAGAAGAAAAAATTTTAAAAATCAACATATAAAGGCCAGGCGTGGTGGCGCACACTTGTAATCCCCACACTTGGGAGGCGGAAACAGGAGGATCACGCAGCGTCAAAGCCAGCCACGCCGGCTTAAGAGACTGTTTCCAAATAAAAAAGTGTAAAATAGGTCTGTCTGGAGGCCGGGCGTGGTGGCGCATGCTTGTAATCCCCACACTTGAGAGGCTGAGACAGGAGGATCACACAGGTTCAAAGCCAGCCTCAGCTACTTAGTGAGGCTCTCAGCAACCTAGTGAGACCCTGTTTCCAAACAAAGTATAAAATAGGTCTGGGAGTATAGCCCGGGGGTAGAAAGCCTCTGGGTTCTACCCCCAGTATCACCAAAAATAAAAATAAAAAAAGAAAAGAAAAGAAAATAGGTCTGGGAGTATAGCCAGGAGGTAGAAGGGTTTCCAGGAACCCCGGTACTACAAAACAACAACAAAAAAAAAAAACAAAAAAAGAAATTCTACACATTAGAATTTCACTACTCAGTAGGACATGGCGGTGCTTACTTGTAATTCTAGTACTTGGGTGGCTGAAACAGGAGAATCCCAGGTTCAAGGATAGCTCCACCAAGTCTCATTAACCTAGTGAGATCCTTTTTCCAAATAAGAAATAAAATCAGTCTGGAGATAAAGCTTGGAGGTGGGTGGAATGCCTCTGGGTTCAATTCTCAGTACCACAAAAAAAAAAAAAAAAAAAGAAAAAGAAAGAAGGAAAGAAAGAAGAAATAAATTAATTTACTACTCATTAGAAACCCAGAAGTAATCATTTTCATTTGCTAACTTGAGCCTATTTAATAAAAAAAGTTTTTGAAATTAAGTTCATATTTCAGTAAATTTTAAAATTAGTAATTAAAAGGAAATCTATAGCAGTCATTATGTAAGGAGCCAATATTGATCTTTTCCTTCATTTATTTCTTAGGTATCCTGTGCAAACCTGTCCTGTTCTTTCTGCGTGGACAGCCCATTCCCAAACGAATGCTGCCACCAGAAGCCTTGGTTCCATACTACACCGATGCCAAGAACCGTGGCTACCTGGCGGATCCCGCCCAGTTTCCTGAAGCAAGGCTTGAACTCGCCAAGAAATATGGTTACATCCTCCCCGATATCACTAAAGATGAACTCTTCAAAATGCTCAGTAAGCGGAAAGATCCAAGGCAGATCTTCTTTGGTCTTGCTCCAGGCTGGGTGGTGAACATGGCAGATAAGAAAATTCTCAAACCCACAGATGAGAATCTCCTTAAGTACTATAACTCCTGAGTTCCCTGCCAGGAAGCAGAGTTGTTGAAAGCTGCAGGAAAAGGAACCAGAGTGTGGATTTCTTATTGCTTCCCCAAATGTATAATTATCCTGCAGTTGATGTTATTAGTGTAATCATTTTTTTTCATTTTCATCTAAAAATAAAATGCAGAAAACAAGGACTGCGGAGAGGAACTGACTGTGGATTGCATCTCAACGTTTCAGCCTGTTTGCTGGTCTATTGAAGGACCATTGTAACTCTTTAAAAATATTTCTAGGCAGCTGGGCGTAGTGGCATAGCTTGGAGGTAGAATGCCCCTGGGTTCAATCCCAGTGCAAAAAAAAAAAAGTGTTTTAATTGATACAGTTCTACTTAGTTTTTCAGTCATTTCAGATAATTTTGGGTAACATCCTCAGAAATTAAGTCATAAAAATAATAATGGAATAAACTCAGGGTTTTATTTTTTGAGATAGTCTTGTTGGGACTTGGCCTTGAATTCTTAGTCTGAAACAGTACTGCCTCAGCCTCCCAAGCAACTGGGACTACAGGCATGTGCCACTGTGTCCAGTTAACACCAAATTTAAAGACTTGGGAGACAGTAAGCTTATTTGGCTTTTCAAAGATATATTGTAGCTGGGCACTGAGGTGCATGCTTGTAAATTCGGGAGGCTGAGACCGAAGGATGGAGAATCTGGAAGATGGCGGTTTATGGATAGCCTCAGTTACTTAGACCCTTTGCAACTTAGTGAGACCCTGTTTCAAAAGAAAAAAGAAAAAAAATAGGGCAGGGGGTGTAGTTTGGAGGCTAAATGCCCCTGGGTTCCAAAAAAACAAACAAAGAAAAAACCCAAAGATATATTGTATCAGCCAGATGTGGTGACACATGCCTGTAATCCCTGTACTTGGTAGGCTGAGACAGGCTAGCAGGTTTGAGGACAGCCTCAGCAATGTAGCAAGACTCAGCAACCTAATGAGACCCTGTAAAAAACAAAATAAGAGCTAGGGGTATAGCTCAGAGAGATAGAATGCCCCTGGGTTCAAGATTCAACCCCCCCCCCCCATACCTCCAAAAAAAAATATATGTTTAACCAGATCTCATGAAACTTTTAAATTTTTAAATTTTTTTTTTTTGTGTGTGTGTGGGTCTGAGGATGGAACCCTGGTGCATTTGACCTCTGAGCTACACCCCTTGCCCTATTTTTGTATTATTTTGAACAGGGTTTCACTAAGTTGTAGAGGGTCTCAGCTTCCCGAATGCTGGCATTACAAGCGTGTGCCACAATGCTTGGCTCATGAAAACTTTTTACCTTAAGCAACTAAAAATTCATCTCAAGTAATTCATAATAATTATTTCACAATAGAAATAATTCTTAGAGTGGGGTGTAGTGGCGCATGCTTGTAATCCCAGTAAAATCTTGACTAAATTATTTTTATGTAAGAAAATAAAAATTAAAGCCGTGCATTATATTAGTATTTTGTTAACTTTCCCCCAAATGTATTGCATACCTGTTGTTCAGTTTAGCAGTTTATCATGAGTATATTTCAGCTTTTATGCAGAATGGTGTAGTCAGGCTAGGTATTGAGCTATTCCTTAGACCCTAGAACTTAGAAGACTCACTGAGACTATCTTGTGTGTCAATATATGGAATCTTAGGAATTGCAGAGGATAGGCAGAAATTTTAAAACAGGTTTTTATTTTTCAGAGACTCCATGGGACAGAGTTGATGGGTTAGGATTAGCTTGGGCTCAGTTGAAAGGAACTCCACATTGTGGTTCATGAGCAACATCAAGTTATTTTTTTTCTCATGCATTCTCCGGCTTGATTCACCATCGGCTGAAGGGGGTATGACTGTTAATGATGGGTGAATAAGAGAGGGGATCTAATGGCACACACCATCCCTCAATGATGTGTTCACTTGCCTTTAAACAGCTAACTAATCCTCATTTTTCAGTGATTATTGTCTGGAAACAATTCTTTAAATAGCAAGCTTTCTTTGTAAATTAAAATCTGATTTACGTTTTCTTTTTTTTATTTTTATTTTATTTTTTTTTTAAAGAAAGGCAGACTGCCACGTGCAGCGCCTCATTTGGGTGTGTCTGGAGTCTTGGAAGCTTGACTACCCTACGTTCTCCTACAAATGGACCTTGAGAGCTTGTTTGGAGGTTCTAGCAGGGGAGCGTAGCTACTCATATACCCTTGACCGAAGACTGGTCCTCCTCTATTCGGGGAAGGTCGTCCTCTTCTACCGAGAGCGCAGCTTCGGGAGGGACGCACATAGAGCGGTGAGGGAGGAAGGGGACACCCGCCTAGCCAGCCAGGTGAGCCGAATCAACCCTGGTGATCAGTGGGGTGACAGATGTCGCAGCCAGATCGCCCTCACATCCCTGATTTACATTTTCAAGAGTAGCAAAAATGAGTATATAATGGACAACCATGAAGCAAGGTATCGCACGCATACTGATTTGGTACTTCATCTCAGGTAAATTGACTTACCATTAGACAAAGAGGGAAAGTGCACAATTGTGTGTGTGTGGGGGGGGTGCTGGGGACTGAGCCCAGCCCAATTTTTTATTCTTTATTTTGATATAGGGTCTCAGTAAGTTGTGGAGGGCCTCATTAAGTAGCTGAGGCTGGCAATGAACCCGTATCCTCCATCTCAACCTCCCAAGTACTGACAATTCTTTAAATTTACATTTATCATTCTGAATGCCACATTTAATAGATTTATTTATTTATTTATTGTGGTACTAGTGATTGTATTCAAGGGCATTTTACCTCCTAGATACACCACTAGCCCTATATTTTCTTTTTTTTGAAACAGGGTCTCACTAAATTGCAGAGAGCCTTACTAAGTAGTTTAGGCTGGCCTCCGATCTGCGATCCTCCTGTCTTAACCTCCCAACTACTGGGATTACAAGAATGCACCACCATGCCTGGTTGCATTCATTCGTTTGTGTTTGTTTGTTTTACGGTTCTGGGAATGGAACCCAGGAACATTCTACCTCCGAGCTACACCCCCAGCCCTATTTTTTAGTCTTTTAAAAAATTTTTGAAAAAGGGTCTCACTGAGTTGCAAAGGGCCTTGATAAGTAGCTGAGGCTGTCTCGAACCGTGATCCTCCAGTATCCACCTCCTGAATGCTGGGATTACAAGTGTGCGCCACCATACCCGGCTGCATTCAGTAGTTTATATACCAGTCCATAAGTTGGTTAATTCATCAGCAAGATATTTTCAGAGGAGAGTGTGACTAAGCATTAGAAATCATCTGAAAAGAGGTTTGTACTTCTGTGTCTGCTTTTTCTAAACATCTTGACAATAAAGACCTCTCACATTTCCACTGTTAGGTATTTTTTATTTGGGGTACTGAGGATTGAACCCAGGGGCATTCTACCTCTGAGCTGTACCCCTAATCCTATCTTTTACTTTATTTTGAAACAGGGTCTCACTATGTTGATGAGAGTCTCATTACTTGCTGAGGCTCTTCTTGAACCTGTGATCTGCCTGTCTCTGCCTCCTAAATACTAGGATTAAAGGCTTATCCCACCACACCTGGTTCACTGTTAGGTATTTTAAAAGATATTTTTGAATATAATGTAAAGGAGGAAAAGATTATAGGATGAAATGCCAAGGGACAATGAAAACATGTTTCAATTAACTGTTACAGAGTCTCTAAAAATCAAGTCACTGTTGGGGAAAGTCTCCCAAAACTTCCTGTTACAATAAAAGTCGTTAAGGCTTCTTTTGAAAATTATATAATATTAGGCCAGGTGTGATGGTGCTTGTTTGCAATCCCAGTACTTGGGAAGCTGAGACAGGAGGGTCCAGGTTCAAAGGCCAGCCTTAGCTACTTAGGCCCTGTTTCAAAATAAAGTATAAAAAAATAGGGCTGGGGGGGTGTAACTTGAAGGTATAATGCTCCTGGGTTCAACCTCCAGTACCACAAAAGAAAAGAAAGAAAGAAAGAAAAAGAAAATTATTAATATTAAAGCTTTAAAAATAAAAAAAGTTTATATTCTCTACTGTTGCCTGTCCCTGACCTGCTTCCCAGAAGGAACTAAACCAGCTAGTTGTTTTTTTTTTTTTTTGTCTGTTTTTTAGTCAAAAGTAGCTTGTTCTAAGCTTGCTTATTACTTTTAATTTTTTTTCCCCCCAGAACTGGAGATTGAACCCAAGGGCATTCTACCATCGAGCTACACCCTCAGCCCAATGTTTTATTCCGTATTTTGAAACAGGGTCTCACTAAGTTGCTAAGAGCCTCACTAAGTAGCTGAGGCTGGCCTCGAACCTGAGATCCTCCTGTCTCAGCCTACCAAGTACTGAGATTACAAGTGTGTGCCACCATGTTGAATTTTATTAATTAATTATTTTTGATGCTGGCAATTGAACCCAGGGCCTCATGAATACTAAGCATGAGCTTCCACTGAGCTACACCCCCAATCCTGTATCAAATATATATACACAAACCCAGAGACATTCCACCTCTGATCTATACCTCTAGCCTTTTTTATTTTGAGCCACGGTTTCACTAAATTGCTGAGACTGTCCTGGAACCTGTAATCCTTCTGTCTCAGCCTGTCACATACAGTGATTACAGGCATATGCCATCAAGCTCTGTTAAAGTGTGTGTGTGTGTGTGTGTGTGTGTGTGTGTGTGTGTGTGTGTGTGTGTGTTTTACTGGTGATTGAACACAGGGACATTCTACCTTTGAGCTACACCCCTGGCCCTATTACATATTTTGCGGGTCTGGGGATAGAACCCAGAGGCATTTGACCTCCTAGCTACACCTCCTGCCCTATATTTTATTCTTTTATTTCGAAACAGGGTCTAAGTTGCAGAGGGCCTCACTAAGTAGCTAAGGCTGTCCACAAACCGCGATCTTCCTGTCTCAGCCTCTCAAATGCTGGGATTACAAGCATGTGCCACCACGCCCGGCTATTTTTTTTTATTTTGAAATAGGGTCTGTCTTTTCTTGAGTCTTGTCACATTGATGTGGCTATCATAGAACCTGCAAACCTCCTGCCTCAGCCTCCCAAGTACTGGAATTTCAAGCATATCCCACCACACTCACCTAAAGTGTCTTTAAAATATATTTGAAGCTGGGCGTGAGGGCGCATACTTGTAATCCCAGTAGTTGGGAGGCTGAGACAGGAGATTCACAGGTTCAAGGCCAACCTCAGCTACTTAGGCCCTCTGCAATTTAGTGAGATCCTGTTTCAAAATAAAGAATAAAAAATAGGACTAGGGGTGTAGTTCAGAAGCAGAATGATTCTAGGTAATCCCTAGTACTGAAAAAAAAACTTGAGCCCAGCATAGTGGCATATACCTGTAATCCCAGTACTTGGGAGGCTGAGGCAAGAAGACCATAGGTTTGAGGATAGGGCCATCAATATAGCAAGACTAAAGCAACCTAGTGAGACCCTGTTTCAAAATAAAATACAAAAAAAAAAAAAAAAAAAGGGTTGGGGGTATAATGCCCCTGAGTTCAATCCCCAATAAATAGCACACATCCATAAGTGCGTGCATGCGCGCACACACACACTTTTTGTCATTTATGCAAAAATTTATTTGACATAAATTATGTAGAAAAAACTGATACTATTACATATGATACAGTTGCAAGCATCTAAGGAAAAGTGTTTGTTTTTTTTTTTTCCAGTTGTACCATGTGTTAGTGTACTCCTGGGTGGTGTGATGCTTAATACATAGGAGTGAGGGTGGGGGTTCAGACAAGCTAGAAGCAAGGTGATTTTTAGAGTCAGGATTGTAAACTTGAGTTGGCCTCCATGATGTTGGGTAAAGTGGAATAAAAGTTTCCTCTCTGAGATGTTAACCGAGAAAGCAAAAATTCAACAAAGCCAGAACATGCGGCCCCTGCCTACAAAATACTCCATAATGCTCCACTTTAGTCAGGAGTGTCTTGGTCTTTGACTAACTTGGTCCCAAAGAAGGACCAAGTTACTTCTTGGAGAAGTAAATCTTCAATTTGCTATTTCCTGAAGTATGGAGATTAAATCAGGCAAATTACTTTTCCTATCTCTCCTTGGCCGCCACAGAGACTCTTCTAACCAGCATGTTAATACAAACAAACAGACGTGGAATTTATTGGTGGCCAGCAGTCTCTTTGATATGGCTGGCCCCAACAGGACTGAACTGTATCATATCCCTGCCAGGTGTGACCTTTCAGCAGATAAGCCTGGGCCATTATTAAACTATGATACTTGTTCATCATTGAACAGTTTTGGAATGAAGGAATCTTGTGGAAGAGCAGAGCATCCAGATATTTGGGATCTTGTGGAATATTGGGAATCTTGTGGAAGAGCAGAGCATCCATGGTATTTGGGTTAATACCATGACTACTTCCCAAGCAGTCTCATGCCGGTGCTCAGGGATATTTTGTTCTGCACACTAGAGTGTGGAGAGAAGCTGGAGGGAGTAGGATTATCTACTTGTGATTTATGTCTTCCCACTACAGCCCCACTGGGGGACTCTGGATGGAAATCTCCACTCATTTTCTTGTGATGGCCCCAGGCTCCTGTAATTTGGCCCATAGTGACTTGGTAGGGTCACACTCTCCAGCATTTTAAATCAGCCCGACCTAGATACTGGAGTCTGGGGTTGATTATTCTCCCAGGATCGGGAAGCTTCAGTCTATGCTCTAGATGAAATGTCCTGCCTAGTTTAGGAATACATGCAACTTAAGGATAAAAAATAAAGTTGGAAGAAGCTGGTGCCATTGAGGGAGAAAAGGGGGAGGGAAAGGAATCAGATTTAACTGGTGCACAAAGCTTCTCTGATACAAAATATTGGTGCAGGTATTCGTAATTTGCTTGACAATCCTGGCAAAGTGAAGATGTAATAACAAAAGGAACTTCTTATAGAGGACAAAGACTCAGAGCGCTGGAGCGTCTGTGGAAGAAGATTGCTGTTTCTGTTTATACACGGTTGAGTTCATTTAGTGTCTGATCCAGTGTCTGGTGTAAGCCCACATTCTCTTCTCTGGCCTGGACAAGTTTTTCTTCCAGGTCGTGGGTCGGTCATCTTTTCCAGTTTTGTGACTGATCTCTCTGCAAACTCAGCACGAGTCTCTGTCTCTTTCAGTTTGTCAGACAGAAGTTTAATTTCCTCTTCATATTTATCCTCCTTTTCGGAATAATTTTCTGAGGCAGCCTTGAGCGACTTCAGATTGTCGGTGACATTCTTGAGCTCTTCTTCCAGGTCACTACATTTCAGTTTGGACACCTCTGAGCTCCTCGCCCTCTCCAGCTCGCCCTCCAGGATGACTAGCTTACAAGCCACCTCCTGGTACTTGCGGTCTGCCTCCTCCGCAGTGTGCTTGGCCTGCTTGGTTTGCATCTCCTGGATCTCCATCTTCTCATCTTCATGGCTCGGTTTTCTATCACCTTCATCCCTCTTTCGTTCTCATCTGCGGCCTTTTCTGCCTCCACCAGCTTCTGCAGGCCAGTGCCAGGTGCTCCTGAACCCTGTCCAGCTCCTCCCCCACGAGCTGGATGCGACAATCGAGGGCGGCCACATCTCTTTCAGCTTTCTGTTGGCGCTCGGCTCGCAGTCCAGCTGCAGGCCCTGCCCATGGTCCTCCACCTCCTCCTGCTGCTGCAGCACCTGGATCTTGGGCTTCACCGCCTCCAATGGGTTGAGGCCCCCCCAGACTGCTGCGTGGCCCGCTCCTGCACAGCTGGCCGCCGGCCGGCCACCTGCATACTATATTTATTTATTTATTTATTTATTTATTTATTTATTTATTGTTTGGTGGTACTGGGGTTCCTGGAAGCCCTTCTATGTCCGGGCTACACTCCCAGACCTATTTTTATTTTTATTTTTATTTGGAAACAGGGTCTCTTAAGCCAGCGAGGCTGGCTCCAAACCAGCACAGTCCTCCTGTCTCTGCCTCCCAAGCGCAGGGATTACAAGCGTGTGCCACCATGCCCGGCTCACCTGCATACTCTTTGTGGAGTACTTTCTTCTTTTTTTGTTGATACTAGGGATGGAACCTAGGGGCATTCTACCTTCCAATTATACCTTTAGTCCTATGTTTTATTCTTTATTTTGAAACAGGTTTTCACTAAGTTGCAGAAGGCCTCACTAAGTAGCTCAGGCTGGCCATGAACCTGCATTCCTCCTGTCCCAGCCTCCCAAGTCCTGGGATTACAAGCGTGTGTTACCACGCCTGGCTTCTTAGTACTTTTTTTTTTTTTTTTGGTTCTGGGGCTGAAACCCTAGGGGGTTCTACCTCTGAGCAACACCCCCAGCCCTGTTTTTTATTCTTTATTTTGAAACAAAGTCTCACTGAGTTGCAAAGGGCCTTCACTAAGAAGTAACTGAGGCTGTCCTCCAACTGTGATCTTGTCTCAGCCTCCCAAATGCTGGAATTACAAGCATGCATCACCACATTCTGAATACTTTCTATTAAGGTGTGCGTATGTGTGTGTGTGTGTGTGTATGCTGAGATTTTATCACTCATTAATTTATTTGGTATTGGGGATTGAACCCAGGGGCATTGTATTTTTATATTTTTTATTTTTTATTTTTGGTGGTACTTGCGGTGGAACCCAGGGCTTTTCTATCTCCAGGCTATACTCCCAGACCTGTTTTATATTTTATTTGGAAACAGGGTCTCACTAAGTTGCTGAGAGCCTCACTCAGTAGCTGAGGTTGGCTTCAAACCTATGTGATCCTCCTGTCTCAGCCTCCCAACTGCAGGGATTACAAGTGTGCGCCACCATGCCTGGCTATTTTTTTAAATTTTGAAGCAGTATTTTACTAAATTGCTGAGGCTGGCCTCAAATCTGTAATCTTCCTGTCTCAGCCTCCCAAGTATTAGGATTACAGGCATGTGCCACTACACTCATTTCTTAAACCATTTAAAATAGAATGCATTAGATAAATTACTTTACTTTTGTTAAACTATATAAAATACAGAGACAGTCTTGTTAAGATGTTCTCTCTTGGGGTGCTGGGGATTGAACCCAGGACCTAGTGTGTGCCAGGTAAGTGTTCTACCACTGAGCTACACCCTTGTATGCTAGGCAAGTGTTCTACTGCTGAACTACATCCCTATGCCCCATTGTAATACGTTAATGATAAAGATGTTGCTTTGGGCTGAGGAAAACTTTGACCTCATTTTATTGGTGTAGAAATGAATTTCCTTAAATTTAAATACATCCTGTTCTATGTCTCTGTATGAAATGTGGAAATAGACTTAAGAGATACCATTTTGTATGTCAGGGCCTAGGTACTCTTGCCTTGCCTTATTTGTGCTGCATTGTACAACTGTGCTCTGGGGCTGAGGCCCACAGGAAGGTCTCTTCAAGGAAATGAGGGAGGAAGTTAGTCACCTCAAGGTGGGCTGACAACAGCCTTGGTCTCAATGTACTTTAGAAGGGCTATGGCTTCACCTCTGCCCCTCCAAGTAGAATGACTAAGCTACCTTGACCACAGTTAGAAGAAAAAAAAAAGAGAGAGAGAGTGGCCCACAGGCAGCTTCATTGTGCCTGTCTTTGGTATCCACAGGTGAGGGAATGGGGAAGGAATGATAAAGAGAAGGATGGGAACAGGAAGCAGATGTCTGGTGACGTGTGGTGCTCTACTGGTACTTTTTTCGAGAGCACAGGCTTAGTCACAAACAGCTGTATCCTGGTCTTAATATCATGATCCTGTAGCTCATTCTCAGCCCAAGGCAGACACATTCCACCAAATCCGCCCGTTCTGTTAACAAAGAGAATCCACAAATAATGTATAGCAGGGAGACTCCAGCCTATTTTCACTGTAGAACAATGGTGGGTTCTCAGGAGCCATTTAGAGGGGACCTGGGGAGACAGTGGATTGGAATATGGTAACTTTATCTTAGGGTTCATACCACTTGGAAACCTAACTATAAATGCAAAAGGGCTTTATTCTGTATTTGATTGACTGATTGATTGTGGTACTGAAGGATTGAACCCCAGGGGCATTCTACCTCCAAGTTATACTCCCAACCCTATTTTTAATTCTTTATTGTGAAACGGGGTCTCACTAAGTTGTGGAGGGCCTCACTACGTATCTGAGGCTGGCCATGAACCTGGATCCCCCTGCCTCAGCCTCCCAAATGCTGAGATTACAAGTGTGTGCCACCATGACTGGCTTTCCATTCTGGATTTTAGTCCTTTTCTGGTATGTAGCTTTAACTGTCTTAAATATACACGGCCCTTGGGGTTCCAAAACCAAAAAAACTTGAGTTAATTTGAGTTTTATCCTCCACACAAAGGCTCTGCTTAGCTGGGTGTCGTGACACGGTTTGTAAACCCAGTACTTGAGAGGCTGAGACAAGGAGGATCGCAGGTTCAAGGATAGCCTCAGCAAGTAGAAGACTCATCAACTTGGCAAGACCCTGTTTCAAAATTAAAACAAAATAGGGCTGGGGGTGTAGCTCAGAAGTAGAAGGCCCTGGGTTCAATCCCTAGTACCACCCCACCAAAAAAAAAAAAAAAAAAAAAAAAAAAAAACAACCAAAACCCAAACAAAAAACCACTTTGCTTCCTTGGCCTGGCTAAGGCTTGTGTATCTAGTCAACACTGATATTTTCTTTATGCACAAAGAAAGGTTTATTGAGGTATTACTAACATTCAGAAAAGACATTTAGTTGTACTCCTGAATTGTGACAGATTTCTGTAGTCTTATAACCACCAGCACCACAATAAAGATATAGAATATTTCTGTCCCCTGCAAAATTGCTTCTAGTCCCTTTTTAAAAGCTTTTAAGCATTTATTTTATGTACAAAGAAACATGGTCTTTCACTGGATAGAGATCATGGATAATCCATTCAAGGAAGATCACCCAGTCCCACTTGATGAAGCCGATGACCTTCGCGTACTGATGAAAACACTGGCAGCACATGTTGAGGCCATATTTCCGGGTCAGACTGTGCCGATTTGAACAGATGCGGCAAAAGTGAGAACCCTGGCCGGCCGGGCTTGGTGGGCACGCTTGTAATCCCTGCTCTTGGGAGGCGGAGACAGGAGTTTGGCGCAGGTTCGAAGCCAGCCGCGCTGGCTTAAGAGACCCTGTTTCCAAATAAAAATATAAAAATAGGTTTGGGAGTGTAGCCCAGAGGTAGAAGGGTTTCCAGGAACCCCAGTACCACCAAAAAAAAAAAAAAAAAAAAAAAAAAGAACCCTGGCTGACTTCGCGGATGGCTCCAGTAGAGCTGCTGATGACCCATCTTGCTGCCAAGGCTGCAAGGAGGCAAAAGGCCTGCCAGTCCCTGTATAGCTGACTCTCCAAGTCCCAGCAGTCACTGGGCGGATTCCTGGCCTGCAGTTTTGCCTTTTCAAGAATCCTGTTGGTTGAACCACAGGATGCTAATAGTCTTGCTTTCTTCACTTAGCATATTGCATTTTGTTTGTGTGCATGGTCCTGGGGGTTGGACCCAGGAGCATCTACTTCTGAGCTACACTCTCTGCCCCTTTAAAATGTTTTTATTTTGAAATCGGATCTTGTCCTGGTACTGGACACTGGCCTGCAACCCTCGATCCTCTTGTCTCTGCCAACATAATATATTTGTGAGGTACATCCACGTCCTTGGCTGCACAGGCAGCTCATTCCCTTTTACTGCCAAGTAACATTCCTTGTATGGATGTACCATGTCTGTTCATCTGTTTACATTTGCGTTGTTTCCAATTCCTAGTGATTTTTAACAAAGACATTATAATTATACTTTTTTCAATATTAATGTAAATATAAATAGTGCATTCTTTTTTTTGAGGGGTATTATGTCTCATTAAACAGTATCTTTATTCATTCTCCTGTTGCTAGGGGGCTAATGGGTATTACATTTTCTTTCACTCTTAGGGAGATGTCTTATAGGTAGATTGTGGCAATAGGTGGACAACCCCCATGCCGGGCCGTTTTTACTTTTTTTTTTTTTTTTTTTGTGGTACTGGGGGTGGAACCCAGGGGCCTTCTATCTTCAGGCTACACTCCCAGACCTATTTTATATTTTATTTGGAAACAGGGTCTCGCTAAGTTTCTGAGAGCCTCACTGAGTAGCTGAGGCTGGCTTTGAATTTGTGCGATCCTCCTGTCTCAGCCTCGCAAGCGTGGGGATTACAAGCGTGTGCCACCACACCCGGTCGTTTTTACCTTTTTGATTTTGAGACAGGCTCTTCCCTGCCTCCATTGTCACACTGACATGATGTCATCGCTCAAAGGTGATTTTCTAACACAAGATTACAGGCCTCAAGAACTTAGTTTGCCTTAAGTAATACGAGTGCCTCTGGTCTTGGGAAGTTTCTGGAGAGAGGCTCGTCATTGCTTCTCTGGTGTATAGGAAGGCAATCCTCGGGAAGGATTATCCCTGCACTGTAGGAATTTGCCTATCCCCTACAGGATTTCAAGGTAGGCATGGAATTAGGTCCCAGCCAGGGCCAGCCCAGTCCTTTTGCTGTCACGTGGTGATGCTGGTGGCAAGCTCAGCTCCTCTCCAGAATTGGCTAAAATAAAATTACAGCTCAGTACAGGAAAAGGGAGTCATTCTAATCCTTTACTCTCTCCTGTTTATAAGCGCCCTGGGCAGCATCTCCGCTCTTGTACCCAGTTGACTGCAGAATGCGAATCTCGGTGCTGCAGGCTGCGGTTCGATCTGTTGCAGCTGCTGTGGGCCTCACGCCGGCTGCCTGGGCATCCACATTGGGTACCGGCCCTGCTGCAGGGCTCAGCCTTGACTCCTTTAACTAGTAGCCTCGAGTCTACCTGTGCACAGTAGCCTTCAAGAAAAAAAAAGTCGCCCTCCTTTTTTTTTTTGTGGTACTAGGGATGGAACCCAGAGGCCTTTCTACCTACGGGCTATACTCCCAGACCTATTTTATACTTTATTTGGAAACAGGGTCTCATTAAATTGCTGAGAGCCTCACTAAGTAGCTGAGGCTGGCTTTGAACCTGTGTGCTCCTCCTGTCTCAGCCTCCTCTGTTTTGACAGACTGGAGCAAAGGGTCTGCAGAAGTCAGGAGCAATGGTCACTGAGATACTTGCCAGCTCAAAAGGCCTCTGAGCATCCCTCCTTTTCCTGGAAAAAAGATTCTTAGTCCAAACGAAAAGTGGACGTGGCCGTCTCAACATAGGCAAGGCTGCCCCCCAGTGGCCAAACGATGCTCTTCAGGGAATTTCACGGTTTGAACTTGGTCTTAGGGTGATGCAGGAATTTACACAACACGCCAGACACAGGCACATTGCTAGGCACTGGAGACGCTGAAATGAGAAAGGTAGAGTTATTACCTTAGAACAGGAGAAGGGAACAGGAAGCTAAGCGAACAAATAAAATGCATTATGGGAATGGTGAATACTTTTAAGTAATCCAGTGCCCTTCCCCCTTCCCCATTGCTAAGGCTAGTCTGGAACTGTCGATTCTGAGAACAAAAGTCTTACTAAACCTTTGTTTGCCTTTGAACCCAGGGCCTTGAGCTTGCAAGGCAAATGCTTTACCACTGAGCTACATCCTCAGTTTCAATTCTTTAAAAAAAAAAAATTCTTTAAACTGATTTGTCATATGTAGAAGCTAGAGAGAAAAGATAATAAGGAGTGATCCCAGTAGAAGAATGAAAGGGGACTGAGGAGGGAGAAGGGGAGATAATAAAGGAGGCTTGAAGAAGAAAACAGAATAATGCTCTGTAGGAAGTTATTTCTAACAACAGGACTACAGCCCTCCTTAATAATGGGGAGGGAGGAGGGGTAGCAGCATGGGGTTAGGAGGGGACCACACCAAGACGTGTGTGTGTGTGTGTGTGTGTGTGTGTGTGTGTGTGTGTATGTGTGTGTGTGTGAATGGATCCCTTCGAATCTTACTACAATGTATCATATTGCATCAATAAAATTCTAAAAAAAAGAAAATGTGTCAATGTTCCCAAATTTCCTAAACTTGCATTTACCAAACCTCCTAGCATCTTAAGGATACAGAGCAAACTCTTACTTCTTGAGATTACATATGATATTTGTAATCCATATGTATTACTGAAAATTAAATCCAGGGACATTCTACCTCTGAGCTACAACCCATTCCTTTTATTTTTTAATTCAATTTATTTATTTACTTATTTATTTATTTATTTTGTATACTGAGGATTGAACCCAGAGGCATTCTACTTCTGAGCTGTATCTCCAGCCCTAATTTTTATTTTTTATTTTGAAAAAGGGTCTCACTAAGTTGTGGAGGGCCTTCCTACGTAGCTGAGACTAGCCACGAACCTGCAATCCTCCTGTCTCAGCCTCCTAAGTACAGAGATTACAAGCATGTACCACCATGCCCAATTTATTTTGTATTTTGAAACAAAGTCTCATTAAGTTGAGGAGAGCCTTGCTAAATTGCTGAGGCTGGCTGCAAACTTGCTATCCTCCTATCTCAGCCTCCCAAGTACTGAGATTACCGGTGTGTGCCCCCACACCCAGCCCATGCATACATATTTGAAAGCTACCAACCATTTAAGAGAGTAAAGCTCAGAAAGTGCATGCACCCTCACAGTGTTAGCAAGATGGTTTGTTTGTTTGTTTGTTTACTTATTTTGGTATTGGGGATAGAACCCAAAGGCATTCTACCTCCAAGTGATACCCCAACTTGATTTTATTTCTTATTTTGAAACAGGTCTCACTAAGTTGTAGAGGGCCTCACTAATTTGCCAAGGCTAACTTTGCACTTGTGATCCTCCTGTCTCAGCCTACCAAGTACTAGGATTATCACCACACCTGGCTAGCAAAATGGTTATTTATTTATTTATTTATCTATTTATTTACTTATTTTTGTGGCACTGGAGATGGAACCCAGGGGCATTCTACCTCTGAACTACATTCACAGCCCTATTTTTTATCCTCTATTTTTGAAACAGGGTCTCACTATGTTGCAGAGGGCCTCACTAAGTATCTGAGGCTGGCCTTGAGCCTGCAAACCTCTTGTCTCAGCCTCCCAAATACTGAGATCACAAGCATGCACCACCATGCCTGGCTTGCAAAATGGATTAAAGCAAGTTTTGGAATGAGCTGGTCCTGGGTGCATGTCCCAACTTAGCAGCTTACCCCAGCAGGGGTAAGTAATTCTCAGCTGTGCAGGCTTGTCTGCAAAATGGTAAGAGCAACAGTCCCTTTTTCTTATGACTGTCGTGCTAAGCAGGAATCAATCACTGAGCAAGTGCTGGGCAGCGTAAATGTCCAGTAAGCATGGGTGCTCACTCTTGTGAAGAAATGGTCTTGAGTGCTGAAGACTCCTTCCCTTATCAGCAGAGTCTCAAGGTCAATATTCCTCCGGCTGAGAGCTGCTCTGTTACAGCCAGAGGTGAGGCACCTACTAACATATTAGGTACCCACCTGCTCCCCCCCACCCTTGGAAATTTCAATTCATCTTCCCAGACCTTCTATAATTTAGCCCATGCCAACCACTAGAGAGATAAAATGGATCACGGAAATGCTGCTCAGGTAAGGTAGCTCTAGGGGAGAAAGAGGCAAGTTCTTAGGTGTTGTGGTTACCAAAGTCAGGGTTGAACATTCAAGAAAATTGATTTAGAACAATTGGGTTTTTGTCATTTATTTTTATTTTTTTGCACTACTGGGGATTGAACTCAAGGTCCTGAGTATAGTAGGCAAGCTCTCAAGCTCTCGCCACTGAACTACATACCCGCCTTTCCTTTTCTGAACCTTGGGGGGGGGGGTTCTACCTCTGAGCTACACCCTAACCCTTGATGTGACAATTATGATTCTTGTTCTTGTTGTTGTTGTTGTTATTTTTTTATTTTGAAACTGGGTCTCACTGAATTACCACACAGTGACCTCACATCTGTGATCCTCCTGTCTCAGTCTCCTGAGTACTGGGATTACAGGTATGCATCAACACGCCCGGCTCTTTTTACATTTTAAAATTTGAGGCAGGGACTCACTAAGTTGCCTCACCTAACCTCAAGTTTGTCATTCCCCTGCCTCAGTCTCCTGAGGAAGAGCTGAGTGTGCAGCACTATGCCTGGCCAGGGCAATTGTTTTCTTGTAATAGTTAATTGAACTCTATCAATTCATTTAAGTAAATTATTTGTAGAAAGGGAGAGAATGAGTTAAAATTTTTTATTGGTACATTATAATTATGCATAATATTGTGTTTCATAGTGATACATTCACATATGCATATAATATCAGACAATTGAGTTTTAATTATGAATTTTAAACATCTAAAATATTGCATATTCAAACTTTCTTATTCTATAAGTAACAGTTTGCCATTTAAAAATAAGCTAAGCCCTTGCTACTCAGTGTGGGCCACGAATCGAACCAGCAGCATTAACATTCGCTGGGAGCTTGTTAAAAATCCAAAATTTTACCGGGTGTCGTAGCACACACTTGTAATCCCCATGCTTGGGAGGCTGAGACAGGAGGATAGCACAGGTTTGAAGCCAGCCTCAGCTACTTAGGCTCTCAGCAACTTAGACCCTGTATCCAAATAAAATATAAAATAGGTCTGGGAGGATAGCCCAGAGGTAGAAAAGCCCCTGGTTTCCACCTCCAGTACCACAAAAAATAATCTAAAATTTCAGTCCTCAATCTTCAACTTCTGAGTAAGAAAGCCACATTTTAACAAGATCCTTGGATGATTTCTTGACACATTAAATGTTGAAAAGCTCTGATACAAGTTATGGTGCAGTACCATACCTTGACCACTAAGTGGAGCTATTTCCTTATAGTTTCTATGCTTGTTCAGCATGTCTAGAAACCACTTAACTGTATTTTTCTTTCTTTTTTTTGTGTGTGGCTGGAGATTGAACTCAGGGGCATTCTACCTCCAAGCTACACCCCCAGCCCTATTTTTTATTCTTTATTTTGAAACAGTGTCTCACTAAGTTGCAGAGGGTCTCACTAAGGAGCTGAGGCTGGTCATGAACCCCTGATCCTTCTGTCTCAGCCTCCCAAGTACTGGGATTATAAGCATGTGCCACCATGCTCAGCTTGTAAACTGTTTTTGCAATCAAAATTTTTTATTGACATAATATTTTCTTTTTCTTTTATTTTTAAGGCACAGGGGATTGAACCAGTGGCATTCTACCTCCGAGCTATAGCCCTATTTTTGATTCTTTATTTTGAGACAGGGTCTCATTAAGTTGTGGAGGGCCTCACTAAGTAGCTGAGGCTGGTGTGAACCTGCTATTGTTCTGTCTCAGCCTCCCAAGTACATTTTGTTCTTTTCTTTTTTTGAAGTAATAGGGATTGAACCCAAGGGCACTCTACCACTGAGCTACCCCCTCCCAGACCTTTTTTATTTTTTATTTTTAGACAGGGTCTTGATATGTTGCTGAATCTGGCTTCAAACCTGTGATTCTCCTGTCTCAGACTCTCAAGTACTGTGCCACCATGCGTGGCTATAACATTTTCTTCTTTAAAGAAAGAGAAAACAGCTGGGCGTGGTAGCACAGGTTTGAAATCTCAGTACTTGGGAGGCTAAGACAGGAGGATTGTAGGTTCAAAGCCAGCTTGGAAACCTAGTGAAGCTCTCAGTGACCTAGTGAGTAGTGAGACACTGTTTTCAAATAAGAAATTCTGGGGGTATAGCTTGGAGGTAGAATGCTTCTGGGTTCAATCCCCAGTACCAAAAGAAAAGGAAAGAGAGAGAGAGAGAGAGAGAGAGAGAGAGAAAGGCAAGATAATATAAAAAAGTTACATATGATATACAAGTCCTATGTGATGAAGTATTATAGAGAAAACATGTTTAAAAAAATTTCTGATCAGCTGGGCGTGGTGGTGCACGCTTGTAATCCCAGTACTTGGGAGGCTGAGACAGGAGAATTGTGTAGGTTCGAAGCCGGCCTCAGCTACTTAGCGAGGCTCTCAGCAACCTAGTGAGACCCTTTTTCCAAATAAAATAGAAAATAGGATGGCTGGGCCTGGTGGGCACGCTTGTAATCCCCGCGCTTGGGAGGCGGAGACAGGAGGATCACACAGGTTCAAAGCTAGCCTTGCTGGCTTAAGAGACCCTGTTTCCAAATAAAAACATATAAAATAGAATAGGTCTGGGAGTGTAGCCCGGAGGTAGAAGGGCTTCCAGGAACCCCAGTACCACCAAAAAAAAAAAAAAGAAGAAGAAAAGAGAATAGGTCTGGGAGTGTAGCCAGAAGATAGCTTCTGGGTTCCATTCCCAGCACCAAAAAAAAAAAAAAAAAAAAAAAAAAGAAAAGTTCTATTCAAGTCTAACACATTTTAGAAAGTTTAAAACAGTTATTGCTCTAAAAGTATTTAAAATCACATTATTTGTATTACAAATTGGGATAAAGCAACAATAAAATAAGTAAATTAGACTGGAAAACTTCTGCTTTAAACTGGACGTGTGTGTGTGTGTGTGTGTGTGTATGTGTGTGTGTGTAATTTATTTCAGGAAGTACACTCATTAAAGAAATGTGAAAATATAACAACAAGGATGGCGTCATTTTGTAATGACATAAATAAACTATGTTGAACCTTTAACCTATTAAACATTATCATCAAAGACATTGTCAAGGTCACTGGCAAAAATGGGCTTCCTGCTTCTTTCCTTTAGAATAAACAAAGAAATGTATAAATTGAGACTTCAGGCTCACAGTACAAGGAGCTTCAAGGCAGGGCCCATGTCAGAGACCTGGCCAGGGCTGCTGCTTTGTGCCGGGGCCTGTGGCCACGTGTGAGCACAGGGTCTCCCTGGTCCTTCCCTGGTGGAGTGCCCCTGGGTCTTGCCCCAGAACCCAGGTATTAGCTCCCTGCCACACTTTTGTCCTATCTACCTCTGGGTTTTAGGAGCCTGTTTCTTGCTATGTCTTGGAGAGTCCCCAGCTCATGTTGGCCTAAAGTGCTTGTGTGTGTGTGTGTGTGTGTGTGTGTGTGTGTGTGTGTGTTACTGGGTATTAAAACAAGAGGCAGTCTACCTCCAAGCTACACCCCAGCACAACTTTTTAAATTTTTTTTTTTTAATTTGGAAACAGGGTCTCACTAGGTTGCTGAGGGCCTTGTTAAGTGGCTGAGGCTGGCTTTGAACCTCCTGTCTTAGCCTCCAAGTACTGGGATTATAGGCATGTGCCACCACGCCTACCCTAATGTGCTTATTTCTACATCCCCTGCTGAATATCCTTGGGCCTCCTTCAGTCTGCAGGGACATTAATATCAGGTTTCTGCTCTAAGACTCAAAGAACCATAGATGGATAAAATGTTGCAATAGAGAAATGAGAAAGCCCAAGTCGTCTATGAGCCCAGGAAACAGACACTGCCTTTCTGAGAATAAGGCTCCTGTAGAATCCGGTGCTGGGAGGAGAGCTGGCAGGGGTGTTTCCTGTGCCTCCACGGAGACTGGACTTTGGCAGAGCCTTTGGATCACAGGTTCAAGGCCAACTGTGGCAATTTAGCAAGGCCCTCAGCCTTTTATTTTGAGACCCATTTCAAAATAAAAAACAAAATAAAATAAAACAAAAGGCTGGGGGTGTAGCTCAGAGGTAGAACACCGCTGGGTTCAATCCCCAGTGCTCCTAACCATGTCCCCTTCTAAATTCTTGTGACTTTTGGCCCAAAGCCATGTTCTAAGTTAGACATGGTTTTCTAACGTTGAGTCCTGACAGAGGAGTCCTGGCCATATCCAGGTTTCAAAATGTTCTCAGTTCCCTTAAAAGCACCAAATTGCACCAGAAGCCAAGTGCGAGGCGGTGGCACTGAGGGTGTGAAGGTCCCACACCCAAAGACCACTCAGCGAAGGCTTCCCAGAGGGGCAGGGCTGCCCTGCACTGCCAGCCTGCACTGTCTTTGACTTGTTTTCACAAGGGAACCTGGAAAGGATATGCTGGTCTTTGTCCTCAGCCCCTATTTGGGGGAGAAATTATTTTTCATCTCTCACAGAGCTATCTATCACAGGGCCAGAAATGTTGAAGGTATTGAGGTCCTAAATAGGGTTGTGTATCATAACACAAAGGCAAACCAACGGGGGAGGCTGTTTGGGTTCCTAAGTACACCACATAAATACTGAGCTAAGCTTAAGTCATTAGAGGTGGGAACACGAAAAAAAAAAAAAAAGGGTGTTAAATAACCTAAGGTCTTTGCACTGAACCATAAGGTAGGTGTGGGGCCCTGTGCTGTGACTCCCCTCAGCTGCTTGGTGATTGCCATCGCCATTGCCACAGAGGACAAGATCTCACTGTTGTTAGAGGACGGGATCTCACTGCTTTCCTGCAGATTCCAGATTCCCAAAAAACTGTTTTGCTCATCTATGCTCCCTCTCTTCACCTCCCCCAGTTATAAATTATTATTATTATTATTATTATTTTTTTTTTTGGTGGCACTAGTGATTGAGCCCAGGGACTCTGAGTTTTCCAACCATCCCTTTTTATTTTTTGTTCTGTTTATATTTATTTTTGTTTTGTTTATTTTTTATTTTTGTTTCACTAGGTTGCCGAGAATCTCACTAAATTGCTGAGGCTGGCTTCAAACCTCCTCCTGTCTCTGCCTCCCAAGTACTGGGATTACAGGTATGTGCCATTTCACCCACCAATCTGAAATTTTTAAGGTTAATTTTATAGGCACAGAAGCTAAGCAACTTGCTTCAGGTTGTACTGCTAATAGGTAGCAGAGTTAAGATACACAAAATGAGCTGCTCCCAGGGCCTGGGTTCTGCAGGACCATGGAGCGTGCTCATTATCACGCTGGATCTTACGCCTCTCCCTGCCTTTATTCCCATCCCCTTTCTGAGCTCAGGGCTGCAGCCTTCTCAGCTGGTCTGAGGGATTCGGGGCGCACTTTCTTGCTGCCACTGCCCAGGGCCAGATTCTGATGCTGATGAAGACACTAGAGATTATCTGATGCTGTCGGCAAGAAGGACTGTCTATCTCTATCTCACCAGGAGCGGCTGTGCCCACAGGAAGCTTTGCTTTTGTAAGAATGAATGAGCTCTGTGACGGGGGTAGGAAGCGGGCAGCCTAAATGGTTCTGTCTTGGTGATACCTTAGGGATTCCGTGTTCCCAATAAATCTGAGCATTCCCTGTGCATGGTCGCCGGCCGCTTCCTGGGCAGGCAGGTGCTACTGGGCTCTCCTGGAGGTTAATGCCTTCAGAATTCTCAGATGGTGTCGTTTGCCTTTGGGGCACTAAAGAGTTTTCCTTTGTAGGGAGAAAGACACCTGCAAGTTGACTGTTTAATATTTGTAGCCCACATGATGCTAAGTCTGCGGGAGCTGGGCTCTGTGACTGGCACTAGCCTGAGGCTCAGAGATCTTTGATTAGATACTGTCATTCTACCAATGATGTTTTATAGGCTGAGGCCTGGCAAGGTGAGGTACCGTCTTGTCTATCACAGTGAGCTGAAATCCAATCTGATTTCTCCATTTCCGGTTTCTAGTTTCCTCCTCCAGGCCTGGGTCTCATTGTCTAGATCTTTCCTGAATATTCTAAAGGAGCAGGCAGTGCCGGTTCATTGTACCCCAAAGCATGCTTTTTTCTTTGTATTAGGGATTGACCTAGGGGAATTCTACCTCTACGCTATACCACTAGACTTTTTAATTTTGAAACAGGCTCTTGCTAAATTGCTGAAAGCTTCACTAAGTTGCTGAGGCTGGCCTCAAACTTATGATCCTCCTGTCTCAGCCTCCCAAGTACTGGGATTATGGGTGTGCACCACTGCACCCAGCTAAATGTGTGCATTTGTTATTGTCAGCTGGAGATAGGAGAGCTGGGTTTGGAGACTAACTGGGAGGAAGCTGAGCCATGGATGAAAGTCAGGGGTGAACCCGTGCTTCCTGGGTGCAAGAAACAGTGAGTGAAGGAAAATGAGACTGTACTCTGGATAGGGAGGGGTGAGCATGCACGCCAGGGCCTTGCCTCACCTAAAATGCCCCCTGGTCCCAGACCTCCAGCCTCCGTGCCTTCACCAGCCAGCACTTTGCCAGGCTGGGTGACACAACAGAACGGAAGGACCTGAAACCAGACTGAAGACTGAGGTGCGACTGGGACACAGACAGCAGTCAGGTCACAGGGTGCTACTGTTCTCCCACCTGGGCAGCGCACCTCCCAGGCTGGAGCACCATGCCCCACATCCCGGGCCGAGGCCCGCCTTCCTGGCATAGAATGAGCCTCCGCGAATCCTCGGGGAGGAGAGTGGAGGCATCAAGGACAAACTGTACACTGGTGTCGTGGTGCAGCTGTAACCCAGGCACTTAGTGCAGTCCTGCTTCAAAATACAAATGAAAAGGGCTGGAGTTGTAGTTCATAGGTAGAATGCTCCTGGGTTCAGCCCCAGTACCAAGAGGGGGAAAAGGGCTGAGGTTTACTGTCCTTTGTCAAACCAGTTAACTTATCAGAGGCTTTCTTATTTACAAATCTAATTTCTCCTCCTCCTCCTCTCCCTCCTCCTTTCCTCCTCCTCCTCTCCCTCCCTCTCCTCCTCCTCCTCCTCCTCCTCCTCCTCCTCCTCCTCCTCCTCCTCCTCTTGTGGCGGGCCTTTTGCCTTCCAGCTACACCCTCAGCTATTTTTATTTTATTTTGAAACAGCATCTTGCTAAGTTGCTGAGGCTGGACACGAACTGTGATCTTCCTGTCTCAGCCTCTCAAGTTCTGGGGTAATGGGCCTGTGCCTGGTTTCAGCTTCGAAGAATGAGATTTTGCAGGTGAAAATCCATGGAGAAGCTGAGGTGCGGAGCTCAGTATTTGAAAGATGGCCGAGGAAGACTCCAGCGGGTTTTGCTGGCTGGGCTGCTGTTGGCCGATGGCCACTCTCTGTGCACTTAGGCAGCAGTGGTTGCAGACTGACTCATCTCTGCTGGTTTGTTCATCTAAAGTACATACCAGCTTCTCTCTTAAGCGACTTTCTTCAGAACATGGCTCTTGGCTGTTGAAAAAGTGCAGGCTTGCCCACATTTGGTGATTCATGGCTGGGAAGTCAGTTGCTAGGGAGCAAGTAAAGTCCTGTTCTTTTCCTGAACACCTCTGAAGGTGCCTCAGGACTTAAGCTCAAATGACAGCCTCCATCTCCCACTCTGGAAGGCAGAGCAGGGAAGATGGGTGTGGTGTTCCATGCCTGTGATCCCAGTACTTGGGAGGCTGAAACAGCAAGTTAGTGAGACTCTTAGTAACTTAGTAAGGCCCTGTTTTTTTTTTTTTTAATTAAATAGGGCTGGGGGTGTAGCTTAGAGGAAGAATGCGCCTATCTCTGATACTATGCACAAGGCAAATTAGTGGGCTGGAAGGGTAGTTCAGTGGCACAGAGCTTGCCCAGAATGCACAAAGGCACCACAAAGGAAAAAAGAAACAACAACAAAAATAAATAAATAAAAATGCAAATAGGGTTGCCTGCTTTCTTTATAAAACTTGTGTGTTTTTGGCAGGCGTGATGGCGCACGCTTGTAATCCCCATACTTGGGAGGTGGAGACAGGAGGATAGCGCAGGTTCAAAGCCAGCCTTGCTGGCTTAAGAGACCCAGTCTCTAAATAAAAATATAAAAATAGGTCTGGGAGTATAGCCCGGAGGCAGAAGGGTTTCCAGGAACCCCAGTACCACCAAACACACAAACAAACTTGCGTGATTTGTGTGTTTTCTTAACATTCTTTTTCAGAAAAGCTTTTTTTCCCCCCTCCTTTGGTTTTCATTATGGTATTAACATACCTAGGACCCGCAGGCAAACAGGCAAGTTCACTTTAAGAAAACAGTACTGTCTTACTGATTCTTCTGTTTCTTCCTCTGGCTATTTGGTGTCAAGATGACAAGTGGCTTGTAGGTGTGGAGACCGTGTAGGAAGTCTCCTACATGGCCACGCAGAGAATGTTCATTGTAGACAGGGAACTTTTGCCCTGTGAAGTCACCTCCTCCGAGTCACCAGTAGCTTTCTGATATTCTATCACAGGAAATGTCTGGTGGTCCACAAAGCCACCTTCTGAATGCAGCTGCAGAAAGAGAAAGAATTGTGGAGTGGACAGTGAGGTCTGGGGCCGACACCTGGGCTCTGTGAGCTGTGAACCAGAGCTGCTCGAACTATGGCAAAATCATCCCAGGGACAGAAGTCAACCGCAGTGCATTTGGTGAAGAGAAAAAGGTGCTAGAAGATGACTTTGGTATCTCAACAAGGGCATAGGTAGATGTGACTTCTTTGAAGTTGTAGTTACTAGTATCCCACCCCTGCTACTACCGCCATCTTACCTAGCATGCGATATTGATTATGAAAACCTCAGCTTCAAGGTTTGTTAAGAGGAGCATGATTGAAGTAAGATCTCTCGCTCTCTTTCTCTGGGGATTGGACTCAGGGGCATTCTACCTCACAACTATATCTCTGGCCCTACTTTTATTATCATTTTATTTATTATTATTTATTTACTTAATTTTTTGGTCCTGGGGTTGAATAAAAACATCCCCAGCCCTCTTACTTTTTATCTTTATCATTTTTATATTTGTTTTGTTTGTTTTTAATATACTTTAGTTAGTGTACAGTCATGGGCTAGGGCGCTGGTGCAGCTGGGGGAGGGAGTCAGTGGTCTTTGTGGCCAGCTTTCTGCTGGCAGCCTGCGTTTTCCAGCCACATAACTGGCAGCAGCCACACACCTCCCACCAGCCACGACAATTCATGGAAATTAATAAATACATTTATTGGGAGAGGTCATGGGTGAAACAGGAAAGTCAGCCCCCAGCTTCCCAGACAAATACTCCCAGATCAGGTTTGGATAGCAGCATCAGCTCCCTTCTCAGCAGCTGGCAGAGTGCGTGTTCATAGCAGGCAGAGTGCTCAGGTTCTGAGCTAGTTCCTTGGGTTGAGTAGAGTCTTGCATTAGTTTAGTTAACAGATGTGTTGGGAGGAGGTCTGCCTGGCCAAATGACAGTGCTAGGAAGGCTGGATGGAGAGCAGGCTGAACCAAAGGGCCCCGTGGCCTCTCACGACGCGCTCCTGGAGGAGCGGGTGACTTGCAGTTCAGTGTGGGGAAGAGTAGTCTTTTCAACAAGTGGTGCCGGAGGAGGTGGATGTCCACAGGTAGAAGAATGACACTGGACATGCCCTCGCACTTACAACATGTAAGAGCCATGCAGAGTAGACCATGAGCCTAAATGGAAGAGCAGAGCCCATTACTGAAGCGCCAGAAGAAAACTATAAGCAAATGGGGCTTAGTTATGATTCCTAAATTACAAGCAGCCAAAGAAAAATAGGACTATAAAAAATTTAAGGGCCAGGTGTGGTCATGCACGCTTGTAATCCCAGCATTTGGGAGGCTGAGATAGGAGGATCATAGTTTGTGGACAGCCTCAGCTATTTAGTGAGGCCCTTTGCAACTCAGTGAGACCCTATTTCCAAATAAAGAATAAAAAATAGAGTTGGGGGATGTAGCTCAAAGCTAGAATGCCCCTGAGTTCCATCCCCAGTACTGCAAAAAAAAAAAAAAATTAAGTTTTTCAGGCCACAAAAGATGAATCAGGAAACTAAAAAGATAAATCACAGAAGAAAATTCATCTATCATATCAGAAACTGTTATAAAACATAAAAATCACAGAGCATATAAAAATGTTCCAAAATATAAATTTTTTTCAAGTCAATAACAAAAAAGACAATCCAGCTGGTGCGGTGGCACACACCTTGTGAACCCAGTACCTTGGGAAACTAAGGTAGGAGGATCGCAGGTTCTTGGCAATCTGAGGGCAACCCTCAGCAACTTAGGCGAGACTTTGTCTCAGAATAAAAAAATCCAAAGGGCTGGAGGTGTAGAATGCCCCTATGTTTATCCTCCAATAACACATACATACACATTAATGAAAAATGGGCAAAAGATGTGAATACATACATCTCCAAAGAGGATCTACAAATGGGCAATAAACACATCAGAAGTTGCTCAACATTATCAGCCCTTAGAGAACGATGACTCTAGTAGGTACACATCCTGCAGTGACATACCACTTCAGACACACTTGGATCTGTGTGCGAAAGACAACTGATAAGAAGAGCTAGCACTCTGTATCACAAGGCTAGTGTAAGGGGAGGGAGGGAGGAATGGGGAGATGTTGGCCAATGGGCACTAAGTTATACTTACATAAAGAAATGAGTCCTGGTGTTGTGTTGCACAGGAGGGTGACTATAGATTATAATAGTTATGTGCTATTTTTTTTTCAAAAAAGAAGAAAGGATTCTGAATATTTTCATCACAAAGAAATGATAAATGTTTGAGGAGCTGGATATGCTTGCCCTGATTTGAGCATTACACAATGTATACAAGTATCAAAACATCACATGGAGCCGGGTGTCATGGCACACAACAGCAATCCCAATACTTGGGAGGCTGAGACAGGAGGAGTGCAGGTTTGAGGCCAGCCTCAGCAACTTAGCAAGATCCTGCTTCAAAATAAAAAATAAGCCGGGTGTGGTGGTGCACACTTGTAATCCCCACGCTTGGGAGGCTGAGACAGGAGGATCGCGCAGGTTCGAAGCTAGCCTCAGCTACTTAGCGAGGCTCTCAGCAACTTAGTGAGAACTTGTTTCCAAATAAAATATAAAATAGGTCTGGGAGTATAGTCCAGAGGTAGAAAGCCCCTGGGTTCCACCTCTAGTAGCACCAAAATAAATAAATAAATAAATAAATAAAATAAAATAAAAAATAAAAGGCCTATGTGTGTGTATGTGTGTGTATGTATGGGAGGCTAACTTGGAGAATAGCCCTGGGTTCAATTCCCCCCTCAAAAAAACCCCAGATCACACAGCACTCCATATATATGTACAATTTTATGTGTCAATTAGAAGGCAGAGAAGACAACAATGACAAGCATTGGCGAGAAATGGAGAAGTTGGAGAAGTCTGAGCCCTTGTACATTGCTGGGGGGAAGTTAAAAATAAAAGGTTATAGAAAACCATTTGGCAGTTCCTCGAAATGTTAAATGTAGTTGGACACTGTGGTGCAAATTTGCAATCCCAGCACAAGTGTCTGAGACCGTAGGTTCTAGGACAGCCTCAGCAAGACGTGAGACTAATCAACTTAGCAAGACCCTGTTTCCAAATAAAAATAAAATAGTGCTGGGGTATGGCTTGGAGGCAGAATGCCCTGGGTTCAATTCCTAGTACCACACACACACAAAATGTTAAACATAGAATACCACGTGAAGCAACAATTACACTCTAACATACAAGCCCAAGAAAATAGAAAACATCCGTCCCCACAAAGGCTTGCCAGGGATGTTTACAGTAGCATTATTCATAATCAGCAAAAGTAGAAGCAGTCCAAATGTGCATCAAATAATGAATAAATAAATAAAAGATAGGACACCCACCAGAATAGGGAGTACTATTCAGCAATAAAAAGGGTGTATCGATGCAGATACAGCCTGAGTGAATCTCAAAGACGTCTTGCTAGTGGATGAAGCCAGCACACATGATCTCACGTGTGTAGCTCCCTCATGTGCAGTGACTGGAACAGAAGAGTCTATTGGGACAGAAGGGAGGGAGATGTGTCGTTTTCTAGGGCTGGTGTGTGTGTGTGTGTGTGTGTGTGTGTGTGTGTGTGTGTGTGTGTGTTGCCAATAATGGGTTTCTATTTGAGGTGGTGAGACTACCCTTGCTGGGCACATGCCTCCAATCCCAGTACTTAGGAGGCTGAGGTAGGAGGATCACAGGTTTGAAGCCAACCTCAGCAACTTAGACTGTTTCCAAATAAAAAATATAATTGGGCTGGGGATGTAGTTTGGAGGCAAAGTGCCCCTGGGTTTTGTCCCCAGCAACCACACACACACACACACACACACACACACACACACACACACACACACTTATATATTTTATATATATATATATTTATATATATATATATATATTGGTACTGGAAATGGAACCCAGGGGCATTCTACCTCCAAGATACACCCCCAGCCCTACTTTTTTTATTCTTTATTTTGAAACGGGGTCTCACTGAGTTGCAGAGGGCCTCACTAAGTAGCTGAGGCTGTCCTCGAACAGTGATCCTCCTGTCTCAGCCTCCCAAATGCTGGGATTACAAGCGTGCGCCACCATGCCTGGCTAACTTTATGTTTTATATGAGTAAATTTTAAGATATGAGTCATAGCTCCATGAATATTTTGGGATAATTGACACATGTAGGCAGGGGTAGGATGTGAATCAGTATGCCTTTGGGCTTCTTTTCTCCCTCTCACCAGGTGCTGGCCCTGGATAGTCAGCAGCAGGCCTTGTCCAGCTGGGCTGTGCAGAAGGAAGTGGGCTGCTTCTCTGCCCTTTCCTCCTACTCTGAGTCCCACATACAGAAGAGAGGCTGAAACAAACCATTCAGACCATTTCCATTTTTAGTTATTGAGAAAAGATAAAGATAATTTAATACATAAAAAAACCCTCACAGACCCATGTTGGTGCATACTTGTAATCTCAGTACTTAGGAGGCTGAGAGAGGAAGAACGCAGGTTCAAGGCCAGTCTCTGCTACTTAGAGGCCTTCCACAAGTTACTGAGACCCTGTTTCAAAAGAAAGGATGAGGGTGTAGCTCAGAGGTAGAATGCCCCTGGGTTTCATCCCCAAACCACACACATGCAAAAATAAAAACCTCACAGACCTACGATTGCATCCTTCTCTTCCAGATGTCAAGATGGTTTTTAGTTCCTCAAAGATTCTTCTTTCTGGGAAAGATGACAGCCTCCTGGAGGTTGGGCTGTGACTCACTGCTCCGCTACCCCCTGGGCTGCGGTGGGCGGCAGAGCGTGCTGCTGGGTTGTCTGTCGGCCATACAGGTAGCTGGAGATGTTTGCACAGCACGCAGTGGCTGGGGCCCCACGCCACGAGCAACTTGTGTAACTGGGCATCATCTGTGAGGAAGACGTTACAGCATCCCAAGTTGACCCATTAAGATGCTAATGCCGTTGCTGTCTCCTGCAATGGAAGTAGGGAACTTTGTGAAGTGGCTGAAAAAGGAAGGTGAAGCCGCGAGTGTGGGAGAGAGACCGACGAGGCTGTGGTAACCTTAGATGCAAGTGATGATGGCATCTTGGCTAAGACAGTGGTTGAGGAAGGAGCTAAAGATAAACGGCTAGGTTTACTAATTGGTTTGCGGGTTGAAGAAGGAGAAGATTGGAAATGTGTTGAAATTTCCAAGGATGTAGGTCCTCCATCGCCAGTTTCAAAACCATCAGTGTTTCGCCCCTCACCAGAACTACAGATTGCTATTCCTGTTAACAAAGAACACACACCAGGGTCACTGCAATTCCGTGTAAGTCCAGCTGCCCAAAATATTCTAGAAAAATATGCACAGGATGCTACCCAGGGCACACTGGGGGATATTCACAAAAAAAGATGCTCTCGACCTGGTCCAGTTGAAGCAGATGGGCAAAATTATTGAACCCAGATCAGCCCTAGTGCTTCCATCTAAACCCAGAGCACCCTGGTCCCCACAGGCCACCGATGGCCCATCTTATCCCCGACCAATGATTCCACCAATATCAACTCCTGGACAACCTAATGCTGTGCACATATTCACTGAGATTCCTGCCAGCAATATTTGAAGAGTTATTGCCAAGAGGTTAACTGAATCTAAAAGTACTATACCTCACATGCTACTGGCTGACTGTGACCTTGGGAAGTTTTAAAAGTTAGGCAAAATCTGGTCAAAGATGACATTAAAGTGTCAGTAAATGATTTTTATCATAAGGCAGCAGCTGTCACTCTGAAACAAATGCCAGGTGTCAATGTAAGCTGGGACGGAGAGGGACAGAAGAAGCTGCCCTCTGCTGACATTTTAGTGGCTGTGGCAATAGAAAAAGGTTTAATGACAACAATCATAAAAAAAAAAAATGCTGCTGCTAAGGGTATAAAAGAAATTGCTGACTCTGTGAAGGCACTGCCAAAGAAAGCAAGAGATTGAAAATTACTACCTGAAGAATGCCAAGGAGAGGACCTCTTAGTATTTCTACCTTGGGGATGTTTGGCATCGATGAATTCACTGCAGTGATCGACCGCCCTTCAGGCCTGTCTTGGCTGTGGGGAGATTCTGGCCTGTGCTGAAGCTTGCTGACAATGAAGAAGGGGCCAAGCTTCAGCAGCACCAGCTCATAATGGTCAGGATGTGGAGTGACAGCGCATGGTTTGTGATGAACTGGCTACTATATTCCTTGAAAGTTTTATTTTTTTATTTTTCATTTTTTGTGGTACTGGAGGTAGAACCCAGAGGCTTTCTACCTCCGGGCTATACTCCCAGACCTATTTTATACTTTATTTAGAAACAGGGTCTCGCTAAGTTGCTGAGAGCCTAAGTAGCTGAGGCTGGCTTTGAACCTGTGCGATCCTCCTGTCTCAGTCTCCCAAGTGTGGGGATTACAAGTGTGCGCCACCACGGCCGGCTTCCTTGAAAGTTTTAAAGCAAACCTAGAGAACCCTATCCAGCTTGCCTAGTCCTCTTAAGACAAGAGGTTAATTGAATAGTTGTTAACCAAGAAACACAATATAGAAAAACAATTAGATATTTAAGTATGAAGGAGATGAAATGTTTATTTATTTGCGAGGAAAGTATTTGATCCAGGTTGTCTTTATTTTTAATTTGGGTTTGTTGTTGTAAATGATGGTAAACTATAACTAATAAGGAAAGAGAAAATTTGGTTAGATGCATTTTTAACTTCTGTGCTGTACAGAAGAGTATTAAAGTAGGTGAAAATCAGATTATATGTTTGGCTCATTTGAGCATTTTTGAATATTTGAGAATGTACATACATGGTAAAATTAAAAAAATCGATAGGACTCTACCTTGATTGTGTTAAAGTTACAAGTGGTCTTATGCAGGCGTGGTGGTGCAAGCTTGTAATCCCGCGCTTGGGAGGCTGAGACAAGAGGATCATGCAGGTTCGAAGCCAGCCTCAGCTACTTAGTGAGGCTTTCAGTAACTTAATGAGACCCTGTTTCCAAATAAAATATGAAATAGGCCTGGGAGTGTGGCCTGGATGTAGACCTCTGGGTTCCACCCCCAGTACCACAAAAAAAAAAAAAAAAAAAAGAAAGAAAGAAAGAAAGAAAGATAAAAATTAAAGTTATAAGTAGTCTTTAAAGAAATGTCCAGTAAGTTAGCAGTGGGGCCTCTCTTTTATAAGCACTGTTTTAGATATACTTGAACAATTTAATATGTAAAGAAGTTTATTCTGGATAATAGTAAATAATTGGGGGTTGTGGCAACATTATTAAATTTTTATGTATATAAAGCCATATATGTTTAGTCTTATTTTTCACTTCTATAACACTGTGAACTTCTAGAAAAGAATGAAAGAAACAAAAATGAAGAAAAAGCAGCATTGTTGAGTTCAATGAAAAACTATGAGTAAAAATCTACACTTTCAGAAGTAAACTGCTCACCTTCATGGAATATATTTAAATAAATTGTGTCGTCTTCTGTCTTCCACTAAACATTTTAAGTTAGTATTGACTTAAACACAAGATGTTTTTCTTAGTGCATTCTATCTTTTGTGTTGCACAATAAAATATGAGAAAATATTTTAAAAAGAATCTTTCTTTCTTTCGGTAGTGAGGAGTGAACCCAGGGGCATTCTACCTCGAGCTATATTCCCAACCCTATTTTATTTTTGTCTTGATACAGAGTCTCACTAGGTTGATGAGAGTCTCACCATTTGCAAAGTCTGTCCTTGAACCTACAATCTTCCTGTCTCAACCTCAAGTGCTGGGATTACACGCGTGCGCCATCACGCCTGCCTCTTTTCCTTTTATATATTTAAAATATACATAGACTTTCATGTATACCCATGGACACTTTTGCTGTTTCATTGTGCTTTCCTTAAGTCTGACTTCTTTTGTTTTATTATTATTATTATTTATTATTATTTATTATTATTATTATTATTATTTGCAGTACTGGGGATGGAACCCAGGGGCATTCTACCTCCGAACCACACCCCAACCCGCCCTATTTTTTATTCTTTATTTTGAAACAGAGTCTCACTAAGTTGCAAAGTTGCAGAGGACCTCACTAAGTAGCTGAGGTTGGCCAAGAACCCGATCCTCTTGTCTCAGTCCCCCCAAATGCTGGGATCTTTTAATTTAATTTATTAATTATTATTTTTTATGGTACTGGGGATTGAACCCAGGAGCAATCTACCTCTGAGTTATACCCCAGCCTTTTTATTTTTTATTTATTAATTTGTTTTTGGTGGTACTGGGGTTCCTGGAAGCCCTTCTACCTCCGGGCTACACTCCCAGACCCATTTTATTTTATTTTTTTATTTGGAAACAGGGTCTCTTAAGCCAGCGTGGCTGGCTTTGAACCTGTGCGATCCTCCTGTCTCCACCTCTCAAGCGCCGGGATTACAAGCGCGCGCCACCACGCCCGGCTTCCAGTCTTTTTATAATTAGTTAATTAATTAATTAATTAATTTATTGGTGGTACTGGGGATGGAACCCTTCTACCTCCGGGCTACACTCCCAGACCTATTATATATTTTATTTGGAAACAGGGTCTCTTAAGCCAGCGAGGCTGGCTTCGAACCTGCGCGATCCTCCTGTCTCTACCTCCCAAACACAGGGATTACAAGCGTGTGCCATCATGCCCAGCTATATTTTATTTTGAAACAACATCTCTCTAAGTTGCAGAGGCTAGACTCGAGCCTGTGATCCTCCTGTCTTAGCCTCTCAAATATTGGAATTCCACACGTGTGCCACTATGCCCATGCCTGGCTCTTAGTTCTTTCTGATATGATTTGTTATATAATCTATTTTTTTGCCCATAGTTGGTCATGGCAGCCATGAAAAAAATTTTCAGCTTGCAGAGAGTGTGGTGGGACATGGTCTGGCTGGTGGGCTCTGAATATACTTTCAAATTCAGACAGAGGACACTGCATCTGTGGCTGAGCCTGGCAGGGGTCGAAGACTGGTCCTGGGACATCTGTGACATCTCTTGGCTCTAAGGCTAGTGGCCTTGCTGGAATTTTTTTTTTCCCCTGTTTTGGTAGTTGGGATTGAACCCAGGGGCATTCTATCTCTGTGCTACATCCCCAGCCCTGTGTTTTCTTCCTTACTTTGAACAGGGTCTCACCGAGTTGCAGAGGACCTCACTAAGTAGCTGAGGCTGGCCACGAACCTCGATCCTCCAGTCTCAGCCTCCTAAGGAGGCATGCTGGGCTCTTGCTGAACCTTTCCTAGCACTACCCTGAGGTCCCCATCCTCCACCCACCCATTCTTCTCTCCTCTCCTAAGAACAAGAGCACACATTGCAGGTGTCTGCCCCAGCTGTCCTGAGGCTGGGGTGCTGGACCCTAGGCTCCTCTTGGGGCCTTGGGTGGGGCCTCGCCACTGTGCAGGCTTTTTCAGGTTACAATGTTGTTGTTCTAGTCTTGACCACACAGCCTCTGCCAGACCATTGCGACCTGTGAAACTGACTCCAGTCCTGACCTTTGTTTGGTTTTCTGGACCATTCACGTTCTGACAATAGGAAGGTTTTTATTTTCTTTTAGGTACTCATTTAAACAGAGCATGGAAGCCCACACCTGTAGTCCTATACTAGGAAGGCTGTGATGGAGGATCCCAGATTTAAGGCCAGTCTCTGCAGTTCATTGAGATCATCAGGAATTTAATAAGGCTGTGTGTGTGTGTGTGTGTGTGTGTGTGTGTGTGTGTGTGTGTGTGTGTGACATACTGGTGATTGAGCCTGGGGACATTCTATTTCTGAGCTACACCTCAGCCCTATTTTTCCTTTTTATTTTGAAACAGGGTCTCACTAGGTTGAAGAAAGTCTCACTAGTTGCTGAGGCTGTCCATGTCCTCCTGTCTCAGCCTCCCAAGTACTGGGATTACAGGCATGTGCCACCATGCCTGGCTGTCTTCCAGTATTTTTAAAAATTGAGCATTAGCTCCTTTCTTCACCCTAAAGGTATCTCCAGGTTGATCTGTCAGCATTCCCTCTGGGTGAAGCGCAGTTTAAAGGATAGCCTCGGGGTTCACACTTGAGCCTGGTTCAGTCCCTTGGATTCTCTTGTTTGCTTGTCCTGGGTCTGGGTCATAAAGATGGTGAGCACATATATGGGTAAGTACGGCCTTCTCCCTATGGAGCTACAGAGTAGGGTAATAGTGTGTGTGTGTGTGTGTGTGTGTGTGTGTGTGTGTGTGTGTGTGTGTGTTTTACTTGAGATTGAACCCTCGGGCATTCTTTTTTTTTTTATTTTGAACAAGTTCTCATTAAGTTGTTCAAAGCCTCGCTAAGCCGGCTCAGGCTGGACTCAAACCTGCAATTCTCTTGTCTTAGATTCCCAGATACTAAGCACACCTGGCAGGATTGGAGAAAGAGATAGCAAGACTTTAAGACCTTTTCTCCCTTTCTCCTCTCCACTTGGGCACAGAAGAAAGGCCCTTTGAGGATGCAGCCAGAGGTGCCGTGGCCCTCTTGGGGGCGATGCTCACCAGCTTCCTGTGGAGGCTTTTTCAAAAAGGAAGATGCCCTGGTGCAGCTTCTTGCGCTGCTGCCGGGGCCTGCGTCTGAAATCTCGGGGTCTGTTCTCCTCCTATGACTTCACTATGAGTGATCCCCATCCACCCTATGCTGGCTGAGAGCCCTACTGGGAAGAGCGAAGGCGCCCCCGGCACCTGGGCCTGCTGAGGGCCTCCTCGTTCCTGTTCCTGCAGCCGTGGAGTTGACCAACATGCCTCACTTTATCTCATAGAGCATCGCGTTATAGCGTATTTCCCCATTGCATTCCTTTTTAAAGTGAAATAATGTTTCATTGTAGGTATATATCATGGTTAAAGAATCCATTCATCAGCTGACAGACATTTGGATTATATCCACCTATTATGAATAATATTGCTGTGGATATTGGTCCCTTCCTTCTTTCCTTCCTTCCTTCCTTCCTTCCTTCCTTCCTTCCTTCCTTCCTTCCTTCCTTCCTTCCTTCCTTCTTTTTTGGTTCTGAGGATTGAACCCAGGGGCATTCTACCTCTGAGATACATCCCAGCCCTTTTTATTTATTTATTTTGAAAAAGGGTCTCTCTAAATTGCCAAGGGACTTTGTAAATTGCTGATGCTGGCCTCAAACCTGCAGTCCTCCTGTCTCAACCTCCTAATCCCGGGATTGTAAGTATGTACCACCAAGCCTATTTGTATCAATTCATTCTCTCCTCTTTCTCTCTCTCTTTCTCTCTCTCATACTGGGGATTCAATTCAGAGTCATTTTACTTGTGAGCTACACCTCCAGTCCTATTTTATTCTTTATTTTGAAACAGGGTCTCACTAAATTGCAAATGGCCTTACAAGTAGCTGAGGATGCCTGTGAACCTGCAATCCTCCTGTCTCAGCCACTCAAGTACTGGGATTACAAGCATGCACCACCATACCCAGCCTGTATCAATATGCTTAAGGGATGTTAGTTTGTAGTTTTTATTTTTCTGATTTTGTCTTTTTATGGCTTCAGTACCAGGGTAATGTTGGTTTCGTAGAAGGACTTAAGTATTTCCTTTTGTCTGGGTGTGGTGGCTCACACTTGTAATCCCAGCGTTTGGGAGGCTGAGATGGGAGGATCATGGTTTGTGGACAGCCTCAGTTCCTACTTAGTGAGGCCATTTGCAACTGAGTGAGACTCTGTTTTATTTTATTTTTATTTTTATTTTTTAATTTTTTTGGTGGTATTGGGGTTGGAACCCAGAGACTTTCTACCTCCAGGCTATACTCCCAGACCCATTTTCTGTTTTATTTGGAAACAGGGTCTCACTAAGACCTTAGTTGCTGAGAGCCTCACTAAGTAGCTGAGGCTGGCTTTGAACCTGTGCGATCCTCCTGTCTCAGCATCCCAAGCGTGGGGATTACAAGCGTGCGCCACCACACCCGGCTGAGACTCTGTTTTAAAATAAAGAATAAGAAATAGGGCTGAGGGTATAGCTTGGAGGTAGAATGCCCCAGGGTTCCATTTCCACTATGGGGGAAAAAAAAAGTATTTCCTTTTCAATTTTTTGGAAGAGTTTCAGATGGATTGATCTTCAATTTTTCTTTAAATATTTATTATAATTCACAGTAAAGCCATCTGGCCCTCTGCTATGTTCTATGGGGAAGTTTTTAATTACGATTCAATATCCTTATTGGTTATAACTTTACTGGTTCTAGGTATACTCAGATTTTCTAATTCTTTACTAGTCAATTTGGCAGATTGTGCGTTTGTAAGAATTTGTTCATTTTAGCTGGGTGTGGTGGCTCATGCTTGTAATCCTGGTACGTGGGGAGGCTGAAACAGGAGGATTGCGGGGTCAAGGCCAGTACTAGTAACTTGGTGAGATACCTTGCTTCAAAAGAAAGAACAAAAAGGGCTGGGGGTATAGCTCAGTGGTAGAGTGCCCTCTTTTACACACACACACACACACACACACACACACACACACACACACATTTGTCTATTTCATTGAGGTTATCCAGTGTTAAGCATAGTTTTCTTTATATATGACATGAAATTTCCCACTCTCCTCATGTGTAAAGGTGCATATAGTTCCGTGGCATTAAGTTCGCGCACACTGTTGTGAATCCTCACCACTGCTTATCTTAGGAAGTTCTTTCACATAAACTCAAACTGCACTCATTAAATAATAGCCCCTATTCCTTCCTCTCTCCCCCCATACCCTGTGCCTGGCACCCACCACTCTTCTTTCTGTCTACAAGTTCAGCTCTAGACACCTTACATAAATGGAATCATCCGGTATTTGTCCTCATGTCCTGAAGGACTACCCGTGTTGCAGTCTATCGCGGCTGAGAGTAGCGCTCAAAGGCAGAATGTCCCTGGGTTCAATCCCTAGCACACCCTTCCTTCAAAATAAATGGGATTAGCTGGGTGTAGTAGTTCATACCTGTAATCTAAGCAACCCAAACTCTGAGGCAGGAGGGTTGTAAGTTTGAGGCCAGCCTGAGCAACTTACTAGACCCTGTCTCAAAATAAAAAATAAAAAGGGCTAGGGGTAGAGCAAAAGATGAATGAATAAATAAACGTGAATAGCCGGGCGTGGTGGCGCACGCTTGTAATCCCCGCGCTTGGGAGGCGGAGACAGGAGGATCGCGCAGGTTTGAAGCCAGCCGTGCTGGTGTAAGAGACCCTGTTTCAAAAATATAAAATAGGTCTGGGAGTGTAGCCCGGAGGAAGAAGGGCTTCAAGGAACCCCAGTACCACCAAAAAAAAAAAAAAAAGTGAATAGCTCGTGTGTGTGTGTGTGTGTGTGTGTGTGTGTGTGTGTGTGAAACTAAGGATTGAGCCCAGGAGCATTCTACCTCTGAGCTACATCCCTCAGACCTATTTTACTTTTTATTTATTATTATTATCTATTATTATTATTATTATTATTATTATTATTGTTATTATTTGGTGGTACTGGGGTTCCTGGAAGCCCTTCTACCTCTGGGCTACACTCCCAGACCTATTTTTTATATTTTTATTTGGAAACAGGGTCTCTTAAGCCAGTGAGGCTGGCTTAGAACCTGCGCGATCCTCCTGTCTCCGCCTCCCAAGCACGGGGATTACAAGCGTGTGCCACCACGCCCAGCTCTACATTTTATTTTTGAAACAGCATCTTGCTAAATTGCTGAGGGTCTTGCTAAATTGGTGAGGCTGGCCTCAAATCTGTGATTCTCCTGTCTTAGCCTCCCAAGTACTAGGATTACAGGCATGTGCCATTATGCTTGACACATTTATTCTTTTATTTGACAAATATTTATTCACAGCTACTTTTGATATCTGCTTTATTCTATAAATGTACCACAAATGGAAAAAACAGTAAAAGAAATCCATGCCAGCTGGACATGGTGGCGCACACCCATAATCCCAGTTCTTGAGAGGCAGAGACAGGAGGAGTGCAGGTTGGAAACCAGCTTTAGCAAGTTAGCAAGATCATGTTTCAAAATAAAAGTGTAAATAAGGGTTGGGCGTGGTGGCGCACGCTTGTAATCCCAGTACTTAGGAGGCTGAGACAGGAGGATCACACAGGTTTGAAGCCAGGCTCAGCTACTTAGTGAGGCTCTCAGCAACTGAGACCCTGTTTCCAAATAAAATATAAAAATAGGTCTAGGAGTGTAGCCTGGAGGTAGAAAGCCCCTGGGTTCCATCCTCAGTAACACACACACACACACACACACACACACACACACACGAGTTGGGAGTATAGCTTGGAGATAGAATGCCCCTGGGTTCAATTCCCAGTACCAAAATATAAAAATAAAATACAATAAAATAAAAAGGTTGAGGGTATAGTTCAGAGGTAGACATCCCCTGGGTTTAATCTCCAGTACTGACTGAAAAGAAAGAAACCCACGCCCTCCTGGAGCCCACATTCTATTGGCATGAGAACTGAGAAGCAAAGCAGAAATGGCTCTCACTTCCTGTGTGAAGCAGCGCTAGGAAGGCCGGCTTACTTATCAAGACGAACAGTATTGCTCAAGGCTTACAGGTCCTCGACATTCCCACCAGTCCACAGCTAGGACTCGGTAATTGTGCAATTACTGTGCAATTCCAGCCAGGCCCCTCCTTGCAAGATCATCCTCGGCGTCATCAAGCCCCAGCCTTGACCCCATGGAGAATGCACTCATGTTTCATTTAGAAACGCAAAGGCGGTTCTGCCAAGGCATCTACTTCCTTAGTGCAGGAAACCTAGCAACCTGCTAGGTTCTGCTGAGCAGGTTTTCTGGTGGTGGTTTGGTCAGTCAATGGAGATGTAAGCAATAAACCAGGTAAATTGTAGGATTGCTATTAAGGGAGGAGAGGAGAGAGCTGGTGAGGAGTTCGCTTTGTGGGGCAACATGTTTGACTGTTTTGATTTTGCTCTGAGTGCAGATGCATAACCATGGGAACGTTTGACCAGAGAGATGGCATGAAGAGCGTTAGCATTTAGCAGGATGACTCTATTCTCAGCACTGGGAAGGGACAGAAGGGGGCCAAGATTGGGGAGAGTGCTTAGGAGGCTCGGACTGGGTGACAGGAATGGGCTTGGCTTGGCAAGAAGGGATTGGGTTTTTCTATCATCAATCAATCTATAATTTATCTGGTCTATCATCCACATATCTATTTATTTGGCACTGGGGATTGAACCCATGGGTGTTCTATCTTCGAGCTACACCTCTAGAACTTTTTTTTTTAAGCAGAAACTCTAGAATTTTTTTATTTTTGAAGCCGGATCTCTAAGCCACAAGATGCTGACTTTGAACCTGTGATCCTCCTGTTTTAGCCTCCCAAGTTCTGGGATTTTTACAAACATGGGCCACTGTACCTGGATAGCCTTATTGATTCTTTTGCATTAATTTTTATTCTGAAAAACATTTCATTAAGCCAGGTGATGCATTAAGCCATGGTGATGCATGACTATAATCCCAGTACTTGGGAGGCTGAGACCATAGGATTGCAAATTCAAGGCCAGCCTCAGCAATGTAGTGAGGACTTGTTTCAAAATATAAAAAAGGCGGGTGGTTGGGGGCATGGTTCAGAGATAGAATGTCCTGAGTTCAATCCCCAATCCAAAAGAATCATTGAAGGCTATTGTGATTCCTGAGTTTTGAAGGTGCTCATAGTCTCAGTGCTCTGGGGAAGTGCTTTGCTCTTTGCCCTCCTCCCGCCCAGCTGCAGGGGCAGGTAGGTGATTAGAAAGGTGTTGGAGGGTGGTTTAGAGCATGGCATTTTTCTCAGTGTTACATGAAGGGTTTTTTTTTTTTTGTGTGTGTGTGGTACTGGGGGTAGAACCCAGGGGCTTTCTACCTCCGGGCTATACTCCCAGACCTATTTTATACTTTACTTGGAAACAGGGTCTCACTAAGTTGCTGAGAGCCTCACTAAGTAGCTGAGGCTGGCTTTGAACCTGTGCGATCCTCCTGTCTCAGCCTCCCAAGAGCGGGGATTACAAGCGTGCGCCACCACGCCCGGCTACATGAAGGATTTTGAAGAGAAAGTCTTGAAGGCTCTGAGGTAGGTATACCAGTCAGTTCTGGCTTCTAAAACAAAACACCCAAGGCTGGCTGGTTGAAACAAGACATCAATTTCCTCACGGTTTCTGAGGCCAGCCTTCCAAGATCAAGGTGCTTGCAGTGGTGTCTGGGAGGCCTCTCTTCCTGGCTTAAAGATGGCTCCACCTCTCGGCTTTGCAGGTGGCTTCTGTGCACGCAGCCAGCCAGCCACTGCTCCTGCGCCCTTCTCAGAAGGACACAGTTCCATTAAGTAAATATCCACTCTGTACAACCTCACTTATCCTTCATCACCTCTCTAACAGCCTGATCTCCAAACATAGCCCCATGGGGCAGTTCTGCCATTTGGGTTTGGGGAGCACTGAATGCTCCCAACATGTTGCCTGAGGTGGCAGCTTCATACCAGGAGACCAATGGGTCAGAGGCTGGTTTTGGGCTTTCCTCCTAACTGTGGGCTTGGACCAGTCAGTTACCCTCGTCTTCTCCATCTCTGGAATTAGTTAATATTCTTCATCTCACAGGGGGTGAAGGGTCAGATCCAAGATATAAAAACCTTGAGCTGGGCTTGGTGGTGCATGCCTGTGATGCTAGTACTTGAAGGCGGAGATAGGAGGATTGCAGGTTCAAGGCCAGCCTCAGTAATTTAGTGAGGCCCTCAGCAACTTTTGAAATCCTGTTTCAAAAATAAAAAATAAAATAGGGTTGAGGTATAGCTTGGAGGTAGAATGACCCTGGGCTCAACCTTCAGTTAAAACAAACAAACAAAACCCTCTCACACAATTCTCAGTAGATGTTAGGTATTCTCTCTTTGGCAAACTAAAAGAAATTCAGGAACCAGAAACTGGCACTGGAAGGGGCTGGGGGGTTAGTTTAGTGGTAGAGCGTGTGTGTAGCAGGTATGAGGACCTGGGGGCTCCATTCCCAACATTGCATTAAAAAAAGCAAAAATAAAAACAACCATGAAAACAGAATTAAAAAGAAGAAAAAAGAAATGGGCAGTGCAGGTGAACAAGCGGCGCAGCCACAGACGCGCATGGAGACTGTAGAGCGGCACTGCAGACTCTGGGTGCTGCTCCTCTGAATGTTGGTGGCGCCCGGCCTTGTTCCACACCACGTCAGATCTTCAAGCAGATGCTGGGACAAGTCCCAGACCCCACAGATAGCCTAGGTCAGCCAGAAACTTTCCATGGCTGTTAGGGAAGAGGGAAAGTGCCGAGTCATGGCTTCTGCCCGCCTGGGTCAATCTGTTTCTTATCATGTTCTTCAGGAAACATTGGTACGCCCGGCTATTAATAATGATGATGAAATGAAGTTTCTGGCTAGATCCGGGGTGGAGGTGAGGGTCACCTGCCTGGCTAGCCTACACTTCTATCTATCCAGGAAGGAAGGGACCTATCTGGAGTCAGGCTCAGGAGACAGGCATGCAGGACAAGCGGAGACTGTCAGCTTTGCCGCACAGGGAAGCCCAAACTTCCTGAAGGCTGTGTTGGGTGGGCAGGAGGGGTCTCTGTTGTCATTGGCAGATTTTCCCAACCAAATCCCAGATCCTCTAGTAGCAGAGTCAAGATAAAGAAATAGACCTAGCTGGGCGTGGTGGCGCACGCTTGTAATCCCAGCATTCGGGAGGCTGAGACCAGAGACTGGAGGATCACGGTCCTCGGACAACCTCAGCTACTTAGTGAGGCTCTCCGTAACTTAGTGAGACCCTGTTTCAAAATTAAAGAATAAAAAAATAGGGGAGGGGTATAGATCGGAGGTCAAATGCCCCTGGGTTCCATCCCCAGACCCGCAAAAAAAAAAAAAAAAAAAAAAGAAATAGTCCTGGACCGGTGGTAGGCTTCTCCATTTTTCCATTCCAGTATGAATTATTGGATTAGGCTGACAAGACTATTCTTCAGTTTCTTTTGGTACTAGAGATTGAACCTGGGTCAGTCTAACTCTGAGCTGTGCCCCCAACTCTTTTGAATTTTTTGATTTTTGAAACAGAGTCTTGTTAGGTTGCTGAGAATCTTACTATATTGCTGAGGTTATCCTTGAACCTGTGATCCTCCTGTTTCAGCCTCCCAAGTAGTGGGATTACAAGTGTGTGATACCACGCCTGAAGAACAGGACTATTATTACCCCACCAAAATGGATGAAATGTTGCCTCTGGATACTTGCTCTCATTATTTAAAAAAAAATTTTTTTTGTGTGTGTACTGGGGATTGAACCCAGGGACATTCTACTTTTCAGCCACAGCCTAGCCCCCCCCCCCCCTCTGTACTGGGGATGGAACCAAGGGGCATTCTACCTCTGAGCTACATCCCTAACTCTATTTTATTTTTATTTATTTTTTTTTAGCTTTATAACTTTTATTTGGCTTTCAGTGGTTAGTTCTCATCCACGTTGACTGTCTGCAGATATTTGAAGGTGGTAACGGGAACGTAGGTGACCAAGGTGTAAAGTTTGTTGGGCGAGTCTTCATCCTCATTTCGCTTTCTGGACAATCGCACACGAATCCGATATGGAATGTTCCTGATTCCTTTGGCCCAGATGGCTTTGTTGAGCCTGGTATCAATGCACACATCTGGAGTCCCCATCTCCTTCATAGAAAATTTCCGGATCTCCTTGAGTGCCCGAGGGGCACGCTTCTTGAAACCCACTCCGTGGATGCGCTTGTGAATATTGATGGTGCACTCCCGCATCACCACCTCGTTGATGGCTGAACGGCCCTTCTTCTTCTTGCCACCCTTTTTTGTGGGAGCCATTTTGCCGGGCCCAAGTTGGAAAGGAAGCCTATTTTATTCTTTATTTTGAAACAGTTTCACTAAATTGCGGAGAGCCCCACTAAGTAACTGAGGCTGGCTGCCAACCAGAGATCCTCCTGTCTCAGCCTCCCAAGTACTGGGATTACAAGGGTGTGTCATCAGGCTCTTTTATTTTGAAACAAGGTCTAGCTAAGTTGCTACATGCTGGTCCAGAGTCTGTGACCCTCCTGTCTCAGCCCCTCAAATACTGGTATTATAGGCATGAAGTGCTACACATAGCTGTCTGATAATGATTTCTGTTTGGCGCCTACAGCTTTCTGGAATTTGTGGTTGCCAGGGAATTGCAAGAAAGACTTTGATTCTGTTTATTTTTTTTTCTCCTAGAGATGAAAGACAGTTAGGGGTGTGCTCCTTGATGGACAGGTTACTGTGGGCAGCGGCCTGCATTGCTGGGTCCGGGAACTCAGTAAGGAAGGACCTTTACTACCCACAGCCCAGGTGGAAAACTTCACTCAGGTGACAGAATACCTATCACACTCCCATTGCTCAGCAGGTTTGGATCTAACTGACCCAAAGGAAAGTCCATTTCAGCTATTTTTGGTTCCTTCCCTGTATCACATTCATACCGGGGACGTTTTCACAACAGAATTAGGTTTCTAGCATTAATTGGTTGATGATTAACTCGAGGAACCAGGGAAGGACTCCTGTCGTCACATGTGACTGCAAGTAGAGGCGTCAGCCAGGCAGCGGAGCACAGCAACGCGCTTGTTTGCGCCACTTCACATCCCAAAGGATACCGGTCAAGGCAGTGGTCACCTGCCCCAGGTGGCTTTTGAAATTTAGGCCTAGTTAAAATTAGAAATGCAAGCTGGGTGTGGTGGCACATTTTTGTAATCCCAGTACTTGGGAGGCTGAGACAGGAGGATTGTAGATTGGTGGCCAGCCTCAGCAACTTAGTGAGGCCCTCCAGAACCTAGCAAGACCCTGTTTCAAAATAAAGACTAAAATAGAGTTGGGGGTGTGGCTCAGAGGTAAAATGCCCCTGGGTTCGATTCTAGTACCAAAGAAAGAAGAAAAAAAATTAGAAATGCAATTCCTCAACTACACCAGTCACATTTCAGGCGCTCAATAGTGACCTGTTGCGGAGGCCAGTGCTGTGCACGCGGACAGAGGACATTTTATCCACTGCGTTTTATCCTCTTGGAGGAGTAATCAGGCCTCAGAGGCCAGAATCTAGGGTGCAGGGAGCGATGCTCACACCTGGCGTGTGCCCACCTGTCATTTGCACGGACACAGAGTGGGGTCCAAGTTTCCTAAAGAAAAGTTTTATGAAATGATCAGATTCTTTTGGCATATATTTATCTGGGGAGTGAACCCAGGGACATTCTACCTCTGAGCTACACCCCTAGCCCTATTTTATTTTTTATTTGGAAACAGGATCTCACTAAGTTGCAGTGGGCCTCACTAAGTAGCTGAGAATCTTGGCTGCGAACCTGTGATCCTCCTGTCTCAGCCTCCCAAGTACTGGGACCACAGGTGTGCGCCACCATGCCCCGCTTTGGCATTTATTTCTATGGTTTTCCAAGTCAGTCCTATCTTTACCATTATAATCTTGCTGCAGATCCATCAGTCTTGGGCAGAAATACAGTGGGAGTCTTCTCCCGCTCCCCCTAGACTCCTGCCTGCCCTGGAGCAAGAGCAGCCTAGGGCATGAGTTCTCTGGGACTTCTTTCCACACCAGCCCCACCTTCCAGTTTTGCAGCAGCAGTCATCTGTGGGGAGGACACAGCTGTCCTCCCTCCCCACTGTCCTGCGCAAGCCAGAAGGCCTCGACAGGAGAGAGGTGTCCAAGAAGAGAGAAGGGGCTTTGGCCTGGCTGGGCTGTCTGTCCTCTGATGTTATCGATGCTCTCTTTCTGTTTGCCCTTAGAATCCAGAGGTTCTGAGGTCCTGACATATTACTTTGGCCTTTCAGTTTTTCCAGAGTAGTTTCTAGGGAAAAACTCCTTTTGCTTTTTCTTTCTTTTTAACTTTCTTCCTCCACCACCTCCTCCTCCTCCTCCTCCTCCTCCTCCTCTTCCTCCATTACGAGGGTTGAATCCAGGGACGTTCTACCTCTGAGCTATACCTTAGCCTTTTTTATTTTTGAAACAGGATTTCACTAAGTTGCTGAGGCTGGTCTCAAACCTGATGCTTCTATCTCAGTCTCTTGAGTATTGGGATGAATGTGTATTATTATCCTTCTCAGTACCTCAAAAGGCTGTTATCTCCTGACCTAAGCGACTAGGTTTCTCCCTGTAGGCCGTTGTCCTGGGGAGGGGCGCTCAGGCAGAGCACTGTTACTTTCTGCTGAGTGGAGGCAGAGGACTTGTGGCTTTCAAGGGTCTTTACAGCCATGAGCACACAGCGCTCCTCAGTCTTCATTCCCAGCTGGGGCCTCTTCCCCCTGGTTACCACTCTCATCTGGACAAAGTAGGCAGAGGAGAAAGGCTGGGCATATGGCTCAGTGGTAGGTCCTGGTCTAGCATGCACAAGGCCCTGGGTTTAATCCCTACCAAAAAAGAAAGAGTAGGCAGAGATTTTTTAGGATGCCTCAGGTGATTCCATGTTGAAAAATTTTGACTCTTTTCCTCAGATTTGAAAAGCAAGAATGAATAAGAGGAAACGATGTGTCCCAAGGAGGGGGTCAAAGAGAAAACAGGCCAGGAAAGAGCATGTGGTGGAAAAATGAATGAGACCGAAAGCCAGAATGAGCACTCAGAGGTTTTAACAAGCAACTCTAAGGCCAAAAAGGGGTCATTAAAAAAAAGTAAAAATGGCCGGGCGTGGTGGCGCACGCTTGTAATCCCCGCGCTTGGGAGGCAGAGACAGGAGGATCACGCAGGTTCGAAGCTAGCCGTGCGCGCTGGCTTAGGAGACCCTGTTTCCAAATAAAAATGTAAAAATAGGTCTGGGAGTGTAGCCCAGAGGTCGAAGGGCTCCCAGGAACCCCAGTACCACACACACACACACACACAAAAAAAAAAAAAAAAGTAAAAATGGTCAAATGAAACTACAAAAACAAGTGAAGAAGAGAGGGTGTGACCCCAGGAGATCCACATACATCATATGATTACGCCTATGCAATATTTTTTCATCCATTTTTTGTTGTTGTTGTTGGTACTGGGGTTCCTGGAAGCCCTTCTACCTCTGGGCTACACTCCTAGACTTATTTTTATACTTTTTTATTTGGAAACAGGGTCTCTTAAGCCAGCGCGGCTGGCTTCGAACCTGCGCGATCCTCCTGTCTCCACCTCTCAAGCGTGGGGATTACAAGCGTGCGCCGCCAGGCCCGGCCTTTTTCATCCATTTTTAAGAACAGTTAGTTGGCCAGCTGGGTATGATGGTGCACTGTAATCCCAGTACTTAGGCTGAGACATGAGGATCGCAGGTTTGTGGTTGGCTTCAGCAACTTAGCAAGACCTTGTTTCAAAATTAAGGGCTGGGCTGTAGCTCAGGGTTGAATCCCCCTGGGTTCAATCCCCAGTACCACACACACACACACACACACACACACACACATGCACACACACACACACGCACACACCGTTAGAGTTTTGTGTGTGTGGGTATGATGCAGGGGTCAAACCTGGGGCATCATGCATGCTAGGCAAGTGCTCTACCAATCAACTATACGCCCTAACTCATGGTAGTTTGTTTGTTGTTGTTAGATTTCTAGACTTACAATAATATGGTAAAAATAGCCTTTTAAATTTAGTTTACTTTAATTGTGGCACTGGGATTGGAACACTGAGCTACACCCCCTTGGTCACTTGCCTCTTTGGGCCCCAGATGCGCTGAGTGCAATGGAGAAGCATGACTGCAGGAGCCAGCCAGTCTCCTCCTGCTGGAGGCGCAGGTAAACTGCAAACCCCTCAGCAATGCTGCTCACCTGTGCTGTCTGCGCAGTACCGTCTACGGGTTGGGATGAAGAGGAAAGTATAGCTAAGGGGCCCATGGAAGAAGCCATTCTGCAGGTCAGATGGCAGCCAGGGAGTTTCTTACCATCAGTGGTACTCTCCTTGAGTCCAATATCCTGAAATAAATCCAGGGCACAGGGCACCTGGGAGGCAGCTTAGCAAACCTGAACTCTCTCTTGCCAGTTGGGCCGTGGATGGTACCCTTTCAGCGCCTGCTTCTCAGAAGTAGCCTGCATTGTCCAGCAGGGCCTGTCCGTTAGTGCAAGTCCACAGTGATAAATCTCGTGGCCTCCAAGGGTCCTCACAAAGGTGGGTGCGGTTGCTGATAGCCGGCATGATTAAGTGCTTTCCTGTGTCAAATATAGCTGTAATACACTACAAACAGGCAGTCAAGCTCTATACAAACTGCTCTGGCCACTATCAGCGGCTCTGACATTTTATACTAATACTTAAAATAAATCTCGAAACAGGAAAGAAAGTACAGAATTATTGTTTTAAGCAGCTTGTGAGAGCTTATCTTCAAAGTGGCAGAGGTTCTATTGTATTTAGAGAAACTGCTCACTCCACTGGCAGAAAGGTTAGTGGCGGAGACTTCAGCGCCACAGGGGGCCAGTTTCCCACTGAGCCTAGAGCAGGCTTCTCAGGAGAGGGCTTTCCCCACCCAGGGCCTCCTGCTTGTCCTGCTCACCTGAGAGCCTTCTGGTATGCTCGAAAGCAGCAGACACACTTAAAGAAGCAATTTAGGATTTCTCCTCAAAACAAACAAAATCAAGCTGAGCGTGGTAACGCCCGCCTGTCATCCCAATATTTGGGAGGCTGAGATTGGAGGATTGCAGGTTCAAGGTCAGTCTCAGCAACTTAGTGAGACTTTTTTTCGAAGTAAAAAAAAATAACAACAAACAACAACAACAACCCCCCCCCCCAACAAGGTCAGTCTCAGCAACTTAGTGAGACTCTGTTTTGAAGTTAAAAAAAAAAAAACTCAAAAAAAATCAAACAAACAAACTCGACATGACTTCTTTGTTGAGGGTTATACTGAAGGTCTGAAAGCATTTTACTTTTAGCCAGGTGTGGTGGCATATGCCTGTAATCCTAGTACTTGGGAGGCTGAAATAGGAGGATCACAGGTGTGAGGTCAGCCTCAGCAACTTGGTGAGCCCCTCAGCAACTAGCAAGATCCTGTTTCAGAATTAAAGAAAGAAATTTGAATCCAGAATGGCCTTGGGTTTAACACCCAATTGCCTCCACCAAATGTTGGTCTTGACTTTGTATATGGTGTTTTTGTGTGCATGTTTTACAGCTGAAAGCTAAAGGAGGCTTATGCTATTCTGTACTTTCTTTTTGGCATGAGAGTCTGAGGGCAAAGCGCCCCATAAAATAGAAACCTTCTTTTTTTTTTCTTCTTGTTTTTGAGACAGGGTTTTGCTACGTTGCTCGGGCCTACCTGGAACTCCTGTGTTCAAGAGATTCTCTGGTCTCAGCCTTCAGGCTATGAGGTTGGGGACACAGAGACATCACTACACCCAGCCCCTATCTTTTTTTGAGGGGTTTTCTTTGAGACAGAGTCTCAAGAAGTTACTGAGTTCTAGTCTTGAATCTGTGAGTCTCCTGTCTCAGCCTCCCAAGTACTGGGGTTACAGGCATGTGCCACCACACCCAGCTTAGCCCTTATGATTTTTTTTTTTGGTGGTACTGGGGTTCCTGGAAGCCCTTCTACCTCCGGGCTACACTCCCAGACCTATTTTTACATTTTTATTTGGAAACAGGGTCTCCTAAGCCAGTGCGCGGGGCTAGCTTCGAACCTGCGCGATCCTCCTGTCTCTGCCTCCCAAGCGTGGGGATTACAAGCGTGCGCCACCACGCCCGGCAGCCCTTATGATTTTTAAAGAGAACATAGACATAATCTAGTTCTTCCCATAATTGTCAACTCTGGTAGTACATCAGTGCCACTTGGGGAACCTTTAAAAAAGTTCTGAGGCCCATCATCCAGCGACAGAGTGGGGTGCAATTGCTGTGGATGTCTGGGGAATGAGGGTGGGAGACTCAGGTGTCTAAAACCTCCCAGGGCGGGTCTAGTGGGCAGTAGGGGAGAAGCGATCACGATCCCGGCGGTTCGTTGGGCAGAGGTGGCACCTGCCAGCTGGGAAGGGAGGAGGGGCTGCTTCCATGGAAGTGAGAGGAAAGGATGATGCCAGCTTCCCGTGCCTCAGCCTTTATTCAAATGTGAGGATTGGTTGTGTCCTTTACTAAAATAAAATAAATAAGAGGAAAGGATAGAATGCTAAATACTTGGTCTGCTTTATAATTGACGTTGGATTTATCCATCTTAGTTTTAGCTCATAATTTGAATTAGTTTTTTTCTACAAACGCAATCAAAAGATTTCATTTTTACTCTATTTTCTCATTTCTGTCTCCTTCTTCCCCACTCAGAACAACTGTGTGTAGATTTGAGTCATGAAAGGTTGATGGAAAGGCTTGATGGTCACGGTCACTATGTAAAAGTTGAAACAATGATTAAAAATAATCCAGCAGAGCCAGCCATGGTCACCTATAATCCCAGAACTTGGGAGGCTCAGACAGGAGGAGCGTAGGCTCAAGGTCAGTCTCAGCAACTTAGGGGGATCCTCAGCAAATTAGTGAGATCTCCTTTCAAAATAAAAAATAAAAAGGTCTAGGGGCAAAATACCTTGGGTTTAATGCATAAGCATTATTTATTATATATTATTATATATATTATTTTATAATAATATAAACAAAAGAAAAAATTTCCTAAAGACCCACTGTGTCTAACCGGCTCCAGCACACCACCCCTCAGCCTCATCCCTGGCCCTCCTTTGTTTTCTGCTCACTTTCTGCACTCTAGACCACTGGTTCTCAAATACTCCTGCACTTGGTATCATGGATGGCTGCCTCCCAAACCCTCAGGTCCTGACTTCATTAATCGGGTGCAGTGTGGTTTCTCTAAGCTCCCGCAGGGATTGTTTTGATGTGCTTAGGCTGTGTGATCTACTGCCTGCTGCCCACGCTTTCGTGTTCTCTGGGCTCTGGCCTTTGCCTGGGCTGCTCCCTTGACCCAGATGTGCTTCGCTTCCCTGCCTGCTTCTTTGGGCTACCCGTCCCCAACTTACCAGAGGAGGCAGTCATGGAGCTCAGCCTTAGCGGTGGGGTAGAACAGTTAAAAGGGAGGTTCGGGGAGCGATTCCATAGTTACAAGGCCAGTAAATCATCATTTAGTAAGAATACAAGAGGAAGGATGTTACCTGGAGAAGTGTGAGAAGGCCCTGCCCCAAGGAAAATAGGCTTTGCCGTATTTTAATTCAGGCTGGCTGCAGCTTCAGACCATGTTCTCTAACACAAAGGGAGACTGGAAAGGAGGTGCTTGGGAGCCTGGAGGCCACTGCGCTTGTCCTCATCTGTGTCCTCTACGGATCCTTTGCGTAGCTTGCTGGCTCACAGCTTTCTTTGACCTGTAGATATTAGAAAGAAGCCACATCCTTGGCCCTCCAGCTCCAATTTGACTGTGGGTTGGAAGAGGTGGAGGAGAGTGTGAAAACATCTTCAGAAACTGAACCTGTCACAATGACCACTCTACAAAGATAGGAATGGTCTTGGAGCTGGGCGCAGTGGCACACGCCTGAAATCCCAATACTTGGGAGGCTGATACAGGAGGATTGCAGGTTGGGGGCCAGTCTTAGCAACTTAGTGAAACTCTCAGCAACCTAGTGAGGCCATGTTTCAGAATAAAAAGCTGGGGATGTAGCTTGGAGGTAGAATGCCCTGGGTTCAATCCTCAGTCTCTCTCTCTTCTCCTCTCTTCTCTCCTCTCTCCTCTCTCTCCTCTCTCTCCTCTCTCTCTCTCTCTCTCTCTCTCTCTCTCTCTCTCTCTCTCTTTCTTACACACACACACACACACACACACACACACACACACACTTGGCTTAGACCAATCTTTTCTATTTGTAGAGCAAATAGAAAGTAGTTTAGTTGGTTAGTAAAAGCAACTTAACACTGATTATTTCCTTCAACTGTTTAATCATATATATACATATATATGTATATATATATAGTATGTGCGTGCACGTGTGTGTGTGTGTGTGTGTGTGTGTGTGTGTGTGTGTGTTACTCGGGATTAAACCCAAAGGCATTCTATCCCTGAGCTACATCCCAGCTCAATTTATTTTTTATTTTGAAACAGGGTCGAAGTTGCTAGGCTGGCCTCGAACCTACCTTGTGTCAGGCTCCCAAGTACTAGGATTACTGGTGTGCACCACTATGCCCAGCCTCTAATTATATCTTATACTTCTCCTTTTCAGCAGGTATCCTTGGCATTTTCTTCTTCCGATTCATGTAAGAACTTACAGATTATACCTTAGAGGACTACAAAGGACATATAAATAAAAACCCAAGTTCATGTCACTACAGGAGAACTTTAGCTCAGCCCAAGTCCCGGCCCTGTATTGCACACCATTACCTGCAATCCAGGTGTTCACAATATGCAATGGAATTCAAATAGTTATGCCTTGCAGAGCCCTTGAACAACAGCAAGAGCATGAAGTTGAACTCATTTGAATTCTCTCTCCACTGTTTACTGGTGTGTGACTCAGAATACATTCTTAACCTCTTTGAACTCCAGTTTCCTCATCTCAGATGGATGTGACCACAGTACTGATCTCAGAAGTTGGTGTGAGATTTAACTGAGTGATTCCTTGGAAGCTCTTACCTGGAGCTTAGTAAGTATCTAGCAAATATTTACAAAAAAAAGTGGTTGAGACTTTTTTTCTGGTAGAGTATCTTAGTAATAATACTATTTTTGGTGGTACTGGGGGTGGAACCCAGAGGCTTTCTACCTCTGGGCTATACTCCCAGACTTATATATTTTATTTGGAAACAGGGTCTCACTAAGTTGCTGAGAGCCTCACTAAGTAGCTGAGGCTGGCTTCGAACCTCTGTGATCCTCCTGTCTCAGTCTCCCAAGGGCGGGGATTACAAGCATGCGCCACCACGCCCAGTTTAATAATACTATTTTTTTAAAGAAAGAGATTAGACTAGTTTGTCATGGTGACATACACTTGTAATCCCAGTACTTGAGAGGCTGAGACAGGAGGATGGCAGGTTCTAGGCCAGCCTCAGCAACTTTGTGAGGCCCTGTTTCAAAACAAAACAAAACAAAACAAAACAAAAATATATAAAGAAACTTACATGGTGGTATATACCTGTAATTTTAGTACTTGGGAGGCTGAGAGAGGTGGATTGCAAGTTCAAGTTTAGTCTCAGCAACATAATGAGATTCTCAGCAACTATGTGAGACCCTATTTCAAAACAAAATCTAAAAAAAATAATAAAAAATAAAGAAGAAGGAAGAAGAAGAAGAGGAAGAAGAAGGAGGAGGAGGAGGAGGAGGAGGAGGAGGAGGAGGAGGAGGAGGAGGAGGAGACAGGGCCTAGGATAGTTTGGAAATAGAAAGCCTCTGGGTTCAATCCCCAGTGCCACCAAAAAAAGGGGGGGGGCATCTGAGGGTGTAGCTCAGAAGAAGAACATGCATTCATTCAATGCCCAGTAACAACCAACCAATCAACAAACAAAAAATTTAGAGTTAGTGCTATAAATTCCAGTAGGTTTCTCAACCCAAGTTTTTCTTCTTTCCCCACAGTGAGAAGTAAAGGAAGACAACCAGGCACAAAACCACGCTAGTCACTCATCTACCTCTGGTTTTGAACAGTGTCAGACTGAGTAGGTTTTTGTTTTTGTTTTTTGGTAATGGGAATTGAACCCAAGGGCATTATACCTCCAAAGTTATACCCCCAGCCCTACTTCTTATTTATTATTTTGAAACAGGGTCTCACTAAGTTGTGGAGGGCCTCACTAGCTGAGGCTGGCTGCGAACCTGCAATTCTTCTGTCTCAGCCTCCCAAGTACTGGGAATACAAATGTGCACCACCATGCCCAGCCTAGGTAGGTTTTAATGTCATTTGTTTTTACTGAATCCTATCATCATACTGACAGCCTTTTGGCATGTGAAATGCGGGTCTTGGATCATGGATAATCGGCCCGCCCGTGAGGAGAACACGCAGGTGTCCACTCTGGGTGTCACCAGTCCCGCTGTGAGTAGAGTGCTCAGATGGTAAGTCTCAGCAAACACTTTTGAGGTTGCATCAGCCTGGGCTCCACAAGCAGTAGGAAAGGGTACAGGCCAGGGAGAGACGGACTTTGACCAGATGGCCTCTACCGCTGGGGGTCAGTCTGCTCAGGGTTAGGGGACTGCTTTGCTGCGGACACCACCTGTAGAGCCAGGACATGCTTAATAAAGTTTAGTCCAGAAGCCCTCAACTGAACAAAACTTAACTAGATAAGCTCAGGGAAGATCCTTAACCTCCCTAGCTGCAAGGAGGTCACTGTGAGATTAGAAAATGTAATTACATCTGATAACAGGATTGCTAAAACACTGTTTGAGGAGAGGGCTTAATCAGGCCTATTGTGCAGACGGTGGAGACCTGGTTCTCTAGCCCTTGGCCTCTCACCTCCCACAGAATGATATCTGATTATATTAGTATGTTTGGAAAGCAGCTCCCCATCAGAGTTCCAGTGCTTTCCGATGTGTTCTATTTGGTATAAGCCAGGTCCCTCACAGGCTCGATTTACTTATGCACTGACTGGCTACAGGTTGCCAGCGTTTCTAGGTTCCCCTCCCTCCCTAACACAAACCTTGAGAGGCTTTCTTGTATTAATTTCTGTTTCTCTGACTCTCTTCTCCACTAGATGGAAAGATTTTAAAGACAGATTAAGCCAGGCATGGGGGCACATGCTTGTAATTACAGCATTTTGGAGGCTGAGACAGGAGGATTGCAGGTTCAAGGCCAGCCTCAGCAATTTAGCAAGACCCTGTTTGAAAATAAAAAATAAAAAGTGCTAGAGGTATAGTTCTGAGACAGAGTGCTCTTGGGTTAAATCCCCAGTACCCTCCCTTCTCCCAAAAGGACAACCCTCCTTTATTTCATATTTCCAGAGCCTCACACAGATTTTGCCTTCTAAGAATAACTTCCTGCATATTTACTGACTTGATCTAACCCGGCTTAGAGAAACAGTGCTTTCCCTCTGGCCACTACTGGAAAGGTGGATGAAACAAGTCAAAAGAATCCGTGGGGACCCTGGGAGCACGGGGTGACTATTCACTGAAACCCTGGCGGGGAGGAGGAGGGAGGAATGAGGAGCTGGTGTGGTGGCCACGCCTAGAATCACATTACTTGGGAGGCAAGACAGGAGGATGGCAGGTTTGAGGTCAGCCTCAAAACTTTAAGGAGACTCTGTTTCAAAGTAAAGAATAAAAAGGGTTAGGGATGTAGCGTGGAGGTAGAATGCCACTGGGTTTAATCCCTAGTACCAAAAATAAAGTTAAATAAAATAAATGAGGGTAGACACAGAGGCTAAGAGACTCATAGTTGAAGGATATGGTTGATTCTGTGTTTGAACTTAAAGAGATTTTATAACTCAAGCTCTCTCATAAAAGAGCTTGATCAAGGCCACATGAAAGGATTAGGACTTCAAGTATTTCTTTTCGATTTCAAACACAATGTGAGAAAGGTTCTGTGTGGCACTCGGTCATGAATGTCAAGAGATAATGTACATATTTCTACTCTTAAAATCAGTTAGGAATGAAGATAACACTTTAATGAATCAGGAGGTTGTGTATAGATCTAAAGATCTGGGACTTAATGAATTTCAAAAATACACAACAAAGTGGGACACATTAAGAAACAGACAGTGGGCATGGTGGCGCACGCTTGTAATCCCAGCATTTGGGAGGCTGAGACAGGAGGATCGTGGTTCGCAGACAGCCTCAGCTACTTAGTGAGGCCCTCTGCAACTCAGTGAGACCCTGTTTCAAAATAAAGAAGAAAAAATAGGGCTGGGGGTATAGCTCGGAGGTAGAATGCCTCTGAGTTCCAACCTCAGTACCACCAAAAAAAAAAAAAATAATACACTTTGTGTTAAGATCCTAATGCATTTTAGAAGGTTACACTGTAGTCTCTGTTCATCTAAACTAGGTTGGATCGAATGGTTCCCATAAGAGAAATGTTTACTGTGGTTTCCGCAGGTCCTCCACCTGCCTTACCCTATTTCCACCTTTGACCGGCCAGAGCTTAAACTTAATGGGTTTCTTGCTGGGCCTAAGCTTTCAGTTCCCTCACACTCCCACCCCCACTGAGGAAGGGAAGAAACACAGGAGCTGCAGGTATGGAAAGCAGTTTTCAATTAGTCAGTGTAAAAAATGGAGGTCAGCCGGGTGTGGTGGTTCATGCTTGAAATCTCAGTACTTGGGAGGATCAGACAGGAGGATCAGGTAGGTTTGAAGACAGCCTTAGCTACCTAGTGAGGCTCTCAGCAACTCAGTGAGACCCTGTTTACAAATAAAATATAAAATAAGTCTGGGAGTATAGCCCGGAAGTAGAAAGCCCCTGGGTTCCATCTCCAATACCACTAAATAAATAAATAAATAAATAAATAAATAAATAAGTGGGGGTCAGGGGATAAAGTACACCTGTTACCAATGACTCTCCCCCACTCCTGTACTGGAGGTGGAACCCAGGTGTGTTTTACCACTGAGTTATACCCCCAGCTATTTTATTTTTTATTTTGAAACAGGGTCTTGCTACATTGCTCAGGGTCTTCCTAACTCGCTGAGGCTGACCTCCAACCTGCAATCCTCCTGTTTCAGCCTCCCATGTACTGGGATAACAGCTGTGCACCCAACTACCAATGACTTTTGAAAGACCTGAGCCTTGGGCATAAGCTCGAGTGCCATCTTTTTCTGAGTACAAAATACAGATGGCCTACTTAAAAAAAAATTTTTTTTTCTTGCCGGGCATGGTGGCACATGCTTATAATCCCCGCACTTAGGAGGCTGAGACAGGAGGATCGCACAGGTTCAAAGCCAGCCTCAGCTATTGAGTAAGGCTTTCAGCAACTTAGTGAGACCCTGTTTCCAAATAAAATATAAAAAATGTCTGGGAGTATAGCCCGGAGGTAGAAAGCCTCTGGGTTCCACCCCCAGTACCACCAAAAAAAAAAAATTTTTTTTAATTGGTGCATTGTAGTCATACATCTTAATGGGATAAAAGATGGTGGAGGCACACCTGCACACATCACCCAATTAGGCCTTATCCAGTTCCCGCCTCATTCCCTTTCCCTCCCTCCTTCCCATGCTTGGCTTAGTGGTTGACTTTGATATGTTTGTTAAAGTACATCATGTGCCTTAGAGAGTTTCCCTCTTCCCCCTCCCATCCCCTCAGTTAGGTCGCCTTACTTGCTCATCTATAGGATCTCCTTCTTCATCTAGAGTTTCTCCTGTTACCCATTTCTCCCTAGCTTTCACATATTAGGGAAAGCATCCGATTTCTTATTTTGTTTTGTGACTGACTAATCTCACTTCAGTTCCGTCCATTTCCCTATAAGTGATATAACTGTGTTTTTCTATATGGCTGAGTAAAATCCCATTATGTACATATCCCACAGTTTTGTAATCCATTCATCTGATGATGGTCAACAGAGGACCTGCTTTTATAAAGCAATGCCACCTATATTCACTCTTATTTTTTTGAACAGCATCCCAGGGAGATAGAACATTTGTTACCAGTTTTATAAGTGAGGGAAGAGGCACCACAATGAATGAGCAGCCAGCCAAGGTCACAGGGAAGATGGATATTAGGAGGCATGCTTTCCTTCCAATTACACCACACAGATTCCCTGTCCAGACATAGCAAGGTAGTGTAGACACTGCAGCTCATCCTTCTCAAAGGGGTGAGGCTAAGGAACCCAAGACCCAGTCTGTCTTTCTGAGTATTCTCAAGTCTGACAGGCATCTTTGTTGGGAGCATTAGTACCAAGATCAATGTATATTAATATCCTGTTGTTGGGGGCAGTGACACACACCTATAATCCCAGGATTTGGGAGGTTGAGACAGGAGGACCAAAGGTTCAAAGCCAGCCTCAACAACTTAGCAAGACCCTCGGCAATCTAGCCAGACCCTGTTCCAAAGTAAAAATAAGAAAGTGCTGATGGTATAGGTCAGTGGTAGATCCTCCTAGGTCCCCAGTCTCACACACACACACACACACACACACACACACACACACACACACACACCCTGTCTTCTCTGACCCAGGCAGAAAGAAAAAGGCAAAAATCACAGAACATATTGGCGATCACAGCATTTTCCCTTTTTGAAAACATCTGGGTTTTCATTTCCCTGCTGCTCTGTAGAAACCATCAACAAGAAAGCTCTCTGGTGGAAGCCGTCGCCTGCTCCATCTAGGAGGCGAGACACCATGAGAAGTGGGTGATTTCCAGGCAAACTTCCATCATCGCAGTGTCTCCTTATTAACTATTTCCAGTTGGCTGTTTTTCTGATCCTTGTACAGACAGTGGGAATGCACACACGCCAGCTACCTCAGAAGTCCAATGGCAGCAACAACACCCTGTAGCCATGGAGTTGTGGCTTTAGTGCAGAGATTTTTAAATCCACTTAGTGATTGATTCATGCTCATTCCGGGCTCACTGAAGGCAAAGCAGTCTCTTGCCACTGAAGTTGGCCTTTAGATTTCCTTTAAAATGCAGATATCAAACCATCCACCCGCTGGTACAAACCCCTGCGAGCATCTTCCATCTGCGAGCGCATCTTTATATTTCCAAAGGTAGCTTTGCACATAGGCAGTAGATTCCAGTTGGCAGTTCCTGAGATGGTTTTTCCTGTCTCATCTCTTTGGAAATAGGTGCTATAGTTTTTCTACGTAATAAAAATCCAAGCAAGGACAGAGATTTCTAGTGTCCCCAAACGAGACGAAGGAGCCTGTAAGCCATCCTTACTTATGTGGCCAGGAGGGTGGCAGCCCAGACTTTGAGAGCAGAACTCTTCGGGGACTGAAAATGAAGGGAAGACCTGGGAAGCTGGGATTTAACCAACTCATGCTTGCATCTGCCACAATAGGACATTGTTAAGCCTGGGCTCCATGAAACAATGGACTTCGATAGGACACAATGCTCATTCAGGAGACAGCTTCACATCCCAGCTCCTCAGCACCCTGCGCTGCCTTCAGTTTGCTCTGGCTGCGCACAATGTGTGAGTTACAGATTATTTGGTCTGACTCTCTTCCTGTTCTTCCTCCCCCATGATTTCATGTCTGCTCTACATTTTAGTAAGTCTAGGGTGATTTTTCACCTTCAGAAATACTGGTTTTTCTGCCACAGGCCTCCACGATTGCATTCCCAGCACAGATATTCTTGGCCATGTTGAAATGAGATGAGTGAGCCAGGGTTTTGGGTGCATGCTTGTAATCCCGGCACTTGGAAGGCTGAGGCAGGAGGATCGCAGGTTCTTGGCTAGCCTCAGCTACTTAGTGAGGCCTTCTGAACATAGTAAGACCTGGTTTCAAACTACACTAAAATAGGGCTAAGGTGTAGCTTAGAGTTAGAATGCCCAAGGATTCCATCTCCAGTAATACAAACATAATAATAATTATTAATAATAACAATAACAATAATAATATAATAATAATAAACGCCGAGCATGGTGGCGCACGCTTGTAATCCCCGTGCTTGGGAGCTGGAGACAGGAGGATCGTGCAGGTTCGAAGCCAGCCACACTGGCTTAAGAGACGCTGGTTCCAAATAAAATATAAAATGGGTCTGGGAGTGTAGCTCAGAGGTAGAAGGGTTCCATCTCCAGTACCACCAAAATAAATAAATAAATAAATAAATAAATAAATAAAACAATAAAATGAGATAGGTGCATTGCATGAATGGAATCTCAGGGTGGATCTGTCTGAATAGGTATATACTTTAGTTCTCCAAGTATATGATCAGACCCTGACTCCAGAGAGAGGCTGTATTAGATAAAAAAAATCTTACTCCTTACTAACAAAAGGCCAGGCTCATTTTTATAAGGGAATTCACTGCAACTGCAAGTGCTAAAGCCTTTCTGACTTTTCCAAAGAATATAGCCTCCCAAGAGAAAAGAGAAAGAGAATAAAACTCCGCTGCAAATAGATTTGTTGTGTTGGGCACGGTGGTACTTGGGAGGCTGAGACAGGCGATTACAGGTCATGGCCAGCCTCAGCAACTTAGTGAGACCCTGCTTCAAAATAAAAAAACAAACTATAATAGGGCTGGAGGTATAGACTGGAGACAGAATGCCCCTGGGTTCAACCCCCAGCACCAAAAAAAAAAAAAAAAAAGAAGAAGAACAGAAATAATAAAAGGTATATTATAGCATAAACTGAATATAATAATGTCCAGCATCATAACACTTGCAGGATGTTCTGGAGCTGGTTTGTAGGATAGTATGCGAACTGTACTGGCAAATTAGTAAGTGAAAAAAGTAGAAAAATAGCTTATTCTTTGACAGAAACAATGATAAACTTTGTGCGCATTTGGACAAAGACTGCAAGGCAATAATTAAGAATAAAATGGAGCCATGTGCGGCGGTACACGCCTGTACTCCTAGAATTTGGGAGACTAAAACAGAAGATCGCAGGTTGGAGGCCAGCTTAGGCAATTGGGTCAGACCCTCAGCAGTTTAACAAGACCCTGCTTCGAAATAAAAAATGAAATGGGATTGGGGATGTAGTTTGGAGACAGAATGCTCTTGGGTTTAACTTAAGTACAATACACACACACACACATATACACACACCCCTCATACATACATACACACATATATATGTATACACATATGTATGCACATACACATATAAAGTAAAATAAAAATAGTTGTACAGAATAAGGAGAATGAAGTCTCTTTAAAATCCTTACTTTTGCTAGGCGTGGTGGCGCACGCTTGTAATCCCCGTACTTGGGAGGCAGAGACAGGAGGATTGCGCAGGTTCGAAGCCAGCCGCGCGCACTGGCTTAGGAGACCCTGTTTCCAAATTTTAAAAATGTAAAAATAGGTCTGGGAGTGTAGCCCGGAGGTAGAAGGGCTTCCAGGAACCCCAGTACTAGCAAAATAAATAAATAAACAAATAAATAAAATCCTTACTTTTAACATTATAAGTCATTTTATGAAGAAAAACGTTTTGGAGCCAGGTGTGGAGGCGCACACTTGTTATCCCAATACTTGGAAGGCTGAGACAAGAGGATTGCAGTTTCTCAGCCAGTATTAGCTACTTCATGAGGCCCTCTGCAACATAGTAAACCTTCTTGTTTTAAAATAAAGAATAAAAAGCCCAGTTTGGGGGTGCAAGTTTGTAATCCCAGCGCTTGGGAAGCTGAGACAGGAGAATCACACAGGTTCGAAGCCAGCCTCAGCTATTGAGTGAGGCTCTCAGCAACTTAGTGAGACCCTGTTTCCAAATAAAGTATAAAATAGGTCTGTGAGTATAGCCCGGAGGTAGAAAGCCCCTGGGTTCCACACCCAGTACTACCAAAAAAAAAAAAAAGAAAATGGGGCTGAGGGTGCAGCTTGGAGGTAGAATGCCCCTGGGTTCCATGACCAGTGCCACAAAAAAAAAAAAAAAAAGAAAGAAAAGAAAAGAAAAAAAGCTTTTTTTTTTTGGTGGTACTGGAGGTGGAACCCAGAGGCTTTCTAACTCCGGGATATACTACCAGGCCTAATTTATATTTTATTTGGAAACAGAGTCTCACTAAGTTCCTGGGAACCTCACTAAGTAGCTGAGGCTGGCTTTGAACCTGTGCGAACCTCCTGTCTCATCCTCCCAAGGATGGGGATTACAAGTGTGCGCCACCACACCTGGCTAGAAAACAAAAACAAAAACAAAAAACCATTTTGATGATAATAGGACGGCTTTTTTTGGAATGACAATGTGTCCTGTGGATCTGGTTACATATCATGCTTTCCCACTATTACAAGTGACATTTGCCTGTAGAGTATTCTCAGGGATGGCCAGAATTTTGGGTTACACCGACCTTGAGGTAGTTACCAAGGACTCCAGGAATGTTCAGGGAGGGGCCCTGGGACTAAGATTACCTTTTCTTCTTCCTGTGAAGTTGTAGCAGGAAAAAGAACTGAGGTTAGTGTATTCCAGATAATGCCTTAAGAGCATGGCCTCCATTTCCATGAGCATTAGATATCCTTGGGAGAGAGAGGCCAAGTAGGATGCACACGGCCACTCAGGGAGTGAGTAGAGGGATTGAGTCTGAGCCTAGGTACAGGCTCCAAAGGCCTTTCTTCCTGCTACACCACATGCTGCCTAGACTGCTTGCTAAGAGCACAGCTTTGTGACCCACGTGAAACCTAACTTCATCAGATCAGAAAGAACTCTGAACAGCGCGGTCCCCAGTGAGTAGGACATTTCAGATTGAGAGATGGTCAAGGGCACTTACTACACTTACTATGTGAAGTGTTTTACATGTATGTTCTTGCTTAATCTTCAGTTTAGTTCTCTTCGATGCATGCATGCATGCATGCCTGTATGTATGTATGTATGTATGGTACTGGGGATTTAACCCAGGGCATTCTATCTCTGAGCTACATCCCCAGCTCCCCCTCCCCCCGTTTTTGAAACAGGGTCTCACTAAATTGCAGAGGGCCTTGCCAAGTTGCCGAGGCTGGCTTTGAATCTGTGATCCTCCTGTCTCAGCTTCCCAAGTCCGAGGATTACAAGTGTGCACCACCATAACCAGCTTAGCCATCCTCATCTTAGAGTGGAAACTGAGGCCCAGGGAGTTAGCAGTTTGTGTGGGTTGCATGACTTGTACATAGCAGAACTAAGACGCGAATGTCTAGCCCCTTGGTGTGGAAAAGTACCTGTAAAGTACATTCTCTGCATTTCTTGGATCTCAGGCAAACCAGAGGAGATAGGTATAATCAAGAAACTTACAAACATTAAAAATAAATAAATAAATAAAAGGCTTCCTTGGTTTCTTAACTCTGGTTCACTGAGATGTTAAGAGTGAACTCCCCAAGGGAGCCTGAACGTATCAGAAGATAAGCTAATTGCAGCTTTTCTGTGAGTTGAACTCACCTACTCTCCCTTCTCCAGGGGAATGCTAGGTATGCAAGCTGAACCCTCCCCCATCTTCTTGGGAAGAGTGAATCCCCAGTTTCCACCTTCAGGTAGATCCTGAAGCAAAGCAGAATGCTTTGTTTTATCTTTAAGTGAAAAGAACTGGACTTCAGGGGCAGAGGCATTCAAGGCGTGTGACCAGTGGTGAAAACATATATGAGCCAGGATACACACGCATGCGCGCGTGCGTGCACACACACACACACACACACACACACACACACACACACACTTATCCAAAGTAGATAATTTATTTTTATCTGCTCAAAGTAGTTTTTATTTTTATAAAAATTCTAATTACAATTAACCCTTCCTCCCTTCCTTCTTTCCTTCCTTTTTTTTCTCTCTTTCCCTACTTTTGAATTTGGGACATTTTATCTTTGAGCTATAGTCCCAGCTCCTCCTTTTTTTTTTTTTTTTTTGATATAGGAGATTGAACCCAGGTAGCATTCTACTTTCAAACTATACCCCTAGTCCTCTTATTTTGAAGTGGATATTGTTAACTTTGCTGAGGCTGTCCTTGAACCTGCAGTCTTCCTGTCTCAGCCTCCAAGTACTGGTATTACATGTATGCACAACTGCACTTGGCCCTGATTACAACCCTGTAAGTTGGTTGCAGTGTTCATAGATTCAAAGAGTCTTGTGTGAACCCTGACTCAGCCACGCTGTAGAACTGCACCCTAACTCTGTGTCTCTAGAACTCTCCTCTCCACCTTCATATCCACTGGCGATTCATCTAGGTGGTTAAGATGGGTTCAGAGCCAGGCGTGGTGGTGCATGCTTGTAATCCCAGCATTTGTGAGGCTGTGACCAGAGGATTTAGGTTCGCAGACAGCCTCAGCTACTTAGTGAGGCCCTTTGCAACTCAGTGAGACCCTGTTTAAAAAAAATTTAAAAAAGACTAAAAAATAGGGCCAGTGGTGTGGCTCAAAGGTACAAAGCCCCTGGGTTCCATCCACAGTACTGAAAAAAAAAAAAAAAAAAAAAGGTTTAAATCTGGGGATGTTCTACCATAACTTACACCTTTGTAATCAGGTTTGCAAAGATGCCAACTTCTGCGTTGGCTGATAACCAGCTCTGTTGTAGAGTATATGGCTTTTTAATTTTCTCTCTCCTGAGACTCTCAGTGAACAGCAACTGGCCTCTGAGCTTTCTACATGTAGGGTGCAAAAATCTTGCTGGCATTCCAAACTGCTAGAAGGTTCAAATTCTATATTCAGGAACATGGGGGAACAGACCTTGTTAGAACACAAACGCAGCTGTTTATGTCTGTTAAATAATGAGCTGATTTGTTGACCATGTTTTGATAAGACTGCAAAGAGTAGTGGTTAACAATATGATAGACTTTTCTGCTCAAGTTCTAAGTATAAGGAAAGGGATGATGGAGAACAGGGGAGGTAGAAGTTTTTGGTGAAGATCACCTGATCCCAACAGGTGATCTTGTGTGTTACAGATGAAGAACCCAAAGTTCAGGGTGTAACCTCCCCAAGGTCCTATTATAGAAGAACCACTGTGCCTTTCATGACCTATGCTGCTTATACTCCCAGAGTCTGCCTTCCTTCCTTCCTTCCTTCCTTCCTTCCTTCCTTCCTTCCTTCCTTCCTTCATTCCTTCCTCCTTTTTTTTTTTTGTGTGTGTGTGTGGTACTGGGGATTTAACCCAGGGGCATTCTACATTTGAGCTATAGCCCCAGCCCTTTTATTTTTTCATTTTGAAACAGGAACTCACTAGGTTGCTGAGAGCCTAGGTTTCTGAGGCTGGCCTCTTATGTACTGGTATAACAGGTGTGAGCCACCTGTGGCTACTCCCAGGGTGTTCTACCTTTCCCAATTTGATACTTTATCCCCTTACACAACATTGTCACACAGTGAGTCCCAACTTCTGCTCAGAGTGTATGGTTATGTGGCTTTCACTGTCTTTGAGAAGGGAAGGGAAGAAGGGCTCTGCAGTTTGTAGACGGCACACACCCGTAAAGCATCAAGTTATCCACAAGACACAGAAGGTGAAGCTTTCCAGTCTTTTACCCTTTACACAGAATCAGTCACCTTGACTTCTTTACCTCACTAGGCATAGTATCCAGCTCTGTAGGCGACTATTTGATTTTAAAATGGGGCTATAAGACAGGAAACAGGATATCTGGAATGAGCTGTACTCCAGAAAACTCATTCATTCATCACACCCACACGTTTTGTACACCTAGTATGTGCCAGGAGTGGAACACAACATGAAAAACATTTTCTCACTGAGAGCACTGTGGGTAAAGAGGTGGTTTCTAATATGTACAACGATGGCATATACATAATGAAGGCATGGTTAATAGCATCCTTGTGAGATTTTGTAGAGGGTTCCCATATTTTGTATGACAGTTATAGGAAGGTTTACAAGTAGGCAATATTACAACCAGCTCACTGACATAATTGCATAGGAAATCCTAAGGCATCTAGAAAACAACTACTAGTACTAGTTGTGAATTCAGTAAGGTTGTGTAGGATATGAGGCTGATATAAAAATGTATTTTATACACTAACAACAACAAAAGAACAATAAAATTAAGCTATTTTCTATTCTCCATATTGAGAGATAAAACAGAACTGCATAGAGAAATCAAAGAAGACACAAGTGAAGGATATACCATATTTTTGGATTGAAAGACTCAATTTATTAAATGTCAGTGCAAAAGGTATTCTGTATAAACATGGATAGGGAGGGGATGGAGAGAGAAAGAGGAGAGTGAGAAAGAGGGAAAAAGGGAAAGAAAGAGAGAGAAAGAGAAAGAAAGAAGGAAAAGAAAAAGAAAAAGGGGATTAAGTAAGGAAATAGTTAAAATAATTCAAATAATAATATGGCAATATATAAAATTGGTACTACCAATTTCGCAAACATGCACGGGGAGGGAGGAGGGGTTTGGGTGGGATGTGAGGTCAATACACCAAGAGCTGTGTGCAGGTATGTTTGTGTCACATTGACTATCAGTATGATGTATAGTTAAAATGCACTCATGATATTATTAAAAGAAAAAGGAGAGAGGAAGGAAAGAAGGAGAGAGAAAGAATGTGCGATTGGAACTGGGTTTTCTTGGTATATCTCATTCAAATAGACTTGTGAGCCAGGCATGATGGCAGACTCCTGTAAATCCCTGCATTGGAAGGCTGAGACAGAAGGATTGCAATCATCTTTCAAAAAGTGTTGCCGGGTGTGGTGGCGCACGCTTATAATCCCAGCATTTGGGAGGCTGAGACCAGAGGATCCCGGGTGGCGGACAGCCTCAGCTACTTAGTGAGGCCCTCTGCAACTCAGTGAGACCTGGTTTCAAAATAAAGAATAAAAAAAAAAAAAATAGGGCAGGGGGTGTAGCTCAGAGGTCAAATGCCCCTGGGTTCCATCCCCAAACTCGCAAAAACAAACAAACAAACAAACAAAAAACAAAAAAAAAGTGTTGGGAGTGTAGCTGAGAGATAGAATACTCTTGGGTTCAATCCTCAGTACAAAAAAAGTTGACTTGTATACCAATGTTAATTTTTGACGTGGAACTATTCATATTAGTGTAGTATGTTGAATTAATGGCTAATAAAAACATTTGTGTTTATTTCTCTAAGCTTGAGACACACTAGTAAGACTGTCTGGACATGCTTATAGAATTACTAGAATTCTCTTTTGGGTCATGTACAGTTTAGTGAGATAAAGAGGGTAGGCCAGCTGATCCACTTTTTAATTTTTCATTTTTTAAAAAGTAAAAGCTGGAGAAAGGGCTGGCTAAGTCTAAGGCTATTTAGCTCATGTGTATTTTTTTTCCTGGAAAACATCTCCATTATTCGGGGTGAGAAGTTGAAGGTTTATTTTTACACATCTCTATTTAGCTGCGGCCTGACATCACTGGCTCATGGTGGAAGCCCCTTTGTATGAACATCCCTCACCGCGTGGGTCCCTTGAGTATAGCATGTGCCAAATGATCACTTGTCCTGGGCTGGAGGATTTTCTGGAGAGAGGAAACATCTTGGGAACTCGTTGAGATGTCTTATGTCAGGGAAAGTGCCTCGTGGGCCCTCGACGGCTCACGCCAGGGCATCCTTCGGGGCTCAGTGTGAGTGCCAAAGTCTTCCGGCTCACCTGCTGGGACGGCTGCTGTCCCCTCTCATTATCCAACTGGGTATACTTGGCTGCCATTTTTCTCAAAGACACTTACGCAGTGGTATTTTGTAACGACGTCAATTCTCTTCCTGTCCAACCTGAAAGATTACGGTGACTTAATGTGGACTGGTCAGCCTTGAAGATTAAATTGAGGACTTTGGCTTAATGACTTTAGCAGCGAGTATAAAGGATTTTCTGAGTATGAGAATCATGACATAAAGTAGAACCGAGAACTTTGTTCAATCCTGAAGAGAACGTAATGTGGCAGAAAACAAATATTGTGATTGTATTTCTTAAAAACTGAGCTTCAAGTTTTAAAAGACTTAAACAGAAATAAATATATAGAGTGTAATGGAGAATTAAGACAGGGTAAAGGAGAAATAAGAATAGAAGAGTGTAACACAGCTTCCTGTGGTGGTGCACGCCTGCAACCATAGTACTTGGGAGGCTGAGACAGGAGGATCACAGATTCAAGGCCAGCTCCAGCAACTTAGTGAGATCCTGTTGCAACAAATAAATAAATGAATGAATAAATAGGCTAGGGGTGTAGCTCAGAGGTGGAATGTCTCTGGGTTCAATAGCTAGTGCTACTACTACTATTACTGCTACTAATACTACTACCATCACTACTGCCACCACCACCACCGACAAATAAAATAGATACAATTGTTAAAAAGCCGGGCATGGTGGTGCATGTCTGTAATCCCAGTACTTGGGAGGCTGAGACAGGAGGATTGCAAGTTCAAGGACAGCTTCAGCAGGTAGTGAGACTTTCAATAACCTAGTGAGACTGTTTCCAAATAAGAAATAGAATCTGGCTGGGAGTATAGCTTGAAGGTAGAATGTCTCTGAGTTTAATCCCCAGTAAAACACACACACACACACACACACACACACACACACACACCCCAAAAAATTTCACATGAAAATTTCCAAAGAAGACACATAAATGACCAAGAAGCACACAAAAAGATGTTTGGCTTCACTAATCATCAGAGAAATGCAAATAAAAAACAATTAGATATTACTTCAAAACCATTTGGCTGGCCACTGTCAAAAATCAAGCAAAAACAAACAGATCCCAGAAAATAAGTGTTGGCTATAAGGTGAGGAAACTGGGACCTTTGTGCACTGTTGGTGGAATTGCAAAATGGTGTTGTAGTTACTGAAAACAGCAAACAGCATGCTGGTCCTCCAAAACATTAAAAACAGAACTAGAATAAGACCCAACCATCCGACACAGGGGTATATATTCAAAATAATTGGAATCAGGGTCTTGAAGAGATATTCCTCTACCCATGTCCACAGTAGACTATTTACAATAGACAAGAGTTTTGCAAGATGAAAACGTCCTGCTGGTGGATGGTGACTGTGGCTGCACAACTATGATAATGTATTTGAACACTTCAAAGTTGCACACTTAAGAATGATTAAGATGGTAAAAAACAAACCCAAGCTAAGTGCATCAGTTTTCCCTGCAGCTTTCCCACCTGCATTGCAAGCTCACTCTAATCAAGAGGAAAAGGAGCCAATTACCAATACATCATACTGAACTGTCTGTTTTTTCTGGTATTGGTGATGGAGCCCAGGGGGATTCTGCCTCCAAGCTACACCGCAGCCCTTTTTATTTTCGAAACAGGATCTTGATACGTTGTCGAGGGTCTTTCTATGGCCTCAAACCTGCTCTCCTCCAATCTCAAGCTCCCAAGTACTGAGGTGATGGGCATGTGCCATCACACCCAGATGAACTGGATTTCAGGATGTTCACTTTGCCACATCCTGGAATGTCTAGTATCACACTGCATCTGACAACTGATGCCATGCGTAGTAGACGAAGCGCCTGCTACCCGAGTGTCCCTCAAATCCACCGGGAGTGCTGACACAGGTGAGCACTCAGCGGGGCCTCCCTTCCTGGGGTTCACCTGCAGTTGGGGGAGCTGCCTCACTCAAGGCCGCACTTTGATTCAGTGACCAGAGGTCCAGGCCCTGTGCCTTGTGTGGGGTAACTCTGAGAAGCAGCTGGCTGCAGGGAGTGGTGTGCATTTGCCAAGGTTCCATCGAAGCTCCTCTTCTCCCTCTGCCACCCTGCCTCCCCATTCCTGCATGGGCATTGTTCTGCAAAGCCCTCCCCAGACATCTCTTGGGTCAGAGTCCTCTTGTGAGAAACTGGCCTAAGTCAGCAGGCACCCATTTAGAACTTCTTTTTCTTTCTTAATGTTCCATAAAAATAAGGTGTGACTTGCCATGAAGGGCATCTTAGATTCTGTGAAATAAACAAAGATTAGCCGAGTGGAGCGGCAGGGGAGTAGATCAGTTGCTGGAGCGCCTGGTAGAGACTAGGTCTTGACAGCCTTCTGTGCTGTTCTGTTGTGTTTAGATTGAATCTTGAGGGGGAATAACTAACATAAGCCAATTTGGTTGTTGGTAAGATCTCTGTAAAGATGAAAGTAGTCATTAGAAAGCAGTTAGAACAGTTGTGTGCTCAGGACTCTGGTTTAGAAAATTCTTCCAAGAGGACACACCAGAAGGTGGTTCTGCCAGGTGCTGGGGCTTGGTGGACCCAGAGATTGAGTGCCTGGTTGAGGGAGCAGGAAGAAGAGGTGGGGAAAAGGAGGAGAGGGATTGGAGCATACAGCCTTCACTGGTCCACCGGCTGCTACCACCCTGCTGATATAGGCAGCGTTACAACCTGAAAGAAAAGCTACCTGTCCAGAATTCTCTGAAAGAACTTCTCAGATTGGCTGCAGGGGTAGGAAGTAACTCTGTATTTGAAAGATAAACCATCAGCCCAGTAAGATGGAACACACTTTAATCCCAGTACTTTGCAGTCTGAGACAGGAGGATTGCAGGTTCAAGGCCAGCCTCAGCAATTTAGTGAGACTTTGTTTCAAAATAAAAATAAATAAGGGCTAGGTGGTGTGGATTGGAGGTAGAATGCCCGGGGTTTCAATCCCTAGTACCAATCAGTACCAATCAACCACAACCAGAAACCAGACCTGGCAGGTAAATTATATAACTTTAAGTATACACACGCGATGTAGACAAGGGAAGGCCATTCTGGACGTGCTGACTCCTCAACTACAGGGAACCCTGAATGGAGTCAGGGTGCCCAGCGGTGGCCTTTCTCCCTGGGTGACTGCTGCTCACAGTGCGGCTGGATGGTCAGCACAGCCACAATGTGGACATGATCACCAGTGAACCTTTTATGGGAAAAGATGAGACATGGTCATCTAGGACTGGTCACCAGTCTCTGAGACATAAGTAAGGGTGTTTTGTGCAGATCCCTCCAGTTCCCCTGCGTGCCCCACTGCGCTGACAGCATCCTGCATCCCCACTGACTTTCTAAGGACCAGACATTTTGTGAATGGTGGCAGGTCAGTGGATGGTCTTGCTCCCAGCACCAGTATCAACACTAATTATCTATATCTATATCTATATATATAAGTTTTTGCGGTACTGGGGATGGAACCCAGGGCCATTCTATCTCCAAGCTACACCCCAAGCCCTATTTTTTATTCTTTATTTTGAAACAGGGTCTCACTGAGTTGCAGAGGGCCTCACTAAGTAGGTGAGACTGTCCATGAACTGTGATCCTCCTGTCTCAGCCTCCGTAATGCTGAGGTTACAAGCATGCGCCACCACGCCCGGCTAACACTAATTATGTTGAAACTAACTTTTTTGTTTTTGTTTTTGGTGGTACTGGGTTTCCTGCAAACCCTTCTACCTCTGGGCTACACTCCCAGACACCTATTTTTTATATTTTTATTTGGAAATAGGGTTTCTTAAGCCAGCGAGGCTGGCTTCGAACCTGTGTGATACTCCTGTCTCTGCCTCCCAAGTGCGGGGATTACAAGCGTGTGCCACCACGCCCGGCTGAAGCAAACTTTTATAAATGGAGAGTGGTCGTAGATACATGCTGGACAAAGAGAGGAGCAAAAAGGCATTTGCGCTCGCGCGCGCGCACGGGTGTGTGTGTGTGTGTGTGTGTGTGTGTGTGTGTGTGTGTGTGTGAAGTTCAACTTCTTTTCCCTAGGAATGAATGCATCCATAAGCCGCCTTGGTATTCCACACACAGTGAGAGGGACGGGCAAGGCCAGTCCCATCAGACAGAACAAGGTGGGGCTTGTTCTGTAAAATTCCTCTTTACCTTGATCCTTGTCAATCAAACCGTGGTTCCTGGACCTGCAGCATCAGCATTACCTGGTTAGAAGTTGATGCTCAGGCTCCAGCCCGGAACCGCTGGGTTGGAGTGGGCATTGCCCCTAGATTCCTCAGCTTCCCCGGGCGACTCAAGAGCACTTCAAATACAAGCGAGTCCCAGATGATGCCAAGATTTTTCTGATTCTACTAACTTTACTTGAAATTTTGTTAATCACTCCTTCCTTTGATGATCACATTTTCTTTATAATTTTTATTTTTATTTATTTATTTTTTTGAGACTGGGGATTGAGGCCAGGGTCATTCTATCTCTGAGGTACAATTTTGCCCTTTTTATTTTTTATTTTGAAACAGGGTCTTGCCAAGTTGCTGAAGCTGCTTCCAACCTGCAAATCTCCTATCTCGGCTTACCAAGTATTGGGATTACAGGCGTGAGCCACCACGCCTGGCTCCATACACACACACACACACACACACACACACACACACACACACACACGTATGCATATATATATATATATATATATATATATATATTTTTTTTTTTTTTTTTTTTTTTGGTGATGGTACTGGGGGGTGGAACCCAGAGGCTTTCTACCTCTGGGCTATACTCCCAGACATATTTTTATATTTTATTTGGAAACAGGGTCTCACTAAGTTGCTGAGAGCCTCACTAAGTAGGTGGGGATGGATTCAAACCTGTGCGATACTCTTGTCTCAGCCTCCCAAGCATGGGGGTTACAAGCGTGCGCCACCATGCCTGGCTTCATATTAAATTTTTAATACCTTTTTGCAAAGTATTGAAAAAGTGAAAATATCAAAACTAAGAAAAAATTTCTATGCAGCGAGCAAAGACTTCTCAATAGCACACCTGCACCCTTGCAAAGGACTTCATGGTCACAGGATGACCAGGGTATCCAGGCAAGATCTGGACCTGAGTAGGTGACATGAAGTCTTGTTTTTTTGGTAACTTCTACCTCCAAGAATTTCTTGCATTACCATGAGCTAATGTCAGAATACTTTCTCATGAGGAGGAGATAGTATTTATTTTGTGGTGAACATATTATTTTTAAATTTAGTGAGTTCTAGCAAGGCATAGTGGTGCATATTTGTAGTCTCAGTACTTGGGAGGCTGAGACAGGAGGATTGCAAGTTTATAACTAGCTTCAAGCTACTTAGTGAGGCCCTCCACAACTTAGACTCTATTTCAAAATAAAGGAATAAAAATAGGGCTGGGGGTGTAGCTTGGAGGTAGAATGCCCCTGGGCTCAATCCCCAGTACTGAAAAAAATAATTAGTGAGCTCTTAATTTCGAGAATAGTTTCAGATTTTTAGAAATGCCATGCGGACAGAACATAGAGTTCCCATGTACCACACACCCAGTCTGCCCATTGTTAGCATCTTACATTAGTATGGTAGGTTTGGCACAATGAATGGACGGCCACTGATATGTTATCATCAACTCAATCTATATTCAGATTTTCTTATTTTCCCCTAATGTCCTTGTTCTGTTCCAGGACCATGCAGGACACCCTGTTTCATTTAGTGGTCATGCTTCCTTAGGGTTCTCTTCACTGAGATGGTTTCTCAGAATTTTGTTTTGTTTGGGGACTTATTCATTTTAATTAATCTTTTAATTTTGGAGTATGCTTTCCTTTTCTAGCAGATCAGAATCTTACTAAATTCATATGACACTTTAAATCATGGATTTAAGAGAATAAATATCCAGTTATGAGCTTCTCTCTCTCTCTCTCTCTCTCTCTCTCTCTCTCTCTCTCTCTCTCTCTCTCTCTCTCTTTCTGGTACTGGAGATTGAACCCAGGGGCATTCAATATCCCAAGCCCTTTAAAAAATTTAGCACCTAGAGATCTAGGACAATTAGTTTTGTGTTTTTTTTTGTTGTTGTTGTTGTTGGGGATTGAATCCAGGGGTACTTTGTCATGAACTATATCCCAAGCTCTTTAAAAATTTTTAAATTTGGGGGTGGTTGTGAATTGGCTCAGACCACCCACCCCCCATGCCATTCTGGCATGGGGCTGTAACTATCTTCTGTATTTCTATCTTTTTAATAAACTTCTTTAAATCTTCAAAAAAATTTTAAATTTGAAATAGTCTTATTCCATTGCCAGACTGGCCTTGAACTTGTAATACTCCAGCCTCAGCATCCTGAGTGCTGGGATTACAGGCCTGTGCCACCACACATGGCTCATACCTATATTTCCAAATTTTAAGATTTTACACGTTGCAAACCTGATGTTACTGGGGAGTCTTTGGTGCAGACAAATAATCAAACTTGTCCACTGTAGACAATACCTTTTAAAATGATTTTCCAGAACTTTTATGGAAACTTTTGTTGGGCAGCACTGCTTGAAATGCAGCTTGTTGATTTATTTTTCCTTCTTCTTTTAATTAAGAAGTTACATTTGGGCTTATCAAATCAATGCAATTTAAATAAAACAATTTGGGGAAAATCAATTGTTATGAAAATGCATATAAAAGAAGAAATAGGAAAATTTCACAAGTATTTGCCTTTTTTTTATTTGTGCCAAATTTTTTTTATTAATTTATTTTTTAAATTGGTGCATTGTAGTCATATATCAATCACATTGGAGTACAAGACTTGAGAGGATATACAAGCACACATCATCCAATTAGCCCTCCTCCAGCCCCCATCCCATTCCCTCCCCCTCCCTCCATCCCACCCTTCTTTGGTGATTTACTTTGATACATTTGTTTATGTACCTCCTGCGTTTTAAAGAGGCTCCGTCCTCCAGTATTACATACCCTCTGATTGGTCACATTAGTTGCTTCACTATAGGGCCCTTTCTATAGCTCAACCTCTTCCTGTTGCCCTTTTCCTCCTAGTTATTGCTGATTAAGAGAAGCGTCTGATTTATATTTTCTGCGATATTTCTCTGTGCATGCTGCGTTGCAAGTACCGATCCCACTCTTGATGGTCCCAGTAGTGGCCTAGCTACTCAGTGGACTAATCCAGACCTCGCTGGCTCAAGCAGCGGCCTTGCCTCATGGGAGGCCCCAGTTCTGGTCTCGCTGGCCCCTGCACCGGTCTAACCCCTAAGCTGGCTTTGGTCCCGGCCTTGGAGGACGCAGGAGTGAACTTGCCTCACGCCAGGCTCCGATGATGGCCATTGGCCCCTGCACCGGCCTAACCCCTTGGCAGGATTCCAATCCCGGCCTCGGAGGCCCCAGCACTGGCCTAGCCTCACGGCAGGCTCCAATGCCGGCCTCGTTGGCCCCAGCACCGGCCTAACCCCTCGGCAGGTTCTGATCCTGGCCTAGGAGGCCCCAGCAATGGCCATGTCTCACGGCAGGCTCCGATGCTAACCTCACCTCATGGCAGGCTCCGATGCCAGCCTCGCTGGCCCCAGCACCGGCCTAACCCCTCGGCAGGCTCTTATCCTGGCCTCGGAGGCCCCAGTACCGGTCTTGCCTCATGGCAGACTCCAATGCTGGCCTCGCTGGCCCCAGCATCGGCCTCACCCCTCAGCAGGCTCCGTCCTGGCCTCGGAGGCCCCAGCACCGGCCATGCCTCACGGCAGGCTCCGATGCCGGCCTCGCTGGCCTCAGCCCCGGCCAAACCCCTCAGCAGGCTCTTATCCTGGCCTCGGAGGCCCCAGTACTGGCCTTGCCTCATGGCAGGCTCCAATGCCGGCCTCGCTGGCCCCAGCACCGGCCTAACCCCTCGGCAGGCTCCAATCCCGGCCTTGGAGGCCCCAGCACTGGTCATGCCTCATGGCAGGCTCCGATGCCGGCCTCGCTGGCCCCAGCACCGGCCTAACCCCTCGGCAGGCTCTTATCCTGGCCTCGGAGGCCCCAGTACCGGCCTTGCCTCAAGGCAGGCTCCAATCCCGGCCTCAGAGGCCCCAGCACCGGCCTTACCTCATGGCAGGCTCCGATGCCGGCCACGCTGGCCCCAGCACCGGCCTAACCCCTTGGCAGGCTCTTATCCTGGCCTCGGAGGCCCCAGCACCAGCCTTGCCCCATGGCAGGCTCCGATGCCGGCCTCGCTGGCCCCAGCACCGGCCTAACCCCTCAGCAGGCTCCGGTCCCGTCCTCAAAGGCCCCAGCACCAGCCTTGCCTCACGGCAGGCTCCAATGCCGGCCTCGCTGACCCCAGCACCGGCCTAACCCCTCAGCAGGCTCTTATCCTGGCCTTGGAGGCCCCAGTACCGGCCTTGCCTCATGGCAGGCTCCGATGCCGGCCTCGCTGGCCCCAGCACCGGCCTAACCCCTCAGCAGGTTCCGGACTCGACCTCGGAGGCCCCAGCACAAGCCTTGCCTCACGGCAGGCTCCGATGCCAGCCTCGCTGACCCCAGCACCGGTTAACCCCTCGGCAGGCTCTTATCCTGGCCTCGGAGGCCCCAGTACTGGCCTTGCCTCATGGCAGGCTCCGATGCCGGCCTCGCTGGCCCCAGCACCGGCCTAACCCCTCAGCAGGTTCCGGATCCGACCTCGGAGGCCCCAGCACAAGCCTTGCCTCATGGCAGGCTCTGATGTCGGCCTCGCTGGCCCCAGCACCGGCCTCACCCCTCAGCAGGTTCTGGACCCGACCTCGGAGGCCCCAGCACAAGCCTTGCCTCATGGCAGGCTCCAATGCCGGCCTCGCTGGCCCCAGCATTGTTCTAACCCCTCGGCAGGTTCCAATCCCGGCCACGGAGGCCTCAGTAGTGGCTTTGCCTCACAGCAAGCTCCGATGTCAGCAGGTTCCGATCACTGTCTCTGTGGTTATTATTTCAAAGGTTCCAGGTGTAATGTATCAGATCTCTGCCTCCCCTGAGTATTGGCCACTGGCATTGCCACTGCCTCCACCATTTTAAATCCTTCCCAGGCTCTTTTTCCACTCTGAATGCTGTCCAGTGAGATTCTTAACAATATAGAGAAATAGCAGTCCTCTTTCACGGCGAATTTTTCCATAAGTTCCAGTGCATTTAGATAAGTTTTGTCTGCATCTCCAGTGTCCTGGCATCCATAATGGCTTTTTTTTACCTCCTCTCCGATATTTTTCTTTATCTTTTTCTGTTCTGGGCCCGGTTTCTCCAGGGGTCTGGCGTGCTACTTGCAGTTCGGCCTGGGGCCCAGAGTCCCGCGACCAGGGCCCTGGCTGGTGTGCGCCGCGTGCGACCCCCGCCCAGAACCCAGCGTCTTACTGGGCCCGGTTTCTCCAGGGGTCTGGCGTCAAGTACTTGCCTTTTTGATGGTTTGAGGGATTTAAGAAGTATCTTAACAGGAGGATAATTATTGTCAAATCTCCCAGGCTTTTGTGTAGAGTCTATACTTTTCATCCTTAATTCCCCTTCCATGGGTTGTCTGATTTTGGTATGAATCTTAGCACTTGGAAGAAATTCATCATTTTGTATATTATCATGTCTTGTGGACATTATCTGAAGCTCCTTTCTTGGTTCAACAGAGGATTACCACTTAGGTAATGTAACTCAGTGGCCTCAGTTTTCAGGTCTAGTCCAATGGAGGGGAGCCAGGGGAGGTTCCAGGTAAGACACACTCATTAAGGCTGGTGGAGGAGAAAGGAGTGAGGAGGGAAGGGAGCCTCAGGAAAAGAAAAGGGACTCAAGGGAGAGGGGCAGGAATTTTAAGGGTGTTTTCTCTATTTTCAATAGGACTTACAAAGATGTATATACTGTCTCACTGATATAATCTCAATGACTGAACATGCAACTAAGATGGAAGATTTATTTGCTTAGTTTTCCTTGGAGATTTGTGGGTTCAATCCATGTGGAGCTGGGGACCATGGATCTCAGAGCATGGTGGCTGGAAACAGAGAAAGGGAGAGAGCAAGGCTTCACTCTCACATCACTGGAAGCAAAAAAGAGAGCCAGCAAGCATGGGGAATTAAAGACACAACCACATCCCTAAGGCCACACTCCAGGGACCCACCTCCTCCAGCCACAGCCCACTGCCCTAGGCTTCCACCCAGATAAATCCGTGTATCTACTGATAAGATTACAACCCTCAGGACTCAATTGCATCAACTCTGAACACCAATTTATGAGCTCTTCAGGGCGGCTTCTATGTCCAACTATGACACATACTTTCACCTTTGTAGCTCTGGAGACCCACAGAAAGGGGCATCTTCCAGAAGGAAAAATCTGAAGTTCCACAGGTGAGAAGGAAAAGCGATGGCTTTCACAATTTACTTTGCTCTTCCTTTCAAATTCTCATCTATGTGTAAGTGTTAACTATTGCAAATAGTAACATTTAAAGTAATTGAATTTAAAGTAGACAACATGAAAAGCTATCCTACTTCCAGCATCTTTGGAATCTCACGAGTAAGTACAGATGTCCTTCAAGAAGTGCATTTGGAGCTGAGTGTGGTGATGCACGATCTAATCCCAGTACTTGGGCAGCGGAGACAGGAGGTTCACAGTTAACAGCCAGCCTCATCTACTTAGTGAGGCCCTCTGCAACTCAGTGAGACCCTGTTTCAAAATCAAGAATAAAATCCAGAATATACAAAGAGCTCAAAAGACTCCACATTAACAAAACAAATAACCCAATGAAGAAATGGACAACTGAACTGAATAGACACTTCACAAAAGAAGAGATACAAATGGCCAATAGATATATGAAAAGATGTTCAACATCACTAGCCATCAGGGAGATGCAAATCAAAATTATGCTGAGATTCCATCTAACCCCAAATCAGAGTGGCAAGCATAAAGAGATCACATAACAACAAATGCTGGCAAGGATGTGGGGAAAGAGGAACTCTTTTACACTGTTTTGGGGAGTGCAAACTAGTTCAGATGCTATGGAGATCAGGATGGAGATTCCTTAGAAAACTGGGAATAGATTCATCATTTGATCTGGGTATACCACTCCTGGGTATTTGTCCAAAGGTGTTGAAATCAGAGAACTATAGTAACATATGCATACCCATGTTCATAGCAGCACAATTTGTAATAGCCAAAATATGGAACCAACCTAGGTCTCCATCAACAATGGGTTGCGAAATTATGGGAAATACACAAAATGGAATTCTATTCAGCTATGAAAAAGAACAAAATCATGGCATTCGCAAGAAGATGGAAAGATCTGGAGAACATTATGTTAAGTGAGATCAGCCAAGAGAAGGGACATATGTTTTCTCTAATATGCCCAAGCTAGGGAGCAGTGGGGATACCAGAGGGACTCCAGATATGGAGGAGAAATCTCAGCAAAGCTTGAATGGAAGGATAGAAGAGGAAGAAAGCTGAGGTTGATTAATGGAGGAGCTACAACTGAATATGTGTAAAAGTATGAATGTAGCATGGTTAACCTGGACATTCACTGTTGGGAGGTGGGAGGGAAACCAGGAGGGAGAGGGCACCAAGCACAGTCTGAATGTATACCATTTTCAACATGTTCCACATATAAATAAAATATGAAAGAAAGAATAAAAATAGGGCTGGGGTGTCGCTTGGAGGTAGAATGCCCCCTGTAGTGCATTCGGTTGGAACCTGCGGGAAGCATTCTCATTAGCTGTATCATTTCTCTCCAGAGTTTTCTCTCTCTGATGAGTCCTGTCTTCACAGATGTTCACTGGATCTCATTTCCAGACTCTCTGGTCCCGCTGTCTGTTTCTCACTGTTGAAGCTGAGGTTGAACAACAGAACTGCCACACTGTTAGCATCATATCTTCAGCACCATCTCCTTATTAGGACCTAGCGACACTTTGGCTTGGTTTGCCTGGACGGTTATGGTAAATCTTAATGTAGACTATTTATTAAATATTTCCTAACCCTAGTTAGCAGGGTACCAACAAAGTCTAATAACACACTTCTATGTACTACTCGATTTCTTATTTCCAAAACTCTAATTTATTAAAATTAAAGTTGATATACATTGTTCCAAGGAAGTAAAAGAATCTGGACAGTATTCTAGTTTCTATGGCTCTTTTGTGAACACTTCCAGTAGTCTTATAATCCAGGCCCCAAGTTCAATTCCCAGTACTACAGGGAAAAAAACAAAACAAAACAACAATAATAAAAAAAAACTCAAAACAAACTTTACTTACAATTTAAGAGAAAGAGTATCAAAGAAAGTTTTTATTTTTTATTTGAAAAAATAAAATTCAGATTATATGATATTTTTAATTGTTTATAATATTTTCTGTTCTAAGTCAACCGGTCAACTCTACTGTTTTTTTTGGTACGAGGGACTGAACCCATTGACATTCTACCTCCAAGTTATACTCTCAGCCCTTTTTATCTTTATTTTGACACATGGTTTTACTAAGTTTCTGAGGCTGACCTCAAACCTGAGATCCTCCTGTCCCAGCCTCCCAAGTACTGGGATTACAGGCTACACCATCACATCCAGCTCAACTGTACTTTTTGGGGGCAAACACATGGTTAAGTAATGGAAATATTTCTTATTACTTCTTGGATATATTGGCTACATGACAGAACTCTGTAGATTTACTTTTTAGTGTATATTTTTTAAACTAAAAAAGTAATGGCACATTCTAAGAGCCAGATAACAAATATGCATTTACTTGACTGAGGTGTAAAAACATTTTAACGGCAAAATAAAATTTATCCAGTTCAGAAATAGATAAGACATGCGCACAAAATTTACAAGGAAACATATTATAGAGGTGTCCATGCACAACCTATTGAAGAAATGCAAACACAATCCAAAGTATTATCGATGTATACAATCAAATACCACACACAGTGCTTCAGCCAACTACAAACCACGTTTGTGATTGTGGTTTACAATGGAGTTGAACAGAAAAATGTCCCTCCTGTGTAGCGATGCCGCCGCCGTCAAAAGCAGGGTGTTGCTCACCCGTCTGTGGTGACGCTAACGTCAACAAACCCACTGCGCTGCCAAGGGCACGAGGGTAGAGCACACCCAACTGTGCACAGTCCATAAAACCTGACAAGTGACTGTGTCTCTGATTTATGAACTTACTATATTATACTTTCCGCCATATTTAGAGTGTACTCCTACCTGTATTTTTAAAAGTTAAGTTTAAAACAGCCTGGGAAGGTCCTGAGGGGGGGATTCCAGCAGGCGCTGTCTATTGGGTGAACAGCTCGCCTGAGCTGCGCTTCTGGAGATCCTCCCGGGGACAGGCACAGTGATGTTGATGATCCAGGGCCTGTGAGGACCTGGCTACTAGTGTTTGTGTCTCAGTGTTTGACAAAATGTTTAAGAAGGGAAGCCACACCAAAAGTTAAAAGAAAACATAGAATAAGGATATTAAAAAAAATTTTGTACAGCCAAACGTGTTTATGTCTTAAGCCAAGTGTTATTACAAAAGGTAAAAAAAAAAGTTTATAGTAACAAAAGTTCACACATTACAGAAATTGCTTTTAACTTTTTTTTTTTTTTAATACTGGGAATTGAACTGGTGGTGGTAGTGGTGGGGTCTGTCACTCAGGTATACAGCTAGCCCATTTTAAAATTTTATTTTGAGACAGGGTCCCTCTAAGTTGCCCAGGCCGGCTTTGAACTTGCCATCCTCCTACTTAGTTTCTTGAATAGCTGGGATTATGAGCGTGTGTGCCACCATACCTGGCTCATTTTGGCAAATTCGGCGTGGGTTAAGTGTGCAGTGTTTACAAAGTCTACAGTAGTGCACAGTCTTGTCCCAGGCCTTCTCACTCACTCCCCAGAGCAACTTTCACTCCTGTGGGCTCCACGTCTAGAAGTGCCACATCTAAGTGGGCTAGTTTTGCAGGGGATCAAATCCTCAGCCTCGGGCGTGCTAAGCAATCACTCTACCATTAATCAGCTACGTCCCCAACTCAGGTGTACTATTTTTACTTTTTACATGATAAATTTATTTATTTATTCATTCATTTTTGCAGTACAGGGGATGGAACCCAGGGACATTCTACCTCCAAGCAACACCCTAGGCCCGATTTTTCTTCTTTATTTTGAAACGGGTCTTACTGAGTTTCAAAGGGCCTCACTAAGTAGCTGAGGCTGTCTGCAAACCGAGATCTTCCTGTCACAGCCTCCCAAATGCTGAGATTACAAACATGCAAACCACACCTGGCTATATTTATTTAAAAACCCTAAGCTGCATATGTTTCATATAGAAGATGAGATTCTAGCCTGTTTTTAAAAATAATTACACTTGTATTTTGTACAGAAATCAATGTTCTCTAAATCTGCAGCTTCATTTTATAGTTTTATAGAATCATAATCTCTTGAATACATTTCTAATATTCTCTAGGAAGAATATTAGCACATTATGTTTTCTTTAAAAGTAAAAAAATCAGTCAGGTGTGGTGGCGCATGTTTTAATCCCAGCATTCAGGAGGGGGAGATCAGAGGATTGTGGTTCACTGACAGCCTCAGCTACTTAGAAAAGCCCCTTGCAACACAGCGAGACCCGGTTTCAAAATAAAGAATAAAACATTTAGGTCTGTGGGGGGGTGTCACTCAGAGCTAGAATGCCCTTGGGTTCCATCCCTATACCACAAAAAATAAAAAAATAAAAAATAAATAAAATAAAAACTCCTACAATATATGTTTATTAAAACTTAACAATTTAAGTGTAACTGCTCAGGCTTCCAGCCACTGCTAAATACTTTTCCAGTGCAGAGAAGTCAACATATTGGAGAAATTAGTTCTTGGTATTTACTTTTATTAAAAAGAGGTTTTTGGTAGTGAGAAGAAATCATCTCTGGTTTGCTGCCTGAAAGCCTGAGATAGGGTCCCTGGTCTCTATGCTGGCTACCTGCCGCTCAGCAACCTGTCCTGCATGCCAGCCTTTATTTCTGTTGTAAAGCACCTGGACACGAGAGTCGGCTGGCAATAGGTGACTGAATACTTGACGAAGGCACTTGCCAAGGGCTAGTAGAAGAATTTGGAGCACAGATGAAGAATTTTTTCTCTTTGATGCTTGGACATAACCTAGAACGTTGAAAGTTGTGATGTACTCCCACACTGCCATCCTGTTGTCGCGGTGTGGCTGCCAGAGCGGGGTATCAACATCATGGCACAACAGAGGCAGGGCATTTCTCCAGCACCCACGGACAGAGAAAAGGTACTGGCTGCTTCCAAGATTCACCACGTGAGTAGTTTTTAATGTGTTGCCATTGAATCTGTATAAACTGGAGATCTGTCCAAACACCACATTCCTCTAACTCTTGAGCATTACCAAGGGGTTTTTCTTTATCTGGAATTGGATTCAGTTCTTCAGAAGTTCAGCATCAAACATTCAGCTGTCGATGTGGATTCACATGTGGATGTGACCAGGCAAAAACTGTACTTAAAGCCGGGCGTGGTGGCGCACGCTTGTAATCCCAGCGCTTGCTTGGGAGGCTGAGACAGGAGGATGGCGCAGGTTTGAAGCCAGCCTCAGCTACTTAGTGAGGCGCTCAGCAACTTAGTGAGATCCTGTTTCCAAATAAAGTATAAAATAGGTCTGAGAGTATAGCCCAGAGGTAGAAAAGCCCCTGGGTTCCACCCTCAGTACCACAAAAGACAAACAAACAAACAAACAAAAACAAAACTGTACTTAATGTCCTCTTTAGTACCATCTCCTGGGAAACGTATTGTTACTGTCAAAATCATCTTCAGTTTGTTACCAGTGATACAGAGGACTTTTTATTTCCCCTGACATGTCTTCATGTTTTCTTCAACAGCGTGACCAACCTGAACAAATATAAAGGACTTGTAGGAGAAAATCATTAGACCAGTTCTACTGGGCTCGATAGCCCCATAATGTGGCTGATTTTCCGTGGAGAATAGCATGCTTGGTAATTTCATATTTGTTCTCTGTATTTTTCTTACTGATTGTGACCCACTCCAAAAAAGCATAGAAACCACTTCCTTTTATATCCAATTCTTCTTTCTCTATTTAGAGAAGCAGGGGATCTATCAAATGTTCTTCAGCTTTTAGCAGTGAGATACTATAAATCATGATAAAAAGATCCCCAAGGTCATCATTAAACACAATCTCCCATTTTTTCCCCCCGGTACTGGGGATGGAACCCAGGGGGCATTCTACCTCTAAGCTACACCCCAGCCCTATGTTTTCTTCTTATTTTAAAACAGGGTCTCACTGAGTCACAAAGGGCCTCACTAAGAAGCTGAGGCTGTCTGCGAAACACAGTCTTCCTGTTTCAGCCTCCCAAATGCTGGAATTACAAGTGTGCGCCACCACTCATGGTGCAATCTCCCATTTTTTTTTTTTTTTTGGTAGTACTGGGGGTGGGACCCAGAGGCTTTCTACCTCCAGGCTATACTCATATATATATATATATATATATATATATATATATATATATATATATATATGTGTGTGTGTGTGTGTGTGTGTGTGTGTGTATGTGTATATGTGTATATATATGTGTATATATACATATAATAAATATATATATATATATATTATTTTGGAAACAGAGTCTCACTAAGTTGCTGAGAGCCTCACTAAGTAGCTGAGGCTGGCTTCGAACCTGTGCGATGCTCCTGTCTCCGCCTCCCAAGCGCGGGGATTACAAGCGTGCACCACCATGCCCGGCTCATCTCCCATTTTTTAGAAGCACTATTTCCATGTCCATCTGTTCAGATGACACACAATCTTCCAGTTCCATCTGACAGGGTAACCCAGGTTGAATGGTGTGACGTGGATAGATGTACAAGGCGATTATTGTACACAGTCAAATCTGTAGAAAGTGAAACACCTCTTGTCGTTTTCCTAAGGCAGTGTTTAGCATCACTGTTAAATTCATAATTCTTCCAAGGTTATCAATACAGTAGCCACTATCTTGGTACCTTGAATCACAGTGTAGTAATTACACATCCCCAAAGCATGCATGTGTTTCAGTGGATACTAATCAACACAAAGTTTTACTTCAGCCACAGAAAGGCCACTTCTTGGATCATCAACCCAGGAAATCAATTCTTCTTTTCTTCTCCTCTACTTGTTTTGGTTGCTTCATTGAGCTCCCGCTGGTAACCACTTTGTAAACCTCAAAGTGGGGTCCAACAGCCGTCCCGTCATCCACAACAGCAATTAGCTCACCGACATCGCCTTCCAAGGTAGTAGCATGAGAATTAGTAAAGCTCTTGTGGAACGGTCGATGCTTTCCTCTTTGAGCTGAGGCTGGGTCAGGTGCACTATTTTTTTTTAAGAAAATAATTTGCATTGTATTTTTATTATATCTGTTCTATGTTATGATATGTATAGCTGGTTACCATTGTCTAATAATTGTTACTCAGCACAGTAACATGCTGTACGTGCTTATAGTTTAGGAGTGAGAAGTGGTACCATGTAGTCTCAGTATGTAGCAGGCTATATCATCTAGGTATCTGTAAGTACCTACATAATAATAAGTGCCTATGATGTTTAATAAGTACCTGTATACCTATACGGCGGTTTGTGCAGTGATGAACTCCTAATGATACATGTCTCCATTGATAAGTGATGCATGACTAAATATGTGTACATATGATTTTTGTGTGTGGACTTGAACTTGGTATCTTCCTGTTTCAGCCAATTCAATACTGGGATTTCAGGCATGTACCATTGTGCTCTGGGAAAATTTTAAAAAATCTAATTTGCAAGCCGGGCGTGGTGGCGCATGCTTGTGATCCCAGCATTCGGGAGGCTGAGACCGGAGGAGCGCGGTTCGCGGACAGCCTCAGCTACTTAGTGAGGCCCTCTGCAACTCAGTGAGACCCAGTTTCAAAATAAAGAATAAAAAATAGGGCAGGGGGTGTAGCTCGGAGGCCAAATGCTCCTGGGTTCCATCCCCAGACCCGCAAAAAAAAAAAAAAAAAAAAAAAAATCTAATTTGCAGGAAAGCCACTGTCAATATTGTAGAGAATATTTTTCCAGTGTTAATCAGGAACTTTTACATGCCTTTTTAAAAATTTTGTTTTGTAATCTTTTGTGAGTGTGTTAATGTGGTATCAGGGATTGAGCCCAGGAACATTCTACCCTCAAGCTACATCCCTGATTTTTGTTTTAAAACAGGGTTCCACTAAATTACTGAGAGTCTTGCTACTTGGCTGAGGCTGGTCTCAAACCTGTAATCCTCTGGTCACACCTCCTAAGTACTGAAATTACAGGTGTGTGCCACCACGCCCAGCTTGTTTTGAAATCTCAACTAAGCAAAATACATGATCTCCTTTTCATAAAGTTTTTTTTATGTTGTTATGTCTTGGTGTAACAAAAAGTATATGCTTCCAAACTATCCTCCTCCAAAGAGGATAGTGCACTGGAGAACATTCTGAGAAAAGAAAGAAAATAACATCCAGGTATCAGCTTGTCCTGTTGTCATCTTGTTTGGGTTTTCTATAGTCTTTTCAAAAGAACATTTTTTTTTTTTTGGTGGCACTGGGGTTCCTGGAAGCCCTTATATCCCCGGCTACACTCCCAGACCTATTTTTATATTTTTATTTGGAAACAGGGTCTCCTAAACCAGCGCGTCTGGCTTCGAACCTGCGCGATCCTCCTGTCTCCGCCTCCCAAGCGCAGGAATTACAAGCATACGCCACCACGCCCGGCTCAAAAGCACATTTTTATATTTGCAATCAAATGTATGTATGAAATTGTGTTTTCAGGTAACTTTTAATCAAAGAAGCACTTTTTGATTAATAAAAGTGCATTAGTACGCTGGGCATGGTGGCGCGCGCTTGTAATCCCCGCACTTGGGAGGTGGAGACAGGAGGACTGTGCAGGTTCGAAGCCAGCCGCGCTGGCTTAAGAGACCCTGTTTCCAAATAAAAAAATATAAAATAGGTCTGGGAGTGTAGCCTGGAGGTAGAAGAGCTTCCAGGAACCCCAGTATCACAAAAAAAAAAAAAGAAAAAAAAAAGAAAAGTGCATTAATGAAACATGCTGAGCACCTACTGTTTACAAAGGATAAGATGAGGAAGATAAGATCTATTAGGGAGAAAGTGTTCTAATAGTACTTTGGTTATGAGAACAAAGGACATTTGTGTGTAGGGTCATTGATCGACAGCCTTTTATTTTTTTATTTTTTTGGTACTGGGAATTGGACCCAGGGGCACTCTATCTCAGAGCTATACCCCCATTTCTTTTTATCTTTTCTTTTGAAGCAGGATCTCAATAAGTTACTGAGGGTCTCATTGAGTTACTGAGGCTGGTCTCAAACCTGTGATCTTCCTGTCTCAGCCTCCCAAATACTAGGATTACAGGCATGGGCCACTGTGCTGGGCAATCAAGTATTTTTTAAGTACCTGCTGTGTGTAAGACCTTTCAGATGCTGGTGAAGAAGGATAAGAGAAATAAAAGAAATAGGTAGAGAGGAGACAAACAGGGAAGGAAAGGGAGACTATAGCTTTGAATCTAGAACTCCATGAAGGCCCTTACCTGTTTTCCTTCAAGCCTAAATCCTTAAAACATAAATCTTAAGCCAGGTGTGGAGGTGCACGCTTGTAATCCCAGCGTTCAGGAGGCTGAGACAGGAGGATTGTGGTTCGCGGACAGCCTCAGCTACTTAGTGAGGCCCTCTGCAACTCAGTGAGACCCTGTTTCAAAATAAAGAATAAAAAATAGGGCAGGGGGTGTAGCTCGGAGGTCAAATGCCCCTGGGTTCCATCCCCAAACCCACAAAAAACCCACAACCCCCCCAAAAAAAAACCCCCATAAATCTTTAGAGCACAATAAGTTCAGTTAATCGGTGCATATAGATTTTGTTAGCCTACAGAATGTATTTTAGACCCAGAAGTCTAGAAAAAGATATTGTTCAAAGGCCAGTGATATGAATACAGCTCAAGCGCCATTCATAACCAGGTGACATCAGCTTGAAGATTCTGAGAAGCAGAGTACCATCCCGTCTCTGGACACCATGACCCAAGGGCCCAAGCTCTCTCGCCTGTTGTGCTCACCATTTGCCCATCCCTCATGAGAGACCCCTATAGAAGAAGAGTCCTGTACTCCCAAAGCATGTCTCTCCCGCTGGAGATGGCCTGCGTTCTTTCTTGAATGTGTATTCTTGCTTTCCTAAATAAACCTTTATCTGTGACTCTGGCTGGCTGGTGCAGAATTCCTTTTCTGTCCTCTAAGCCAAGGGTCCTGAGTTCTGCTCCCTTCTCTTCCCCACTGGGAACTGTGCTGAACACTTCATGGGATCATCTTGTCTCCCGTGACACTGGGGCTGAGCAGTAGACAAACTAAAGGTGCGCTCTAAGAGCCAGCACTGCAGCGGGGGAACAGACCCGAAACAGAGATGGCGACGGGGACCACTGTAACAGATACAGCAGGGCGAGGAGCGCAAGCAAGGAGCAGCGTCCTGTGAGAGGCCCTCTGCGCAGAATGAGGCCTCCAGGGAGAGTGGACGGGACTCAATGGCCGGGAGCCCACTGGATGGAGTCAGAGGCCCAAGGAGGCCAGTGCAGCAGGGGGCCGCTGCAGCCCCGGCTCTGTTGCAATGGCTCTAGGTCTATTTAATTGTGTTTAGTTTCATGTAGATATTTACCAACAATAATATTCAGTCTAAGGTATTCATTTAGGGTGTGATACTTTACATATATTGCCTCTAATCTTTAAAACAAGTATGAAGATATGTACATTTCACTTTTTGTATTCCTAGTGCAATATTTGCAATTTTAAAAAGTTCTTCATATGAAGAAATGTTACATGACTGTTCTGTTTTTTTTTTCATCAGCTACCAATGGGCAGGTATGGTTATATGGTACTTAGATTTTTACTTTTAGAAGCCCAGTAGTAGATTTGATACGTAGGAGATTTCAGGGTGGAGGGATACTGTTTATAGTGAAAGCTGCAGGGAGAAGGGAGGGTGGGGAAGTTGTATTTCACTTTGAAAGTATAGTTTTTCTCGAATTTCTGCAAAAACAATTATTTTTCTATGAAATTGGCTTTAGGAAGAGTGATTGAATCTGTTTTATTAGTGAAAATAACAATGTATCTTATGATCATTTGAACTTTTAATTTTTAAAACCATTTTTGGCCAGGCATGGTGGTGCACTCCTATAATCCCAATACTTGGGAGGCTGAGGCAGGAGACTTGTAGGTTGGAGGCCAGCCTCAGCAATTTAGTGAGGCCAATCACAACTCAGTGAGACCCTGTTTCAAAATAAAAAAAATAAAATAGGGCTGAAGAGTGGGTATATTTTAGAGGTAGAATGCTCCTGATTCAATCCCCAGTACTAGAAAAATAAATTGGCCACACATGGTGGTGCATGCCTATAATCTTAGTATTTGGGAGGCTGAGACAGGAGGATCATGAATTTCAGGCCAGCCTCAGCAATTTAGTGAGACTTGTGAGAGAGACCGTGTTTCAAAACAAAAATGTGTGTGACATGATGGCGCACACTTGTAATTCCAGCATTTGGGAGGCTGAGACAGGAGGATCCAGGTTCATGGACAGCCTCAGAGACCCTGTTTCAAAATAAAGGATAAAAAAAAAAAAATAGGGCTGTGGGTGTAGCTCAAAGGTAGAATGCCCCCAGATTCCATTCCCAGTACTGCAAAACAAACAAAAACCAAAACAAAATAAAGCCCCCCCCCCAAAAAAAAAAGTAAAAGGTTTGAGTTTTCAGCTAGTCTCACAAACTTAGTGAGACCCTGTTTCAGAATAAAAATAATAAAATAGGCCGGGCATGGTGGCACACGCTTGTAATCCCCACACTTGGGAGGCTGAGACAGGAGGATCGCACAGACTTGAAGCCAGTCTCAGCAACTTAGTGAGACCCTACTTCCAAATAAAATAGAAAAAATAAGTCTGGGAGTATAGCTCCGAGGTAGAAAGCCCCTGGGTTCCACCCCCAGTACCACTAAAAAGAGAATAATTCGTAATAATAATAATAATAATAATAATAATAATAGGGATGGGGGTGTATCTTGGAGATAGGATGCCCCTGGGTTCAATTCCCAATACCAAAAGAGATAAATAAAGAAACAAACATATTTGTGTTCTCAAAAATTTTTGTCATATACATTTTATTTTCCCTTGCTAGATGAAGAAAGAGATTGAGGATAAAAACAAAACAAAACAAAACAGCTCAGCAGGTAATTTGAACCATTCATCTATTTTTCTAGATTCTTCTAGGTACTCATTAAATTCTTTATGTAAAAAGAAACAGATCACAGAGATCTTAAAGTTTCCAGAATTTTCTCTAGAACGAACATCCCCACTTATACTTCATCCATGATTTTATGTAATTTTTAAAAATTTTCTTTGTATTTTCAAAACTGATTTCCAGCTTGCCATTTGTTATCACTAAGATGTAAAAGTTAGGTCTTCGAGGTGTTTTGTGTTTTGTTTTTAATACAAGAACTCAAACACCAAAGCAAAATGTAAAACTTTCTAAATGAATCTTATATAACCCATATGGATTTTTAAATAGAAAAACGAAGAAGGCTATACATTTACTGGATGCCGTCTCCAGCAGATTAGTCTGAGTCTTGAGCTGGCTTTCAACACAGAGGGATGACTTCCCGCACCTGCAGTAGAGTGATTGCTTAGGTAGTCAAAGGCCACAACCCGAGAAACTGGAAATAATATCTAACAGGGAGAATGCTGGGCATGAGTCTAAGTGCTTAGCATGTACTAAACTAATCTCAGCAAACCTGTGAGGTAGGGACTATTATTCTCATCTTAGAGATGGGGTCAGTTGAGAAGAGCCACAAAGCGGGGTGTCACTGCATACAGCCCCAAAGCTGCAGAGCTGGTTCGGATCCAGGCTGCCTGGAGCCCAGGCTGGAGCCGCGCTTTCCAGCGCCTTCCCCTGCCTCTGCAAGGCCTCAAGACAGTTCCACTGTTTCAGATCATTTTTTTTACCATGTTTTTTTGTTTGTTTGTCTTTGTGATTTGGACTGCACTGACTTCCTCAGGTCTCCAAGGCCCCCCACTAGTGGTGTGCAAACATGCCGCAGCACTGTGGATTCAGGCAAGGCTAAGGCTCCCTGCCTCGCCCAGCAAGCACCTCTTAACACCTGCTTGATGTTGGCTCACTCAGAAGCCAAATTTCAAACTTGCTAGGTTGATAAGGCACCAGAAGAAAGAAGACTGTTGGGGAGGTTCTAAGAAGCAGCCTGAAGCTGTCCCTACAGTGCAAGCTCAGAGCACACTCTCCTTCAATTTCAAAAGCACCCACACAACTAGGAAAAAGGAACTCTTATCTATATAAAAAGGTGCTCCATCAGATGCAAAAAGAATCCTATCAGATGCAGATTTCGGGTTGCAGATGTGGGTGCTGGCGTTGCACCCCGTCACCTAGAGCTAAGTGAAAGGACTCTGCACCCTCCAAGAGAAGGCATTTACCCAAGTGCCCACAGGCTAGGGATGAAGACAGTGGGAGGAGAGGCCCTTTCAGAGTGGACTATTCCAGTGACTGATCTTTAGAACAAACAGTTAAGGAGGCCGTATTTTGTATAAGGCAATTGCAAAGGACAGTCTCCTCCCATAAAGGGTGGTAGACTTCTTAAATCCTGCTAATGAGTAAGCCTGTGAGAGGTCTAGGATTGGAGCCGGGAGGGGGGTTGGGTGGGCAGAGGCTGGGGGAGGCTGACTAGAGAGGGAAGCGTTTGCCTCATTCCAAACAAACAGGATGCTCAAAAGTAAAACCTTTTTTGTTTTCTCAACCAAGATATCTCTAACCTGGCTTCTTCTATATTGCCCAGGCTGATATTAATAGTTTAAGACTAGCTGAGTCCTAGTACTTGGGATAGTGAGACAAGAAGATTGCAGATCCCAGGCCAGCCTCAGCAATTTAGTGAGACTCTGCTTCAAAATAAAAAAAAGGGCTGGGGGTGTAATTGGGAGGTAAAATGCCCCTTGGTTCAATCTGTAGTTAAAAAAATTTTTTTTTCTTTTTTTTCGGGTCTGGGGATGGAACCCAGGGGCATCTGACCTCTGAGCTACACCCCCTGCCCTATTTTTATTCTTTATTTTGAAACTAAATTGCAGAGTGCCTGCACTAAATTGCAGAGCACCTCACGTGTGTGTGTGTGTGTGTGTGTGTGTGTGTGTGTGTGTGACACACTTGTAATCCCTAAATAGCTGAGGCAGTGGGAACCGCGATCCTCAGGTCTCAGCCTTCCAAATGTTGGGATTACAAGCGTGCACCACCATACCCAGCAAAAAAAAAAAAAAAAAAAAAAAAAAAAAGAAGACTTATGGTCACAGTTTCAATTCTCAGCTGAATGTCACTGCCTAATGCCCTTGGTAAGACGGTGAGAACTAAAATTTTGGGGAGCACACATTCATCCTTTGTAGGTACTGCTGGTGTCCAGGAAGACAGGCCCCTTGTTGGCCCCTAATTCTGCCTACCTCAAAAGGTTAGGAAGCATTAGCTGTTAGAAACACAGAGCTGGAGAAGGGTGCCACGTTGTGAGGACTGTGGTTTCAGGGATTGCGCTGTGGCACCTGTGCCTGTGGCTCTGGTTTCCTGGCCCCGCCCGTCCCCTTCGCCGGGCATTTGGTGAGGCAAGTTCATCACTGCGCAACCAACTGAGAGCCGCTCAGAGCTCCTGACACCCAAGCCGGCAGGAGCTGCTTCCTAGAGCCACCAGCCAGAAGGGTCGCTTGCTTTAGGTCTAACTTTACCTTGCCCCAGTGAAATGTGTCTTAGGTATGCTGTATATATCTGTCTTTCTTTGTAAAGTCGAAATTAAGTCTCTCAGAAAACATATTTGCAAGTGGAACTACAAGTTCTGCAATGAGTAGGTTTTTAAATTTTAGTTATGGACTCACAGAGATAGAAGAAGAGTGAACAAGGAACTGGCTCGTCCCTACTGGTGTGGACCCTCAAGTCCTCCCTTCTCAGTCTCTGAAGCCTTTGGATTCTTTGCTAATGGAAGGCCTCCTAGACTTTCCATCCATTTGCATCTTTTAATAGGCAAACTGTTGTCAAAGTCCCCTGAGCTCTTTTACTATTTTCCTTTCCTGGTTCATAAACAAAGGAAACATTATATAACACTGATTTGGGTACTCCACATGCCACACTGGGGTACAACCCAGGGGGACTCTACCACTAAGCTACATCTCACCCCTTTTCATTGAAAAAAAATATTTTTGGTACTGGGAATTGAACCCAGAGGCAGTCTGACTTTGTGCTTTAGCTAAAGCTGGATCCGAACCTGCGATCCTCCTGTCTCAGCCTCCCAAGTACTGGGATTACAAGTGTGCAGACCACACAGGGCCACCTACTTCTGTCTGAAGAACCTATCTGGTGGCTGTAAGATTGAATGAGCGTGTGTGTCCCCAGTCGCATAGAGACACGCCGAGATCCATAGTAGATATATGGATGCCTTTATTCGTGGGAGATCGGCCTCCAGCCCCCGTGTGGCTGCGGGGGCTGGTTGCGGGGGAGAGCGTGCGTCCCTCCCTCTCGGGCTCCTCTCTGAACTCTGCACTCTCTTCTGGACCCGGGAGGCCTGGTCCCCTCCGGAATCACAGAGCTCCACCTCCTAGCTTCCGGCCCTGCCCCTGTGGGGCCGGGGGTGACTCACACCTTACAGTGGCCAGGCTGCTGCCATCCACCCTTCTCACCTCTGCGCGTGCACCTTGTCACTGTCCTTTGAGGGCCTTCCCTTCGCTGCAGGGCCTTCAGGTTTCTCTTCTGCCCTTGCTGGGCTCCACAGGACTGGCCACACAGCCTCTGGGTGAGTGTTGGTCTGCTTCAGGCCTTCATTTCCTCTCTGGTACAGGACTCTGTGATGCCCACGGACACCTGCCAGGGTAGAGGCTGTGAGGACTCCTCGGTGGTCCTCTCTGGACCTTGGCTTAAGAGTTTCCTGGCCCAACGCCATGCCCTTCCCATGGACAGTGGCATTCTTTGACCCGTTAACCTAGGACTTAAAGATCCAATCCCTTGCCCCATCTTGGGTCAATTCTGAAGAGCCATCATCACCCCAAAATACCCTTTAGTATCGGGGTACTCCCCACCATATGCCACCTCTAGGAGCCTCCCCAATAAACTTCATGGACAATGACTTCCATTTCAGACTCTGCTTTCCAGGAACCTACTTGTGTCTGCTAGATCCTGAAGCCCTCCATCTTTGTGATTTAAAACTGTTCTAAAAATATAATTATTATGTTAGAATATATGGTTTGAAGAGTCAACTATTTACAGTAGAAGTTGTTTAGGTGGCATGCAACCTCTTTATCTTCTGAAATTTCTGAAGAATAAATTATTAGAGATGCATCCAAAAATGACTCACTTACCATTTATTGAACACTTTCTATGAAAATGAATAAGAAAAAGAAATATATGAATTTTATCATCCAATTTCATAACTAATGGTATATGTATTACTTGTACACTAAGTTCAAAGTACCTTGAAATAATAATACTGGATGAATTTGATGAAGAAAACTTAGGGAAAAACTTCATTTTAATGATTTATTTACCTTTCTAAAAAACACAATTGGCACAAAAGGACATCAATGCATTTTATATTCTAATTCTACTTAATGTCCTTTTTTCTTTCCTTTCCCTCCCTTCTTCTCTCCCTCTCTTCCTCCTTCCCCCCTTTCTTATAAAACCCAGGGGAGTTCAACCCCAGCCCTATTTAATTAGTTGTTGTTGTTGTTGTTGTTGTTGTTGTTGTTGTTGTTCTTCTTCTTCTTCTTCTTCTTCTTCTTCTTCTTCTTCTTCTTCTTCTCTTCTTCCCTTTCTCCTCCTCCTCCTCCTCTTCCTCCTCTTCCTCCTCCTCCTTCTCCTTCTTTATGGTGCTGGGGACAGAACCCAGGGTCATACTACCTCCAAACTACACCCCGAACCCTATTTTTTATTCTTTATTTTTTGAAACAGGGTCTCACTGAGTTGCAAAAGACCTCACTAGTAGCTGAGGTTGTCTGTGAAACGGATCGTCCTGTCTCAGTCTCCCTAATGCTGGGATTACAAACTTGCACACCACCACACCTGGCTTAATTTATTATTTTTGAAAGAAGGTCTCACTAAGTTACTGAGTGCTGCTGACCTTAAACCAGCAATCCTCCTGTCTCAGCCTCCCAAGTACTGGGATTTCTGGAGTACATGTGGCTCAATTCCCCCCCCCCCCCCAGTACTGGGGATGGAACCCAGGGGCATTCCAGGAGGCTATACCTGGAGGCTACACCTCCAGCCCTATTTTTTTTTTATTCTTTATTTTAAAATAAGGTCTCACTAAATTGTGGAGGGCCTCACTAAGAGGCGAACCTGCGATGCGATCCTCCTGTCTTAGCTTCCCAAATGCTGAGATTACAAGGGTGTGCCGCCATGCGTGGCTTTCTAGGACAGCCTCAGCAATGTAGTGAGACTCTCAGCGATCTAGCAAAACCCTATTTCAAAACACAAAAACACAAAAAGAGCTGGGGGTATAGCTCAAAGGTAGAATGCTCCTGGGTTCATTCCCCAGTAAAAACACACACACACACACACACACACACACACACACTCACTCACTCACGCACGTGAGCACACATATACACACCTATTGAATTCAACAAAAAATGTTTTCCAGTGGGACATTTTGGAGAATTCCTGCTATCTCTGCCTTTTGTTCTGGCCTGGCTTTTTGTGGGAGGCTGGGTTAACCTTTCGCTAGTACGCTAAAGATCTCGGAGCATCAGTTATCTTTTCTTGTACAAGTGGTTGGTTCCTTGTTCCTCTGGGATCTGGGTTGGGTAAGAATGATTTATGCTAGTAGGTAATTTTATTCCTATTTCTGCATTGTTTTAGAAGGCTGCAGTTGAGTAATGATATGACCTTTAACATCAGGAGGCTTATTTAACCCTACATTTGGTTTATTTAAATTAATACCATCCGGTGTTGCCTATTTTGATTTTCCCAAGTCTTTGAACTTTGACCCCCTTTCTTCTTGATAATCCGGGCATCTGCCCTTAGCCTTCTGCTGGATCTCTTTCAGGATTTGCAAATTACAGGTCTGCTCTGGTGAAGGAAAGACATTCCTGTGCATTTTTTTAAAACAAAGCTCCACCCAGGGTTTAATGTTATGGCCTGCTACAGGATAAAGGAAAGATAAATCAGCTGAGTCCTGTTTCCCTGTCGTGAGATCTTGTGTCTGACCCCAAGGGTTGAGAATTTTGAGAGTCACCTAGTGCCTTGCGCTTGGCCTTTAATTCCCCCCGGGGAATGCCAGCCCAATCCATTCTGTTTGAGTGGCCACCTTGATGTGGCCCAGGGGGTTACCATAGCAACACTGAGCTTCCAGCTATTCATGTGGGTGGTGTGAAGAACTGGAAATGTTGCCAAAATATCCTGAGTGTTCCATTATGACTTAAGGTCTGATTCCTTGGGGCTGCCCTTCAGAGGCAGGGCTGTGGATTAGAGTCCACCACGGTGAGTTCTCAGGAGTCAGGCGGGGATTTCTGTCAGGAAGGTGAGTTTTAAAAATTTTTTATTGGTGCACTGTATTTATACATCATATAGGGGTAAAAAGCTTGTGTAGACATAAATGCACACGGAAGGCGAGGTTTTAAACCTGGAAGACAATGAAATTTCAGAAAGTACTTCAAATTAAGTCCTCAGAAGAGAAAAACAGGGCTCCTCCATGCTTCATGAATCTACAACTTATTACTGTAGAAAATTTAAAAAAATAGAATAAAAATAAGAAAGAACACATACCACATTATCTTTGTCTAAGCTCATTACTATAATACTTTTGCATATGCTTCTAGATGTCTCTCTGTTTTTTTTTTCTTTTGTGGTATTAGGGATTAAACCCAGGGGCATTCTACCTTCACCCCACTCTTTTATTTATTTTTATTTTTATTTTTTGTGGTACTGGGGATGGAACCCAGGAGCATTGTACCTCCGAGCTACACACCCAGCCCTAGATTTTTAGTCTTTTTATTTATTTTATTTTATTTATTTAATTTTTATTTTTTTGGTGGTACTGGGGTTTCTGGAAGCCCTTCTACCTTTGGGCCACACTCTCAGACCTATTTTATTTTTGGAAACAGGGTCTCTTAAGCCAGCGCCGCTGGCTTCGAACCTGCGCGATCCTCCTGTCTTTGCCTCTCAAGCTCAGGGATTACAAGCGTGTGCCACCACGCCTGGCTAGTCTTTTTATTTTTATTTTTATTTTTTTGGTGGTACTGGGGTTCCTGGGAGCCCTTCTACCTCCGGGCTACACTCCCAGACCTATTTTTTATACTTTTTAATTTGGAAACAGGATCTCCTAAGCCAGTGCGCGCGGCTGGCTTCGAACCTGCGCGATCCTCCTGTCTCTGCCTCCCAAGAGCAGGGATTACAAGCATGCGCCACCACACCCGGCTAGTCTTTTTATTTTTGAAACAGGGTCTCACTGAGTAGCAAAAAGCCTCACTAAGTAGCTGAGGCTGTCTGCAAATCTCCATCCTCCGGTCTCCGCCTCCCAAATGCTGGGATTAAAAGCGCGCCACCACGCCCGGCTTATTTTTCATTTTGAAAGAGCATCTTGCAAGGCTGCTGAGAGACTTGCTACATTGCTGAGACCGTCCTCAAATCTAAGAATAAGCAAAATTTTCCATTTATATCAGCACTTTCCTGAGAGGTACAACAACTAACTTTTGTGTTTCATCAAAATGAATTCTAACCAACTGTCCCAGAAACTGTGAGTGACTTTGTACATCAGACCAGAATTGGGCCTGGGGGCGCTCTTTTGACCAATGAACAACAGCAACTTTTAACTCATAGATTACAGACACCTCAGGACTTCTCTGTATCTGAAGTGCAACAGTCTTTTTTTTTTTTTTTTTTTTTTTGTACTAGGGATTGAACCCTGGGACATCCTACCTTGGAACTATACCCCCAACCTTATTTTTATTTTGAAATAGGGTCTCACTAAGTTGCTGAGTCTGTTCTTGAACCTGTGATCCTCCTTTCTCAGTCTTATCTGTTGCACTTTTTTTTTTGTGTGTGGGTCTGGGGATGGAACCCAGGGGCATTTGACCTCCGAGCTACACCCCCTGCCCTATTTTTTATTCTTTTTATTTTGAAACCGGGTCTCACTGAGTTGCAGAGGGCCTCACTAAGTAGCTGAGGCTATAAACCACGATCCTCTGGTCTCAGCCTCCCGAATGCTGGGATTACAAGCGTGCGCCACCTCGCCTGGCTTCTGTTGCACTTTTAATGAAGGATTTCAGGTGCACAGAACTGGATTAATTACAGTTCTTATTCATGGTACAGTTTCAAGTTTTTTTCCCCCAAATATTGCTTATTTATTTACTTATGGGCAATGATATCTTGCAACCTGTGCCTCACTGGCAAACACACATGCTAGGGTCTTGAAAACAGCTGACAGCTGACAATGGGTCCCTAAGCCTGGTTTTGTGTCTCTCTTCCTTCTACTACAGGAAGTTGTTAGCCTGAATCCTTCAGTCGTCCTTTCTTTCCTTCTCATTGTATCTACGTCTTTCTAAAAATAGACCTTTTAACTGTGGTTTTATTTTTTGTGGTGCTGGGATGAAACCCAGAGGCTTTCTACCTCTGGGCTATATTCCCAGACTATTTTATATTTTATTTGGAAAACAGGGTCTCACTAAGTTGCTGAGAGCCTCACTAAGTAGCTGAGGTTGGCTTCGAACCTGCATGATCCATCTATCTCAGCCTCCCAGGTACTGGGATTACAAGCACGCGCCACCACACCTGGCTCCTGACTTGATTATTATAGGTTGTAAACATATATCCAATTATCACACTCTACCCCATAAATATGTAGTATTATTATGTGTCAATCTACAAAAAGTATCTTGGCTTCTTTTAGTCTATTTTAACTTCTCAAATTATGTGTGTATGATATCAGGATTTTGAGATGCATTGCGTTTACTCTACAGAGGATTGTGGGAAAGGGTTGATATTTTAGAGTAGAGCACTGTGCTTTCCAACTTGTGAACATGCCATACTCATCTATTTACAAATGTGTTCTTCAGTTTTCCCAAATAATGTTCACGGCCTTTTGGGTATTTCTGTTAGAAATATACTTAGATATCTGGACTAGTGATGCCTGCTTGTGATCCCAGTACTTGGGAGGCTGAGACAGGAGGATAACAGGTTCGAGGCCAGCCTAAGCAACCAAGCACAGTCCCTCAGTAACTTAGTGAGACTGTGTTTCAAAATAAAGAATAAGATAGGTCTGGGGATACAGCTCAGAGGTAGATTGGTCTTGAGTTCAATCTCCCATACCAAAAAAACAAAACAAAACAAAATATATTAAATTCCCTTTGGAGCCGGGCGTGGTGGCGCATGCTTGTAATTCCAATACTTGGGAGGCTAAGACAATAGAATCTTAGGTTCATGGCCAGCCTCAGCTACTTAGTGAGGTCCTCTGTAACTTAGTGAGACTCTGTTTCAAAATAAAGGAAAAAAAATAATAGGGCTGGGTTGTAGTTTGAAGGTAGAATGCCCCTGGGTTCAATCTCCAGTACTGGAAAAAATTTCTTTGGATTTTCTTAACATAAAATCACCATTTATGAAAAAGATTTGGATTTCTTATTTTCTAATGCGTGTGTGTGTGTGTGTGTGTGTGTGTGTGTGTGTGTGTGTGTGAGAGAGAGAGAGACTAGGGATGGAACCCAGGGGCACTCTACCTCAGAGCATATTTACTTATTTATTTTATTTATTTATTCTTGAAGTAGGGTCTCACTAGGTTGCTGAGTATTTCTTAGTTGTTGAGGCGAATCCCAAACTTGCAGCTCTCCTGTCTCAGCCTCCCAAATACTGGGATTACAGGTGCGTGCCACTATACCCAACTTCGCATGTACATTTCATTTATTATGTTCCTTGGCTTGCCATCCAGAATAAACTGTCAGTGTTGAATAGAAGTAGTGATAGCAAACATCTTCTCATTTCACTACTAGAAGGTAAGTTTACAACATTTCATCCTTAAATATAATATTTGCTATACCATTTTTGTAAATACTCTTTGACAGGTAAAGGAAGCTCTTCTCTATTTTTAGTCTGTGAATAGTTTTTTAAAATCAAGGATAGAATTTGAGAAAGACTAAAATAAAACAAAATAAACAAAAAACAAAAAGCCCCCACAAAGCTAAGTTTGCTGGTGCGCACTTATAATCCTAGCTATTTGGGAGGCTGAGGTGGGAAGATTGCAAGTTTGAGGCTAACCTGGGTCACATAGTGAGACCCTCCCTGTTCCAAATAAGAAATTAAAGAGTCTAGGAATGTAGCTCCATGGCGGAGTGCCCCGTCTCTGTGTTCAATTCTCAGCACTGCCAGAACACACGCACACACACACACACGCACACACCACACGCACGCACGCGCGCGCGCACACACACAGGTATGGATGATGAATCTCATCAAGTGATCTCTTTATGCATATATTGAGATGCTTATATAATTTTACTCTTAATTTTGTTAGTTTAACAATTGAATAATTTAGTTCTTGATTTCTTTTTTTTTTTTATAATACTTGGGTTTGAAGCCAGGGACATTCTACTGCTGAGCTATATCATCAGCCCCATTTTATTATTTATTTTGAAATAGGGTCTCCCTAAGTTGCTGATGCTGGCCTCAAATCTGTTATCCTCCTGTTTCAGCCTCCCAAGAATAGGGATTACAGGTGTGTGCCACCATGTCCAGTTAAGTAATATTTTAATTACTTAATAGATGATTTTAAAATATTCAAAAGACCTTGTATTATTAATATATTATGTAAAGTATTATCTTTCATCCATATTGCTGGAGCAGATATGTTAATATATTTGGTCTAGAAAGTTATGATGAGATGGCTCCATAATTTTTCTTCTTCTCTCCTCTCCCTCTCTCCCTTTCTCCCTCCCTCTTCTTCTTCTTCCTCCTTCTCCTCTGCCTTTTTCTTTCTCTCTTTCTTTTCTCTCCCTCCCTTCCTTCCTTCCTTCCTTCCTTCCTCCCTTCCTTCCTTCCTTCCTTCCTTCCTTTCTTCATAAGGTTCTGGTTATTTTTTCAAATGAAGTTATACCAGTCATCTAAAAAGCATTGAGAGAGTAGAATAGTTTATGTTTAGAATAATTTTTCAAGATAGGAAACAGCATAAGGCCAAGTGTTTTCATTTCCTTCTGAAAGCTTAATTCATGCAATATAGATAAGTGAGAGTTCTGGTTGTTTTCCATATCAAACCACAAGAGTTAGTAGCTCACTGTGTCCTTAGCTTGTGAAACAGGCCCCTCAGAAACAGTCTACAATCTTTAAAAATGTGCAGAATTCCTAAAGCTGTGGCCCTGGGCCTCTCGTCCAGGGTTAGTCTGCTGCAGTCATAGGTTGCCAACTACTAGGTCAGTAAGGTCCTTGAACAGGATGCACACGTACCAGGAAACTTCCATGGGCTTTAGGGTTTTCTCTTTCAGCAAAAACTGAACATAGATCTACTAGGCGCCTCCGTGTGAATTCTTTCTTTTTAATAAATTATAATAAAATATACATACATTTACCAAATAATGTATAGTAAAATACACATGAATAAAATTTACGAATTTAGCCACCTGTAAGTGTCTGGGTTTGCTGCCCCAACTATATTTACATTGTTGTGCCTCCATGTCTAAAACCTGATTATCTGCCCTAAAGAAAATGGTCCCCAGCAGCACCAGCTCCGCATCCTCCTCCCCAGCCCCTGGGCTGCCATTCCACTCTCTGTCTCTGGATTTGACTACCCTTGGAACCTCATATAAGTGGACTCATATGATACATGTCCCTTTGTGACTGGCATATTTTACTTGGCATGACGTTTTCAGAGTTCAGCCATGTTGTAGCGCGTCTCAGAATTCTCAATGTTCTTAAAGCTGAGTAATATTCTATAACGTGTGTTTCTACCACATTTTGTTTGTCCACACAGCAATCCATGAACTTTTGGGTTGTTTCCACTTTTGGCTATGATGAACACACATGTACAAATATCTTTTTGAGGTCTATTTTCATGTTTTGGGGATATATATAAATATTGATTGCTGTAGTCTAAAAACCATCTTTTTTAGCCAAATGTGTTGCACATGCCTATCTTCCCAGTATGTGGGAGGCTAAAAAGAAGGATCACAGATTCAAGGCCAGCATGGGCAACCTAGAGAGACCCTGTTTCAAAATAAAAAGTAAAGCTGAGCCTGGTGGTTCATGCTTGTAATCCCAGCTTTAGGGAGGCTGAGACAGGAGTATCGCACAGGTTTGAAGCCAGCCTCAGCTACTTAGTGAGGCTCTCAGCAATTTAGTGAGACCTTGCTTTTAAATAAAATATAAAATAGGTCTGGGTGTATAGCCTGGAGGTAGAAAGGCCCTGGGTTTCATCCCCAGTACCACACACACGAAAGTAAAAAAGGTCTGGGGATGTAGCTCAGTGGTAGAGCACCCTTGGGTATAATCCCCATTATCTCACACACACACAAAAAAAAAAAAAAAAAAAAGAAAGAAAAAGAAAAAAAAAAGAAAATTTCAGTTTAGTTCACTATACTATTAATTTAAGCATGTGTGTGTGTGTGTGTGTGTGTGTGTGTGTGTGTGTGTGTGTGTGATGCTTGGGATTGAACACAGGGGCATTCTACCTCTGAGCTATACCTTCAACCCTATTTTATTTTTTATTTGGAAACAGTGTCTGGATAAGTTGCCAACAGCCTCACTAACGTGCTAAGGCTTGCTTCATATCTGTGATCTCCTGTCTCAGCCTCCCAAGTCCTGGGATTAGAGGTGTGTACCACCATGCCTGGCTAATTGAGCACTTTTATATGTGTACCATGTCACACACACAAAAATACCAATGAAAACTAGGGCAGAGTCTGGCTTATGGAGAACTTACAAATTTGACGGCGCATTATTCAAATAATATAATTAATATTACTGTTTTAATGTATATGCCAGCAGTGTTCATTAAAGAGGATTTTGTTTTGTCTTGTTTTGGTACTGGGGATGGAATCCAGGAGCGTTCTAACTGTGAGTGTGTTCCACTATGCCTGGCAATTTAAAGAGTTTTTAGCATGTTATCTGGAAAGTGGCCCAACGATGGAGTTCATTCTGAATTCATTTCTTTACTGTAACAAAACAATGAAAAGTGGGAACTATTGGGATAGAAAATGGTGAGCACGAACCAGGATTTTTGCTTAATCACTGTGTTGTCCAAAGCCACATACAGGTCGAGTGTCCCTAATCTGAAACTCCAAATTCCAAAGTGCTACAAAAATCTGAAACTGAGCATCAGCATCACATTACAAGTGGAAAATTTCATACCATGAAACTTTTGTTGCATGCACAAAACTTCAGAATACTGTAAGAAGTTATCTTCATCCTATGCATGTGAGATGAGTGTGAAACATAAATGAATTTCATGTTTAGACTTGGGGCTTATCCTAAAAACACACTATTAGGTGTATGCAGAGAGTCCAGAGTCTGAAAAAAACACCCCCAATATGAACACTTCTGCTTCCAAGCATTTCAGATAAGAGGTGCCCATCCATGCTGCCCTTGCCTTCCTGGAGTGGGGGCTACGTGCGCCTTGGTTCTATTGTGGGTCTGGGGAGGGGCCTCTCAATACAGCCTCCACAGATGCATGGCCAGGATGTCCAAGCTCCGAAGGAGCCATACCCATCCTCTGTAGGGCCCGGTGTGGGGGTGGAAACACCAGCCCTTTGCAGTATCAGCCGCAACAAGGGTTGTTGTTTTTCCTGTCATGTTTGCGGGGTCCAGCTCAAGTTTGTTTTTCTTGCAGAAAGGCAGGAAGGCCAATTTGGAACACACACAACTCACATGTCATCGGCAGTGACTCGCCTAGTGCTTGGCGCTGGCTGCCTGACAGTTAAAAGGCACAGGGTGGGTGAGCCGGCAGCTGGCGCTGAGGAACAAGGAAAAGGAGGGAGAGGGCCAGATTGTTATCTGCGCGCTGGCCCAGCCCAGCCTTTCTTCCCCTGCGCGCTCCTCCCTCAGCGCACAGGAGCTCCGCCTGCAGAGCCCTGCTGCCCGCTGCCCCGACTGGCTCCGTTTTCTGTCCACCTCTTCCTCTTACTGAATAGTGAGGAAGCATCCCACCCTGAGAAGGGGGACAGCTTGGGCCAGTGGGAGCCATGCAGCAGCCTCCTGGGAGGCCACTGCAGGAAGAGGGAGGAAGAAAGAACGCTTTCCAGTTGAGGCCCAAGACAATCCTAGGATGATTTGAGAAAAATTTGGTGTTTTCATACCCAGACCTGAATAGTGTGGGAGCACCAGATAGAAGTTTGCACTGATCTCAGCTGGGCGTAGTGGCACGTGCCTGTAATCTCAGTACTTGGGAGGCTGATCCAGGAAGATCACAGGTTCAAGGCTGGCCTCAGCAATGCAACAAAACTCAGTTAAAAAAAAAAAAAAAAGAAAGAAAAGAAAAGAAAAATGAAAGAAAGAAAAATAAAGGACCGGAGGGTATAGCTTGGGGGTGTAGAATATTCCTGGGTTCAATCTCGAGTACCAAAAAGGAGGGGGGAATTCCGTCACATGTATGCTACAACATGCCTGAAGCTTGAAGACTAATTATGATAAGTAAATAAGCCAGTCATAAAAGCACAGATAACGTACTCTTCCACTTACATGAGATACCAGGGGAGTGAAGATCATAAAGTAGAAGGGTGATTGTTGCCAGGGGCTGAGGGGAGGAGCGAAGAGGATCAATTCAGTGGCCCTGTTTAGAATGATAAAAATTCTGGAAATGGGCAGTGGTGACGGCTCTGCCACACTGTTAATGTATCTAAATGCCACTGAACTGTACACTTATAAATGGTTAAAGTGGCACATTTCATTTTATGTTAATAAAGAAAGATGGGTGGGTATTTCAGAGGAGTTTTCTGTTCAAAGAAAAAGAATGATGGAGCACGCTCCTAAGATGGGGAGCTTGCTGTGTCCCACGTTGCTAGGCTACGATAGTGGGTAGGTTAAGTGGATTCCATGTATTTTCAACTTAGAATACATTTATTGGAATGTAACCCTATCACAAATCAAGGAACACCTACACCAGGGCAGATAGTGCTCAGGACCAAGCAGGGAAATAAGGCTGAAAAGGGGGTAGGAGGAGTGAGCCAGGGTGATGCTCTTCTGAAGAGACCAGATAGGAGGAGTCCCTGAGGTGTGATGCTCCCGGGGAAGAGCACCCAGCAGGAAGAGAAGCGCGGCTTGTGCCTCCAGGGAACTGCAGGGCAGGGAGATGGTTAGGGAAAGGAGGTCCCAAGCTAGGTGCCAAGCAGCTTTGGAGCCTGGGGGCAGGGGAGGCTACCAAGCTGGGAATACATGGCAAGGCCAGGCGGAGGTGGAAGCCAGGAGGTGGAAGCCAGGCGGGACAGCACAGGTGGGGCAGGAAGTTGCCTCTGGATAGATTCTGAAGGTAGAATTAAGAGCGTTTTCTCCCCTGGGGCACAGGTGCCAAGCCACATAAAGAAGACTCAAGCAGGGTGTTGTGGTGCAAGCCTGCAATCCCAGTACTTGGGAGGCGAGACAGAAGGATGGCAAGTTTGAGGCTAACTTCAGCAACTTAATGAGATCCTGAGCAACTTAGTGAGACCCGGTTTCAAAAAATAAAAAGGGCTGAGGGTATAGTTCAGAGGTAGAACACCCCTGGGTTCAATCCCTAGAACCAGAAGAAGAAAAGATGGAGGAGAAGGTGGAGGTTGGAGAAAAGCTGAGGTCCAGAGAAGGAGCCCCTTCTTATTAGTTTTTTTTTTTTTTTTTTTGCAGTACTGGAGATGGAACCCAGGGGCCTTCTACCTCAGATCTATACCCCTAGTCCTATATTTTATTCTTTATTTTGAAACAGGGTCTCACTGAGTTGCAGAGGGCCTCACTAAGTAGCTGAGGCTGGCCGTGAACTGTGATTCCCTTGTCTCAGCCTCCCTAATGCTAGGATTACAAGTGTTCTCCACCATGCCCGGCTCATTCTTATTAATTTGAAGGGAGACAGTAAGAGGAGAGTGGGCGGCTGGTGCAAGCTGGGCTTCAGGCAATGGGCATATCTCTGGATCGGTTCCTGTTTGAAAGATGAGGACAGTAATGCCTGCCCCACTTTACAGGTTCTTGGTAAGGTCAGGTTCATGTACAGAAGCTCCTCGCTTAGTGCCAGTCAAGGACCATGGGATTGCCAGCAGCCTCTCTATGAATCCCGGGAAGACAAGGAGGGAAATGTTTCCTGGCAGCTTTGTCCCCCCTTTTCAAGCCTTGTATTTTGCCATTCTCTGAGGCTGGTCCCCTCTACTCATTTTTCAGAGACCCTATATCCTCAAGTGGCTTCCTACACCCTTCCCACGTTCCCTCTTTTCAAAATGGAGCTGGGCTTCTTTTTCTCCTCCATCTTTCTTCTTCTTTTCTTCTGTTTTTAAATATACTTTTATTGGTGCGTTGTAATTACACATCATAGTGCGATTCGAAGGGCTACGTTTTTATATGCTTTATAAAATGTTTATGGGTGAGTTATAGTCTCACATCACAATGTAGTTCACAGAGATAGTGACCTAAGTGCCCAGTACTTGGTGGGCTTTCCCTGGCTCCCTGCCCACGCCCTCTTCCCCATGCGTGATAGTGAGCCTGACATTGGTGTTCTCACATATGGACGTGATGTCTGTGGAAGTGCTTCCTTCACTGGCCCTTCCTCTCCCCCACCTCTCTCCTAGATCACCTCCCTTGCTCCACTGAAGTTTCTTCTCCGTTATCTGCTTTCTTCCTAGTTTCTGCATGCGAGAGAACACGCCTGACCTTCCCTCCCGTGGCTGGCCGATCCCACTTGGCACGATGTTCCCCAGGTCCAGCCATTTCCTGTCAATGGCATTATTTTCTTTCTCCTGATTGCTAAGTAGAATTCCATTGTGTGTTTATCCTATAATTTTGTAATTCATTCATCTGTCGATGGTCACCTAGACTGGTTCCATAATTTGGCAATTGAGCTATGCTGCTATAAACATGGCTATGCATATATTCCACCGATTTCAGTCAAAGGGAATCATTTATACCTACACACATCCTCGATGTGTTTCACTCCACCCCCACCCCACGGCACCTCTTCTTTTCTTGTAAATGTTAGTGCAATTGATAGTGATACCTGCATATGTGTACATAACGTTATCGAATTGCTCTATTTTAATTTGCAAACACCATTCTCACCTAGGTGCCAAAATAAACTGGGGGAGGGATGGGTGCTTATTTAACCTTCTCAATCAACCTGCAATCAGCAGTGGCGGGCCACCTGCGCCCCCAGAGGAGCTGCTGCCTGCATTCCTGCTGCTCCCTGGGGCGCGGGTGAGGGGAGGAAAGGAACGGGGAGGAAGATTTCTAAGGAAACCTACAAAAGGAGAGAAGATCAACTATGTGCTGTGAAGTGGTTTTCACACAACTGATAAAACCTGCTGCTCTTGAAATTAAGATATTGGCACTGAATAAGCACAAATGTAGACTAAATATGTGATTGTGTCATCCTGATTAAGAACCTGATAGACCTAACAATGGGTCCCATCTAGAGAGAAGGGCTAAGGTGTGCTTGGCCTTGCTTTGTTACAGTCCAGTATTTTGTGAGAAATAGTCAATTAGCACAAGAAAAATAACTTGAAGGTGAAGTGCTCTCTGATAGCGCTTAACGCCTTCTTCCAAAATATACAGATTTAATGAAAAGAGGAAAAATTTAGTGACGATAACACCATCATTGAGAAACAAAGCCTGTTTCTAGGGAAGCAGTGATATTTTCCTTTTTAATAGAAATGGAATGCAACAGGGAACCTTGAGAATTCTGGCCCTTAGACTCAGGAGTCAGAAGTTAAGTAAATGCCATTGCTTTTTCAGATTCAACAATTTAGAAGTCTGTTCTCAGCAATTATGCATTCTGCAAAATCAGATTTTGCAGCTCAAAATCTTGAATTTCCTAAATTTCTTTTTTATAAAAGACATTTTTATTATCTTTACTAAAGCAAAAAATTCTCATGCCTCCTAAAATTCCAAAAAAACACAGGCAAACAAAAACAAAACAAAGATTAATAATCTCCCTGTGCACATGCATGTGAGTGCGTGCGTGTGTGCGTGCGTGTGTGCGTGTGTGTGTGTAAGGTACTGGGGACTGAACCCAGGGGTATTCTACCACTGAGCTATGCCCCAGACCTTTTTACCTTTTATTTTGAGATAAGGTCTTGGTAAGTCACCACGCCTGGCCTCAAACTTGTGATTCTCTTGCCTTGGCCACTCAAGCACTGGGCTTATTGGTTTGTGCCCCTGGACCCAGCTCTACCTCTTTACTGAGTAGGTTGGTTATGTACTTGAGAAAACTTCAATGATCAAGTTCATATTTATCCTTTGAAATCTCTTTTTCCTGGGAATGTTCTGCTCTGCCCAATGGAATGAAGACACGATTCTTTTCTGGGAAGCTGGCTTTTTTGATGAGCTGGTCTCCAGGCCAGCACTCCAGTGTTAAGTGTCTAGGCTGGCTTGTCCACAGTAGCCAGACTGACACATCCTTGCCGCAGCAGAGCTGCTAGTTCAGTGATGGATGAGCAAAGAGGAGGTGGAAACACGCCACAGTGAAGTAAGAGAATAGGATGGAAGTCTAACTTTTTCGAAAGAAAAATATTTCAGCTGGGACTTGAGAGAATTTAGAACTAACTAGCTAACTAGAACAAAAGCAGAGGGCTCATGATTCACAGGCTTCTGGGTTTTCAGATGCCTTTGACCCTTCAACACTGAGCCTGGAGTTCAGACTTCACCCCAAGTGTGCTGAGAAGCAATGGAAGGGTTTTGAGCAGGGGATGGTAATTGGACTTTAACTGGAGAGTGGCGTATGCCTTATGTGCAACATTTTTAATGCCCCTGCATGAGATCAGGCGTAGACTGTTCACCTGTGGGGATTTGGGAGCATTTCAGATTTTGGATTTTCCGATTAGGGATGCTCAATGTGGGTGCTGTTTTGAACCAACTGCTCACAGATGTATTTCTTGCTGTACTTTTCTGGCATCCTATAATCACACCATTCTGAAACATATCCAGTTTCTTGAGTCTACTTCACTTTTTTTGTACCGCTGAGTCTTTAGATGTGCTATTATCTCTGCCCCCCTCTTCCTTCCTCTACTTAATTCTCTTCATCCTGCACGTCACCCTGGACGTCACCCTGGAAGCACCTCGCTCTACCTCTGGGGAACGACCACACACCCCCATGCATCCTGCATTTTCCACATTGTGGTGCTGGTCATGTGATAGTATAATCACCCACTTTCTTCTTTGGGTCCCCTCTGAAGGCCATATGCTTCATTCATGACAAGAGAGACTTTATCTGACTTGTGAAAGCTTTGTTTCTACCCCTAGTATGGGTCCAGGTGTAAGTTTTTACTGAGTGAACCAATGGTAATAAAAAGGAAAACTTAAGTCGAGAAATGTCAAAATGTGGTGTAAAATTGGAGGCAGAAGAATAGACAAAGAAAGTAGGTAGGAGTGGCTGGGAAGTAAAGGAATTTTTTTTTACTATACTTAGTTGGAATTTATTAATCTAATATTGTACATTTAGATCTTCTCAATATTTTCTTAACAATTTGCTCCCACAAATAATGCTATCATAAACACTCTTCTACATGTTGACTTTGTGTGTATTTGAAAATTGTCTTTAGTCAGAATACTGTAGCAAAACATGCAAGCCTCTGCTTATAGCACTATAATTCACAATAGTCAAGTTATGGAACCAACTGAGGTGTCTGTCAACAGAAGATAAAGAAAATGTGTACATACCACAAGGGAGTGTTACTCAACTATGAGAAAGAGCAAAATGGTGTCATCTGCAGGAAAATGGATGGGACTAGAGAATATTATGCTTAAGTGAAATCAGCCAGTCTCAGGAAGTCAAGGGTGGTATGTTTTCTTTCATATGTGGAAGCTAGAGGAAAAAAAAAGGAAGGAAAAGGGACCTCATGAAAATTAGGAGAGAGACCTGAAGAAGAGAGGAAAGGGATACGGAGAGAGAGGAGGAGAGGGAAAGGGGAGGTACAGGAAAGGAAACAGACAAAACAGTGTCATATGCATATGGGAATGTATTGCTTTGAATTTCATCATGTACAGGGAGGGAGGAGGAGAAAAAGGAGAGGTACGGGGAAAGAAACACACCAAAAAATGTTATATGCACATGTCAGTGTACAATAATGAATCTATCATGTACAATACAATGCATCAATAAAAATATAAAGATATATGTACAATATTATATATGTTATATAAAACAAAAAAATAGAAAATAAAATTATGTCCCCATGGTAAATTGACAGAAGTGAAATTTCTATGTCAAAGGATTTCATATTATTAGATGTTTGATATGACAGCCAATTTATCCTCCAGAAACATGTTAAATGGAGACTAAACTACTTAACATTTTAAATGTAAATCTCCCATTTATATATGAATAAATAAATAAACTTTATTGTGGAAAAATATGTATACTATAAAATTGCCTGCTTTTTCTATTTTAAGTGTGCCACTCAAGGGCAAGGCACAGTCACAGGGTTATAAACCTTTACCACTACCAATTTCCAGGCCTTTCAAATCCTCCCTTGCAGAGTCTCTGTACCTATTAAGTAACTTCCCATTTCCCCCTTGTCATTTATTTTTAGAATTTGTTGTATATTTTAGGAAGTAAGTTTGGGCTTTTTGTTCTTTTTTCCAGCAACAGATAAGTGAGTCTAAAACTCCAGATTCTGCAGTATGCCACCTACTGTGAGCCTGGGTATATCTTTATGCCAAGGAATAGAGCTTTGAAATAACATTCAGACCCACAGTGCATTCGAACAAGCACATTTAGGGGTTCCTAGACCCACAAGAGTATCCTTTTATAATAGTCAGGAGATTCTCAATCAGTCTGAATGACTTGTCATCTCACAGTTTAAAATAAATCAAAACCAACCTGTTTAGGAGTTTGGAATTCTAATCTAGGCATAAGATTCAGTGGAGTTCTCTACTTTTGCAAGTGAAACAATCCTAAATATCACTTTAGCTTAAGTGGTGACTATGGGACTGAGAATATGGCTCAGGGATAGAGCACTTTCTTGCCTAGTTCTTCCAAAGCTCTGGTTTCGTCCCCAGCATTGGGGGAAAAATAAGTACTTCCTCATTTTCTTTCTTTCTTTCTTTCTTTCTTTCTTTCTTTCTTTCTTTCTTCTTTCTTTCTTTCTTCTTTCTTTCGTTCTTTCCTTTTTTTTTTTTTTGCGGTACTGGGGATGGAATTCAGGGACACTCTTCCTCCAAGCTACACCCCCAGCCCTATTTTTTATTCTTTATTTCGAAACAGAGTCCCACTGAGTTGCAAAGGGCCTCATTGAGTAGCTGAGGCTGTCTGTGAACTCCTGTCTCAGCCTCCCAGGGGATTATAAGCATGCTCTGCCATGCCCGGCTACTTCCTCATTTTCTAAGATTGTTCCAGGTGTAGTGGTATAGGACTGTAATCCCAGTACTTGGGAGGCACAGGTAAGAGGCCAGCCCTAGCAATTTAGCAAGACCCTAAGAAACTTAGTGAGACCCTGTTTCAAAATAAAAAAAAAATAAAAATAAAAAGGGCTGGGGGTGTAGCTTGGAGATAGAATGCCCCTGAGTTCAATCCTCAATAACAACAACAGCAACAATAGCAGCAGCAGCAGCAGCAGCAGCAGCAGCAGCAGCAGCAGCAGCAGCAGCAGCAACAACAACAACAACTTTTTAGTTTTTGCTTTGAAATGATTTCCCAGAAGTTTTGTATTTTCACAGCACCTTGTGGGGGCATTCTCATGGCAAGGTATAATAAATCAAAGATAGCTGGGAATGGTGGCGCACGCTTGTAATCCCAGCGCTTGGGAGGCTGAGACAGGAGGATCGCACAGGTTTGAAGCCAGCCTCAGCTACTGAGTGAGGCTCTCAGCAACTTAGTGAGACCCTGTTTCCAAATAAAGTAGAAAATAGGTCTGGGAGTATAGCCCGGAGGTAGAAAAGCCCCTGGGTTACACCCTCACCACACACACACACACACACACACACACACACACACACACACACACAGAATAACTCAAAGATAAAGTCTGCTAGAATCTATTGGGGTCCTGAGGGGAAGGCGTATCTCCCCTCCCCAACAGTAGCAATCTTGCAGCTCTGCTGATTACTGGTTCTTGCCTATCTTTTACTGTTAGAGCTGCTAAGTAAAGAGGTATTGTATGGAAACTCTAGTTATTCCAGGAGGGAGAGTTTATGGAGGGTTAACTTGCTTTAATCTCTTTCCCTTTTAAATAGAAGAACAGTGTCACAAGCTAATTTAAAGAGAGAAGACTCCTTAAAGGCTTTGAAGCATTTTCTTTGCAAACAGTTGCATTTATTTGAGCCATTTCCTTTCGAAGTAAAAGCCCTTCGAGTAAATAATTTCCTCTTTTTGTATTCCTTTCCCTTTATGAACCCCCAGGAATCATACAGTGAAAGGGAGGTCTGGTGGAGACAACCCCTCTAGAGTATAAATAATATAAATGCTGAGGGGCATATACATGATGGAGCGCTCTCGCAATGATTAAAAAGCATTTCTTCTGCACTTTGGATGACTCAAAACCCAAGGTTGAGCATAAAGTTAAGGGGAAAAATCCAAATAACAATGGGATCTTCAGATATTACATCTTGGTGTTTTTAAATTTAGGCAAGTATTGTCTGTTAGTAGGAATTTCTATGTTTCAGTCTTTAAGAACATAAACAATGAACAAATGTTCAAGATAGCCAGATTGATGTCTTACATAAGTCACCAGTTTTGTTGGCCACACTGGGATTACAGGCATGTGCCACCACACCTGGCTCAGAATAGTTTTAATTAAGAGAGTGCCTGGGGCAGGCTGAGCGCAGCCTGGTTTCCAAGCCCCATTCACGTATGTGCATGTCAGTGGACGTGATTTCTTTACTGATTCTCCCTCTCCTTCCTCCTCCCCCCCCTAGACCAAGGGTACCCTGTCCAGCAGGGTGTCCTGCCTCCACTGGTGTTTTCTTCCAATATCTGAAGTCCCTCTGGTTACTCACTAGTTTCTGCATATGAGAAAAAAATGTGACCTTTCCCTTTCTGCGACTGACTAATCTCATTAAGCATAATGCTCTCCAGGTCTATCCATTTTCCTGCAAGTGACATAATTTTGTTCTTCTTTATTGCTGAGCAGAATACCATTGTATGTATATCCCATAATTTTATAATCCATCTGTTTCTTTTTTTTATGCGGGTCTGAGGATGGAGCCCAGGGGCATTTGACCTCCGAGCTACACCCCCTGCCCTATTTTTTATTCTTTATTTTGAAACCGGGTCTCACTGAGTTGCAAAGGGCCTCACTAAGTAGCTGAGGTTGTCCGCGAACTGCGATTCTCTGGTCTCGGCCTCCCGAATGCTGGGATTACAAGCGTGCGCCACCACGCCTGGCTCATCCATCTGTCTCTTGATGGCCATCTAGGTTGATTTTATAATTTGGCTATTGTGAATTTTGCTGCTATAAACATGGATATGCATATATTGCTATAGTATTCTGATTTCAGTCTCTTTGGAACTGGATTATATGGTGGCTCTAGTCCCAATTTTCTTTTCTTGTTTTTTTTTTTTTGAGGTACTGCAGATGGAATCCAGGGGCATTGTTCCTCTCCTCTGAGTTACACCTCCATCTCTATTCTTATTATTCATTTTTTAAACAGGGTCTCACTAAGTTGCGGAGGGCCTACGTAGCTGAGGCAGTTCTTGATCCTGTGATCCTCCTGACTCAGCCTCTCAAGTACAGCGATTACAAGCGTGCACCACCACACCCAGCTTCACCCAACTCTCTGAGGACTCTTCACATTGATTTCTATAGTGGCTGTATTACATTGTGACTCCATCAGATTTTAAGATCTCCCACTCTGTAACAGTTTTACCTGAGTAGTAGCAGGATTGGTCTGCTGTCAGTGAAGTTTTGGGCCAATGATGAGACTTGCTGAGGCTCCCCTGTTCCAATGGCAGAACAGGGGGTGTTGGAGCCAAGACAACTCTTCAGATTCCAATATTTAAAGTGTGTGTGTGTGTGTGTGTGTGTGTGTGTGTGTGTGATCTAGGGATTGAACCCACAGTCATTCTGACGCTAAGCTATACCATACCCTGATCTTATTTTATTTTAGTTTTTGAAAAAGGGTCCTACTAAGCTGTGGGGGGGCCTTGCTAAGTTGCTGAGGTTGGTCTTGAACCTGCAATCCTTCTGTCTGTCTGTCTGTCTGTCTGTCTGTCTGTTTGTCTGTCTCTTTCTTTTTTTGGCAGTACTGGAGATGAAACCCAGGTGCATTTGACCTCTGAGCTATACCCACCCCAGCCTATTTAAAAAAACATTTTTTTTTTTTTTAAACAGGGTCTCATTGAGTTGAGAAGAGCCTTGCTAAGTAGCTGAGGCTGTCCGTGAACCTCTGGTCTCCACCTCCCAAATGCTGGGATTACAAGTGTGTGCCACCACAGGGTACCAGGGGAGGAATCAGAGACGGACAGAGTAAGGAGAGTGCTTTGTAACCTATCTTTTTTTTTTTTTTTTTGGGTGGTACTGGGGGATGTATCCCTTCTCCGGGCTTCACTCCCAGACCTATTTTTTATATTTTTATTTGGAAACAGGGTCTCTTAAGCCAGCAAGGCTGGCTTTGAACCTGTGCGATCCTCCTGTCTCTGCCTCCCAAGCACGGGGATTACAAGCGTGTGCCACCAATGCCTGGCACTAACCTATCTTTTATCCCTGCCATGAACCATTTTTCACTTGGCCCTCTAAGCATCTAAATTGCAAATGGCATTTTTTATACCCATTTTTTTTTTTTTTTAGCACTTGGGCAAGATCAGCATAACTCTGCCACTTGGTCGTAAATTGGTGCAGGTTTCCTGCATTTGCCCACACTGTGCAAGCAGCTGTCATCAGCCATCCAGGCAAGAATGATCTCCATATCCATATTGATGGCTGTTCTGCAGGCTCTGTCACATGAAGAAGTGTGTTGTCCCACTGACCTTTCTTTTCTCACAGCTGTGACAATCTAGATTAATTTATGGAAAATGAAGGCAGGACATGCTGCATCTGTGCATGAACCTGGAGTGTGGAGGGGGGGGACCTTGAGGGGCCACATCCTGGGGAGAGTAGCATATGAACCATAAAAACATAGTGAACGTTTTTGACCAATCTTTAGATGTGCCATAGTCATGAAGTAATCAATAGCCTGCCACTGATGTTATTACTCTGCCACAGTATATCCAGTAAGGCTCATCTATTTTTATATTTTATTTTAGAAATTTTTATTTTATTTTTTTACTGGTACATTGTTGTACATCTTAATAGAGCCATCATACTCTTAGAACACAAGTTTCAGAAAGTATAAAAACTTAAAGCATTGTCATTATTTTATTAAAACAAACAACTTTCTTACATTAAAATGAAGTGCTGAACAGATGCAAATGAGTTGAGTTATTGAGCAAATAAAAACAGGCCTGAGCCACTCTTTTTCAACCCAGTAAGGCTCAGCTATGTCGTGTCTTTCAGATAATCAGCATCAGGGGCCTCAAGCTCAGCTAATGAGTTTTGGCAACACTGTCCTCTGCTGAATATTCTCATTGGCATCTGTCATCTGTGCCAAATTAGTCCTCAGTTTGGAAGCTGGGCCAGTAGGTGGAGGCAACTTGGAAATCGATATGATAGCATCAGTGCCCTTGCTGATTCTTTCACTGAAGTCTTCTCCCTGGTCAGAGGCTTTGGCAACCTCCTGTGCAGGGTGCCATAAAGCCTGGCCCCGGGTCATGTGAAGCGCAGGATACCACTCTAAACACTGTTTTAATAAGTCAAGGAATAGGGATCATCTCATCCCTTCAGTGCATCCCCGCCCCCCCCCCCCACACCACTCTCTGGTCTCCGGTGGACCCCTCTGTTTCCCTCTCCAAGAATGGCCTTTGTCGAGGACCAGGGAGCCTTCTGAGAGCGAACGCTGCTGCTGTCTCCGCCTTGGGTCCTGCTGATGCTTCTTGAGGCCTCTGGGGCCCGGGAGCAGCCCAGAGCAGCCCAGAGCCTCGGCTTTCCTCCTCCTCCTCCTGTGCCCCTCGGCCTGTGCACCTGCCTCTCCTTCCCTGCCTCCTAGATTCCCTTGCACCGGGCCCAGGGAGGGCCCCTGCACTTTCTCTTGCTTCTGGCCTCCAGATGTGAAGAGCACAGCCCACTTGATCTGCCTTCCCCCACCGCGCCCTGAGATCCGCTGTCTCTGACTCACATGGACAACCTGAAACCATAAGAAAATAAATATTTCTTCTAAGTTAAGTGATCAGTCTTTTAGGTTGTAGCTGCAAGAATGCTGACTGACTAATAATCACCCATGAGTATGTTGCTAGAACACTGGCAGATAGTCTGTGTTGGTGAGCAGGTGGGTTCTTAGCGCTATACACTATGGCTGGCTTTAATATGCCCTGCAGCAATGCCACACAGTAACAGTTCATCTGTCCTCCCATGTGTTAGGGTCTGATGCCTCCTATGCACTCCTATGACACTTTTATTGAGCATTTTCTCTCAGAAGAACCTGGTTGCACTGTAACTGAAGACTTCTTTGGATGGTTTCCTTCCTCATGAACCAGATTCATTAACTATGCTGGGAATGTGGCAGTAGCTTCTTTGCCCTCTCTGATAATCTTTATATTTTTCAGTCCAGAAGCTATTCCTGAGCCTGTGTGACCATCCTTTGCTTGCACCAAGTAGTTTGGCGTCATGGTGTTAGGAGATCCTTCTAGAAAGTCTTTGTATAGGCTCAGTGCATTCTGACATGTGCACTGTCATCGATTGGAACATGCTTTCTGTTTATGTCTTCCACCCACAAATTTTATGGCTTTTCCATCTTAACTAACTGCTTGTGCACAGTGGCTATAACTTTTGCAGTCTAAGGTGTGACAGAGAAAATAGCATGTATATCTTTTTCTTCTTTCACAAATAAAAGGGTAGAAGGTTCATTTTTATTGAGGATCTTCATCAACATTATTTTTTGTTTCCTTATCAAGTTGAAAAATTTATCCCATTACTAGGGAGGCCGAGACAAGAGGATGACAGGTTTGAGACTGGCTTTAGCAATTATGAGACCCTCAGTAACTTAGCAAGGCACAGTTTCAAAATATCTATTTTAATTTAAAAAGAAAAGTGGGTGTAAGGCCGGGCGTGGTGGAGCACGCTTGTAATCCCCGCGCTTGGGAGGCGGAGACAGGAGGATCATGCAGGTTCGAAGCCAGCCACGCTGGCTTAAGAGACCCTGTGTCCAAAAATAAAATAGGTCTGGGAGTGTAGCCTGGAGGTAGAAGGGCTTCCAGGAACCCCAGTATCACCAAAAAGAAAAAAGAAAAAAAAAAAAAAGAAAGGTGGGTGTATATCTCCAAGGTAGAAAGTTCCTGGGTTCAGTGCCCAGTACTTACACATATACTATACACACACTCTAGATATTTCACCTTTTCACTTAAAGGAAGCACTTTATAGCTTCTTTTTGTCATATCTTTATTGCCAGAATCACTACTCTTCTACTCTGAGGGCATTATTAAGTAAAATAACTGGTCATTGACACAACAACTAACTAATCTGAGAACTGAAATGATATCAATATCAGTAGCTTAAAGTAAGGAATTAAATGCACATATATATTATATCCATATCTGTATCTATACATATAGTCGATACTCATTTTCACACATGGAGATTTTGTATTTACAAACTCTCATACTTGCTAAGATTTATTTGTAACCTTGAGTTCAATACTTGTGGCACTTTTGTGGTTATGTGCCGACATGCATGAAGGAGAGAGAAGTTTGAGTTGCCCAGCTTTCCTGAAGTGAATGAAGTTATGTTCTGCCTTCTTGTTTCAGCTTTCATACTCTAAATAAATAAGCATCTTTTTCATGTTTATTTTGTGTTACTTTTTTGTTTTTGCATTTTCCATGTTCTGTGGGTGATTTTGCTGTTTAAATTACCTGCAAGCATATTCCTGAAGTGCCAGGTAGTGTTCCTAGATTCAAGAAGACTGGGTGTGCCTTCTGGAGAAAAAGTACCTTAGATGTTCTTTGCTTAGGGTTCAGTTGCAGTGCTGTTGACCAGAAGGCCAATGTTAATGAATCAATTATGTATATTAAATAGGGAGATCTTTAAATGGGAGCACCATAATTCAAGCTTGTGTATTGATTAGTTGTGACCCAGGGCTGAGAGGAACTGAGCCCAGTGTTTTTCCTTGGGAGAAAAGCTTCAGTATTCCCTCGTTTAGTGTCCCATGTGGCTTCAGAGAACACTACTGCCGTGAATAAGACAGATGATATACACACAAACACACAGGGAACTATCTTCAAAACAAATACATCTAACTGACAAGATAAATATAAAAATAAAGGCAATGCAAATGGAAGCTTTTTTTTTTTTTGGTGGTACTAGGGATTTGAGTAGCAACTCATAGAGCCCAATTAAAATGAATTGGCATCTGAATAAAGTGTTAAGCTATTGAACTGATTCTTAGAATTGGAGGAGCACTCTTTTTTGCTCCCTCATCCAAAATGGATCAGCAGCACCCACTGTGTGGCCACTTTCTGCTTATTTTTCACTACAAATAAGATCATATTCAGAATACAAATAAACACATCCATGTTGATTTTATATAACTCTTTCTCATGAAGTACCTTCCTTCATTTTCCTCTCACGAAGAAAAAACACGCTTCTATGATCTCTTCCTGCCATCTAGGCGGTGCAGTGAAAATTGCTACTTCATGTCCTTTGCTCTGCTTTATGTTCCTTGATAGTGACAGATTGTTCTGTTTGTAATCCACATCTAATCTGTGTTTCTGCCAAGTTCCAGTTCTTGTTTTTCCCATTTAGCAGTGGACCAAAGTTCCAAGTGAAGTGTCTAAAATCAAAGAGTTTGCAATTCATACATGAAAAAGGCCAGGTTAAACGGTCATTTTTGAAGGAGAGAAACTTGCAGTAGTTTGACTTTGTATATCATTAACATGATGTCAAATGCTTAAAGGAACTTCAGATATTATAGCACACTTTCAGCCAAGGACTGTTTTTTTTTTCCCAGAAGAGAGTCCAAGCTTAAATAGAACCATGTATTGAGTCCATTGATAGACAGTGTCTAGGACTTGATCAGTGACCAGCAGGGTTGTTCCCAGGGAAACTAAATTGTGCTCCTCCTCCTCCTCCTCTTCTTTCTCCTCCCCTCTCTCCTCCTCCTCCTCCTCCTCCTCCTCCTCCTCCTCCTCCTCCTCCTCCTCCTCCTCCTCCTCCTCCTCCTCCTCCTTCAGTTTTTGTTTTGTTTCGTGTTGTTTTTCAGTGCTAAGGATTGAACCCAGGGCTGTATGCATGCTAGGCAAGGACTCTACCGCTGAGCTACACCCCAACCCTCAGTTTAATTTCTTGACCTGGTAAAGATTGGGACAAAATAATCTGAAACAAGCAAGAAATAAGAAAAGCAATAAGTAGTTGCGACACAGTGCAAAGTCAAAAGCTTTTGGCTCTAAAGCTGGTTGATCAGGATCTGAATCTCAGTGACACAGCTATTGATCTGGATAGATTTCATAACTCCCTGAAGTTCCTCCATCCTCATATGTTAAACAGGCACAGGACAAGATGCCTGCAAGGCTTCAGTGCTGGGAGTGGAAAGTGTTCAACGTAGTACCTTGCATGGAAAACACCTTCAAAACATACTGACCATTTTGATGAGGAGGGATACAATACCTGAGAGGTAGGAATGGCAGAATTTCAGTCTGCATTCCTAGACCAAACTCCTCAAAGGAGGAGATAGATCCCAAGGGTGCTTCTGAACGTGGTCAGTTCCCTGCACTCCTGAGACCTGATGACAAGTCCTTCCTTGATGGGACTTGAGCAGCGGACCTCCATGGCTACCTGGTGAGGTAGTTCTTACCACAATTCTGTCTTGACAAGTGCCGCTCGAATTCCTGCAGGCAGGGATGAGTTTAGCTGTAGCCTCAGGATTTCGCTGGGTAGTTTGGATGGTTGTTCTGGGGAATCTAGTCTTGAGCTATTCAAATGTGGAGAGAAGAGTGCAATTGCTTTTGATGATAGTTTTCTGTAGTCACTGGCTCAATGAGATTCTACTTTTTTTCTTTTTCTGAGAGCTGCCAGGTCTTGGCAGGTGCCAGCTCCGGTGTGGCCTACCTAAGATCCAAATTTCTTTTTAAAACCAGTATAATGAATTAGTATAGTCATTACCATTCAGTTTTCTTGCAGATGCATGTTTTTAACAACTTTATGAAGATATAATTGACTAAATAAACTGCAAATATTTAAAGTATACAATCTGATGAGCTTTGATGAAGTTATACAACTCCTGAAGCCATCATCACTGTAGAGAGCAGGTGGGCCCTCGCTGAGTTACTCCAGGTTATGCAGAGCAGCAGTGCCAGGCCCTGGTTACTCCAATTTACAAAGCAGTAGTTTGCCATGAGCTCTTCCACCCTGAGCTCAAGCACTGAGGTAGAATGACTTGGTAACGTGTTGGGACAAATAGAGGAATGCCACATGCTGGACATACAGACCTTGTTGAAGAGGATGACTTCCAGCTGCATGGCACAATAGGCACAAAATGATAAATACATTAATCATGCTAAAGTTGATGACCTGTGAACTTACTGAATTAAATCAGAAGTTCACAGGTGCGTGGGTGCTGCAAACCCACAACAGGCCTATGAGCTTATAAAACACACCAGACCAGACCACCGAATGATGTAACCCCTCACCCAGAATAAAAGAACCTGCGATTGCCCTGCTCATGGCGACTAAGTGAACCACAAGAACTCAGTGAAGTAATGCCAATGGAAGTGATGTAACTTGTGCATTTGTTATTCAATAATTCTATGGAAAGATACAGAATATTTCTTTGTTTATGTGTATGGCACACTTGCTCATGACAACTACAAAGTAAAATAAGAAATTTTTCATTGCTAGTACATGCAGCCTGGATCCCCTTTGAAATTCCTCCCTCCACTTCTTTTTTATCCCTCCCAGGTCCCTAAACTTTGCAACTGATGATTTGCTTTCTGTCACCAAATGCTAGTTTGCATTTCCTAGAATTTTATCTGAATGAACTCACACAGCGTGTACTTATTTTTACCTCTCTTTTCACTCAGCATAGTGTTTTTGAGATTCATCCCTACTGTTCCCTGAATCTGGTTTGTTTCACTTCATTTCATTTCATTGCTAAGTAGTATCCAATTTTTTGATATACTACAATTATTTTTATCCATTCACCTGTTGACAGACATTTTGGGGGTTCCGTTTTGGGTCACAACCTTCGCAGTACTGACATTTTGGGCTGGATAGTTCTTTGTTCTGGGGACTGTTCTGTGCACCAGAGGATGTTTATCAGAATTCCTGGTCTCTCCATTATGTGCCAATTGGACCTCTCTGTTATGACAGCCCAACAACATGTCTCTAGATATTACCAGATATCCCCTGGAAAGTAAAATCACTTCATGTGAAGAACCCATGGCCAACTAACAGCAATGCTATGAATAAGTATTAAAGAACAAAACTTTGTATTGAGCATATGCTTCCATTTCCTTAAGGTGAATTCAAGAATGGTACGGCTAGGTCATACAGGTAAAAGCTTAACTTTTGGAAGAAACAACAACTGGTTTTCAAAAATGGCCAAAAGCTCCTGCCAGCAATGTCGAGAGTTTGAGACCCTGAATACCCTTGCCAGCACTTGGTATGGTCATTCTGTGTGATTGTAGACATGCTAACAGGAGTGAAGTGGAGTCTTGCGGGTTTACTTTGCATTTCCCTGATGACTAACAATGCCAAGCATGCTCACCTGCTTAGGCTCCTTGGTCGAGTCTTTTGGGGGCCTTTGTTCTTCAGGGCTTGATGGCCAAGGTCCTTAAAACCATTGTCTCATATATTTTGCTCAGCTTTTCAGTTATTTCAGGTCATGTGACCAAACCAGGCTCATTTTGTATGCCAATCACTGAAGCAATGAATTTTTCAAAAGAGATTTTATTCACAAGTCAGCCAAGTGTAGAGAGAGGGGAGGCCAAGCCTCAAATCTGCCTGTCCAAGCATTAGGCTTTGGGCTACTTGTGGGATAAAGATGCAGGTGGCCTAAGGAATGGTGATTGAAGGTGGTCTGTGCATGTGTAGTCAAACTTCACGGCTCTCAACAGGATGCATGTTAAGAGGTTAAGGAGGATTTAGCCTCCTAACATTAAAAGGTCACTCATCAGCCAGGTATGGTGGTGCCTGTTATCCCAGTATATGGGAAGCAGACAGGAGGGTTGCAGGTTCAAGGCCAGACTCAGAAACCTAGTAAGACATTGTTTAAATACATAAAAAGGGCTGGAGGTGTAGCTTGGAAGTAAATGTCCCTGGGTTCATTCCTAGTACCACAAAGGATAAAAGAAAAATCACTCTTCAGACATCTGTACAGCCCAAATGAAGAGTTGGTGACTTCAATAAAAATAGCCTTCAAGTCCTCGAAGAGCGGACCAGGCAATTGTTATTATCATGATGTACATGTCAGGGGTGTTATCTAGAGCAAAGCTAGGGCTAGACTAACAATGTATCACTCAGATAAATGACCTACAGAATTAGTGATTTTTGTAGTCAAGTAAAAGCAACAGAAGATAGAGGGTTCATGAAAGTTTTTCCTCAGTTTCCAGTGGAGGGTAAATCTGCTCCCTTTTAGTCTGTCTTAACTGGAAGCAGCCTCTGTCTAGACATTTTTTTTTGCAGTTGCTCATAGTTATATACCTCCTCACTGTTATTATCTTTTTCTTATGTTTCTTAGACATTTTCTTTCTTCATTTTGGCTTCCAACATTAAATTATTTAATTAGAATCTATATCATATTTTCTCTTTGTTTACCCTGGTTGGTTGATTTCTGTGATGTATTTTAAAAAATGCCAGTCTATCTCAATGGCGCCCATAAATAGTGTTTTAGTTTAGTAATCAGGATACTCACAGAATTAAGAGGGTAATGGGAGGTTGGTGAATGATTGAGAACATTTCATTTTAGGTAGAGATTATTTACTTTTACTACATTTAAAGAAAATAAGTGATAAAATGGGCTTTATCAAATAAATAGAATAGAATAGAAAAGTTAAGGCAAGCCACAGATTGGAAGAAAATATTTGCAACATGTTCAGCTTTATATAATTTAAAAATAACAGTGGTTATAAAATATCTTTCTAAAAATTAGTTTTGAACATGAAGCTCAGGGTAAGGGGTCATAAGACATTAACAAAATTTCACAGAAGGAGATACATGGATGGCCAGTAATAAGTACATCCAAGGATGCTCCTCATCTCTACTCGCCAGAGAAATGAAAACCATAGTGATCTTTCTACACAGCCACTATAGAGCTTGTCATTAAAAAGAATGACAATGTTAATTCTTTGAAAAGGCATGGGGAAACTGGAACTCTCATACACTGATGTCAGGAACATACTATTATATAGCCACTTTTTATTTTATTTTATTTTTTGCAGGTCTGGGGAAGGAACCCAGGGGCATTCAACCTCCGAGCTATACCTCCTGCCCTGTTTTTTATTCTTTATTTCGAAACAGGGTCTCACTAAGTTGCAGAGGCCCTCACTAAGTAGCCGAGGCTGTCCGCTTTATATATAGCCACTTTAGAAAGCAAAGTACCTTTTATAATGTTATAAAATGTTAAACATTTATAATGTTGAATATTTAGGCTCTGAACCAACAATCTCAGTTCTAGATATTTTCCTTCTGAAAATTAAAACATATATCCACATTTATGTAAATGTTCATAGAAGAATTCTTCATAATAGCTCAGAATTGAACAACCCAAATGTTCATCAAAAAATGAATGGGTAAATTGTGGTATGACCACACTACGGAATACTACTCAGCAAGAAAAAAGGATGTTTGCTGATACATGCGATAGATGGGAGAATCTCAAAAACATTATCCTAATTCAGAGAAAAAAACTACATATGTGTGGTTTAATTTATATAAAATTCCAGAAATATCAAAACCTATAGTGACAAGGTAGAGCATTCTTGAATTGTGAAAAAATTGATTGCAAAAGGATAGAAAGAAAATGTGTACTTCAGCTAATTAGTGAGGCCCTCTGCAACTTAGTGAGAACCTGTCTCAAAAATAAAGAATAAAAAATAGAGCAGGGGGTGTAGCTTGGAGGTTGAATGCTCCTGGGTTCCATTCCCAGACCCGTTAAAAAAAAAAAAAAAAGAAAATGTTTAGGGTGAGAAAAATCTATATTTCAGTTGTGATGATAGTTATACCACTGCACGCAATTCTCAAATCCATCAACCTATATATTTTAAAGAAGGTAATTATGCTGGATATGTAGTTCAATGTTAGAGCATTTGCCTAGGATTTGTAAGGCCCTGAGAATGATCCCTAGCACTTAAAAAACAAAAACAAAATGGCAGGTGTGTGGGGATTTTATCATACTTCAGTAATGCTTGGAGGAACAGCAAACTAGTGATATTTACACTGGAAAGAGAAATGGGGAAGAACTATTTTTTCATATTAAATAGCATAGCAGTACAGTTTGTGGCCTGCCATTTAATTCAATTTTTAGGCTTCGTTGTGTACTATTGATAGGATGTTTTGTAGACAATGATATAATCTTTGAAGTGCTTTCACTTTTTTAACTGAGAGCTTCAATATATGTACTGCATAAATCACTAGGAGCATGCTGTAAAGGCAAAGCAAACTTGTAACTTTGTAACATTTCATCCTAGGAAATGAAATCAGATGATTGACTCCACATGCTTCGCTACCACAGCTTTCAAAACCTGAGCTGTTGGACTGTGATTAGAGTCCTGGATAAAGAACTGAAAACATGCCCAAAGAAATACTACAACTAGAAGCAAGTACTTTCCTCACTGAGGAATATTAACGTGGAAGCTTAATTTGACAGCCTAAATGTTGTTAGTCCAACCATAAATGGTGCTGTGTTCAATGGTGACCTTTAATCTTTCTTTCTTTCTTTCTTTCTTTCTTTCTTTCTTTCTTTCTTTCTTTCTTTCTTTCTTTCTTTCTTTCTTTCTTTCTTTCTTTCTTTCTTTTTCGGGTCTGGGGATGGAACCCAGAGGCATTTGACCTACGAGCTACATCCCCTGCCCAATTTTTTTATTCTTTATTTTGAAACAGGGTCTCACTGAGTTGTAGAGGGCCTCACTAAGTAGCTGAGACTGTCTGCGAACTGCGATCCTCCGATCTCAGCCTCCCGAATGCTGGGATTACAAGTGTGTGCCACCACGCCCAGCAATGGTGACCTTTTCTCCTCGGGTCTTTGACACCTGAGATCCACTGATTTTCTGAACCAAAATGTCCGTGAATGGAGATATTGCCAGAATTATGCTTTAAAAGCACAAGCAGTAAGATCACAGAAACATATAAAGTTATAAAGCTTTATGCATAGAGCTGTTCAAAACACAATTTCTAAGCAATACTCATCTACCTATTCCTTCCTTCCTTCCTTCCTTCCTTCCTTCCTTCCTTCCTTCCTTCCTCCCTTCCTTCCTTCCTTCTTTCCTTTCTTCATTTCCCAATGATTAAATCCAGGGTCATTCTACTTCTGAGCTACACCCCCAGCATTTTTTATTTTTTGTTTTGAAACAGGGTCTCACTAGGTTACTGAGAATCTCACTAAATTGCTGAGGTGGTCTTTAGCCTTTCATCCTCTGTTTTGGCCTCTCAAGTACTGGGATTACAAGTGTGCACCGCCATACCTGGCTTACCTTTAGATTTCTTTGCCATAATATTATAAGTAAAACACATGCAAGAGAAATGAGGTAAGTATTCTAACAATGTTTTGTGTCTCCTGGGACAGGATACCAGGCTGATTTTGGATGTGGAAATGTTGATCTTGAACAATAAAAGAATATAAGCTACTGTATTATTATTTTTACATAGAAATTTATATTTACCAATCAAAATATAAACTAAAAATATTGATAAAATAAAATTAATCAGTAAAATTCCTCATGGCTACTAAGGGTTAACTCGATACATTTGAGACAAATGACTATTGCTGTTACATACTGAATACTCATGGCCCAGGCTCATATTATGTGACAAAAGATAAGCTACTTTAAATGAAGAAAGAACAGAGCCTAAAGCCACCAGACTCTCATTTCTTCAAGGACAGACAACACAGTGGGGACATAAAATCCATTGCTGATAGGGAATTGGGCTCTCAGCTTCTGCAAATGACACCTGCTGTTTTCTCCTAATACACACACACACACACACACACACACACACACACACTCACACACACACACACACGGAGGGAAAAATGGGAACCTATGTAAACGTCCTGCCCACAGTGACAGGAACCAGAGCCTGCTGGGCAGTGAGGCTGGGTCTGGAGCCAGCGAGGCTGGGCCCAGAGCCTGCCATGGGGTGAGGCTGGGTCTTGACCCAGCAGGGCCAGGCCCAGAGCCTGTTGTGTGGCAGGCCTGGAACTTGGGCCTTCTTCACAGCAAAAGGCCAGTGGGTTTCTTTAACTGTGTGGCCAGGAAGCACTAGAAGCTGCCGCTGCCTCACCTAATCTCAGCAGACTTCCAGATCCAAGTGACCTCTATTAAAAAAAAAATTGGTTGTGAGTGGATCATCCTCTCAAAGTTACTCACTTTCTGGCTTTCAGGTTTTCAGTAAGTGGGAATAAGTGTGGAGAAATAGAAGCTCTAATACATTGCTGGTGGGATTGCAAGTTGGTGCAACCACTTTGGAGAACAGTATGGAAGATCCTCAGAAGAAGGAAAACGAACTTACCATATGATCCAGCAATAACACCTCTGGGTATCTACCAAAAAGAATGACAATCAAAATACCATACTAATGCATGAACAACCATGTTCATAGCTGCACAGTTCATCATTGCCAAACTGTGGAACTAGCCAAGATGTCTTTCAATGGATGAGTGGATTTCAAAACTGTGGGATGTGTACACAATGGAATTTTGCCATAAGAGAGGACAAAATTATGACATTTACAGTGAAATGTCACAAAAAATAAGAAATCAGATGCTTTTCTTAATGTGAAAAATATTAGGGAGAAATGGGTAACAGGAGGATGAAGAAGGGATCCTATAGAGGAGCAATGAAGGTGACATATCTGAGGGATAAGGGAAACTCTTTAAAGCACATGATGTGCTTAAACATATCAAAGTCAATCAGGAAGCCAAGCATGGGTAGGAGGGAGGGGGAGGGAGGGGTTAGAGATTGGGTAGGGGTGATTGGGTGATGTGTGCATGTATATCTCCACAAGTTTTTTTTATCCCATTGAGATGTATGACTACAATGCACCAATAAAAATTTATTTAAAAAATTGGCTAAAGACCTTAATAGATACTTCTCCAAATAAATATACAGATGGCAAATATGCATATAAGAAGATGTTGTGCATCATTTGCCATCAGGAAAATATACACTAAAGCAATTGTGACATACCATTTCATAAGTTAGAATGCTAAACTCTGGGACAATGGCAATATGAAATATTGGTGAGAACTTGGAGCAATAGGACCTCTCAGTCATTGCTGGATGGGATGAAAGTTGCACAGCCACTCTGGAAGATGGTTTGGTGATTTCTTACAAAACTAAGTACTCTTGTCATGTGAATTGGTGATGTTTCTAGTTATTTTATTCCTAATCATAAAACTTGGAAGCAACTGAAATACTGTTTTAATGCTTTTTCATTGCTGTGACCAAAATACTTGATGAAAACAACTTAGAGGAGGAAAGGTTTATTTGGTCACAGTTTCAGGGGCTCAGACCATGAAGACTGGCTGCAAGGCAGAAACATTATGATGGCAGGTTGTGCAGAAGGAAAGCTGTTCGTGACCACCAGAAGCAGAGAGAGAGACAGGAAGCAGCCAGAGAGAGAGAACTCAAGCCCACACCCCCAGAAATCAACTCCTACGGCCATACCTTTCATGCCTACAGTTACTACCAATAAATCCATTCAAATTATTAATCCAGCCAGGCACACTTGTAATCCCAGTACTTGGAAGGCTGAGACAGGAGGATTGCACAGGTTCAAAGCCAGCCTCAGCTACTGAGTGAGGCTCTCAGCAACTTAGTGAGACCCTGTTTCCAAATAAAGTATAAAATAGGTCTGGGAGTATAGCCCGGAGGTAGAAAAGACTCTGGGTTCCACCCCTACTGCCACAAAAAATTATTAATCCATCAATACTTTTATACACCGATGAAGCTAAATCCCTGATTCAATTATTTAACTTCTGAACACTTCTGTATTGCCACCACATGAGCTTTTCTGGGTGACATTCCTTATACAACCCTAACAGATGCTGTTCAGCATGTGAATGGGTAGACTGTGATATTTCTAGACAATAGAATATTACTCAGTGCTAAACAGGAATGAGCTCTTGAGTCATGAGAAGACACAGAGGAACCTCGAATGCATAATGCTAAGAAAGAAAGCCAACCTGGAAAGGCTGGATGATTCCAACTGTTTGACACTCTGAAAAAGGCAAAACTATGAAGACAGTAAGAAGATTAATGTCTACCAGGGGTTTGGGAGGAGAGAAAGATGAACAGGTGCCACACAGAGGAATTTTTTAGGGCAAAGAGAATGCTCTGTCTGATACTATAATAATAAAGACAAGTCATTATACATTTGTCTAAATCCAAGTGTGAATACTATTGTAAGCTATGAACTTTGGATAATAATAACATGTTAGAGAAGGTTCACTATTTGTGACAAATGTACCACTCTGTGTTGCTAATGGGGAAGCAGTACATATGTGGGACAGAAAATACACATGAAATCTCTGTACTTTCCATTCCATTTTGAGTGAACCTAAAACTGCTCTTAAAAATAGTCTTAACGCCGGGCGTGGTGGCGCACGCTTGTAATCCCCGCGCTTGGGAGGCGGAGACAGGAGGATCGCGCAGGTTCGAAGCCAGCCGCGCTGGCATAAGAGACCCTGTTTCAAAAATATAAAATAGGTCTGGGAGTGTAGCCCGGAGGCAGAAGGGCTTCCAGGAACCCCAGTACCACCAAAAAAAAAAAAAAATAGTCTTAAAGTTAGAATGTGTCCTTTTATTGGTTTTAGCTTACCTTTCTTGAATTACTAATGTTATGGCTGTTTTCCTTAGCTATTTGAATTTCCCCTTTTGTGAAATTCCTGTGTGTGTTTCATCTATTCTTCATTACCTCCCTGATTTTCTTGATTCATAATAAGAATTTTTTATTTTTATTTTTGTGGTACTGGGTGTGGAAGCCAGGGCTTCCTTTGGGGTATACTCCCAGACCAATTTTATTATACTTTATTTGGAAACAGGGTCTCACTAAGTTGCTGAGAGCCTCACTAAGTAGCTGAGGCTGGCTTCGAATCTGTGTGATCCTCCAGTCTCATCCTCCCAAACGCGGGGATTACAAGCATGCGCCACCACGTCCGGCGAATTTTATTTTATTTTTTTAATATGGCACTGAGGATTGAACCCAGGATCTTGTGCATGGTAGGAAAACAGTCTACCACTGAGCTATACATCAGCCATTTGTGTGTGTGTGTGTGTGTGTGTGTGTTTTGCTAGAAATCGAATCCAAGGGTATTCTACCTCCAAGCCACACCTACAACCCTATTTTCCTTTTTAAAATTTAGAAACAGGGTCTCACTAAGTTGCCAATGGCCTCACTAGGTTGCTGAGGCTACCTTCTAATCTGCGATCCTCCTGTCTCAGACTCCCAAGCACTGGGATCACAGGCCTGTACTACCATGCCTGATTCTCCAATCCTTTTTATTTTTTGAGAGAGAATCTTACCAAGTTGTCCAAGTTGGAGTCACACTTGTGATTTTCCTTTCTCAGCCTCCCAAGTACTACAATTACAAGCCTACTTCCTCCTTGCTTTTTAAGACGTTGTGATTGGCTGCCCTCTGCCTCTGGCCCTGTGCCTAGGAGCCTGCTGGCCTGGCTGGCCACACACTTCCTTTCCTATGATTTCTTCTCACCCTCTCTGGGCAATGCCCACTCACCCTCTGTGCTCTTTGGGTTGCACTCCCCAACGGACTCAGATCAGCGTGCCACACTGATGTGCTGGTCGAAGTGTCCTATAATATAACCACTGCACTGAGGACAGACCCTGACAAGTACTAGTATTGTTTTATTTATTTTATTTTATTTAAAAAATCTTCACAAACATTTATTCTGTCCCTGCTTAGGGTGAGGGAGGGGTACAGAGATCCCCAGGGAGGGGAGATCTTGTCCGCTCCTGGGTAGGTAGAAGGCAAGGCCCTTGGAGTTGGCTGGGCTCTCAGGCCAGAGAGTCCAGTTGGGTTGGGAATGGGTTCTGGAAGCCGGCTGCCTGGGAGACAGAGGGAGAGGGTGTGAAACCGCCTCATTCCCCTTTGGCCTGGGGCTGCCTCACGCCCACCCTGGCCCCTAACAGAGGGAAGGCTGCACCAGGGCCCTAACCTTCCTGAGGGAAGATAACTGAGAAAGTCACCAGGTTTAAATAAAAAATAATAGAAATAACAATACAAGATTAAAAAAAAAAGACAACTATCCTCTAGCCCGCTCGGCCCCCCACTGTTGCATACAAAAGGCCAGGTGCAAGGGTTAGACCTGGCTCTGAGAAGCTGGGGGAGGCCTGTCCTGGTGTGCAGCAGTCTCCAGGGAGGACAGGCCTGGGAGGGGCAGGGGTGGGGTTCTGGGGTGGTCTCTGCGTCTCCCTCTCATGAAGCCTGCTCATCTTGCTTCTCGGTTCTGCATCTTAGTGAGATGTTCAGGGTTAGCTCTTGAGATTTACTGCACTGTTTTGCAAGAGGCCTGGTGCTAAGGATGGGCTGGGAGTCATCGCTTGGTCTTGGTGTCTTCTCGAATCTCCCAAATCACTAGGCACATGTAGGCGCTGGCATCCTCACTAGGTGCATGTAGGCGCTGTGCCCATGCACATTGTCCTGGGTCTGAGGTAAGTAAGGGAGTAAGTAGTAGGGTACTGGGGAGTAGTGCTTGTAGGGGAGGCCCAGGTGGTGGGGGACGAGCACAGATGTGTCCACCATGGTGCTGTGGATGACCTTCAAGGCCAGCAGGTCACTGTCCAGGCTGTGCCCTGTGAGGATGGTGTCAGAGCTGAACATGCTCAGCAGGATGGCCTGAACGCCCCTCAGCGTGATGCTCGTGTCTGCGAGGTTGGCCCCTGTGACCCCTGAGAACCTGGTGTTGTAGTCGATCTCACTGTCAGGCTTGACGAAGGTGTTGTATACCACCTGCATCTTTGTGTCCACCACAGTGATGTGAGTCAGCTCCAGGCTGTACGTGGTGTAAGACATCTCCCAGTCCAGGGCATGGATCCCCGCATGCACATCTTCTGGAAGCTCCTTCTTGAAGGTCCGCACGAAGCCCTTGAGGTTTCCTTCCGGCCATCCTGCACATGTTGCTTTGTGACCTGACAGCCGACAGCGACCAAGCCAATGGCTGCCGAGCAGCACATGTGCTGCGTCTTCCAGCCCCTGGCCACTCTGTTCCTCTGGAGCCGCCCCCAGTGGTAACAATACTCCTCATCGCAGACACAGCAGCCTGAGGAGGACAGGAGGTACTCGCAGCCACAGTGGCAGCAGATCTGGCAGGAGGGGTCCTTGGGCTTCTTCTCCCCTGCTGTGAAGTTGATGGTGCCACCGGCCACTCGGGATGGGGAAAGGCGTCACTGTTCTGTAGCTGCTCCTGGGTGAGCAGGTAGTCCCTGAGGCGGCTGTACAGTGCAGGCCCTTTCAGGTCTTCCACCGTGGACTGCTGGGGTGGCTGAGGGAGAAACTGTTCTTGGCGGCCAACTTGCCCCACAGCACAACATCATGGGACACTTCCCTCCGCCTGCTGGCTTTGTTGAGCCTGGGCACAGTGATGGGCACCAGGCCCCTTAGCTTCTTGAGGGTGTTCACAGCAACGTTCAGATAGATGTTCTTGCCGGGGCTGTGGTCATAGGCTCCTTCTCCTCATTCCGCGTCTTCCCTATGGCCTCCTGGTTGGACGAGCAGAACTTGAGGCACTCCTTGATAAACAGGTTGAGCTAGCATTGGCTGATGATGGTGGGGACCTTGCCCCCCAAATCTTTTGGAATAACGGGATTCTTTAGACTCTGTGGAGATGGCTATGAGTGATGCGCTTGGGGATGATGTTGGTGGTGGTGTTGGATGCCATCCCTGACAGTGTGCGAGTCTTCAGTGGCTGGCTGCCGGGCTTGGGGCCATGGGAGGCCTGGCTGCTGCTGGCTGAGATGTCCTCTTGGCACCTGTGGGGGCGGCAGCCAAGCGAGGGTTTGGGACTTGGGCGATCCTCTTCTTTGCTCCAGGGGCCGAGATGTGGACGGAGGAGGGCTTCTCGGCTGGCTGTGGGGCAGCTGCAGCCAGTTGTGGATGCTCTCTGAACCTGCTGGTGCGCCAGTAGCACACCTCCTGGGCAGTTGGGGGCTGGGCTGAGGACCCCGTTGGAGTCCTCCTCGGGGGGGGCTCCATCTGGGTGAGGATATGTTCTAGAATTTTGCCATGTGTCTAGAGTACCCAGGGCAGGGGGCTCCAGGGAGGCGGCCAGCAAAGCAGCAGGGGCTCCAGGGGAAGAGGGGCCACCTTCATAGCAACCCAGGCTTCTGGAGGCCCTGGTAGGAACCAGCCGAGCCATGGCCCTTCCCTGCCTGTGCTCCTTGCTCCTGCGACAGTTTTAAAAACATTAGCACTTGACACTGTGTGCTCCATGAGGACCAAGGCAGCTGACTGACCCTTCGGAGACTAATGCCCAGCATGATCCTGAATCTGTGCCAGGTGCCCCATAACCTCTCATCTGAAAAAGCACTGCCAAGGCCATCAGCCTAATGAATTCAATAGACTGAGTACATTTTTTATTTTTATTTTATTTTATTTTTTGGCTTGGGGCTTGAATCTCCAAGTTTTTCCCTCAGGCCTCATTCATTCATTCATTCATTCATTCATTCACTCACTCATTCATTTGGTAGTGGGGCTTGAATACAGGGGCATTCTACCTTTGAGCTACACCCCCAGCTCTTTTTATTTCTTATTTTGAAACAGTATCTATCTAAGTGGCTGAGGCTGGTCTCAACTCTGCAAATCCTCCTGTCTCAGTGTTCCAAGCACTGGAGTTACAGTTGTGTGCCATCGTGCCAGCTGGCTATTGTTTTAAATATATTCCTTGACTCTTTGAGGGAACTTTCTTCATATATCAACTCCTATCAGGTTTTCTTTCTCAATCTAGCTGTGCTGCTGGTGGTGAGTGAGAGAGAATCAGATAGCTAGTAATCTGCAGGGATAAGGAGAGGCCCTCAAAGGTCAGAAGGATGCTGGATAAAAGGCCAGAAGCAGACCACGGCTGCACTCTGTGCCGTGTGAGGCTGCACTCTGCCGTGTGCACCTTCTGGGGAGATCGTCAGAGCTGGGTAACAGTCAAGGACAAGGTCCTTGTGCAGTTTGATGAACTTGAAGACACCACTATGTGGCTTCTGAACTGCTCGAGCTGTTTATCTTTTAAAAATAGGGCTGTGGTTGCAGAGCCCAAGCCGGAGCCCGCTCTCTCCCAGCCTACTCAGCTGGACCCTGCTGGCTCCCAGCTTGATAGCGCTTCCTTCCTGGCCTCGCGTGGCTTCCTGCTCTGGCCTTATCGCCACACAAAACTTGACGCTGTACTGGAATGCACTTGTGGCCCATAAATGGATATCTCTGGTTTTCTCCATTCATTTCTTGACATTTCTACATGCCATCCACGAGCGCAGTCCTATGTATGGATTTATGCTTCTCTGCGGAGGTGGGGGGGGGCTAGGACAGCACTTTCCCTCCCAGCCTTCATTTGCACTTACAGTTTTAGTCTTCTACTTTATGAGCCAAGAAAATAAGTAATAAACATGCATCTGCGTAAGTATTAGAGAAACGTGGTGGGAAGCCGCAGCTTTGGGGGGCGGCTTCCCACGCACGTAAACTACACTCCAAGCCATTTCCTTTCTGTTTATTACCCTCTGGCCTTACAGAAGGAGGGGAGGCGGATGGGCTGTGAATAATGTTATGTGGACAAATACACTTCTTGTACTACTGTATTCAGCTTCTCCTGAAAATTTAAGTATCAGTAATTCAGAAAGGAATTTTGCTTTCCAGCATCTGAGATCTGTTGTGCTGCTTTCTTTGCCTCATAAAATTTCAAGGTGGCCCAGTGAAGTGGTACAAGTCTGTAATCCCAGGACTGGGGAGGCGGAGACAGGAGGATCACATGTTTGAGGCTAGCCCCAAATAATTTAGTAAGATCGTGTTTCAAGTAAAAAGGGATGAAGGTATAGATCAGAGGTAGAACAGCCCTGGGTTTACTCCTCTGTCACACACACAGACACACACAACCACACGCATGCACAAGATAAAAAATAAATAATTGAAGTAAATATTAGATAATTTCCACACTGCAAATTAAAATTTAGAATGCCAAATCCATGAAAAATCAGATGGGGCTCGCAAAATTTATTTATTTTTGCTGTTTGGGATAGAACTCACGGGGGCATTCTACCTCTCAGAAACACTCCCCGCTCTTTTTATCTTCTGTTTTGAAACAGGGTCTCACTAAGTTACTGAGGGCCTTGCTCAGTTCCTGAGGTTGGCCTCAAACCCACTTGTCTTGTCTTAGCCTCCCAATTTCTGGAATTACAGGTAGACACTACCACGCCCAGCTTGCACAAGAGATTTTTTTTAAAAAGCCCACTTCCCTGAGCTTTTTAGTATTCACAAAGACAGTGCAACTGAAAGTTTCAGGCCATCAGAATGAAAGCTGTGCTCTGCTTTGCAATGTATTACATAAAAGCTATTTTGAAAATAATTTGAAATTGGATATGGTACCTGTCTGGAAAATTCAAGGGGTGAGTGAAGGTTTCTGGGCGTGACTGGCTTTCTGAATTCAACTGCCTTTCATGAGCTCACCAACCTTCTTAAGATGTTAAGATCTTTCACACAGGCCAGGGGAATTTCCTCAGATATGATTAAAGAGTGGGCGGGGCATGTCCTCAGAAGCCAGAAGACTTAATATTGGAAACATGAACTTTCTTGGAGTCCTTCCAAGTTTATTTCAGAGGAATTCCCCCTTGAAGAACAACTCCTGCAATGGAGGGCAGGGGGTGGAGGAAACCTTTTGAAATGTATTTATTTTATAGCCTAAAAGTTGAAGTCCTCCCCCCCTCTGTGGAAACTACTAAAGACAGAGTCAAGGAAAATATTTTGAAGTCTCTTTTTCAGGGTGAGTAAATTGAAAAAGTGACAAGTGCTCAAAAAATTCTTGTTTTTTATTTTTTCACAAGTCCAAATTATCTATTTTTAGACTTAATGGACATAAAATTATAGTTCAATAAGTATAATTAGAAGAAACATTACACAGAAAAAAGGCAACAAGGCTGGGCATGGTAGCACTTTTAAAATTATTATTACCATCATCATTTAAAAAAAATTTTTATTGGTGCATTATAGTCATACATCTTAATGGAATACAAGATGGTAGAGGCATACATGCACACTGGCACACATTTTTAATCTCAGTACTTGGGAGGCTGAGAAAAGAGGACCACAGGTTTGCAGCCAGCCTTAGCAACTTAGTGAGGCCCTGTTTAAAAATAAAAATAAAATAGAGCTCAGAGTAGAATGCCCCTGGGTTTAACCTCCAGCACCAAAACAAAAACAAACAAGAAAAACAGCAACTATAAAACTCTGCAAATTGTTTACTTAAAATGAATCACTAAATTGGGTGTAGTGCACATGCTTGTAATCCCAGTACTTGGGAGGCTGAGACAGGGAGATCCCAGGTTCATGGCCAGCCTCTGCTATTTAGTGAGGCCTTCAGCAACGTAGTGAGACACTGTTTTAAAATTAAAAATAAAATAAAATAAGCCTGGGGGTAGAGCATGGAGATAGAATACCTCTGTGTTCAATCCCCAGTCACACATACACACACACCTAAACTGGGTTTGGTTGTGGTACATGCCTGTAATCCCAGTTCTTAGAAGGCTCAGCAGAAAGATAGCTGGTGTGTATGGAGGTGTTCAAGGACAGCCTCAACAAATTAGCAAGATGCTATTTCAAATTAAAAATGAAAAGAAGCTGGGCAGTGGCTCATGCTTGTAATCCCAGCATTTGGGAAGCTGAGACAGGAGGATCGCGGTTCGCAGACAGCCTCAGCTACATAGTGAGGTAGTGAGACCCTTTGCAACTCAGTGAGAACCTGTTTCAAAATAAAGAATAAAAAATAGGGCTGGGGGTATAGCTCGGAGGTAAAATGTCCCTGGGTTCCATCCCTAGACCCGCAAAAAAAAAAAAAAAAAAAAGGAGCTGGGAGTATAGCTCAGAAATAGGTTGTCCTTGGGTTCTATTCTGAGCACTATACACACAAAAGAATCACTATGGTACTTAGAAGTTTTGTTTTTTCCTCAATTATCACTAAACACAGTCTTATATATAGGAACAATTCTCTTACCAAATATTTTTGCACAATTTGAATAAACACCAAGCATATCAGTATTTGAGGTTTTTATGGTGACTCAAATCTTCTCTTGGAAGGCACATACCACTCTGCACTATTATTATTATTATTATTATTATTATTATTATTATTATTATTATTATTATTACGGTTTTGGGGATGAAACCCAGGGGCATTCGACCTCCGAGCTACACCCCCTGCCCTGTTTTCTTCTTCTCCTCCTCCTCCTCCTCCTCCTCCTCCTCCTCCTCCTCCTCCTCCTCCTCCTCCTCCTCCTTCTTCTTCTTCATCTTCTTCTTTTTTGGTGGTACTGGGGTTCCTGGAAACCCTTCTATCTCTGGGCTACACTCCCAGACTTATTTTATATTTTTATTTTGAAACAGGGTCTCTTAAGCCAGCGAGGCTGGCTTTGAACCTGCGCGACCCTTCTGTCTCTGCCTCCCAAACGCAGGGATTACAAGCGTGTGCCACCATGCCCGGCTTATTCTTTATTTTGAAACAGGGTCTCACTAACTTATGGAGGGCCTCACTAGTAGCTGAGGCTGTCCACAAGCCATGATCCTTTGGTCTCAGCCTCCCAAATGGTAGGATTACAAGCATGAGCCGCTGCCCAGCTTCTTTTCATTTTTTAATTTGAAATAGCATCTTGCTAATTCATTTAGGCTGTCCTTAAACACTCCCCACCCACACACACACCAGCCATCTTTCTGCCTGGTTTACCATGTGCGCCACCATGCCTGGCTTACAACTCTGCATTATTATTTTCAAGTGAAAGTGTTTCAGTCCTAGGAGGTGCCCCAGGGCCCGTGGTGGCTGTGGCTTAGGGATTTTACCTTCCCTCCCCTTCTCTTCCCTTCTCTTTCCTTTCCTTTTTGTAGGGAAGATTGAACACAGCAGCATTCTACCTCTGAGCCACAACCCCAGCCCTCGTAATTTTTTTTTTTTTTAATTTTGAAACAGGGTCTTTCTAAGTTGCTGAGGGCCTTGCTAAATTGTGGAGGCTGGCCTTGAAGCTGTGACCCTCCTGTCTCCTAAACTAGCCTGGGATTATAGGTATGTGTCACCAAATCCCGTTATTTGTTCTTTAAGCAACTTTAACAAGGCTACTAAGTGTGAGCAGGAACTGTCCTGTGATATACTCTGAAGTAGAATGGGGACTTAAGATTGAACTGTGAGGGAAGGATTCCTGTGCAGACAGAACATGTTGAGGCCCATGGAGGCTCACGGAGGAGTGGAGGCAGTGTGGAGGCTGGAGCTGGAAGGCAGGAAGGAGCCTGTGGGTGTGTGGATGATGGCACAGATGAACAGCTGGAGCTGAGAGAGTGGTCAGGGTGAGAAGGAGAGCGAGGAAGGCGAGTTAGATCCTGCATGGCCACCTGGCTCTTGGTGTTTGGAATATTTATTTTTACTGTGATAAACATGCATAAAATTTACCATTTCAACTATTTTTTTGGTGTGCAGTGCTATTAAATACATCACTACTGTTCATCTCCAGAACTTCTTCATCTCCCAAACTGAAGCTTCATACCCATTGCACACCCCCTTCCCCTCCCCGGTGCCAGCAGCTGCCCCTCTACCTTGTGTGTTGGCGAATTGAGTCAGTCTAGATAACTCACAGAAGTGGGGTCAGATGGCATTTGTTCTTTTGTGACTGGCTTAGCACAACATCCTTAAGTTTCATTCATATTGCGGCAGAATTTTATTCCTTTTTTACGTGAACAGTACTCTGCTGCGTGAACAGGCCATTTATTATTTTATTTTTTTGTCTATTCCCTGTTGGTGGACATTCAGGTCATTGTTCCTGAATCCTGACTACTGTGAATTAAGCTATACCAAAATTTCCACATAAATACCTCTTTGAGTTACCACTTTTAATTCTTTGCTATGTATGCTCAGAAATGGAATTGTTAGAGCACATGGTTATTTTAATTTCCTCAGGCCTCACTCCTCTGCAGCAGCTACACAATTTTTTTGAACTCAGGGACATTCTACCTCTGAGCTAAACCCCTAGCCTTATTTTCTTTTTTTTTTTTTATTGAAACAGGGTCTCTCTAGTTTGCTGAGGCTGGCTTTAAACCTGTGATCCTCCTATTTCAGCCTCCCAAATACTGGGATTATAGGTGTATACCACCATGCCTGGCTGGCTGCACAATTTTATATTCCCACCAGCAATACACAAGAGTTTCAGATGCTCCTCATCTTTGTTAATGCTTGTGATTTTCTGTTTCTGTTTTTTTAAAATATATAATAGCTATTCTAATGGATCTAGAGAAGAACTTGAAATTGTTAGGTTGAAGCCATTGCATGACTTTAGCAAGGAAATAAGGCAAGTTCTTTCTCTTTAAAATGATCACTCTGAGCCAGAGTGGTACATGACTGTAATCCCAATACTTGGGAGGCTGAAATAAAAGGATGGAGGATTTGAGGCCAGCCTTGACAACTAAGTGAGACCCCATTTCAAAAAAAAAAAAAAAAAAGAAAAGAGCTAGAGGTATAGCTAGGAGGTAGAATGCCTCTGGATTCAATTTCCAGTACAAGGGAAAAAAAATGGTTCTGGTTGGCTGGCAGGGAGTAGACAGAAGGGACGAAGAAAGCAACTGCGCAGACTCATAATGAGGCTATCTTGGTGTCCAGGAAAAGGAAGTTGGTGGCCCGCACTAAGGTAGTCTGCACCACTTCCTAAAATAACTCTTTGGCCATTTAGCATCCTTTTTGATAAAAGACTGATGAGCTCAGCTTGTTTTTGACCTACCTCTGAGCTACACTCCAGCCCTTTTTAGCTTTTACATTTTGAAGCAGAAGCCAGGCGTGGTGGCGAATGCTTGTAATCCCAGCATTCGGGAGGCTGAGACCGGAAGATCGTGGTTCGCGGACAGCCTCAGCTACTTAGTGAGATCCTCTGCAACTCAGTGAGACCCGGTTTCAAAATAAAGAATAAAAAAATAGGGCAGGAGGTGTAGCTCAGAGATTGAATGCCCCTGGGTTCCACCCCCAGACCTGCAAAAAAAAAAAAAAAATTTTTTTTTTTGAAGCGGGGTCCTCCTAACTTGCCAAGGCAGGTCTTGAACCTGTTACCCTCTGTCTCAGCCTGCCAGTACTGGGCTCATGTGCACATGCCACCACATCAGACCCTGATTTCTTAGCTAAAAGAGCAAAGATGCAGAGTGGCCCGGTGAAGTGCAGCAGGGTTGGGTCAGTGTCTGACAGCAGGCTGGCTAAGTAAATGATGAATTTGTGATCATCAGTGATCATCAGGAGATTAGAAGCAAGGATCGAGGCTCATGGAAGGGTCTAGAATTGGAACACAGAGTGGGGGACATTTGCACTGAGGTGGGAAATTGTGGTTGATGGTGGAATGGATAGGACCCCCTTAGAGAGGCAGAGCATGGGTGAGGATTAGAAATCTCTGTGGAGGAGGAACTCTGAGACTGTTTACATGATTCAGAAGGAGAAGAAAAAAGAGAACATGACAGGAACAGAAGGGAGCTTTTAGGACATAGAAATACCAAAGAAAAGGGCCTAGGATCACAACTCAGACAGGCGTTTTGGGTGGGAGACAGCACTAGAGTATCTCAGTGGTAGAGCAAACCCTGCTACCTAAATAAATAAATAAATTAAAACAAAAACAAAACCCAACTGCTCTAATGGTTCTTAGGTTTTTAGGTTTCCTGAACTAGTAGGATTTAAAAAGGAGTGCACTGAGAAGTGGAGCTGGCTTATAGATTGGCCAACTTTTAATTTTGCTAAGTAAGAACATGGTTTTTGTTTTTTGTTTTTCAAAAGCTCTACTTATTAATAGCAACATTGGATCAAAGAAATAGTATGGTATTACAGACCACATGAACACATCTTAGCCTTATGGAATGAGGCAGTTATGCTGAAAGAGATAATTCCAAATAAATTAAGATGAAAAAATAAAGGCTGGGGCCTGGGGATGTCGCTATGGGTAAAGCATTTGCCTAGTATGTGTGAGGCCCCAGAACCTATCCCCAGCATTGCAAAATAAATCAAAATGAAAACAAAAATAAATAAAAACAAAGTCAAGTTTAGGATATTATGTAGAATACACATAATATATATGCAGAATATATATGCATATATATTATATATGTTATATATTATATTAATATTATATATGCACATATATTCTGCATATATGCATATATAATATATAACATATATAATATATACATATAAATATATGAGATTCATGCTTATAGTTATGCCCAAGCAGGTACATAAAAAACAGTAATAATGGATGTTTGCCAAATAAATTGAAATTCATTCCCAGTTAATTGAATACCTTTTTATAGTTTTTGAAGTTTTCACCATGTATATTTTAAAATACATAAATCCCATTTAAAAATGAGCTTTCTGAAAAATTTGTTCTCATGTTTTTGTGTTTCATTTTTCCTTGAATCCCTAAGAACTTCACCCTGAGATTGATCTTTGGAGACCTCTACCCTCTTCCACTCCCCAGGTACCTTTAAATGAGCAGGCTCCCAAACAGGAGGGGAGGCTGCCTTAGTCCCTCCCTGAGAACATGCCAGGGCGGAAAGATTCTCGCTCAGGAGAGAGGAGTTACTGTTTCCGAGATTGGAGAGGATAGACAATATTTCCAGAGATTCCCTCCTTCCCTTTTGTCTGTCCTTGTTACATAAATGGAAAGGTCACAGGAGGAAACTCTACCTCACAGTACTTTCCTTTCGAGGGTGTTTGTGATGTTGGTGTGAGACAGAATGCCCGAGTTTATTAATATGCACTACATATTGTGTTTATTTCTGTTTCGTGGAGGTTTTGCCAGATTATGGCCTGTCTGTGCCTGATAGTGGCTGTGTTTGTATGTGAGCACAGGTCATCTGATAAGGAATTGTCGCATCATGAGATTAAGTGATGTTTAAAGTGGGTGTCAGCCAGAAGAGCTGGACTCCCAGAGCACTTTTAGAAGGTCTGATCAACAAAAGAAAGTTCAAGGCATCTTAGAAGAGGTCACAGATTACAACTGTCTTGATCATTCTGGACTAGTTCCTTCCTGCAGGAAGACAATTAAAATAATGGTATACAGTAGGAACTTTTCATTGTTAAGAGAACTTTTTTTTTTTCAGAGGAAAATTGGTACAAAATCTATCTCCTTTTCAGAAAGATGAAACTAGTATTTTTAGAAGTTCACTCAGCTGGGTGTGGTGGCCCACACCTGTAATCCCTGTACTTGGGAGGCTGAGACAGGAGGATCATAGGTTCAAGGACAGCTTCAACAAGTAGTGAGACTCACATCACCCTAGTGAGATCCTGTTTCCAAATTAATAAATTAAATAAAAATTGGGCTAGGAATGTAGCTGAAAGGTAGAATGCCTCTGGGTTCAATCCCAGTAAACACACACACACACACACACACACACACACACACACACACACATACACACGTTCACTTAATCAGTAGTATGAGGGTTGATGTTTTATGACATTGGTAAGTATGTAATCAATGGTTAGCAGAACTTTTCCTGCCATTTCTAAGGCTGCCTGGGCCGACTGGGAACATCCCAGGACAAGGACTCTGTCATTTATTTTTACATGCCTGGTAGTTTTGCAGCTCACAGTGAATGCCTTGTAGATTTCTGTTGACTAAATGAACACTTTATGTAACACTAACTAGGCAAGAATATTAACTAAAACTTAAATTTTGACTTGTCATACTTCTCTCTCTCTGTCTCTCTCTCTCTATATATATATTTGTACTAATATCTAATCTGTCTGATTTATCAGTGCTGTAATCAGCTATCAAACAGAATTAATCTGGAAAGTATTAGAAGAAAGCTTTGTCTGACAGCTAACATGGAGGGAGGGTGTCACTCTTGAATCCATTACTTGGGGGAAAATTCCTCAAATTAAAGATTCTTATTATTATTGTTTGACCTTTGGGCTTTGTTCTTAGTGCTCTTGACACCTCACCTCTGCATAAATCCTTTGAAACTGAAGAAAATGTGTAAAAGCAATGAATTTTCTGCTCTCTTCTGTGGAGTCTGGTAATTTTAGTAATCCGCTGCCCTGTGAGATACAGGCAACTGTTTCCTCTGCAGTCTGTTTTTTCTTCCTTTCTTTCAAAATAACCTGCCATCGTTCCAAAATAAACACAGAAGGGAAATACATGAGTGGGTATGTAACCACCCAGATATTTGGAGCAGCATGCCTCTAAAAAAATAGTAAAACTGAAGTAGTCATCAGAAATTTATTCTGGTTTTATAGTACTTGTTAGAATTCTTGTCTTATCTTTATGAGATTTTAAAAAGAAACGCATTCATGTGAAAAGTTTGCCTAAGTAAAAATTAAGTAGTTATTATATCAGAATATATCCTCACATATACAAGTAATCTTAGATTTTCAAAGTTATTATTTTTGGTAAATTTCATGAAAATTAATTTGTAGATTTTTAGCATTCTGGAATTATAATATCTTACTCTATTTTTATTCAATATTTATGAAGCCTTAGTCTGATGCTCTATAACTATGCTATAAAATCTAATTATGCTAATCATAATTATATTAGGTGTATTTCATGTTTATTTTTAAGTACTCTGAATTTAAAGATATATTTAGGATTTCCTATAGTCCTGAAGGGTCTGTAGTATTTAAGAAACATTTAGAAAACTGAATCACTTAAAAGACATCTTTTGGTCAATGAGTCTGGGAATAATTGTGTGACTTTTAGCTTATGGTTCAGAAACTACAATGATTACTTTCCTCTTTCTCCTTCTTTTTCTTCTTTTTTCTCTTTTCCCTTCTCCTTTTCTTTATCATCTGCATCCTTTTTCTCTTCAGCAAAGATTATGGACCATCTAGTTTCTACATTGTGCAAAGGAGAGTTCAAAGTTTTCAACTTTTGCCTTAGATCTCAGAGCAAGAAGCTGATAAAAGAATCAAATCTTCTGCTCATTGTAGATCATTACCTGGGACAGAAAAGACAATATGAAGTACAGAACAATTTATTAGTAAAGATCTTAGCTGAGTGCAGTGGTGTACAGCTTCTAATCCCAGCAATTGGGAAGAGGAGCACAGATTTGAGGCCAGCTTAGAAACTTAGATTCTCAGACCATCTTAAAATAAAATGAAAAGGGATTCACACACACACACACACACACACACACACACACACACACACACACCTTACTTGTAGGAAACTACACAAACTTTATCTGCATGCCACTTGCCGATCTAAGGAGAGAAGTTTTGCTATACAATTTCACAGCATCTCACAGTTATCTCATTGTTATCAATGAGATAACAATGTTTGTTCCTTGTGAGCAAGTCACCTGGCCTTGCCTAGACACATACTTATCAGACCTGAAAATGCTAATTACAAATTCTTTTGATAGTGTCACTACAGTCATGAGGAGACTTACTTGCAAGCAACATTCATGGAGAAATGTAGTTACCAAAGTCTATGGGTGAAGCTAAACCATCAAATTACAAAACATCTTTTAGTTTATACTGTCTTTACCCAAATTTCCAAAGTCTCTTACAGTACCATGGAGCATGTAGACATTTCCTTCCATTTGATTTATTGATTCATTACAATTCGATCTCCTAAAGGGGTCCTATTCTTTTCTGTCTTTCCAGAGAGCTCACCAGCCTGTGCTGTGGACAGGGAATCGCGCTGAGGCTGGAGACATTATCAGGTAGATGTCACTAGTCCTCGTTCCTAGTGGCTCTTGGTCTGGAACCAACAATCCTCTTGCTGTGGACAGATACTGTGCGGGGGACTCAGGAATTCAATATCCCAGCCCTTTCTCCAAACAGTACCTATGCTCTAAGCCTACCCAGCCAGAGATGTGGTCACAGTGCCGCTCAGCTCATAAACCCGAAGAAAAAAGAACAGCGGTTCCATGGCTGTAGGGTCTATCTCTGCTGGCACACCACCTCTGACTCAGGTCTGGGAGGTTTCCTGTTGATGTCGTCGACCTGCAAGTCACCATACCAGGCTCCCTTGGCTCTCCTGTAGCCGGCAGGTTCAATGCTAAGGAAACGAGCTCTTGCACAATCAGTAGCACTTGAGTCCATGGCTACTGAGTAAAGAGCTTGGAGAGAAGAAGGAAAGTTAAGTCAAAACGTGGTGGTGTGCTGGGCACGGTGGCTTAGGAGTCTGAGACTGGAGGATTCCAGGTTTGAGGACAGCCTTAGCAATTTAGCAAGACCATGTTTCAAAATAAAAAATAGGAAATGAAGGGCTTGGGTATATCTTGGGGGTAGAATGCCCTTGGGTTCAATTCCAGGGTCAAAAAAAAAAAAAAAAAAAAAAGAAAGAAAAGAAAAGAAAAGAAAAGTGGTGGTGACATACCTATAATCCCAGCTACTCAAGAGGCTGAGGCAGAAGGATGGCAAACCTGAAGCCAGCCTGGGCAACTTCTCGAGATCCTGTCTCAAAATAAAACAATAAGGAAGGATTGGGGATGCAGCTCAGTGGTAGAGCACTTGTCGAGCATGTGTGAAGCTCTGGGTTTCCACCCAGTACTGCAAAATAAGAAAAACAAGAGTAGGGTTAAGAGTAATGATGCAGCTGAGCATGGTGGCGCACACTTGTAATCCCCGCGCTTGGGAGGCTGAGACAAGAGGATCGCACAGCCTCAGCTACTGAGTGAGGCTCTCAGCAACTTAGTGAGACTCTGTTTCCAAATAAAATAGAAAATAGATCTGGGAGTAGAGCTCGGAGGTAGAAAGCCTGTGGGTTCCACCCCCAGTACCACCACCAAAAAAAAAAAAAAAAAAAAGAAGAAGAAGAAGAAGAGTAATGATGCTTCAAAGGGTTCTTAGGAGGGGCATGCAGGATTAGCTGAATTAATATTTATCTGCAGAGTGTCAACAACAACAGGCATCACACAGTTGGCACTGAACAGAAGTCCAGTTCTATAAATGCAGACCGCCGTCAGTCACTTATGTTGGGATGCTAGAACTTCTGCATAAAATAGAAACTGGAAACACTTAGACCAATTGTGTTGGCTCTCCTAGGTTCTTCTGGCCTCTGTGCACTTCCACGTCATAGCATCCCCAAACTACACCATAATTTAAATATTTCTTTGCCCATCTCTGTCCTTTAGTAAAGCTCAAACGGGGAGGCCTTTTTTCTATTCATTTGCACAAGATCTGACACAAGAAAACTACTGAGTGATTGAAGGGAGTGTGTGTGTGTGTGTGTGTGTGTGTGTGTGTGTGTGTGTGTGTTGTGTGAAGAGTATGGGTAGAAGCTGGGCAGGCATGTAATCTTAGTACTTGGGAGGGTAAGAAAGGAGGATCACAGGTTCCAGACCAGCCTCAGCAACTTCGCAAGACCCTGTTTCAAAATAAAAAATACATAAAAATAAATAAATAAATAAATAAATAAATAAATAAATAAATAAATAAAATAGGGGTGGGGGTATGGCTCAGAGGCAGAAAGCTCCTGGATTCAATCCCTACTACCAAAAGAAAAAAAGAGTATGGGTGGAGAAGAGTCTACTGCTCACCTGTCTCTATCTTCCAGAAGAAAGGTTGACTGTCAGGCGTGTATAGAGGGGACCACGCTTTGGGGAAATTCGCCATAGCATCAGGCCCTAGATGGGAGGATAAGTTATGGCATCTCTGCTCATTTTAGGCTCATCAGGTCTTTAGGGTCAAATGTCTGCACAGCTATCCTGTCATGCAAGAATGGAGCTCTGCTCAGGATGGGTGCTTACCACACTAAGCTACCTTGGGTGGCTCTCCATTCTCAACCTGGACCAGTAGCATCCTTTACATATCTGATGGAGTTTGGGGTGTTGGTACCCATGGATCATTTGCATTTTAACAGGTGCATCTTGAAAAAATGTTTGGGGCTGGGCGGGGTGGGGAGGTGAACCCCTTCTGGGTTATAGTAGTATCATACCACAGGAGTCAAAGTATGAAGTTCTCCTGCCCTATGACCAGCCCAGGGGTTCTCTGCCTCTTTTGCTGGTTGCTGGGATGTTCTCTCAGAAAACAGAGTAAGGAGCCAGTTGTGGCGGTGCACACCTGTGATCCCAGTACTCAGGATACTGAGACAGGGCAGCCTTAACAATTTAGCAAGACCCTCACTCACTTATTGAGACACTGTTTGAAAATAAAAATAAAATAGGGTAAGGGTGTAGCATGGAGGTAGAATGCCCCTGGGTTCAATACCCAGTACCTCCCAAGAAAATAAAAATGAGAGAGACAGAGACAGAGAACTGAACCAAACCAAGAGAAGAGGGAGCATTCGCTGCTGCTGCTCCTCTTGGGAACGGCTTCATCTCTGTCATTTCTAGCACGTAGGCTTTGTAAACAAGCCGGGTCTGCACTTCCCTGCTTTGTTAGCTGGTGCTGTCAACCGTCTGGAGCCGCTGTCCTTTCTGTCAGAAACACTTGTTTATGGTGCCTTCTAGAAGCTTCCCAAGGAGGGGAGGGAGGCCAGCCTGCCTGGGGACCTATCTGTGGGATACACTACAGATTACCTGGGATTTCTTTTTTATTATTTTGGCTTAAAAGAAACTGAGTGTTTTAAAACTAAGTTAATATTATAAACCCAAACTACCTCAGAGAGAGCTAAATTGCTCCTAGTCTTCTTAAATGGCCGTTTTCCCATTCCTCTTGGAATGATCTCCAACTCTGGGCTGTATTCAGGTTTAAGTGAGGTGCTCTCCACCTAATGCACCCAGAAAATGTAACAAGGGATGGTCAGGCCTAGCTGTGTGTCTTTTACAAAGAAAATGAGACATGCTTTCTTCTGTTTTTATTGTGGTAAAATGCACAGGACATAGATGTATTGTTTCAGCCATTTCAAGATATGAGACTCAGTGCTGCTTAGTAAGTCACAGTACTGTGCACCCGTCACTGAGCAGCTCCTGTCGTTTCATCACCCGCAGGCTCCTGTGTTGTTACTCTTCCTCCTCCTCCATGTCCTCCTCTTCCTTCTCCTTCTCTTCTTCTTATTGGCAGTGGGGATGGAGCCCAGGGGCATTCTACCTTTGAGATATATCCCCATCCCTTTTTGTTTTTTGTTTGTTTTGAAACAGACTTTCACTAAGTTGCTGAGGCTGGCCTCAAACCTGTGATCCTCCTGTCAAAGTCTCCCAAGAATTATAGGTGTGTGCCACCATGCCCTCCTCTCTGTCCTTTCAAAAAGCTAAGTTTTTTTTTTTTTACTTAGCAAAGTACAAGGACAATGCCAATTAGTGATAACAGCTGATAATCAGTTCATAAACATTTATATTATATATTGACCATTTATAGAAAACTATAATTTGGTTGAATTCTTTAGTATAGACCATTGTGAAGATATTTTGCAAAATAAATATCTTTGTAAATATAGCTACTGATAGATATTTAAAAAAATTATTAGAGAAATGTTTATGTAGATAAAATATATTTATATATTTGGATTAGTATTTGTGAAAAGATGGCAGATTTATTTAATAAAATAAATTTATTAAATTTATTAAAAATTCAGGAATTTTCTTTAACTGGAAAGAGGGTCAAAAGTATGACATGTAGAATATTTTGAAGAAATACAATTTTATTGATTTTATGTTCGCATAGTAATTCTACTAATAGAAAAGGGGAGATTGAAATACATTTGGTAATTTTACTTAATAAATAAAAAGATATAAGCCAGTGTGGTAGTGCACACTTGTAATCCCGGTACTTGAGAGGCTGAGACAGGAGGATCACAGGTTAATGAGACCCTCAGCAACCTGGTGAGACCCTGTTTCAAAATAAAGAATAAAGCCGGGCGTGGTGGTGCACACTTGTAATCCCCTTGCTTGGGAGGCTGAGACAGGAGGATCGCACAGGTTTGAAGCCACCCTCAGCTGGTTTAAGAGACTCTGTTTCTAAATGAATATAAAATAGGTCTGGGAGTATAGCCTGGAGGTAGGAAGTCCCTGGGTTCCATCCCCAGCACCACAAAAAAAAAAAAAAAAAAGAATAAAAATAGGCCTGGGGTATACCTTGGAGGTAGAATACTCCTGGTTCAATCTCCAGTACCATACATACGCACACTCAAAAAACCCCACAAAGATATAGATCAGCAGATTATGAAGATATAGCTATAGAGTCATACTGTTCATCATCACTAGCTAATAAGATAAAAATTATTCATGATTATCACATTGGTGATTTAACAGCAATATTTATACATGATGATTTTTTTAGAAGTCCTTCCTTCCTTCCTTCCTTCCTTCCTTCCTTCCTTCCTTCCTTCCTTCCTTCCTTCCTTCCTCCCTCCCTCCCTCCCTCCCTCCCTCCCTCCCTCCCTTCCTTCCTTCCCTCCCTCCTTCCTTCCTCTTTCTTTCTTCCTTCCTTCCTTCCTTCCTTCCTTCCTTCCTTACTGGGGATTAAACCTAGGGGATGCTACTTCTGAGCTACAGGTAACTTGGCCCATTTTATTTTGAAAAAGCTTTGCTAAATTGCTGGTTTTTAAATTTGCTATTTTGCCATTTTATATGTTTTTATTGGGGAGTTTAGGCCATTTATGTTCAGTGCGATTATTGAGAGATAATTTTTAATTCCTAGCATTTTGAGTTTTAAATTCTGTTTGAGGTAGTGTTTGTTCTTCTTTGCTTAGTTGTTTGCTTGATGGAAATTCTTGTTTCTCTGTTTCTGGAATGCATTACTTATTTCTTCTTTTCAGTTAATCTCTTTGAGTATTTTCTCCAGTGCTGGTTTGGAAGACAGAAATTCTTTCAGCTTTTAACTTGAGAGATAGCTTTGCTGGGCAGAAAATTTTGGAGCTGCAAGTTGTTTATTTTAGAGTAGAATACTAGCCGGACATGGTGAGGCACGCTTGTAATCCCTGTGTCTGGGAAGCTGAGACAGGAGGATCACGCAGGTTCTAAGCCAGCCTCAGCTGGCTTAAGAGAGAGAGAGAGCCTGTTTCCAAATAAAATATAAAATAGGTCTGAGAGTGTAGCCCAGAGGTAGAAAGCCCCTGGGTTCTATCCCCAGTACCACCAAAAAACCCACAAAAAAAAAGAATACTTTTGGGTTCAAGGCTTCAAGTGGCCATGTGTAGGTATGATTTTAGGTTTTAAGCAAATTAAGCATACACAATTTTTTGTTTCTTATATATTCTTCTTGGAGTTTACCAGCACCCCTCAAACTTTCTCAGAGCTTGAATTTACTTCCTTCCCATTCCTGAGTCTTTTTCAGCTTCAACAATTATTTTTTCTGTGAACTTAGTTCACTTACACTTCTAGGTGGTACCCTTAGTGAAAAATGGAGGACATAACAGAAACTAAAAATCGCGTTTTCTCACGGCTGCCCCATTTCACTTCTCCACGAGTAACACGTGAGGGTTGCTCTTGCCAACACGATGGTACATCGCAGCTTCGGTATGTCTCAGGACACACACAGTGTATAGTCTGGGAGACACGGGAATCACCATCATGTCTGAGCATATTCGATGCTCAGATATTAAGAACAAATTAGTCCTAAGCTCAGTAATGGAGCCACGGTAGACTGGACTTCTGGCTTGCTGTCTGCCAGTTGTGTGACCTTGGGCAAGTGCTGTGGCTTTTCTGAAACTTAGTCCCTTTATACAGAAACTGAGCATCAAGAACTTAAATGAGATAGGTTTTGTGAAGTACTTATATAGTGATGCTCACAAAGAAGTGGAAAATGGCAATGTTATTGTTTAGATTTAAAATGTGCCCTACAATTCATGCGTTAAACTATGCAGCTAGGTTTGGAAGCAGGACATGGCAGAAAGTGGGTCCCCAGCAGTGTGGCCTTAGGGACTGTATGGGTCCTCACCCCCTACTTCCAGTCGCCATGCCCTAAGGACCTGCCATTGTGGTTCCTCCTTAGGAGCTGGCCAATCAAGGAATGACCTTTGAAACCTCTCAATCATGAGCCCCAAATAAATCTTTCTTCTCTAAGTTGTGCTTGTCAAGTAGTTGGATCATAGAGACAAAAATGCTGACTAAAACAGGCAACTTTTATTACAGTTTTTGAAAGTACATTGTGTATGTGCTGAAGGAGTCAAGTACACTGGCCAAAAATATTAGATTTTTTAATACTTCAGGTTACATCTGCCAATGGGATATTAGAGGGAATTTGGATCCTTGTGTTTCTTGCTTCTCTCCTTTTTGACATCTAGAAATATAGAGGGATGGAAGGACTGGGGCGATAAGAAGCAAGAGGAAGATAGAGGAGTAAGGAATGGGGAAGAGAAAATGGAGAAGAAAGCTAAGTGCTATCATCCCCCCTCAATTTTGTGGTACTAGAATTGAGCACAGAGACTCAGAGGCATTCACCTCTGAGTCATACCTCCAGCCCTATTTTATTTTGAAATAGAGTCTCAATAAGTTGCTATATATAAGTAAAACAAAAATTTTTTTCTCCTTCCTTCCCTCCCTCCTTCCTTCCCTCCCTCCTTCCTTCCCTCCTTCCTTCCTTCCTTCCTTCCTTCCTTCCTTCCTTCCTTCCTTCCTTCCTTCCTTCCTTCCTTCTTTTCAGTACTGGGGCTACAGTTGCCCTCTTTATGTTTTATTTTTAGACATGGTCTCACTAAGTTGCTCAGACTGGCTTTTAACTTGTGATTCTCCTGCCTCAGCTTCCTGAGTAGCTGCAATTATAGCTGTGTGCCACAGTGCCCATATAAATATTTCTATTTTTAATTAGGTGATATTGTACAAAATAGAGTTACAGTATACTAATAGAAATTTTATTAGAATTTATTTAAGTTAAGCATGCCATTTATACTCTCAAACCAACTTTTTTTTTTTTTTTTTTTTTTTTTTTGGTGGCACTGGGGGACGAGCCCAGGGGCTTTTCTACCTCCGGGCTACACTCTCACACCTATTTTATACTTTATTTGGAAACAGGGTCTCACTAAGTTGCTGAGAGTCTCACTAAGTAGCTGAGGCTGGCTTCGAACCTGTGTGATCCTCCTGTCTCAGCCTGCCAAGTGCTGGGATTACAAGTGTGCACCACCACACCTGGCTAAAAACCAACATTTTGAACACTTTCACGCACATGCATTTATATAATTGCCCTTTTGTTTTTGTTATTTTGTACTGGGGATTGACCCAGGGATGTTCTACCTTTGAGATACATCATAACCCATTTTATGTTTTATTTTAAAATAGGGTCTTGCTAAATTGCTGGAGGTTCTCACTAAGTTCCTGAGGCTGGCCTCAAACCTGAAATATTGCTTTCTCAGCCTGTAATACTGAGATTACAGGCCTGTACCACCATGCTTGGCTTATTTTTCATCTTTTGGAAATATATTTCAAAGAACCTTTGTTTTTTCTGTTAGAAATAATGAAAACACATATGTATACACATACATATTTACCGATCTTCCAGACAAAGGGTCAGTAAAGATGCCTCAGAACTAAAGAACACCATAAACCAAATGGACCTGTTGGACACATATAGAATATTTCACCCAACTATAGTGGAGTTTACGTTTTTCTCAGCTGCTCACAGAACCTTCTCCAAAATAGATCACATCCTGGGACACAAAATGAGCATTAGAAAATTTAAAAAATGTTTCATACTTCCCTGTGTCATTTCAGACCATAATGGAATGAAACTAGAAATCAACTATAAGAAGACCCAGAGAAACAACATAAACATGTGAAGACTGAACACCACACTTCTGAATGAAGAATGGGTCATAGAAGATGTAAGAGGTGAAATCAAGAAATTTCTAGAAACAAATGAAAATAAAGATACAACATATCAAAACCTTTGGAACACTTTGAAGGCAGTATTAAGAGGAAAATTTATAGCACTGAGTGCTCACGTAAGAAAAACAGAAAATCTTCAAATAAATAACCTAACAACATACCTCAAAGCCCTTGAAAAGCAGAAACAATTGAAACCCAAAGCCAGTAGAACACAGGAAATTATTAAAATTAGAATAGAAATTAATGAAATAGAGAATAAAAAAAATACAGAAAATCAACAAAACCAAAAGCTGGTTTCTTGAAAAAATTAACAAGATAGATAAACCACTAGCCAACCTAACTAAAAAAAAAAAAAGAGAGAATCAACCCAAATTATGAAGAAAAGGGACAAAAAAGGAGAAATTACTACTGACAGTGTAAAAATCCAGACGATTATCAGAAACTACTTTGAAAAACTATACTCCAACAAAATGGAAAATATGGAGGAAATTGACAACTTTCTAGATACATACAACCTTCCTAAACCGAGTCAAGAAGATATAGAACACTTAAACCAACCAGTAACAACCAAAGAGATTGAAACAGCAATAAAGAGCTACCATCAAAGAAAAGCCCAGGACCAGATGGCTTTCCAAGTGAATTCTATAAAACCTTTATAGAAGAGCTAACCCCAATACTTCTCAAAGTATTTCATGAAATAGAAAAATACTGGGACTCTCCCAAATACAGTCTATGAAGCCAACGTCACACTAATACCCAAGCCGAATAAAGACAGTTCAAGGAAGGAAAACTACAGGCCTATATCTCTGATGAACTTGGATGCAAAACTATTAAAGAAAATACTAGCAACACGCATTCAAAACCACATCAAGAAAATCATACACCATGACCAGGTAAGGTTCATCCCAGGGATGCAGGGCTGGTTCAACATACGAAAATCAATCCACGTAATTCACCATATAAACAGAATAAAAAACAAAAATCACATGATCATTTCAGTAGACACTGAAAAAGCATTTGATAAAATCCAACATCCATTTATGATAAAAACACTGCAGAGAATTGGAATAGAAGGAACATATCTCAACATCATAAAGGCAATCTACAATAAGCCCACTGCCAACATCATATTAAATGGGGACAAACTTCAAGAATTCCCCCTAAAAATAGGAACGAGACAAAGATGTCCATTATCACCACTTCTCTTCAGTATAGTACTAGAGACTCTAGCCAGAACAATAAGGCAAGAAAGGAAATCAAAGGAGTACAAATAGGAAAGGAAGAACTCAAACTTTCACTATTTGCAGATGACATGATATTATATTTAGAAAACCCAAGAAACTCAACCAAAAGGCTTATAGAACTGATTAACAAATTCAGCAAAGTATCTGGATACAAAACCAGTCTTAAAAAATCAGAAGCTTTCCTGTACACCAACCATAAATCCACTGAAAAAGAAATTCAGAAAACACTTCCACTTAAGATCTCCACAACAAAATAAAATACTTAGGAATAAACTTAACCAAGAAGGTAAAAGATCTCTACAAAGAAAATTATAAAACATTGAAAAAAGAAATCTAAGAAGATCTTAGAAGATGGAAGGATCTTCCATGTTCATGGATTGGCAGAATAAATATCATTAAAATGGCCATCCTTCCAAAAGTGATCTATAGATTTAACGCAATGCATTAAGCTACCAAGATCATTCCTCACAGACATAGAAAAATCAGTCCTTAAATTTATTTGGAATTAGAAAAAGCCCAGAATAGCCAAAGTAGTTCTCAGCAACAAAAACCATGCTGGAGGAATCACAATAGCTGACTTTAAACTATACTACAAAGCCATTGTAATAAAAACAGCATGGTACTGGCAAAAACAAACAAACAAACAAACAAAAAAACCAGATACATATGGAGCAGAATAGAAAAACAAGTCCACACACTTTGAGCCAATTGATTTTTGACAAAAGGGCCCAAAACATACACTGGAAAAAGATAGCCTATTCAACAAATGGTGTTAGCAAAACTGGTTAACCATATGCAGAAAATTGGAAATATTAATCCCACTTTCTCACCCTGTACAAGAGTCAACTCAAGATGGATCAAAGACTTGAAAATCAAACCAGAGACCTTGAAGCTCCTGGAAGAGGGCATAGGTCCAACACTGCAACATATAGGCACAGATAAACACTTTCTCAACAAGACCTCAAAGATACAACAAACTAAAAGGTGAATCAATACGTGGGATTGCATGAAACTGAAGAGCTTCTGTTCAGCAAAGGAAACTGTCAAGAACCTCAATCGAGAGCCAACAGAATAGGAGAAGATTTTTGCCACTTACATTTCCAATAGAGGACTAATATCTAGAATACACAGAGAACTCAATAAACTCAACACTAAGAAAACAAAGCATCCAATAACACAATGAGAAAGCAAACTAAATAGACACTACACGGGCACCAGACCAACTCACTCAACAGCCCACCAAGCTCCAGAGAGGAGTGGCAGATAGCGAGCCGAGGTGAGCCGCTGCAGAACAGCCGGGTGGGATTCGGCAGATCTCTCGGCGCAGGGAACAGCTAAAGCTCCCAAGGGCTGGGCTCAGCGCACCCTGCAGGGACTCAGAGTGGAGTTCAAAAACAGAAAAGAAATACGCCAGACTCACGGCCGAGGGTATGGCAGCGGTGCCATATTGCTACTGGCGGCAGCAGCAGCGAATTCACCGAGTCCACGACAGCTCCATCTGCGCACTCAACAGTGAGTCAAATTGCAGCCCCTAGAGGAGAAATCCCAGTACTGTACTCCCAGGGACTTGACCCAGTGGGGGAGTGGTGGTGGCAGAGATATTACACCATAGGAGAACGCCCAACCTGGCACCCCCCCATGGTCTAAAGCAGCCTCGATTGACTCCCTGGGTCTGAGACTCTGTGATACCACCCAGCAAAGGAGTAGTGGGGACTGAGATACCACAGACTCGAGATCCAGAGCACCTTAAGTGAAGTCGTAGTGACCTAGGGAAGAACCCAGAGAAGGCACAAACTTCCGAAATCATGGGAAAGAGGAATAACAATGGAGCAATGAATGCCCACAACCCCACAACATCAGAACCTGATAAAACAGAAATTCAGAGATTTATAGAAGATAAAATCAGGAAAATAACTGTAGAAATAATAGAGGTGTTTCGAAAAGAATTCAGAGAGAGCCAAAGAGAGATAAAGGATGCAATTAATGAAGTAAAGACCTCAATTCAAAGTACAAACAACCGATTAGACCACATGGAGAATAGAATCTCGCTCTTAGAAGATGAGCAATCAAAAAATGAATTATAGTTTCTAATTTAGAAAAAAAATCCGACAGCAGGAATCTGACATTGAAGAAATATGGGCTAAGAATAATTGGAATAGAGGAGGGAAAAGAAGGTGCAAACAAAGGAAGTAGTAGCAGAAAATTTTCCAAACATAGAGCAAGAGGTCAATACACAGGTCCAGGAAACTTATAGAACTCCCTTTAGACAGGATCAGAGAAGAGGATCCCCACGCCACATAATTGTCAAAATGACCAATGTGGAAGCCAAGCAGAGAATCTTAAAGGCAACAAAAACAAAGGGTCAAGTGACATTCAGAGGCAAACCAATTAGAATCACTCCAGACTTCCCAAACCAAGTCATGAGAGCCAGAAGGGCTTGGAGTAACATATTCCAAACTCTGAAAGAAAACAACTTCCAGCCAAAAATTTCCTACCCAGCAAAACTTTCTATCAAATTAGATGGAGAAATAAGAAGCTTCCATGACAAACAGAAACTGAAGGAATTTATGTCTTCAAAACCAGCACTAGAGAAAATACTGAAAGAGATTAACTATAAAGAAGAAATAGGTAACACACACCAGAACCAGAGAAATAAGATTTTCCATCCAACAGACAACTAAGATTGGTTATCTGTGGAGATTCATTACTTATGTTAGTCTTTTACCTATCTCTAAATTGTATTGTTTGCCTTTATTGTTGTTAATTTTTAGGATTTCTAGTTGGAATATTAATACACCTTCAGATATAGCATTTGGAAATATTTTATCCCATTCTATTAGTAACTGTTAACTCTGTTTACATTGTCTTTGGATATACAATATTTTTTTTTTATTTTTTATGGAGTTTGTATACTCTTCTGTTACCTGTGCCATTGAAATCATATCCAAGAAATCACTGCCAATATCAATGTTGTGAGGTTTTATGACCCAGATTTTCTCCTAAAAGTTTATAGTCTTAAGATTTATATTTAGGTCTTTTATCTATTTTGAGTTAATATTTGTATATGGGATTAGGTAAGGGTCCAACTTTATTCTTTTCCATGTAATTATTATGTTTCAACAATATTTAGTTAAAAGATTATTATTTCTACCACCAAATGTTCGTGGAAACCTTGTCAAAAATAACTTGACAATATAGGGAAGAATTTAGATCTAGGCTTTTATTTAACTCCAATGGTTTATATATCTGCCTTTAGAATAGTAGTACACTGTTTCAATTATTGTAGCTTTATATGGTTTGAAATCAGAAAATATATATCTTCTAGCTTTGTTCTTTTTCAAGATCGTTTTGGGTATCTAGAGTCCATATTCCATATTAGGATAGATTTTTTTCTGAAAAATAAATATATAAATATTTGATAGTTTCACCTAAAAAAATAGAAAAAATATTCTCTGGTAAGAAAGAAAGTAAAAAGAAATATTGAAATGTTATCTTTAAGTCATCAAAAGCTTGGTATCAGACAAATGAAACTGTTATGTGAGATTATCATTTTTAATTTTGGATAAATTGCTATAATACTAGATGTCAACCACTAAGCCAAGCATGGGAGGGAGGGATGGGGAGAGGAAGGGGTGGGGATCGGGTGGGGGCTGACTGGGCGATGTGTGCATGTATGTCTAGAAGTTTTTTTTTTTTTTTTTTTGGTGGTACTGGGGTTCCTGGAAGCCCTTCTACTTCTGGGCTACACTCCCAGACCTATTTTAACATTTTTATTTGGAAACAGGGTCTCCTAAGCCAGCGCACGCCGCTGGCTTCGAACCTGCGCGATCCTCCTGTCTCTGCCTCCCAAGCGCGGGGATTACAAGCGTGCGCCACCACGCCCGGCTGTATGTCTAGAAGTTTGTATCCCACTCTGATGTATGAATACAGTGCACCAATAAAAAAAGTGATAAAAAATAACTTGACAATATATGGAAGAATTTATCTCTAAGCTTTTATTTAACTCCAATAGTTTATATATCTGCCTTTAGAACAGTACTACACTGTTTCAATTATTGTAGCTTTATATGGTTTGAAATCAGAAAATATACATCTTCTAGCTTTGTTCTTCTTTGAGATTGTTTTGGGTGTCTAGAGTCCATATTCCATATCATGATAGATTTTTTCTGAAAAATAAATAAATGTATGATAGCTTCACCTAAAAAAAAAAAGAAAAGAAAAAAATATTCTCTGGTAAGAAAGAAAGCAAAAAGAAATATTGAACTGTTATCTTTAAGTCATCAAAAGCTTGGTATCAGACAAATGAAACTGTTTTGTGAGATTATCATCGTTAATATTGGATAAATTGCTATAAAACTAGATGTCAACCACTAAGCCAAACATGGGAAGGAGGGATGGGGAGGGAACGGGGTGGGGATCGGGTAGGGGCTAACTGGGCGATATGTGCATGTATGTCTACAAAAGTATTTTCTTTATACCATTATGATGTATGAATACATTGCACCAATAAAAATAAATAAATAAATAAAATAATAAAAAAATAAATAAATAGACACTTCACGAAAGAAGAAATTCAAATGGCCAATAAACGCATGAAAAAATGCTCAACATCATTGGCAATCAGAGAGATGCAGATCAAAACTACCCTGAGATTTCACCTAACTCCAACTAGAATGGCAATTATTCAAAACACAAACAGTAACAGCTGCTGGCGAGGATGTGGAGAAGTGGGAACTCTAAGACATTGTTGGTGGGAATGCAAATTAGTGCAACCACTTTGGAAAACAGTATGGAGAATCCTCAGAAGAATGGGAACAAATCTACCATTTGATCCAGCAATACCACTTCTGGGTAACTACCCAAAAGAAAAGAAACCAAACTACCAGACTAATGCATGTGTATCTATGTTCATAGCTGCACAATTCACCAGCCAAACTATGGAACCAGCCAATATGTCCATCAACAGATGAATGGATTACAAAACTGTGGGATATGTACACAATGAAATTTCACTCAGCCATTAAAAAAACTCAATTACATCATTTTCAGGGAAATGGATGGAACTGGAGGACATTATGCTAAGTGAGATTAGTCAGTCACAAAAAATAAGAAATCAGATGCTTTCCCTAATATGTGAAAGCTAAGGAGAAATGGGTCATAGGAGGAACTCTAGATGAAAAAGGAAATCCTATAGAGGAGCAAACAAGACAACCTAAAGGAGGAGAAAGGAGGGGGGGAAGAAGAAAAATCTCTAAAACACACAATGTACTTAAACATATCTAAGTCAACCACTAAACCAAGCAAGGGAAGGAGGGATGGGGAGGGAATAGGATGGGAATTGGGTAGGGGTTAAATCAGTGATGTGTACATGTATGTCCACACAAGTTTTTTACCCCAATATGATGTATGAATATAATGCACCAATAAAAAAGAAAAAAAGAAAACTGAGAGGTTGTTATTCTTATTATTAAAGATCAGTCATAGAGAATAAAATTGTTACTAACCCTGGAAGTGTTTTTATTTGTCTTTAATGCAGGATTTCTAGCTCTAAAATTTGGTATGGAATTTTCACAAATTTCCTGAAGACAGTTCAAGCAAATTTGACACCCAGCCCTCTATGACCTTAAGCACTCCTGTGTTAAAGTCTCACTTACCAGATTGAAAACTACACATTGATACTTCTTTGGTTGAACTACCTGTAATTTTATAAATTTCACTGGCAGTATTTCTGAAAGAAATTTATGGAGACCACAAAGTTGAGTTAGTGAACCACATGAAATGTCAGGGTGCCATGTTGAGCCACCGTCACTGTTTCTCTTTCCCTCTCCCACCTCTGCTGTTGGTTTTGGCAGGTGACTTATTTTTTAATCTAATTCATGACGCTGTAACGTGTGTGTCCTCGCTTGGATCCCATGTCTGAAAGCCCTGGAAGGATATTTTCCTTTGCACATTTTATTTTCCTTGCAGGTAATACAGCAGAGTTTTTTCAGAAGATCTTGAAAGCAGCACATATAATCACTTTCCTAAGATTTATTCCTAATGGGCCCTTTTTTTTATCGTCATAACGAGTGTCTTAGTGTGTTTTCTGTTTAATATTGTGAGACTACAGCGGGTAAACTGTAAAGAAAAGAGGGTTACTTGGGCTCATGGTTCTGGTCTAGGACTGAGGGGTCACATCTGCTAATGGTAATCTATTTCTTTTTTTTTTTTTTTTGTGGGTCTGGGGATGGAACCCAGGGGCATTTGACGTCCGAGCTCCACCTTCTGCCCTACTTTTTATTCTTTATTTTGAAACCGGGTCTCACTGAGTTTCAGAGGGCCTCACTAAGTAGCTGAGGCTGTCCGCTAACCGCGATCCTCCAGGTCTCAGCCTCCCGGATGCTGGGATTACAAGCATGCGCTACCACGCCCGGCTTTAATGGTAATCTATTTCTTTTTCTTGTATGTGGTACCAGGGATTGAACCCAGGGCATTCTACATCTGAGATACCTCCAGCCCTTTTAATTTTGAAAAGGGGTTTTGCTAAGTTGCTGAGGCTGGCCTTAAACTTTCTATTCTCTTTTCTCAGCCTCCCATGTCCTGGGATTACAGGCAGGTGCCACAGCCAATTGCATGCATCTATTTAAGTCTGCAGTGGCCATGGGAGGGAGTTCACTGTGACTCAGTGTCTTCCTAGCCCCACCGCCTTTCTACTTCATCAGCATCACACTTTGTTTTCTTTCTAGTCCCAGTTGTGATTTTCTGTCACTTGTGATCTGAAAAGTCCACATTAACCAATGACTTTTAGAGAAAATTAATATTTTATCTTTCTGAGATGCTTAGTGTGCCAGTATTGAAAAATTGCTCCTATATTAACTTCTAATATATAAAAGGCAGAGTCTGGGTCCTGTTCAGACACCCAGGCAGGGAGAAACACAGCTCGGCCTGTTACACTCCAAGACTCCCCTGCCCCTCTGCCCTTTGTCTTGAGGATTAATCCATAGCAAGAATGTAGAGGCAATTGAAGCCTTTAGCTCTACAAATATATAAAAACAATTAAAAGTCCTAAGATCATAGTAACTCTGCCTGGTGATACCAAAGGCTTTATCCCGTGCTCTTAGAAATTACACACAGCTAAACTGGCTGTAATTTGTGTCTCTGTTTCCTTCCTATTCTTTGGGACTTGGACTTAGTATAGGAAAGGTAAGTTCCTGAAATTATATCTGCTTTTTAACAGAGGAGCTGAAGTTTCTAGCATAACTAAGAATGGGAGAAGTGGGGGTCATCCCAGGAGCAGGCAGTTTGACGTCCCCCCAGGTTAGGTTGAATAAAGAACTGAGCAACCTGAATGCCTGCACATACTGTTCAGGGTCAGTGGTATAACTACCAAGGTCCCTTTTAATTTCTTTAAGCTCAGCCAGTAAAAGCGGCTTAGGAAGAGATTGAACTCCACCCCCCCCCAACACACACACACACACACACACACACACACACACACACACACACACTGCTGTCAAGGGAAACATTCCTTTTAGTCCTCTTGGAACTGGTCCTAGCTGCTGACTTTGAGTTTTGGGTGTCTCTCGCACCCCCTGGTTGGAGGGGGCTGTATCATGGTATGGAGGGGACCTATTTATTTAAGCACTGTTCCCCAGATGCTAATGGGAGCTCTACTGGTGCTCTAGCTCCTTCAGGGCAGTCATCCTGCTTTGCTGGGGCTACCTGGTCTTTGGGTTTTGCCTCCCCTGCTGCTGCTAAAATTGCCTAAGGTTTACAATCTTTGAATAAGTCTGGGTGGCTCTGGAGATAGTAAAAAAAAAAAACAAAAAAACCCTGAATATATGGCCTCTCATTGTATTTGCCCTCTCCCCTGCACAACAAGTCTAGCTGCAAGATAGTATTAAAGTTTAAGCTTTCTTGTGGTATCCAGGCCTCCTCATCCCTCAGCGAATACTGTGGCCAAACTTGAGTGGAAAAGAAAATGAGAGCTCATTTTTTAAAGAACTGAAAGTCTAACCTATCCCAATGTCTGAGGATATTGCTGGGATCCCATCTAAGAGAGAGAGAGAGAGAGAGAGAGAGAGAGAGAGAGAGAGAGAGAGAGAGAGAGAGAGAGAGATTGGAGGGTGCACAGAAGGTCACCCTCCTTCCTTGCACTCTGTGAAACTGAGTGGCCCAGCCGGGAGCATCCAGCTGGGAGCTTGTGTGTGTGTGGACTTGGTGAGAGTGGTCTCACTGCCCATCAGGAAGGGTCTCTATGGGCTTGAGGCTTTGCCACTCTTGCCCCTGCCCCACCTCCACCCCTGCTTGCTATATAGCCCCTCTCTATCCAGATGAGGTTCCCTATACCCTCTTTCGTATCCTAGATATTTTTTATATTTTCAAGTAAGAAAACACTGCAGTTCCCCAAATACTGTCATTATCAATGAATGGATTGTGGCCATAAAGCCAGTCTTGAGTGTGGGAGGATCCTGTCTCCCATTAATTTGCCATCCTTAGAATGTGCCACACTTAGGTGGGGATAAAAATCTAAGGCTGACAATAAAGTGCATCGTACACGAGCTTGTTTGAAAAAAATAGTTCCAACATTTAAATTGCCTAAGCTTTAATGTTTATAATGTTAATTTTCAAACCATATGTAATATCAAAGTAAACTAACTGTGAAAGTAATGGTCTTCTGATGTAACTCATAATGGTTATTTTAGGAGATGTTTAAATATTTTCAATATAACAAGACTATGTCATCCTTGGAAAAGACCTTGTTTTAATAAATAGAAGCACACATTTTGTTTAATTATAAAGATGTTATAATTAATAAAATATTATTGACATTTTAAAAAAATCCAAGGCTGACAAGAGGTCTGAAATGGCTACCCATGTGCGCTCTCTTCCTTTCCTGTTTTTACCCTGAGGGCTTTTGGATGCATACAGGGGTAGTGTTCAGCAAGATGACAGAGAGGGGAGCTAGAGAACGGATGTCCCTGTAATCTCCAATACAGAGTTGTGTATAGTAGGGGCATGGATCTTCTTGAGGACATAGCCTGTGTATGAAAAGGTGAGCATTTTCCCTGAGTTCTGTTTCCCAGAGGTGTCCCAACTTTGATGGGGGCAGAATGGACAGGCATTCTTAGGGCCTTACAAGACAAAAATGGGTTTCCCCAGAACCCCAGTATAGATCTTGACAGAGATCTAGCCTCACTTCTGAGAAAGATGTGAGACTTCCAAATCACTGTTTGGTTGCCTATGAGTTCATATAGTAAGCTGCAGAAGTGTCTAGATTCTGTTCTTGTCTCCTATTCTAGTTAAAGGGAAATTTTTTTCTCCCCTGGAAAGTCTGCCGTAGCTAAGCGGGGCGGGGGGGGGGGTGTCTCCACAATCATGGAGAGCCCACTGGTGCCAGTTATCCAGTCATCTGCCAGGATCTGATCACATTTTGGGGGGGGTTATTAACCTTCAGGATGCAGTGGTGTTAGGCCACTGTTGGCTGGAGCCCCTCCATTGGGTGTCAAAACTGTAACAGTTTGAGAGGTTGACGTGGGTTCTTGTTCTTAGCTGGTTTAGAAAAAATAGCCAGAACTATACTGCTGCATGCTTAAGCAATTTTTATTATTACAAAGGTAGAAGGAAGGGACAGATCAATCAAAGCACTGCATTAGAGGAATGTAGTAAAGTGCCTTGAAAGTAAGACACTCTAGGATAAAATTCTGAAAGGAGCATGGACGAGAATGTAGCTTTTATTTATTTATTTATTATTTATTGTGGTGCTAGGGATAGAACCCAGGGATAGAACCACTTGTCTGCTAGGCAAGTGTTCTACCACTGAGTTACACACCCAGCTCTCAATATAGCTGTTGAAGAGGGTCTCGCTAAGTTGCTGAGAGTCTCACTAAGTTGCTGAGGATGGCTTTGAACCTGTGGTTTCCCTATCTGTGCTTCCTCAGTGCTGGGATTATAGACACGTGCCACCATGCCCTGCTGGTTTCAGTATTTTACACAGTAAAAAAACAATCAGTAATAAATGATAGGTACTTATATTCTACTGGATGCATTTGAAAGTGAGCTAAAGAATTTTATTTATGAACTATATCTCAACACTTCCAAGACCCTAGAAGTAATATCCTTTGCAACAACTGAAATTTAGGATGAAGATTTGGGGATGGAACCCATGGATATGTGGAACAAAGTGGTGGTTCTTCAAAATTCCTGAAGAGAAATTTAGCATTCTAGTCATTTTGCAGATGAAGCCTTAGTATAAAGAACAAGATGCAGCCCTTGAAGTGCAGTTTAACATGAAACCAGGAGGTTAGCACTGAAGAACTGGGAATAGACATGATCCCACAAGCCATGTGGCTGTGGCAGAGGGGCTATTTAGAGCCAGGAAAAGTGAAGCTGGGTGGCCATACGAAAAGCCCTACTGATTGTGTATTGTCGACTTCCGCACATTGTAGGCCTCCTGCGTCTGCTGGCAAGTGCGGAGTGAGGCAGGCCTGAGCTGCTGATTCCAGGGCCTAGATAAGGCATCTGGAAATATCCTCTGAGCCCAAATAAGGGGCAAGGCACCACCCAGTTTATCAAGTTTGCTCAGGACGATGCCAGGGGCATGGTCCTGCTGTGCTCTAAGTGGGAAGAGGCTGGGGTGGAGCCCTGGTGAGCCTGTATCTGGATGCTCTGTCCATGTGCTTCAGGCTGAAAAGGCTCAGCTGTTAGAGTCAGAAACAGAGAAAATATTCCTAGGGCAGTGCCTGTAAATGTTCTCTATACAAAAAGCCAGATGTGGCGGCACACGCTTGTAATCCCAGTACTTGGGAGGCTGAGACAGGAGGATTGCAGTGTCACAGCCAGCAACTACTTAAGTTCAGCTACTTAGTTGAGGCCTTGTGCAACTTAATGAGACCCTGTTTCAAAATAAAGAATAAATAATAGGGCTAGGGTGTAGCTCAGAGATAGAATGCCCCTGGGTTCAATCCCCAGTAACACACACACACACACACACACACACACACACACACACACACACACACCAGCCTTAGAGGTACTTCCTAAAACTAGTACTGGGGATTGAAACCCAGTACATATAGCCCTTTTGATTTTTGTTTTGAAACAGAGTCTTGCTAAGATGCTGCAGCGGCAGTGTACCAGCCCAGCTTCCAGACAACATTTTAATAGCCTAGTACTCCCCCGAGAAGCAGACAAGCACTAAATAAATGACTAAGTCACTGCCTCCAGCTGAGTCTGTTGCCAATGGCTTCAGCCTGACCTCTGTGAATTCCTCCACTCAGGTCTTCTCACCTGCTGACCAGGCAATAGCCACCGAAGACCAGCTGGTGGTTCACTGGGGATGCTCACAGCACCTTCACATCCACATGTCCCACGAAACTCCTCTGCCGCGTCCTGATCTTCCCTCCTTCAGGTCACCACCTCCTGAATCCTCAGTCGTCTTTTGTTTATTAAGATCCAAAGGGCAGGACCGGGACATGGCGTGAAGTACCCCTCAGGTTGTTGTGCACGACCCAAATTGCCACCTATCACCACCACCAGAACCCTTTCATATTGCAAAACTGAAACTGAGAAACATGAACTCTCCATTCCTCCTCCCCACTGTAAATCACCACTTCGCTTTTATTTTATTTTGTTTTGTTTTTGTGGTGCTGGGGATGGAACCCAGCACTTCATGCATACTAGGCTAGTGCTCTACCATTGAGCTACCCTCCTCCCACCCCAGGCCGTACTTTTTGTCTTTATGAATTTGATCACTTTAGATATTTCACAGAAGTACACTCATATGGTGTTTATCTTTTGTGACTTATTGAGCCTAATGTAATGTCTCCATAATCCATCCACGTTGCAACCTAGATAAGAAGTTCCTGTTTGTTTAATATTTCATTTTATGAATAAGTCAATTTATTTTTGCCCACTGATTCACTGATAGACAGCTCTAATACTTTTTTAGTCTAACTACTTTTATCATTACTTTGTTACTCTAGCTGACATAGCAGCTTCTTAATTTTCTGGCTTGATCAATTATCTTAAGATTCTTCCCTTTCAAATCCATCTCTTCACGTGAATAATTTACCTAACTTTCTAGTAATTGGCTGGGTGTGGGGTATATGCCTGTAATCCTAGGACTTGGGATGCTGAGACAGGAGGATGGTGGGTTTGAGACCAGCCTCAACCACTTAGTGAGACCCTTGGAAACCATTCAAAATTTAAAAAAAATTTTTTGAAGAATTGGGAATGTAGCTCAGAGAAAGAATGCTCCTGAATTCAATGTTCAGTGTTCAGTACCAAAAAAAAAAAAAAAAAAAAAAGAGTTTCTAGTAATTTCCCTGTCCTTCTATGTATACCAAAGCCTTGACCCTTATTGGCTCGAGTCCAAAAAACTCTTGCTACCTTATCTTCTTACCATGTTCATGAGTCCCCATGTCCATCCTCCTCATCAGCACTGTGCTTTGGACACACCGATGGCAGCGAGGACAGGAAAGCCTTCCCTGGCCAGTTCATGTGGACAGCTGGAACTTGGTGTAGAACCCCTGCCTTCCTGCTCCTCCCCACTGCATGCTCTGTGGAGACTCATTCCTCCTGTCCTCCTCTGAGCCTCACAGTGCCAATGTGAAGCCACTTGTGGGTATGGTTTGCAAGTGAGACCACAGGTCCTAAAGTTAGATGTCCTCTCCTCCAATCCCAGCTCTACTGCCAACCTGCTTGTGACCTGGACAAGTTACTCCTCTGTGAATGGTGTTTCAGTTCCAGACTGAGAAACAGGGGGATAGTCAAGTTACTCACACTGGGATGTGTGAACTGTTACGGGGGCCCTGTTGGGCTCCCAAACTGTAACAGTGAGATATAGGCACGGGTTCTTGTTCTGAGCTATGAGTAGAAAACAATAGCTGAACTCTTTTGCTGTAAGCTTAAGTGATTTTATTATTACAAAGATGGGAAGATAGGACATAGCCTAGAGTAAGGGGTGACATAGTGGGTGACTTGAAAAGAAGTCACCAAATTACCATTAATACCATTAATACCAAAGTTATTTTCAAATACATTTTGAAGCCATTTCCCAATACAGGTATAGCAAGGGTCAGCCTTGTGTGGGTCTGCAAAGAGGTACCACAGGACCTTGCTGTGTAGCTATTACAGTATGATTCCTTCTTGTTAACCTCAACTGGATTATAAACATCAGGTCATTTGCTAAATTGCTGCCCCTTTGAGGTATGTTGGAATTCCCAATAGTGTGCTAGGCACAAAGCATACTGAGACCCAAAAGCATCGGCCCTGCCTTCAAAACCCAGAATACACATTTATGCCTCTTTCTAGAGTCTCATGGTATCTAGACAGTTCATGACTCCTCCTTCTCTTCCTTCTTTCCCTCTTTCCTTCCCTTTCTTCCTTCCTTTTTCCTCTGCCTCTCCTGTGTCCATCACTACTCCAAACGCTACAGCCTCATGTTGGACAGGGCAGTTGTGCTTCCTGGGGTGTCCTAAATAGTGGGGAGCTCAAAGCACAAATGCAAACGTGAACAAATGATAAAATTCAAGAAAAAACCTCAAGGGTGGACAGTGACGGTCTGTGCTTTCTCCCACAGGTGGGTCATGGCGCCCCTCTGAGGAGGTACTATCTGAGCAAGACCTGAAGCGGTCCTGCCCAGGTCTGCAGGGAAAACATACCAGTTCGAGGGAACAGCTTCAGCCGAGGCCTGGGTGTGCAGCCGGGGACGGCAGGAGGGATTCAAGCAGATAAGTCCGGGAAGAGTGCAGGTAGAACGCACATGGTGGGCGTCACTGGTTTTAGCAGGTGTGTCAAGAAGCTTGAGTTCTCCCCCACTGTGACATTATGATGGGAAGCCACTTGGAGGGCCAGGGACACAGTAAAGTGGGCAAGGGACAAGATCCGATGTTCACTTTTAAAGTTGCCTGTAGCTGGGCGATTTGGTGCATGCCTCAAATCCCAGTATTTGGCACCGCACACACACAAGCCCTTGTGCCTGTGAAGCCTATGGTAGAGCAGAGGAGAAGCAGCTGACCAGATGGGTACAGAACTGGGTGCACAGCAATTGCCCATACCATCTTCCGAGCAGCACCATCGCCCAGTGTGGACCATCAGGAGCACCAGCCTCCTGGTTTGCTTTTTCATTTTTAAAAATCTGATAAGAGGGCCAGGCATGGTGGTGCATGCCTGTAATCCCAGCATTTGGGAGGCTGAGACAGTAGGATCGCGGTTTGAAGACAGCCTCAGCCACTTAGTGAGGCCCTTTGCAACTCAGTGAGGCCCTGTTTTAAAATAAAAATAAAAAATAGGGCTGGGGGTGTAGCTCAGAGGTAGAATGCCCCTGAGTTCCATCCCCAGTACTGCAAATAAATAAATAAATAAATAAAATCCAATAAGAGCAAGATATAGTGGCACACACCTATAATCCCAGTATTTGGGAGGCTGAGACAGAAGCATCAGAGTGGAGACCAGCCTTAGCAATTTAGCAGGACCCTCAGGAACCTAGCCAGACATGTTTCAAAACAAAAAGAAAATATAAAGGGCTGGGAGTATAGCTTGGAGGTAGGATGCCTCTGGAATCAATCCTGAGTACTACAATAAATAAATAAATAAATAAATAAATAAATAAATAAATAAATAAATAAGCTAAGTTAATATTGTGTTATTAGAATCAGATAACCCCTCTCCACAAAGCAAACAAAAACATCTGTTTTAAAAAATTACTTACCTCTAGCCGGGTGCGTACACACCTATAATCCTAGTACTTGGGATGCTCAGACAGAAGGATTATGGGTTCAAGGCCAGTGTGCAGTAACTTAGACTTTGTTTCCAAAAAAATAAAAAATAAAAAAGGGATAGAGGTGTAGCTTAGAGGTAGAATGCCCTTGGATTTATCTCCAGTGAGATACACACACACCCCTCAAAAATCTTAATTTTGTTCAATTTAGAAGAGTCAATTTATTAAATTTCTAAACTCAATAAGAACATAGTTTAAAATAATTTTAAATGTATGTCCCATAAGAAACGATACTTTTTATATCAGAGATGGAAGAGACTAGTCCAGTGCAGTCTGATATATATGTGTGGTATCTGATAGATGTGTTGATATTTTATATATCTCATGGGGTGAGGTTTTTAATTGTTTCTTAAAGACAATTGTTTTTATATTTCAGAATTCTCTAAGGAATTAAATTCTATTTTTTTCTATTTTAAACTAACAAAGGGCCATCGAGGGTGTATCATATATTGAAGAAGTAACGATGGAGTGTGGCTTGGTTATAACACAAATATTCTTTGCATTAGAATTTCTCTTGAAGCCGGGCGTGGTGGCGCATGCTTGTAATCCCCGCGCTTGGGAGGCTGAAACAGGAGGATCACATGGGTTCGAAGCCAGCCTCAGCTACTTAGTGAGGCTCTCAGCAACTTAGTGAGACCCTGTTTCCAATTAAATATTAAATGGGTCTGGGAGTATAGCCCAGAGGTAGAAAGCCTCTGGATTTCACCCCCAGTACCACAAGCAAACAAACAAACAAACAAAAAATAAAGAATTTCTCTTGATCTTCTATAAAATTATTCCAGGCACTAGTAGGTTAGTAATCTTAATCCTTTACTCATTCCTGCCCCCTAATCCATGTCCAAAAGGAAAAAAGCAATCATTGATTAACCAGGCTAAACATCAAAGGCGTGATCTTCCACACAAATCAATCCTTTTATTCTCTGAATTGCTTTGTTGATTTTTGCCCAAACTTTCCCATTTATCTATTGAGCTGCTCATTCCTAAAGCCTTAGGTTTATTGTCAGAACTTCTCTTTTATGTTTTTCTGTTAGAGGTTATCATCCAACTAGTGCCTCTTAGGAGTAAAACAAGCAATGCCACTCAGAGATCAGCACAGAGGATGCAGGACCCAGAAACACAGTGTCTCTTAGCCTGGGTCTGACATCAGCAAAAATCAGTGAAAATCAGTGCCTCTTAGCCCCTTCCTTGCTTGGAAAGCAGGTTATCTCTCTAGGAACACAAAGGGAATAGGTTTGGCTTTTGTTGTTTCTCCCTTTTTATTAGTGACATTAACATAATGATAACTTGCTTTCCAGACTCAGTATGGATTTTGGAGTCATTTTTAGGCCCCTCTACTAAGTGCTGAATATGTCACCAAGGGGGCTATTGATTCACAGGCTGCCTGTCACTTCCTTGGGTGCAAAGGACAGCAGCCTTGTCACCTCTGTGCCCCAGAATAGACGGAAAGATAAAGGGTCAGAGATGAAAGACTTCTGATTAGTTCTTTGTAGTCAGGCTCCCAGGAAGCCTGTGCTTCTGTTTACACCTGTCCTTGGAGTTTAAGATGGAAAACCAGGGTGGGTGTAAGTGAAGCAGAACCTTATCTCCTTATTTTCGCTCTGGGAGGACTGGATTGTTTGTTGTTAACCTCTTCGGCTTTTCAGGTAAAAAAGCTTGTGCTTCCTGGACCCTATATTTGTCTCCTACGGTGGAGGTTTCATATGTCATAGGAACCTCAGTGCTTTTAGGCAGTTGATTAAATAACACCCTAATCAATTTCTTCTGAGGAAAGGAGCTGGAGAATTGGTGGGACTCTCTTTTCCCCCATAATCTGTGGCATCCATTGATTTCATTGTTGAACCTAAGCAGAGAGCTCATGAAACTAAGAGAAAGAAAGATCAGAAGAAAAGCGTTAAGTACCCACATCGTGGGAAGGCCCCAGGAAATTCAGGAGGTCAAGGGCCCTCAACTTAACCCACCCCCCTATAGTTAACTCCATAACTAACCTTTGAAAGCATAGACTTTTGGTGATCCTTTGTCAATATTCCATATGTTCTTTCCTTTATTTAAAAAAGTTGTTGTGGCATTGGGGATTGAACCCAAGACCATTTTACCTCCAAGCTACTTCTCCAGTCCTCTTTTATTATTTTTATTTTGAAACTAAGGATCTCCCTAAGTTGCTGAGGCTGGCCTTGAACTTGCAATCCTTCTGTCTCAGCCTCCTATGTACTGGGATCACAGCTGTGTGCCACTGTGCCTTGTTTGTTCTCTCCTTTTTTTTGGTCCTAGATTATTGCCTTAAATTAAGTGTGCAGTTTTCATCTGAATTATGACAATATCCTCTTCCTTTACTATTATTGCCAGAATACACAAATCCTTTCAATCCCCCTGAAGATAGGTGTGTGTACACTAAAATTCCTGGTGTGGTGGACAATAGCCTTCATGTTTGGTCCCACGCAGACAGAGGCCTCTTCTCTACAGTCAAATCCTGGCCCCCATTCTCCCTCAAGCAGGGAAAGATGTGCTATGTAAAAGGTTTAAAGAAGCTACCACATCTTAAGTTTTGGGACCCCTCATTTCACACATACAAAACCCAGCACCCACTGGCATTTCAGTGTTACAGATTCTTCCTAAAGAAGAGACTCTCTTACTTTACACAAGCTTCAGGCCCTAGAACGACTGGATCCACTCGGCCTGACTCTGTGCTGCTTTTGTGGCTTCTGGGATATGACATCTACACAGTTCGAGTCATGCCCATGCCCATTCCCTGCCCACTCCCTACTGCAGACTCTAAAGTCCCCAAGAACAGAGGTGGCATCTGTCAATTTGCCTCCTCAGTGCAGACGGGGTGCAAATAGGTTATGTTCAGAATGAATAAGTGAACAAAAACCAGAATGCCGGTATTTAGTAACATCATCTAATTATTCAATGCCAACTGTGGCTAACATTCAGCAAATGCATAAATGATGTGATGGTGTATTGTTTTGAGGGATCTTCCTTCCTTTCTTTCTTTCTTTTGTGTGTTACTGGGGATTTAACTCAGAACCATTCTACCTCTGAGCTATACCCCCAGCCCTATTTAAAAAGTTTTATTATATATATATATATATATATATATATATATATATATACTTATATATTTAAAATTTTAATTTATATATGTGTTTAAGATTTCTTTTAGGTACTGGGAATTGAACCTAGGGGTATTCTTTTTCCGAGATATACCCCCAGCCTTTTCCATTTTTTGTTTTGAAACTGGGTTTCTCTAAGTTGCTGAGGCTAGCTTCAAACATGTGATCCTTCTGTCTCAGACTCCCAAGAACTGGGATTATAGGCCCTCACCACCATACCCAGCTTCATGTTTCTTTTTAATCTCCTCAACAACTCCAAGAAGTCCAGTCTGCAGATGATGTAACAGAGGCACAAACAAGTCAAATTTCTTGCCCAAGTTACTCAAGCATTTGTTAGGGCCAGAGTTTTAAGTTAGGTAGACTGACTCATGCACACAGACTAATCCTGCTTCAAAGAGTGAGGGCGACTTATTGGAGCTCGAGTTTATTTTCTTCCAACTCCTAGATGAGAACTGATAGGTGAGTAGAGAATCCTAGTGGAGATAGTAATCCCAAGACAAGACAGAAACTGTTGATTTGGCTTGGTTAGCATGCCTTGACAGTATGACTCAGATTCCTGGGTGCTCACAAAGGTGAAGGTGCTTTATGGTCTCTCACTGATCAATACGGGAAGATATGTTCGTGCACATCTCCTAAATTCTCTCTAGTTATCAGTGCTGTGAACAGATGACTAGGCAACAGATCCAGTAAGCAGTAGAGAGGAAATAAGTGTGCAAGGTTTAGTTGAATCGTTAAGAGTAAGGTCTCTTACCTCCTGCAATCCCAGCTGTACCCCATGGCAAATTTTTTCTTCTTCTCTGTTCTCTCTCCTCTGTCTATTTTTCTGGGAGGGAGAAGAAAGATAGGCAGCTTCCTCTAGATTCTGTGAAGCACTTTACTGTCTCCTTCTTTTTTCAGAAAGTGCAAAACAATTCTGCGATCTCTGCCCCATCTAATGTTCCAGATAGGGAGGACCTATTGCTCTTTGTTCTTGAGTTCCAATGCAGAAGGCAGGACCCAGGTGTACTCACTTGAAGCCATACCGGCATCCAGTTTAATCAGGAAAATATCACTGCCTTGAATGCATCCTAGTTAAAATCCCTGTGTACAGGAAATATACTTAGAAATTATTTCCTTAAGCAGCTGAGCCTGACAACTAAATTAAATACCAGGCACCCTTTGGTCAAAGCTCAGATGTTATCAACTCTATGGATGAAGGTGAGGAGAAACTAGAATTGCACAGACTTGCTGAGAAGCAAAAGCATATTTGTTCCATCTTCCTTAGAATTTTTTCAACAGCTGAGTGTGGTGGTGCACACTTGTAATTCCAGGATTTGGGAGACTGAGACAGGAGGATCGCAGTTCAAGAACAGCCTCAGCTACTTAGTGAGGCCCTTTGAAACTCAGTGAGACCCTGTTTCAAAATAAAGAATAAAAAAAACAGAGCTGGGGGTGTAGCTCAAAGGTAGAATGCCCCTGGGTTCCATCCCCAAGACTGCAAAAAATAATTTTTTTCAACAGTACCTATGATTCATGAAGATTGTCTTCATTAGTGCAACATTTTGAGAGAAAAGTTGCTGAAAAATGAATAACATTGAAGCTCCAGCCATTCATATTTTAGATTGTGACAAACTAATCTACCATAGGAGGAAAGGAAGTTTTTCTCTGTTCTCCCAGTCTGGACTTACCTGAAGGAATTAGGGTGGTTTCAGGAGTAAGTCTGCAAATGCTAATCTATATCATGATAAGCAAGAAAGCTATGTGATATTTGTTTGAGAGTATTTTCCATCAACATCAAGCCCAGCCCATAACCTGACTTGTGTCATAAAACAATTTACATAGACAGGAAGATTAAAAGACCTTTGAAAACAGTGTTAATCAAGATGTGGTCACTTTGTACCTTCAATCCCCTCCTAAATCCTGCTGAAGGTTGGCTCCTCCTTGTTGTCCGCAATTCCGGATCACTAATTAACAAGGTGTGGACATGAGAAGCCTGTTTGTCCCATGAGCATGGAGAAAGTTTAATCTCACTTCATTCTATCCCACTACTGGTCAGCAAGAGGAGCCCCTTGGAATTAACATGGTGTGGACAGACTAGGCCAACACACTGTTCATTCTTTAATTGTTTAATTCTTGTTTGATTTTCACTACATAAACAAAATAAATAAATAGAGATGGCTTCAGGAAGACACTGACGTACAATCATGTCCCACCTCCAAAAAGGGGTTAAAACTTGTTCTACCACAGACAACTTGCCAGGAGGTCCCGGCCATGTTTGATTATTTATTTATTTATTTATTTATTTATTTATTTATTTATCTCTGGTGATGCTGGAGATAGAACTCAGGGCCTTGGGCATGCTAGGCAAGCACTCTGTTCTTGAACTATGTCCCCAGCCCATGCATCCACTTATTTAATGATGCGATTAACTAGATATTTAAGTTTCTTTTACTAACTGATCATTATATCAATGAATCAATTGCCTTCTGGCTATTCGTCCAGGCCCTAAGCTGATTCTGCCCAGAAATACTGCATTTACTGCACCCCAGGCTGGGTGCTTACCCCAAGAACTACCCGGGGTTTATCTTACCAACTGGACTCTGACAAATTCCCAGAGGTCTTCCTGAAAGCCTGGTCTCAGCAGAGCTTTACTGTACCTCTTCTCCTTCATCTGGAAGAGAGGCCGTCACCATGTGTCGCTGTGGCCCTTGCAAACATGTGTTACTCTCTCCTACTCTGTCTATTCTGGTGAGCATGTTCTTTCTATCTTGTTTATGGCCATTTCCCCAGCATCTTGAAGGAACTATTTCCAATGGACTTCAGCAAGTATTAGTTGAATGACTTCAAAGATAAAGGTATTACTTCTCTATGTCATTGTTTGCCTGTGCTCTGACTAGCTATCAGTTTTAACTATTTCTGTGGTTATCTCTCATACTATAATTTGACACGGATCTTTTTGAGAATCTATGGGTTTGTTTTGAAGTATAAACTTTGTGTATCAAATTATAAGTATATTTAAACTTCTTTATTGTAAAATAATATTAAACTGACAAAAAATCTCTTAGTATAATGAACTCCTACATACCCCAATTCACCAGTGTTTCTTCTATTTGTACTCCTTTGATTTTCTTCTCTTGTCTTATTGCTCTAGCTAGAGGCTCAAGTACTATATTGAAAAGAGAAGTGGTGATAATGGACATCCTTTTTTCCCCTGTTTTTAGGGGGAACACTCCCAGTTTCTCCCCACTTAATAGATGTTGGCTATGGGACTATTGTATATTGTCTTTATGATGTTGAGGTATTTTGCTTCTATTCTGATTCTCTGCAGTACTTTTAGCATGAATGGGTGTTGAATTTTATCAAATGCTTTTCTAGCATCTATTGAAATGATCATGTGATTTTTGTCTTTGGTTCTGTTTATGTGATGAATTACATGGACTGTTTCTCATATGTTGGACCAGCCTTGCATTCCTGGGATGAACCCCACTTAGTAATGGTGTATAATTTTCTTGATGTGGTTTTGAATGCATGCTGCTAGTATTTTGTTTATCAGTTTTGTGTCTAAGTTCATCAACAAGATAGGCCTATAGTTTTCTTTTCTTGAACTGTCTTTGTCTTTATTTAGTTTTGCTATTAATGTGATGGTGACTTCATAGAATTTATTTGGGAGAATCTTGTTTTTTATTTTTCATGAAATAGATTGAGGAGTATTGGAATTAACTCTTCTATAAAGGTTTTATAAAATTCACCTGGGAAACCATCTGGTCCTGGGCTTCTGTTTGATGGTAGGCTATTTATTGCTGCTTCAATCTCTTTGACTGCTATTGGTCAGTTTAAATTTTCTACATCTTCTTATATATATATTTTTTGGTGGTACTTGTGAAACGGGGGTTTCTTCTGAGTCCCCCCCCAAGATGAAACGGGGGGTTTCCTGAGAAGAAACCTAAGAAACCTGGAGTTTCATCATAGATGAAATGGAGTTTCTTGAGAACTGTACAGGGTTCTTGTCTACGGCGAGTGAAGAATGACCCGCAGTCCTCAGGAAGAGGAGTAAAAGGTTTATTGGAAGCAGCAGGGAATAAGGAAGATGGCTGAACACCCTAAAGGGGCTGGTACTCTGGGGTCCAGCAGCTGCCTTCAGGACAATACTTGAGAGTAGCCCAAGCCTAATTGCCTTCAGTTGCAGGCTGCTTTCTTCCAGAGTCCACACGATCTGCCAGAAGGGAATAGGGAAAAGTGGCCGAACACCCCAAAGGGGCTGCTGGGCCCTGGTGTCCAGTAGCTGCCTTTAGGTCACTACCCAAGAGTAGCCTGAGCCAAGTGCTGTCAGTTACAAACTACTTTCTCCCAGGGTCCACACAATCGGCCAGAAAAGAGGTGCAGGTTGCCCCTAGGGGCCCTGGTCAGCCTTGATCTCCAGCAGAGGCCTTCAGGTCACTACCCAAGAGCAGCCTGGGCCACGTGCCATCAGTTGCACTCTGCTTTCTCTCAGGGCTAACACTTCCTGCGAGAGAGAGAGAACAGCTCCCCAAAAGGGGAGAGGGTCCCGAGAGGGAAAAGCCCCATCCGCTGATCGCCTAGGGCCATTGCCCAACCGTTTGCGAGTCCTCTTTTGGTTAGGGTGACTTTGGGAATTCTGGGAAGCAGCTCTCAGGATTTGCATAGGGTATTTGCAAGTCCTTTGAAGAGTCTCCTGTCAGACTTGCTGGTGAGGGGCTCCTGGGTTTGTTGATTAGTAAACAGATGGGTTTGTGAAGCTCTGGTCCTTCTTATCTCTGAGCCTTTGGAATTTCAGATATTTATTGCCCCTCAGGAAACTCAGGAAACTCAAGAAATTAACTTTTTTTCTACTGAGGCTTTTTCCCTATCTGCCTATTTCCTTTCTATCTCCTCACTTTGATTCCTGGAAACCCTTCTACCTCTGGGCTATGCCCCCAGACCTATTTTATATATATATTTTTGGAAACAGGATCTCTTAAGCCAGTGAGGCTGGCTTTGAACCTGTGTGATCCTCCTGTCTCCACCTCTCAAGCGCGGGGATTACAAGCGTGCACCACCACGCCCGGCTTGAAGTATAATTTTTCAAAGTAGTTTCTGATAATCCTCTGGATTTCCACACTGTTGGTGGTAATATCTCCTTTTTCACATTTTATTTTTATAATTTGGACTGATCCTCTCTTTCTTTTTGTTAGGTTGGCTAATAGTTTGTCTATGTTGTCTATTTTTGGGGGAAATCCATTTTTGGTTTTGTTTATTTTTTGGTATTTTTAAAATTCTCTACTTCATTGATGTCTGATCTGATTTTAATAATTTTCTCTCTTCTACTGGCTTTGGGGTTAAAATTTTCCTGTTTTTCAAGGGCTTTGAGATGTTTCATTAAGTTATTTATTTAGTGATTTTCTGGTCTTCTTAGGTGGGCATTCAGTGCTATGAATTTTTCTTTTAATACTGCCTTCAAGGTGTCTCAAAGGTTTAGATATGCTGTGTCTCCATTTTCAGTTGTTTTTAGGAATTTCTTAGTTTCACCCCTTATTTTATCTATGACACATTCTTCATTCAGTACTATGGTGTTCAGTCTCCATGAGTTTATGTGGTTATTCTGGGTTTTCTTAGAGTCAATTTCTAGTTTTATTCCATTATGGTCTGAAAATATACAAGGGAGTATGTCACCGTTTTTGAATTTGCTAGTGCTCACTTTGTGCCCCAGGATGTGCTGTACTTTAGAGAAGTTTCCATGAGCATTTGAGAAAAATGTGAAGTCTGCTGTAGTTGAGTAGATTATTCTGTATGTGTCTAATAGGTCCATTTGGTGTTCTTTCAGTCTGGGGCATCTTTATTGACCTTTTTTCTAGATGATTGGTCTAGTGGTGTAACAGAGGTGTTGAAGTCTCCAAGTATTATTGTATTGGGATTGTATTGGGATCTATATGTGACTTAATGTCACAAAGAGGTTTATTTTTTTTTTTATGAAGTGGCTGTACCTATGTTTGGGGCATAAATGTTGACTATCACTATATCCTCTTGCTGGATTGTTCCTTTTACCAGAAAAAATGACCTGCTTTGTGTCTTCTGACAAGCTTAGGTTTGAAGTCTAATTTGCTGATATCTTAGTTGCTACAACTGCTTGTCTTTGATTTCCATTGGCATGGATTACCTTGCTCCAGCCCTTCACCTTTAGTTTGTGAATATCTTTACTTGTAAGATGTGTTTCTTACAGACAACATATAGATAGATTGTGATTTTTAATTCATCGTTCTACCTTACATCTTTTTATTGGGGAGTTGAGGCCATTTTTGTTCAGTGTGATTATTTTAAATTCCTAACATTTTTAGTTTTTATGTGTGTGTGGTACTGGGGATGGAACCCAGGGATATTCTACCTCCAAGGTACACCCTCAGCCCTATTTTTTATTTCTTATTTCAAAACAGGGTCTCACTAAGTTGCAGAGGGCCTAACTAAGTAGCTGAGGCTGGCCATGAACCTGTGATTCTCCTGTCTTAGCCTCTTAAGTACTGAGATAACAAGCATGCACCATCATGCCTGTCTATGTTTTGAGTTTTAATTTTTCTTTGAAGTAGTGTTTGGTCTTCTTTGCTTAGTTGTTTGTTTGATGGAAATTCTTGTTTCTCTGGTTTTAGCATTTAATATTTATTTCTTCTTTGTAATTAATCTATTTCAGTATTTTCTCTAGTGTTGTTTGGAAGACATAAGTTCTTTTAGCTTTTGTTTGTCAGGAAAGATTTTTATTTCTTCATTAAATTTGAGAGATAATTTTTCTGGGTAGCAAATTTTGGGCTGCAAGTTTTCTTTTAGAGTTTGGAATATGCTGCTCCAGGTCCTCCTGGCTTTCATGACTTGGTTTGGAAAATGTGAGTGATTCTGATTGTTTTGCCTCTGAATGTGACTTGGTCTTTTGCTTTCGTCACCTTTAAGATTCTCTCTTGGTTTCTATGTTAGTCAGTTTGACTATTATGTGGCTTAGTGAACCTTTTCTCTGATTTTGTCTAAAGGGAGTTCTATATGTTTTCTGTGCCTGTGTGTCGACTTCTTTTTCTGTGTTTGGAAATTTTTCTAATAGTAATTCTTTGAAAAGATTGTTGATATTTTTGGCTTTATCTTTTATTCCCTCTTCTATAACTATTATTCTTAGTTAGCTATTTTTAATTTGGCTCATATCTCCTCATGTCCAATTTGTACTGTCAAATTGTTTTTTCTAAATTATAAGTTCATTTTTGGAGTAGTCATCTTCTAAGAGTGAGATTTTATTTTTCATGTGGTCTAGTCTACTGTTTATAGTTTGAATTGATGCCTTCACTTCAATGATGGCATCCTTCACATCCTTCATAGTGTCTTTCAATTTGGTTTTCTCATCAATTTTTCCTGGGTGATTTCAGGCCATGGGTTTTGGGTAGGAGTAGCAGAAGTGATGCCGTGTCTTCTCAGAATGTCCTACTTGGAGGCACCTGTTTTCTTGTAGATGATGTAAATTTTGATTATTAACGAATAATTTTATATTTAGTAAGATATTTTTCTTTTGTTTCTTTTTATTATTTCTTTTAAAAAATGTTATTAGTGCACTGTAAATTATACACAACAGCTGTATTCACAGTGATCCTTTCATATATGCACACAATACTATTTGGTCTGTTTTCTTCTCAAAATTTACCTCTTTTCCCCCTTCCTCTCTTCCCTATCCCCCTTCTACTAATCTACTGTTTTTTTTTTTTCTTAATTCTCATGAGGTTTCTTTTCTTTCCTTTTTTTGGTCCCTAACATCCACATGTGAAACAAAACATACGACCCTTGATTTTCTGAGTTTGGCTGTTCTCACTGAGCATGCTGTTCTCCAGTTTCATCTATGTTTATGTAAATGACATAATTTCATTATTCTTTATGGCTGAGTAAAACTCCATTGTGTGCATCTGCTACATCTTCTTTATCCATTCCTCTTACGATGGACACCTAGGCTGCTTCTGTAGGAAACTTGACTCCTGTGAATTGTGCTGTTGTCAACCATTTTGTTAAAAGATACTTTAAGACTATTTTTTCTTCATTAAACTCTTTGACCAAAAATTCATATTTATTGACAAATTTTACCCAAATCAGGTTTTACTATGGTAGTTGCAAAATGGTGTTTTTGAAACACTAGCTTTTTTCCCACATTGTTATCTGTCTACCTAAAGAACATTCTCATCTCCCTTGTCTGTGTTTCTTCTTTCCCTACTCCCCTCTCTCCCACTCACTCTTTCTCTTTCTTCTTTCTTCTATCTCTTCCTTCATTTTTTCCCTCCTTGCCTGTCTTCCAATATAGACTCATGTACTCTTATTCTATTCATTGGGCTACAATCTTTCAGTTTCTCCCTTTATTTTGATGCTGAAATTGGATTTTTGGCCAATAGAAATCTTGAGATGTGTGTGTGTGTGTGTGTGTGTGTGTGTGTGTGTGTTGAATCATAGATTTTCAATCAAATCCCATTTGTTTTTCCTGAGATGAATTATTCTAGGAAAATAAATTTATATAGTTTAAATAAAACCTAGAATACACTTAAAATTATATAGCTCATTCAGAAGATGGTCCCAATGTGGTTTTGTATTACAATTATCTTTCTTCAATTATAATAAGAAGCTCTTGGAATTAGAAGCCAAGTCAAATATTAAGCCACAATTTTCTTGCATTTTATATCTTCTTTGTATCAAAGGTATTCAGCAATCCTAACTGAATATCTCCTAAGATAAGCAGCTCACTGCCTTCTGAGGCACTTCTACTCTAGTATAACAGTTCTATTTAATCAGGTTATTTTAAAATGCATTGAGTGAGCCGGGCGTGGTGGCGCACGCTTGTAATCCCCGCGCTTGGGAGGCAGAGACAGGAGGATCGCGCAGGTTCGAAGCCAGCCGCGCGCGCTGGCTTAGGAGACCCTGTTTCCAAAATGAAAATGTAAAAATAAGTCTGGGAGTGTAGCCCAGAGGTAGAAGGGCTTCCAGGAACCCCAGTACCACAAAAAAAAAAAAATGCATTGAGTGGTCATAATGATAAAATAAATGTAACAGAAAGATAGAGTGGCAGCAGGCCACAGCCAGTTTTGTAGTTTGAGCAAACCATATACTCTTGATTGGATTCTCATATGCCTGCAAAATTTTATTTAACTTAAGGCTTTTAATTTAGTTGTTTCCTCCTACACACACTTACATATTATGAATTCTCTGTTTAGAATCAGGATACTGCCAGGCGTGGTGGTGTACACTTGTAATTCCAGTAATTGGGAGGCCAAGACAGAAAGACCACAAGTTTGAGGACAGCTTCAACAACATAGCAAGACTTTCAGCAACTTAGTGAGAACCTTTAAAAAAAAAAGGTGGAGCTGGGAGTGTGGCTAAAGGGTAGAACTCCCCTGAGTTCAATCCTCAGTACCACAAAAAAAAAAAAAAAAAAAAAATAGAATCAGGAAACTGCTAAGATCACTTTAGGGAAGAGAATACAGCTTCCGAAGCCTTCAGCATGCTTGGCTTACATACCCCTTCATCTTGCGCGGACTCATTTCCCCATGGGGACCTCACCACTCCAATGATGAAGTTCCTCTAAACATCTTACTGTGGTTCTTCTCTGAAAAGGAGCTCATTATACTTACATCAGTCTGTTCTGTGGCCTGTTGTCTTATTCTGCAAGGGTCAGGCCACTTCTAATGTCCTGAAATCTAAGGTCTTTAAGTCTAGAGAATTTGAAGAAGGAATGGATCAGTGATAATGGTTTCATATTAGATGCCTAGAAGGTGAGAGGTCAGACACCTTGCTGTAGAGAGAACTGGTGTGATTAGGACAGAGGAGGAGAGACAGAAGGAATGAGGTCATGTCTACTGGTACTTGAGGAGTAGACTTACAAAAGGATAAAAAAAATTATCTTTAAACCTCCAGGAGGAAAAGAGGGAGGGGGAGAAATGACCTCTCATGGATAAAATGACAGGAAAACCAGATTTTGACTTAGTACATAATGATTCCTTCCTCCTTCTTCCTTCCTTCCTTCCTTCCTTCCTTCCTTCCTTCCTTCCTTCCTTCCTTCCTTCCTTCCTCTGTCCCTCCTTCCTTCCCTCCCTTTCTCCATCTCTCCCTTCAGATTGAATCCAGAGCTATTCTATTTCTGAAGCACACCCCCAGCCCTATTTTATTTTTTATTTTGAAGCAGGGTTTCACTAAAGTACCAATTGCTGGCCTCAAAGCTGCGATCTTCCTGTCTCAGCCTTTGTATACTGGGATAATAGGTGTATGCCATTGTACTTGTCCTTCTCCGTGTGTGTGTGTGTGTGTGTGTGTGTGTGTGTGTGTGTGTGTGGTACTGGAGATTAAATCCAGGGGCATTCTACCTCCAAGCTATACCCCCAGCCCCTTTTTATTTTTCTTTTTGAAATAGGGGTTCACTAAGTTGCCAAGGCTGGCTTTGAATCTGCAATCCTTCTGTCTCAGCCTCCCAATTTCTAGGATTAAAGGCATGCACTATCACATCTGGCTGCATATTTAATCTTAAGCCCCTATGGGAAAAATCAGAATGCCCTGCAGTTCTTCTACAGGGTGGAGGACGGTGCCCTGAAATCAAGAGCTGCATCCCAGGATGGACAGGTGGACAGCAGCCTGCTCTGAGCTGGCCACTCTGGAAGGCCTGAGGTAGAGCCTGGCAGTCACGGTCACTGGCAGCCCCTCCTCTGACCAGCCCGCCCTATGTCAGCCATGCTCATCACCACTGTTTGTCTTGCACTGTCCACACAGAGGTCACACGGAGGGAAGGGCTGCCTTGTCGCCCGCACTGTTCAGAGACCACCGTTTCCTCCTGAGCAGGCAAATATTTACCAGCTCTACGCACATCCAGGTGTCAGAATTAAGGATGCAAAGGCTGATGTGGGGATAAGTCAACCTGGGGTCAGATGAGAAGGGGCACTCTCTGGGGCTCCAGGTTTACTCAGGTAAGTGCTGAAATGCTCTTGTCAGCTGGCTCCCAGGTAATTGGCCTGGAGAACAAGCTAGGCCTCAGGATAAGTTTTCAGCCTCCAAGAGCTTCCTTATTGTTGATAGCAAAGCCTAGAAATAAAAGAAGGAAAAAGAAAGTGTGCTTGATGGTGTATGCCTGTAATCCTAGTACTTGGGTGGCTGAGACAAGAGGATTGCAGGTAGCCAACACATAGTAACTTAATTAGATCCCATTTCAAAAGAAAATAGGGCTGGGGGTGTAGTTCTTTAGTACTTGAGTTCAAACTCAGTATGGAAAAAATAAAGAAGGAGGGGAAGGAGGAGGAGGGGGAGGAGGAGGAGGGACTGTAGAAACAAAGAGAAGCAAGGCCCTAGAGTGGGTGGCTGGCTGAGAGACCGCACTTCTTCCCCTGACATCCCGGGGCCCCTGGGCTAGAGATTGTAATCATCCATGAGATAATATAAAACCCAACACATTGAATCATTAGATTACTTTTGTAAGCATAAAAGCATACCTCCAAAAAGAGTCTAGGACCCAGATAAAGCCCATAGCTGGACAAAGTGTGCTATCAAAAGTTAGGGGTTTCCCAGCAGGGTGGTGCATACCTGTAGACCCAGAACTTGGGAAGCTGAGATAGAAGTTCAGAGCCAGCCTCAGCAATGTAAGAGATGGGGGTGCAGCTAGCTGGTAGAATTCTCTTAGGTTCAATCCAGTGTCTGTCTCTCTATCTCTCTCGTACACCACACCCACACACCTACACACACGCACATTAGAGGTTATTAATGGGACCAGGGTTGACCCACACACTACTGCAGTCTTTGGTTTTCAGTCCTCAGAGTGATTGTGGGAGGAAGGCATCGTGATCTTCATCTGATAAGAGGAGATATTAAAGTCAGAAAGGGTAAAAAAGTCAAAAGGTTCGGGACCACTTGAGTCCACATGACTGACAGGCAGAGCCAGCACTCTTTATCACTCTGACCCCAAATTCTACTCACTCATACCTGCAGAATCTTTACTGCCACTTAAACCCGATAAGCAACACGCGTGTCTCTGCAAACCAGTCTAAACACAAGCAGCACAGGCCAGGGAGCTTGAGGAGAAGCAGCGCCCATGGGCAGGTGGCAGGGAGGGGCCGGCTGAGGAAACAGGAGGAAGCCCTCTGGGCTCCTGGCTTCCCTCGCCCAGGCCTGGAGCACATGTCACAGCCATTGTTCTGCCTTTATTACAGGGTCTCACTGTCTATCAGAGACGGAAATGAAATTGGTCTGGAATGGTTTCCTCTTCCCACAGTCTTCTTGGCTGCATATTGATATATGGACTTTTAAATATAATATCCTTGCAGATAGGAAAATTAAGCCAACCTATCTGTTTAACGCCCTGAGCTGTCTCCTCCTCTTCCTCCTCTCCCTCCTCCTCCTTTTTTTCTGTTTTAACTGGAGAGAAAATGCCTTTGTCTTTCACCTTTATATAAGGATTGAGCCTGGTTCTCCTTTTCATATCATTGTTCAAAAAAAGTAACTTCCCTAGGTCATCTGACTGTCGGAGGCATGCGGGTTCATATTCTCCAGGTTGCTGGAGTTTAACTTCCCTTCCTCTTGGTTCCTGACCCCGAGTTAACTGATCCCAACTCACTTTTAAAATTATGTTGTTTTAGGCTAGGCATGGTGGCATATGCTTGTAATCCCAGTACTTGGGAGGCTGAGATAGGAGGATTGGGGTTTGTGGACAGCCTCTGCTACTTAGTGAGGCCCTCTGCAACTTAGTGTAACTCTGTTAAAATAAAAATAAAAAATCTGGCTGGGGATATAGCTCAAAGGCAGAATGCCCCCGGGTTCAACCCTCAGCACCACGCATGCAAAAAATGTTTTTTATTTTTAATTGACACATAATTGTACATACTTAAAAGATACAGTGTAATATTTCAACACAATGTATAATGATCCAGGCCAGGGCATTTAGCATAGCCATTACCTCAGACATTTATCATTTCTTTGCATTGGGAACATTCAAAATCCTCTCTAGTAGCTGCTCACAGGTTTACAAAGCTGGGTATAAGGAACGAGAGAGCCAATCTTGCCCCCCACCGCGGGCTGCCTTCTTCTGTCCTGTCTCTCCTGGGCTTTTGTACTTTTCAGATCTTCAACCCGCTTAGCGCCTGCATCTCCTCATAGGCCCATCTGTTTTTGTGGTTTGGCTTTCTGATTACAACTTGGAAATCATGTGCCATTTCTTTTTGTTTTCTTTATTTATCTGGAGCCCAATGACTTTTGCAGACCCTGGACAGTAGGTTCATATCTTGCTTGTTGTACTACTGTTAGCATAATTTCTGTGACCTTAGAAATGTCTATTAAAAGTAAATTCAGGGCTAGGGGTGTCACTCAGTGGCAGAGAACTTGCCTAGCATGTGCCAGGCTTTGGGTTTCATGCTATCACCACACAGGTGCGTGGACACACACACACACACACACACACACACACTTTATTTTCCTTATCTGACTTGATTCCTAATATTTCCTTGTCATTGGTTCTTTCTGCTTATAACTAAAGTGTGTGTGTGTGTGTGTGTGTGTGTGTGTGTGTGTGTGTGTGTGTGTTGTGTGGTCCTTGGGATTGAACCCAGATGGGGGTTCTACCTCTGAGTTATATTTCCGGCCATTTTTATTTTTTTATTTTGAAGTTAGATCTTGCTAAGTTAAGTTGCTGAGGCTGGCCTTGAACTCGCTATCCTCCTATTTCAGTCTCCAAAGACCTGAAATCACCATGATGCCTGGCTTCAGTGTTTTCTGAAGCTCATGCTGACCACGTTTACTGTCTTGAACACCACGAACACTACTATCTAGGTGATTGTGTTCACTGTGTAAAGAGGAATTTTTAGAAATATGTGTTTGTTCATTTGTTTGTTTGTTTATACTGGGGATTGAACCCAGGACCTCATATGTGCTAGGCAAGCACTGTACCACTGAGTCAGACCAAAGCCCATGTCACCCTGTGATAGCTTGCACAATCTCTTCACTGTCAGTAGCCTATGAAGTGGGTATTGTCATCCTCCTCCTTTCAATCCATGAGGAAACAGTCTTTGACACATCAAATAATTCACCTCCATCCTGAAGCTGCAGGCAGCAGAGCTGGGACTGTGTTCATTCCCACCTGTGGAATCATGGGCTTTGCAGACACATAAAGGCCACCACGCTTTTTATTTGATTCCATCTTTAATTCTGTTCTATGTGTAAAAATTAAAACTAGAAGCCAATCTAAAATTATCATTTCACCTTCTATACTAAGAAATTATTTAGAAAATTTGTTGGCCTGAAAGATCACATCTGCTTCTCCAAAACCCGCTCATTTTGACAGCACTGATAGGAACAGTCTTGCATTGTTTGTCCTCTGCTGGAGGGTTTTAATGAAACTGTCAACATAAGTTTGATTCTCTGATTTCTGTAGATTTGAGTTATAATCTTGATACAACTAGAAAGAAAATCTTTAAATTTTTTAGGTGTGTGCGTATAGTATTTTATTGTGAGAATGTTCCCAGATGGTTTCATCCATTTTCCCAGAGAACCTTGACCACTTGGAGAGGAGGGAAGGGAGGCTGGAGAAGGGCAAGACCCGACATCATATCCTTGAACTCCTTTGTGTGTCTAGAACAATGTCCAGTTAAAATCAAACACTATTGCTACTAAATCTGTCTAGAACAGTCCTTGGCGAATTTGTCATCTCGTGCAAGCTCCTTGAGCTCATAGTTGGTAGGAGCGCTGAGAGCAGCAGGGCATGGCAAGATACTGTATCTTTCCAATAACCCTGTCATCAACTTCTTCCCTGCCTGGGACTCCGAGTGCTATTAGAATGCAGGCGACACCCCCACTGCACCCAAGTGGAAAACAAAAGCCAGGCAAGGGTTGGGGGTGGGCGAAGCTCATAAAGGAGAAGTCACGAAGTCTGGCTTTCTGGCCAGATTTCCTCTGGAAGGTGAGGTGTGGCCCACACTGTGTGTGAGGGCCGCCTGGGAGGGGACGCACACCCTGCCTTCAGACGGCAGGACCTCAGCCTGGCCTGCAGCCAAGGAGCCAGACGCCAGGTCCCGGCTCTCAGCAATGGGAGCGGTCGCTGGGTTGAGTATACAATGGTATTATCTCAAGCCAACCACGGCTGCAGAAACGCGGAGAGCTTCCTGTCCTAGCCTCGCAGCACAAACTGTCCAGCTTCCAGCAGCTTTTGGACACACTGGGGCGCACAGGCTGCCAGCTCAGTGCATACACGTCTAGAGCCATTTCTTCCTTGGGAATTGCAAACGTTGCAATGCCGTAATCCAGTGTATTTTTATCCCCTCTGGAAGGATTGGCACAATCATGAGTCACATGGAGAAAGGCATTAACTCTCACAGCAGTTTATGTAATGCAAGCCTGGGGAGGACCCCAGGACCTTGGGATCCTCCTGTCCCAGGCGCCTGCCGGCTGAGCTCACTTTCCAATACCTTGGCTCTTTTTTGTACAAGGAAAGCAAGGAGACTGCAATAGAGAGAAAGAGCTGAGTGAATATGGAAAAATCTTTAAAAGCTACTTACAATATTACATGCACATATATATATATATATATATATATATATATATATACACACATATACACATACTGAAAGTATATATTTGTTTATACCAAAAATATGTGTGTATATCCATGTATATATGTATGTATTTGGGTGTGCTGAGGGCAGAACCCAGGGCCTTGTACCTGTTAGGCAAGTGCTCTATTACTGAACTATATCAATAGCATACTTTTTGCATATTTTGATAAAATTTGGTTTAAATGTATGATATTCTCAAATACAGTAGTTATTGGATTACACACACACACACACACACACACACACACACACACACATACACACACACACACACGGAAGGGGGTATACTGGGGATTGAACCCAGGGGCACTCTACCACTGAGCTACACTCCTGGCCCTTTTTATTTTGAGACAGGTTCTTGCCAAATTACTAGGTTGGTCTTGAACCTGTGATCCTCTTACCTTAGCCTCCCTAGTAGCTAAGATTACAGGCATACACCACCTAACAAACTATAAAAACTTTTTAAAAGGGCATTAAACTCTGGTACCATCAATGCATGAAAAATAATTAGAGACTGAAGAGAAGATAATTAAAATTAATTTGATATTCTTGGAATTGTACTATTTCAGTTAGGTATTAGGCATCTGAGTCTTTCAAACTATGTGCCTATGCCAGAAAGTTTAAGACTTTTAGCAACTTGCTTCCAGAAGTCAAGGGTTTAATCCAACAGTTACCAGAAAGCTCTTAAATCTCTGCTCTCAAGTCAGGAAGTTTTGGCAGGCCACTGCTTACTGGAGCATGGACTTGGCCACCAGTGGAGCTAACCTGGGGAGGGTTAAGACAGGCTGGCTTTGGGGGAAACCAGGGATCTTCAGGCCCAGATCCTACTGTGTACTTCATGAGAATTCCTGCTAGTGCAGTGCAAACCAAATTTTCACTACAACTGGATCTCATTTGCTGCAAATAACATTGTCTTCAGGTGTGATAAAATGTCCCTGTTCCTCCAGAGACCGAGTCCAGTTCAAGGCCAGCCTGGGCAACATAGCCAGACCCCATCTCAAAAGTAAACACATGAGGCAGAGCACAGTTGTGCATGCTTGTAATCCCAGTACTTGGCAGGCAGAGACGGGAGGATCTTAAGTTTGAGGCCAGACTGGAAAAATAAATGTGGTATGTACATACAATGCAATACTATTTGGCTTCAGGAAGTATGAAATTCTGTCATTCGCAGGAACATGGGTTAAGCTGCATATCACTGTAAATTGAAATAAACCAGGAACAGAAACACAAAGACCACATGATTTCACTTATATGTGAAATCTTAACAAAAGCTGAATTTATGGAACTAATGAGCAGAACAGTGGTTGACAAAGGCTAGAAAGAGTGGGCAGGAAGGACTACATGAAGAGTTTGTTAAGAGTTATGAAATCACAGCCAGAATGGAGGAATAATGTTGGTGCTGTTACACAGAGGGTAATTATAGTTAACAACGTTGCACTGTATAGCCCCAAATACCTAGAAGACAGGACTTTGAATGTTCTCATTACCAAGAAATTATAAATGTTGAGATGGATGGTAACCTCAGTATCTTGGGTTTATCATTATGCAATGTATAAACATACCAAAACATTACACTGTATGCCATAAAGATATATCATTATTTTTTGTCAGTAAAGTTTTTATAAAGTTATTTTTTAAATGTAAAAATCTTTTACAAATGCATAGCTTTGTAAAGCTTTCAAAACTGATTCCACTTTCATGACAAATATGAGAAAACTGAGAACAAACACTGTGATATTTTTGTCTGGCAATATTAGCAGAGTGAAGTTCACCAGGTAGTCAGTAATCTAGGTATCTAGCCCAAGTTATACTTCAATCAAGGTAGTGTTTAGGCAAGGAAAATATTTGTAGTGGTAAATAAGGATTTTTCCCTTTAGAGTTTAATTCAAAAGAAGACTAAGAAATTTAGATGATCACAAGTTTGAGATAAGCCTTGGCAACTTAGCGAGTCTCTGTTGCAAAATTTAAAGGGGGGGGGCTGGAGGTATAGCTTAGTGGTAGAATGCCCCTGGGTTCAAACATCAGTACCAAAAAATAATTAAATTTTAACTTGGATTATAAAATTGCTAAAATTTGAATAGACAATTTTAATATATATAGTTAAAATTACACAGTAAATTAAATAAAAATCTAATAAAGTATGAAATGGTCTCACGAGAAAAGCTTTTTAATGTTTTTATTTTTTATTTATTGGTGCATTGTAATCATACATCATTATGAAGTACAGGATGGTAAAGGCATGCATGCACATTTAGTCCTTCTCCAATTCCCACTCCATTCCCTCCCCTTCCTCTTCTTGTGTTCAGCTTAGTGATTGACTTTTATATGTTTGTGAATGTACATCATGGACATTAGGGTGCTTCCTTCTTCCCCCCGACCATCAACCTCAGGTCATCTTTACTCATCTAAGGTTCTCCTTCTGTGTCTGGAGTCCCTCCTATGTCCCATTTTCTCTCTAGCTTCTGCACATTAGGGAAAACATCTGACTTTTTACATATTGTGGAACGTGAAAATCTTACTATAAATTTCTCCAGTTCCATCCATTTTCCCTGCAAATGACATAATTTTGTTCTTTTTTTATGACTGAGTAAAATTCCATTGTGTACATATCCCATAGTTTTGTAATCCATTCATCTGTTGATGGGAATATTGGCTGGTCCATAGTTGGGCAGTTGTGAATTGTGTGGCTATGAACATAGATATACATGCATTAGTTTGGTAGTTTGATTTCCATTCTTTTGGGTATCTATCCAGAAGTGATTTGCTAGATCATATGATAGATTCTTTCTCCTTCTTCTGAGGATCCTCCATACTGTTTCCCAAAGTGGTTGCACTAATTTTCAATTCCCACTTCTCCACACCCTTGCCAGCATTTGTTGTTGTTTGTGTTTTTAATGATTGCCATTCTAGCTGGAGTTAGGTGAAATCTCCGAGTAGTTTTCATTTTCATCTCTCTGATTGCTAATGATGTTGAATATTTTTTCATACATTTATTGGCCATTTGAATTTTTTCTTTTATGAAGTATCTATTCAGTTCACTTGCCCATTTTTTGATTGGGTTGTTTTCTTAGTGTTGAGTTTCTTGAATTCTCTGTATATTCTGGATGTTAGTCCTGTATCAGAGAAGTAGTTGGCAAAAATTTTCTCTCATTCTGCCAGATCTCTGTTGAGGTTCTTGATAGTTTTCTTTGTTGTATAGAGGCTCTTCAGTTTAATGCAGTCACACATATTGACCCACTTTTTAGTTTCTTGTGCCTTGGTGTCTTGTTGAGAAAGTTTTTACCCATACCTATATATTGGAGTGTTGGTCCTGTGCCCTCTTCAAGTAGCTACAAGGTCTCTGGTCTAATTTCCAGGTATCTGATCACCTTGAATTGACTTTTATGTATAGTGAGAAAGTAGGGTTTAGTTTCATTTTTTCTGCATATGGTTAACCAGTTTTGCCAGCATCATTTGTTGAAGAGGCTGTCTTTATTCCAGTTTATGTTTTTGGCTTCTTTGATAAAATCAATTGGCTGTAACTGTGTAGATTTTTTTCTGAGTCTTCTATTCTGCTCCATTGGTCTATGTGTCTGTTTTTGTGCCAATACCATGCTCTTTTTATTGCTATGATTTTGTAGTATAAAGTCAAGTATTGTGATGCCTTCTGGTGATTCTTGTTGCTGAGAACTACTTTGGCTATTTTTTTGGTGTTGTTGTTCCAAATGAATTTAAGAACTGCTTTTTCTATGTCTGTGAGGAATTATCTTGATAATTTAATGTGTGTTGCACTTAATCTATAGATCACTTTGGGAATAATGGCCATATTTATGATATTTATTCAGCCTATCCAAGAGCATGGAAGATCTTTCCATCTCCTAAGGTCTTTTTTGATTTCTTTTTTCAATGTTTTATAATTTTCCTTGTAGAAGTCTTTTATTTCCTTGGTTAGGTTTATTACTAAGTATTTTATTTTTTGTGCGATATTGTGACTAGAAGTGTTTACTGGGTTTTTTTCCCAGTGGATTTTTACTTCTCCCCTTATTTCTTCTATGACCCATTCCTCATTCAGGAGTGTGATGTTCAGTCTACATGTTTTTATATGATTTCTCTGGGTCTTCTTATAATTGATTTCAACTATATAGTTTCATTCCATTGTGGTTTGATTTGATGCAGGAAATTATATCAAACTTTTTGAATTTGCTAGTGCTCACTTTGTGGCCCAGAATGTAGTCTATTTTGGAGAAGGTACTGTGAGCTGCTGAAAAAAATGTAAATTCAGCTATAGTTGGTTGGAATACTCTGCATATGTCTAATAATCTATTTAGTTTATGGTGTTCTTTAGGTCTGAGGCATCTTTACTGACCTTTTGTGTGGTTACTAGTCATGTGAGAGGAGTGTTGAAGTCTCCCAATATTATTTAATTGGGATCTATATTTGGCTTAATGTCATTAAGAGTTTGTTTTATGAAAGTGGTTGTGCCTACATTTGGGGCATAAATGTTGACTATCAGTATTTCCTCTTGTTGGATTGTTCATTTTACCAATAAAAAGTGACCTGTTTGCCCTTTCTGGTAAGCTTAGGCTTGAAGGTTGATTTGTCTGAGAGTTGCTACTCCTGCTTGTATTTGAGTTTCATTAGCATAGATTGCTTGCTCCAGCCCTTTATCTTTAGATGGTGAGTAGCTTTACTTGTAAAGTATGTTTCTTGCAGGCAGCATATAGATAGATTGTGTTATTTAACCCATTTGTCACCTTATGTCTTTTGATTGGGGAGTTGAGGCCATTTATATTCAGTGAGACTGAGAGATTTTTAATTTCTAACATTTAAATTTTTTTTTTCAATACTAGGGATTGAACCCAGGGGTATATTACCTCTGAGTTATACCACAAGACCTATTTTTTATCCTTTATTTTGAAATAGGGTCTCACTAATTTTGGGAGGGCCTCATTAAGTAGCTGAGGCTTGCCGCAAACATGTGATCCTCATGTGTCAGACTACCAAGTACTGAGATTATAGGCATGCACCATCACACATGGCCATTTTGAGTTATAACTTCTGTTTGAAGTAGTGTTTTTATTCTTTGCTTATTTGTTTGTTTGATGGAAATTATGTTCTCTGGATCTAGAGTTTATTTGCTAATTTTTCTTTGTAATTATTCTCTTTGAATATTTTGGAGAAAATATTCTGGTTTGGAAGACATAAATTCTTTCAGTTTCTGTTTATCATGGAAGGCTTTTATTTCTCTATCAAATTTGAGATATGTTTTTTGCTGTGTAGAATATAATAGTCTTGATTGGAAGTTATTTTCTTTCAGAGTTTAGAATATGCTGCTCCAGGCTTTCATGACTTGGTTTGGGAAGTCTGGAGTAATTCTCATTGGTTTGCCTATGAATGTCATTTGGTCTTTTACTTTCATTGCCTTTGAGATTCTCTCTTTGGCTTCTACTTTTGTTAGTTTGATTACTATGTGGCATTGTGAATCTTTCTCTGATCTTGTTTAATGGGGGTTCTATATGTTTCCCCTACCTGTGTTTTGACCTCTTTTTCTATTTTGGAAAATTTTATGATATTACCTCCCTGAAAAGATTATTGGTTCCCTTGGTTTCAGCTTATATTTTTCTCCTCTATGCCCATTATTCTTAGATAAGCTTTTCAAAACTGGCCCGTATCTCTTCAATGTCCAATTCTTATTGTCAATTTTTTTTCTAAATTATATACTATTCATTCATTTTTGGAGTGGTCATTTTCTAGAGTGAGGTTCTATTCTCCATGTGGTTGAGTTCACTGTTTATAGTTTGTATTGATGCCTTCACTTCATTTATTTCATCCTTCGTGGATGAGCTTCTTTTTGATACCTGTTGAGGGTGTCAGAATCTTTGATTATTTAATTCTTCTTTTTTTGTGTGGTACTGGGGATGGGACCCAGGGGAATTCTACCTTAAAGCTGCACTCTCAGCCCTGTTTTTTAGTCTTTTTTATTTTTTTGAAACAGGGTCTCACTGAGTTGTGAAGGGCCTTGCTAAGTAGCTGAGGCTGTCCGTGAACCACAATCCTTTGGTCTCAGCCTCTCAAATGTTGGGATTGCAAGCATGTACTACCACACCTGACTTATTTAATTCTTCATTTCTTTCAAGCTTTCTCTAAATTCTTTTCAGAAATCTTATATCATTTCTACTATTAATGTTCTGAGTTGTCTTCCAGAAATATATGCAATTTTATGTTGGCAGGTTCTGTTATTGTAGGATTGTAGGAACTCATTTCTTCCTTGCTGTTCTTCCTTCTCATGATTTCTTGTTTCTTAAATTCATATATTTGTTACTTTTGATAGCCACTCTGTAGATGTCAGCTTGTACATACAAGGGCAAACTGTGTTGTATTCAGTGGTGAAGGGCGAATGAGGAGGAAGGAGCTGGAGTAGTAGATGCCAGAATAGGGTAAAGTAGCAGATAGGATTGAATAGAATGAGAGTTTGAATGTAATAAGGTATATATAGTAGAGATTAGTAATAGCAAATATATAGGAGAACTCTAATAACCAGTCTAGAGTACTTAAGTACAGTGATATAAAATGGATTTAATACAAGACATAGAAAAGAAAAAAAAAAGAGGGGAACAAAATGAAAAGAGTAGATAGAAAAGAGGGAAGCTTGCAAAAAGGTGGGAAGGAGAGCAAACACACACACACACACACATGCGCGCGCACACACACACACACACACACACATACACACACTTCCAAAAAAACTAAAAAACAAAATACAACAACAACAAAAATCCTACAGATATATGAGTACAGAGCAGACTTGGGCTCTGCAGTCCTCTTGGGTCTGAGTGAACACTTTCAGATGTTTAGAATCCACTTTCATCATTAGGTTCTTGAGTATGTTCCAAGCACTCACATTTGCTCAGTATCTTATAGCAACAATGCCAGTTTTCAGCCTCACTTTTGATCTCCTTCAATGATTGGGACCCTGACCTGGTGTTTCTGTTTGTGCAGATGCAAAGTGCCACTGGTACCCCTCTCCTGTTGCAAGTCTGGGTCTGAGCTCTTCACAGGGCCTGCCCCCATGTCTCTCTTTGTTTATGCAGGTGGCAGGTATCACTGGGTCCAGATTCAGTGTAAGTGCAGGTCTTCGTGTTTTCCACAGACCCTGAGCCTGCGTCTCTCTCTCCCCCCCACCCATGTAGGTGGTGGGTGCCACTGGGATCAGCCCCAGTGTATATGCAAGCATCTACATTACTCACAGATATAGCTGGTTTGGTCTGACTTCTCCCTGGTAACCATGACTGGATGGGCCTATGACGATCTCTGGAGGCTCTATTAGGGGGCTGCTCCCTGTGGACTGTAGGCCTCTTTGCTTGATTGGCCTTGGGGTCTGTCTGCTAATCTGTGCCTCTGCTATGTCTAACAGCAGCTTTTACCCTCGTCTCCACAGGGGTGAACTGCATAATCTCAGACTCTGTGGGTCTATCATTTGCTGTGTGAATCCCTGAGGTCACACTGGGTTGTCTACTTCGGGGAAGTCTAATTCACTTGTGTTGTTGAGCACTGCTTTAGATCTCTGGAGGAAGAGCTGGGCTTGACTACTGCTGCCGCAGGTTCTAGATGGGCATCTGGGCAGTAGGATCTCTGTGGAGTGTGAAATGAGGTGCTGACTGCTAATAATACAGATGTGCTATAGCCACTTACTTCACATCAAGTCATTGGCTTCTTTGCCTGTGGTCTCTGGAGGTCATATTTTTGGTATGGTTAGGCAAGATGCTGCTGCTGCAGCTGATGTGGCCACAGTCATTCCTCAGGGAAGGCTTTCAGGCTACTTTGCTGATCTCTGTTTTGTCTTCTGGCTTAGTTTCTGACACCTTTCAAGTTTTCTTTTTTTTTTTTTCCCCGCTCTTCTCTAGACTTTGCCTTCATAGCAGTTGAACTCCAAATCTCAGAGTGACAGAGATGCACTGCTTCCCTCAGTCATCATCTTTGCCCTTTCTTCCAATGTTTTCCTTCCTTCCTTCCTTCCTTCCTTCCTTCCTTCCTTCCTTCCTTCCTTCCTTCCTTCCTTTCTTTCTTTCTTCTTTCTTTTTCCTTTTTCTTTTTCTTTCAGCAGTGAGGATTGAATCCAGGGGCATTCTACCTCTAATCTATACCCCCAGCCCTATTTTTTTTTATTCTTTATTTTGAAGCTAGGTCTCACAAAGTTGCAGAGGGCCTCACTAAGTAGCTGAAGTTGACCATGAACCTGTGATTCCTCCTGTCTCAGCCTCCCGAGTACTGAGATCACAAGTGTATAACACCATGCCCAGCCCAATATATTATTTTTAATTTTTAAAAAATTCTATTTTTAGGTGTCTTGTAACGAATGGTTTCTTAATGAAAAGTTAGCCATTGCCCTATGTTTTCTTTCTTTCTTTCTTTCTTTCTTTCTTTCTTTCTTTCTTTCTTTCTTTCTTTCTTTCTTTCTTTCTTTCTTATACATAGGATATAACCCAGGGGCATTCTACCTCTGAGCTATATCCCAGTCTTTATTTATTTATTTATTTATTTATTTATTTATTTATTATTTTACTGGGAATTGAACCCAGGAGAGCATTCTACCTCTAAACTACACCCCTAGCTTTATTTTATTTTGGAACATTGTCTCACTAACTTGTGTGTGGGAGGTGCCTTGCTAAGTTGATGAGGCTGACCTTCATGCTAGCCTCAAATTTTCAATCCTCCTATCTCAGTCTCTCAAGTACTGGGATTACAGAAAGGTTCCATCATGCCTGGCTTAGCTTTTTATGTACATTAATTAAACCATTTACCTCTCACTGGAAACCTGGGATGCAGATGCCATCTTACATCTTACACATCCTGGCTTTAGTTATATTCCAGAAACTTTCACAGATGTAGATGGTGATATTAGTGTAAGCTCTGAAAATGAAATAATTGTTAGTCTTTAGATACCTCTCCAACAAGTCTTCAAAAATAAGTGGTTCTTTTAGCTCTATAGGGGAGCTTTTCAATCTAGAGTAAAAGGTAAATGTAAAGGTAGATGCTCTAAATTCTACTGCACTTAAGTGGGAAAATGAAAACTCAGCCTTATCATAATTTTCACTGAAAATAGGGCATACTCCAGCCTGGGTCACATTTTCTTGGCCCCAACTCTCTCTCTCTCTCTTTTATCTGGGAGGAGCTTCGGGCTGTCTGTGTAGCTGTTGGATCTGGACTTTATGGAAGCACCTCAAACAAGAGGAGGCAGAGGCTCTGAGCCCTGGCCAGGACTGTGCTCCATAACATTTGAGCAGCGTGGCTGTGGGTGTGGAACTGCATACCCTGTGGGAGCAGACTCAAAGTTGGCTGGATGAAAAGCTCTTATTTAGCACCCACTGCTGGTTTCCCTTTTCTCCAGTGGTGTCTGCCATTTAGATAGTTATGAAATTAAAAAGAGACCTAGGTTAGATTTGGCAGCATCTCGACTATGTCACATAGCTCTAAGTTACTTAATTCTTCAGGCTTAAATTCCTTCATCCGTAAACTGGAGATAATAAGAGTATTACGCCACAGGAATACAGGAAGGATAAAATGAGATTAAGCATTGAAAGTGCAAGAACAGTGCCTGGAAAGTAAGAGATGCTCAATAAATGTTAATATATATAATTAATATATATAATTAATTAAATAAATGTTAAATGTAAATGTTAAACTGTCCCTGTATTATTGGCAATACATCTAATGAAGTGAGAGGAAAATGAATAAATCCTAGATGAGTCCAAAAAGTTGATTGGATGAATCTTGAGAATGTTTAGAGACCATTCAAATGGGTCCAACCGTGTGCAGCAATGATCTGGGTCGAGAGCAACTTTACATGTCATGTAAACATTTAGATTTATAAGTACCATGTGCCACTAGAGTTTCAAAATGTAGCTTTAAATATGTAGAAAGTCAGTGGGGAGGGGCTAGGGGGAAGCTCACCAAGTGCTATGTGCATGTGTGTCCTTACCATTCTGTACTTTGCTATGATGGGAGACTACAATGCACTGATAAAAGCGTGTGTGTGTGTGTGTGTGTGTGTGTGTGTGTGCATGCGTGCACGCGCACATTTGTATAAAGAGTTGATAGAAAAAAGGTAGGAAGTCTTATAAATATGAATAGGTTTATATGGTTACATGGCATGAATGTAGGCACAGAAATGGCCTGTAGATTTCATTTTATTATTTTATTTTATCTTATCTATTTTATTTTATTTATTTTTTTTTGTGGTACTGGGGATGGAACCCTTCTCCGGGCTACACTCCCAGACCTATTTTATACTTTTTTATTTGGAAACAGGGTCTCTTCAGCCAGCGCGACTGGCTTCGAACTTGCACGATCCTCCTGTCTTCAACTCCCAAGCACGGGGATTACAAGCATGTGCCACCACGCCCGGTGTTAAGTTTTATTTTTTAAACCTATTTTATGGTACTGAAGATTGAACATAGGAACATTATACTTCTGAACTACATCTCCAGCTCTTTATTTACTTTTTTAAAAAAAATTGAAACAGAGTCTCAAGTTACTACATGCTAGCCTCAAATTTCAATCCTCCTATCTCAGCCTCCCAATTCTGGGATTAGAAGTGTGTGCCACCACATCCAGCTCTGTAGACTCATTTTAATATAAGGATTGGAAAGCATATATGCCATTGCTTCAACCCAATGAATATTTTTAAATATTAGAAAAATTAAATTAAAAATACAAATTAAACAAAAAATTACTTTGAAACACAGAGAGTTCATCTTTAAGTAGTCTGAATTTTTAGTTTAGTATTTTTTACACGGTTAAGAAACAGTCAAGTTCATTTTTAACAAAAGAAGAGTTTTTTATTTTTTATTTTTTGATGGTACTGGGGTTCCTGAAAACCCTTCTACCTCCGGGCTATACTCCCAGACCTATTTTATTACTTTTTAAATTTGGAAACAAGGTCTCATAAGCCAGCGTGGGTGGCTTCGAACCTGCACGATCCTCCTGTCTCTGCCTCCCAAGTGTGGGGATTACAAGGGTGTGCCACCACACCCGGCACAAAATAAGATTTTAAACAACTTATAAAACTAATGTGTGTCTTATTTTTTGTATTATCAAAGGGAACTAAAAGTACATGTGCACACAACCCTCCAAAATAGAAATGTTCACACAGTATCATTTCAGATTATAATTATACCTGATTGGAGTGGTTTTTGTTTGTTTGGGTTTTTTTTTTTTAATGTGTGTTATGTGTGATACAAGGGGTTAAACCCAGGAGCATTCTACCTCTCAGCCACAACCCTTCTATTATTTTTGTTTTGAAACGGAGTCTTGCTAACTACCTAACACTGGCCTCAATCTCCCTAGTACTGGGATTACTGGTGTGTACTATCATGCCTGCATTCAGATCTAAATTTTATCAAAAAATTATTCTTTATAATTATAATTATTATTATTAACACTTAATATAGAGAATAATTATTATGAATATTCACCAAAATTCATATTGCTCAAATGCTTTGAGACCCTGTTTCAAAGTAAATAGAAGTGGCTAGCTGGGCATGGTGGCACTTCTTGTAATCCCAGTACTTGGGAGGCTGAGACAGGAGGATCGCAGGTTAGTGGCCAGCCTCTGCTACTTAATGAGGCTCTCTGCAACTTAGATCCCATTTCAAAAAAAAAAATATATATATATATATACACACATATATACACTTACACACACGTATGTGTGTGTGTGTATGTATGTATATATCTATATCTATCTATCTATCTATCTATCTATCTAGGGATGTAACTTGAAGGTAGACCCTGGGTTTCAACCCCAGTACCACAAAAAAGTGGCTAGTTAATGTCCTAATAAGTGAATTAGAATAATAAATCAGCAGTAATATTTTAAAACATTGCTTCTAGTATTTTTCCTTGATTTTCACATGCCCAGAGTGAATAATTTATTTCAGGAGGATTATTTGTGTTGCCAGAGTAGTTTAAACACTGGTTCAGCTGAAGGCTTCCTGGTCCCCAGGGCACCTGTGAACACTTGGCTGGACATCACTGGGCAGGCCTGACCCCGGGGACCCCTCGTGGCAGGCAGAGGAAGTCGGGCAAGAAAGAGTGTCCTCATGGCAGGAGGGCATGCCTGCCAGCACAGACTACTGGGAAGAAAGAAGGCTAAACGAAGCACAAATAGCTGCAGACACATTCCAGGAAATCACAGGCAGGGGAGTCACCAAGCCAAAGTTGTCAAATCTTGGTTTGTTTGATTTTGGAGGTGAGATGAAAAGACAGGAACTGTCTTTTGGTCCTTCATGGAGCAGACGAGTGGAAATATCATGCTTCAAGAGTTTCCGGAAAATGATGAATAAAACTAGGATTTAGCAAAGGATTTACATATAGAAAAGGTATAAGTAAGTATGCATCTTGATCCCTTTTTTTTTTCTTTTTAAAAGAATTGTGATTTGGTGCATGCCTGTAATTCCAGTACTTGGGAGGCTGAAAGAGAAAGACTGCAGGTTCAAGGCCAGCCTAAGCAACATAACAGGACCCTATTTCAAAATATAAATGGTCTGGGAGTGTATCTCAGAGGTAGAATTCCCCTGGTTCAAAAATTCACATTAATTAGAAAGATAATTAATTAATTTAAAAGATTGTGATCAAGTATATGTAACATAAAATGTATCATTTTGGGGTGTACAATTCATTGGCATTCATAATGTACAACTACACCGTCCATTCTTTTAATTAACTGAGAGAAGTTATTTTTTAAAACTCTAACTTCATTCACAGAACATTTCCTGATTTAGAGACTAAAGTCTTCTCAGTTTAATTAGATGAAAAGTATGTAATACAGCATGAAGAATGACCCTCAGTTCAATCCTCAGTACAACAAAAGAATTTTTTTCTACAAAGAAGCAGTATTTTTTAAATAACAATTTAGTAATAATAGGTAAAAAGCATTTTTTCTCGTTTCAATATACATGAGTTTCATTTGATGCCACAAACTATTAAAGATTTAGGACATATTTATTTATTGGGTTTTTTTTTTGTGTGTGTGTGTGTGGTACTGGGGTTCCTGGAAGCCCTTCTACCTCCGGGCTACACTCCCAGACCTATTTTATACTTTTTATTTGGAAACAGGGTCTCTTGAGCCAGCCAGGCTGGCTCCGAACCAGCGCGATCCTCCTGTCTCCGCCTCCCAAGCGCGGGGATTACAAGCATGCGCCACCACGCCCAGCTAGGACATATTTATTTAGTCTAGGTTGTAAGATACTTTGAAATACAGAAGCTGTGCCAAGCTATTTGAAGTAGGTTATTCTCTGATGGTGTCCTCGTATCTAATAAAGTAAGCATCCTACAGTTGATCATGTAAGGAGTTATCCACCAGCTAAAGAAAGTAATTCAAGACCTTAAATTTGTTTTCTTTTCATTTCCAATTGAGAATCAACAGAAAAAATAGAAACTCAGATAAATGGACAAAAGTACTAAACTGATTATTCACAACTACACTTACAGCAACAATAACGATTGAAGAAATCAAATTTGAATAAAATAGATATTGATTTGTGATCTATTAAATTACAAATTATTAAATATTTTATTAGATTTAGTAATAATTTTTGTTTACTTATTTGTGTTTGTGAGTTTTAAAAAACACTAACAAGGAATTTGTGTGTTGTGGAGCACACCTATAATCCCAATATTTGAGAAGCTGAGGCAGGAGGATCGTGGATTTGAGGCCAGAGAGCTATAATTTAGCTATACCATGTTTCAAAAATAAAACATGGCTGCCGAGCGTGGTGGCGCATGCTTGTAATCCCCGCGCTTGGGAGGCAGAGACAGGAAGATCGCGCAGGTTCGAAGCCAGCCACGTGCGCTGGCTTAGGAGACCCTGTTTCCAAATAAAAATGTAAAAATAGGTCTGGGAGTGTAGCCCGGAGGTAGAAGGGCTTTCAGGAACCCCAGTACCACAAAATAAATAAATAAATAAATAAATAAATAAATAAATAAAATAAAATAAAAAATAAAACATGGCTATGGTCAGAGGTTGGATGCTCCTGGGTTCAATTCCCATTACCAACAAACAACTCAAAAAACTCTGATCAGAAACTCTTTTTACAACTACCCAACAGTATTTGAGAGTACTCTATCAGCTAATGAGCTCAATTTGTTCGTGTTAAAGCGATTGAAGTCAGACAGTAGAAGCAGTACATTGAGCTGGCTAAACATGGCTTTATTTGCATCTGACATATTCTGCATCTATCAAGAGATTAATAGGCATATCTCTTATTTTTTCATACTCAGGAGAAAAGGAAAATGACACAGAATTCCCACAAATGCATAAGGGGACATTTCTATTGAGCAGTTAGTACATCTTACATGTTGTTCTCAAGTACTTTATACCTGTCATCTCCTATTATCTCCTGTCATTACAGTGGTGAAGCTGAGGAGAGCTTTTTAGTTAGGAACAATGCTGCCTAACAGAGATCAATGTACAACAAAAAGTGGCGTTACCTGGTGTGGTGGCGATGCCTGTAATCCCAGCACTTTGGAGTTGGAGATCAGTGTATTGCAGGTTTGAGGCCAGCCTTGGCAACTTAGATGACCCTGTTGCAACATTTTTTAAAGATAGTGTTAATCACTCTTGAGTTCAATCTCACTACACCACACACACACACACACACACACACACACACACACACACACACACACAAATGCGTCATTAAAATTAAGACTTATTTATTAAGATTAAATCACTAGACTGCTTTTATTGTTCTTAGATTGTTAGGATGATCCCGAAGTTTAGTAATGTAGACGAGGAGGCCTCATTTATCCTGCATGTCTTATGACTGACTCACTAGTGGCCTTAGGAAAATCATTTTACATTTATGAGTGTGTTTGCTTGCTGTTAAGAGTAAACTAAGAATATACTGTCTTTGTGGATTATACTAAGAACTATATGAGAAATTTTACTAAGAAATTGTGACTTTTTCAGATAAAAAGGGTAGAAAAGCACTGATTTCATAATATAAGAAATCTGTTTGGGACTTGTGTGACTCTGACATGATCTAAAAGATAATTGGAGACTCTTTCTGAACCTTCTTTGTTAGACTACAATCAAAATTGGTTTAATTCCAATGTTCTCTGACCGGCTAACAAATGGTACAGTGGCCTCTGAGCAGCTCTGTGACACCAGCCAGCTTTTCTGAGGCAGAAGGTACTCAGGAGGGATCAGTTTTCCTTAGTTCTGGGCTCTGCTATTTTTCAAAAGATATTTTATCCTAAATCCTTTTTAAAGTGTAGCTTTAGTTTCTCAGAAAAATTGGGTGGAAGATACAAATATCTCCCTTACACTCTTTCCCCACATAGCACAGCCTCCCCATAGAGTGGCCCACTCTACAGCTGGTGAGTCTCCAGAGTTACGTCCATTATGACCCAGAGTCCACACTTTACATTACAGTTCACCATCTTAGGAAGGTTGTATGTATGTAGAAATTTGTCAGTTTCTTCTAGATTTTTTATTTTGCTGAAGTATAGTTTTTCAAAGTATTTTTGATAATTCTCTGGATTTCCACACTGTCAGTGGTAATATCTCCTTTTTTATGTCTTATTATAATAATTTGAATTGATTCTCTCTTTTTCTTAGGTTGGCTAGTGACTTATTTATCTTATTTTTTATTATTTTATTTTGTGTGTGTGTGTGTGTGTGTGTGTGTGTGTGTGTGTGTGTGTGTGTTACTGGGGGGGGGACGCAAAGGTTTCCTACCTCTGGGCTATACTCCCAGACCTATTTTTATATTTTTTTGGAATCAGAGTCTCACTAAGTTGCTGAGAGCCTCACTAGGTAACTGAGGCTGGCTTCGAACCTGCTTGATCCTTCTGTCTCAGCCTCCCAAGTGTGGGGATTACAAGCGTGCACCACCATGCCTGGCTATTTGTTTATTTTTTGAGAAACCAGCTTTCGGTTTTGTTGATTTTCTGCTTTTTTTTTTTTTTAATTCTCTACTTCTTTGATTTTTGCTCTGGTTCTAATAATTTTCTGTGTTTTTGGGTTAGGCTTTTCCTGTTTTCAAGTGCTTTGAGGTGTGACTTTAGGTTATTTGGTGATTTTCTGTTTTTCCAATGTGGGAACTCAGTGCTATAAATTTTCCTCTTGAGACTACCTTCAAGGTGTCCCAGAGGTTTTGATATGTTGTGTCTATATTTTTGTTTGTTTCTAGGAAGTTTTAAATTTTACCCCTTACTTTTCTCTGACTAGTTTCTTATTCATCACTGTGGTGTTCAGTCTTTATGTATTTATGTGGCTACTCTGGGTCTTCTTATAGTTGACTCCTACTTTCATTCCATTGTGGTCTGAAAGACACAAAGGAGTATGTCACATTTTCTTTAATTTGCTAGTGCTCATCTTGTGGCCCAGGATGTGGTCAATTGACGGGTCCAGCCCCACAGCGGCGGGGCTGACAAGATGATGAGTACCGACAGCCCGATCACCACACGGAGCCGGGAGATTTGTCAAGCAAGATCTCATTTATTTTCCTTTAGGCAACCCAATTTAAAGCAAAAAGGCAAGGGGGGATTTTCCGGTCAGGAAACTATTCTAACCTATCAAACTAAAGGTAGCGGGGGCAAGGAGACGTCCCTTTGCATTCGCTCGGCGCTATTTGTTGCAGGTCTACTCATCGGAAGTTCTGGTGGTTGTGCAGACCTGTGTTCGTTACATGTAGCCCATTCATCGGAAGTTTTGACAGCGCGATCGCTACATGTAGCCCATTCATTGGAAGTTTTGACAGGCAGCCAACGCACTTGGCGCTACCTGTCATCTGGCGGTTGAGCAGACCCCAACAGTCAATTTTGGAGATGGTTTCATGAGCAGGTAAGAAAAATGTGAACTCTGCTGTAGTTAGGTATATTATTCTGTATGTGTCTAATAGGTCCATTTGGTTTATGATGTTCTTTAGGTCTGAGGCATCTTTACTGACCTTTTCTCTAGACGATTGGTCTAGTGGTATGAAGGAGTGTTGACATCTCCCAGTATTATTGTATTGGATCTATGTGCGACTTAATGTCACAAAGAGTTTGTTTTATGAAAGTAGCTTCACCTATGTTTGGAGCATAAATGTTGACTATCATTATTTCCTCTTGCTGGATTATTCCTTTTACCAGTAAAAAAAATACCAGCTTTGTCTCTTCTGATAAGCTTGGGCTTGAATTTTAACTGGTCTGATATCACAGACAACTTTGTACTGCTGCTTGTCTTTGAGTTCCATTGGCATGGATTACCTTACTCCAACCCTTCACGTTTAGTTGTGAGTATCTACATGTAAAGTGTGTTTCTTGCAGGCAGCATATAGGTAGATTGTGATTTTTAATCCATTTTGCCACCTTATATCTTTTGATTGGGAAGTTGAGGTCATTTATACTCAGTGTGATTATTAAGAGATGATTGATTTTCAATTCCTAACATTTTGAGTTTTAACTTCTGTTTGAGGTAGTGTTTGCTCTTCTTTGTTTAGTTCTTTGTTTAATGAAAATTCTTATTTCTCTGGTTCTGGCATTTATTACTTATTTCTTCTGTGTACTTAATTTATTTGTGTATTGTTTTCTAGTGCTGATTTGGAAGACATAAATTCTTTCTGTTTCTGTTTGTTGGGAAAATTTTCTGTAAAATTTGAGAGATTTTTTTTCTGGGTAGAAAATTTTGGGCTGTAAGTTTTCTTTTAGAGTTTGGGATATGCTGCTTCAGGCCCTGCTGGCTTTTATAACTTGGTTTGGAAAGTCTGGAGTGATTTTAATTGGCTTGTCTCTGAATGTATTTTGCTTTTGTTACCTTTTATATTCTCTCCTTGGTCTCTGTGTTAGTCAGTTTGGCCATTATGTGATATGGTGAACCTTTATTCTAATCTTGTCTAAATGGGGTCCTGTATGTTTCCTATATTGGTGTATGGACCTGCTTTTCTATGTTTGAAAAAATTTTTTATATTATTTATTTGAAAAGATTGTTGATCCCTTTGGATTCACGTTCTATTCCCTCTTCTATGTCTATTATTCTTAGGTTAGCTGTTTTAAAATTGGCCCATATCTCTTCATTTGACAGTTCATGCTGTCAAATTATTTTTTCTAAATTATATACTATACATTTATTTATTTATTTTATTTTTTATTTTTGGTGGAACTGGGAATGGAACCCAGGGGCCTTCTACCTCCGGGCTATACTCCCAGACCTATTTTATATTTTATTTGGAAACAGGGTCTCTTAAACCAGCTGAGGCTGGCTTCGAACCTGCACAATCCTCCTGTCTCAGCCTCCCAAGCACGGGGATTACAAGCGCGCGCCACCACGCCCGGCTCTATACATTTCTTTTTTATGTGATCTTCTAAGAGTGAGATTCTATTTTCAATGTGGTCTAGTCTACTGTTTATAGTTTGTATTGATACAGTTACTTCAATTATCACATCCTTCACTTTCTGCAGAGTTTCTTTCTCATTCCTGTTCAGGGTGTCAGATTATTTGTTTATTTGTTCTTTTTTTTCAGGCTCCCTCTCAATTCTTTTCTGAACTGTGTAATTTCTACTATTACAGTTTTGATTTGTCTTTTTGGTGATCTCTGCAATTCTGTGTTGATGAGTTCTGTTATTGTGGAGTTGTGGGAGCTCATTGTTTCTTCTGCTATTCTGCCTTCTCATGATTTCTTGTTTGCTTGTATCTTGGTTACTTTTTTTTTTTAGGGAAATTCTACCTCTGAGCTAAACCTTCAGTCTTATTTTATTCTTTATTTTGAAACTGGTCTCATTAAGTTGCAGGTGACCTCACTAATTAGCTGAGGCTGGTCACAAACCTGAGATCTTCCTGTCTCAGCATCCCGAGTACTGAGATTACAAGCATGAGCCACCATTCCCAGATTTTTTGTTGCTTTTGATAGCTTCCTCTCACTCTGTAGATGTTAGCTGGTATATACAAGGGCAAGTTGTGTTGTATTCATTGGTGAAGGTTGAGTGAGAAGGAAGATGCTAAAGTAGTAAGTGCAAGAATAGGTTAAAGTAACAGATGGAATTGAGTAGAAAGAGAGTTTGAGTGTAGAAAGGTAATAAATATAGTAGATATTAGAGATAATAAATATATAGGATAATTCTAGTAACCAGTGTAAAGGACTTGGGTATAGTGATATAATGTGGATTTAACACAAGACAAAGAAAAGAAAAGAAAAAATGGGTGGAGAAAATAGAATAGATATAAGAGGGAAGAAGCTTGTAAAAGAGGCAGGAAGAAAGCAAAAAGCAAGCACACACACAAAATAAAACAAAACAAAACAACAACAACAAAACAAAGCAACCCTATAAATATATTAGTATAAATCAGATTTGACCTCTGCAGTCCTCCTGGGACTGCATGAATTCTTTCAGCCATTTAAGGTTCACTTTTTATATTATGTTCTCAGGCATGTTCCAAGTGCTCTCATTTGCTCTGTAACCTATAGCAATAATGTCAGTTTGTGGCCCCACTTTTTGGTCTCCTTCAATGAGTGGGACTCTGGCTTGGTTTCTCTCTCTGTCTCTGCCAGTGCCGAGTGCCACTGGTGCCTTTCCTGCTGCAAGCCTGTGTCTCTGAGCTCTCCATATGCCCCGTCCCTCAGTCTCTTTCTGTCTACGCAGGCAGCCAATATCACTGGGGCCAGATCCAGTGTAAGTATGGGTCTCTACACTTTCCACAGACCCTGAGCCTGAGTCTCTCTCTACCTACATATGTGGCGGGTGCCAATGGGACCAGACCCAGTGTATATTAGGGATTCATGTTCTCCAGAGATAGGGCTGGGTTGGTCTGACTTCTTTTGGTCACCATGATAGGATGGTCTGTGGTGATCCTTGGAGGCCTTACTAGGGTGCTGCGCCCTGAGGACTGTAGGCCTATTTGCCTGATTGGTTCTGGGGGCTGTCTGCCAATTTGTGCCTCTGCTGTGTCTGACAGCAGACTTCTTCCTCACCTTCCTCAAGGTGAACTGCAAAGTCTCAGACCTTGCAAGTCACCTGCTTGCTGCACGAATCTCTGTGGCTGAGCTGGGAAAGTCTCCTGTGGGGAGGTTCTAGCTGGGAATCCAAGCAGTAGTATTTCTGTGGCATGTGAGGCAATTAGTCAACTGCATACAATTCTGATGAGCTGAAGCTGCTTACTTTGCATCAAGTTGTTGGCTCTTTACTGGGGGTCTCTGGTGGCTGCAGTACCTGTAGTCCCAGCACAGTAAGGCAAGATGGCCCTGCTGTGCCCTGGGCCACAGCAGTTTCCCAGGAGAGGTGGATGGGGTACTTTTCTATTCTTTATTCTGTCTTCTGGCTTTGTTTTTGTTGCCTTTCAATTTTTTGCTAGTTTTTTTTTTCTCTTGTCAAAACAGTGTTTTCATGTTGATAGAGATTGAGTGTCAGTGCGGCTAAGCTGAGCGGCTTCCCTCAGTAACCATATTCCTGGAAGTCTTATCAATACCAATCTCAAAAACATGTTCAGGGAGGGGGAGGTAGTTGGGTGGGATCTGAAGGAAAACACATCAAGCACTGTATGTGTGTTTCTTTCACTCTGAACCTCATTATAGTGTATAATTATAATGTATGGTCAACTATGTATCAATAAAAATATAAAAAAAAGTGCAACCAGAACTCACTGGACCACACTCAGGGAAGGAAGAAGACCGGACCCAGGACATACAAAGGAAAGTAGAAGAGTAGTCAGACGAGGGCCATCAAGAAGGCATGGTGATAGAGTTTGGAGGTGAACTAGAGGGGCTAGGGGGTTGGGGGAGCAAGATCCATGCAGTGAAAACAACATGATGGACCCACAGGGGGCCTCACACCAGAAGTACTGGGAACACCTGGGTAGAAGTGGCTTGCATGTTGGGGGACAGATGAGGCTACTTAGAGGGTGTCATAGGATCAGGCTTGCACAGTGCTTGAATCCTGGCCTCGGGTCACTTCTCTAAGTCTGGTGACACCAAAGTCATTATATTGAGCCTAGGCATGATCCTAGGTGCTAGCAGGTGCTGAATAAAGAATGGTTGCATGATCATTTTAGCTCATGAAACTCTGCCCCATTATTTGTGTTGTTTAGATTAGCAGTGCAAATGTATTTGAAGGGCTTAAAACATGGTTAGATTCAGAGTATAAGAGTCAGTGAAGCAAAATATGGTTAGAGCATCAATATAGGGTGTTGGGTACCCAGACTTCCTCTTCTGGCTTGATTACTTACTATGACTTTGGGCAAGATTCTTTACTTTTTGTGTTATCTATACTTGGTAATTCTTCTTCTTCTTTTTTTTTTTTTTTTTGTGTGTGTGTGTGTGTGTGTGTGTGTGTGTGTGTGGTCCTGGGGTTCCTGGAAGCCCTTCTACCTCCGGGCTGCACTCCCAGACCTAATTTTTGTTGTTGTTTTGTTTTGTTTTTGGAAACAGAGTCTCTTATGCCAGCGCGGCTGGCTTTGAACCTGTATGATCCTCCTGTCTCCGCCTCCCAAGCGCGGGGATTACAAGCGTGCGCCACCACGCCCGCCCTTGTACTTGGTAATTCTTATAGCACCAAACTGGCACGGTTAACAGGAGGGTAAAGTGAGTTTACATGTGCAAAGCACCTTGCCCAACGCCTCGTAACACTTGACAGTAATAATTCGTAATTAACAAATGTCAAAAATTATTACTAGCCAGGCGTGGTGGCACATGCTTGTAATCCCCGTGCTTGGGAGGCTGAGACAGGAGGATCGCACGGGTTTGAAGCCAGCCTCAGCTACTTAGTGAGGCTCTCAGCAACTTAGTGAGATCCTGTTTCCAAATAAAAAATATAAAATAGGTCTGGGAGTATCGCCTGGAGGTAGAAAGCCTCTGGGTTCCACCCCTAATACCACCCCAAAAAATAAATATTATAATAATATAAGTTATGACTAAATAATTATTGACCAACATAGTTGAGACCCCGAGAGCTCTGTTCCCACCTGAAATTCACTCCTTTCCTGGCCTACCTTTCATTCAAGTGTGATCAGTGTAACGCTGGGATAGGATTTACATGATAGACACCAGTATGGACATTAGAAGCACTCATCGACATTCCAAAAGTTTAGATAGCTCTTCTTCTTCCTTAGAAGTACATTGGGTTATTCATATATAAACCTGTGTGACTGTCTGAATTATGTTCTAGAAGACCAAAGAAAGAAAATATGACCTAGGTGTGCACTCAGGAGGGTTTTCATGCCATTCACTGCTTTTTTTTTTTTTTTTTTGGAAGATGGATTGTTTCTTGTTTATTGGATATCTGCTTTCAGACATGCTGCTCAGTTGCCCAAACAGCATGTGTTTTTATGTTCTGAAAAACTATCAAGCAACAGTGTAAAACAACAGACCTGGCTGGGAAGCTTTCACTTTTAAAGAGTTTCCAAGCACCCTGCCCTTTTCCTAAAGGACTCTTTTCCCTTTTATGGATGAGCACCAGGCTCCAAGACAGTGTAAATAGAGCTTCCTGTTCCAGGGAAGTGCTGGCTCCTGCAGGAGCCCAGGGGTCCTTTGGGAACAGTTGATAGGAACTATGAGCTGTGTGTGACCTGAGGCTTAGGAGCCAGCTGAGCCAGAAGGGAGGGAAACACATTTCACAGCCCCTTTGTGCAGATCTCCGTCCCAGAAGCACTTCTGGGAAAGTAAGTTTGGTGCCATACACACAGTACTTGCAAAGAATGGCAGGGAAGCTGGCCGAACTCAAGAGGATCATTCCCACATTAGATGCCTAAATCCTGGACCTGGCTGTCTGGAGGAACCTAGAGATCTCTGAAATTCCCAAATTCTGTGCTTCAAATAAATGGGCCGGGAGACCTTTTTTTGCCTGGCATGTGTGAAGTCCTGGGTTCTATCCCCAGCAACATAGACACACAGACACACACACACACACACACACACACACACACACACACACAGTAAAAGCTAAAAACAGAAAGAAAGCAAATTGATCCTGTACATCTTACTGCTAGTCCAACAGCAAATGTACACTTAGTGTTCACACATTAAGGACATGAAAATTTAAATATTTTATTCTCCCTTGGACCTTAATATTTCCCTATTTTTAAGTGATAATAACAAAAAGCACTATTTCTGTGACGAAGTTGATGTTCCATTCAATCTCATAATTTTGATTTTTGACTTTTTGTTGAAATATATTCTATTTTTATTTTTATTTTTTATTTTGTTGTACTGGGGATGGAACCCAGAGGCATTTTACCTCTGAGCTACACCCCCAGCCATATTTTTTATTTTGAAACAGGGTCTCATTGAGTTGCAAGGGGCCTCACTAAGTAGCTGAGGCTGGCTTTGAACCTGTGTGATCTGCCTGTCTCAGCCTCCCAAATGCTGGGATATCAAGTGTGCGCCACCATGCCCAGCTTCACATGTATTCTAGACTTATCATCTGAGGCCTTTAGAGAATTTGAACTCAATCTGTAGCTTTATTCTTTGGCCAGACATGAGGATTGCAGGATGAACTGAGGCTCTTCATCTGAAGCTTTCTTTTTAAGCAGAAATAAAGTCCAGGCATTGAGCTTGCTTCTGTGAAACAAAATCAAGAAAATGACAACAAATGTTAGCTATAATAAAGAAGTGCAAAACTTGTATTAGAAAACTACAAAACACTATTGAAAGAAAAAGTTAAAGTTCTAAATAAATAAAAAGACATCCCATGCTTACAGATTAGGAGACTAGGAGACTGAATAGTGTTAATATGGGAATATTCTTCCAGTTGATCTAAAACTTCAACTCAATTCCTATCAAGTTCCGGGCCAGGTACAGTGGCACATACCTGAAATATCAGTGATTCTAGAGGATAAGACAGAAAAGTCGTAGGTTCAAGACCAGTTCTAAAATTCATCTGGAAGTTCAAGGAACTGAGAATAACCAAAACAATCTTCAGAATAAGAACAAAGTTGGAGACCTTACACTTCTGAATTTTCAAGTTTATGATAAAGAAATAGTTTTCAGGGAGGGATGTACTAGCATAAGCCTTGACATATTAGGTGAGCACACAGAATTGGGAGTTGATGGTCAATTGCTTTTTTATTTTATTTTTTATTTTTGGTACTGGGGATTGAACCTAAAGCCATTCTATTTCTAAGCAATACTCCAGTCCAATTTTTTATTTCTCATTTGGAAAAAGAGTTTCACTAGGTTTCTGAGAGCCTTGCTACATTGCGTTGCCACGGCTGGCTTTGAACCTGAGATCCCCCTGTCTTAGACCCAGCAGTCATTTGCTTTTTGAAAAGAATAACAGAGTAATTCATTGGGGGAAGGTATGGAATATGTAGTATTTTCTTTTTGTGTGTGTGGTGTTGAGGATTAAATAGTGTTTTCACTAAGCAATGATGAAATAAATAGATATACACATGACAAAGAATAAAGTTGGACTTGGACCTCACACCACATAAATATATAAACTCAGAATTTATCATAAATCTAAATGTAAGAACTAAAATTATAAAGTCATGTAGGAGAAAACATAGGTGTGAGTCTCTTTGTGGCCCAGGACAGGGTGATAGTTCTTGTAGAAGACACCAAAAGCCCAAGCAATCACTTAAAAAACATAAGTTGAACTTGACAAAAATTTAAAATTTTTGTAATTCAAGGAACATGATGAAGAGAGTAAAAAGGCCATCCTTAGAATGGGAGATAATTATTTTGAAAATCAAATATCTGATAAGAGACTTGTATGTAGTACATATGAAGAACTCCTACAATTAAATAATAAATAGATGACTCAACAACAACCCCCCTCAACAACCCAATTAAAAAATGGCAGCCAAGCATGGTGGCGCACTCTTGTAATCCCCGCGCTTGGGAGGTGGAGACAGGAGGATCATGCAGGTTCGAAGCCAGCCGCGCTGGCTTAAGAGACCCTGAGACCCTGTTTCCAAATAAAAATATAAAAAATAGGTCTGGGAGTGTAGCCCAGAGGTAGAATGAACCCCAGTACCACCAAAAAAAAAAAAAAAAAAAAAAAAGGCAGCTGGGTGTGGTGGTGCATGCCTGTAATTCCAGCACTTGAGAGGCTGAGACAGGAGGTTGTAGACCAGCCTCAGAAACTTAGTGAGACCCTGTTTTAAGATTTTAAGAAATACAGCTGGAGTTTAGCTCAGAGACAGAATGTCCCTGGGCTCAATCTCTAGGACCACACACACACACAAAGTGGGAAAATCACTAAAACAATATGGCTTCAAAAATGATATAGAAATGGTGATTATCCACATGAAGGCTGCACATGTTTATGGGGCTGTGGGTATTGCTCAGTGGCAGAACATGGACCTACTTAGCATGTACTAGGCTCTTGTTTCCAACCCTAGTGACCCCTCCAAATGTTTAACATTGTTAATAATTAGGGAAATGCAAATTCAAACCAAAATGATACATTTCACATCTATTTAGATGAGTGTTTAAAAGAAAACACCTGGGTGTAGTGGCAGATGGCTTTACTCCCAGTACTTGGGAGGCTGAGAGAAAGATTGCAGGTTGGAGGCCAGCCTGAGCAAGTAGGGAAACTCATAAACCTAGCAAGACTTTGTGTTCAAAATAAAAATGAAGACAAAATAGGGCTGGGGTGTAGGTCAGATTAAATCCCCAGTATCACAAAAAAACCCACAAACCTAAACATAGAATTACTGTCTGATCCTGCAACCACACTTCTGCAGATACTAAAACGAAGTTAAAGTAGGGAATTCAAATGGGTATTTGTACCCAATTATACACAATAACCAAGAGTGAAAACAATCCAAGTGCCAAACAATTGGATGTATGAATACAAAAAATTGTGATTTATGCATATCTGCATAATGAAATATTACTCAGTTTTATAGAAAAAGGAAATTCAGGCACAGGCTACAATGTGGATGAATCTTGAGGACATTATACTAAGTGAAATCAGCCAATCACAAAAGGGCAAATATATGATTGTGCTTCTGTGTGGTACCTAGAGGAGTCCCAAGAAGCAAAAAGTACAATAGTGGTTGTCAGAGGCAGGGTGGTGGGAATAATAAGGAATAAGTATTTAACGAATACAGAATTTCAGTTGGGAAAGAGAAAGAGTTCTGGAAATCAATGTTATTTAAGTCACACTGTGATAGTACTTAATTTCACAGAACTATAGACTTGCAAAATGGTTAAATGGTAAATTTAATTATTTAACTTAATCATGTGATTATATACATATATAAAAGAATGACTTAAAACATAGTAAGGACAAATAAACCAACTAAAAATGGGAGGAAGAGATGTAAAAAGTCATTTCTTTAAAGGAGTTACCCCAAAAAAGTGGTCAACAAGTATATCAATAGATGCTCAGCTCCATCAATCATTAATAAAATGAAAATCAAAATTATCCTGAGAAGCTGGGTGTGGTGGTGCATACTGTAATCCCAGTACTTGGGAGGCTAAGACAGGAGGATCACAGATTCATGGCCAGCCTCAGCAAGTATTGAGGCACTCCACAATTTAGTAAAACCCTGTTTACAAATAAAAATTAAACAGGGCTGGGGTTGTATCTCCAAGGTAGAAAGCCCCTGGGTTCAATCCCCAGTAACACACACACACACACACACACACACACACACACACACACACACACGACAGATAACTTGTTAATGAGGATATGGAGAAACTGGAATTTTTATATGCTATAAAAAGGGTAAAAGGGTGGAGTCATTTTAGAAAAGAGTCTAAGAAGTTCCTCAACAGTTAACTATGATCCAGGTAAAAGGTTAATAGCTAACATATGATCCAAGTATCTCACTCCTAGCTAGATTCCCAAGGAAAATGAAAACATATGGCCACACACAACTTAGGCACAAATGTTCCCATTAGCATCACGTAGCCCCAAAGTGTAAAAACTCAATCTTCACCAATTGATGAATCAACCAATAAAATATAGTGCACACAGAGTGGGAGGATAAGCTGTAATAAAGTACTGATATGGACAAGACCACAGTAAAGACTGGAGCCAATCCCAGCACACCATGACTTCACTATACAAAACATCTAGAACTACAAATGAATCATAGACAGACTAGTAGCTGCCTAGGTCTGCAGGAGAGGACTGGGAGTGGGGTGCTGGTGGGACAATGGTTTCTTTTTGGGTTGATGAAAATATTCTAGAATAGATTATAATAATGGGCATACCACTATGAATATACTAACCACAACTGACTGTATTCTTTAAATGGATGAATTGTAAATTGTCTCATTAAGGTGATTTCTAAAAACAACATAATAAACACAAGGTGTTTATATTTATGAGACGATTAAGATACCAAGTGGTACATGCTTATCAGATAATTTTAGAAAACTTATTTAATCTCGCTTCCCTCTTATATGTGCAAATAGAAATTAAAAATTGGAGTTATTTTTCTTGGCATTAAGAGCATCCATTGGGAGAAGGCATATTACCTCCTTTTTCCTTGGAAAAAAAAAATCAGTGTAGAATTCTATTATTCTTCTCTTCCTCTTTCCCTTCCTCTCTTCCTCCCTTTTTCCCTCCCTCTTTTTTGATACTGGATTTTTTTTTTTTTTTGGTGGTACTGGGGATAGAACCCAGAGGCCTTCTACCTCTGGGCTACATTTCCAGACCTATTTTATATTTTATTTGGAAACAGGGTCTTGCTAAGTTTCTGAGAGCCTCACTAAGTAGCTGAGGCTGGTTTTGAACCTGTGCGATCCTCCTGTCTCAGCCTCCTAAGCACTGGGATTACAAGTGTGCGCCACCACGCCCGGCTTGATACTGGATATTGATACCAGGGGCATTCTATCCCTGAGGTATGCTTTCAGCACTTTTTATTTTGAAATAGAGTCTCGCTGAGTTGCTGAGGCTGGCCTCAAATCTGCAATCCTCATGTTTCAGCCCCAAGTACTGGTGATATAGATGTATGCCACCACACCCTGTTAAAGTATTTGGTATTAATCTCATGGTTACTGTTGGTGGATATAACACACATAAAAAACTTGGGGGTTCTCATTAATTTTTAGAGTATAAAGACTCTCAAGAGCAACAAAACTCTATCATCTCAACTTCCGCACGTCCCTCACTTTACTTTCCTCAGCCTGCTGATGATATTGCTATCTCTTTCATGGACTTTGCTGAGGCTTATCTTGCCAAGACTATGTATAAATCCTATATTTTGGAATCTATTTCATGTTTGTATTTCTTATTTTGTTTGACCACCCTTAAGCCTCTTACTTTTTTTTTTTTTTTTCGGTACTGGGAATGGAACCCAGGGGCATTCTACCTCCGGGATACACCCCCAGCCCTATTTTTTATTGTTTATTTTGAAACAGGGTCTCACTGAGTTGCAAAGGGCCTCACTAAGTAGCTGAGGCTGTCCTCGAACTGCGATCTCCAGTCTCAACCTCCCTAATGCTGGGATTACAAGCGTGCGCCACCACGCTCAGCTAGCCTCTAACATTTTTGTCTACTTTCTTTTTTTCTGAAAATTTTTCTCTGTTTGATATTGCTATACCAACCCTCTAAATCTCTTCCTACCTTTCTGTCTTTCCAATCCTCTTTTTTCTTTTTTATGGTACTGGGGATAGAACCCAGGGACACTCTACTTTGGAGCTACACTCCCAGCCCTATTTTATTTTTTATTTTGAAACAAGGTCTCACTAAATTGCTGAGGCTGGCCTCAAACCTGCGGTCCTTCTATCTCAGCCTTCCAAGTACTGGGTGTACCGGCACCCAGTCACCTTTGCATTTCTTCCTCAAGGGTCCAGCTTCAGTTCTCCTCAGGGCTCCATGTGTTTTCCGTGGGTGCCTCCTTCAAATCTTTGGCTTCTGTTGCCACTATACAGTGATTTCCAAATCTTCATTTCCTTTCAGTGCTTGATATCATGCATCTAAATGCATATTAGTGTCCAACAAACATTCCAAAGGAAAAATGTCCAACTGAAACTCATAGAATATTCCTTTGCCAAACTCACTCTTTGACCTGCATGCATATTTCAGCCAGTAATATCATTATCCACTTATGTGGAAACCAAAGACAATCGCTTAAAAACAACTTGTGATCTTTAGGATTTCTCTTCTAGTGCCCTTCCCCAGTATGCAGTAGATCTATCTCCCCACCGACCCTGGCTCTGCGACAGTTGTGGATTCCTTGGACCTTGCTCCTCTCATTGATGTTCTGATCGTTATTTTCTTTGACTACAGATCAGCCCACCCTCAATTCTCCACCCAAATGCTTGTCAGACTTCTCTTTCTTTAAGCATGCAGAGTGTTGCACTTTGAGTGTTTAAAATTCTTCCGTGCTTCCTCCCCACCTACAGAATAATATCTATGTACTGTAAGCAGGCAGACATGTAGGGGCCTTCATTGTCTGCAGTGTGTCTTGCCACCCCTACTTATACCTTATTTCCCAGCCATGCCTTGGTGTGATTGTGCCATTTCCCAAATGGTTCTCCCCCCTCTCCTTCTCCTTCTCCTTCTCCTTCTCCTTCTCCTTCTCCTTCTCCTTCTCCTTCTCCTTCTCCTTCTCCTTCTCCTTCTCCTTCTCCTTCTCCTCCTCTTCCTCTTCCTCCTCCTCCTCCTCCTTCTCCTCCTCTGGTGATTGAACCCAGAAATGTTCTATGTCTGATTTACACTCCCAGCCCTTCTAATTTTGAAACAAGTTATCACTAAGTTGCTGAGGCTGGCCTTGAACCTGCAATCCTCCTGTCTCAGCCTCCCAAGTACTGGGATTAAAGGCATATGCCAGCTGGGTGTGGTGGCACATGCGTATAATCCCAGCATTCGGGAGGCTGAAACTGGAGGATCGCAGTTCACAGACAGCCTCAGCTACTTAGTGAGGACCTCTGCAACTCAGTGAGACCCGGTTTCAAAATAAAGAATAAAAAAATAGGGCAGGAGGTATAGCTCAGTCAAATGCCCCTGGGTTCCATTCCCAGACCTGCAAAAAATAAAATAAAGTAAAGTAAAGGCATATGCCATCATGCCCAGCTTTGTATATACGCTTTCTGTCAGTGAAACATCTCATGGGTCTCTTTTTGTGTTCTTGATTTTCTCCAAGTCTCTTCTTAAAGGTCATCTTCTTTCTAAGATCCCTCCAGCACGGTGCATATTTGCTTGATTTATTTTGTAATCCCCCAAATCAACACTTCTCATCAGTGCTTATCATTTCTCACTGGATTTATTCGCATCTCTAATTCCCCAGTAGGCTCAGAGTGCACACTCTGTCCAAGCCCACTGCTACGTGTGCAAGTGGGTGAGCTGGGTGGGAGAAATCAGACTAGTGCTCCTTTGCTTTCTCTCTGAATCAGCTACAGAAACATTCATTTCTCTCCTTAGCCAAATCAAGATGCAAATACTGACTTGCTTCGTCGTGCAGAAAAATGGGCACCAAATAACAGAATTTGGTGATGCGGCTTTAGCACTGCGTCCCTCTCACAGAAGGACCAAGGACTGTCTTTGTAGTAGTCTTTCTCTTTGCTTCTTCTCAGATTTGCAATGTGGACAAGAATTTAGAGGAATAAGAGAGAGGCTGGGATGAAATTACTCATAGGGAAGAAAAGGATTATCACGTAAGTTATGTGCACAGAAATGTACAGAAGGAGATGAAGGAGACAGAAACAGAAAGAAAGAAGGTTATGGGAAAGAATGTACAGAAACCAAACTGAAGAATAGTTCATTTGCTGCCAATAAGTTACTATATGGAAAAAGAAATACAGGAATGAGAGGAAACTGGGGCAAGATGCAGCTTCACCATTCTTCTCAGAGTTCAGGCCCAGGCAGGCTCCTGGACATTGTCTGGGATCCATGTACGCCTTCTTTGAATGGGATTTTTTTTTTCAATTTCAAGAGGATTTTACTCAGGAATAAGCAGAAAGTTAAAATCTGGAATATGTGTGCTGTATTTCAGAGAGGCAAAGAGACATCAAGGTTTAAAGGCAAAATAAGAAAGGTTACATGGTCTTGAAGCTCTCATTCTTGGCTACAAGGATTCATGGGGTGCTGCCAGGCCACAGTGGAATAGACACTTGCTGGGCAGATGCCCCACAGAATCACTCTTGGATAAGGTTGCAGGGGATCTTTGGGTAATGCCGTGGTTTTCCGGAAGATCTTGTAGTAGTTTTCACAGATGGGCATGCGTGCCCCTCTTTAGGTTCTCCCTACTTCATTTTGTTAGAGTGTGATGTAAGGGGCTCCATTTTAGTGCTGGTACCGTCCACAAAACCTGGACCTGGAGACTCCAAGTCACTGTCCAAGCTACTAGTTGGTGGCAAAGCTGGGGTGAGAGCTCAGCTCTGCTCCAGCTCAGGAATGGGAGCTGAATGCATGGCCAGCTGGCCTCGGGCCCTCCTGGGAGTGCGGGATTGAATGGGATTTTTGGATCAAAAGGCCAGTGCCCCCACAGGAAACTGTCTTTTCTAGATATAGGTACCACCTAGGAACATAATCTGCTGACACTTCAATCCTTTAGTAAAACTGCTCTAGTAATGATGAGTGTGCTCTAAGATGTTGATGAGAAGCCCACTGACCACAAATCATTATACTCAACTTCTTCCATTTAGTGCATTTATATAATATTTTAATAAGATTCTATGCCATATTTTAATAGTCTTTGATGTCAAAATCAGAAATAACTCTTATTCAAAGAACATATAAAACTGGGTGCCGGGCGTGGTGGCGCATGCTTGTAATCCCCGCGCTTGGGAGGCGGAGGCAGGAGGATTGCATAGGTTCGAAGCCAGCCTCGCTGGCTTAAGAGACCCTGTTTCCAAATAAAAATATAAAATAGGTCTGGGAGTGTAGCCCAGAGGTAGAAGGGTTCCATCCCCAGTACCACAAACAAAACAAAACAAACAAACAAAAAAACCGGGGTGTGGTGGCTCATGCCTCTAATCCCAGTACCTGGAAGGATCAGACAGGAGGACCTCAGGTTGGAGGCCAGCCTCAGTACCTTACAAGACCTTGTTTCAATATAAATTATAAAAAGATCTGGGGGTGTATCTTGGAGGAATAATGCCCAAGTACCGATCTCCAGTATCCATCCAAAAAAGGAAGAAAAAAAAGAACATGTAATAATCTTAGGCTATAGTTGGACATCTCAAGGAGTGGTGAACTATAAATTTAAGCACAGTTTAAAAGTGCAACAGATTATAAGGGTTGAACATACAAATCCTTCAGTTTTTTTCTTGGTATATTGTAGTCATATATCTTAATGGGGTACAAGATGGTAGAGGGATACATGAACACACCCCTCATTTAGCTCTTCCTCACTTCTCACTCTATTCCCTCCCCCTCCCTCTTTCCAATGTTTGAATCCTGCAGTTTTTAATGATTGATTTCTCCAGAACTTGAATTTTTATTAATATAAGTTGCAGAGTGAATGAAATAGATTGAAAAATTGAAAAGTGTGTTATATGGTAATGCTTTAAAACTAAAATGCTTTCCTATGAGCCTACTAGTAATACCTTCTGGCTATTGAAAGATAACCCCACATTTTATCATTTTAAAGTCAGCAGAATATACAAAAAGACAAACAGTTTGCAAATTGTGAATTACAATGACCTTTATTTTTAAAGGACCGTCCCGCTCATCATTAAAGCCCATAGAGAAATCTATTTTCAGTATATATCAAGTCAAAACTATTAGTATTTTCTTTCTTTTTAGTATTCTTCAACTACCACACTATTCACTAATTATTTAGAAACCATCTCACCAGTTTCAACACTTAAGGAGATGCCATCAGTTCCAGGGTAAAGGAAAGGAATCAGGAAGATAAAGGGGGAGGCACCTGGGAATGGATTGATCAAATTATGTTACACGCATGTACAGACATTGCACAATGAATCCCACTGTTATGTGTAATTGTAATGCATCAATGAAAAATTTTAAGAAAATGATTTCATCAGTCCTGCCCAAGATTGTCCAGGAAAGGGAGATGGGCTTGTGGGTGGAAATGAGGACAGAAGAGTCATGTTTCTGTCCAGTGTGGTGCTTGTCCTTCCTCATCCCACCGGCCTTCCTCAGTGCTGTGGGCAGGCCTCCCAGGCTCTACCGTGGATGATAGTGTTGGAGTCTGGAAGGCCTTGGAGAGATGCTCCTCCTGGGCAGTAGTCTGAAATAATTGAAGGCCAGAGGGAGGCAGGGGCATGCCTACCATGAGAGCACCCACCCCTGAGGAAAGCCCAGGCTGGGCCCAGGTTTCCCGGTGCCCACCACTCAAGTCATGTCAACCCATCACTTGGTCTCCAGTTTTCTTGCCCATTGGAAAAAAAGATTGCATGGCTGACATTCTCCAAGGCATGTGTTCAGATTCACCAGCCAGTCTAGCTTATTTTCATTTTTATTTTTTGGTACTGGAGATTGAACCCAGTACCTCTGAGCTACATCCTAGCCCTTTATTTTATTTTGAAGAACAGTGTTGCTAAGTTGCTGAAGGTTTCACTAAATTGGTTAGGTTGGTCTTGAACCTGCAATCCTCCTGTCTCAGCCTCTCAAATACTGGGATTACAGGTGTGTGCCACTGCCCCTGGTGGCCAATTTGGTTTGTGACACTTAGTCTTGGTTCCCCCAATAGAAAGGACAATAATTTTCGACTGTGTTTGCTAAGTATGGAAGGAGAGAGAAGGCAGATGGATAAGAGCAGGACAGTCTGGCAGGGAAGTAACTTGGTCAACAGCAAGGTTTTGGCCTCTATTGCCTGGCTTTATATCCCAACTGTGTCTTATGTTAATTACTGTGTGACCTGAGACCAGTGGCATGGCCTCTCTGGTCGTGTGTGTGTGTGTGTGTGTGTGTGTGTGTGTGTGTGTGTTCATGAACTAATGCATTTACAGTTGGGCCTGGCACCTGGTAATCCCACACATACTAGCTGTTCTAGGAAGAGCTCTGCATGGTTTGGTGGCACCTGTAGGTGTCACAAGGAGTCATTCATCTGTAAAGATATGGTTTTTTCATCTGTTCTTTCTCTAGTGGGGTTCTCTTTGCTATTCATGTTTAAGATCCTAGCCATGTCACTTGGATGCCATTACGTTGCACTTTTTAGGTGTGACCCTAAGAGATCCGCATAGAAACAGAGCCCAGTTTTTCCTTTCCTTTCCTTTCCTTTCCTTTTCTTTTCTTTTCTTTTCTTTTCCTTTTTTTTTAACAGCTGTGAGGAGCCAGCTCATGAAACCCACACAGGCTCTCTGGGGTGAGATGTGCAGGCCAGGCGTGACCTCATTCCCATCGGTACTCCATGAGGTCATTCGTGGAATTTGATAAGAGAGCCCTACCTTCAAAGCAGTTTGAGACATAAGGACCCTGAGGGCACGGAGTGAAACAACCTCGATTTTCTAAAGAGCTTCCCTTTTTCTTCATCTCCCAAGACAATAACATTTTAGGTTTACTGGATAGTTTGCTAACTTTATTAATTTGAAACAAAACCCTGGGTGTGGGCCTCTTAGAGACGGGTGTGAACCAGCAAATCTCTACATAGATCAACCACCTGCTCCAGCAAAGAGGATTTAGCTCGCATAATTTATTATTAGTAACAGCAGAGCTTTTATTTCCTGAAATGTCAATGTTACATGAATTTACTATTTTGGTCTTAATTTTAGAGGTAATTTAGAAGTGTAATATTTAAGCTGGATGTGGTGGTACATACCTACCTACATACAGGTATATACCACCACGTCAACTTAGTGAGACCCTGTTTCAAAGTAAAGAAAATAAAAAAGGGCTGGAGGTATAGCTTGGCAATACAGTAACCCTGGGTTCAATCCCCAGTACCACCACCACCATTACCAAAAATAAGCAATATTTAAACTTGAGGAAGGAAACAGGTAAACATATGCTATGTGAATATATTAATGCATGACTATGAATCTCACTATTATGCACAATTATAATGTACCAACAAAAAACATTGAAAGAATAAAAAGCAAAGGAGAAAAGAAATGGAATATTTAAGAGGAATCACATATTTAAAATCATGACAAATTAGCAAAACTAAAGTATCCTTTATATATATACTTTGAAAAACCATACATAAAACCTGAATTGATTGAGTTCAGTTAAACAACATTAAAAAACAGACAGATTGGCAGGCACTTGTGCAATGTTAATGGCTTTCTTCTATTTCCTTAATGATATTATAATCACCTGTGGAAGTACAGAGCGCCATTCCTCACTGCCCAACACAAGCTTGGCACCTCCTGCATCTCGTTCCCTCACGGCGACGTTCAGCACTTCTCTGGCTCGCTGGATCATTTTCGGTCCTGTTGTAAGAGTGGTTTTTTAAATTGTTTCTTAGGTTGTATGAAGGAGTATCTCATAAACTCTAGGCTGACACCTTTTTGTAAAAAGAAAACAAAAAAATCAATTCCTATGGTACTCTATGATAAGATTAAGCTGCCCGGGGTTGTAGTGTGCTAGATAGTGTCTGTCTGTCTGCCCCTGTCTCTGTGTCTTTGTCTCTCTCTCTTTTCTTTCATGTGTGGTACTTGGATTTAGCCCAGGGTCATTCTACTTCTGAACTATATCCACAGCTTTTATTCCACAGTTTTTATTATTATTTCCACATTTATTCCACATTTTATTCCACAGCTTTTATATCCACAGTTTTTATTATTATTTCTATAACAAGGTACTATTTCTATAACAAGGTCTTGCTAAATTACCACTTGCCAGCCCTGAACCTGCAATGCTCTTGTCTCAGCCTCTCAATTACTGGGATTACAGGTGTGGACCACCACACCCAGCCACACTTTTGAATTCCCTCCCAATGGGCTTCTACAAAGTTGTTTGGTGTTGTCTCTACTACCAACCAGGGCCTACTGTTAGCGTTAGCATTTACATTTACTGCATGCATTTACTCCTGTGGTCTTGTATCTTTCTGTGAATGTCTGTAAGGACACAGTGGACTGCTTCATAGGTGAGTTAAGGGAGACTCACCTTTCCAGGTCTCTGGTCAGGAGCCATTTCATCTGGTGATGCTCAAAAGCCTGTTGACATGTTTCCTAGCTCTTCATGAAGAATTGATGCACACTGTATTCAGGAAGCCCAAACCCATGGGTGTCGCTCTCTCAAGCTGTGCCCCAGCCTCTGTCCTATGGTCATGTAATAAAGGCACAGTCCGGCTAGATAGTCCTGTCCCCACTTCTTATGAGACCCACTGTTAGCTGTACTTACTTTTATAGATAGGCCAATTTCATAGGGAAAAAAGGCTTCTAGATGCTATTATGCTTTAACTAGTTATTTTTTATACTTTTATTAGTGCATTGTAATTACACATCATAGTAAGACTCAAACATGTATGTGCTTGCTGTGTTTCCCTCTGGATCCCATGCTGTGTCCCACCTGTACATGTTAGTGAGACCGGTAGTGACCCCTTCATATATGGACATAGTACTTTTCTGAACTGTTTCTTTCATCAGTTCTCCTATCCTATCCCTGCCTTCCTCCTCCAAGCCTCCCCTACTATTCTGCTGGTCTCTCTCTTCATTCTGAAGTCTTCTTGTTTCCTATTTTCTCTTGAGCTTCTATATGTGAGAGAAAACATTTCACCCTTGACTTTCTGAAATGACTGATCTCATTCAGCATAATGTGTTCTAGTTCTATCCATTTTCCTGCAAATAACGTAATTTTGTTCTTCTTTATGGCTGATTAAAACTCCACTGTGTGCAAAGACCACCTTTTCTTCAAAAACCCACCTTTTCTGCGGAACACTCTGTTGGTTTAACTAGTTGATTTATTCTCATCCTCATAGTCTCCCCAGGTGTTTTGCCTCCACCTCGTTCTGTATGATTATGTTGAGGAGAAGCCTCTCCTGACTGCTAAGTACCCGCAGAGGAGGGCAGGAGGGGTTCTCGTGCGCACCTGCACTCCAGCCCCATCGCCGCCTGTCATTCAGTACAGCCTTGGTCCTGTGACTTAGGAGCTCTCAAGGATCAGAAGTGAACCTTCTTCTCACTTGGTAGGGTTCCTTCTGCAATAAAATGTGTGCCCAGCGGCAGGGACATCCCCTGGTTCTTCGCTGAGCTTTGGATTGGGAACTCCGGCTACCTATTAACCAGGTGCACGTGGGTACCACACTATAAGGTGAGCATCCTTATTCTAAAGCCCAAAATGTTCCAAAATCTAAAACTTGTTCGGCACTGGCATGAGGTTACGGGTGGAAATCCATATATAATCTCATGCGATGGTGTGGGGGTCAAAAGACACGTGATTAAAGAGATAAAAGGAATTCAAGGTAAAAAAGAAAAACATACCCAAATTATCCAACGATCGTCTCTTTTTCTCCATCTCCTAAGATGATATTTCAGGTTTAGTAGTTTGTTTGCCAACCTTATTCATTTGAAACAAAACCCTGAGCCAGTGTCTTCTAGGAAAACACATGAATCAATGAGGATTTGTGTATACGGTGTACATAAATCAAACAAATGTTGTGCTGGGAGCAATGGCACATGCTTTTAATCCTAGCACTTGGGAGGCTGAGACAAGAGGACCGCAGGTTTGGGGTTAGCTTCAGCAACTTATTGAGACCCTGTTTCAAAATAAAAAATAAAAAACAAAAAAGGGCAGCAGGAGGAGTAGCTTGGAGATAGAATGTCTCTGAGTTTAATCCCCAGTACCAAAACAAAAACAAAACAAATAAATGAATTTTGTATTTACATTTGGGTCCTCCAGTCCCAAATATATCTCATTATGTGTATGCAAATATTCCCAAATCTGGTTACAAGCATTTTAGATAAGGGATGTGCAACAAGTACATTAAAACCATTGAGCTCCCTCCCCAACCATAGAGCTGCTCCTGCTCCCCGTCCCTGATCAACAGGTTCCCATTCATTCATTATGTTGCTCAAACCTCACACCCAAGGTCACACTTAGCTCCCATATCACAAATTCAAGTCTATCAATGATTTGCTATCTGTACTGGCACTACCTTAATTTCAGCAGTGATCAGAGGTTACCTGAAATAGTCAAGAGCCTCCAAATCTGTCCTTGTCCTCAGCAATACTGCCTTCCATCATTGTCTCCATGAGTGTGACCTCTTGCACACCCTTTGGTGGGATCACTTCTTCTGTGGCCCTAGATGGAAGGTGTGGGCAGCCCTAGGGTGGCTTCATAGGCTACTGAGATTTCACCCTGGCCTCTGCCCATTCCTTCTACCTCTGTGCCCAATTCCCCTTGGGGAGAATGGCATCCTCTCCTTCTGCTTTCATCTTTTCTGTCCCTCTCCACGCCCTCTGGCTTGGCCAGCTCTAGTGCTGTGCGACCAGGAAATGTGGTCCCTTTGGCATGGTGACTGATTCAGGCTTGACCATTAGTCTCTGTCAGCCCAATGAAAAATCCAGTCTTGGGAGGTGCTGGTAATGAACAGGATTTTTGTTTTTGTTTTTTGTTTTTTGTTTTCCTGTTGCAAACCAGTGGAATCCTGCCTGGAGCTGCTGGTGGCCTCGTAGACATGGCAGACCTGGGCCTGGCTGACAGAGAAGGACCACGCGGGTGCCAACGTGTCAGAGCGCTGAGGGCCAGGTGTGTCCAAACCACTTCCCCTCTAGTTAGTCCTTCCAGTTACACATGCCCTTTTCTGTTTAAATCAAGTTGAGCTGATGTTTTTAAACTTGAGAACAAATGAGACTTGACCACTATTTATGGCCATGTAAGACCCTTAGTGATCAGGCTTCTCCCTGTCTTCTTTTTTTGGAGAGTACTGGGGATTGAATCCAGTGGCATTCTACCTCTGAACTACAACTCTAGCCCTTTTTATTTTGAAATAAGATCTTGTGAAGTTGCTGAGGGTCTTGCTAAGTTGCTGGAGCAGGCCTTGAACTCTCAGTCCTCTCTTTTGTCTCAGCCTCCCAAGTATGGGAATTACAGGTGTGTGCCATTGTGCTGGCTTCCCTGTGTTTTGAAGACATTATGCTTTTTCTTACCTTCAGACTTTTGTACAAGGTGCCTCCTTTTCTGGAATCTTTTCATTTTCTTTGCTTGAATAATCCCTACTCATTCTTTAAGGCAACTAAGACTCTGCAGCTCTGCAGAGCCTCCCCTGAAGGCTGCAGGCTCTCTGCTCACAACTCTTTTATGGCCTTTAGGTTACATCCCAACTGCCTGTTTACTTTCTAGGGTCGAGTCTGGACTACAGGCTCCCTAAGCCTGGATCATGTCTTTCATTGTTGCATCTCTAGTCCACAAAAATTCACTCACATGCAGAGAGGAAAGCTTCAAAGAGCGATAAAAAGGAAGTGAGTTTTGTGCCAAGTGTAATGGCACTTGCCCGTAGTTCTAGTGCTTGGGAAGTTAGGACAGTAGGATCACGGGTAAAAGGCCAACTTCAAGCCGGGCATGGTGGCTCACGCTTGTAATCCCCGTGCTTGGGAGGCTGAGACAGGAGGATCGTGCAGGTCTGAAGTCAGCCTCAGATGGCTTAAGAGACCCTGTTTCCAAATAAAATATAAAATAGGTCTGGGAATGTAGCCTGGAAATAGAAGGCCCCTGGGTTCCATCCCCAGTACCACCAAAAAATAAAATAAAATAAAAGGCCAACTTCAGCAACTTAGCAAGTCCATGTTTCAAAATAAAAAGATCTGAGGGTATAGCTTAGAGGTAGAATAATCCCTGGTTCAATCTCCAGTACAAAAAAAGGGGGTAGGGGAGAGAGAGAGAGAGAGAGGGAGAGAGAGAGAGAGAGGGAGAGGGGAGAGGGGAGAGAGGAGAGAGGAGAGAGGAGAGAGGAGAGAGGAGAGAGGAGAGAGAAAGGGAAGAGAAAAAAGAGGAGGAAGAGGGGGAGAAGGGGGAGGAGGAGGAGAAAAAGAAGAGAGGTGAATGTCTTGGTTTAAAATATGATTTTCATATTTAGAAATATCATTCCCTTTAGGCGAATCAATCATAAAGATGGTCTGGGGCCAGGGCGTTTGGAGCACGGTGGCTGTGGCAGTCACTTAGGTGGAATGACAGCCTGATGCAACCACATGGATGTGTGCTGGGGATAAGAGGCAGCAATAAATTTGAGATATTGAAAAGAAATAAACATTGAATATTGAGGAAATGAGGGGTAAAGAGAAGAGAGAAGTCCAAAGGAACTCACAGTTCCTGGAGGCAGGGAGACACACAAGGAGGAAGAATTTGGGAGTTCTGGGTGTGTGTGTGTGTGTGTGTGTGTGTGTGTGTGTGTGTGTGTGTGTGTGAATTTAAAATTGAGCCAGGCGTGGTGGGGCACGCTTGTAAACCCCGTGCTTGGGAGGTGGAGACAGGAGGATTGCGCAGGTTCGAAGTCAACCGCACTGGCTTAAGAGACCCTGTTTCCAAATAAAAATATAAAAATGGGTCTGGGAGTGTAGTCTGGAGGTAGAAGGGTTTCCAGGAACCCCAGTACCACCAAAAAAAAAAGTAATAATAAAATAAAATAAAATAAAATAGAGATTGACTTATACCATAATATTCACCCTTTAAAATTATGCATATCAATGACATAGTATATTCACAAGGGTTTCTAACCACAATGATTATCTAATTCCATAACATTTTCATCAAACAAACAGACAAATAGACAAACTATCTCAAACCCATCAGCGGACACACATATAGCCTCATCTCCCAGCCTCTAGTTATAAATAATCTAAAAATCACTTTATATCTCCATATATTTGCCTCTTCTGGGCATTTCATGTAAATAGAATAATAGCATATGAGCAGTTTGTGTCTGGATTCTTTCACTTAGCATGTTTTAGTATATTGTTCCTGATTTGGTACTCTGCATTTTTATGGCTAAACATTTCCACTGTATAAATATACAATTTTATAGGTATATAAAATTGTGGTATATCCATTTTATTTATAGGCATTTGGTTGGTTTCTACTCTTACACTAAAGTATTCTATAGACAGTATACATGTTTTTGTGTAGATGTGTATTTTTAACTCTCTTGGGTATATACATAGATGTGGAATTGCTAGGTTATATGGTATCTCTCTGTTTAACTTTGTTTTTTGTGGTAATGAGGATGGAACCTATGCTGGGCAAGTGTCCTACCTCTGAGCTACATCCCTGATCCACTGTGTTTAATTGATGAGGAACTGCTGGGCAATTTTCCAAAATCAGGAGCACCCGTTGTACACTCCTGTCAGCAAGTTATGAATGTGTCTAGATCCTTCTTGATGCTTATGTTCTGCTTTGATTAGTTTTCTAATGAAGGTAAACTGTTACCTCTTTTTTATTTTGATTTGTATTTTCCTAATGACTAATGATGCTGAACAGACATTTGTCAAATTTTGGGACATTTGTGTTTCTTCTTAGAAAAAATGTCTATTAAGATCATATGCCTTTTTTTAAAAGACAAATGATAAAATTTTATTCTTAATAATACTCCTCTAGTAACAATAAGATACAAAGAAGGGTTTGTTTTCTAGATTCTTTATTGTGCAGTACCACATGAGATAATAAGCACAGCTTTTTAGTAAGTTTTGAAATTCAGAAGTGTATGTTATACAGCTTTGTTCATCATTTCTCAAGATTCTTTTGGCTCATCTGGATGTCCTGTGAATTTTCAAATGAGTTTTGGAATAAGCTTGTCGGCTCCTACGGATAGGTGAGCTGAGCTTTTTTGTGGGATTGTGTCGAATCAGTTTTGGGGGGTATTGCCAGTCTTAGCAGTATGAAGCCTTCTGATTCATGAACATGAGTTCTCTTCCTGTGTATTTAATTCATTTCATTCAATAATGTTTGTAGTTTCACTGTAATTTTGCTTATTTTATTCATAAATGCCTAAAAATGGATGAAGTAGTTTTCTTAATTTCTCCATAGGTTTTTTTTTTTTTCAGGATTATTCATTGCTGTGGGACAGACATACAACTGACTTTTTAAATAACTGATCTTCTATTCTTCAATCTGCCAAACTCATTTATTAGCTCTGGTAGATTTTGGAGGTGTACTGGTAGATTTTGTGTTGTTGAAATATTAAATTTTAGAGGCTTAGCATGCCATTGAACACAGAGGTTCGAGAAGGAGTTGGGCTAGATGGGTTGGGGATATCTTTTTAAATATCTTAAGTCATATATTTGTTTTAGGGAGTGACAAACTGAAAATGCCATCCTAGAGTTGTTTTGAGGTGAAATTAATAAGAAAAAAAGATAATTATTCTCATGTGGACTAGGAGGTGGAAGAGCTTGGAGTTTCCTCCCTCCACCTCCCGGTTTCTCTCATAGCTGACATTCCTTTGCTCTTGCACATCTGCAAGTGTTTTCTCCTATTGATACGGATGCTCCAAAGTCAACAGGTGTTTCTGATGTCAGAGGCTGTCTTGTTTCCTTTGGATGCATTCCAGTGCTTGATAAGGACATGTTTGCCTGCAATGGTTTATTTCCCCATAGATTCAGCTTTTTTAGAAGACCCTTGAGGCCCCGTTGCCAGGGAATTCTCTATCAGAGAATGTCCATACAGTTTCTCACACTTCCAGACCTGAGTTCCAAGTAGTGTGTGTTGTTGTATATATACTGTCTCAGTGTCTACATGGAAACTAACTAAAACATATTTTTTTAGTATTGAGGATTGAACCCCGGGGGAATTTAAACCCCAGCCCTTTTTACTTTTGATTTTGAAATAAGATGTTGCTAAGTTTCTGAAAGTCTTGCTAAGTTGCTGAGGCTGGCCTTGAACATACAATCCTCCTGTTTCAACCTCCCTGGTACTGGGATGGTATGCATGCACCAGCACTCCTGGCTCATTTTAAATATTTCGATCCAAAACTATGGTTTCCAGCAATACAAAAAACAAGTGTTTAGTGCCAGGAGTGCTGGTGCACGCTTGTAATCCCCGTGCTTGGGAGGCGGAGACAGGAGGATTGCGCAGTTTTGAAGCCAGCCGTGCTGGCTTAAGAGACCCTGTTTCCAAATAAAAATATAAAATAGGTCTGGGAGTGTAGCCCGGAGGTAGAAGGGCTTCCAGAAACCCCAGTACCACCCACCCAAACAAACAAACAAACAAACAAACAAAAAAACCCAAGTGTTTAGTAGGAAATAAGTATAGTACATGATGGCTGTACCTATTTTCTTGATTTCTTACTAAATTTTCAGTAAGGTAATCCACCAATAATTTCAAGTTGGAATATATGTAGCTACTTTTAAGTTCACAGCACAAAGCATAATATTTAGATTTTGTTATTTGTTGTGGTGCTGCAGGTTGAACCCAGAGGTACTAGGCCTCTGAGTTTATTTTATTTTCTATTTTGAAACAGTATCTTACTAAATAACTGCACAAGTAGCCTCAAATTTGTTAATCCTCCTGTCTCAGTCTCCCAAGTAAATTTTTTTTTAATATTAGAAAGATCCACCTTAGCCAGGCGTGGTGGCGCACGCTTGTAATCCCAGCATTCGGGAGGCTGAGACCAGAGGATTGCGGTTCGTGGACAGCCTCAGCTACTTAGTGAGGCCCTCTGCAACTTAGTGAGACCCTGTTTCAAAATAAAGAATAAAATAAAGGACATGGGGTGTAGCTCGGAGGTCAAATGCCCCTGGGTTCCATCCCCAGGCCCGCAAAGGAAAGAAAGAAGGAAAGAAAGAAAGAAAGAAAGAAAGAAAGAAAGAAAGAAAGAAAGAAAGAAAGGAAGGAAGAAAGAAAGAAAGAAAGATCCACCTTGGTGGTCAGCTAATTTATTTATGTCTATTAGCCAGTTTTATTGAAAGAAAAAATCCTAGATTCATCAGAAAAATAAATTATCAAAAGACTTCATCATATATCAATAAGAGCTATATATTTCATGTGCTTAATTACCAATTCATCTAAAATATGTCTGAATTTTCTCTAGATGAAACGAAATCTTCCTAAATTCTTAATTTAAGGTGTAGATTATATGATTTTTACTCTCAAAAGTCATAAAGAAGATCTTCCCAAAGCAGGAAAGGATATTTGTGTGTTATTAAAACTGAAATGGTCTATATCAAACTACTTTGGGGGGAATTAGATCATTTTTCTCATTCTCCAAGTGACCATCCCTCTGGCTAGGTCAGAATCCTAATAAATTCCCCCTTTTCACATCAGGGATTATTTTAATTTTTATCGTATTGCTTAATGGCAACCAACTTGGTTTTCCTTTCCTAAATATAAAGAAAGCCTCCCACTATTATAATAAATAAAAAAAATTAGGATGCTTTTCAAGGTCTAACTTTACAGGCTATGTCTGGGGCTTCTGAGAAAACAGAATGGGTTCTTTCCCCCTGGAGCCAAACCCAGGTGAGCTCACCCACATGCAGATTACAGAGGACGCACAGATCAAATCAAAAGGCACTTCCTAGGGGTAAGAAGTAACAACATTTTTAGAATAATTGGAAGAAAAGGAAAAAAAGTTCTTGGTACCCTTTTATGAAAGAGTTTCAGAAGCTTGGAGTGTGGTTCTGCAAGAGGCAGGCGGTCTGCACTTCCAGAGTGCTGATTTATTTGGGGTGTGGCCAGTTCTCGGTCACAGGGCTGCCCCATGTGGGCTGCCTTTAGAATAGGCAGCAGGAGGAGCAGAGCCAGTGCCCAGCACCACACGCCTTAATCTCATCGTGTCCCCAACCTCTGTGCCATTCTCATGGGTTCCTCCTAAGTTCCAGCACCCCTCACCTTCCAGTAGCTCTCCAAATTCCCCTACTCTCAGATCAGCTATCCCCACCCGAAAGGGAGAGCAGAGTGGGGATCCAGCTCTGGCCCCTGCCTCACCAACAACAGCCTCTCTACTATGGGGCAGAGCAGCCACTCTGATAGTTGTCCCCTCCCCCAGGAGCATTAGCCCGCCCACCCAATTCCTGTCCTCTTCTGTCTTCTCCCTGCACCTACCCGACTCCTATGGTTTTGTATATTTATTTTGTGTTACTGAGGATTGGCCCCAAGGGTATTCTACCTCTGAACTGTACCTCCAACCCAGTTTTTTTTTTTTTTTTTTTTTTTTTTTTGGTGGTACTGGGGTTCCTGGAAGCCCTTTACCTCCGGGCTACACTCCCAGACCTATTTTATATTTTTATTTAGAAACAGGGTCTCCTAAGCCAGCATGAGCAGCTGGCTTCGAACCTGCGCGATCCTCCTGTCTCCGCCTCCCAAGCACGGGGATTACAAGCGTGCGCCACCACGCCCGGCCCAGTTTTATTTTTTATTTTCAAACAGTCTCGCTAAATTGCTGAGGGTGTTGCTGAGTTGCTGAGGCTGGCCTCGAACCTGCCTCCTAACTACTGGCATTATAGGCCCTGCCACTGCTGTGGCTTTAAAAGAGCTCCAGAGCCCCGACACCTCTCATTCTTTTCTGTTGTCACCACCTGAGCCAAGGGGTTGCAGTTTATGCTGCCCGACCACGTAGACATTCCTCAGTTCTACTTTGTTCAGAAGAGGTCTCTCTTCACTGATGTCTATGGCCCAGCAGACTGAGATAGAGTGGTAGTGGAGACTGTATCCTTAAGGGAAGAAGTGGGGGTGCTCAGGTGGCATAGATGCTCTTAGCCGGCTCCCAGATGGTGAAAGCCAAAACCTTGACCAGGGAGAAAAGCAAGCAGCAGGCTGGGGTGGCCCATGTTGTTTCATGGTAGTGTAATTCCCTGCCTGGGGTATCACTCCACCTCAGACCTCAGTTCTGCATTTTAAATTCAGATATGAGCCGGGCGTGGTGGCGCACGCTTGTAATCCCCGCGCTTGGGAGGCTGAGACAGGAGGATCGCACAGGTTCGAAGCCAGCCTTAGCTACCTAGTGAGGCTCTCAGCAACTTAGTGAGACAGACCCTGTTTCCAAATAAAATATAAAATAGGTCTGGGAGGATAGCCTTGAGGTAGAAAGCCTCTGGGTTCCACCCCTACTACCACCAAAAAAATAAATAAAAAAATTAAATTCAGATATGTAGCTGGGCACGGGTGGCACACACCTATGATTCCAGCATGAGGGAGGCTGAGTGAGGAGAATCTCAGGCTTGAGACCGGTCTCAGCAACTTAGAGTGATGCTCAGCAACGTAGTGAGACCCTGTTCTATAACAAAAAATGGAAGCTGACTAGGGGTGTAGCTCAAAGGTAGAATGTTCCCTGGACTTAATCCACAATGCCACAAAAAAAAAGAAAAGAAAAAAAGAAAAGTCAGACACAAAAGGAGACAATCCCAGCTGTGACTTGCCTGCCACTCCCCCAGGAGGGAGGGCCAGCACCGTTTCCCACCTCTGCTTCCACCCTTCCCACAGCCCTGAAAACTCGCTACCAGAATAAGCAGTCCCTAAGCAGCCCCACAGCCCCGCTGCACATCCCTCCACGGAGGCCTGGCATGTGGAGAGAGAAGGGTCACTGTTCCATGAGAACAATTGTGTAGCCTCATTTTCTTCCTTTCTTTTTTTAGACTCCTTTATTTCCCAAACTTACCAAGTTGGATAGCCTACAACTTGCATTCTTTTCAGAAACAAGGAAGGGCTGCAGGGAACCCTGGACAGAGCTTCCCTCTCCATCAGCCATATCAGCTCAAATATACCCCTGCTCTCCAGAAGTGATTTCTGAGGTTTCAGGACATGCCTCTTTCTGTCCTATGGTATAGTGTTTTTTGTTTTTAAACCATAAAAGCAAGTATTTAAGCTATATCTTCTTTTCAGGTTATTTTAGTTTAACAAAATAATCAATATTCAAAGGGAGGGTCATCTTGCAAGGAATCTGGAATGTATTTCTAAGCCCCCAGCATTTCCAGTGTGTGTGTGTGTGTGTGTGTGTGTGTGTGTGTGTGTGTGCCCTGCTTTGGGGGGTATGGACTGAAAAAAAGAGGGAGGAGGAAGGGAGAGAGTGTGCCCCTGCAGCCTCTCTGCGCACTTTAACCCATGCTGCGGTAGACTTCCTCCATTGGAGGACTTCCATGCAGAGGTCCTCATCTCCTCACGGCTGGATTTACCTTGGTGAACTGTGTCGCCTCTAAAGGGTAGCTAAGGCTACAACAGAATGGCTCCAAGGCTGAAATCTGCAGAAAAATAAATTAATGTTGGAGTTGGCATGGGTCCAGGAAATAATGGTGAGCATTACAGGGCCTTACTTTGTTCCAAGTACTTGGTATCTGCCGTCACATTGGATTTTACAGCCAGCCCAGGATACCAGCACCATTATTATCTACTTCAATCAATCAATCAGTCAATCGATTTTTGGTATTAAAGATTGAAACTAGGAATATTCTACCTCCAGGCTATACCCCCAGCCCTTTTTGTTTTGAAACAGGGTCTCCTTAAGTTCCTGAGGCTGGCCTCAAACATGCGATCTTTCTGTCTCAGCCTCCCGAGTACTGGGATTGCAGGTATGCACCACAGCATCCAGCTGGTTACCTGCTTTGAAGACTGGAGGCTCAGAATGATCTGCTCAAGGTCACATGTGGTAAGCGACAGGGCTGAGGTGTGAAAATATAGACTTTTTAAATAGTAGGACTCTTATCACTCCTCTCTCTCTCTCTCTCTCTCTCTCTCTCTCTCTCTCTCTCTCTCTCTCTCTCTCCTTTCCCAAGAGTTTATAATGCATTATTTATTGAGAAGAGAAAGCAAAGGAAGTGAGTGCATTCCTTCAGGGCCTGGTTTTGGTGCTGGAGTTGTGAGTAGAGGGGTGGGAGCTGCCCGGCCCCAGCTGCAGTCAAAGAACTAGCACCATCTTGAGGTGGGTGACTCCCTGTGACTTAAATCTGCAAACAGGGCTCCGCTTGCCCCAAATTTTGACCATAGCAACACACAAAGGGGATCCAGGAATCAATTCTCCCCATTAGCCTCACCTCCTGCTTCGGCTTTGTCCTTGGGGTCTTTTTCAATTACCCATATTACCCCCAACCAATTCTTGCTTGCAAAAATTATCCAGATTTGATAGCTGTGGCTAGCACTCCAAGAATGCATTTTTGGGGTATGGGTAAAATTCAGGGTGTTGCATGTGACAGCAGCTGCGTTTGACCTCAAATGTACAAATGACTATATCCACAGGAGTGGTGAGTTAACTCTCTTAAAGTCACATATAGCTGCCAAGTGGCAGAGCCTCTGTAAATCCATCATTGCTAACCCACAATTGCAAGGTGAAACCCGGACTGCTCTGATGTGTGATCACTTAAGTCTGTATATTACTACAAAGTTTAATTTGAGACAGGTGCAGTGGCACACACAAATAAAAAGGCTGGAGGTGTAGCTCACAGATAGAATACCCCCGAGTTCAACCCTCAGTACCATCCATCCATCCACCCATCCATCCCTCCATCTATCCATTCATCCATCCATCCACCCATCCATCCCTCCATCTATCCATTCATCCATCCATCCACCCATCCATCCCTCCATCTATCCATTCATCCATCCATCCATCCATCCAAAATAAAGCTCATTTTTTTTTTGGTGGTACTGGGGTTCCTGGAAACCCTTCTACCTCTGGACTACACTTCCAGACACCTATTTTTTATATTTTTATTTGGAAACAGGGTCTCTTAAACCAGCGAGGCTGGCATCAAACCTGCATGATCCTCGATCCTCCTGTCTCCACCTCCCAAGCGTGCGCCACCACGCCCGGCGCAATAAAACTCAATTTGATGTGATTCATAGTCCCAAGTTCTTCTCCACCATAGTGAGCTTAAGGCTTCACCCATTTGCCATGAACTTATTGATCTGTATCCATATGGTCACCCAGCATTGATGTCCCTTTTGACATATAACAATAACTCCCAGTGATTAGTAGTAGGTGGGGGCTATACAGTTCCTCTCAGGCAAACTGCAAATACTAGGCCAGATGCATAAACATTTAAGAAGAGCATTTAAACATTTATACTTTTATACTTTCTGCTCTTCTGTGCTCTTTGAAGCCCTCCTTCTCTGTGCTTTAAAGAACACCCTTAGGACAAATAGCTCACTCTAAGATGGCTGCACCTGTTTTCTGATGGGAAGAAAACAATGGGCTGGATGAATCCTCTTTTTTTTTTTTTTCAGTACTGGGGATGGAACTCAGGGGCATTCCACCTCTGAAAGACACCCCACCCCCAGTCCTATTTTTTTTGGTAGTCTTTTTATTTTTTATTTTTTATTTTTTTATTTTTTATTATTTATTTATTTATTTATTTATTTATTTATTTATTTATTTATTTGGTGGTACTGGGGTTCCTGGAACCCCTTCTAACTCCGGGCTACACTCCCAGACCTATTTTTACATTTTATATTTAGAAACAGGGTCTCCTAAGCCAGCGCCCGCGGCTAGCTTCAAACCTGCGTGATCCTCCTGTCTCTGCCTCCCAAGCGCGGGGATTACAAGCGTGCGCCACCACGCCCGGCTTAATTTTTATTTTTTTGAAACAGGGTCTCACTGAGTTGGGAAAGGCCTTGCTAAGTAGCTGAGGTTGTCCTTGAACTGCAATCCTCTGGTCTACCGCCTCCCAAATGCTGGGATTACAAGCCTGTGCCACCATGCCCAGCCTGGATGAATCCTCTTGCAGGTCCAAGTCTCTCTTCTGAAGTTTTAAAACCAATCAATGCCAGGTGGTTTGTGGTGGTCCACTTGTGATCCCAGTACACATGAAGCTAAGATTGAAAGATGTCAGGTTTGAGGCCAGGCTGCAGTAACTTAGTGAGACCTTATTTTCAAATAGAAATAAAATAGGAGCCGGACTTGGTGGCGCACACTTGTAACCCGGAGGATCGTGGTTCATGGACAGCCTCAGCGACTTAGTGAGGCCCTCCGCAACTCAGTAAGACTCGGTTTCAAAATAAATATAAAACTAAATATGAATAAAGAATTTAAAAAATAGGGCAGGGGGTGTAGCTTAAAGTCCAAATGCCCATGGGCTCCATCCCCAGACCCGCAAAAAAAAAAAAAAAAAAAAAAAAGAAAAGAAAATATGGCTGAGGGTGTACTTAATGGTAGAATGCCCCCAGATTCAATTCAGTCCTCAGTACCCTCCCTCCCCTGCCTGAACACACTCTCTCTCTCTCTCTCTCTCTCTCTCTATATATATATATATATATATATATATATATATGATTTTTTTTGTGGGTCTGGGGATGGAACCTAGGGGCATTCTACCTCTGAGCTACATCCCCTGCCCTATTTTTTATTCTTTATTTTGAAACAGGGTTTCACTAAGTTACGAAGTACCTCACTAAGTAGCTGACATTGTCAGTGAACTGCGATCCTTTGGTCTCAGCCTCCCAATTGCTGGGATTACAAGTGTGTGTCACCACGCCCAGCTTATATACATGTTTTTGTGCCAAAATTTTATGGAGTACTGTCCCAGACTGCTCTGGGTTGTTAATTAATATATAATGCAAGCATTCTGTTCTCTTTCTACTTAGCCCTAAGGTTTTGAAGAAGGGACTGAGATCCTGTAACATGGTCATGCAGAAGCAAAAGGCCTGCGTAATCTTTCATTACCATATATCTTTTTTTTTTTTTTTTTGCGGTACTGGGATGAAATCCAGGGGCATTCCACCTCCAAGCTACACCCCCAGCCCTATTTTTAGTCTTTATTTTGAAACAGGGTCTCACTGAGTTGCAAAGGACCTCACTCAGTAGCTGAGGCTGGCCACGAACTGAGATCCTCCTGTCTCAGTCTCCCGAATTCTGAGATTACAAGCGTGCGCCACCACGCCTGGCTCATTACCATATATTTTGAGAACAGCATTCACCAGTAGACAATTATATAGGGGGCTAGGGATGTACCTCTTTCGTAGAGCTTTTTGCCTAACATGCTGAGGTCCTGGGTTTGATCCCCAATACCAGAAACAAAGCAAAACACATCTACAAGAGTGTGATTTTCTCTCTCTCTCTCTCTCTCTCTCTCTCTCTCTCTCTCTCTCTCTCTCTCTCTCATCTCTCCTTTCCTTTCTTTTCTTTTTCCCAGGGAAGTTCTACCTCTGAGCTACACTCACAGCCCTTCATATTTTTTCCTTAGAAACAGGGCTAAGTCCTGAGGGGCTGTGGCGTTGACAACAAAAAAGCCCCCCTCCCTGTTTCTTTTCACTCTCTCCTCAATATTAAAGGGCCGTGGCTTCAGGTCAGTTGTTTGCACAACAAAACCAAGCAGGAGATGAAATTGTACTGGTTAGGAGGTGGCTATATTCAGGACTTAGAATATATCTATATTAATTTTTTTTCTTTCTCCACATTTTTTTATTAATTTATTTTTTAAATTGGTGCATTGTAGTCATATATCAATCACATTGGAGTACAAGACTTGAGAGGATATACAAGCACACATCATCCAATTAGCCCTCCTCCAGCCCCCATCCCTTTGATACATTTGTTTATGTACCTCCTGCGTTTTAAAGAGGCTCCGTCCTCCAGTATTACATACCCTCTGATTGGTCACATTAGTTGCTTCGCTATAGGGCCCTTTCTATAGCTCAACCTCTTCCGGTTGCCCTTTTCCTCCTAGTTATTGCTGATTAAGAGAAGCGTCTGATTTATATTTTCTGCGATATTTCTCTGTGCATGCTGCGTTGCAAGTACCGATCCCACTCTTGATGGTCCCAGTAGTGGCCTGGCTACTCAGTGGACTGATCCAGACCTCGCTGGCTTAAGCAGCGGCCTTGCCTCATGGGAGGCCCCAGTTCTGGTCTCGCTGGCCCCTGCACCAGTCTAACCCCTAAGCTGGCTTTGGTCCCGGCCTTGGAGGCCACAGGGGTGAACTTGCCTCACGCCAGGCTCCGATGCTGGCCATTGGCCCCTGCACCGGCCTAACCCATTGGCAGGATTCCAATCCCGGCCTCGGAGGCCCCAGCACAGGCCTAGCCTCATGGCAGGCTCCAATGCCGGCTTCGTTGGCCCCAGCACCGGCCTAACCCCTCGGCAGGTTCCGTTCCCAGCCTAGGAGGCCCCAGCACTGGCCATGTCTCACGGCAGGCTCCGATGCTGGCCTCGCCTCACGGCAGGCTCCGATGCTGGACTCGCTGACCCCAGCACCGGTCTAGCTCTTCGTCAGGTTGTTATCCTGGCCTCGGAGGCCCCAGTACTGGCCTTGCCTCATGGCAGGCTCCGATGCCAGCCTCGCTGGCCCCAGCACCGGCCTAACCCCTCAGCAGGCTCTTATCCCGGCCTCGGAGGTCCCAGTACCAGCCTCACCTCACGGCAGGCTCCGATGCCAGCCTCGCTGGCCCCAGCACCGGCCTAACCCCTCGGCAGGCTCTTATCCTGGCCTCAGAGGCCTCATACCAGCCTTGCCTCAAGGTGGGCTCCAATCCCAGCCTCGGAGGCCTCAGCACCGGCCTTGCCTCACGGCAGGCTCCAATGCCGGCCTTGCTGGCCCCAGCATCGGCCTCACCCCTCGGCAGGCTCCAATCCCGGCCTCGGAGGCCCCAGTACCGGCCTTGCCTCATGGCAGGCTCCGGTGCCGGCCTCGCTGGCCCCAGCACCGGCCTAACCCATCAGCAGGCTCCGATCCTGGCCTCGGAGGCCCCAGCACCGGCCATGCCTCACAGCAGGCTCCGATGCCGGCCTCGCTGGCCCCAGCATCGGCCTCACCCCTCGGCAGGTTCCAATCCCGGGCTCGAAGGCCCCAGTACCAGCCTTGCCTCACGGCAGGCTCCAATGCCGGCCTCACTGGCCCCAGCACCGGCCTAACCCCTTGGCTGGCTCCGATACTGGCCTCGGAGGTCCCAGCACTGGCCATGCCTCACGGCAGGCTGCGATGCCAGCCTCACTGGCTCCAGCACCGGCCTAACCCCTCGGCAGGCTCCGATCCCGGCCTTGGAGGCCCCAGCACTGGTCATGCCTCACGGCAGGCTCCGATGCCAGCCTCGCTGGCCCCAGCACCGGCCTAACCCCTCGGCAGGCTCTTATCCTGGCCTCGGAGGCCCCAGTACCGGCCTTGCCTCAAGGCAGGCTCCGATGCCGGCCTCGGAAGCCCCAGCACTGGCCTTGCCTTATGGCAGGCTCCGATGCCGGCCTCACTGGCCCCAGCACCGGCCTAACCCCTTGGCAGGGTCTTATCCCGGCCTCGGATGCCCCAGTACCAGCCTTGCCTCATGGCAGGCTCCGATGCCGGCCTCACTGGCCCCAGCACCGGCCTAACCCCTCGGCAGGTTCCAATCCCGGCCTAGGAGGCCCCAGTACCGGCCTTGCCTCACGGCAGGCTCCGATGCCGGCCTCGCTGGCCCCAGCACCGGCCTAACCCCTCAGCATGTTCCGGACCCGACCTCGGAGGCCCCAGCACAAGCCTTGCCTCATGGCAGGCTCCAATGCCGGCCTCGCTGGCCCCAGCATCGGTCTAACCCCTCGGCAGGTTCCAATCCCGGCCACGGAGGCCTCAGTAGTGGCCTTGCCTCACAGCAAGCTCCGATGTCGGCCACTGGCCCTGGCGCCCGCCTAACCCCTCAGCAGGTTCCGATCACTGTCTCTGTGGTTATTATTTCAAAGGTTCCAGGTGTAATGTATCAGATCTCTGCCTCCCCTGAGTATTGGCCACTGGCATTGCCACTGCCTCCACCGTTTCAAATCCTTCCCAGGCTCTTTTTCCACTCTGAATGTTGTCCAGTGTTCCTAAGCATGCGTGATGGTAGCATTCGACATTTGGTGTAATTTCTCCAAAAAAATAAAGTTGGTAGGATCCAGTTTCTGCTTCTCCTGAATACAAGTCTCCACCACCATTGCTCTTTCAACACCGCATTTCTCCTTGGTCTCCGCTAAACTCTCTCCTTACAGGTGATGTCTGAGATTTTTAACAATATAGAGAAATAGCAGTCCTCTTTCACGGCGAATTTTTCCATAAGTTCCAGTGCATTTAGATAAGTTTTGTCTGCATCTCCAGTGTCCTGGCATCCAAAATGGCTTTCTTACCTCCTCTCCGATATTTTTCTTTATCTTTTTATGTTCTGGGCCCGGTTTCTCCAGGGGTCTGGCGTGCTACTCGCACGCCAGAGTCCCGCGACCTGGGCCCCGGCTGGAGTGCCCCGCGAGTGACCCCTGCCCAGAACCCAGCATCTTACTGGGCCCGGTTTTTCTAGGGGTCTGGCATGCTACGCGCAGTTCGGCCCGGGGCCCAGAGTCCCGCGACCCGGGCCCCAGCTGGTGTGCGCCGTGCGTGACCTATATTAATTTTTTAACCAAGAAAATATCTCCAAAACTATACAACTGCATAGAAAATTCATAGATCCCCCAACAATATGTTTAATGTTTCTTAAGGCCTATGAAGCTTACTTTGAACAACTCTAGACAATTCCACCATTACATGTGAAATCCAAAAAGAGAATTGAAGGCTCAAACTAATTTCAGAACAGTCTGGGCCAAAACTACTAAGCACATAAATTCATTCATTCTCCAAGCAGCTCCCTGGGCAGAGAATAACATGAGCTTACTTGACATTTAACTGAGTGAGAAGGGCAATAGTTTCTCATAAATACCAAATAAATAAAATACTAAATTGAGAAAGATACCTGGAAGTGAATTAAAATGATCCAATGAACTTTTTTTTTTGGTACTGGGATTGAACCCAGAGGCATTTTATCTCCGAGCGACACCTCCAGCCTGATTTTATTTCTTATTTGGAAATGGGGAGTCTGCCTAGATTGCTGAGAGCCTCACTAGGTTGTCGAGGCTGGCTTTGAACCTGCAGTACTCCTGTTTCAGCCTCCCAAGTACCTGAATTACAAGTGTGCTCCACCATGCCTGGCTCCCAATTAACTTTTTAAATAAACAAGTATGTTTAGATGGGATTGAGTTCATTTGAAATTTTAAATGCTTAGCTTTTATTACTGGCGGGAAAATGTGAATATACTTCATTTATTGCATTATTGGATCTATGAAAAGTATTTTGCTCATCCCATCCACATATTTTCTTTACTTGGTACAAATATAGTGATTACCTTTTATTGTAGGAGGTGAGGTATGACATTATCTCCATGACTGGTGATCTAACTTGGTAATAAGTTGCACTTCAGAAAACATGGAGAAGATGCAGTTTTATTTTTGGTGTTGTTTGTTTATTTATTTATTTATTTATTTAATTTATTTTTTATTGGTGCAATGTATTCATACATCATAATGGTATAAAGAAAATACTTTTGTAGACGTACATGCACACATCGCCCAGTTAGCCCCTACGCAATCCCCACCCCGTTCCCTCCCCATCCCTCCTTCCCATGCTTGGCTTAGTGGTTGACATCTAGTTTTATAGCAATTTATCCAATATTAATGATGATAATCTCACATAACAGTTTCATTTGTCTGATACCAAGCTTTTACTGACTTAAAGATAACATTTCAATATTTCTTTTTGCTTTCTTTCTAACCAGAGAATATTTTTTCTTTTTTTTTAGGTGAAATTATCATACATTTATTTATTTATTTTTCAGAAAAAATCTATCCTGATATGGAATATGGACTCTAGATACCCAAAACAATCTCGAAGAAGAACAAAGCTAGATTGTATATTTTCTGATTTCAAACCATATAAAGCTATAATAATTTAAACCGTGTAGTACTGTTCTAAAGGCAGATATATAAACCATTGGAGTGAAATAAAAGCCTAGAGATAAATTCTTCCATATATTGTCAAGTTATTTTTGACAAGGTTTCCATGAACATTTGGTGGAGGAAATACTGATCTTTTAACTAAATATTGTTGAAAATAATAATTACATGAAAAAGAATAAAACTGGACCCTTACCTAACACCATATACAAATATTAACTCAAAATAGATAAGAGACCTAAATATAAATCTTAATACTATAAACTTTTAGAAGAAAATCTGGGTCATAAAACCTCACAACATTGAAATTGGCAGTGATTTCTTGGATATGATTTCAATGGCACAGGCAACAAAAGGGTAAATAAACTCCCTAAAAAATAAAAAATATTGTATATCCAAAGACAATGTAAACAGAGTTAAAAGTTACTGATAGAATGGGATAAAATATTTCCAAATGCTATATCTGAAGGTATATTAATATTCCAACTAGAAATCCTAAAAATTAGCAACAATAAAAGCAAACAATACCATTTAGAGATAGGTAAAAGACTAACATAAATAATGAATCTCCACAGATAACCAATCTTAGTTGTCTGTTGGATGGAAAATCTTGTTTCTCTGGTTGGTGTGTGTTACCTATTTCTTCTTTGTAGTTAATCTCTTTGAGTATTTTCTCTAGCGCTGGTTTTGAAGACATAAATTCCTTCAGTTTCTGTTTGTCATGGAAGCTTCTTATTTCTCCATCTAATTTGATAGAAAGTTTTGCTGGGTAGGAAATTTTTGGCTGGAAGTTGTTTTCTTTCAGAGTTTGGAATATGTTACTCCAAGCCCTTCTGGCTCTCATGACTTGGTTTGGGAAGTCTGGAGTGATTCTAATTGGTTTGCCTCTGAATGTCACTTGACCCTTTGTTTTTGTTGCCTTTAAGATTCTCTGCTTGGCTTCCACATTGGTCATTTTGACAATTATGTGGCGTGGGGATCCTCTTCTCTGATCCTGTCTAAAGGGAGTTCTATAAGTTTCCTGGACCTGTGTATTGACCTCTTGCTCTATGTTTGGAAAATTTTCTGCTACTACTTCCTTTGTTTGCACCTTCTTTTCCCTCCTCTATTCCAATTATTCTTAGGTTAGCTCTCTTAAAATGGGCCCATATTTCTTCAATGTCAGATTCCTGCTGTCGGATTTTTTTTCTAAATTAGAAACTATAATTCATTTTTTGATTGCTCATCTTCTAAGAGCGAGATTCTATTCTCCATGTGGTCTAATCGGTTGTTTGTACTTTGAATTGAGGTCTTCACTTCATTAATTGCATCCTTTATCTCTCTTTGGCTCTCTCTGAATTCTTTTCGAAACACCTCTATTATTTCTACAGTTATTTTCCTGATTTTATCTTCTATAAATCTCTGAATTTCTGTTTTATCAGGTTCTGATGTTGTGGGGTTGTGGGCATTCATTGCTCCATTGTTATTCCTCTTTCCCATGATTTCGGAAGTTTGTGCCTTCTCTGGGTTCTTCCCTAGGTCACTACGACTTCACTTAAGGTGCTGTGGATCTCGAGTCTGTGGTATCTCAGTCCCCACTACTCCTTTGCTGGGTGGTATCGCAGAGTCTCAGACCCAGGGAGTCAATCGAGGCTGCTTTAGACCATGGGGGGGTGCCAGGTTGGGTGTTCTCCTATGGTGTGATATCTCTGCCACCGCCACTCCCCCACTGGGTCAAGTCCCTGGGAGTACAGTACTGGGATTTATCCTCTAGGGGCCACAATTTGACTCACTGTTGTTGAGTGCGCAGATGGAGCTGTCGTGGACTCGGTGAATTCGCTGCTGCTGCCACCAGTAGCAATATGGCGCCGCTGCCACGCCCTTGCCCATGAGGCTGGCGTATTTCTTTTCTGTTTTTGAGCTCCACTCTGAGTCCCTGCAGGGTGTGCTGAGCCCAGCCTCTGGGAGCTTTAGATGCTCCCCTTGCTGAGAAATCTGCTGAATTCCTCCCGGCTGATCCACAGTGGCTCACCTCAGCTCGCTGTCCACCGCTCCTCTCTGGAGCCTGGTGGGCTGTTGAGTGCGTTGGTCTGGTGCCGTCCAGTGAGCTTGCCGCTGCTGCTGGTAGTAAGGCGCTGCTGCCGCGTCCTCAGACATGATGCTGGCATATCTCCTCTGTGGCTCTGAGCTCCGTTATGAGTTCCCTTCCTCTCTGGAGCCTGGTGCTGCAAGGGAAAATGGCACCCGCCGCTTCGCGCTGTGGCTCTGGCTCCAGCACTGTGGTCTAGTTTTTGGTGTCTCATTTTTCCAGCCCTCTTTTTCTCTGTCCCTTGAAATTACATTTTTTGTTTCTCTGCTGATGGTGTTTTCTGGCTATGAAAGGCACTGATTTTGTGGTAATAGAGACTGGTTGTTAGCGGGGCTCGTAAGCCCTGCTTTTCTCCATCGCCATCTTCCTGGAAGTCTCCGTGTTGTTTATTTTTTAATTTTTAATTTTTAATTATTTTTTATACTCTCTCCATGGAAACTGTATAATAAATGAGGGAAGTTTTCTCTGCTCCACAGAAGCCTGGAAAATTTTTAGTCTTGCCATTTACACTCACAAAAGTGAATTAATGTATAACAAAGATGAGGCTTCCAAGAATCTTTAGGTTCAATATTTGGCTCAGGATGGTGGAACAATTTCCCTATCATCTTAGGTTTATCCAGAGCTATAAAAAAGAACTGAATATACTCTAAGATTGGGTTGGACATTGCAGTATCATTTGTTTTGTAGCTTTTATTTTTTTCACTATTGATAATTGAACCCAGGTGCTCTCTACCATTGAACTATATCCCCAGTTCTTTTTTTATATTTTTTATTTTGAAACAGGGTCAGCTGGGCATGGTGGCACACACTTGTAATCCCAGTTCTTGGGAGGCTGAGGTAGGATCACACAGGTTCAAAGCCAGCCTCAGCTACTGGGTGAGGCTCTCAGCTATTTAGTGAGACCCTGTTTCCAAATAAAGTATAAAATAGGTCTGGGAGTATAGCCCGGAGGTAGAAAAGTCCCTGAGTTTCACCCCCAGTACCACAATTTAAAAAAAGAAAGAAAGAAAGAAAGAAAGAAAGAAAGAAAGAAAGAAAGAAAAAGGGTCTTATTAAGTTACTGACACTGGCCTCAAACATGGATCCTCCTGTCTCAACCTTACAAGTACTGAGATTATAAGCATGCACCTCTGTGCCTGGCTTATTTTGTAGCTTTTTTTTTTTTTTTCCAGTACTGGGGATGAAACTCAGGGGCATTCTACCTCCAAGCTATACCCCTAACCCTATTTTTTACACTTTATTTTGAAACAGGGTCTCACTGAATTGCAAAGGGCCTCACTAAGTAGCTGAGGCTGTCTGTGAACCGCAATCCTTCTGTCTCAGCCTTCCAAATGTTGGGATTACAAGTGTGTGCCACCACGCCTGGCCTATTTTGTAGCTTTTTAACAGCCATAACCAATTTACCCATTTCTTAGAGAACGTTAAGGAGGACAAAAACATTAAACAATCTTAAATAAAATATCTATAGTAAACTCAGTAATAGGACAATTAGTTGTCTTTCTGTGTTCCTGAGGATGGAGAGCACTGGATAATCTTTGGATAATAACTGATGGCTTGACAGGATGTTACCAGTACTCAAAAAAGAGTGCTCATTCACTCATCCACCTCAGTGGCTCCCATTACTTGCCACCCAGCACCCTAAAATATGGTACCCCAACAAGTAAAGAATTTCATAGAACATGAAACACTCTCAGTGTGAGTATTCTTGAAAAATCATATGACTACTGGTTCTAATCTTTACTTTTCATATTGAGCTTCTGTTTTCATGAGCACATTAATTGCTATTATGAGGCTTATTTGTTTAAGTACAATCTCTCAGTGGTAAAAGGCACCATAAATAAAAATAGAGTCAAGACACCATGCTCAATATGTAATAATAATTTTATTTATTTATTTATTTTTTTTTGGTGGTACTGGGGATGGAACATAGAGGCCTTCTACCTCCAGGCTACACTCCCAGACCTATTTTATATTTTATTCAGAAACAGGGTCTCGCTAAGTTGCTGAAAGCCTCACTAAGTAGCTGAGGCTGGCTTCGAACCTGCGCGATCCTCCTGTTTCAGCCTCCCAAGTGCGGGGATTACAAGTGTGTGCCACCATGCCTGGCTGTAATAATAATTTTAATGTGCAGCCGGGCGTGGTGGTGCATGCTTGTAATCCCCGCGCTTGGGAGGCAGAGACAGGAGGATCGCGCAGGTTCGAAGTCAGCTGCGCGCGCTGGCTTAGGAGACCCTGTTTCCAAATAAAAATGTTAAAATAGGTCTGGGAGTATAGCCCAGAGGTAGAGGGGCTTCCAGGAACCCCAGTACCACCAAAAAAAAAATAATAATAAATAAATAATAATTTTAATGTGTAGGTTTTAATATAGAATTTTAGTTCAATATTATTCCAGGTTTTGGTATTAATGTAACAATAATCATATACATATATACATAGATATAGATATATAATATTTAATATACCAGAGATTAAGATTGATAGCTAGTGTAATAACATGGAAATGCATATAAATTGTCTCATTCTGTCCTATTATCAATAATTTACACTGGACTATGCAACAGGCTATCTAGAGCCAATTGTAGATCTTTCTCTGCTATAATTTCATGTGGTTTCTCTCAAGAATAAAGCATTTTTAAAGTCCTCCAGTTTTTCCAGACACTTCTCCATGGCTCCATGACTGTGTCCTTGACCTTGAGGGCCCCTGATAGAGTGGTAGGTCTCTTCTTTTGAAATTTTGGGATAACTCAGACCTGAATATGTCCTGGTCGGTGTCAGTTTAACTACCTTCATTGACTGAACTGGAATTATAAAAAAGGCCACTTTCTCCGAATTACTTTGTACCTTTTCTAGAGCTTGTTTTTCTTTTCTAGCTGGAGATTTTTATGATTATGTGTTACAGGCAACCTAAAAATCAATGTAAGCCAGGCGTGGTGGCACACTCTTGTAATCCTAGCATTCGGAGGCTGAGACCGGAGGACTGCCGTTCGTGGACAGTCTCAGCTACTATTTAGTGAGGACCTTTGCAACCCAGTGAGACCCTGTTTCAAAATAAAGAATTTTTAAAAAGGGCTGGGGTGTAGATTGGAGGCAGAATGGCATTGTGTTTCATCCCCAGTACCACAAAATAAAATAAAATATAAAAAATAAAAATGAATGTGATTCTGGCTGTCTAGTGCCACCTGTTGGCAGCCATGTGACATTTCCCCTAAAGAGGAAGCAAAAGTGATCTTAATTCTTTTTCTTTCAATTTACATGTGCATGTGCATGCTTTATGGAAACAGTTATAATGATATAGTAATAATAATAATAATTATTATTGTTATTATTAAATTATTTTTTAAACATGGAATTCTTTAAGTTATGGCTTGCATTCAATTCATAATACCTTTAAAGTAGCATATCCAGCAACAATCTACTTTTCCATTATAGAAAGAAGGACTCTTGAGTACGAGGAAGAAACAACCATACAACATCATATGATGTTTCCTATGTTTGTCTTGAGTACCTATTGCCACTACAAAACAAAGTGCTCTAAATATGCTCTGCATCTTTTGAAACAGCTTTGCATTTCCCCTGTTGCTTAAGCATGAGAAATAATGAAGTAATTTAAGTTCAGTTGCTCTCTGTGTTAGGAATGACCAGGCCACAAATGATGCTGAGACAATTGGGTGTCCACACGCAAAAGGATGCTACTCAAGATGGATCAAAGACCTGGAAGTTAGACCAGAGGCTGTGAAGCTACTAGAAGAGGGGATCAGTCCAACACTCCAACATATAAGCACAAGCAGAAACTTCCTCTACGAGACCCTGAAACTTAGGAAGTTAAAACAAGAATTAATAAGTGGGATGACATTAAAAACTAAAAAGTTCCTTTACACCAAAGGGTGTCCATCAGCAAATGAATGGATTATAAAATGGTGGGAAATACACATGATAGAATTTTAATTAGCAATAAAGAAGAACAAAATTATGTCATTTGCAAGAAAATGGAAGGACCTGGAGATTATGTTACGTGAGATTAGCCAGTTACAGAAAGTGAAAGGTCATATGTTTTGTCTAATATGCACAAGCTAGGGAGTAATTGGGATACCAGAGGACTCCAGATAATGAAGGAGAAACCTCACTGGAGCCAGGGAGGTGGTTTAAGGGAAGAGGAGGGGGACTACGGAGGTTCATTAATAGAAATACTATCAACAATGTGTACATATGTGAATATACCAGTGGAAGTCTCAGTACTCTGTGCACACACACACATACCACACACACACACACACACACACACACACACACACACACACACAAAATTTAATTTAAAATGGGCAAAAAATCTGAGTAGACATTTCACCAAAAAAAGATATATAATTTGTCACTAAGCACCTGAAAAGATGCTTTATATATGAAATGTTCAAAATTACAGAGACAGAGAACAGGTTAGTGCTTTTTAGAGGTTTGGAGGAAAATAAGGATGACTACTTAAGGTTTAGGGATGATGAAAACATTTTAAAATTGATGATGGTGATGATTGTAAGCAGATATCTGTGAAGATACTAAAAATCATTGGATCATAGACTTTAAAAGAATGAATTAAGCCGTGTGTGGTGGCGCAAGCTTGTAATCCCAGTATTGGGGCGGTGGGTGGGGAGCAGAGAATCCAGCGGTTTGCAGACAGCCTCAGCTACTTAGTGAGGCCCTTCGCAACTAGAGACCCTGTTTCAAAGATTAAAAAAAAAAGACTAAAATACAGGGCTAGGTGTGTAGTTCGGATGTACAAGGCCCCTGGGCTCCATCTCTGGTAACACACACACACACACACACACACACACACACACACACACACAAATGAACTAAGCCTTGTGATGTAGTTTATGCCTGTAGCCCAGCTACTCTGGAGGCTAAGGATGGAGGATCATTTGAGCCCAGGAATTCTAGAGCAGCCTGGGCAACTTGGAAGTATAGGAGGGGGAGAAGGAGGAGAAAAAGAAGGAGGAGGGAGAGAAGGAAGAGAAAGAGGAGGAGAAAAAAAGAATTGTTTGATATGTGAATTAAATCTCAAAAAGTTGTAAAAGAAGTGAATAAGTGAACACTAGATTCAGCATTATTAACTGGCAACATTGATTAAAAGCTAGTTGTTAGCCTGGCATGGTGGCACATGATTGTAATCCCAGTACTTGAGAGGCTGAGAAAGAAGGATCACAAGTTTGAGGACAGCTTCAGCAAGTAGTGATACTCTCACCGATCTAATGAGACCCTGTTAAAAAAAATAAAATAAGCCAGGTGTGGTGGCACTCGCTTGTAATCCCAGTACTTGGGAGGCTGAGACAGGAGGATCACTGTTGGCAAACAGCCTTAGCTACTTAGTGAGACCGTGTTTCAAAATAAAGAATAAAAAAATAGGGCTAGGGATGTGGCTTGGAGGATATTCCATTTCCAGCAACACAAAAAAATAAAAATAAAAAATAGGGCTGGCTGTGTAGCTCAGAAGTAGAATGCCAAACCGGGTGTGGTGGCGCACGTTTGTAATCTCAGCATTTGGGAGGCTGACAAGGAGGATCAGGGTTTGAAGACAGCCTCAGCTACTACTTAGTGAGGCCCTTTGCAACTCAGTGAGACCCTGTTTCATATTAAAGAATAGAAATTAGTGCTGGGGGTGCAGCTCAGAGGTAGAATGCCCTGGGTTACATCCCCAGTACTGCCAAACCAACCAACCAAACAAACAAACAGCAGTAGAATGCCCCTGGGTTCAATTCCTATTCCCCCCACCCCTTTACATACTAGTTTTAGATGGGGAAAGATTAGAAAAAGGAAGGGGAAACGCTAAACACCCTCATGGTGTTGCAACATATAAAATTAGTATTGTTTAGATGAAAGAATGTGAAATTATTGCAGTGCTTTAGAATTTAATTATTTATTTTGTTACAGTAACTATTTTTCACTAAAGTTAAAGATGCAGGCATTGTTATTTTTTTTTTCCCTTGTGGTACTGGGGATGGAACCCAAAGGCATTCTACCTCCAATCTATATCCCCAGCCCTATTTTTTATTCTTTATTTTGAAAGAGTCTCTTTGAATTGCAGAGGGCCTCACTAAGTAGCTGAGGCTGTCCCCGAACCGTGATATTCCTGTCTCAGCCTCCTAAATACTGGGATTACAAGTGTATGCCAACACTTTATATCCTAAGTTCTAACTTTTTAGTATATAGCATGAATGAGAAACAGTTTTAGAAATTATCCCTCAACTATTATCTTATTTCTCTTTCTGGGATTTGTTTTATATTTGTTAATTTCCTGAATGTAAAAATCATTGTTTTCATTGACTTGGAATGTTAAAAGCGGGGTGCAGTGGCACACGGCTATTCCAGTACTTGTGAGGCTGAGAAAGGAGGACTGTAGGTTTGAGGCCAGTGTGCAGTAACTAAGCAAGACATTGTTTCAAAATAAAAAGTAAAAAGGGCTGAGGGTGCAGTTCAGAGGTAGAGCTGAATGAAATTAACTGATTCAATACCCAGTACTATAAATAATAATAATAATAATAATAATAATAATAATAATAGTAATAACAAAATAACAACAACAATAATAATGGTAAAGATGGCCCTAGCCAGATGCACTCAGTTAAAATATTCTTGGGTTGGGTAGAGCACTTGCCTAACATGTACAAAGCCCTGGCTTCCATCCTCAGCACCACAAAATAAGTACATACAACTTTTAAAATAATTGAAAATAAAAAGCTTTGGTTCTCACAGCTTTATGCTGCATAAGGAGCCCGGGGCTATTCACTGCCAGTGCATCCCCATGCTTTATAGAGGAAGAAACAAGATGCCTGGGCATCCCCAACCAGATCTTATGAGCATCTGGGTTAGAATTTTTTTTTTTTATTCTAAGAGAAAATGCAGTTTCAGGAAAGTAATCTCAAACTTACCCGATCCCGAGGTGGTTTTTACGTGTATTAGAATATGCTATATGTAAAATTATCCCACTTCCTTTTTTCATAAAAAAATGGGAGTTTAGAAATTTCACTGCCATACAGAGAATGATAGCCTAGAATGTAAAATGTAAAAACCAAAAAGCACAGAAGAGCCAGCCGGTGCAATCCCCTGCTTTAGAGAAGAAGAAAGAAGACAACGACCCCAGAGCCATGTGGGTAGCTAGACAACTGGCACAGGGTGGAGCTGACAAGATGGAGCTGGGTGCGATGGAGTCGCAGAAGATGGAGCAAACGTGGTGGGGCCGCCCGTGATGGAGCTGGATGCGATAGATCACAGGTGCTTTGACCCACAGAACTTTGATCTCAGCTCAATTTGGACAGAATTAGGTTGACTGGTCGCCTTTCAAGTATGTACTACATCTATCCACCTTTATACATAACCTCCAATTTTAGTTCTAAATGTAAAGAGCATATTCTAGAGAAAAGAAAGTGAGCTAAAACGAGAGGGTTCACTGTGCAGATGATTTTTTCTTTCTCTGCCACAACTCTTCTCCATTTACTCACATAAATTTGAGATTTAGAGCCGGGCGTGGTGTCGCACGCTTGTAATCCCCGTGCTTGGGAGGCAGAGACAAGAGGATCGCGCAGGTTCGAAGCCAGCCCCGGGCGCTGGCTTAGGAGACCCTGGTTCAAAAAAAAAAAAAAAAAAAAAAAAAAAGTAAAAATAGGTCTGGAAGTGTAGCCCGGAAGTAGAATGGCTTCCAGGAACCCCAGTACCAAAAAAAAAAAAAAATTGAAATTTAGTATTTGGTCTCTAGATGCATTTCAGCATATGCATGAAGTAAAAAAAGTTTCCTTTTATAAAATAACTTCCTCCCCCTCTCTCTCCCCTCCCCTATCAGTCTTTCCTTGCTTCTTCTGGTCCTGGAAATTGGCCAGCAGGATTATTTATGGCTCTTAGTTCACATCACACCTTAATAATAAACAAGAGCAGTGCTCCTTTGTTTTCCGTTTTCAGCAGTACTGTAGTTAAAAATTGGCTCCCATCAGAAAACTCTTTCTCCAAGTCTAATGTGCTATGCCCAGTATATACATGATTAACCAGTACAATACGTACAGCAAAGAAAGAAGGGGAGAGATTTATTGATTCTGGGCTAAACAAATTGAAAAGTAACCTTGAACACTTTGTTAAGTTTATAATGAGTTCCACAAATCAACTTTGGAGCCAGTTCACCAGGTCCATTTAGTTGAGGCAAAGAGCCCGTGTTTGATCTAACTTATTAAAGTAATTCCAGTGTAAAAAGTAGGCCAAAATGACTACATTCTAAGATTCAAGTTCTTTCTTTTAACTGAAGGAAATGGTATTTATTTCAGGTAGAATTAAAGACCACATGTTAGATACAGTGTGATATTTTGTTAGATATCTTGGTGGATACCTTTTACTAACTAATACTTGGAGATATTTTTGTGAGATGCATAAGTGTTCCCAAGTCCAGAACCATTCCAAATAAAACTCAACCAACTTGGCCCTTCTAGAAAATTCTGTCTCCTTTGATGCAACAAAATTCAATTTGGGGCTATAAACAAGAAAATGGGAATTATTAGTGTATTCACTATTACAGAACTGATATTGGTGCTACTACAATTCATCCCATTTGAGTTAAATAGCAACAGCATTAGGAGGCTATGAAATAAAATGTAAGCTTGAAAAAAATCTAAACAGTGAGAACAATATAAAGAATAATTATTTAACCCTTCTACACTAATTAATTTAACCCTTCTCCACTAATTAAATATCAGGAGATATTTATATAAGCACATAAGAATAATTCTAATTGCACATGCACACATTTCAACTAATGTTTTTCACTGTTGCTTTTGCTGGTATTATTTTGGAACCATCAAAGGAATCTGCTTTTCACTGGGTCTTCATTTTTATTTGTAATTATTTTCTGTTTAGAGTACAAATTATCTAGTTCAGTGGAAGTAGAGTATCCCATTTTTGCTTTTAATCCATTTTAGACAAGTTGTAAAATATAAGTCATGTGTTCAGTTGTTGAGAAATTGGCTTTTTTTAAAAAAATATAAAGCTACTACTCCTTTTTTTTCTGGCCCCAAATAAAAGCGACCAATGTCTCCGTAATGTAGGGTAATAGAAGAACCCCAAATGAGCAAATGTTCTCTATTCTCACTACATCATGCTACTTGTTTTGGTACGAAAACAAATCTACAGTTTTCAAAACAGAAAAGTAAGCCCTTAGTTTACTGTTTAGCATTTGAGGGACTTTTGTTCTCTCTTCTAACAAATGTTTCCAAGCAGAAAAATCACTACAATCAATTTTAGAAAAGTTTCTTGAGGCAAGGGTGAGTAAGATGTTTACACAGCAGCTGGAGAAGTTGTTTCCTGACACTTAGAGGTAGAAAGATGGCCACATCCCCCACACCTGTGCTGCCTCCAGCCACAAGACCGTGTTCCTGCACTCTAACCTTCTAGCAATTGCCACATCTTTTTTCTTTTGGTGATGCCAGGGATGGAACTCAGGCCCTTGTACATGCTAGGTAGGTGCTCTGCTACTGAGCTGCACTCCAGCCCTAATTTCCACATTCTGGCACATTGTCCTGGACACTCCTGCTTAAATGAAAACAATCTGTTTAGTACAGAGCTCAGCATGTAGAACTAGTCTCCTTGTCATAACTTCTCAGGAACCCGAAGAAGGAATTTTCACAGGCGAATATGATCATGTGCCGTTAAGTTTCTTTGTAAATCCATTTCATTTCTTACCAAAAAAGATGAAATATTGACTGCCAATAAAATTTTTCTCCTATACAAATAATTTTCAGGCTCATTAGAAACCTGCTCTTACATAAATCACTGAACACTAGGCTAAATTCTTCTGCAATATTTCCCAAACTGAACAAGGGAGAGAAGACATGATAAAGGCAGAGTAACTCACACATAGCAAGAGACCAAGGAAGAGTTGTAGGGTAAGTAGATTTTCTTCAATCCTTGCAATCACCTCCCATCATTTTTAAGTTGATTAACTTAAGATAAACTTACCTCTTTTTTTCTCTCTTTTTTTCAGGTCCTCAGAATTCCTGCACAAACCTTAAATGCCACTCAATCTTAGGGCTGAGAAAGAGGATGCGTGTGTGAAAAGTCACGTTAGCCGTTCCAAGGCAGGGAGTTAGGAAGGAAGAAGGCATCTCGCTTAGGATTTTCAAATAGATTTGTACAAAGCTTTAGGCAAAAGCTCATATACAGTAAAGTTTAAAAATTTATTTTCAAATAGCTTAAAGAGTATGTGCCAGAACATTTTCCTATTAAATACTCTGGGAGAGAAGATAATCCACGTCCTAATGTGGAATGAGCAGAGCGGGGAGAGGCGGGGCCAGACCCTGACTGACCTTACCCAAGGGGCTGCTTCTTACAGCTGATGTTCAATTTCAAAAGATTTTCAATATCTGGGTCTTTTCTAGATGATTTCAACTTCTAATTTTTAAAACAACTGCACTTTGATATGTAATTCACTTGTGATCAAATGTTCTCATTTAAAGTATATAATTGGCAGTGTTTAGTATAGTTCTAATTTTGCAACCATTATGTGTTCAAGGTCTAAAGTTTAAAAAAACTTTTTACTTGGGAATAATTTTAAACTTACAGAAAAGTTGCTAAAATAAAATGTTTACACCCTCCATATATCCCTTATCTAGGTTTATCTGTTATTGAGTGTGTAAGGTGTTTTAATTTCTTTGTTCTTGCAGCAATAAAATATTTTAAATGGTTATACTTATGTAATAAACGATCTGCAAATACTTATGAGTAATTTGAATTGCCATTTTTAACCTTAACTTGACTTGAACCCAGGGGCTGTGGAAATTCAGTGAAGGATGTGTACTCTATGAAGGCAGATGATTTTTCCTCAGATTCAGCAATATTTAGCAGTATTTGAAGGCTTAAGACTCTAGCATTTGAAATGAGCACACAGGAAACAGGGCTTAGAAAGGCAGAGAGATACCATGTCCCTTCATATCATTTTTGATAGACTGGAGTTATATAGACAGGCATGGTGGTACACACTTGTAATCCCAGTACTTGGGAGGCTGAGACAGGAGGATCACAGATTCGAGGATGGTCTCAGCAAGTAGAGAGACTCTAGTCAACCTAGTGAGACCCTATATCCAAATAAAAATAAAATAGGGCTGGGGGTGTAGCTCAAAGGTAGAATGTCCCTGGTTTCAACCCCCCAGTGTCACAAAAAATAATAAAATAAATTGGAGTTATAACCAATTATTATTTACTAAGCACCTATTGTGTGTGTGTGTGTGTGTGTGTGTGTGTGTGTGTGTGTGTGTTTGTGGTGGTACTAGAGATGGAACCCAGAGGTTTCCTACCTCCAGGCTATACTCCCAGACCTATTTTTTTTTTATATATTTTATTTGGAAACAGGGTCTCACTAAGTTGCTGAGAGCCTCAGTAAGTAGCTGAGGCTGGCTTCGAACCTATGCGATCCTCCTGTCTCAGCCTCCCAAGTGCGGGAATTATAAGCGTGCGCCACCACGCTCAGCTGACTAAGCACCTATTTTATGTCAAAAAGTGGTATAGAATAGCCGGCCGTGGTGGCACACACTTGTATCTCAGTACTTGGGAGGCTGAGACAGGAGGATCGCGCAGGTTCGAGACCAGCCTCAGCTACTTAGTGAGGATCTCAGCAACTTATTGAGACCCTGTTTGCAAATAAAATATAAAATAGGTCTGGGAGTGTAGCCTGGAGGTAGAGAGCCCCCGGGTTCCATCCCCAGTACCACCAAAAAAAAAAAAAAAAAAAAAGTGGTATAGAATGAGAGAAGGTGGTTAGTTTTTATTAAAAAAAAAAAGAGCAACTTTCAGATACTGTGATCAGAACTCTGCTAGCAAAATTATGACAAATAGCTATAAATAATTTTTACATGAGCAAGCCACTAACTGGAATTGCAGAGGAGAATGTACCTCATGAAGCTTTGAGTCATATTTCCCCCTTTGGCAAAAGGCATTAAAGATATCTTTGACTGTATCTGTTTTATGGAAACAGTAGTAAGATGAAGTTCAGAGGGTCCTTATCTCAAAAGTTTTCTTTCTCTCTCTCTCTCTCTCTCTCTCTCTCTCTCTCTCTCTCTCTCTCTGTTTTTTTTTTGTGGGGGGGGACTGGTTTTTGTTTTTTTCCTGTACTAGGGATTGAACCCAGGGGCATTCTATCTCTGAGATATACCCTCAGCCCTACTTTTATTCTTTATTTTGAATATTCTTTATTTCTTAGGGACTCAGTAGATTGCGGAGGGGCTTACTAAGTAGCTGAGGCTGGTTTTGAACCTGTCATCTTCCTGACTCAGCCTCTAATTTCTGGGATTATAAGTGTGTGCCACCGTGCCCAGCCTCACAAGCTTTATTAATTTACAAATAATCAAAAGACAGAAAAACAATAGTAGCTTTTGGTTTTGGAGTTTGGGGAATTGTAATACTCTGGGTACAAGCCTAGAGTGGTAATACATGCTTGTAATCCCTGCATTCAGGAGGCTGAGACAGTAGGATCATGGTTCACAGACAGCCTCTATTACTTAGGCCCTCCATAACTTAGGGAGACCCTGTTTCAAAATAAAGAATATAAAATAGGACAGGGGGTGTAGCCTGGAAGTAGAATGCCCGTAGGTTCCATCCCCAGACCTGAAATAAATAAATAAATAAATAACAAATAAATAAAATAATATTCAGGGTACTCTGAATTTAAACTTAACTTCATCTATGTTGCAAAATTCTATGAAGTATTGTTAATGGTTCAATTCTTTTTTTTTTTTCAGTTATGGGGATCAAATCTGCTAGACAAGTTTTCTATCACTGAGCTACACTTCCAGCCCTTTATTTAATACTTTAAATATGTTAAAGCAAGCCGGGTGTGGTGGTGCACGCTTGTAATCCCAGCATTCGGGAGGCTGAGACTGGAGGATCACAGCTGGTGAACAGCCTCAGCTACTTAGTGAGGCCCTCTGCAACTCAGTGAGACCCAGTTTCAAATTAAAGAATAAAAAAACTAGGGCAGGGGTATAGCTTGGAGGTCAAATGCTCCCGGGTTCCATCCCCAGACCCGCAAAAAAAAAAAAAGTTAAAGCATCATGTCCCAACCCTGGCCAGGGAACAGGAATCCTAGGGTGCTTGTATTATGAAGTCCTCCGACCCTCTGCAGCTCCAGAGAGAGAAAACTATTTAAAAACATGCTTCCTCTATGAACTAAATTTAGGACACTCTGTATTACCATATTTGTTATCAACACTAGTTTCTGTATATTAGTCTATGTATACTGGTTCAATGATAATTAAGATTAAATATCATTGAGCCGGGAGTGGTGGCACACGCTTGTAATCCCCGTGCTTGGGAGGCGGAGACAGGAGGATCTTCGCGCAGGTTCAAAGCCAGCCGCGCTGGCTTAAGAGACCCTGTTTAAAAAAAAAAAAAAAAATTGGTCTGGGAGTATAGCCCGGAGGTAGAAGAGCTTCCAGGAACTCCAGTACCACACACACACACACACACACACACACACACACACACACACACAATTAAATATCATTGATAAAACAGTGACCATGATAACGAGCTCTGGAGTCCTTCAGCAGGGGGAAGCCATAGTGGCTCACGGAAAGAGGGTGGAACCGCACCTCCTCGGTGCAAAATCAGACTAACGTTGTGGATCAAAGACAGCACAACACACTGGACTGGAACTAAAAAACCCTTCTTGTTTGTGACTTGGTGAGTCATTTCATCTTTCAGAACTCCCTCCCCTCCCCCCCAAAAAAAAATGGAAGCAGAAAGAATATCTAATTAATAGGGTTGAAAGTAAATTGAAGTATGTATACAAAAATGTTCTGCAAAGTAGCATATTAATATTATATTTATAATTTTCCAAATTCATATCCTTTAAAAACCTATACCCGAGCTAGGCATGGTAGTGCACGCTTTTAATCCCAGTACTTGGGAGACTGAGACAGGAGGATCAAAGGTTTGCTGCTGGGTGTGGTGGCGCACGCTTGTAATCCCCATGCTTGGGGGGCCGAGGATCGCGCAGGTTCCAAGCCAGCCGCGCTAGCTTAAGAAACTCTGTTTCCAAATTTAAAAAAAAAAAAAAGATATAAAAATAGGTCTGGGAGTGTAGCCTGGAGGTAGAAGGGCTTCCAGGAACCCCAGTACCACCAAAAAAAAAAAAAAAAAAAAAGAAAGAAAGAAAGAAAGAAAGAAAGAAAGAAAGAAAGAAAGAAAAAAAAAAAAAAGGTTTGCCGGCAGCCTCAGCTTCTTAGAGAGGCCCTCCACAACTTAGTGAGACCCTGTTTCAAAATAAAGAATAAAAAAAATAGGACTGGGGTTATAGTTCAGAGGTAGACTGCCCCTGGGTTCAATTCCCATTATGGCAAAAAAAATTTTAAAAAAGCTATACCAACTATTGTTAACAATTTCTTTTTACGAAGCTATTTTTATATATATTTTGCAAGTCCATTATATCTTAAGTCTACAAATTACTTTCTTTGTGTATTCTTCCATACTGTAGTAATTTTGATAGTGCTACAATTTTGTACCTCCTCCTCTTTGTGTGTGTTGGGGAGGTGCAGGGGAATTCTGCTGTTGAGCTACAGCCCCCACCATTGTCTTTCTTATTTTGAAATGGTGTCACTAAGTTACCAAGCACTGGCTTCAAACCTGTGCTCTTCCAGTCTTAGCTTCCTAAATACTGGAATTATAGATGTGCTTACAGAAATATCTAAACCTAAAAGACTTGAAGATGTTTGTGAATGTCTGGCTTAGAGAAAATGTACAGATATTTAAACTAATTAAATAATATCAGCCGGATGTGGTGGCACATGTTTGTAATCCCAGCACTTGGAAGGCTGAAACAGGAGGATTGTGGTTCGTGGAATGCCTCAGCTACTACTTAGTTGAGGCCTCTGCAATTCAGTGAGACCCTGTTTCAAAATAAAGAATCAAAAATAGGGCTGAGGGTGAAGCTCGGAGGTAGAATGCCCCTAGATTCCATCCCTAGCACTATATATATTTAAATTTTAAGTTTTATTTTCAATTTAAATTTTTAATTATATATAAATTATATATATAATTTTTATATATTTATATATTAAAAATTTTTAGATCATTTGAATTCAAGAAAGGTATTTATAAAGAATTTCAAATAGAAGAAAAATGGCTACTTGATTTATGCATCTTTGAGAATGCAGCTATCTGCAATTTTATGAAAAGAACTGCAAACAAACATTTGTAGCGTCTGCCCTGGAACTATAACTTGACATCCAGGAACAATTTTAAGCCCTCTGTCTCAATAAGGCCTCAGTGTGGCCGTGAGTGGGAAAAAAATTGATATTTAATTTTCTATGTATGGACACCTGGAACTACAACTCTTTGGCTTGATCAGAACAAAAGCCAGAGCTTTCCCACAGCCAGCACTCCAGGTGTACTTACTTAGGAAGTCAGAAGTCACATGATTTGGAAGACAGGGTGGAAAGCAGGTCTTGAAACTTCTAGGAAGGAGAGTTTAGCCAAAAAGCTTGCTCCTAGTAGAATGACAAACCGCAGCTCCCAAGAGCGGAAAGAGCCTTGGGTGTCCCATAGACCGAGGTGAATTTCTCTGTGAACGCTGTAGCTCAACCCTGAAGCTTTAGCTTCTGCTATCAGACTCCCCAAATTGACTTGGTATTAGAAGCTTCCCCTCACCCACCCTCAGTTTCTGCATCAGTAGAACAGAAAGAAAAATTGGTGTGTAGGAGTAGCTATAGTTAATGAAACAGGTTTAAATATTTGGCAGCAGAAGAAAGACTTCAAATCTGCAGTTGAGAAGCAGGTCGCTGACAGGTTATATTCCCCTAGGAGCTCCAGTGCCCCCTTCCCCTCTACCACACAGCCTGTGCTTGCCCTCCATCCACACCTCAACCACATCCCAGCAGTGAAGCCAAGTGGCGCTCTCCTTCTCCACACCCTGAGGCTCAGTACACCTGACAGACAACCAAGTCCTGCATCATCAGTACTGTCATTAAATGGTGTGATTGTCGATTCGGTGTTTAAGTTTTCTTCTTTGTAATGTCTCCTTTTTCTTTTCTTATTTAAAATAAATATTGGGAACTTAAGATTGCAAACTAAAAAAGAGCTGCTGTTCTAATACCCCTGGTCTTGCGATGAGAGGACCTCAAACTATCTACAGGACCTGCAGAAGGATGGAAACTGCAGACAAAGACATGGGGACTTTGGGGGCAAACTGAGAAAGCTTTGATGCCTCCCCAAACTTGAAATACAAAATCAGAGCTTGTATTTCCCGTGTCTTTTTTCCATTTTTTTAAGCAATATATTTTTGCTGTGTTTTAAAATATCACTCTGCTACAGAATGAAAATAAATTTTCTCAATGAATTTTGCAGAGTTACCATGATAGGACCCAGCTGGCTCTATGGATGTCTCAGAGAGCCCAGCTTCAAAGAGCATTTCATTGTGATAGGACGCCTGAGTCATTTTCTCCTTAGGAATAGTGGTCTGGGCACAGGCAAGGGGGTGGGGAGGGAGAGCCTGTCCTCAGATCTCCTTGTTTGCCCTGGGCGTAGGAATCTTTCTTAATCAACCTGCAGGTGGCTTGACGGTCTTCTTCCCAGCTCCTGGCTCCAGGTGACACTGGGGACTCATCCCCTCAGCAAACACCTTCAAAGAGCGTACTGCAGATATGAAGGGGGCCTGGAGATTGGCTTTCTCCAAACACAGGGAGATGGGGGGCAGGTGAAAATCATATTCTTAATCACAAATAAACACAATTAACTGGCAACTGGATTAAGATACCTAATCAGTCCAAATTATTTAGAGGCTCTTATAAGCGTCACTCTCCTCTGGGAAGTCTATATCTACTCTGAGATAATACTCTGTCAATGAAAGGTATATCCGAGGATAGGAGTGTCCCCTTCAGGGACATTCCTCCTCATAAAGTGACATATGTGGCTTTGGTAAAGCAATAAAAACTCTACATGGGAAGAAATGTTTTCAAGAAAAATCAGATCTTTAATCCCAGCCTGAGAAAGAAGGATTGATCAATCACAGGTTCAAAGCCAGCCTCAGCAACTTAGTGAGAGACCCTGTTTCAAAATAAAAATAAAAATAGAACTTAGAGTGTAGCCCAGAGGTAGAATGCCCCTGGATTCTATCCCCAGTACTACATACACACAACATAAAGAAATGCAGTATTCTTATAGCTGAGCATGGTGGTATATGTTTGTAATCCCAGTACTTGGGAGCCTGAGACAGGAGAATCACAGGTTTCAGGCCAGCCTTAGCAACTTATTGAGGCCCTCCCCAACTTAGTGAGATCCTGTTTAAAAATAAAAAATAAAATAGGGATGGGGGTATAGCTCAGAGGTAGAATCCTCCTGGGTTCAATCCCAGTGTAAAAAAGAAAAAGAAAAAGAAAAAATGATAAAGAAGTATCTCAAGTTTGTGGATGAGGAAGGAAGAAGGGGGCATTTGACGCTTGTAGATGGGATGGTCTTCCAGAATAGGTGAACAATCTGGGTATGGTGGCACACACTTATAATCTTAGTACAGGAGGATCACAGCTTCCAGGTCAGCCTTGGCCACTTGGTAGAACACTCGGAAACCTAGCAAGACCCTGTTTCACAAACAAAAAAGAAATAATTAAAAAAGGACTGGAGTGTAGTTTGGAGGTAGGATGCCCCTGGGTTCAATCCCCAGTATATATATACTGAACAAGGGGGCTAGCTATAAGAAAATACTGGGAACTTAGTTCCATGCAGAAGGAAGAGGGTACAGACTTCCAGGAAGAAAGAGCTTGAATATTCTAGCAAGAGCCAGAATTTATGTATCTAGAACTTAGGAATGGAGGCTGAGGTTGTGAGAGTTGGGAGCAGAAAGAAAAAGCAGTCCATGTGGGACCATGAGGATGCTATTGTGAACAGCATATTTACATAGAATTGACCTGGAATTGTGGTTTTGATGTTAAGCATGCACATGAGATAATATAAGGGCCAGTCTCTATTAAATTGTACCTAGATCAGGCTGGAGAGTGTAGCTCAGTTGTAGAGCCCTTATTTGGCATGCATGAGGCCCTGGGTTCAGTCCTTAGACACACACACACACACACACACACACACACACACATACACACACACACACACTCCAAATCAATCCATGGTGAAAGTGTTTAAAAGTATTTATATTCATTATCTTTAAATAGCTCGTTGCATGCCAGATATGGCAGCGCGTTACTACAATCCTAGTTCTTGGGAGGCCGAGACAGGAGGATAGCAGGTTCAAGGCCAGCCTCAGCAACTTAACAAGGCCTGCAGCAACTTGGTGAAACTCTGTTTCAAAATAAAAAATAAAAAGGGCTGGGGGTGTAGGTTGGAGGTAGAATGCCCAGGGGTTTAATCCCCAGCATGTGTGCGTACACACACACACACACACACACACACACACACACATACACACACACAGAAAAAAAGTAAAGGAAGAGAAGGAGGAGGAGAAAGAAAGCCAGGCATGGTGGTGCACACATGCAATCCTAGCAGTCCCCGCCAGAGAGAGAGAGAGAGAGAGAGAGAGAGATGAGTTTCCTGTCAGTCCTCCAGCTATAGACTTGAACTGCTTTAAGCTTCAACGTGAGCAGCCACACTCAAGCTGAGTCAGTTGATAATACTGGATTCATGTCTTCCTACCTACAATGATGAAATCAGTTAACACATGCATATATAATTTTTTTCTTGTGTTGCTGTGGCACATGGTAGAGCCTCATACATGCTAGGCAAGCACTCTACCACTGAGCTGCACCCCCAGCCCACCTATGATAAATCCCTCTAGCACTTTTTGCTTTGCTAGAGGCAGCTCTTCCACTTCTGGGATGCTTTATCATCAGCTTTTCTGCAAACATAGCCTGTAGCATCCTCCTCCTTTAGGTCTAGAGAAGGGAGGAAGATTCAGCAAGAAGATAGAGCCTGTGTGTGTCCTGGATTGACTGTCCCCTGCAGCTGGACTGCATCTGTTCCCTGCTGGGTTTTCAAGGATGCCTAAGTAGGGACCTTTGGACCCACAGAGGTAAGAGCACCTCTTGCAGTGGCGGGTTTCAGATGGCCACCAGCCTGTTTGGGTAGAGTGGTTGGTCCTTGTTTCAGTATCTTCCCACTGAACTTTCTCTCTCACGGTAAAGATGGCAATGACTCATGGGGATTCAGTCATGCATAGACGTGGTATAAATTAAGGTTGGCTAACCTCTGCACTGGGCCAAGTCATGAAAGCTGGACTGTGGCACATTCTTTTCTGCCCTTAAGATCATGGAGGGTGATGGTGGTGGTGGTGGGGTGGCCGTGGGGAGAACAGCTTATTTACCCAGTATTTCCTGAAAGCTGCTACCAATTCTATTGATACATCTAGAAATATTATTAATGCATACTCTTCTTTTCTTCCATATGGTTTTGAGTAAAAAAAAAAAAAATTCTGCGAGGTAAACCAATCTGTAGTTTTATTCAACCATGACTAAAAGCTAAAAAATCCTGTTTTGGTTCTTTTGTGTGAGTTTGAGTGTGTGTGTATGTGTAGTACTTGAGATTGATGCTCAGGCATTCTACTTCTGAGCTACACCCCAGACTTATTTTATTTTTTATTTTGAAGCAGGATCTCACTAAGTTGCTGATAGCTTCATCAAGTTGTTAAGCTTGGCCTCAAACCTGCAATCTCCCTGTCTCAGCCAACCAAGTCCTGGGATCACAAGCATGTGCCACCATGACTGACTTTACTCTATTTCTTTATTTGTTGGTGCCCCCCCCCTGCCCCGGTACTAGGGAATGAACCCAGGGGCATTCTACCTCTGAGCTACAGCCCCCAGTCCTATATTTTTATTCTTTATTTTGAAACAGGGTCTCACTAAATTGCAAAGGGCCTCACTAAGTAGCTGAGGCTGTCCACGAACTGTCATCCTCCTGTGAATTACAACCATGTGCCACCATGCCCTGCTTATTTGTTGGTTATTAACAACACAATGTTTCAAAATAAAAAAATATAAAACAGGGTTGAGGGTATCAGAATTTACATCCCCAGTACAAAAGAAAAGAAAAGGAAGGAAGGAAGGAAGGAGAAAGAAGAGAAAAGAAAAAAGAAAAGAAGGAAGGAGATGGACATGGTGGTACACTCTTGTAATCCCAGTACTTGGGAGGCTGAGACAAGAGGATCGCAGGTTCAAGGGCAGCCTCAGCTGCTTAGTGAGTACCTCTGCAACTTAAAGAAACCCTGTTTCAAAATAAAGAACAAAAGATAGGACTAAGGTGTAGCTCAGAGGTTGAATGCCCCTGGGTTCAATCCTCTCCCTAACCACGCCCCCCAAAACTAGAATTTAAAATCTTTTCCCAATACAACACAGAAGGAATAGGCTAGGCTAAGACATTTGTGGTTTACAAAATACATATGTACCAAGAACTGTTGTTAGAATTAAACTTTGCTTCTACATCTTAAGAAAAAGAACCTAAGCCTACCCAAGTAAGTGCTGATTTGCGAATGTTGCTTTGCATTTTAAAATTTTTCTAATAGAATGGTAAGCATTTTACAATTCTATGTAACTTATTTATTGCCAGACTTAGGGTTTTAGCAAGTTAACATGCACAAAACAAAGATTTTTTTTTTTACCACCAGAGTAAAATGGTCATATTCAGTGTAATAAAAAAATGCACTATTAAAAACTTCCCTAAAGATTTTGTGAATGTAACATGATTTTGATCAAAGCATGACAATGTTAGTTATTATTATCATAGATGTCAATGTGTTGTGAAGTTATGTTTATTACAGTTACTTTAATGAATCTGCCCTCAATCTTTCCCTCATTCCCTCTCCCAGCACGCTTTCATATGCCAACATGCACTAATATAAATTTTACTTTATTTATCAAATACCTGTGCAACACTTCCTATCTCATGGTCCTTTTTTTATAAATGAAACTAGGGGTTGAGCTCAGGGGCATTCTACCTCCGAGCTATACCCCCAGTTCTATTTTTTTTTTTATTATTTATTTTGAAACAGGGTCTCACTAAGTTGTGAAGAGCCTAAGTAGCTGAGTCTGTCCCTGAACCTGCGATCCTCCTGTCTCAGCCTCCCAAGTACTGGGATTACAAGCCTGCGCCATCACGCCCGGCTTTTGTGGCCTGATTTTAAAGAGTTTATGAACAATTAACTCACTTCATCCTCATGAGCCTTTCTGGCATCATTTCTATTATTATGCCCCAGTTTGCAGATGACACACAAGTAGGTACAGCCTCCTAAGCAGCACAGCGTCTAAGCTAGAGAGCTGTGCTTCAGTCTCCTGGAGTCCCAGGCGTGTGCTCAAGACCGGCCCATCACGCTGTGCCCAGTAATTGACTACAGGTGCTGCGAGGATACTTGCGGAGTAAATGACTAGACCGGTCTCTTTTCTCTTGGGACGATATGGAAGCATCAAGCAAATAACCCAGTGGCTCTGGGCCTTGAGTTTTCCCTTGTAAAATAGAGCTGATACTATTTGCCAGTTCCTTTTGACCCCTAATGACAGTAAGGGAAAATAGAATTTACTTTACCTACACACTATGTTCTTAGATTTTAAGACTGGATCTATAGTGTGTATCACATGGACCTGCTTAAGCAGTAAGATGATGGAATCACAGCTATCCAGGGTAATTAACAAACTCCTGCAGTCTGAAAGAGTATGGCTCACAAGGGCAAAACTTTGAAGATTTCAACTTCCTTCGTTAGATCTTTATCTCCATCTAACTTTAAATTCTTCTCATTTTTTCCCAGTGGAGTTAGAATCTGTTTATACGAAATAATAGTAAAATTAATAAGATGTCACTTAAATAAGATTATGTGATCTTAAAAATAGTCTAGCCGAGCTGAGCGTAGTAGCACATGCTTGTAATCCCAGCATTCGGGAGGCTGAGACAGAAGGATTTAGGTTCGCAGACAGTCTCAGCTACTTAGTGAGTTCTTTGCAACTCAGTGAGACCCTGTTTCAAAAAAATGATAAAGAATAAAAAATAGGGCTGGGGGTGTAGCTCAGAGGTAGAACGCCCCTGGTTTTCATCCCCAATACCCCCCCACACACACACACATCTAATTGTAGCTGGGCACGGTGGCACACGCATGTAATACCAGTACTTGGGAGACAGACAGGAGGATTGCGGTTTGTGGACAACCTCAGTTACTTGGTGAGGCACTCCACAACTTAGTGAGTTCCTGTTTTATTGTTTTATTTTTTTATTTTTTGGTGGTACCGGGGTTCCTGGAAGCCCTTCTACCTCCGGGCTACACTCCCAGACCTATTTTTTTTTACATTTTTATTTTGGAAACAGGGTCTCCTAAGCCAGCACGCGCAGCTGGCTTCAAACCTGCGCGATCCTCCTGTCTCTGCCTCCCAAGCGCGGGGATTACAAAGCATGCGCCACCACACCCGGCTGAGTTCCTGTTTTAAAATAAAGAATAAAGCCGGGGCGTGGTGGCGCACGCTTGTAATCCCCGCGCTTAGGAGGCTGAGACAGGAGGATCGCACAGGTTCGAAGCCAGCCTCAGCTACTTAGTGAAGCTCTCAGCAACTTAGTGAGACCCTGTTTCCAAATAAAATATAAAAAAATAGGTCTGGGAGGAGAGCCCATAGGTAGGATGCCCCTGGGTTCCATTCCTAGTACCACCACCACCAAAAAAAAAAAAAAAAAAAAAAAAAAATATATATATATATATATATATATAATAAAGAATAAAAAATAGGGCTGGAGATGTAGCTTGGAGATAGAATACCCCTGGGTTCAATCTTTGGTATGGCAAAAAAAAAAAATCTAATTGTAAATATTCTGAATAAAAGTGTTTTCTTACAGTGTTGCACCTCTGATACTTAAAAAAAAAAAACTATCACGACCCAAGCTGGGTGTGGTGGTGCACACCTGTAAGCTCAGTATTTAAAGGATCACAGGTGGAAGGAGAGCTTCAGCAACATACTGAGACTCTTAACCAGTCTCAATACTGAGACTCTATTTCAAAAACAAAAAATAAAAAGGTCTAGGAGTATAGCGTGGGGGTAAAATGCTCCCAGGCTCAATCCTCTGAACCACAAAAATAAATAAAAATCATCATGCCCAAGTTCAGAACAGCATTGCAATTTCCTGTGCCACGGGTCCCAAGTCAGTTCCCACCTTCCTGCTGTCTTTTTTTAGTCCCTATAAATTCCATTAAGTCCTCCATAAGCTAGAGATATGGCAAGAAAAGAAATCCAAAATAAGATCCTCTACTGTTCACAGCAAAGGCAGAGGAATGGTCCATGTACCTTGTTACGTGAACTTGAGTCATTGATCCTCCTCCGTCTTAGTTTCCTTAAAAAATGGGAACCGGAAAGAAGAAAATTATGTTATTTGCAAGAAAATGGATGGAACTGGAAGCCATCATACTAAGTGAGAAGGGCCAGGCTCAGGAAACCAAGGGCTGCCTGTGCTCTTCCATAAGGGAAAGCTAGAGAGAAAAAAAAGAGAGAAAGGCATCTGGTGACCTGAGGGCCAGGAGGTAAAGCAGTGGGACAGTGGAGGGGTTGGGGAGGGAGGAGAGGAGAAACCGAGGCTGTGGAAGGAAACAGACCCAGAGCCTCACCAGTGTGTACAATTACCATGTACCAATAAAAATTAATTAGAATAAAAATGGGGCTGGAGCCCAGCTGCCCTGCCACCAGGGCTGTCAGGAGGGTCCGATGAGTCAGATAAACTGCTTTGTAAACTATATTGTTATAAAGACGAAATTAATATTAGATGTTAGTTCCAGAAAAAAAAAAACACCCAAAGATAGATATTTGCTTCTGCTTATACCCACATGCAAAGTTACCCATATATATTTTGGTCTTAGACTTCCATGTCAAATGGGTTCTCAAAAGCAACAGAATTTGAATTGATCTAAGAGGTAGAATTTCAACTGCTTACTATGTAGAGACTGAACTCCTGGTGAAGAAGAAGATGTGGAGGAGAGACAGACAGACAGACAGACAGACACACACACACACACACACACACACACACACACACACACACACTGGCCTGAAGTCATAGACCATAAGCAGATGATGTGTCTGTAATAAGAACAGTCCCTCTGTTGAGATCTACAGAGATCATTCTTAGTGCCCTGCTCAGGAAGGAGCTGACCCAACGGCTCCATGCAGGACAGCCACTCTCCTCTCCATAAACATTTATTAAAGATGATACACTGCATGTGCACTAGAGACCTGAGGATGATGGCCCGAAGACTGTAAATGTCCCAAAGGCAAAATTGTTAACAAGGTCCAATAAATGGACAATGAAGACAACTTAGGTAACAGAGATCAAATGAAGGCTGACTGTGATGGAATCAGCCTGGATCCCTCATACTTCCTCTCTCTTAGAAACTTTGAGAGCCTGCTTGGGTATCATTTCAAAATCCGATATGTCCTGACTAACCTACAGGAAGAGCAGATAATGTGCGCTGTCAGGAGTGGCCCATCTTATGACCTGTTTAACTTTGATCACTTCCATGACCAGAGAAGGCACACCTTGCCCTAACCAGCCATCTGGCACAGTCCAGCCCTGCTTGCTAAGGAAACTTGGCAGAGTTTTCAGGGTGGAAAGGCCACCTATTACCTCTCCTAGGGGGGGGGGGGAGGAGTAACTCTCAAAGCGCTTGACCTACTGATGTCAGCATCACCTTCACATGATTTGCCAGGAACAAATCGTTTGAGGAGCATAGGCCCAGAACACCCAGATGGACGTCCATAAATCAGGAAGATGATGGGTGCTGTGTACACGGCTTCCCTATACAAGGGGCTGTGTTTGTGTGTCTGTTCCTCTGGGGTGGGAGTGGACGTGCTCTGCTCACCGCGGACTTGCTGCTGCTAAGACTCCCTGGTCACTGGAGCTACAAGGTTCCACGGAAGGAAGCCCCGGCTTCTAGGGTGTGGGTGGAGACTGTGGGCTAGCAGACCAGCAGCAGCTGAGGAGCCGCTCGTCAAAGTCAAGCGGTATTTAAAATTAAAGTGCGAGGCAGATTTGAAAGAGGGCGGTGTTTGTGTCCCCTGTCCTGGGTTAGGGGCTGAGCGCTCTTCCCCACTCCAACGCCACCTCCCCACGGGAGCCTGCGATTCCTCACACCAGGCCCTGGAGGGAAGGGAAGGAGCCCACACCTCAGCCGGGAGACCACAGTTGAGGGTGGGGGAATCCAAGAAACACCCCCGCGGACCAGTTTCTGAGCCGGGAAGTGGACCGGGAACAGCGCATTTCCTGCTTCGCCTGTGCAAACCCCAGGCGGGGCCGAGCGGGAACGAGGACCCCGTCTCGGAGTCGCCGGCCACCAGGGCGGGGTCGGGGAGGGCCGTGAGGGTGGAGTGGGGTGGGGAGGGGAGGGATGCAGGAGGAGCGAAGGAGAGACGCCGCGAAAGTAGCCGGGACGCTCGGGTTCCGGCGGGAGCGCGTCCTCCGCCGGCCCGGAGGCTGCGAGGTCCGGCGCAGCCCTGCCCAGCCGGGGCGCGCGGCGCCGGCCACCGCGGAGCGGGTGACCGCTATCTTCCGGGCCACTCCTTCCTCCCCACCTCTCTGCCCCCGCCCCTGACCTTCGACCTCCATCCCAGACCCACGGGGGCCGCCCTAGGGACGGGGAGGAGACCAGAAAGGTACCACCCGGGCGCGGCGCGCCACCCGGCCGGCGCGGCCCTACCTGGACGTGCGGAGCGGGCGACCGCGCTCCGCGGCCGCGCGGACTCCTCGGCTCGGGAGGCGCCGCGGGGCACGATTTATAAATGCAAAGGCCTTATTGTTGTTCCTTGTGCTAGGGATGCTATTGTCTGTTCTTTGGAGGGCCGCCCCAGAGGTTTCCCGGCTTTGCGGAGAGCTCCCCACCCCCGCGCCCAGAGCCCCCGGGGCCGGCTGGGATGTGCGGGCGCCCGCGGGCCGTCCCGTTCGCCTGGGGTGTCCTTTGTCCAGTCCCTGCTGCTTGCTGAGCATCGAAAACACAAAAGACGGCTGGAATTCACCCAGCCTTTCCTGGTCACTCAGAGGCCCGCGGAAAAGCGTGGCTCCAGCTCCTCCAGTTTCTGGAGCCCCTATTCGCCACCTACCCGGGTTACTTTCTGCGCCCGCTGGCCAGAGGCGGTGCCAGCCTCTCGCGACCTTAGTCGCTCCTCGCCCAGCTCTGGACGCCTCGATCCCGCCTGGGGAGCCGAGGCCCTGAGCGCAAACTCCGCCCGTGTCCTGTGGACGCGCGCGCCCAGGGCTCTTGAGCGTGAGACGCGCCCCTCCACCCCCACCCGCCACAGCGAATCTCTGGTGTTGAGAAAAGCAAGGCTTGCAGGAAGCCGCTCCGGATGTTTGCTTCTTTGCACATGGCATTTGTGGCTGCCCCTGATAACGTCCAGAGCTGGACTTCCAACCTCGCGTTTCGGGACGAGACTGAAATTCAAGTCCACGAGGCCGAGACTGGTCTGGGCGACACCGCCCCTGACCCCCAGCACGCCCAAATCGCTGTCAAGAGAACAGCGAGAATAAATGAAATGTGGGTAACTCGTGGAAGGGACTTGTCCTGGAAGGCATCGCGATGCTTTTCTGGTAAATTTGTTAAGTCAACTGCTGCGATTTGACTCCTAAAAAAGATAGTTTTAGACGTAGAGGCAGAAGTGCTGAAATCTGGAACTCTAACTCAATCCGAGAAATGCGGCTCTCACCTGATTTCTCAGCAATCTTACCCACAGAGATGAGTGGGGAGTCTCTAGGAACCCCTGCAAACAATGTTGGAGACTCCCGAGACTTTCTTCATCAGTTTCTCGACCTGAAGAAATGCATACAAGTTTTCTGGAAGCACACCTAAGATTTATTTCCTGTGCTCTATCTTATCGTCGAAATGTTAGTCATATAGATTAACCTAGACAAAGAAAATGGCTTCTGGAACGGACGTTGTTTTTGTTCAGTTTTTCAGTGTCCAATTAAAAAACCTCTGTTAGTTCATAAAATATTTTGCACTAAGAGAAAAATACGGTAGAGATCTTTGAAAAAATGTTTATCATTATTTTAATTTAGAAATTTTGAGAAAACATCAAGCAGTGCCTGGAGTCATAGTGCAAGCTTGTAATCCCAGAATTATGGAGGCTGAGACAGGAGGATAGCTGTTCTCCCACAGCCTCAGCTACTACTTAGGCCCTTTGCAACTCAGTGAGACCCTGTTTCAAAAATAAAGAATAAAAAACAGGGCTAGGGTTGTAGCTCGGAGGTAGAATGCCTCTGGGTTCCATCCCCAGTACCGCAAAAACAAAACAAAACAAAAACAAACAAAAAACAAGCAATGTGCTAGGATTAAAGGTTAATTTTAATATTGTCTCTACTCCTAGAGTCTCCTTACCTATACAACCATTTGGAATTTGTTTTTGCTTTATTTTCAAGCTATTTGGAAAGTAATAAAGTTCTAAGAGAAATAGTTCATCAATCTTTTTTTTTTTTTTCAGGTCTGGGGATGGAACCCAGGAGCATTCGACCTCCGAGCTACACCTCCTGCCCTATTTTTTATTCTTTATTTTGAAACCGGTTCTCACTGAGTTGCAAAGTAGCCGAGGCTGTCCGCGACCGGAGATCCATGATCCTCCGATCCTCCGATCCTCCGGTCTCAGCCTCCCAAATGCTGGGATTACAAGCGTGTGCCACCACGCCCGGCTCATCAATAAATTTAAGATCAGTTGTTTTAAAACTACAAATAAAAAGAACAATCCTTTAGGATATCTTTACTTTTATTCCTATATCTTTTCTTGTCTGAAGAGTAGAGACCTAAGAACTAGAACCAGGCTTAAGTTTTCCTGTAGGAAGAGTGAATGTTAAAGACGGAGAAGAGCCAACTTCATAGTTCCTTGTAGAGTTAAATAAAAAGTCGGTTTAAAATACTTATGTACTAGTCCTTTGGAGAAAAAGCACTTTCAGAGAAACTCAAAGCCAAGGATCAGCAAAAGCCCTGCATTTTGATGGATGCCACTCGCAAACCAGACGTGGATGACCGTCACTGAAATACCACATAGAAAGCGACAGCAGGCACTTGACCTCTGTGATCCCGCAGGTAAGCCCTACTTTTTCATCTCCCCTTCATAGCAAACAATAAAAATTTGTTCTGGAGATTGATGGATTGATCCCCCCCACCCCCAGGAATGACTGTGTTGGTTACCTTCAAAAACAATATAAAGGCACAAACACAACTTCAGGGAAGGATTAAGAGCTGCTGGTTGCTGGTCTGAAGGCTGACTGCCATTTGTGAATTTCACTCTGCCAAAACTTTGATCTGAGAGCACGTCCCTTAACCTCTCTAAGCCTCAATTTTCTTTCCTGTAAGCTATAACTCATAGGGCTGGTTGGAGGATAAAATAGTTTGCTAAGATTTAAGAGGGTACCAAGAATATTGTAGCATGCGCTATCATATATAAGAGCCACATAAGGGCTCATTTAAAATCTCACAGAAAAGTATTATTTATTATTTCTGGTCTAAACACAAGTTTAATAACCAAAAGAGATGTATTGAAGCACTCTATCTATCAGGGTGGCCACCTTAGGGACAGATATTTTCCTGCTTAAAAGTATTGTTCTCTTCACCTAATAAAGTTGAGCATTAAGGCAAACATTTCTGCTGTCTTTATATTTTCTTTTATTTTTAATTATTTTGTGGTTCTAGGGACCAAACCTAGGGACTTGTGGAAATCTTTACATTTGAGAAATCAAAACTAAGTCTTACCTCTGGTATGGAACACACAGGACAAACAGTTTTGCTATATCATCTTGTACATTTTCAGTTACAAATTTCCAAGGATAGGTTTATCACGAGTGGAAGCTTACAAGTCTTTAAGGTGATGGAGTATCAGAGATAGAATATCACTCCCTACTTAATCTTGTTTTAGAAAATTAGAATTTACCTCTGACATAACATTTTGAATAGCATGTAAGCAAGGTGAGTCCTTGGCGAGAGACTGCGTTCATTTATTATCCACACTATCTCTCTTTGAGAAGAGACATTTGAAGAAGCCCCTTGCAAGGAATCAAGTTCATCCACTGAAATATCCTTGGCTCATACGATAAAAGTATGGTTTAAAAGAGAAAGGAGTAGATGCTTAGTTTTCAGTGTGAACTCTATGGCAAGTTCCTGTATCTTGGAATACGTTCAGCACCCCAGAATCTTTCCAGCAGTTCTTCCCTGTTGGAGAGGACGTGGCGCCAGAGCGTGGCTCCAGCCAGTTTTCTGGGGGCAGGTGTAGCCCCAGGCGCGGGGCTGGGGGCAGGGAAAAGGCGGGCCGGGGGTTGAACTGAGACCTGGGACTCCGAGCACTGGCTGGCGCGAGCCTCCCGACGCGGGGGTCGGCCCGCCCCCGCCGCCCCATTGGCCACCTCCGCGCAGAAAAGGCCCGCGGCCCCGGGCGCCTGCAGTGTCACTGGGCCCACGGAGCGCGCGGTGCCCGCGGCGGCTGGAACTGGGGGGGGTCGCGGACCGCGGGCGGGCGCGGAGCACCGGGCAGCCCTCAGGTTACCTCCTGCTGCGCTGCCCAGCCCCCCACCCCGGGTAACAGGGCGCGGGGCTGGGCTGGAGCGCCATGAGCAGCCCGGATGCGGGGTACGCCAGTGACGAGCAGTGCCAGCCCCGGAGCACGCTGCCCGCGGTGATGGCCGGGCTGGGCTCCTGCCCCTGGGCCGAGTCGCTGAGCCCCCTCGGGGACGCGAAGGCGAAGGGCGAGGCGGCGGCGAGTGGCGGGGCGCCGGCCGCGGCCGCCGGCAGAACCAAGGGCGAGTCTCGCATCCGGCGCCCGATGAACGCCTTCATGGTGTGGGCGAAGGACGAGCGCAAGCGGCTGGCGCAGCAGAACCCGGACCTGCACAACGCGGAGCTGAGCAAGATGCTGGGTGAGTCCTCGCCCGGGCCCCGCGAGCCGCCGTCCGCCCCGCCCGCCCGCCGGCGAGGTCCCTGCCGGGGGCCTCCGTTCCCTTCCAGCCTCCCGCTCCCGGACTTTTCAGACCCGGCCCCGGTCCCGCAGCTCGGATTCCCAGAGCTCTGGGACGACCCCTGGGTCCCGTCGGGGCCGCTGCAAGGGCGGGTCCCTGCGCCCTTCTCAGCTGCACCCCCGACCCCTTCCCAGTCCAGGTTTTTAGTTCTTCGAAGGACCCGGGAGATGGGGGTGGTTTAGCGGCTTCCAGGAGGCTGAAGAGCTGGGTCGTGGCGGTGGGGGGGTCGCGTGTGCGCGCGTGTGTGCGCGTGTGGCGGAGTGGCGGCCGTTCTTGGGCCGATTCGCGTTTCAGGGTGGGGGGCCCAGGAGCGCCCCGCCGCGGGAGGCAGCCGGGTAAGCCCTCTCCCCTCCGCACGCCCCCCAGGCAAGTCGTGGAAGGCGCTGACGCTGGCGGAGAAGCGGCCCTTCGTGGAGGAGGCCGAGCGGCTGCGCGTGCAGCACATGCAGGACCACCCCAACTACAAGTACCGGCCGCGGCGGCGCAAGCAGGTGAAGCGGCTGAAGCGGGTGGAGGGCGGCTTCCTGCACGGCCTCGCCGAGCCGCCGGCCGCCGCGCTGGGCCCCGAGGCCGGCCGCGTGGCCGTGGACGGCCTGGGCCTGCCCTACCCCGAGCCGGGCTACCCCGCGGGCCCGCAGCTGCTGGCCCCGCACCTGGGCGGCCACTACCGAGACTGCCAGGGCCTGGGCGCCCCCGCGCTCGACGGCTACCCGCTGCCCACGCCCGACACGTCTCCGCTGGACGGCGTGGAGCCCGACCCGGCCTTCTTCGCTGCCCCGCTGCACGGGGACTGCCCGGCGGCCGGCACCTACAGCTACGCGCAGGTCTCGGACTACGGGGTGCCCGCGGAGCCGCCCGCCGCGCCCCTGCACCCCAGGCTGGGCCCCGAGCCCGCGGGCGCGGCCGGGCCGGGTCTCCTGGCGCCCCCCAGCGCCCTGCACATGTACTACGGCGCGATGGGCGCCCCGGCGGGCGGGCGCGGCTTCCACCTGCCGCCGCCCCAGCAGCCGCCGCCGCCGCCGCAGCATCCCCCGCCCGGCCCCGGGCAGCCTTCGCCCCCGCCCGACGCGCTGCCCTGCCGCGACGGCGCCGACCCCGGCCCGCCCGCGGAGCTCCTCGGGGAGGTGGACCGCACGGAATTCGAACAGTATCTGCACTTCGTGTGCAAGCCTGAGATGGGCCTCCCCTACCAGGGACACGACTCCGGCGTGAATCTCCCCGACAGCCACGGGGCCCTTTCCTCCGTGGTGTCGGACGCCAGCTCCGCCGTGTACTACTGCAGCTACCCCGACGTGTGACGGCCTGGCCGCCCGGCCCGCCGGCCAGAGGCTGTGTTACACACTTTCCGGAAGGGCTAAGGAAATCTTAGCCTCGAGCTGATGCGTTTCTGAGTTGCCTTGGTATATAATTTATGGTAATTTATTTTGTCTACCACTTGAACTGTTGGGGGAAGGATCTGGGAGGTTTTGTCTGAAGTATTTTCAGGGTCTCGTTTCCCATAGCATTGTCAAAATCCCGTTTCCAATGTCAAGTGAACCCGTTTTGAATGTGTCTCAAAACAATTTACTGTTTCTTGGAAATTTGTTGATTAGAAAAGTTTCATCCTGGGTGTGTTTTTCAATCTTGGAAAAAAAATAAAATCTACTTTTTCACTCTTAGCGGTGCTTCGGCCACTCTAGTCTTATCAGAAACCAGTTTTTAAGATCATTGTTGCATATTAATACAATGGCAAGTTGTAACACTGCAAGTTTCTCCTTTTCTACAATAGTAGCCGGAAAAGGCTTCAAGGAGAGGTCCTAAAAACGAAAATTTGGACATGCAAGTTTATAATTTTTGCTAGGAATAAAAAAAATCTCATAGAATGTGCCTACTTTATACATTTCAAATGACCTTGGCCTCTAAAAAGTAATGATACTGTAAATGCTTTTAATTTTAATAGATCATTTTTTGCCAGAGGGGCTATCAAAGTAGTTTTGGTTTTTAGTTGTGGAATCCTAACCTTGAGCTATTTTGGATCTTTTTCTCCTTTTTTTTTTTTTCTTGTTGATATTCAACCATGAATCTTTTTACCCACATTTTACACCTTGGGAAGTGTGGCTGGGTTAATAATTTGAAGGAGAACTAATCAAATCTGAGCTAATAAGTCTGCATTGTGATTTTAAGTGAATGTTTAGCATCTGATTTTACTATAGAGAAATGCAAGGATGACTGCATTTCCTGACATCACAAGATCCTTAAACTCTGGAGAGAATTCCTGGGTGATCTGTATGTAGTGTGCTTTACAGATGCCACTAAAAGCCACAGTCCAGCGAATCACTGTCATATTCTCATGGGGAAGAAACTAAGTTACAAGGTAATAAATACATCAGCTCTGCAATCTAATGGCAACTTATGGTGGCACTTTTCATCCATTGGAGATTGAGACACAAATGATGGGTATTTTCTTGCCAGATGTTTTCCATAGTGCCATTCTGCACAGAGTTTGATCCCAAACCACCATTCAGGTGTGGTTCTCTTCTCCAAGTGATGGGAGGAGGGACTCACGGGAAGGCTTGATATAACCAGGTATTTTGTTTTTTCTTTTGATGCTGGGGATGAAACCCAGGGTCTTGAGCACACTGGTCAAGTGCTTTCCCACCGAACCATGCCCCCAGCTCCATACAAGTCCTTAGATAACATAACTGTTCACTGCTTTCCTTTATGTTGATATATCGTGGGCACTGGGAGAATTTACAGTCTGGGTGGTGAGAAACTATATCACCAGTCTAGTACTGTGCCATAGAGGAAAGAAGGGGGCTGGAAGAGAATTTAAAGTATATGGAAAGCCAGGTGTGGTGGCACACGCTTGTAATCCCAGCATTTGGGAGGCTGAGATGGGAGGATAGTGGTTCATGGACACACACCTACTTAGTGAGGCCCTTTGCAACTCTGTGAGACCCTTTTAAAAATAAAGAATAAAAAATAGGGCTGGGGGTTATAGCTCCGAGGGAGAATGCCCCTGGGTTCCATCTCCAGTACCACAAAAATAAATAGAGTATATGGAAGAGAGATCTGAGCTGAAATGTTTGGCTCAATTCTCTTGAAAAAATAAATGGCCATGTTTTTTAGAAGGAATTCTGGAATAAATGGGAATGTGAGGGATGGAAGGTTTCAGTGAGGAAAGTCCAAGCCTATTTTGTTAGACATAATATGTTAATTTAACAATTTAAGTTATTAAGTTATATAATGTAATCCAATTATTTTCATGTAGTATTCCACCCTTTTTCTTTTTTTCCTTCCTTCTTTTCTCCCTTCCTTCCTCCCTTCCTTCCGTGGCACTGGGAACTGAACCCAGAGGCATTCTACTTCTGAGCTAAACCCCCAGCCCAATTTTATTTCTTATTTGGAAACAGGGTCTCATGAGGTTGCGGAGGGCCTCGTTTAGTTGAGGCTGGCTTCAAATCTGCGATTCTGCCTTAGCCTCCCAAGTACTGGGATTACAAGCATGCACCACCATCCCCGGCTCACCCTTTTTCTTTTTTAAGAAAAATATGCTTTTATTGGTGCTTTGTAGTTTTATAGCACAATGTAGTTCAGAGTGACGAGACAGGCACTCACGCAGCACATGGTGACACCACCACCCTCTCTACCCCTTTTCGTGTTCTTTCTTCTTCGGGCCCCAGGGAGCTTGTTCTGCTTCTATCCCAGAGTTCCTTCCCCAGAATATCTCAGGAGATAAAATGAGCAGACGAACATCACTTGCCCAGGTTGAAGCCCAGGAGACTTACTTATTTTAGTGCCTGTGCCCAAAAAGACTTGTGTATGTCCCTGGCTGCTGTCTCTTAACACTGTTAAGACAAGTATGGGAAAGAGGGAGAAAAGGAATTAAGACTGCTTAGGGGAAAGAGTCTAAAGTCCCTTTGTTACATTTTAACTACCTACCAGAGATACAAGTGAGAAGAGTTAAAACTGTGAAGGTAATTCCATGTGTTTATCTGAGTAAAGGACCATCTATGCTCACAGTTGCTCTTGGGAGCAGGGGCATCAAGCCAGTTCCTTCTCATCCCCTAAGCATCAAATGAAGTCATCATAAGTGCCAGGTAGTGATTGTTTTGTTCTAGAACAGTCATCTCAGCTTATATAAAGGGCACATTGTTCCCATCCATATTTCTGAGAGACCATAGAATTATTCTGGAAATAAGAATCCAGGGCAAACAGGATTACAGGTACACACCTGTAATTCTTGTACTTAGGTGGCTGAGAAAGAAGGATGGCAGAATCAGGAACAGCCTTGGAAGCTTAGTGAGACCTTTTTTTAAAATAAAAAATAAAAGAGGCTGGGAATGTAGCTTGGAGCGAGAATGTTGCTGGGTGCAATTCTCTGATCTGTACCTAAACAAACAAACAAAAAATCATCGTCATCGTCGTCGTCATCATCATCATCGTCGTCATCATCATCATCATCATCATCCTGGGAAGCTTTAGCTGGATTCCAAGCATTCTCAGATGTCTTGAGTATTTGAATTCATCTTCAGATAATAGTCTGAGGAGAGCAAGGTGTTCTCTCCCAGGAAGCCCACACACATGTGTACTCACTTACTTCAGATAAAAGTTTCGGTAATCCATGACTCTTCAAGAGTTGAGGAGCCATGCCGGGCGTGGTGGCGCAGGCTTGTAATCCCCGCGCTTGGGAGGCAGAGACAGGAGGATCGAGCAGGTTTGAAGCCAGCCGCACGTGCTGTTTTAGGAGACCCTGTTTCCAAATAAAAATATAAAATAGGTCTGGGAGTGTAGCCCGGAGGTAGAAGGGCTTCCAGGAACCCCAGTACCACCACCACCAAAAAAAAAAAAAAAAAAAAGAGTTGAGGAGCCAGATGCAGTGATGCATGCCTGTGATCCCAACTTATTTAAGAGTTGTAGTAATCTAAAGCCCCCAGATTTAAAACTGCTAATTGATGAGGGTTTGTCCTACATATGGCACCCAAGCCTTGAGGCAAAAATGGCAGTTTTTCTATATTTGAAACCACAAGGTGACATTTCAAGAACCCTGACTACATTGAGTTCTCCTTTTTGGTGACATTCAATTCGAGAAGCACAGGTAATAGTATGTCCCTCCCTCAAGTATAAGACACTCATACAATGAAGATGTGATCTTTTCCTTTATGAAGCTGTGGTGTGGTATGAGTTTCCAAGACTAGCCTCTGTAGACCCAGGTTGGGTGTTTATATTCTGTAAGTCCCCTCCACATTTTTTTTTTTTCAGTACTGGTGATTGAACCCAGAGGAAGTCTACCTCCCAGCTATACCCCCAACCCTATTTTGCCTTTTATTTTGAAATAAGGTCTCATTAAGTTGCAGAAAGCCTCACAAATTGCTGAGGCTGGCTACAAACCTGCGATCCTCCTGCCTCAGCCTCCCAAGTACTGGGATTACAAATGTGCACCACCACACTCGGCTTTCCCTTCCACGTTTAATTTGTTATTGGTTCTGCTCCAACAGAAGGTAAGAAAGGTCATACCATGCCAGCTCTTGGAACAACTTGTAAGAACGCTTTCTGGATTTGGTTCTTATGCTCTTGGAAGCCCTGAGCAACTGTGTAAAAAGTCCAAAGTTAGCAAGGTGGTGAGCCATGTGGAGGTGGAGAGGGGCCTCAGGTGCCATACAAAGGGAGAGGCCTCAGCCCTCCAGTCCCCCCCAGCTGCCAGCGTCCATCAGGCTAAAACTCAAGAGGTGATACCAGAATAAAAAATAATCCAGGATTTTTAGGATATCAGCCTAACATGCACAAAGCCCCCAACCCCTGTACCTAAAAAAGAAAGAAAGAAAGGACAAGAAAAGAAAAACAAAGAAGTGTCCCAGCCCCTTTTAAACAGACAAGTTTAAAGGGAGGAGGGGAGATTGTTGTTCTAAGCCACCAAGTTTAGGAGCACTTTGTTAGGTAGCTTACTGAAACAGTTGTTATCCTTAAACCTGCCCTCAGTTTTAAGTACTGGAATATGGGCCCTGGGAGGCAATCAGAAAAACATTTTGGGGCTTGATCAGAGATGCTACTACTATTTTAAAGTGCTTAAAGTGAAGAGCTGATTGTCAAATTTGGAGCCAGGTTGGAGGATTCTAGAACATCACCCAATACATCAACCATCCTATCTATAAGGAGACTTGGCTAAAGTGATCCAGGTATCTACTAGCTAGTGACTCCCCCGTTTCCACCCTGGGGCTGGGAATGGAACCCAGGGTTTGGGCTGGCACCGGCTAGGCCTGTGCTCAATCACTAAACTTTATCTCCCAGTCCCTAGCTAGTGATTTTTTTTTTATTTTATTTTTTATTTTTTGTCACACGAGGAATTGAATCCAGGGGGCATTCTACCTCCCCTAGCTCTATTTTTTTTTTTTTTAATTTTGAAACAGGGTCTTGCTAGGTTGATGAGAGTCTCACTACTTGCAAAGGCTCTCCTCAAATCTGTGATACCTCCTCCTGTCTCAGCTTCCCAAATACTGGAATTATAAGTGTGTACCACCATTTCCAAATAATAGTGTTGTTGTTTTTTTTTTTTAAAAAGGGTGTTAACTGAGTGTGGTGGCACATTCTTGTAATCCCAGCATTTGGAAGGCTGAGAGGGGAGTTATTACAGTTTTTGACAGCCTCAGCTACTTGGTGAGGCTCTTTGCAACTCAGTGAGACCATGTTTCTTTTCTTTCCTTTTTTTTTTTTTTTTTTTTTTTTTTGTGGTACTGGGGATGGGACCCAGGGACTTTCTACCTCTGGGCCACACTCTCAAACCTACTTTATATTATATTTGAAAACAGGGTCTCACTAAGTTGCTCAGAGCCTCACTTAAGTAGCTGAGGCTGGCTTCGAACTTGGGTGACCCTCCTGTCTCAGCCTCTCACATGCTGGGAGTACAAGCATGCAGCACCATGCCCGGCTACCATGCTTCAAAATAAAGAATAACGAAAAAATAGGGCTAGGAATGTAGCTTGGAGATTGAATGCCCCTGGATTCCATTCCCAGTATTGCAAAAAAAAAATTATATAATATATATATTATCTCTGTGTGTGTGTGAGAGAGAGAGAGAGAGAGCGAGAAAGAGAGAGAGAGCGTGAGAAAGAGAGAGAGAGAGAAAGAGAGAGACAGAGACACCAGGGACTGAACCCAGGGCTGCTCTATGATGGAGCTATGCCCCAAGATTCCCTTTTTTTTTTTTCCTGAGAAAGTGTGTCCATAGTTGTTCAGGCTGTTCTTGATCTAGGGATCATCATGGCTCAGCCTCCCAAGAACTGGGATTACAGGCATGTGTAATGATCCCAGCCCTAAAAGTTTAAATTTGTGCCGGCGAGGTGGCACACGCTTGTAATCCCCGCACTTGGGAGGCTGAGACAGGAGGGTCGCGCAGGTTTGAAGCCAGCAGCGCTGGCTTAAGAGACCCTGTTTCCAAATAAAATATAAAAAATAGGTCTGGGAGTGTAGTCCGGAGGTAGAAGGGCTTCCAGGAACCCCAGTACCACCAAAAAAAAAAAGTTTAAATTTGACTCACATTTTAGGCTAGATCACCTCCCCATTTCTACTTTTGAGGTACTTTAGACATGTGTCAAGAGCTAAGACTTCATTTCTTTTGTGGAACAACCTATCCAGAATGAGGCCAATATAGACTCTTCACACCTTTGAAAACCATAAGGAAAAGGGTATTTTTCCCCCCCATGAAGATACTAATCTCCATGAAAGCTACCAGGTGGGTCTGATAAGCTACAGATAAACTTGTAAATTCCTTATAGGAGATGATGTCATGATGCAACTATTTTATTTGTTATTCTTATCTCAAAAAGATTACTGAGCTTTTAGTTTGACACACACCGCAAAACACATCAGCATGTTCTTTAAATTTGAGCTACTAGAAAAGCTCTCATCATAATCAAAATGAGTTCTAAGAAAATGGCGTGGGGTACTATAAACCAAAATATATGTCTCATTTTATTTTGTTTTTAATACTCGGGACTGTTGCCTACTGCATAATAGATTTCAACATTCCCTTTCTCCTGTTCTTCTCTGATTTGGTTTGACAGTAGTGGACAAAGAAGGGTATTTTATATCCATTATTTCAGCACAAATTTACTTTTCCTGCTTGCAAGGTGTTTCCATCTGGGTCCAGAATATTTGTCTGAAGAAATAATGGCGTGGTGGCACATGTTTGTAATCCCCACGCCTAGGAGGCAGAGACAGGAAGATTGCGCAGGTTTGAAGCCAGCCGCGCTGGCTTAAGAGACCCTGTTTCCAAATAAAAATATAAAAATAGGTCTGGGAGTGTAGACCAGAGGTGGAAGGGTTTCCATCCCCAGTACCACAAAATAAATAAATAAATAAATAAATAAATAAATAAATAAATTAATTAATTAATTAAGGTATTGATGTCCTTACCTTGTCTCCATCTGGATTAGGATGATGGACGTTCATTTGACTCAAGGCCTTCCTCATATCATGAGCCTGTGTCCAACTGAATATTTAATTATGCTGATATTCAGCTGCCTGCCTGCCTGCCTGCCTGCCTTCCTTCCTTCCTTCCTTCCTTCCTTCCTTCCTTCCTTCCTTCCTTCCTTCCTTCTCCCAGGGGCATTCTATCTCCAAACTACCCCCAGCCCATTTTAGTTATTTAGAAACAGTATCTCACCAAGTTGCTGAGGCTGGCCTTGACTTTGTGATCCTCCTGACTCAGTCTCCCAAGTACCGGGATTAAGGTGTGTGCCATCATACCCCCCGCCCCCAATCCTACCTTTTCCTAGTGAGAAGGTAGTTGTGTGCTTTATTCTGAATTATCAAGCAGCCTTATTGAAATAAAGGATTCAAATTGGGCTGGGGGGGGGGAGTGTAGCTTAGTGATAGAGTTCTTGCCTAGCAAGGTTTGATTCCTAGCACCAAATAAGGAAAAGTGTTGAAAAAAGAAGAATTAAACTTAAACCATTTCATATGCACACATTCAGAATCCCTCCTTCTGGCATTTCTCCCAACTTCATTTAAGATACTGGAAATTAAAATTTCTTAGGGTAGTATTTAGTATGTATTGAGGGCTAAATAAGTCATTGTCATCATAATGATTTTCTTTAAGGTAAAAAGCTCTCTGTAGCCCAGATCCCAAAAATCCAATTATTCTTGCCAAAAGAATTTTGGCTTTAATACTCTTATTTCTTCTTTAAACTAGTTTGCCAAAGTTGATGTCACAAGAAATATTCTCAAAATTGATGTTTCTCAAAAAATGTTTTTATGAAATCATGCTGTGTGGAGATTCAGGTAAGAATAAATGTCAGTAAAGGTGCGTGAAGCCCAGTTTTGCTGGGGATATCACCTTCTCAGAAACTTGACAACTTTTTAGGGAAAGAAAATTCAGGAACTGTGGCATGCATGCAGTGATTGAAGAAGTTTTCTAGTCTATCCAATTCCTCTGGCTACAAAAAGTGCAGGAACTGTAGCTTTTATTCTTTGTATTCCTGATCTGGTACCTGAGCAACCAGCCTGTTGTCAGTACTTTGTTTTTCCACTGGGGCTTCTGTGAGAATTCAGTAGTTCCTGCTTTGTTTTTCGTACTTGAGATAATCACTCAGTAGCTATAATTCCTTTCCTTCAAAAAATGTGTTTGAACTGAGCACATGCTTATAATCCCAGTACTTGGGAGGATGAGACAGGAGAATCACAGGTTTGCAGCCATCCTCAGCAACTTTTGAGGCCCTTTGCAACTTAGTGAGAACTATTTCAAAATAAAGAGTAAAAGATCAGACTAGGGGTGGAGCTCAGAGTTAGAATGCCCATGGGATCAATCCCCAGTACCACAAAATAACAACAACAACAACAACAACAACAACAACAACAACAACAGCAGCAGCAATGACATGTTGGGACATAAACATTTAACAAAGCAAGACAATAAGCAACTAAAGCAAGAAGCAAAGGATGACTTTGAATAAAAGTCAGGAGTTGCAGCCTCCCCCAAAGAATCAGGTTTGCTGGGCTCAGCCGCTTAACTTTGTAAGTTTGGAGCGGCACTAAAAGTTGCTGAACTTGTTTGCTCATCTGGAAAACACAGATGATGATACAAACTCTCTGAAAAATGATAAAACCTGATTGAGTTGTTGCACAGATCCAACAAGATATCTCTTCTTGATCCCCTTCTCTACCTGTAGATTTTTTGTGCCTCTATCCATCCAGCTGACCTCCCGGAAGTTAATTCCATTTTTCCACTGGGAAAGAGAAGACAACAGCAACAGCAACTCCCTCTCCTGGGAGAGTTTTTGTTTTTTTCCTTTCTTGTGCTACAATTTGACCCAGGGACTGTTTACCTTTACATCCCCTATCCCATTTACTTATTTATTTACTCATTCATTCATTCATTCATTTTGGAAACAGGGTCTTACTAATTTGCTGTGGCTGGCCTTAAACCTGTGATCTCCTGTCTCAACCTCCCAAGTGCTAGGATTATAGGCCTGTACCACTATGCTCAGCTTCCTTTGTGTTTGGCTTAATGGAAGGAGAATTTTAGAATCTTGTAATTTTGTTCACATATGTTGGAGACAGAGAATCCATTCTAGCCTAAGTTCTGCACAGCTCAGTCTCTTTGGTTATAAAACGAGACCAGAAATAACTGACGCTTGAAGAACTTATATAAAAGTTCTCAATATCTATGAACTCCCCTTCTGCATGGAACGTTCAAGGTGTTTATAAAAGGGACAGTTATTGAGATACACTGAAGACAATAATATCAAGGCTGCCAGCATTCGTCTTCCTGCTCAGCCCTCCTCCCATCCACTAGGGTTCCTTCCTTCTTTCCTTCTTTCTTTCCTTCCTTTCATACTGGGGATTAAACCCAGGGACAGTCTACCTCTGAGCTACACTCCCAGCCCTACTGTAAGGGTCTTGCTGGGTTGATGAGAGTCTCACTGCGTTTGCTGAGATTGTCCTGGACCCTGTGATCCTCCTGTCTCAGCCTCCCCAGGACTGGGGTACAGGCACGCTGGCTGTGCCTGGCTCCGTTTCTAAAGTACCAAGTGGTTTGTCATGTCATTTGCTTTTCAAAGACTGAAGAGTCTGAATTCTTGAGGGCCAATAGCAGAGTGAAAGGAAGGAGGGCATCAACTGTGGGAATGCCCTGAGATTATAGGAGAGGGCAATAAAAACACAAATTCAGGGTAGAGGTTTCAATAAGGAGATTGTGAATATGAAAAACATACTTTTACTTATGCATTTAAAAATAATCTATAATCTATAATACTGAATGATGTACACTGTGCACAATCTCAGGCAACATTACAGACAAGCTTGTAGTATAAGCTAAGAATTGTCAAGAAACTGTAATTTCCCCCCAAATCAGTTCTACATGTCAGAACCAATCCTTCCCTTTTTTTTTCTCTCTCTCTCTTTCCCTTACCGGACACCACCTACGTCAATAATTTTGCTCATATGGCAGCTAGTTAATTAATAAACCTGCCCCATTATTTCTAGATCTCAGTTTCAGACATTTGCTTCCTGTTAAGGTAACCACGAATTCTCTACCTCCCTCTCTCCTGCGAACCTGATTCTACCTCATTCCTCCTGTGGGTCCCCGCGGCCTCCAGAAGCGTGAGGAGGCCAAGTCTGGAGGCCCTACCAGGAAAGTTGGGGATGCCTGTGCCCGCCCCAAGGCCACACTCCTCGCCTCTTCTGGTTTGCATTTTTTGACAAATCGGGGTGGGGGTGGTGTCAGACGAAGTATTGATTCAGATCTTATGAAAAAGCTTTTGTTTGTTTTACAGGATTTCAATCATCCCCCAAATCAGGACCTTTTATCTCCGTGGCTGGAACTTCACTAGCATTCGTCTGCCCTTCTAGGAAGGGCAAGTCGTTTCTCCTAAGCTTTATGCAAAGAAAAAAAAAAAATAAGGGGAAAAGAGCAAATCCTGGTCTCAGAGGTAGCCCCCCCCACCCGCCTTTCTGAGTCCCGCATCCATCACCAGGCCCTGCGGACCCCTCGTCCGGAATCCGCTCTCCCTCTGCTATTAATCTGGAGAAGATCAACAGGACTCTGGGTTGGCATTAGCCGTGAAGACAAAAGAGCGTGTTACCGGGAGGTCCGGACGCCGCCCGCGCGGCTCCCCGCGGAGCCTCCGCCGCGCCCCGGAGCCGGGCTCCCCTACCCGGGCTCCCCTACCCGGGCTCCTCTACCCGGGCTCCCCTACCCGGGCTCCCCTGGCCGGGCTCCTCTACCCGGGCTCCCCTACCCGGGCTCCCCTGCCCGGGCTCCCCTACCCGGGCTCCCCTGCCCGGGCTGCTCTACCCGGGCTCCCCTGCCCGGGCTCCTCTACCCGGGCTCCCCTGCCCGGGCTCCCCTACCCGGGCTCCCCTGCCCGGGCTGCTCTACCCGGGCTCCCCTGCCCGCTGCAGCGGCCCCAGCGCGGCGCCGGGGGTCGACTCTCCTTCGACGGTGGGAGAGGATTCGGGTCTTAGCGGTTATTTTCTGTTGAGAAAATCAATCCCGGGAACTGAGGGCGGCCCTCCGGGAGCCGAGCGCCCAGGCCGCGGCTGCACAGGTGGAGACCGCGGCGGGAGCCGGAGCCGGCGGTGTGGCCGGGACCCGGCGCGGGCTACGCGGAGACTGGGGCGCGCCGGGACCCGAGGTGGCGGACCCCGGCCCCCAGCCCCGCAGCCTGGGCGTCCCCGGCGGCGGAGGAGGCGGACTCGCCCGGGCTGGGCCTCTGCTCCCCGCCGAGCCCTTTCGATCCCTTTCGGGGACTCGAAGTTCTGAATTCAGGGCGAGGAGGAGGCCCGCCCCGCAGCAGAGCCTGCGCCTTCAAGGTTTCCAAGGTTCCAGACGCGGCCAAGGCCAGACGCCAGCAGCGGGCGGTCCCGACCGGCGGAAACCCAGCTGCGCCCCAGGCGGGCGGAGGGTCCGAGCGCAGACGAGGGGTGGCTCCCTCCGGGAAGACCTAGGAGGGCCCGCGTGGCCCCCCTCTCTTTACCTCTGCGGAAACTGTGGCTGGCACGGAATCGTCCTGGGGGCTAGAGATGAAATCAAATAAAAAAGCTCAAAACCAAATTGCCAACCCTTATCCAGGTATGGATGATAAGGAACTCCATTTTGCGGTCTGAAAGCCCTCATTTCAAAGTTGTGTTTTTACTTTTAGAGCTGAGTTCTGTCTTTCTCAAGTACTGCCTAGAGGGGTGTGTGTGTGTGTGTGTGTGTGTGTGTGTGTGTGTGTGTGCTGTTTTTGCTGAAATTTTATGATAGAAAAATCGAGTGTGACTTGTACTTGTGAGTAGTTGCAGCTTCCAGAATCTTTTGAAGTTAAGAGAGGTTTTTGTTTGTGTTTTTAGGAGAATAGACCAAGCTTAAGTTCATCAGACCGATGTAAAGTAATTGGTCTTCTGAATAAACATAATTTTTCATAAAATTTAAAGAGTACATGAAGAGAAAACAAAGCCGCCCCTGTCACGCTGACTACACACACCCGGCAGGAGCCTGTGGACATTCTCTCTGCTTCTCCAATCGCGCACACTCACTGGGCTCTGCGTGCTATCCGATCACAGTTTCTTCCTAGTATTTTCAGTCGACCGTGTCAGGCGTTTTGGTACTCCCAGAAGATGGGCCCCACTTACCAGGCTTGCTCCAGCCCGGGTAAGTTTCTGTCCCTGCCTTTGACCTTTTGTGTACTGTTAAAAGTCCCAAGACCATTTCATGGTCATGCAAAAACCTAGGCGCTAGAGAAACAAGAGCACTGATACCTAAATAACCTAAAAAACCCTCTAAATAACACGGAGTGCCAGGTCCAGGAGAAAAGTGATGGAATCTGGGCTCACTCGGAACGCCAACTTGTGCATTAAATCTGATCTCTGGGTGTTTTTAGTCCAGAGGTGCCAGTAAACTGCGGGGACGTTACCACCTCCTGGAAAAAGGCCACTCCTTGCCGGCCTAGCTCTGGGCGTGCTGGCTTGCCAGGATACCTTGTCTGCATTCCCAGGGCCTAATATCAAAAGGCCAAAAGGCGAGACGTGCCTTAGAAGGGGTTTCTGTTAAGGCGGTGAGCTCTGCCCCATAACCGCAGGCTATTGGGGTTCTGAGGCCCTCGTTATTAACGTCAGGTCCCACTGTGTGCACTTGGGCAATAGAGTGTTGGGCAAGGCTTTGAGGCTCCCGGCTGGCTTGGGCCGCCGGGTTCCGGCGAGGCGGGCACGGGCGGAGGGGCTGCCTTCCTGGGGGAGGCGGCCCTGCTGGGGTCCAGCGGGACCAGACTAGGGACCAGGACCCGCTTCCCGAGTGGACATGCGCGGCCCGGGTTTCCCTCCTAAAAGCTGCGGCTGGGAGGCAGGAACCTCCAGTACCGCCCCCGCGGGGCCTAAGCGCCCCCAGATCAACCGCTGTCGGTGGTCCACGCCCCACAAATGCCTGCTGCCCGCGCAGAGCAGGATCTGGCCATTTCAAGGTTTAGTGGTGACCGGCACCTACAGCTCCCCGGGCTCTGGGACCCTGAGCCACCGCTGCGCAAGCGGATTCTCTAGCGCCGCCTAGTGCCCACGACGTGTACCACAGCGTGATGGCGCTGAGGTTTCCAGCCGCAACTGCGGTTATTGTGTGATGCTCCTAATGATCATCATCAGGTTTATGAGCAGCAGCAGCATCCGGTCCAGCCAGCAGTGACCCACTCCCGAAGCGCTGCTCTGCTGGGATGGCGCGGACCCAGCCAGCCTGATGAGCTCTTAGTGGGCAGCTCAGGTGCAATGCTGACTTTAACGCCTCTGCTCCATCCTCTGAGTCTGGTGACTACTGTACCCTGTAATTACTAAAACTGTCAGAATATAGAAAATGTTTCTATCCTTCTCAGAGTAAATTTTCCAATAAGGATAATGTTTAGCATTGACATCTCAAAGAGGTCGGGCGTGGTGGTGCAGGGTTGCAATCCCAGTTCTTGAGAGGCTGAGACAAGAGGATGAAGGCTGGAAGCCAGCCTCAGCAAGTTAATGAGGCTCTCGGCAACTTAGCGAGACCCTGTTTCCAAAAAAAAAAAATATGGAAGAAGCCCCCCCCACACACACACACGGGAGGGGGGGCGAGAGAGAACAAAATAAAACTCAAAGTAGGCGATGGAAAAACATGCATCTTTTTAAACACATGAAAGCAAATCTCTACATATTTTCTATTTATACACATTGCTTATGCATTAAAATTTAATTTTTTAAAAACTGGAAAATTGCCGGGCGTGGTGGCGCACGCTTGTAATCCCTGCGCTTGGGAGGCAGAGACAGGAGGATCGCGCAGGTTCGAAGCCAGCCGCGCGCGCTGGCTTAGGAGACCCTGTTTCCAAATAAAAATGTAAAAATAGGTCTGGGAGTGTAGCCCGGAGGTAGAAGGGCTTCCAGGAACCCCAGTACAAAAAAAAAAAAAAAAAAAAAAAAAGTGGAAAATTAATGGGCCATAGTAGAAAGCACTTTTATCTTTAAAAGTGACCTCATGCTGGGTGTGGTGGCACAAGTCTGTAATCCCAGTCCTTGGGAGGCTGAGACGGGATGATTGTAGGCTCTTGGCCAGCCTCAGCTACTTACAAAACCTTGTTTCAAAGTAAAAAATAAAATAAGGCTTTGGGGGTAGCTTGGAGGTAGAGTGTCTCTGGGTTCAACCTTCAGTACCAACAAAACAAAAAAGTGATCTCATTTCAACTAGTTTTAAACATCTTCCTAACATTTATTATCATCTACATTTCAAATTGTTTCTAAATTTTTTCATTGACATCTTTTTAAGTGTGAAAAATAAAGGTCTATAGAAATCATGCACATATGCATACTTTATATTCTGCAAAGTTAAATGAAAGTATATCTCTGTCAGTCAGTGTCCCATAGGAAACAGGAGATTTTTTTTTTTTTTTTTTTTGTGGTACTAGAGATGGAACCCAGGGACTTTCTACCCTTGGGCTACACTCCTAGACCTATTTTTATATTTTATTTGGAAACAGGGTCTCACTAAGTTGCTGAGAGCCTCACTCACTAAGTAGCTGAGGTCGGCTTCAAACCTGCATGATCCTCCTGTCTCAGCCTCCAAAGCGCTGGGATTACAAGTGTGCACCATCATGCCCTGAGAAACAGGAGATCTTAAAATGGGTGGCTGAAGACAAATTGATGAATAATAGGCAAATCTGAACGGGGACTAGCAGTTCTCCTGGGCACCAAGAGCTCAAAACACACTCATCAGTCCTGGCTCCTGGCAGTCACTAGGAACCAGGGAGATTAGCTTTAGTTGTCCTGCCAGCCAGAAGCTGTGACTTTGTGAAGAGGAATAAAGTGCCTGCCCACGTGGTCCAGAAGGCTGGGGGCTATCACGTAAGTCCTGGGGAAAGTCCTCCTACTTTCCTGACCTCCTCATCAAATCTAACCCCCCCCTACCCCCACCAGAGGGTAGAAGGCTTGTCACTGGGACACAGGTACCAAGCGATCTTGAAAGAGCTTGGGTTTTGGCACAACACTTTAGAATGAACTGAGTAAGACTGATAGTCTTGGGCTCTTAGGGACTGCTCTTCTCCTTCTCAGGAAGCTTACAGCCCAGGTAGGGAAGCAGGAAAAAATAAAAAACAATACAATGTTTTTAGGCAGAAGGTTCCTTTCCAGCTTTCTCTGGCTGATGTCACTAGAAAGCTCGACACTCTCTCAAGGGCTTGTGTTTAAACACCCTTGCAGGAGCTTGCCCCTTGAAATGTCAGTAGCTGGAAATACTAGTCTTCCAGGAGGCCTTTTTACAGTTTAGGCTAGATTAGTATTTAGAGGTGAGCAACATTAAAATAGTTTTTCTTCTCTTTTGTTTTTTTCTGTTGTGCTGAGAAGTGAACCCAGGGATTTGAGAATGTGAGACAAGCCCTCTGTCACAGAACTGTACTTCAAAACTTGAAATAATATTGATTAATAAATGTCATTTTACATGTTAAATATAAAATTCACAACTTGTTGAGGTTGTATAGTGTGTGTGTGTGTGTGTGTGTGTGTGTGTGTGTGTGTGTGTGTGTTACTGGGGATTGAACCAGAGGAATTCTACCTTTTTTTTTTTTTTTTTGGTACTGGGGGTGGAACCCAGGGGCTTTCTACCTCTGGTCTATACTCCCAGACCTATTTTATATTTTATTTGGAAACAGAGTCTCACTAAGTTGCTGAGAGCCTCACTCAGTAGCTGAGGCTGGCTTCAAACCTGTGTGATCCTCCTGTCTCAGCCTCCCAAGCTCGGGAATTACAAGCGTGCGCCACCACGCTTGGCAGAATTTTACCTTTGAGTTATACCTCAAGTTTGATTTTATCTCTTATTTTGAGACAGTCTTGCTAGGTTGATGAGAGTTTTATGACTTGTTTAGGCTGTCCTCAAACCTACAATACCCCTTTCTCAGCCTCCCAAGTACTAGGATTACAAGTATGTGCCACCATACTAAAACGGGGGTTTCTTCTGAGCCCCCAAGATGAAACGGGGGGTTTCTTGAGAAGAAACCTGGTGTTTCATCAAAGATGAAACGGAGTTTCTTGAGAAGAAACTCAGCATTTCCTTACCAGGTTCTTGTCTACAGTGAGCGAAGAATGACAACCGCAGACTGCAGGAAGGGGAGTAAATGGTTTATTGGAAGCAGCAGGGAATAAGGGGCTGTCAGAACTCTGGGGCCCAGCAGCTGCCTTCAGGACAATACTTGAGAGTAGCCCAAGCCGAATGCCTTCAATTACAAGCTGCTTTCTTCCAGAGTCCACGCGATCTGCCAGAAAGGAATAGGGAAAAGTGGCCGAACACCCCAAAGGGGCTGTTGGGGCTCTGGTGTCCAGTGGCTGCCTTCAGGTCACTACCTGAGTGCCGCCCAAGCCAAGTGCCATCAGTTGCAAACTACTTTCTCCCAGGGTCCACACAATCTGCCAGAAAAGGGGTGCAGGTCACCCGTAGAGGCCCTGGTCAGCCTTGGTGTCCAGCAGAGGCCTTCAGGTCACTACCCAAGAGTATCCCGAGCCACGTACCCTCAATTGCACTCTGCCTTCTCTCAGGGCTAACATGACCTGCGAGAGAGAGAAGCTCCCCAAAAGAGGAGGGGGTTCAGAGAGGGAAAAACCCCAATTTGGTGGCTGCGCTAGGGGTTTTCCCAGGTGTCTGCATGTCCTCTGTTTGGTTGTGGTGAGTTTGGGATTTTGGGAATTCTGGGAAGCAGCTGTCAGAATTTGCATAGGGCATTTGCAAGTCCTTTGAAGAGTCTCCTTTCAGAAGTGTCAGACTTGCTCCAGTGATGTCTCCTGGGTCTGTTGATTAGTAACCTGATGGTTTTGTGAAGCTTTGGTCCTTCTTATTTCTGAACCTTGGCACCTCGCCCCTCAGGAAATTAAGGTTTTTCTACCGAGGCCTCTTCCCTATCTGCCTATTTCCTTTCTATCTCCTCAATACCTGGCTTAGAATTCACGACTTCTTATATATCATATCACTACTTTAGATTTTGCATGAGTTTGTATATTCTGAGACCAAAAATCAATTATGTTTTTCTAAAAAGCTTTGTAATATTTGGTTGCTTTTCACAAGCAATATCAGTTTTGTGGGTAGTGAATAAATGGTTTATGCAGAGGACTTCTAGAATAGTTATTTGTGGGGAAACATGTTTGTAGTAGAAGATCAGCTACTTGGATCCAGTTAAATTCATTGCAAAAGCGATTCTTTAACACTCACCTGGTGACACTCAATATGATGAGCATTGTATTGATTTGGGGGCCGAGTTCCCTTTTCTTCCCCCTAGATGGGATGTGGTAGTAGCATTTGTTAATGGTAGTCTCTGTTTCTCCCTCCAGGTCCCAGCAGGACTTTAGCATTCCTTTGGGAACTTTAGTTTTTCTTTGGAGGAACTCACCCTGTTGGTATCCTCCGCCATGAGGTCTGGGTAGAGGTCGCTTTTCACAGGGAGTCCTGCGTGTCGCCAGCTGTCTTGATAAAAATAAAAGATGCTTTCCTTGTGCACAATGGGGCTGGGCTATGACCAGTACAGTGTTTTAGCTCACTTGATGAGGGCGTGTCGTGGAGCCTGGGCCTGAAGCCACCACAGTGGGAGTCAGAGCTACACTCCCAGACCTATTATATATTTTATTTGGAAACAGGGTCTCACTAAGTTGCTGAGAGCCTCACTCAGTAGCTGAGGCTGGCTTTGAACCTGTGCGATCCTCCTGTCTCAGCCTCCCAAGCGTGGGGATAACAAGTGTGCGCCACCATGCCCAGCTTAGGGATTGTTCTTGATCTTACACATCACGTTTAAGAACAAACATTGCAGAATGTCAGAAACCCAGTAGGCCAGGCCGTGTTGGAGATTGCTTGCTTTGGGCCACGTTTGCCTTGCTGTTACCTCTGCATAGTCCACTGGTCTAACCTGCCACAGTCATCTTCCTTTCCTCCAAAGTCTTCTAGACCTAGATTGAAAGAGTAGGTCGTAAGCCTCAGTGTGGGTGGGGAGTGGACACCATCCCCGCCATATATTTTCACTGACCTCCCCACCAGCTGGTTATTGTTTAACATTGCATGAATCTATTTCTTTTTTGCTGGTCTCTCTTACTAAAGCCATGCTCTTCCTGTAATGCAACACATTCTGTAAGACAGCAACTCTTACATGGAAGCTTTATAAAGAACACGCCTGCTTTGGCACTCTGAGGTTCTGACAATTGGTGGGGCCTGCAGTTGGGGCAGTTCAATTTTTAAATTCTTGAGTGATTCCAATGGTGGTTTTTTTTTGGTGGGGGGGGTACAAGGGATGGAACCCAGGGCATTCTATTTCCAAGCTCCACCCCCAGCCCTATTTTTTACTTTTTATTTTGAAACAGGTTCTCACTGAGTTGCAAAGGGCCTCACTAAGCAACCGAGGCTGTCTGCAAACTGAAATTCTCCTGTTTCAGCCTCCCAAGTACTGGGATTACAAGTGTGCACCACCACGCCCAGCTTGAGAAGTCAGTTTTTATTGAGTAACATATTTTATTCCATCAAACACTGAGTGTCAATTATGTGCCACCCACTGATAACTGTCTTCAAAGATAAACAAGGTACATTCCCGTTTTTAATTTTAATCTTTTACTTAATCTTATATATCCAAATAGTATTTAAAACATGTAATCTTCACAAACACATGATTGAGATTTTTTACATGCTTTTATTTTGTACTAAGTACTTGAAATCCAACATGTATTTTTTCATTTACAGCATTCCAATTCACACTAGCCACTTTTTTTGTTTGTTTGTTTTGGTGGTACTGGGGTTCCTGGAAGCCCTTCTACCTCCGGGCTACACTCCCAGACCTATTTTATACTTTTTAATTTTTGGAAACAGGGTCTCTTAAGTGAGCGGGGCTGGCTTCAAACCTGCGCAATCCTCCTGTCTCCGCCTCCCAAGGGCGGGGATTACAAGCGTGCGCCACCACACCCGGCCTCACACTAGCCACATTTTAAATGTTGAATAGCCACAATGGGCTAGTGGCTATCATATTGGACAGTGTAGCCTATAATAATAATTGTTTAAAACAATGCATATCTTCAGTGTTTGATAAGTTACAGGAACAACCACATACGCCTCCTGATGGAAGACTACCACTGTTTACAGAAGTCTACCTGCAAAAAAAGAACCTAAACATGATGAAGCCTTTAGATTCAACTACCAATTTACAGAAAATACAGAGGAGAAAAGAACAATGTATATCAAGAATGCAATCAGCAAGATTCAGATCACAGCAAATTTTCAGTAGATAACCAAATCAAAAAGGGAAATTTTTAAAGTGAGATGAATCCATGTATTTAAAATAGTTTAAGGGATTTAGTAATGAATTATAAAGTGTAGTCCTTACTTAAATCTTGATTGGAACTAGTTAACAATTTTATGATAGTTATAACAGAACAGCTGGATGCCAGGCGTGGTGGTACACGCTTGTAATCCCAGCATTTGGGAGACTGAGACAGGAGGATCATTGTTTGCAGACAGCCTCAGATATTTAGTGAGACCCTTCGCAATTCAGTGAGACCCTGTTTCAAAGTAAAGACTAAAAAACAAAACAAAACATAACAAAACAAAAACTAGGGCTGGGCGTGTAGCTTGGAGGTAGAATGCCCCTGGGTTCAACCCCCCAGTACCACACACACACACAAAATAGAATAAAATAAAATAAAATAAAATAAAAAATAAGAGAACAGCTGGGTATGGTGATGCACACTTGTAATCCCAGTACTTGGGAAGCTGAGACAGGAGGATCAGAGGTTCTAGGCCAGCCTCAAAAATTTAGCGAGGCACTTGCAATTTAGTGAGGCCTGGTTTCAAACGAAAAAATACAATAGGGCTGGAAGTGTAGCTCAGAGGTAGAATGTTCCTGAGTTTAATCGCCATGAACACACACACACACACACACACACACACACACACACTCAGAGAAAGAAAGATAATTAAAAATTGGAACTGAATATTTGATAATTAAGAAATTATTTTTAAGCTAGGTGTGGTGGCACATGCTTGTAATCCCAACATTTGGGAGTTTGAGACAGGAGGATCACAGTTCGCAGACAGCCTCAGATACTTAGTGAGGCCCTCTGCAACTTAGTGAGACTCTATTTCAAAATAAAGAATAAAAAATAGGGCTGGGGGTATAGCTCTAAGGTCAAATGCCCCTGGGTTCAACCCCCAGTACCACAAAAAAATTATTTTTATGAACTCTTTTAGGCATAATACCTGTAGTATTTTTTAATAGCCATTATGTTTTAGAAGTATGTACTAAAATATTTATAGATGAAATGATACACTGCCTGAGATTTGTGTCAAAATAATATGCAAGTTGGGGATAGAGGAGTTCAGATAAAATGAAAGTGGCTATGAACTGATAACTGTTGAAACTGGATGACAGGTACGTAGAAACTCACTCGCTGCTTTACCTGCTCTCACATGTTGCTTTCCATTGACAAAGTAAGACAAGGCACTTAACTACTTAGTCCCTTTGCGACTCAGTGAGACTCTGTTTCAAAATAAATAATAATAATAATAATAATAATAATAATAATAATAATAATAAATAGGACTGGGAGTATAGGTCAGAGGTAGAATGCCCCTGGGTTCCATCTCCAGTACAGGGGAAAAAAAAAAAAAAAAAAGCCAGGAGTGGTGCCACATGCCTGTAATCCCAGCATTAGGGAGGCTGAGACAGGAGGATCATGGTTCTGGTTTGAGACCAGCCTCAGCTACTTGGTGAAGCCCTCTGCAACTTAGTGAGAGCCTGTTTCAAAATAAAAATAAAAAGTAGGGCTGGGAGTGTAGCTCAGAAGTAGAATGCCCCTGTACTGGGTTCCATCCCATCAGTATCGGAAAATAAAAAAGCAAACAAAACTAGGAGACATATATTAATCTAAAAAATAAAATTAAAAAGCAAAGGTAAGCTCAAAGAAAAAATTTAAGAGTGAAAGATTGTGATAATCACTCTGCTCATCCAACCCAAGCCCAATACTAATTCTTTCAGACCTGAGGAAAATTTGTTTTATTTATTACATTATAATAAGCTTAGGAGACTCATGTTGGTCATTGCTACTGATTTTACAGTCTCCCTTTCCAATTCCTCTGATATTCTCCATAAGGAAGCAGCATTTCTATATTTCAAAGCTGTTTATAATCACTTAAAATTGCTCCATTGACAAAGTAGAAAAAGTTTTAATTTGATACTTATCTAAAGAAGAATTCTCAGAAAATAACATATAGAAAATCCAAACTGAGGAATTCAAGACATTAGTCAATAAAGCTGGAGAACTTACTTTTATTCTTGTAGTCTTATACTAAGAAGTTGACATTTAATAGTCCATTGTTCACAGCTGATTTATAGAAAATTTTAATCCTAAAATTGTACATTAATATCCTATGACTCTAAGATTTACCAGTGTCCTTCAAGTCTGAAGAAAATGATTAACTAGGTTCAACAGACAGCACAATCCTACTAACAGAACATTTAGTCTGAAGTCCTACAATCACATAAGAATTAAGAATAGCCAGTGTCAAACTGGCTTGAAACCTGGTTGTGTTCCTTGCTCAGGTTACCTGCAGTTCATCTAAAAGACACAAAATTAAACTAGGGTGTGAATATCTTATAAAAAAAAAACTAAGCTTTTCACAGCAGATTAAAAAATTAACATTAAAATTTTTACCAAATTTTAACCTTATTATGATGTTTTATCCAATTATATTTTCAAAATACCTGGTTAATTGTGAATTAATTACAAATAACATCATGTAGGATTTTTTGTTTGCTCGGCATTTACAAAATGATTACAAAATTAATATAACTTTTAAAATGTTAAAGAATGCTATACATATTGCACTTTTCTGGCAGGCTGAGCTAGTATCTTCCATGGCAAGATACCAAAACTATTGAATAAAATACATTTTAAAATCAATAGGTACTTGATTAATTTCCCTAAAATCATCAACATCATTATCAAAATCTTCCTGGATTTTGTAAGATTTGATTTCCTAAATACAGTTTTAATGCTTAACTTACAAAAGGAGTAAAATATCCTCATATATTGACTTATGTCCTTTTCTTGGTGTCTCAATGACCAAAGAGAATTTTAAACAAATTACATTATATATCCTGCTGTAATAAAAAGCTACAATTTCTATTACCCAAATTAAGAAATAATGGAATCAAAAGATATTAACCTTAAAATGTCTGTATGTAGGTCCCCATAGAACTTTTCCAAACCTTTATACTGGAGGGATTTAATCAATTATGAACGAGAATCAAATCTGGTAAAGAAAATCTTATTTTGCAAAAATAAAATCACTTCCCAATATGCTTGAAGGAAACAAGCTATTCATTTTCAATTGTGTTCCACTGAAGACATTACCGAACTCTGTCCAATGGTTTATTTCCAAGTGGTCCACTATGGAATTCATTGGAATGTTTTAAGATCGGCTTTAGCTAATCTTAAATCTTGTGTTTTTGACTATCATTTGGACCTTGCTCTCCCTTTCTGTTTGGTGGTGGTTTTGGTTTAGGCATCTTACTAAGAATAGTGGCCATCTCTCAGAATTCTTCCACTGGCCAGGCGTGGTGGCGTACGCTTGTCATCCCCATGCTTGGGAGGCTGAGACAGGAGGATCGCGCAGGTTCGAAGCCAGCCTCAGCTACTTAGTGAGGCTCTCAGCAACTTAGTGAGACCCTGTTTCCAAATAAAATATAAAATGGGGCTGGGAGTATAGCCCAGAGGTAGAAAGCCTCTGGGTTCCACCACACACACACACACACACACACACACACACACACACACACACAAAAAGAATTTTTCCACTGCTCATATAGTTTCAAAATAACCCTGATTGTTTCCCAAATCTTCTCCATAGCCACAGAAAGCTCCATAAACCATGTCCGGCATCTTTCTGTTGTACAACACAGGCTACATGCAGGCAAGCTAAGCTATACTGGAAGGAGGGTACCGTAGGCAAAGATCGTTCTGTGGGTGTCGTTCACTGTCCATCGTGCAGGGGAAGCAACCTGTCTTCTTGGCCCATGTCCTGCACATACTGGAGCAAAGGTCTATGAGGATGATGCACTCTCAAACAATAACCCATTGGTTCTCAAAGGCAGAACTCACACTCTGATATATGATTCATCCTGTAAGGAAATTCCTTTGGAAAGGCATATGAAAATCTAGTTTTTAATACAGAAGTAGCAGCAGCAGAAATCAATCTTGTATTTAAGACTATTCCAAATTCCTCTACTTTGGATGCCAAAAACACACACATAGGAGCTATTATTACAGGATCTGTGTTTTTCAGAGAACATCTGGCATAGAATCTCTTGAAATAGACTATAGCAGTGACAATAACTTGTTGTCTTAGTTTAAGATGTTCACCTAATGCTTGGATTTCATTTGTAAAAAATATTTGTAATTTCCAATATTCTTCTGAGAGAAACTTTAAATCCTTTTGTCATTCCTTTAACAGATCTGGTTTATCGCAAATAGTGGGAGCTCTGCCAAAAGTTTCCTGCCATGGGACACAGCTTGATCTGATGATAAAAACAAAAAACAACAACAAAAAAACCCCAAAACACCACCACCAACAAAAAACCACACACAAGCCCATGGAGAGGCCCTCAGAGCGACCATAGACCCAGCAGGTCCATAACTGTGTTCCTGGGTCCTATCAGCTCCCGCTTCACTCCATGGGGGGGCAACCTGTTTTTAAGGAGCTTGTGTCTTATGGGAGGGGAATAAGGTTGCCAAATACTTGTAATGGTGTGGCCAGTGCAGTCACATAAAGTAAAAGAAGTATGGTTCTCACAGAAGGCAAGGTGATGGGTTCCATGTAGCAATGGCTGGCATTTCTCAAGCACTCACTTAGTGGAACAAGAACAGGAAGTTTCCAGGATGCTGGTGCCAGTGCAGGTCTGAAGGAGAGAGCCCAGTGGGAAGGGGGTGGGCAATGGGACGCGGAAGGTATCTGGGGGTTTTACCTGGGGGAGATCGGGGTAGGAGATAGGAAACTGAAGGAGGTTTCTTCCCTTTTCTTTGCAAAATCAGAGTGAAGAGCTGGCGTGGTGGTGCATGCTCCTGATCCCAGTACTTGGGAGGCTGAGACCCCAGGATCTCAGTCAGTAGACAGCCTCAGCTACTTGGTGAGGCCTTCTGCAACTTAATGAAACTTTGTTTGAAAATAAAGAATCAAAACCAGGACTAGGAGTATAGCTCGGAGGTAGAATGGCCCTGGGTTCCATATCAGAGTTCCAATCAGAGTGAAGTTCTGACCCCTCTCCCTCCAGAGGGGGTGTGGGTGGGGATGCTGAGAGGTGGGGAACAGGCGGGGTGGGCTAGAGAAGAGCCGGGAGCTCTGCAGATTGTATCCATTTCCAGGCTTGTCATAGAGAGTGAGCAGATGGGATTTGTTGGTCCTAGCTTTAGCTTTTAGCAGCTGGAGTAGAGGCAGACAGGAAGCCCCTGAGTGCCGGGGTCAGTGGAGTCTAGTGGGGAGGAAATGAGACCTGGAGGGAGCCGTTAGGCTTGGGGAAGAGGGAGGGAGGAACTCAGATGATAGAAAGAAGCATCAGAGGGGGTTTCAGAGATGAAGTAGGTGAGGGTGTGGCAGGGTGGCTGCTGAAGAGCCCAGGTTGAAGGTCACTGGGACAGAGAGTGTTAGAGGTGGATGGTTCCCAAGACAGAACAGGGAGGATGGAGACTGTGATCTCTTCACAGTTCGTAAGACACCCTGCCAGCTGGCTGTGGTAGGGATGAAGGCTGTCCAGTGGACGTGGATTTGAACACATGACTCAGGATATAAAAGAGGAGGAAGAAGCCAGGTGTGGTGTGCATGCCCATAATCCTAGTACTTGGGAGGTTGAGGCCAGCATGTGGTGAGGTAGTGAGATTTTGTTTGAAAATTACAAAATAGGACTGGGGTGTGGCTGAGAGGTAGAGAACACCTGGGTTCAATCCCTAGTTCGTTCTCTCTCTCTCTCTCTCTCTCTCTCTCTCTCTCTCTCTCTCTCTCTCTCTCTCTCTCTCTCTCTCTCTCTCTCTCTCACACACACACACACACACACACACACACACACACACAAGCGGGAGAAGGAAGAGAAGGAAAAGGGGGGAGGAAGAAGAGGAGGAGAAAGAGGAGGAACAGGAGAAAGAGGAAGAAGAGGAGAAGGAGGAAGAGGTGGAGAAGTAGGCCTGGGAATACCATGCCATTGAAATGTAAAATAAGGCAATAGTGTAACTGGAAACCACTCATTGGAAGAGTGAAAAACAAAACAAAACAAAACAAAAAATCAAACAACAAAAATGGAGAAAAAGGCATTGTATATTCTATCGATTAAAGGAAGCTGTACAGATCCTTTTGAAAGCCTGGAGATGAGGATTTTGTTTGTTCATTTGTTTGATTATTTAAGGTTAAAAAATCTAGAGTTAAGAAACTTTGCAGGCTGCTGGCCACATCTGAACTGAACCTAGTAGCCCAAGGCCCAGTAAGTGTGTGTGTGTGTGTGTGGGGGGCAGCTCTTAACAACTTTGCATTTGCGATTGATGGTAGGGTTTGCAGATAAATGTTATTAGCAATGCACTGTTTTGGGGAATTTCCTGGACTTAACTGCACATCTGTAATCTTGGCTTCTTGGGAGGCTGAGGAGAAAACAAGATCAAGGACAGCCTGGGCAATTTAGCAAAATTTTGTCTCAAATTATTATTATTATTATTATTATTAATTATTATTATTGTTGGTATTATTATTTTTGTGTGTGCTGCTACTGGGGATTGAACCAGGAGCATTCTACCTCCAGCTCTATATTTTAATTTTTATTTCAGAACAGGGTCTCATTAATTGCAGAGGGCCTTACTAAGTAGCTGAGGCTGTTGGAGAACCTTCTCATCTCAGCCTCCCAAGTACTGGGATTACAATGCAGGTGCCATCACTCCAGAATCAAATTAAACAATTAAAAAAAGGACTAGGAAAATGGTGGCAGCCGCGGTTGCCACTGCAGCAATGATAGTTGGCAGCGGCCAAATAGGACATGTATTCCTCTGAGAAACCCCAGACATCAGATTTTGGTTTAATATCTGAGTGGGGCAACATACAGAGACATTTATAGCCATGACTTCCTACCAATATTCAGGAGAGGCAGACAGATCCAACCAAATCCACCTTGAAGTTTTGAAGAAATCTCCCCAAAAGTAGACTGTTCCTGCCCCACATGCTCAGGGACTTTGAACAACATACTATGTAAGAAAAAGTTTCACGGAGACGGACCAAAATGGCGGCAGGGGCAGCGGCCAGTATTCGGGAGAGGCAGACAAATCCAACCAAATCCACATTGAATTTTTGAAGAAATCTTCCCCAAAGTACACTGTTTCTGCCCCACATACTCAGGAACTCTGGACAACATAGTACGTAAGAAAAAGTTTCACAGAGATGGACCAAGATGGCGGTAGTGGCGGTGGCCAGTATTCAGGAGAGGCAGACAGATCCAATGCAATCCACGTTGAATTTTTGAAGAAATCTCCCCAAAAGTTGACTGCTCCTGCCGCACATGTGCAAGAATTCTGGACAACATACTATGTAAGAAAAATGTCTGGGGCAAGTCGGAGGAAGCCCCGCCCATATTGCTGGGCAGGCTCGCTGCACCGGGTGTACCGGGAGACCTCAGCTCATGGCCGCTATGTTCATCTGTGCTGTGCTGGGGGCCAGGGTGTGCTTGGATCAGCATATCCTGCTCTCCGTGGTGAGGCTGTGAGCCTCTGCTCTCAGTGGGGAGATAAAATCTATTGCTGCTAGGAAATTGGGCTCCCAGCTTCTGCAAATGACACTTGCTGTTTTCTCCTACACACACACACACGCACACACACATACACACACACACACATATATATATATATATATATCATATATATATGAACATATATATGTTTCATATATATATATATATATATATATATATATATATATATATATATAGGAACCTCTGTAAACATCCTGCCCACAGTGACAGGGACCGGAGCCTGCCACATGGTGAGGCAAGGTCTGGAGCCATTGAGGCCAGGCCCGGAGCCTCTTGCGCAGCAGGCCTGGAGCTGGGGCCTGCTCCACAGAAAAGGGCCAGAGGTTTCTTCAGCTGTGTGGCCAGGAAACACTAGAAGCTGTCACTGCCTCACCTAATCGCTCAGCAGATTTCCAAATCCAATTTAGAAAAAATTGGTTGTGAGTATAAAAGATCCTCAGAATAAGAAAAACAAACTTACCATATGATCCAGCAATACCACCTCTGGGTATCTACCAAAAAGAATGAAAACCAAAATACCAAACCAGCCCATGAACAACCATGTTCACAGCTGCACAGTTCACCAATTCCAAACTGGAACCAGCCAAGAGATCCTTCAACGGATGAGTGAATTTCAAAAATATGGGATATATACACAATAGAATTTTGCCCAGCCGTAAGGGAGAACAAAATTATGACATTTACAGTGAAATGTCACAAAAAATAAGAAATCAGATGCTTTTTTTTAATGTGCAAAATATTAGGGAGAAATGGGTAACAGGAGGAACTCTAGATGAAGAAGGGACCCTATAGAGGAGCAATGAAGGTGACATATCTGAGGGGATAAGAGGGAGGATAAGGGAAACTCTTTAAAGCACATGATGTGCTTAAACATATCAAAGTCAATCAGGAAGCCAAGCATGGGCAGGAGGAAGAGGGAAGGGGTTAGAGATTGGGTAGGGGCTGATTGGGTGATGTGTGCATGTATATCTCCACAAGTTTTTTATCCCATTGAGATGTATGACTACATTGGGAGAGATGCACTCAGGCAGGGAACCTGCTGGAGGACTCTTGGAACCCTCCTGCTCCAGTGTGCAGTCCAGCCATCTCCAAATGCAGCATAGAGGCCCTGGAAGACCTTTCCTCTGCTGGGAAAGAGACAGAGCCACCCAAAGTCTTAGGGACAGAAGCCACAAATGCAAAGTAATGGATGTCAGGAGCTGCCCAGCCCCTCTCAGCATGTGCTGCACCTGGAACCAGTGCTCACTTCCATCCTGAAGAGCAGCAGGGACTCCATGTTTGCAGGGGAAGGGAAGGGAGGCCTTCTTCTTCCCTCGTGGACTCCACATCCTGTTCCACTAACATCAGGGGGAATGGAATGGAGGAAGGGGAAGCGGAGCTCTCTCTTGGTGTGGCCCTAAGATGCCTGAGGGCACCCGGCTCTACCCAAGGGAGGGAGGCTGAGGGGCGCTATTTATAGAGAGGCCAGCACACCCTCTCCTTACATTGTTTGGCCCTAGTTGAAAGCAGAACAATCTCTTCCAGGCGCTCCCTGTTTCCACTTCCCTCTGACCACAGGTTCCCTCCTCTCCTGACCTGTGGGGGTCAACATCCTTTCTAGCAGATCCACCCAGCTTCCTCCCTCGGGCAGGCTCTGCACTGCCCTGTGTTTAGCTTACCACAGCAAACAGGCAGGTTCTGGGTCTTGGGGTACTGGAGACAGGAAAGCAGAAATAGTGTGAGTCTGAACCGGGGTGAGAGGTGGTAAGAAATCATCTGGAAAGGGCGAATTTGAAAAATCCATCAGTGAAGGCGAGTGAGGACTGCCACGAAAGGAAAGAGGCGGGATAGTGTGTGTTCTAGACATCATGAGGAGAGCAGTCTCAGGGGTGTGGGAGAGGGTTTCCAGAGGCTCAGAAGGGAGTTAAGGCAGGTAGCATTCTTGGCCAGGGCCCACACAGGCCTCTCGCAGAAGCTTGCGTTCCAGAGAGCTCCTCAGCTGGCTCTGTGGCCTTGGGCCATATGGTGCCCTCTGACCCTGTTTCTTCATCTCTAACATGTGGGTAATAACTACCAGCAGTGTCTATGTGAGTGGATGGTATTAGGAGATCTATTTATTTTTTAATTAATGTGTGTGTGTGTGTGTGTGTGTGTGTGTGTGTGTGTTACTGTGGATGGAACCCAGGGTCTTCTACCTTCAAGAGTATACCCTCAGAACTATATTTTATTTTTTAAATTTAGAAACAGGGCCTTGCTAGGTTGCTGAAAGCTTTCCCGAGCTGCTGAGGCTGGCTTCGAACCTGTGATCCTCCTGTCTCAGTACTGGGAGTACAAGTGTGCGCCACTACGCCTGGCTGGTGATCTGCTTATTACTTGATATTTACAGAGGACGTAGGTGGAAGCAGGGCTGGGCAGGGCTTCCCCGGACAACACAGCCTGAGCTGTGGTCACCAGTCTCTTGCGCAGTTTTCATTCGCTGGGAACTAAACACAAAATGTGTTCCTTTTTCTCTAAGTTACAGCTTTAGCTGTGTTCTTGAATCTCCTTGTCTTGCTCTCTAACAATTTATTGGGAAAATTTTATTACTTTCTAGCTACTTTTAGTTGTTAAATTGTTACACCTACCTTGAAACCCAAGAATGTGAAGTCAGTTGTGAATAAAGCCTGGCTCTTAACTAAAATCTTATCCCATCGGTTCCCCTCCCTGAAGGATTAAGAGAGGACCCTATCTGGAAGGAGGAGGGACAGCCCTGCCAGAGGATGGCTATCTCCACTCTGCCCTGGCTCTGTACAGTGCCTCCTGTGGCTGTGCTGGGGGGAGGGGCGCAGATGTCTTCTACTAACCAGCTGCTTTATAGTTCTCAATGCTGCTTATCTGCTGATCACTGACCAGGTCTGAGCGCCTGGGGGTGGGGGAAGGCACAACTGAGGTGGGCCATGCTGTTTCTTCCATCTCCTCCCTTCTTAACTCCTCCCCTAGGCAGTGACTCCACAGCCTCCGCACTGGGATGCCCCACCAGAAAGGCAATATTCTTTTTGGTGCACCAACAAGATGGCCAGGGATTACCATTTCCTGTGGTGTCCTCTCCCTATGCTGCCACTCCTCCCGGAATTCTCTCCCTCTGTTTAGGTAGGCTAGATCAAGTCTCCTCCTCCTCCTCCTCCTCCTTCTCCTTTATTTCTGGTGAAACATAAAAAGGAAGATTAGTCCTTTTCATTTTTTTGAAACAGGGTATCTTAAGTTGCGGAGGGTCTTGTAAATAGCTAAGGTTGGCCTCGAACCTGTGATCTTCCTGTCTCAGCCTCCCAAGTACTAGGATTTCAGGTGTGTGCCATCATGCCCAGTTTACTTTCTTTTTAAAACCCACTTAACATTATTTATTATGTAATGGCAAAAACAGTCAACACTATACATTATAATAACATAGGTCATAGATACTTGTTTACTCATCCCTCAGCCTAAGAAGCCTACTATACAATTAAATCCTTTAGATATGTTCACATAGTATTGCATCTTCTGGGTGGAGTTTATTAGGATGCCTAGTTTAATCATGAAAGGAACCTGGCTCTAACCATCTAATAAAGAGAAGGGAAAGTACTGATTCTGTAACTAAGCCAAGGAAGGGCAGATAGACTTTTTCTCTTTTCTTGTCTGGGCTTTTCTTAGCATGTTGACTTCATCCTCTGAAGCTGAGGATCTAGAAGAATGAATGCACTGTCAGTCTTTATAGTCACATCACAAGACAGGAGATGTAGTCTCTGCTAGTTCTAGCCAGAAAAATTCAGAGAAAGTGCTCACCATCACACCTGGCAGCTTTCCCTTTTAATGATTCATCGCAAGTCATTTCCCAAGAGGTTAAATATATGTTTGCTATTTCTGGGATCTGCCTTCATTACACTCTCCTTTAGAAGTGATCAAACACCTTAACTTGAAGCCAGTCTTGGTGGCATACATCTAGAATCCAGTACTTGGGAGGCAGAGACAGGAGGATTGTAAATTCAATGCTACTCTCAGCCACTTAGTGAGACTCTGTTTCAAAATAAAAAATAAAATGGGGCTGGGGGTGTAGCTCAGAGATAGAATGTCCCTGAGTTCAATCCCCAGTACCAAACAAACAAGCAAACAAACACAAAACAAAACCCACCACCACCAAAAAACACTTTAGCTTGAGAAGAGGGAGAATGAATTTTGGTGGTTTAGGAGCAGAGAAGATGAATTACTTAACACTTTTGCCGGCTCTTCTCCTGGGAATAGATCTCTGCTGATTATGAATCCCTGATGGGTAAATTGCAAACATCTTTTGGGGAAGCTGAGCTCAGAGGACAGTGTCCACTCATCTAACTAAGAGGACAGGCCCTTAGACTACAACATGGCCAATATAGTTCTTTGAATAAACTGAATTAGCTTTGAAGAGACTGAACATACAGGGTCAGTGTCTTCCTTCAAATGTTGTAACAAAATGTCTGGGTTGGGTCAGCCTTTGATTTGGAACAATAAGGACAGTGTTCGATGGAAGTCCTGGGTGGCAGAGGTATTTATAATAATGCCAGTGGCCATGGTCCGAGAGACAACAGAGCTCTCAGTCTTGGATCCACCTGGTAGAGGTGGACTACATAAGAAGTTCTTAGATGATCCAGAAGTTCTCTTGAATGATAGATACAAAATAGGATAGGGGAAAAAATATACCTCTCACATCATTTGGGGATTCAGATCAGTTTTAATGATATGAAATGGAATACATGAAAAGTACTTGAAGTTCAAGGATAATATTGATGGCAATGGGTTGAGGTCACATTACAGAGACTCTTTTTTTGTGTGTGTGGTATTGGGGTTTGAACCCAGGGTCCTTCTACCTCCAAGTTACACCCCCAGCCCTATTTTTTATTTTTTGTGGTACTAGAGATGAAACTCAGGGGAATTCTACCTTTGAGCTAGTTTTTACACCCCCAGCCCTAGTTTTTATTCTTTATTTTGAAACAGGGTCTTACTAAGTGACCTCACTAAGTGAGGCTGGCCAGGAACCATGATCTTCCTGTCTTAGCTTCCCAAATGCTGGGATTACAAGCGTGAACCCACCACACCCAGCTCCCTATTTTTTTTTTTTTGGTGGTACTGGGGTTCCTGGAAGCCCTTCTACCTCCGGGCTACACTCCTAGACCTATATTTTTTTATATTTTTGAAACAGGGTCTCTTAAGCCAGTGCAGCTGGCTTCGAACCTGCGTGATCCTCCTGTCTCCACCTTCCAAGTGCGGGGATTACAAGTGTGCGCCACCACGCCCGGCCCTATTTTTTATTTTGAAACAGGGTCTAAGTTGTGAGGCTGGCCACGGACCTGCGATCTTCCTGTCTCGGCCTCTGAAGTACTGGAATTACAAGTGTGTGCCACCACATGCAGCTACAAAGACTCTTAAAAATCAAGTTGCAGTTGTGCCTGGTGGCAGACACTTGTAATCCCAGTACTTGGGAGGCTGAGACAGAGGATGATCATAGGTTTGTGGCCAGCTAAATAGACTCAGCTATTTAGGCCCTCCGCAACTTAGTGAGACCCTGTTTCAGAACAAAGAATAAAAAATAGAGCTAGGAGTGTTGCTTGGAGGTAGAATGCCCCTGGGTTCCATCCCCAGTAAAAAAAAAATAAAATAAAATAAAAAAAGAAATAGAAATTAAGCTGAAGTGTTTGAACTTTAACTGAAAGCAGAATCACTTCTTTCTCTTTGAAGAAGAAACCATGTACATGAGAAGTACACATGTGCGCTTGAAGAACAACTACATGCTCAGGCTCTACCATCTTCACAGGTATGGGAAATGACGTGCATGTAGAGTTGGGGTGGAGCAGGAAGCTCCTGTGCTGAAATGACCGGTCAATTATTCACTTAGTGTACAGTGGACCCTATAAAGCAGTATGGGGTACGAAGATAGGCGACTCAAATAACCCTTCTTATTAAGAATTTTCCTACAATGAGTTAAAAGTAAGGCAAATAGTGGAACATGTTTCCACTTTTTTTTTCTTATCAGATTGTAATCCATGTCAGTGGGTACTTCTTAGAGTTATCAAGGGAATAGACTTATTGTTCATACAGAGGGTGGCAGGTCCACTTACCAAGGAGAACCTATTTATGAACCCCACAGTCTTGGGCTCTCTCCAAGGCATTGTAACATTACTTTTCAGTGTCTGATATACTTTAAATCTTCTTGTTATTGCAGTTTAAAAACAAAATTTTTCCTGCACACATCCTGTTTAAAGCAGAATTTGCTCCTCTGTTGGGTAGAGATAAAGAATGCAAGAAAGGGTACTTTATAGTGTTGATTAGACCTTGATATTAGATGAAAATGGTGCTTTTATGATCATATTGATGGCCAAGAGGGGCACAAATCAAATATACCTTTGAAACTGTAACTTTGTTATGTCTTAGATAATTTAATGAGGGCAGTAATGCTAACAAATATAAACAGAAAAAAAAATCCACTTCCTTCATTCTCTTTCCTCCTCACCTTCATTTTTTTCACCTTCTCTTTTCTCCTCTTAAGAAGTGTACCTTTTTATGTACAATATACACTTCCAGCCCTTTTTATTTGGAACAGGACTGACTAGGTTGCGGAGTGTCTCACTAAAATGCTGAGGGTAGTTTTGAACCTGCAGTCCTCCTGTCTCAGCTTCCCAAAGTACTGAGATTATAGGCATGTGCCACCATGCCTGACATTTTTTAAGATAGGATGTCACCACATTGCCCAGGTTCAAACTCTAGGCTCAAATAATCTTTCCACCTCAGTGTCTCCTACCCCCCATGGTAGCTGGAACTATAGGCATGTGCCACCATACCTGGCTGGAGGTTGATTATCTGTAATCCAAAATTCCAAACTGCAGAATGCTCCAACACCCAAAACTTTTTGAGGGACAATGTGTTGCTACAAATGGAAAATTCATTATTTTGAAAGAGGGTCTAAGTTGTGACCTGGCCACGAACCTGCGATCTTCCTGTCTCAGCCTCTGAAGTACTGGAATTACAAGTGTGAGCCACCGCATGATGGCTCGTTGTCAAAACACAGGTGCACTACAAAGAATAAAAGCATGTTCAGAGGATATGTAGAGAGAGAATATATGTATGGTGGTGCAGGCTTGTAATCCCAGTACTCGGGAGGCTAAGACAGAAGACTGCAGGTTTGAGGCCAACCTTAGCAACTTAGTGAGGCCCTCTGCAAATCAGTGAGAACCTGTTTCAAAACAAAACAAAACAAAACAAACAAAAAAAATAGGACTGGGGGTATAGCTCAGAGTTAAGAATGCTCTGGGTTCAATCTCCAGTGCCACTTAAAAAAAGGTATGTATGAAATGTGAATGAACTTTGTGTTTAACCTTGGGTTCCATCCCTCAGATAGTATATGCAAATACTCCAAAATCTGCAAAAATCTGAGATCACAAACTCTCCAGTCCTAAGAATTTCAGATAAGGAATCCTCAACATGTACTATTTTCTTTCAGAAGGTTTCATGGCATATTGGAGGTCTACACCTGCTCCCCCCACCACAACACACACACCCTGGTCTATCACAGGGACACAAACCTCTTCTTGCTGAGCAATACAGGTTGACTGGCGCATTCTTTCCTTTGCAATTTTGCATCGCGCGCACACACACACACACACACACACACACACACACACATACATATATGTGTGTGTACATATATATGTAGATATGCTATATATTGATATATATCAATATCTATCATCTATTATCTATCTATCTATCTATCTATCTATCTAATCTATCTATCTATTGAAGACAGGGACATTCTACCTCTGAGCTTCAACTCCAGCCCTTTTTATATTTTATTTTGCTTGTTTGTGGTGTTTTCTTTTTTGGTGCTAGGGATTGAACCTATAGGCATTCTACCTCCAAATACACACCAAATCTGATTTTATTTCTTTACTTGGGAAATAAGGCCTCACTAGGTTTCTGAAAGCCTTTCTATATTGCCGAGGCTGGCTTTGAACCCGTGATCCTCCCCAAGAACTGGTGTTGCAAGTGTGTGTCACCATAGCCAGCTTTATGTTTTATTTTGAAACAGTGTCTTGCTAAGATGCTGAGGCTGCCTCAAGCCTGCGACAGACCCACTGTCCAGCCCTTGTCATCTTGATGGATGTTAGGAATTCCTTAAAAGTCACATTCAAATGCTTAAAAAGTAATCCGTTGGTTAGACCTCCCTGATGAGCCTCTTCTTGGAATCCAGTGAGGGTCACTTTGTATGTTACTCTTCTTCCTTTGTTCTAGCAGATAGTGCTTTAATTCCTTCTTATCTGACAGCATTATCTATGTCTTTTTGTGATCTCCATGATGGAATGAAACAGCTTGATTTTAGGGCTCATGTAATCTGAGCCTTGCTCCACAGAGACATGCTTTTAACCTGAAGTTTTAAATTAATTTGTTTTTGTGGTATTGGGGTTTGAACCCAGGGGTGCTCTACCTATGAGCTACACCCCTAGACCCATTTTATTTTGAAACAGTGTTTCTCCAAGTTACTGCATGATGACCTCAAACCTGTGATCTTCCTATTTCAGTCTTCCAAGTGCTGGAGTTCCAGGCATGTGTCACTGTACCCAGCTTTAACCTGGAGTCTTTAACCTGCAGTCTAAGGATAGCCTCTAGAGGAAAAGTGAAATCTCTCAAGGGGTATGCCAAGTTTCTCTGTGCCCCCTCTACACCCAGGGAGATGGTTCTTTATATTTTCAAAGGGACCTTAGCCTGAAGGTGATAAAGAACCAGCAACATCTTAATTCCAAATCCCCTCTGCAGGCATTTGATAGTCCTAATCATGGCCACTGGATTACAAGACTCCACATTTTGAACAATAGAAGAGGAGGTCATCCTATGGGAATCTGGAAAGCAGATCTCCCTCCTTGGACTCTGAAGGCTGCCTGCTCTCTCTTCTGATAATGCCCCTGTTCCTGATTTTGAAATGTGGATTACTAAACCGGGGGAGGGGGGGCATGGTGGTGCACGCTTGTTATTCCAGTACTTGGGAGGCTGAGATAGGAGGATAGTGAGGCTCTCAGCAACTTAGTGAGACCTGTTTCAAAATGAAGAATAAAAAATAGGGCTGGGGGTGTAGCTTGGAGGTAGAATTCCCTCTGGGTTCTATACCAGTACTGCAAAAAAAAAAAAAAAAAAAAAAAAAAAAAGTGGACTGCTAAAGGGATTGAGGAAGGGGGGCTAGACTGAGAGGGGCATTCATGGATGCTGAAATGCAAAAGGGCTCCCAAATCGGACCCTCTGTCCAAATGTGCTGCTTGGAGAGGAGCTTGGGCATCACCTCCTGTGCACTGAGATGTGATACATGATAATCTGCATGACTAATATTCTTTTCCTGGTGGGTTCTCTTGCAACCTGAAGGACTACTCCAGAAAGGTTGTCCTTGTAGTGACATTGTAGTAATTGATATTATGAGACTATATACTTTTTCCTCCATGCCTAAAAATTACTTAGAATACTCTCTTCCCTGGCTCCTTCATAGATTCAAGCATGAATATTTCTTTCAAGGAAAGAGAAGGATGAAGGTAAGTCATGCTTGAACATCTAATGTGTCCAAAGGATTAGACAGAAAATTCTACAGTTTTGTGATAAAATGTCATGCCTGATTTATGGAGGACAAAGTGACTTCTGGACTGGCCCAGTGCCCCTGGGCTTGGACGGGGCAGCTGAGAGTCAAGGTTGGATCTCTGAAGCCATTTTCTAAGTGGCATCTATGAACTGAATGTGTCTTCTGAGCAGAAGGTGCCCCGGGGCTAAGGCTGGCCTTCTAGTACTCACCCTCTCTGCTACTGTGGACTAATCCTTTTCTCTCTATTGTTCCTTTCTCCACACACCTAAGAGGCCAGGAAGCTAAGAGGAGCCTAGTCCTTCAGCAGTCCTACCTCCATCCTTTTTTTTTTTTTTTTTTTTTTTTGCACTTGACATGAATCCAGGAGCATGCTACCTCTAAGCTGCTGAGTAGCCCTATCTATTTTATTTTAATTTAATTTATTATTCTACTGGGGATTGAACCTGAGGATTGAACCCAGGGTGTAGTTCTACCTCTGAGCTGCACTCTCAACTCTTTATTTTTTATTTTGAAACAGGGTCTTACTAAACTTTCTTGAACCTTCAATCTTCCTCTTTCAGCCTCACAAGTATTGGGATTATAGGCATGTGCTGGCATTAATTTTTATTTTTAGTTATAAACTGACAAATTGTAGTTGTATATATTTATGATATACAAGGGTATTGTTATGATTTATGAATACAATGCGGAATCCAGCTAACTAACATATCCATAATATCAAATACTTATTTTTTGTGATGAGAAATATACTATTTTAGCGATTTTGAAATGTGTAATACATCATTGTTTACTATATCATCATGCTAATCAACATATCTCAAAGGAGAAAGAACTTCCTCCTGTCTACCTGAGGCTTTGTACCTTTGAGTTTCAGGTCTGCTCATCTACTCATCCCTGCCCTTGATAACCACTCTTGTACTCTCTGCTTCTTTGAGTTCAGGTATTTTAGATTTTATATGTAAGTGAGAATATGCAGTGTTTTTCTTCCTATAATTTCTTGATATAATGTTCTTCAGTTCCATCCATGTTGTTGAAAATGACAGCCTTTCTTTCTTTTATAATGCTGAGTAGTATTCCACTGTGTGTATAGACCACATTTCTTTATTCATTGCTTTGTGGAATGAATACTTTGGCTACTGTCAATAGTGCTGAAGTAAGCTGGGGATGCAGACATCTCTAGGATGCGCTGATTTCAAATCTTTTGGGTAAATACCCAGAAGTGGACTTGCTACCACATATAAGTTTTCTTTGCAGCCTCTCCATACAGTCTTCCATGAAGGTGGTAATAACATAGTCACAATAATCGCCATGTTTTTAGTTTGCATTTCCATAGTGACTGATGCTGCTGTGTATCTTTTCATGTGTATGTGCCATTTATATACTTTCTTGGGTTAAGTGTTCAAATCTTTGCCCATTAAAAAAATTTGATTTCTTTTTGTTGACTTATGGAAAAATTCTTTCTATATACTCTAATTGAGTTCTTTACCAGCTATATACTTTGAAAACTTATTTTCTAATTTGTAATCATTTCATTCTCTTAAGAGTGTTTTTTGAAAAGCAGAAGCATTAAGTTTTAAAGAAGTACAGTTTATCATTCTACCTCCAAATTACACTCCAGACTCCCTTTTTAAAGTTTTTTTTTTTTTAATGTTGAAACACAGTCTTACTAAGTAGTGGAGACTGGTTTCGAAGCTGAGATTCTTCTGTCTTAGCCTCCCAACAGATATGTCCTTTAATTTGTTTTTCAATGGGCTATACTTTTGGTATTGTATCTAATAAATCTTTGCTCCAAGTCATGAATGGATTCTCTTCTCTCTCTTTTAGAAGTTATATAGTTGTAGATGTTACATTTAGCTGTATAATATATATTTTGTGTTCTCTATATAAAGATCTATTTTATTATAAATGTGTAGTTATTCCTGGATTCTCTATTCTGTTCCATTGATCTGTTTATTTTTATAATAATACCACACTGTTTTGATTAATGAAGCTTTGTAATAAGTTCTAAAATCAGACTTTCAACTTTTTTCTTTTTCTTTCTTTTTTTTCTTTTTCTTTTTCTTTCTTTTTTTTTTTTTTTTTAGGTACTGGGAATTGAACCCAGAGCTTCATGGATGCTAGACTGTACTTCTGATCTACATCCCCAACCCCTTTTATTTTATTTTGAAACAACCTTACTAAGTTGCCAAGTCTGGTTTCAAATTTATAATCCTGCCTCAGCCTCCCAAGTACCTGGAATTAAAGGTGTGTGCCACCATGCCTGGCCATTCTTCTTAGAGATGTTTTAGCTACTATAGAAACTCTGTGTTTCCATATGGATTTTAGAATGAACTTTTAAATTTCTACAAAAATTTTATCAAGGGTTTCTATTGGAATTGTATCAAATATATAGATGAATTTGGAGAGAACTGACACTAAACTATTGAGTTTTTCAATTCACAAACAAGATATATCTCCCCATTTACTTAGGTCTTTAATACTTCTCAGCAAAATTTTAGTGTTTAGAGCAGAAGTCTTTCAGTTCCCTTATCAAACTTACCCTCAAGTATTTCGCATTTTTGGTAATATTGTAAATTATATTGTTTTTAAATTTTAAATTTCTGATTTTCCATTGCTTGCATGTAGAATTACACTTGAGTTTGATATATTTTTATATATGTTTATGTTATATATATGTTTTATATATTTATATATATATGTTATATATATATATTTTTTTGGGGTACTAAAGGTAGGACTCAGGGGCATTCTACCTCCATGAGCTACACTCCCAGCCCTAATTTTTATTCTTTATTTTAAAAACATGGTTTCACTGAGTTGCAAAGGGTCTCACTATGTTGCTTAGTCCTTCCTCAAACCCTGATCCTCTTGTTTCAGCCTCCCAAATGCTGGGATTACAAGCGTGTGCATCTCGCCTGATTTGGCATTCTACTTCTGAACTACACAGCCCTATTTTTTATTTTTTTATTTTTTTTGCAGTACTGGAGATGGAAACCAGGGGCATTTTTACCTTCAAGCCACATCCCTAGCCCTATTTTTATTCTTTATTTTGAAACAGGGTCTCACTAAACTGCATGGGGCCTCACTAAGTAGCTGAAGATATCCGTGAACCCAGATCCTCCTGTCTCAGCCTCCCAAATGCTGGGATTACAAGCGTGTGCCACCACATCTGGCTAAGAATAAGCATTCTGTTGAAGTTTATGATATATACTCAGAAAGTGATGATTTAGTCAAAATTTTTGTTATCTATTGAGATTAATTTTTTATAGTATCATGAATTAAATTAATTAATTTTGCAAATATCATAATGGCTCCATTTATCTGAGATAAACAGGTTTATTTTGGCATGAAACCATTTAATATCTTGTCAGATTCAATTTGCTAAAATTTATTTAGAATATTTATATTTATATCTACATCCATGAGGTATATTGTCTACAGTTTTAATTTCATCTAAATTGTCAAATGTATTAGAATAATATTATTCATAATATTTTCTCTGTAGTATATCACATTTTTCATTCTTTATGTTGGTAATTTGTGTTCTTTTCTAAAAAAAAGTCTGGCTTGAAGTTTATCAAATTTATTTATCCCAAAGAACCAGTTCATGATTTCATTACTTTTTTTGCTATTGTTTTTCTATTTTCTGGATTTTTTTTTTTTTTTTTTGTGGTACTGGGGTTCCTGCAAACCCTTCTACCTCCGGGCTACACTCCCAGACCTATTTTTTATATATATATTTTTTGTTTGGAAACAGGGTCTCTTAAGCCAGCAAGGCTGGCTTCGAACCTGCTTGATCCTCCTGTCTCCACCTCCCAAGCGTGGGGATTACAAGCGTGTGCCACCATGCCTGGCATCCTATTTTTAATTTTATTTTTAAAATTTTTATATCTAATTTAATTTTATGGCACTGGGAATGGAACCCAGTCCCCAGAGCATGCTATGGAAGCATTAAAACAAGAGTCCTGCTAAATCAAGCAGTCTGGTCTCAGATTTGTAGCCCTCCTGTCTCAGCCTTCAGAGTAACTAGGATTATAGGTGTTTGTCATTGCCCTTATCTTACTTTTTTCTTTTTTAATTATTTTCTTTCTTCTGCTTACTTTAGGTATTGATTGATTGATTGATTGATTGATTGATGGTACTGGGGATGGAACCCAGGGGCTTTTCTACCTCTGGGCTCTACTCCCAGACCTATTTTATATTTTATTTGGAAACAGGGTTTCACTAAGTAGCTGAGAATGGCTTCAAACCTGTGCGATCCTCCTGTCTCAGCCTTTCAAGCATTGGGATTACAAGCGTGTGCCACCAAGCCCAGCTTACTTTAGGTTTAATGCGTTCTTTTCTTTCTAGTTTCTTAAGACAGAAGTTAAAGTCATTGAGTTGAGAAATTTCTTTTTTGATTTTGGTACCTAGGGGCATTCTGCCTCTGAGCTACACCCCCAGCTCTTTTTATTTTTTGTTTTGAAACAGGGTCTCCCTCTGTTGTTGAGCGTCTCACTAAGTTGCCGAGGCTTGCCTGGAACCTGAAGTCTTGTCTCAACCTCCCAACTACTAGGTGTGTGTCACTATGCCTGTCTGAGAATTTTCTTCTTTTCGAATATAAATAATGCTATAGTTTTTATTCAAAATTATGATTAATAGTCTTTTTTTGTGTGTGTGGTACTGGAGATGGAACCCAGGGACATTCTACCTCTGAGCTCTACCCCCAGCCCTATTTTTTTATTTTGAAACAGGGTCTTGCTGAGTTGCAAAGGGCCTCACACTAAGTAGCTAAGGCTGGCCGCAAACCTGCGATCCTCCTGTCTCAGCCTCCCAAAATGCTGGGATTACAAGTGTATGCTACCATGCCTGGCTCTGATTAGTGGTCTTTTGATAAATGCTGATTTGATGCTTTTATTTGTATTCAGTTAAATATTTTAAGGTTTAATTTGATACATTTTTTGATTTATGGCTTATTTAGAAATGTGTTTTATAATTTCCAAATATTTGGAGAATTTTCAAAGGATCTTTCTGTTATAGAGGAGAGATATTAATTATTGAAATTGTGCGTTTATCTGTTTATCTTTCCTGTTATATCAGTTTTTGATTCATATATTTAAAAGCACTCTATTAATAGGTGCATATGTAGTTAGCATGTTTATGTCTTCTTGGTCATTATATTCTTGGTCATTATAAAGAAGACATAAAATCATTTTTAGCTCTGCAATATTTTCTTCTAATATCTATTTTGTTTGATATACACTTAATCTCTCCAGATGCCTTTTTTTTTCATTACTGGAGATGGAACCTAGTGGCATTCTACCTTCAAGCTATACCTCCAGCCCTATTTTTTATTCTTTATTTGGAAACAGGGTCTCACTAAGTTGCATAGGGCCTCACTAAGTAGCTGAGGCTGTCCACGAACCGTGATCCTTCTGTCTCAGCCTCCCGAATGCTGGGATTACAAGTGTGTGCCACCACGTTCAGTTCTCCAGATGCCTTTTGATTAGCAGTAGCTAATGATATATATTTTTCACCTTCTAATTCTTAACATAATTATGTCTTTATATTTAAAGTACATTTTTTTTTGCAGTACTGGGAATGGAATTCAGGGGCATTTTACCTCTGAGCCACACTCCCAGCCTTATTACAAGTGTGTGACACCACACCCAGCTTTAAAGGAGATTTTTTATGGGGAGTGTATGATTGTATTCAATCTGGCAACCTTTGTACATTATATAATTATTGGTAAAGCTAGATAAAATTTTATCTTTTTTTTTTGTGTGTGTGGTACTGGGGATGAAACCCAGGGACATTCTACTTCTGAGCTATACCTTCAGCCCTATTTTATTCTTTTATTTTGGAACAGGGTCTCACAAGGTTGCAGATGACCTCACTAAGTAGCTGAGGCTGACCTTGAACCCATTATCCTCCTACCTCAGCCTCCCACATATCCAGCTGAATTTATCATCTTTTTAAAAATATTTGAGCCAGGTGTGGTGGTACACACTTGTAATCCCAGCATTTGGGTAGCTGAGACAGGGGGCTCATGGTTTGCAGACAGCCTCAGCTACTTAGGCCCTTTGCAACTTAGTGAGACCCTGTTTCCAAATAAAGAATAAAAGTAGAGCTGGAAGTATGGTTTGGAGATAGAATGCCCCTGGGTTCCATCCCTGGTACTGAAAAAAAAATTGAGACAGAGTCTTGTTATGTTTCCCAGGTTGGTTTCAAATATTAAATCCTTCTACCTTTGCTTCATAAGTCGTTGGGATTACAGGAGTATATCACTGTGCCTAGCTTTGTTATTTATTTATTTTATTTTATTTTTTGGTGGTACCAGGGGCCTTCTACCTCCGGGCTACACTCCCAGACCTATTTTATATTTTATTTGGAAACAGGGTCTCTTAAGCCAGCTGAGGCTGGCTTTGAACCTACATGATCCTCCTGTCTCAGCCTCCCAAGCACGGGGATTACAAGTATGCGCCACCATGCCCAGTTTGTTATTTGTTTTTTTGATGGTAGTGGGGATTGAACCCCAAGGCTTCTACCCCCCAGCCAGCCCTAATTTAGTTTTTTATTTTGAAACAGGATCTCAATAAATTGTGGAGGATCTCACTAAGTTGCTAAGGTTGACCGCAAACTTGTGAGCCTCCTGTCTCAGTGTCTCAAGTACTGGGATTACAAATGTGCACCACCACGCCTGACAGCTTTGTTAATTTTTATTTGACTTGTTCTTTATTTACATATAATTTACCAAAGTGATGTCTTTTTGTGGAACTAGGGGTTGAACCAGGGGCATTCTACCTCTGACCTACACCCCCAGCCCTATTTTTTATTCTTAATTTTGAAACGGGATCTTACTAAATTTGAAACGGGGACTCACTAAGTGTTGGGGTCTGCTCAAACTGCCTGACAAAACTTCTTATAAATTAGCTACATGTAGCGCCAAACCGCCAGATGACAGGTAGCGCCATGCGCATTGGCCACCTGTCAAAACTTCCGAGGAATGGGCTACATGTAGCGAGCGTGCTGTCAATGAATGGGCTGCATGTAGCTAACGCCTGAACTTCCGATGAGACCTGCAACAAATAGCGCTGAACAGATGCAAGGGGGTGTCTCCTTGCTCCCGCTACCTTTAGTTTGACAGATTAGAATAGTTTCCTGACTGGAAAATCCCCCCTTGCCTTTTGCTTTAAATTGGGTTGCCTAAAAGAGAATAAATGAGATCTTGCTTGACAAATCTCCCGGCTCCGTGTGGTGATCGGCTGTCAGTGCTTATCTTCCCGTTTAGCTCCACCACTGTTGGGCTGGCCCCAACAGTCTGGTACCCCGTGTGAGGCATCGCTCTCTTCAGCCGAAGAAGAAAAACCCCTGATGGGCCAATCGCTCTGCTGGTAAGCACCCCCCCTCCCCCCATAAAATATGGGGAAGCCCAATTCTAAGCCTGACCCTTCTCTAGAGTCCCTGAGGTTCCTGCTCAAGAGCCGTGGACTTGATCTTTCCAACGATCAGGCTCATCGAGCCTGGGTTTATCTCTTAAAATTCGCCCCTTGGCTCTCTGAGAGCAGCCCTTTTGGGAGATGTGGGACAGAATAGAAAAATTAATCAAGAAGGCCCAAATAGATCAAGGGGAGATCCCCCCTCTCGAAATACTGCCTACTATCTCTGCACTTAAAACTTGTTTTTCCCTTGACCCCCGAAAGACCTCGCTGGCTGTGGCCCCAAACCAGCAAAAAAAGAGGCTGCCAAGCACACACCCTCCTCCGGTCCCGAAGCCCCTAAGAAACCTCTTGATCCCTTCAATCCCTTTGGGGATGCTAAGAGCTACCCACAACCCCTTTCCCTGGCCAATTCCTTCTCTGTATCCTCCGCTCCGGACGCCATCGGGCGAGGTTGGAGCTGGAGGAACTGTCAACGTCAACCGGGGAAGAAACCGCCCTGCAGCCTGGTATCGCTGGGAACCGCAAGACCAGGTAAGGACAATCACTCTGACAGTGCGGGAAAGCCCTGGGGGAAAACTTCCCCCTACCTGGCACCCCTGGATCTTCCAAGATCTTACAGAGCTTAGGGGGGTGGCGGCTCCAGGTGCTGAGCAAGGCCTGCTAAAAATAACTGAATATAATCTTGTGATAGTTGGAGCTAGTGGCGTAGGCAAGAGTGCCTTGACGATACAGCTAATTCTAAATCACGTTGTAGATGAATATGATCCTACAATAGAGGATTCCTACAGAAAACAAATAGTAATTGATGGAGAAGCCTGTCTCTTAGACATTCTTGACACAACAGGTCAAGAGGAATACAGTGCAATGAGGGACCAATACATAAGGGCTGGGGAGGGCTTTCTTTGTGTATTTGCCATAAATGATACTAAATAATTTGAAGACATTCACCACCATATAGAACAGATGAAAAGAGTTAAAGACTCTAAAGACATTCACCACCATATAGAACAGATGAAAAGAGTTAAAGACTCTAAAGATGTACCTATGGTCCTAGTAGGAAATAAGTGTGATCTGCCCTCTAGAACGATAGACACAAAACAGGCTCAAGACTTAGCAAAAAATTATGAAATTCCTTTTATTGAAACATCAGCTAAGACAAGACAGGGTGTTGATGATGTCTTCTATACATTAGTTCAGGAAATTTGAAAACATGAAGAAAAGATGAGCGAAGATGAGAAAATGAAGAAAAAGAAATCAAAGACAAAATGTATAATTATTTAAATACAATTTATACTTTTTTCTTAAAACATATTTTTGTACATTATACTAAATTATTAGCAATTATTTTTACATTACCTATTTTTTGATGTTCCATGCAGACTGTTAAAACTTTTTCCTTTAAATGCCCATTTAACTAACAAAATTCTAGACCTATTCTGAGGATTATACATGCTTGTCTTATTTCATGCCAGCCATCAGGTTGGGTATGGTCAGGCCCATAGGGTCCTGTAGATGGAGGGGCAGGGGTGTAGGGCCATAAAAACAGGCTTTCCTGGGCCTGCCTGGTAGGAATGTGACCTTGGCCCTCCCAGGCACCATAGACAGATAAAAGCCAAAGCATCCTTGAAAAAGAACTAATTACAAAGGAAATGTATATTTGAGTCTAAAATTTTTCATGTATTGAATATGTGTTTAAGTAAATGCATGCAAGGTACTGGACATCATGCATAAGCTGGTGATTTTATGGTGAGATAGGTTCTACTCTACTGGAGCTTATGGCTTAAGATCAGCTATGTTGCAGGATAAAATCTCAAGTTTAGGAGTCCTTGGTTTACCTTTCACATCGTGATGGGCTCTAAATAAAGTCTAAATGCATGGCTTGAGACCAGACTAAACATAAAATACTAGTTTCTTACAAATGGTTTGCTTGATGTGAAAAAAAAGGGGGGGCTATAAAGGGCTTGAGCTCTAGAATGGTAGGGCTGGGTTTGAGACTCAGATGCTGCATGATTTGGCAAATGAAAATTATAGTAAATAGGGGCATGTGTTACACTCAGTATAGTGTGGGCCTTATAGTATTAGTGACTGTGACCTTTTGTGCCATTATTATTATCAGTATTTGCTATTGTTATTGTCTTGGTTGTCATGTCAAGAAAAATTGCTTCTGATAATATACTAAAGACAACTCATAACTATAAAATCTTCAAGGATATAGATTTATGAAAAAAACATAAAACTCACTATCTTTGGAAACATTGTACAGATTTTAAATGTCAAGTTTATTGATCCTAAACATAGTGTAACACTGACCATTTTGTATATCAAAAAATAGTTTTACCGATTCCACTCCTAAAAGTTCATTCCATAAAAACTGAAAACTAGTGATTGGGCTGGGGGTATAGCTCAATAATACAGCACTTGCCTGACATGCAAATGGCCCTGGGTTTGATCCCCAAAAAAAAAATTATCCTTTCCCAATACCCTAAATTCCTTTAAATTACATAAAAAACTCTCCCTCCAAGTGATCAATGATATTAAGGCTGTCTCATAAACCATTCTAGACTTACAAGCCAAATTAGATTCTCTGGCCAAAGCAATATTACAAAAAAAGGACAGGGATTGGATTTATTAACAGCCAAAAAGGGAGGCATCTGCTTATTTTTACAGAAAAGATGCTGTCTTTATCGGGCTTAGTCCAGGACAAGATGAAGCAATTCCAAAAAGACAACGCCAACAAACTCTACGAAACAACCCACTTGGACAAGATCTCTCCTGCTTGTTTGTACCCTGGACCCTGTATCCTCAATAGATTAGTTCAGTTCATAGGCAGTTAAATAGAGATCCAATATGACTGGCATTCTGACCATAAACATCCCACCTCTGCCCCCATGCACCCAATGACGGGTAAGATCCTCAGAGGAGGACAACCTAAGACAGGGGCTGGGGTGGCTTATGAGCGGCCATCAAGCATGAGTACCCAATGACGGGTAAGATTCTCAAAAGAGGGCAACCTAAGACAGGAACCATGCATTTCACCCTCATATATAAAAAAGAAAGGGGGAGATGTTGGGGTCTGCTCAAACTGCCTGACAAAACTTCCTATAAATTAGCTACATGTAGCGCCAAACTGCCAGATGACAGGTAGCACCATGCGCATTGGCCACCTGTCAAAACTTCCGATGAATGGGCTACATGTAGTAAGCATGCTGTCAATGAATGGGCTGCATGTAGCGAACGCTGGAACGTCCTATGAGACCTGCAACAAATAGCGCCAAGCCAAACGGATGCAAAGGGGGCATCTCCTTGCCCCTGCTGCCTTTAGTTTGACAGATTAGAATAGTTTCCTGACCAGAAAATCCCCCCCTTGCCTTTTGCTTTAAATTGGGTTGCCTAAAAGAGAATAAACAAGATCTTGCTTGACAAATCTCCTGGCCCCGTGTGGTGATCAGGCCGTCGGTGCTTATCTTCCCACTCAGCTCCGCCACTGTCGGGCTGGCCCCGACAACTAAGTAGCTGAGATTGACTGCAAGCATGTGATCCTCCTGTCTCAGTCTCCCAAGTACTGGGATTAAAATAGGGTACCATCATGCCTGGCTAGCAAATTGATTTTAAAGTCTCTAACTTAAAGATATTTTTGTTAGTTTTTACTATTTTTGTTTCTTTGTTTGTTTTGTAGTGGGAATTAAACCCAGAAACTTCTAACTTCAAGCTATACTTCAACCCCCATTCCTTTCTGATAAGTTGGGTCCCTCCACTCCCCCACGTGATCTCGCAAGGGGGACAGGAAGTGGAACCCTGGGGGCAGAGATATCACGAGTCCAGTTGCCTCCAGACTCCAGGCTCTGCAAGACTATAGATGTTGCGAGAGAGTCGGTGTTCTCATGCTTAGTCCCACTCCCCCAAATACGGGCTTACAAACAGGATCATTTCTGCCCTGCCATGTGGGCAACTCAGTGGGCCAATTTGGACTACTCACAACTCTCCAGGTGGATGGCTTGTCGGTCCCTTCCCCAACCCCCTGACCTTGCCCTGAACCCAAACCCCGAAGGTGCCGAGTTCTTTCAGATTAAAGCAGATTTTTGTTACCTTGGTGGTTACTTTGCCTCCTTCGTGGTTTCCCCAAGCCCCAACACCTCCAGTTCAACCTTTCATTTTCTTTACAATTTATTTATTTTTTATTTTGAAACAGGGTCTTGCTAAGTTACTAAAGTTTTCATTGAGTTTCTGAGGCTGGCCTTGAACCTTCGATCCTCCTGTCTCAGCTTCCCAAGTACTGGGATTACAGGTGTGTGCCACCATGTTGGATCTAAGTTTTGTTACTTTCTTTGCCCAATTATTTTTTATTGTATGTACCACCCTGTGTTATATTTGTGACATACTTTTGCAGAAATAATTCAAAGTCTAAAGCCTGGTGAGGTGGCGCATGCTTGTAATCCCAGCATTTGGGAGGCTGAGACAGGCGGATCACAGTTTGAGGACAGCCTCAGCTAATTGGTGAAGCTCTTCACAACTTAGTGAGACCCTGTTTCAAAATAAAGAAAATAAAGAATAAAAAATAGGGCAGGGGGTGTAGCTCAGAGGTTGAATGCCCCTGGGTTCCATCTCTACACCTGCAAAAAAAAAAAAAAAAAAGAAACAATTCAAGGTCTAAATAATTTTTTCTCTTCAAAATGGAGTATGTTTTTTCTTCAAGACCTTTTGCAAAAATATGATTTTAAGACCATCAGTTTCAGATAGTCAGTTGATTTGAGCTTGGGCTCTGTCAATACCTGAGGGCTCTCTAGTGTACCCATATCTGGAGTGTGATCCCTTGGTACTCCTGCATGGTAGAGGTGAGGGATAGTCAGTAGCACCTGACCAAGCCTGAACTTGAAAGCTGATCCTTCTGAACCCCTGAGCTCAGCATTTCAGCTTCTCAGCTTCTCTCTCTGGAATTGCAGAAATGTCCCAGTACAGAGCTTCATTCTCTGGCCCTCCAGCCTCTTTAGAACTTGGAAAGTCTTTAGTATCTTAGCACTGTTGTAATCAAGTACAAGTGCTGTTTCCAGATTGACTACCCTTTCATCACTACCCTTTCATCACCAGAAATGAACATTCCACTTGCTCTCTTCCCATACCCAGGACTTTCGAGGAGCGAGGTTTCCCTTCAGCTTTCCTGTTCTTGGGAAAGAGGATTGGTTTCCAGATGACACAGACAGAGATGGGTGCTTCAGGAAAAGTGAAATAGGCAAATAGAAAGTTCTGCACTGGTGACCAGCGCTCAGCAGCCCTGCCTCGGGCTCAGGATGGAGCAGGTGGATACAGGACACTTCTTGTCTGTCCCTGGTTGGATGGAGTTGGACTTTCTCCAGATTTATATACTAACATTTGCTTACCCATTGGTGACTGTGTCTTTATTTTATTTTTATTCTTTGTGGCACTGTAGATTGAATCCAGGGGCATTTTGAAACAGTGTCCCCACCTAAGTTGCTGAGGGCCTTGCTAAATTGCTGAGGCTGTCCTCAAACCTGGAATCCTGAATTCAAATTCTGTCTCAGTCTCACAAGTACTGGAATCCAGGCTGGTGAGTATGTCTTTAAATAGGCTGTTTGGTTATAGGAGATAATTAGTAAGAAAAAAATATTCCAAAAGCCGTTTACCAAATTTTTTTTTTTTGTGTGTGGTACTGGGGGTGGAACCCAGAGGCTTTTCGACCTCCGGGCTATACTCCCAGACCTATTTTTATACTTTATTTGGAAACTGGGTCTCACTAAGTTGCTGAGAGCCTCACTAAGTAGCTGAGGCTGGCTTCGAACCTATGCGATCCTCCTGTCTCAGTCTCCCAAGCGCTGGGATTACAAGCATGCACCACCACGCCCAGCTCTGTTTACCAAATTTGACAATGAATGAGTCTTGAAGAAAATTTTCAGGATAAGCTAATATTTTCAGATCAAACACCTTTGCAATTCTGAATCCTCTCTTCACATATAGTGATCCCTCAGGCCAGAGCCCTGGCCGAGGAGGGACAGGTAAGACAAGATGGGGTGACATAGGTCAGCAAGTCTCTTTTCTTTTTCTTTCTCAGTGGTGCTGGGGATAGAGCTCAGGCCCGCACACCTGTTAGGCAAGTGCTCTACCCCTGCTACACCCCAGGTCAGTAGAGCTTTGAGTTTCATTCTTACACGTGAATGTTATGCTTCAGGGAAGCAGGAGCCACACTAGTCGTGCCTGCTGGGACCCACAAGTGTTCTACCATACACTGGCTGTGGAACTAGAGGGGAAAAGCACATTCTCTCAATTAAAAAAAAAAGTTGGGTGTGGTCGTACATGCTTGTAATCTCAGTACCTGGGAGGCTGAGACAGGAGGATCTGGGTTCAAGGCCAACCTCAGCTACTTAGTGAGGCCCTCCGGAGCTTAGTGAGACCCTGTTTCAAAATAAAGATTAAGTCGCCGGCGTGGTGGCGCACGCCTGTAATCCCCGTGCTTGGGAGGCAGAGACAGGTGGATTGTGATCGTGCAGGTTCGAAGCCAGCCTCTCTGGTTTAAGAGACCCTGTTTCCAAAATAAAAATATAAAATAGGTCTGGGAGTGTAGCCCGGAGGTAGAAGGGTTCCATCCCCAGTATCACCAAAAAAATAAAAAAATAAAAAAATAAAAAAAATTGCTGGGCGTGATGGCGCACGCTTGAAATACCAGCATTCAGGAGGCTGAGACCGGAGGTCCCGGTTTGCGGACAGCCTCAGCTACTTATGAGGCCCTTTGCAACTCAGTGAGACCCTATTTAAAAATAAAGAATAAAAAGTAGGGCTTGGGGTATAGCTTGAAGGTAGAATGCCCCTGGGTTCCATCCCCAGTACCTCAAAAATAAATAAATAAATAAATAAATAAATAAATAAATAGGGCTAGGGTTGTAGCTCAGAGTTAGAATGCCACTGAGTTCAACCCCAAATACCACAAACAATAACAAAACAAAAACAAAAACAAAAGAAAAGAACAACAACAAAACCCCAAGGAACTATATGAGATTATTGGTTGTTTCTAGAACTGGCTACACATTCAAAGTACCCAAAAATTTTATGAAAAATACGGAAAGGCCAGGCATGGTGGCATCACACACCTGTAATTCCAGTACTTGGGAGGCTGAGACAGGAGGTTCACAGTTTCTAGGCTAGCACTGGTAACTTAGCAAGAGCTTTTTCTTTTTTAAAATAATATATATAAAGGTCTGGGGCCAGGTATGGTGTTTCATGCCTATAATCCCAGTTCTTGGGAGGCTGAGATAGAAGGATGGTAGATTTGAGGCCAGCCGCAGCAACTTAGAGAGGCCCTCCGCAACTTAGATCCTATTTCAAAATAAATAAAAAGCATGGAGGACTCAGAAATAGAATTTTCCTGGGTTTAATCCTCTGTATCAAGTTAGTAGGAGAATACAGCTGTTTCTCAAAGTTGATGTTAAGACAAACTTGCCAAATTTAGATATTATTAGAAATCCTAACAAAAAGCAGATAGAATGCTGCCCCACATAATCCTATTTAATCATCTGGATACGCCTTTATCAAGGCATAACCACGTGTAACACACTGCTCCAGGAGAGAGGAAGGCCTGTTGTTTTCACCGGAAAGGGTGCACATTACCCACAGTAGTCGTGCTTTTACTGGGCATCTACATGGAGATTCAAACTCCCACCGCTGCTGCTGGAAACTGGGAGGCGAGGAAGAGGGAAACCAGAGCCCTTACAGGGAGCAGAGCTTCCTGCCAGCTGCCTGGGTGCTTGGCTCTTGAGCCTAGTATATTTGGCCAAGCTTGGGGACAGCATATAAGGAACAGGAAGTGTTCGGCCTCCAGCATGGTGGGGCGGGTGTGTGTGACCGCTGTCATGGCTACTTGGTGTGAGCACCAAACAGACCTGTCTCACTGCACCAGTGCTCAGTGCTGTTAGCCTTGGGGTCTACTTGGTAGCATCACCGGTGAGACACTTCACACCTTCATCAGAGACATTTTTGATTAGTCTTTAACATATCATGTGACTAAATGTGATCTTGCATTGGGTCTTCTGTTTGTCTCAAGTATTAAAAAAAAAAAAAAAAAAAAACCAAGCCGGGCGTGGTGGTGCACGCTTGTAATCCCAGCATTCGGGAAGCTAAGCCCAGAAGAGCACGGTTTGCAGTCAGCCTTAGCTATATAGTGAGGCCCTTTAAAACTTAGTGAGACCCTGTTTCAAAATAAAAATTTAAAAAATCGGGCAGGGGGTATAGCTCAGAGGTCAAATGTCCCTGGGTTCCATCCCAGACCCGCAAAAAAAAAAAAAAAAAAAAAGCAAAGTTACTTAGGGGAAGCATTCTAGTTAGTTATTATTTTTCTTCTCATTATAATTTTCAAACGAATATTGATGACAGATGTCCTCTACCTCCTCCCTCCCTCCTTTCCTCTCTCTCCCTCCCTTTCTTCCTTTTTTTCTTTTTTTTTTCCTCTGAACAGATTCAGAATTTACTCATACTGAAATGATTTTTTTGTTGTTGTTGTGGTACTGGGGTTCCTGGAAGCCCTTCTAACTCCGGGCTACACTCCCAGACCTATTTTTACATTTTTATTTAGAAACAGGGTCTCCTAAGCCAGCGCGCGTGGCTGGCTTCGAACCTGCGCGATCCTCCTGTCTCTGCCTCCCAAGCACGGGGATCACAAGCGTGCGCCACCACGCCCGGCTCTGAAATGATTCTTTAAAAGAGAAAATAGATGCTTTCTTGTATCAAATGGAAATGGACCAACTTAGACTTTAGGCTAAGTGAAGAATAACAGTACTATGGTATTTCATGCAAATAAACGACTCTGTTGTTTACGGCTTCTTATTCCCTACTTTGGAGTTGCAGCAACATTCAGGGATTTTTACTTTTTCCTGTAGAACGAGATATCTTTATGGGTTCTTATGGTTCAGTTTAAAACAAAAGAAAATGTGTTCCAGACATTTTCCTTGAACATTCTCCTGGCAGGATGTGGGCAATGTCAACTGAAACTGTGGCCATTAGACAAGAGGAAACCTGACTCTCTGACATAATATCAACCCACCCCCCACTTGATGTGTTTCTAACCTAGAAATTAAACCAGAACTCAGTAATATTTTATGGAGAGGGAAGATCAAACTAAAGGCGAAACAGATTAGAAAACAGAATGCTCTGAGCCAGGTGTGGTGGTGCATACCTGCAATCCTAGTACTTGGGAGGCTGAGACAGTAGGATCACAGGTTCAAGGCCAGCCTCAGCAACTTAGTGAGGTTCTCAGCAATTTAGTGAGACTCTGTTTCAAAATAAAACAGGGCTGGGGGTATAGCTCAGAGGTAAAATGTCCCTGGGATCAATCCCCAGTACCGCAAAACAAACACACACACACACACACACACACACACACACACACACACACACACACACATTCAGATCTCTGAAAGCAGTATCATTTCCAAGGAGCCCATCTGGAGGGTTATATTCACACATTTCTTTGAAATTTATAATTCCATATTTTCCCATACGTTTTTTCTTTAATTGTTAAATATATACTTACGCAGCCAGGCGTGGTGGCACATGCCTATAATCCCATTCCTTGGGAGGCTGAGACAGGAAGATCGCAGGTTCGAGGACAATCTCAGCAAGTAGTATGACTCTCATCAGCCTAGTGAGACCCTATTTCGAAATAAAAATAATAGGGCTGGGGGTATAGCTTGGAGATAGAATGTCCCAGGGCTCAATCCCCAGTAACAAACACAGATACATACGCTCACAAAGATGCACTTACTCATTAAATAAATAATCATTGATTACTTCCTAAGTATGATTACTGTGCAGTTCTTTGTGGGGCACATGAAAAAATTATAAGATACTGCTCTAGTCCACACAGAACTAACACTGCTCACATGATCTTGGAAAGGTGTATTTTAGTATCATTAAACTGATTTGTTTTACAGGTGTGCTTCCTGAAACTCCCCATTACCCACGAACAAACTTTATCTTGACTGAGTGTTAAGAGACATTTGTAATGTAGTGGCTTTCATCAGATAACATAATATGTTTCTTAGAAAGGAAGTTCAAAAGGACCAATTCAGTTAGATTGCTGACCTTCACCTCCTGTGGCCAAAAATCCTGTTTCTCTATGTTTTTAAAGGAAATACGTTTGAGAAAAGCTCCTGATCCCAGAGTTGGTGGTTTTCCTTAAAAGCTTGTTTGGAGAGACAACAATGGAATTCTGGGAGAGATGTGACATAAGTCGCTCATCTGATCTCTCTCAGGAGAGAGAAGTATTTGTTTACTCTGCTCAGAGGGTGATATTCCTATGTGTGCGCTATAATTAGACTCCTTTGAAGTAGCAAACTCGTATGTCATAACCTCCTTGTGGTTAAAAACTTTAAGGTTGTTTTTCTGTTATGTATATGGAGTAATGGAAAAGGAGAAACACCTGTTTGTTGAAAATAAATCCTGAGGAATTACTGAGCAGAAGTGTGCAAGTTTTAAGCTCTCTAAACACTGTCCAGTTTGTTTATCTTACATCCTTGGCTGCTTTACATGTCTTTTTCGACAGATGGTTTGAAGAGAAAATACGCTTGCGTCTGGAATGTGGAAATTAATAAAACATTGTGGTATCTAGAAGCTGTGCTTGACGTTACTTAGGAAGAATGCTAATGTTAGTTGCTGTCAACAGCAAATGAGGTCGATTTATGAAATAATTCCAGGACATTTTACTATAGAAAAGCTAGCATTCATTTCTTCATTTCAAGAGTCACTCGTTTTTATTTTTAATTATTGATATTATTTGGTACTGGGGATTGAGCCCAGGGGCATTCTATCTCCCAGCTGCAAATCAGCCCTTTTTATATTTTGAAACTGGATCTTGCTAATTTGCTTAGGCCGAGCTTGAACCTGTGACTCTCCTGTCTGAGCCCCCTTTCCCCAAGCACTGAGATTACAGGTGTAGCCACCATGCCTGGCTATCACTTATTTATTTTTAAAGTTCAAAATAGGCTGGGCATTATGGCACATGCTTGTAATCTCCGTGCTTGGGAGGCTGAGATAGGAGGATCGCACAGGTTCGAAGCCAGCCTCAGCTACTTAATGAGGCTCTCAGCAACTTAGTGAGACCCTGTTTTCCAAATAAAGTATAAAATAGGTATTGGGAGTATAGCCCAAAAGTAGAAAATCCCCCGGGTCCACCCCCAGTACCACACACACACACACACACACACACACACACACACACACAACCCCAAAATCAAAAAAGTTAAAATAAAAACACAAAATATTTTTAAGGTAATTTTACATTTTTATTCCATGGCAATATGTTCTCGACTTTTTATTTCTTTTTTCTATTTTTTACTGTGGATTGAACTCAGGGGCATTTTATCTCTGAGCTATAATCCCAACCCTTTTCATTTTTATTTTGAAACAGGGTCTTACTAAGTTGGTGAGGGTCTTGCTAAATAGCTGAGGCTGGCCTTGAACCTTCGATCTTCCTGTCTCAGTCTTATAAGTACTGGAATTATGGGTGTGCACCACTGCACCCTGCTTACACTTCATTTTTCTTGTTTTTTTTTTTTTTTTTGTACTGAGTATTGAACCCAGGGACATTCTACCTCTGTGTGTGTGCTTCTGGGGATTGAACTCAGGGGCATTCTACCTCCAAGTTTTACCCCCAGCCCTTTTTTTTTAAATTCTTTTTTTTTTTTTTTTTTTTTTTGCGGGTCTGGGGATGGAACCCAGGGGCATTCGACCTCTGAGCTACACCCCCAGCCCTATTTTTTATTCTTTATTTTGAAACCGGGTCTCACTGAATTGCAGAGGGCCTCACTAAGTAGCTGAGGCTGTCCCTGAACAGCGATCCTCCGATCTTAGCCTCCCAAATGCTGGGATTACAAGCATGAGCCACCACGCCCGGTGGGACATTCTACCTCTGAACTATGCCTCCAGCCCCACTTTATTTTTATTTTTTATTATGAAACAGGGTCTCACTAAGTTGCTAAGAGGCTTGCTGAGGCTGGCCTTGAATATGTAATCCTCCTGTCTCAGCCTCCCAAGGATTGGGATTAGAGGTTTGTGCCACCATGCCCAGATTACTCTTGACTTTTTAAAATACAAAGATTTATTTTTAATTTTTAGTGACTACAGAGTGTTCCCCTGTGTGAAAATAAAATATATGTCCTGTGTTGAGAGATATTTAAATAAATTTCTGTTGTATTTTTTTTTTAAAAAGGCCACAATGAGCATTCAAGTTATACATACTTATATACTTTCTCCAGCATCTCTTATCGAAGGGAAGGTAAGAGAAAAGAAAAGAAAGACACACAAGATGATATGCTGTTGAAGATGTGGGCCAATTATGTTTATACTTATTAAGGAATAAAATTTTACATCAGGCAAGCCTGGTGTGGTGGCACACGTTTGTAATCCCAGTACCTGGGAGGCTGAGACAGGAGGATCCAGGTTTGTGGCCAGCCTCAGCTACTTAGTGAGGCCGTCCACAACCTAATGGGACCCTGTTTCAAAATAAAGAATAATTGCAGCTAATGTGTTGGATTTGATGTACGAACTAACGATTAGAAAACTCTGAAGGATAAAGGTCAGAAGGGACTGACTGGAGACAGATCTTGGGACCTGGGTTTTTATATTGTCTCCTATATCTCAAATGGATTAGAGAAATGGGGTGGAAATGCCAACGGGCTGGAAATCCCAACGAGTGTCCAATAACAAGGCCCAAGAAAATTCGCCGTGTTTGCCAAAAGACCAAGGAAATGGCACTCTAGCAAGAAAACTTTTAAGTAATGTTTGCTTTATTCTGACCAAATAATGCAGAAAAAAGAAACTTGTTTCTATCTCACTGTATACCTTCCTGCCAGCAGAGGCCTACACTTCTACCCTTGTCCTCCTAGTGAAGTTCTATTAAGGGTCTCTCCAAAATAAGGTTCCAGTGACAGTTGAGTGGAGAGTTGGAACTTTGACTGCTACCCTTCAGGGTAAGTGAAACCACAAGCAATTACATTGCCATCTCTCTCTTTTTCTGGGGTAGGGTCTGAGGAAGCAAGGAGAGTCAGGACTTTGACCAGCTGAGTGGGCACAAAGTGTCAGTGAAGACTGTATGGGCATCAGTAATAACACACCTTTCTCCTGGCAGTTACAGGCTAACCCCCATTCCTTCTCTAAAATGGCATGAGAGAGGCTTTCTAAAACATAAGGCGCAATCAGACACAGAATCACAGTAGTCAAATGTCCACAGTCCAGTTGAATATAATTCATCATAGCAAGAACCAGGAAGACTCAACTAGAATAAAAAAAAGACAACCAAACAGAAGACAGCACTGTCAAGTCATATTTTTTTTTCCTTTTCATATGTGGAAGATGGAAAGAAAAAGGATCTCATGAAAATGAGAAGAGACCAATAGAGTAGTGGAAGGGGACTGAGGGAGGGAGAGGTGGGAAGAAAGAGGCTCAAAGGAGACAGCCAAAATGATGTTATCTATGGATGAATCACAATGAATTTTACTATCATGCATGGGAGAGGAAGGGAGGGAGGTGTGTGAAGGGAAACACACTGAGAGATGTTCTGTGCATACGTGAATGTATCATTTTGCATCTCACTATGATGCATAACTAAAATTCACCAATAAAAATAAAATAAAAGTCTCAGCAAAGAAAAATTTTAAATCCTCAGAAGAGAAATAGATGCTAAAAGGAAAAACCAAATAGACATTTTGGAATTGAGAAAGACAATAACTAAAATAAAACACTCAATGGAGGGGCTCAGCAGCAGAATGGGAAATAGATGAAAGAATACATGAGCTTTAAGACAGAAAAAAAGATTTAATTTGAACAACAAAGAGAAAACAGTAAAAAACAACTCAAGGCCTCAGGAACAAGTGGGGCTATAATAAAGATCTAATATTCATGACATCAAAGTCTCAAAGGAAGAGGAAAACTAGATGGGGCTGACAAGTTTTGGAAGCAGCCAAGCTTGGTGGCACATTCTTGTCATCCCAGCATTTGGGGAGGCTGAGACAGATGTATCGTGATTCACGGCCAGCCTCAGCTACTTAGTGAGGCCCTTTGCAACTCAGTGAGACCCTATTTGAAAATAAAGAATAAAAAATAGGGCTGGGTAGTATAATGCCCATGGACTCCATCCCTAGTACTTAAATAAAAAGTCTTGGAAGAAATAAAGGCTGACAATTCTATAAATATGACAAGAGACAAATAAATATGACAACACACACACAGATTCAAGGAACTAAATAAACTACAAATAGGGTAAACTTAAATGCTTCTGTGACAAGATACTCAGAACTAAGCTTTTAAAAAGTAAAGACAACAAAAGCAGGCAGAGAGAAATGCTGTGTTACCCATAGCAATTGTAGTGACAGTGATTTCTCATTAGAAGTCGTTAAATCCAAGAAAAAAGTGGCCCATTTCCAAATCTGTAAAGAAGAGAGTGGTTAACCCAAAATTCTGCATTTGGAGAAAATACCCTTCAGAAAGAAAATATCCCTCAGGAAATTAAGAATTTATCCTGTGAGAGGATGGATAGTGTTGTCTTCCCCAAATGCTAAGGCTCTATTTTCTAGAATCTAGAGGCTAGAGCATGTCTCACTACCAGGCAAAAGTAACTTTGTAGATGTGATTAGGTTCAGGATTTCGAGATGGAGAGATTATCCTGTGCTTTGTGGGTGGGACCACCGTAATCACAAATCTGCGATAAGAGGAGGCAGGGCGGTCAGAGTCCGAGAAAAGAATATAAGGAAAACAGAGAAGAGAGAGAGGAGAAAGAAGAACAAATATATAAAGGGAAAATTGCAATGAGTTTGAGGATGCTACCAGTTGGCTTTAAAGTACAAGGGACATTAAGCAAGGAACAGAAACAGCAAGAAGAGTTCGGCCTAGAGCCTCCAGAAAGAACTATTACCGCCAACACCTTGACTTTAGTCCAGTGAGAATAATGTTGGACTTCTGACCTCCATAACTTTAATATAATAAATTTCTGCTGTTTTAAGCTGCTGAGTTTCTAGCAATTTCTTACAGCACTAATAGGAAACTATTATACTCAGAAGAAGAAAAACTAAGACAATTTGTTTTTAACAGACATAAAGAAATGGCTAAAGAAATTTTTCTAAGCCGAAAAATAAATGATACAAAATAATTTTGTAAAAATGAATGGGAAGAAAGAACACAGTAAGCAAAAATATGAGGAATACACAACAATTTTTTACTTCTCTTCACTTTTCCAAATTATGTTCGACAATTGAAGCAAAAATTAGAATCTGATTTATCCTTAATGTATAGGAACTATTTAGGACAATTTTAAGTGAGAGAGAGAGTAAACAGATGTATGGAGAGATGAAGTTTCTCTACTTCTGAACTCCTAAACTGTTGACACCAGTGCATTGTGCCATCATGCATATATAATGTGATATCCAGAGTACCTACTAACTAGCTACATGGAGCAGTGCGCCAAGAACACATAGATGAATCAGCCTAAATCCCTTAAGAAATGTTCAACTAACACACAGCAAGAAAAAGGTGATAGAGAAATAAAAAATAAGAAACAAATGGGAAACAGAAACTAAAACGGTATATTAAGCTCTAACATATTGATATTCACATTAAATATGAATGGTTTAGATACAACAATTAAAAGATTGGTAGAATGGATTAAAAATGCCCCAATGAAGCCGGGTGTGGTGGCACATGCTTGTAATCCCCGCGCTTGGGAGGCTGAGACAGGAGGATCGCGCAGGTTCGAAGCCAGCCTCAGCTACTTAGTGAAGCTCTCAGCAACTTAGTGAGGCCCTGTTTCCAAATAAAATATAAAATGGGTCTGGGAGTATAGCCCGGAGGTAGAAAGCCTCTGGGTTCCACCTCCAGTACCACACACACAAAATAAGCCCCAATGTATGCTGTCTACTTGAGCTCCATTTATTTATTTATTTATTTATTTATTTATTTATTTATTTATTTATTTGTGGTACTGGGGGTGGAACCCAGAGGCCTTCTACCTCTGGGCTATACTCCCAGATATATTTTATATTTTTATTTGGAAACAGGGTCTCATTAAGTTGCTGAGAGCCTCACTAAGTAGTTGAGGCTGGCTTCGAACCTGTGCGATCCTCCTGTCTCAGCCTCCCAGGCACTGGGATTACAAGCATGCGCCACCACGCCCGGCTCCTTTTATTTACTTATTTATATTTTTTTGCAGGTCTGGGGATGGAACCTAGGGGCATTCGACCTCCAAGCTACACCCCCTACCCTATTTTTTTTATTCTTTATTTTGAAACTAGGTCTCACTGAGTTGCAAAGGGCCTAGATAGCTGAGGCTATCCTTGAACTGGATCCTCCGGTCTCAGCCTCTCAAATGCTGGGATTACAAGCGTGCCCCACCATGCCCGGCTTCCTTTTAAATATAATGATAAAAAGAGATATAAAGTAAAAAGATGACATGATAATTTTATGTATCAAATTAACTAGGGCAAGTGGTATGTAGATTTGGGGCCAACTAATATTCTGGGTGTCTCCATGAGGGTATTTATGGATGAGATATTTGAGTCAGTGGAGTTGAAGCAGAGTGCCTTCCCTAATGTGGGCAGCCCCATCCAATTTATTGAAGACTGAAAAGAACAGAAAGATTGAGCAGGAGGGAATTTCTTCTGCCTAACTGGTTGGATTATTGGGTCTTTCTGTCCTTCATATGCAGATTAAAACATTGTTTATGAAGCTTTTTGTCCTAGGGACTGAAACTTATTCATTTGGCTTTCCTGGTTTCATACTTGGACTAGAAAAACACATCTGTTCTTCTGGTGTCCAGAACCCAGGGTTGGTCTAAGGAAGACAGACTAGCCTCCAGATGTGACTCCTTCTTTTATTAGTCTACAACTATCATGCAAATTCGATTAAAGCCCCAAAGAATTGTTTTGGAGAATAGTTTAGTTCTAAATTTTATTGGAAGAATAAGGCTAGAGTTTTAAAAAAAAGTCCTTAAGGGAAACTTGGTATTTAGAATATATATATATATATTTATGAAGGTAAAAATAATGGAATAATGGTACAGCATTTGATAAGTAAATCAGTGGTACATCACAGAGAAAGCAGAAACAGGTGCATTAATTGACATATATGGATTTGGTAACATGATGATGAAGGTATTTTAGAAAAATATAAAGTCACACCTACATTGTACACTATATATAAAAATTGTGCTACTCGAGAGGAAGAGAGAGCAGAAGAGTTACAGGGGTTTTCTTGGCCAGGGGTCGACATGACATAGACCTGTGTATCTCATGTCTGTCCATATTCCATTGGCTAGAATGAGTCACATGTTTTGGCTGATTCAAAAAGGGACTGGAAGATGTGGGAAACTCTGAGCGGACATCCAGCCAGCTTTCAACAATGAAATACTGAAAGCATTGTTGTTAGATAGAGTAATATATTTATAAAGTCAAATATACTTAGGAAAAAGTAATAAAGGGAAAATTATATTGAACTATGAAAAGTAGACATTAAACAATGAAAGATATGAGAAAACAAAGTGGAAGTCAAAATTGGATGGAGAGATGTTTACCACATCAAAAAATGACCAACATTCCAACTCTGAAGGTGCAGAGTTTCTACTAAAAATGATAAAGAAGATATTAAAGGATATTTACAGTTAAGAAACACTAGTGGTTAATAACAAATGTGTAAGGAAGTATAAAGGCATAAAAATGAAACTTAACTCCTCTTTTTTTTTTTTTTTTTTTGGTGGTACTGAGGATGGAACCCAGGGGCATTCTACCTCTAGGCTATTCTCCCAAACCTATTTTATTTTTTATTTGAAAACAGGGTCTCACTAAAGTGCTGAGAGCCTCACTAAGTAGCTGAGGCTGGCTTCAAACCTGTGTGATCCTCCTGTCTCAGTCTTCCAAGCGTGGGGATTACAAGTGCTTGCCACCGCGCCTGGCTCTTCTCCTCCTCTTCCTTCTCCTTCTCCTTCTCCTTCTCCTTCTCCTTCTCCTTCTCCTTCTCCTTCTCCTTCTCCTTCTCCTTCTCCTCCTCCTCCTCCTCCTTCCTCTTCCTCCTCCTCCTCCTTCTTCTTTTTCTCCTTCTTCTTCTCCTTCTCCTTCTTCTTCTTCTTCTTCTTCTTCTTCTTCTTCTTCTTCTTCTTCTTCTTCTTCTTCTTCTTCTTCTTCTTCTTCTTCTTCTTCTTCTTCTTCCCTTTTTCCTTCTTCTTCCTGTGATGCTTGAGATTGAACCCTGAGTTCATGCCAAACTATGTTCTACCATTGTGCCACACCCCCAGCCCATAATTTTCAAGAAAAAGAATCACTTATATGATGTCTACACAACTGAATATCATGGAGTTATTGAAAAGAATAAGGTGAATCTCTCCACACTGACCTAAACACGTGTCCTTGATATACAAGTGAAAAATAAGATTATATATATATATATGTATCACTATGGAAATGTGATTATGTTTTGGGCAAAAATAATGAGATACATAGGTAATTGAAATAATATAAGTAAAGCTAGAAAAATTAGGTAAGAACATAGATCAAACTTATCATTTATCTCTGAAGAGTGGAGAACACAAACATCATTTTATTTATTTTATTTTATTTTATTTTTGCGGGTCTGGGGATGGAACTCAGGGGCATTTGACCTCCGAGCTACACCCCCTGCCCAATTTTTTATTCTTTATTTTGAAACCAGGTCTCACTGCATTTCTGAGGGCCACACTAAGTAGCTGAGGCTGTCTGCGAACCGCGATCCTCCAGGTCTCAGCCTCCCGAATGCTGGGATTACAAGCGTGAGTCACCACGCCCGGCTCATTTTATTATTTTTTGTGTGTGTTCATGTATGGTTTTTGGGATTGAAGCTACATTTCAGCCCTGTTTTATTTTATTTTTTTTATTTTGAAATAGAGTCTTGCTAAATTTTGGAGGACCTCACTGAGCTGCTAATCTACCCAACCATCTCATCTACCATTTTTCCCATTCATTTTCTCATCTCCAATAAACACTGGCAAAGTACTTATTCTCAGGCATTGTGTTTGTCGTGAGTGTTACAATTAGCGTTTAGTTTAGCTCAGCCTGGAATAAGAAGGATGCCCACATGTTTTTTCCTCCTCTAGTCAACTATTTAAAAAACAACCAACAAAACATAGTGTCTGGTCGGAGGCCTCTAGTGTACACCATCTGGCTCAGCTTCCCCGGCCTCTGGTCTTCGTCTGCCTTGTAGATGACAGATTAGTGGGGGACATCCTTTATAGTCGGAAATGGAGGTCAATAAAATTTGCACCAAGCTTTCCAATTTAGTATCATCCCAGTCAGGACATCCCAAAATAAAATTTGTTTCAAAAATAGACATAGGAGGAGAAGTCAGGATTGAAAACAAACATTAATCTTATGTCACTGTTTCTGTGAGAAAACTTATTTGAAAAAAAAATGGTTTCTTGTTCAGGTGCAATGACTTTGCTGGTTAAAAAAAAAAAAAAAAAAAAAAAAGCAAAACAAAAATAGTGCAAAGAGCCCAGTGAGATAAAGGGTCCTATAGATCAAAACAGGAAGCTATTTAACAGGAGAGATGATTGTCCTCAGAGCTGGAGACAAAAGTACATCCTTGGGTGCAAAGGTTTTTACATTTTTAAAATGTTGTACTGACTTTATTGACCAGGTTCTAATTGGGCAGCATGGATTCTTTTGTGTCAATCCAATGCCTTACATACCTGGGTAAAAGCTAGAGAATCCTCAGTGTTGAACTATAAAGCATTTGAAAGGTCATTAGGTAGAAAAGAGAAATATATTAGTTTCTTTTCTAATACATGTACTTATAAATACACATATCTGTGTGTCCACTTGTATACATGTGTGTATCCATAAAAACAACTTTAGTACTTTAGTTGACCTAATAATTATTGTTATTATTATTTAATACTAGGTATTGAACCCAGGGGCATTCTACCTCTGAACCTCACTCCCAGCCCTTTTAATTTTGAAACAAGCTTTTGCTAAGTTGCTGAGGGCCTCACTAAATTGCTGAGGCTGGCCTCAAACACATGCTCCTCCTGTTTCAGTCTCCCATGTATTAGGATTACAGGCATGTGCCAACCCGCCTGGCTTTGAGGTAGTTTTAACTCTGTAATCCATGTTTCCATCTTATAAGGTGAGGAAATAAATACTCAATGAGTTTCCATGACTTGTTTCAAGACCAAGCCAGTAAATGCAAGAGCTGATCCTTTTTCTATGTAAGGCTCTTACAAAGCTTCCTTGTCGGCCTCTGTGTCTTGCCTGTTTGCAGAGTCAGATTCAGTTACAGCTGTGACTCACAGTGAGCAGTGATTCTAAAACTGAGGATTTTGGAAGAGAAAAGGATTGTTGTGTTTAGTTAGCTGTTGTTTTCCCTTGGTAGGACCTTGTCAACACTCTCAGATGCTTAGGCTATTTCCTCTAAGTGGAACCTCAGGAGAATTGGCACTTCCACCCTGGTTTGGAGTGGCAGCGGTGCTATGCAGTGCTGCAGACAGAGTCTTAGTTGCAGGAGAAAGGGAAGGGGCGTCCTGAAGACCCACCCAGTCCAAGGAGGTTTCAGGACAGGAGGTGGCTGACATGCCCAGAGGCTTGATGCTGGACCACCGGGCCCAGCAGGCTTCCTGAGCTGTATCCTCTCTTTGCCAGGCCAGGCAGAGGAGTCTGACAACTTGGCTTGGGGCCAAGGGCTGATAGCCAAGGGGCACTCAATCAAAGCCAAAGAGGCGACATTTTAAAAGCAAGCAACATTTCTAGTTTGTTTGTTTTAGAAGGCAGAGAGAAATAAGTTATTGTAATGGCAAAAGGGTAAAAGATATAAAACAACACCAGCTGGAATATTTTAAAGTTATTTGTTTGTAAAAGTCATTTCTTTAGAAAGCACGTCCCATTCGTATTCAGCAACTTTCCCAGAGTCTTTCTTTCTTTCTTTTTCTTTGTAGATGAAGATGGTGACTGTGTTAATCCTGTTTTTTTTTCTTTCTGAAAATTTGACAACTTGATGTGATTGAAGCTCTTATCCTTTTAAAATAAACAGAATAATCTAGTTTGTGATCGCCACAGGGATGTTTGAATGTTTTCTGTGATAAAATTTCTGGCTCCAAAATCTTTCTTTTTTGTCCTAATTCAGGATGGGTTTCTCATGTCCTTGATGAGCTTCTGAACTTGGACATTTAAACCTAGAAAAAAGGTTCATCAGTTCTCACCTCCCACAACCAGTGGACAACAACTCTGTATTTTTAGTGGAAGACTCTCAGGGAAGTCTGGACTGGGCGATGTTCCAGGGGCTCAAATCTAGGGGCATATTTCCACAGAACCGAGGGACACCTCCATATCTGCTTGTTACTGTTTTTACAACTTTAGATTTTTTTCTTATAGTATAAAAATTTAAATACTTTTATTGGTGTATCATAATTATACATCATAGTGAGATTTAAAGCGATACAGACATGCACACAGCACTTGGGATGTTTCCCTCCACATCCCACCCCTCCCCTCCCTTCCCATACATGTTAGTGATTGATGGTGACAACTTCATATATGGACATAACGTTATTTGAAGGGTCCACTCCCTCAAGCCTCATTTTTCTCCTCCTTGTATTCCTCCTTTAATTCCACCCTACTCTTCTTACTGGTCTTCTCATTTACCTGAAGTCTCTTTATTTCCTATTTTCTCTCTAACTTCCACATATGAGAAAAAACATACTACTCAGACTTTCTGATATTGGCCGATCTCATCCATCTATCTATCTATCATCTATCTATCTATCTATCTATCTATCTATCTATCTATCTATCTATTGTGGGTCTGGGGATGGAATCCAGGGGCATTCGACCTCCAGCCTACAGGCCCAGCCCTATTTTACATTCTTTACTTTGAAACAGGGTCTCACTAAGTTGCAGGGGGCCTCACTAAGTAGCTGAGGCTGTCTGCGAACTGCGACCCTCCAGTCTCAGCCTCCGGAATGCTGGGATTACAAGGGTGCGCCACCATGCCCAGCTAGCATAGCATTTTTTTTTAGTTCCATCAATTTTTTTTTTTTGCAAATGACACAATTTTTTTCTTAATGGCTGAGCAAAACTCCATTGTATGTATAATACACCACCTTTCTTTATTAGTCTGTTGATGAACACCTAGTTTGGTTTTGTAATTTGGCTATTATGAGTTGTGCTGCTAGAAACATGGGTATTAATGTTTGTAAATATCATATGTTGGTAAATATCGGGACCAGGAGTGCACACCTCTGCAGCAGAAACAGATTTATTTGGATATAGATCGGGGAGGCGGCACCTGACCTGGAGAGAGAGTCCATGAGAGTCAGGGGCCCCTGTCTTACAGACTAGGGGATTTTTATGGGGCCTTAGGAGGGAGGGATAGTGACACAGTGGTGGCTTTTATTGGTATTTTTTTTCAACACTGTCTGAGTCATACCAGAACCCAGAGAATATATTCTTTTAATTGAAAAATTCTAGGCGCTTCATAATTGACCTTTTGATACAAAATGACATATTCAACTTGCAACTTGTGGTTCTTGATGTTGAGGTTCATAGGACAATTCTTCAAACCTTAAGCTGAATCCTGTAGGGGGTTATTTGGCGCTCGGATTGGTTTTCCCTTGTCTATGAGGTAGCAGCAGCAGCAATAGCGCCCATCTTCTAGGCAGCTTCTTTCTTGGCATAATGAGCTTGAAGAACAGCTCCCGCTTAAACCACTTTGGAGCTGAGAGACTCCAGGGACTCCAGCATGTGCAGCATCAGGGAGCTCTTTCCTTAATTTCGCATCAATAGCGTCATCCTGGATGGACCGTACAGGCCCCGCAGGACTGAACTTTGCCTACAGCATGGCCTCAGTGATGTCCGATTGCAGTCGCCCAGGTACATGGAGACCATGGGGTAGCTGCTGGCTGCAGTGGTCACCTTCCCTCCCCCCACCACCCAGAGCAGGGTCCGCAGCAGGACAAAAGGGGCTCCCCTGGAAGCCTGGCCCCACCTGCTCACAGGGCCACTGAGCAGGCCGGAGTCACAGAAGCAGGGAGGCTCAAAGGCAGGACGTGAGAGCTCACACAGGCCCGCAAAACTCTAAGACAGAAGCTCTCAAAAGCAATATGGAAGCCGGGAGTGGTGGCACACGCTTGTAATCCCAGCACTCGGGAGGTTGAGACCGGAGGATCGCGGTTTGTAGACAGCCTCAGATGCTTAGTGAGGCCCTCTGCAATTCAATGAGACCCGGTTTCAAAATAAAGAATAAAAAATAGGACAGGGGGTGTACCTTGGAGGTAGAATACCCCTGGGTTTCATCCCCAGACCCGAAAAAAAAAAAAAAAAAGCAATATAGCCCTCTGTGGGAGTTTGTGATTTCCAGTGGTCCCAGTTCCAAAGTCCAAACTTTTAAAAAATTAAAATAAAAAATCTAAAGTGGAGAACCCCCACTTAGGGACAAAAATTCTCCGAGAGGCAGCCAGATGTTGCCCGCGATGGCCTCGGGGACACGTGTTTCTCCATGCATACAGGCCCGGGCTCCAGGTGGTTTAAGATCACAGCAGCCAGGGAAGAGGGAAACCAAAACCTGAGACAGGAGGATCCCAGGTTTGATGACAGATTCAGCAAGTAGTGAGACTCTCATCAACCTAGTGAGACCCTGTATCAAAATAAAAATAAAATAGGGCTGGGGGTGTATCTCAAAGGGAGAATGCTCCTGGGTTCAATCTTCAGTATCCCCCCCCCACACACACAATTTATAAAGATTAGTATCATGAACATATACACTTGCTACCCTGATGTGATAAGACATCACATTTTTATTTCTAAGAGAAAAAGACTAACTTCCCAAAGCATATGCTGGAAAACAATATGATAGAGTGGATTCAATGCCTATTCTGTTCCTTTTTTTGTGGCACTGGGGATTGAACCCAGGAGCATTTTCTCTCTGAACTCCACCCCCAACAGGGTTTGAAACAGCGTCTCTCTAAGTTCCCGAGGCTGGCCTTGAACCTGTGATGCTCTTGTCTCAGCCTCCCAGGTACTGGAATAATAGGCATGTGTTACGATATCCGGCTTATTAGCAACCTTTAATAAGCTTCTGCAGAGATGGAAGCTACCCTTCCTGACCCTAGTGTGAGGAGATTCATAAGAAACATGTTTGCACACCTACAACCCATAACACACTCCAAGAAGGGCAATGGCAGATGGAAGCTCTGGGAACTAAGAGGTCACAAAGAGTGGGAGCTGATGGCGGAGGTAAGTGGTCAGCCAAGGCCTCTCAGGGAAGATGGTTCCTGAGTCTGGAAGGAGGAGGAGGGGCTCCAGGTAGGGGAACAGCATCTGCACAATGCTGGGTGGGACAGGGTGTACAGGCAACCACCATGCATATGGCAGACTGCAGTGAGCTGAGCAGTCAGGGACAGGAGAGGATTGTAGAGGGCCCGGGTGTCCACGCCAGAGAGCTGGGGCTCTCAGCAAGGAACTGAAATGCTCATGTCTGCATTTGAGAACAGGTATGTACACAGTACGGCAAGAGTTCTTGCTTGGAGGGTTCTGAGGAATGCCCCAGGGGCTCTGCAAACTGCCTGAAATTATATGAGGCAGTTTCAGAGCACGTGTGTGTGTGTGTGTGTGTGTGTGTGTGTGTGTGTGTGTGTGTGTACACATGTGCTTTCCTCTGGGAAGAACCAGCTCTATCCTTCCATCTTGAAAAGTTTCACAACTCTCAAAAGGAGTGAAGAGCTTTACTAGGACAGAAGAGGCTGCCAGATTGTTAGGTTTCTAGCTGAGAGGACAAATAATGAAGTCCTGCACTGAGAAACTGCTCAAGGCTTTAGAGACACGAGTGCTTCTGAGAGCAGAGACCCAAAACTCTTGGGAATGTGTCTGATTGAACTGGGGAAATACAGAGCAGATCAATGCAGGCCTTCAAACTTTGATGTGAGGGCACTTTGCCTACAGCTCCCTTTCAAATGAAAATTCTGATGAGAAGACCTGGGAAGACCTGAGCCCTCCACCTCCCCCGTGAGTGACTGTGATGGAGGTCCCCAAACTGCATTATTTTGTTTTTGTCAGGGTGGTGGTGCTGGGGGTTGAACCCAGGGGTGTTCTACCTTTGAGCTACATGCCCAGCCTATTTTATTATTTTTATTTTGAAACAGGGCCCCTCTAGGTAATATCTCCCTAGCCTCCAACTCGAGATCCTCCTTCCTCAGTCTCCCAAGTACTAGTATTACAGACGGGCACCACTGCACGTGGCTCTGCACTCTTTTTTCCCTGCAATCTTTCTTTATTGGCACATTGTAATGTACAGGACAGTGAGATTCACAGTGAAATCTTCATATACATAATATTATTTGGTCCATTTCCTTCCCCATGTTTCCCCTTAACCTCTTCTCTTCCCTCTCTGTGCATGATGCATTCCTATGTGGGCACGGCATTGTTAGGTCTGTTTCCAATCCTCTTTTATTACTTTACTGGTCTCTGTCGCAATTCTCATAAGATCCCTTTTTCTCTCTAGCTTCTGATATGGAGTGTCTCCTCTTATTGAGGTTTCATCTAGTGAATTTTGACAAATTAAGCACAAAGACTAATGAAGAGCATAGTAATATGAAAGTTTATTTTAAGTCAAAGAAAGATAAAGACAAAAACAGCTCCCTCACACAGTGGGGAGAGATCCCAGAGGAGGGTAATCGTTGAAATTTTTGGGAGGTGAACTTTTATGGTACCTGCTCCCTACCTGCTTTTTTGGTGATTGGTCAGAATTGGGTCTTGAGGGGGACAATGTCTTTTGCCCAGTTTCAATCCTTAATTTGAATTGCCACCTCTTGGGCTGGTGGCTCTAATCTCCTGGTGCCAGTTGTCTGCTCATCTTTCCCATCCTTATTTATACAAGTTTTCCTCAGAATACAGTCTATCCAAGGGGCTAAGGTTTTGTTTTGATTTCCATAGTCTTTGTCTGACCTTTGTTACCTTCTTATTTTACCAACCTATCAACAACAAAAGAATTTTTGTTTTTTATGGGCTCTTTTAGCCCTTCTCTCCCCATGTCCTTTGCCTTGACTCATTTCCATAATAAATGCTGGCATGTATGTGGGAAAAAGGAATACTTATACATTGTTGGTGGGATTGTAAATTAGTACAACCATTGTGAAAATCAGTATGGAGGTTCCTCAAAAGACGAGGTATGGAACCAGCATAAGGCCAACTATATCAATCCTTGTATCCTTCCAAAAGAATTAATGCCAGAATAGTAAGTGATACCTGCACAGCCATGTTTACAGCAGTACAACTTGAAATAGCTAGGTTATGGAACCAATCCAGGTTTTCGTCAACAGATGAATGAATAAAGAAAATGTATGGATAAACAGTGGAGTTTTATTCAGCCATAAAGAAAAAAATTAGCTGAGTGTGGTGGCGCACGCCTGTAATCCCAGCATTTGGGAGGCTGAGACAGGAGGATTGCGGTTCACAGATAGCCTCAGCTACTTAGTGAGGCCCTCTGCAACTCAGTGAGACCCTGTGGGGTAGAGTGTAGGTTGGAGGTAGAATGCCTCTGGGTTCCATCCCCAGTATGGCCAAAAAAAAAAAAAATCATTTGCAGGAAAATGGGTGGAACTGGAGAGCATCATGTCCATGATATGAGCCAGTCCCAGGTAGTTAAGGTTTGTGTGCCTTCTCTCACATGCAGCATCCTCTAGGGCCACACTTTCCTCCTGGATATTGATGATCTTTTTCTTGAGTAATTCCTTGTTATGAGGGGGAGTATGTGTGTGACTGCATATTTAACAGCATGACCTCTGACCATTGGAGAGCGGCGGCATTTCCCCAGCAGCATAACAAAGTTTCTTGGGCATTAGCCACTGTGCAGGGTGGGGAAGCGTTTGCTACTGATTACATCCTGGACTTCATATTAAAAATATCGGGGTTCACTAGAAACTGTGGGTGTCTGGCTTCACCCAGACTGATCACTTTCTAATCTCTGGCTGGGGTTGGGGGGCGCCCAGGCGGCTCTCAGGAATTCTGATTTGTAACCAGCTGTGTTGGAGAGGGAAGTCTAGTTGGGTAGAAGAACCCAGGGCTGCACCGGAAGGGAGAGAGAAGATGTATGGGTGGGGAGGTAAAGTGAGGGTGAAGAGATAACACTTCTGGCTTCAACTGCCATGAGCTCAGGTGCCTGGAGGTGATTTAGGTAGAATTGCCCCTTTGTGACCTTGGACTTATCATATACATTTTCAAGTCTCCTCTTCACCTGTCAATTCTGATTAGATCTACTCTATCTTAAGGGTCAGGGAAAGTGAGGGAAAGGGAAAATAAATGAATGGATATGGAAGAAAATAATAACCAGCTCTCAATATCATGTACACACTAAACACATACACTGAGGGCTCTTCAGAAGTGTGTGTGTGTGTGTGTGTGTGTGTGTGTGTGTGTGTGTAGCACTGGGGATTGAACCCACAGGCATTCTATCTCTGAGTTACACCCCAGTCTTATTTTATTTTATTTATTTATTTTCTGCAGTACTGTGGATGGAACCCAGGGACATTCTACCTCCCAGCTACTACCCCAGTCCTATTTTTTATTTTTTATATTGAAACAAAGTCTCTCTGAGTTGCAAGGGCCTCACTAAATAGTTGATGCTGTCTGCGAACCAGAATCATTCTGTCTCAGTCTCCCAAATGCTGGGATTACAAGCGTGCATCACCACACCCAGCTTTATTTTATTTTTTTTTATTTTGAAACAGGCTCTCACTAAAAGTTGCTAAGACTGGCCTTGAACCTGGAATCCTCTTGTCTCAGCTTTCCAAGTACTAGAACTGGAATTACAAGCATAAGCCACCATGCCCAGATCAAAATTTTATTTTGAAACTTTTGGGAAAAAATAGGACAAAATTTTAAGAACAACATCAGGACTATTTGTAGAAATAACCTAAAAAGTATAAATTATAATAGATAAATTAAGAATTAAAATTTAGCATATCATAAGGCATCATCAGCAAATTTAAAAGACAAACTACAGATTGGAAGTTGGTATTTGCATGCCATGTAATTGACACAGCGTTAGCATACAGATTGTACAATAAGCTCCTAAAAATCACTATAATGCACAGCCCAAGAGAAAACAGGCAAAAGGTATAAATAGGCAAACTACAGAAGAAAACAGAATAGACAGTAAATATGATGCAAGAGGCTTATCCTTTGTTATCAGACAAATGCAAGTGAGATCTGCAGTGTATCCTATTTGTCATCCATCAGATAAACAAAAATTTGCAAGTCTGATAATGTGAAGTGCTGCTGAAATTGCAAGGCAAAAAGGAACCCACTGTTGGTGAGCAACACTGCTACTACTTTATGAGCAACTTGGTATACTTAATAAAATTAAAAATGTCCAGTAGTCCACGATACTCCATTTTCAGTAGAGTTGTCTTTGCACAAGAATGATCATTGCAGTATTGTTTCTAAAAGTGAAAAATTAGAAATGTCCAAAATATCTATCACTAGGAGAATGGATAAACAGTAGTGCTTTTTATATATTATAATGTATACTTTAATGAAATTAAGTAAATGAGTTCTATGTATTAACATAGATAAGTATCAAAGGTGATGTTGAACGAAAAATGGTTAATTTACAGAAGCAGAGAATATCGTATTTATTTAAAATGTTAAATATATAAAAATACCATATCTTATTTACAGTTATATACATTCATACTTTAAAAATAAAAATAAAATTATTGCATGAGAATATTGATGACCAAATTCAGAGTACTGGTTGTTTTCTGGGGAGGGAGAGAAATGAGATTAAAGGGTCTACACTGGGTGGAAAAGTTGATTAATTTGTCCAAGAGTGTGGTAAGAGCATTGGGTGACTTCTGGGGAGGGTTTTGTGTGCTTCCTGGAGTGGCGGAAAGCAAGGGCAGGTGGTGCATGGGGAAGAGACAAAACACGCGTTTTGTAACAACTCACTCACGTGCATGCTAACTAACCCAGTCCCCTGAGATCAACAGCTTTAGTGAGGAAGGAGTGGATTCATTTTAATGATTTAATCACCACTTGAAGGCCCCACCTCCCAGCACTGCCATTATGGCAATTGCTTTTCTACATGTATGTTAGTGAAGACCGAACACGCTAACATCACAGCCATCACCACCAGTCTACACAGGGGGTGAGAGCTGCATCTGAGCCTGGGGCTCGATCCCATAGCAGCTCTCTGAGGTTGTGATTCATCCATCATCCAGGGACATCCGTGTGCAGGAGGCCCAGGAAATCAGACTGCACTTATATTCTGAACAGCTTTTGTCTCAAAAGCTCTAAATGTTTTAAGGCTTGTTTTCTCTTTTCTAGAGTTATTCTTTTTGGAAAACAGAAAAGGGTCCAAGTTTTTATTCCCACATGATGCTCTTCATAAAATGAAGGGCAGAACTAATACCCAGTGGTTAGTTTTATGATAGAATGGCATAAGATTGACAAGTCTATTTAGGGAAAATCATGATCATTATTGTATTTTTTCATATCTTATATTGCTATTTGTGTCTTCTCTCATTTTTTCTTGGTCAGAAACTAAAGGTTTGGCAATTTTACTAGCTTTGGTTTCATTTATTTTTTCTTTTTCTGTTTTCAAATTCATTGATTTGTTCTCATTATTATTATTTCATTCCATCTGTTTACTTTGGGTTTAATTTACTTTCTTTTCTCTAATTTCTTAAGGTGGAAACTTTAGATAACTGATTTTAGATTTTTTCTAACATATGCCTTTATTGCTATAAATTTCTTCTGAGCACTGTTTTAGCTATATGTCATAATTTGACATGTTACATTTTTGTTTTCAAAATGTTAAGAACATTTTCTAACTTTGCTTGAGACATCCTCTTATACCATCTGTTATTTAAGAATGCAGTATTTAACTTCTAAATATTTGGAAATTTCTCCCAATTTCTTTCTTCATTAATTTTTAGGTTTAATCTTGTTATGTTCTAACAACTTACTTTATATGATTTCTGTTATTTTAACTCTCATCAGGGTTTAGTTTATGGCTCAAAAACTGTCTACCTTGGTGAATGTTGCATGTGCTGTCGAGAAGAATGTGTTCTGCTGTTGGAGGTTTGGGTGTTGCTTAAATGTTGACTAGATCAGGTTGGTTAATTTTTATTTATTTATTTTTTTTGCGAGTCTGGGGATGGAATCCAGGGGCATTCTACCTTAGAGCTCTACCTACCCCTGCCCTATTTTTAAAAATTAATTAACTAATTAATTAATTTTTTTGTGTGTGTGATAACTGGGGGTGAAACCCCTAGGCTTTCTACCTCCTTGCTATACTTCCAGACCTATTTTGTATTTTATTTGGAAGCAGGATCTCACTAAGTTGCTGAGTGCCTCACTAAGTAGCTGAGTCTGGCTTTAAACCTGTGTGATCAGCGCTGGGATAAAAGCGTGCGCCACCATACCCGGCTTTTTTCTTTATTTTTGAAACAGGGTCTCACTAAGTTGCAGAGGGCCTCGCTAAGTAGCTGAGGCTGTCCCTGAACCAGGATCTTCTTGTCTCAGCCTCCCGAATGCTGGGATTACAAGCATGTGCCACCACACCCGGCTGGTTAATAACTTATTTAGGTCATCTATATACTTGATGATTTTCTAAAATAAAATAAAATAAATCAGCCAGGCATGGTGGTACGTACACTTGTTGATTTTCTGTCCATTTGTTTTATAATTATTAAGAAAGAGCTCTTGATTTCAACTCTTTTTGTGAGTTTGTTTCTTTCTTCTTTCCAACTTGTCAAATTTTGCCTCTTATTTTAAAGCTGAGTTTAGGTGCATGCATTGCTCTTCTTTCAGTTTTTTTTCTTGGCAATTTGATGCCTTTATCATTAGCTAATTTCCCAGTTTTTTAAAAATAATATCCTTTGGTCTGCAATTCACTTGGCCTGAAATCACTATAGCTGCTCAGCTTTTTTGTTTTGTGTTTGTATCATACATAGAATTCTTCATATTTTTACTTTTAACTTATTTATACATAAAAGTTTAAGGTAGGCTTCTTATAGATAACATATAGTTGGGTCCTCATTTTTATTTTGGCCCAATACAACAACGTTCTTCAAATTTGACTGTTTAGATTAGCCACATGTAAAGTGATTACCAATAATGTTAGATTAAAATGTACAGTTTACCATCCTGCTCTGTTTTTCGTTTGCTCTATTTAATTATTGGATATTACTTATTTATTTACTTATTTATTCAGTAGTATTGGAGATGGAACCCAGAGGCATTCTACCTCAGAGCTACACCCCCAGCACTATTTTTATTCTTTATTTTGAAACAGGGTCTTACTGAGTTGCGGAGGGCCTCACTAAGTAGCTGAGGCTGTCCGCAAACTGCAACCCTCCTGTCTCAGCCTCCCAAATGCTGGGGTTACAAGCGTGCGCCACCACTCCTGGATTTATAGTTTTTATTTCTTAATGTGTCTTTTCTTGGTTTATTAAAATATTTTAGTATTTTATTTAACTTTTTTATTGATATTGTTTATTGCTCTTAAGATGATGATGATGATGATGATGATGATGATGATGATGATGATGATGATTTTGGCGGTACTGGGGTTCCTGGAAGCCCTTCTATCTCCGGGCTACACTTCCAGACCTATTTTATATTTTTTATTTGGAAACAGGGTCTCTTAAGCCAGCAAGGCTGGCTCCGAACCAGTGCGATCCTCCTGTCTCCGCCTCCCAAGCACGGGGATTACAAGCGTGCGCCACCACGCCCAGCCTTTAAGATTATTTTAATTGTGGCCCTATGTATGGTCCACAAAAATAATCATTTGCATTTTAAATAATCAGAATCTGCCTGCATATAATAGTAAAACATTCATATGTTGTAAATTTATACTAGTATATTCTCAATTTTTTCTTATCATTTTTATTTTTGGTCATATATTTTACTTTTATATGAGCCAGCAATGGCAAATCATTGTTATTACTTTCTTTAAACATTTCATTACTTCTCCAGTAGTTAAATAAGAAAAAGTGAACTGGGCTTTGTGGTTCATGCCTGTAATACCAGTATATGGGAGGTTGAGACGGAAGGATTTAAAGTTTGAGGTCAGCTTCATTAACTAAATGATATCCTTAACAACTTAGTGAGACTGTTTTAAAATAAAAAATAAAATAAAATAGGGTTGGGGTATAACTGAGGTAGAATGCCCTTGGATTCAATAACTAGTACTACAAACAAAAAATAAATAAAAATAAAAAGTAAACTTTATCTAACTTCATATTTTCTATTTCTTTTTTTTTTATTGGTGCACTGTATTCATACATCATAGTGGGATACAAACTTTTGTAGACATACATGCACACATTGCCCAGTCAGCACCCACCCGATCCCCACCCCATTCTCTCCCCATCCCTCCCTCCCATGCTTGGCTTAGTGGTTGACATCTAGTATTATAGCAATTTATCCAAAATTAAAAATGATAATCTCACATAACAGTTTCATTTGTCTAATACCAAGCTTTTGATGACTTAAATTTTTGATGACATTTCAATATTTCTTTTTACTTTCTTTCTTACCAAAGAATATTTTTTTTCTATTTTTTTAGGTGAAACTATCATATATTTATATATTTATTTTTCAGAAAAAAATCTATCCTAATATGGAATATGGACTCTAGATACCCAAAACGATCTTGAAAAAGAACAAAGCTAGAAGATATATATTTTCTGATTTCAAACCATATAAAGCTACAATAATTGAAACAGTGTACTACTATTCTAAAGGCAGATATATAAACCATTGGAGTTAAATAAAAGCCTAGAGCTAAATTCTTCCCTGTATTGTCAAGTTATTTTTGACAAGGTTTCCACGAACATTTGGTGGTAGAAATAATAATATTTTAACTAAATATTGTTGAAACATAATAATTACATGGAAAAGAATAAAGTTGGACCCTTACCTAATCCCATATACAAATATTAACTCAAAATAGATAAAAGACCTAAATATAAATCTTAAGACTATAAACTTTTAGGAGAAAATCTGGGTCATAAAACCTCACAACACTGAAATTGGCAGTGATTTCTTGGATATGATTTCAATGGCACAGGCAACAGAAGAGTATACAAACTCCCTAAAAAAAAAAATATTGTATATCCAAAGACAATGTAAACAGAGTTAACAGTTACTAATAGAATGGGATAAAATATTTCCAAATGCTATATCTGAAGGTATATTAATATTCCAACTAGAAATCCTAAAAATTAACAACAATAAAGGCAAACAATACCATTTAGAGATAGGTAAAAGACTAAAATAAATAATGAATCTCCACAGATAACCAATCTTAGTTGTCTGTTGGATGGAAACTCTTATTTCTCTGGTTCTGGTGTGTGTTACCTATTTCTTCTTTGTAGTTAATCTCTTTGAGTATTTTCTCTAGTGCTGGTTTTGAAGACATAAATTCCTTCAGTTTCTGTTTGTCTTGGAAGCTTCTTATTTCTCCATCTAATTTGATAGAAAGTTTTGCTGGGTAGGAAATTTTTGGCTGGAAGTTGTTTTCTTTCAGAGTTTGGAATATGTTACTCCAAGCCCTTCTGGCTCTCATGACTTGGTTTGGGAAGTCTGGAGTGATTCTAATTGGTTTGCCTCTGAATGTCACTTGGCCCTTTGTTTTTGTTGCCTTTAAGATTCTCTGCTTGGCTTCCACATTGGTCATTTTGACAATTATGTGGCGTGGGGATCCTCTTCTCCGATCCTGTCTAAAGGGAGTTCTATAAGTTTCCTGGACCTCTTGCTCTATGTTTGGAAAATTTTCTGCTATTACTTCCTTGAAGAGATTGTTGATCCCTTTGGTTTCACTTTCTTTTCTCTCCTCTATTCCAATTATTCTTAGGTTAGCTCTTTTAAAATGGGCCCATATTTCTTCAATATCAGATTCCAGCTGTCGGATATTTTTTCCTAGATTAGAAACTATGCATTCATTTTTGGAATGATCATCTTCTAAGCGAGATTCTGTTCTCCATGTGGTCTAATCGGTTGTTTGTGCTTTGAATTGAGGCCTTTACTTCATTAATTGCATCCTTTATCTCTTTTTGGCTCTCTCTGAGTTCTTCTCGAAGCACCTCTATTATTTCTACAGTTATTTTCCTGATTTGATCTTCTAGAAATCTCTGATTTTCTGTTTTATCGGGTTCTGATGTTTTGGGGTTGTGGGCATTCATTGCTCTAGTATTATTCCTCTTTCCCATGATTTCGGAAGTTTGTGCCTTCTCTGAGTTCTTCCCTTGGGTCACTATGATTTCACTTAAGGTGTTCTGGATCTCGAGTCAGTAGTATCTCAGACCCCACTACTCCTTTACTGGGTTGTATCACAGAGTCTCCGACCCAGAGAGTCGATAGAGGCTACTTTAGACTGTGGGGGGTGCCAGGTTGCACGTTCTCCTATGGTGTGATATCTCTGCCACCGCCCCTCCCCGACTGGGTCAAGTCCCAGGGAGTACAGTACTGGGATTTCTCCTCTGTGGCCCGCAATTTGACTCACTGTTCTTGAGTACGCAGATGTAGCTGTACTGGATTTGGTGAATTCTCTGCTGCTGCCGCCGGTGGCAATATGGCACTGCTGCCACGCCCTCGGCTGTGAGGCTGGCGTATTTCTTCTTGGTTTTGATTTCCACTCTGAATCCCTGCTGCGTGTGCTGAGCTCAGCCACTGGGAGCTTTAGATTTTACCTGCAGCGAGAAATCCTGCCTGGCTGTTCCGCAGCGGCTCACCTCGGCTTGCTGTAGCCGTCTGGTGAATTTGCCGCTGCCGCCGGCAGTATGGCGCTGCTGCCGCATCCTCGGGCTTGAGGCCGGTTATCTCCTCCGTGGCTCTGAGCTCTGTTCTCAGTCTGCTTTCTCTCTGGAGCCTGGTGATTTTTTTGTTTCTGGTGATGGTGTTTTCTGGCTATGAAAGGCGCTGATTTTGTGGTAATGGAGATTGGTTGTTAGCGGGGCTCTTAAGCCCCGCTTTTCTCGGTCGCCATCTTCCAGGAAGTCCATATTTTCTATTTCTAATGCATTTCATTTTATTATATAGATTAAAGTTTTTGACCTCTTTTCTATTCCTCTGACTGAAGGGCCTCTTTTAATATTTCTTGTAGAGCTGGACTATTGGCAATGAACTAAAACTCTTGCCAAGTCCCCTCTGTCTTTAGCTTTCAGGAGCTTCAAACTCTCATTTTGGTCCCACCCTCTACTGGGCTTTTAGCAACTTACTGAAAGTTTCTGGCTGTGTCGTATTATTGGCTCATACAATATGTGAGGACCTGTGCCCCAGGTAATCAAAAGCTTAGAATCTGCTTCTTGCAGTGACCACTTTGCTGTAAGGGTCGCTGTGGCACTTTTTTCAGGTCTTATTCTTGTCGGGAAATATGGGGTCAAAGAGAGCACAACTCAACAGCACAGATTTTATTTTGAACTAAAACCTGAGAGGAGGCAACTGGCAAGGAGAGAGAGTCATGAGTGTTAGGAGCCCCTTCCTTACAGGCCCTATCTTACAGACCAGGGGCTTTTGATGGGGGATTAGGAAGGCGAAGGGCAAAGTGGTTGTGTATTCTTCTGATTGGTGGGCTTGACACTGCGCCAGGGAGGGTAAATTTATGGGGTGGGGCAGGGGATGGCTAGAGGCATTTTATCCTTCCCACTGTTCCTGGAGTCCTTTGTTCTTGGCCTCCACTGGCCAGGCCTCACAGTCAGACCCCACAGTGCCCACATTCCAGAGGTTTTATAATATTTATACTGGAAAATGAGGAGCGGATTCTTTCTGGTTGATTCCTGCCTGACAATGGGATGAAGTAGCCGTGGGGCTGGAAGCTGTGTTGCAGGTGCTCTGAGGGCCTTACAGGTTCTGTGCATTTTGGAGGAGGATGTATTGGCCTTTGATCTGCAAGTGAAGAACTTCCTTAATAGAGCAGTTGGTGATTTTATAAGTTGTGACATAATCAGGTTGGATGCATGGCCCAGAGAGTACAACGAGGAGGAAAACGAGTAAAGGGGTTAGGAAGGGCAGGAGCCACGCTCTCCAGAAGGATTCATACTCAAAAATTCCTTTTGATTGGTGAATATTAACCAGTTACTTTTGCATATCAGATACTAAGCCAGTTATCTTTTTGAATTATCAGTAATATTAAAGCAATACATTCCAGGACATTTCTGACATCCCAAATGGTGGATTAAGAGCAGGTAATCAGGTTTTGCCCTATTTTCAAGAGTTGCTTGCTGTGCTTCACCTCGTTCTTCATTGATGGCCGTCAAGGCTAAGGCTGTGTCCTTAACAGTTTTGCTGATTAGACAGAAATGGTAATCAGTGTAGCTGGGGGAGGCAACATCACCCCATCTGAAGGGGTGAGCTCTCTGTGGGAGTGGCAGGCTGAAGTCGCCAGGACTCAGCAACAGGGAGATCAAGCACAAGTTGCTTGCCCAGCTTGGACTCACCCTCCTCTTTATAGCTGCTGACTTTTTTTCTTTCTTTTCTTTCTTTTTCTTTTTCTTTCTTTTTTTTTTGGTGGTACTGGGGTTCCTGGAAACCCTTCAACCTCTGAGCCACACTCCCAAACCTATTTTATATTTTATTTGGAAACAGGGTCTTTTTTTTTTTTCGTGGTACTGGGGTTCCTATTTTATATTTTATTTGGAAACAGGGTCTCTTAAACCAGCAAGGCTGGCTTCGAACCTGCGCGATCCTCCTTTCTCGTCCTCGTCTCCCAGGAGCGGGGATTACAAGCGTGTGCCACCACGCCTGGCTAGCTGCTGACTTTTTTTTGGTGGTGGTGGTGGGGGTGTCCTGGGGATTGAACGCAGGGATGTCATATCTCTGTTCATTTTTTTTTTTTTTTTTGCGGTACTGGTGGAACCCAGGGGCATTCTACTTCTGTGTTACACCTCCAGCCCTATTTTTTATTCTTTATTTTGAAACAAGGTCTCACTGAGTGGTAGAGGGCTTCACTAAGTAGTTGAGGCTGGCCGCAAACCATGATCCTTCTGTCTCAGCCTCCCAAATGCTGGGATTACAAGCACACATCACCACGCTCAACTTCTGTCCATTTAAAATCAAAGATTTCTTAAAGATAAATTCCAAATTATGAGCAAAAGAAAAGGAATTTTTTGTTTCAAATTTAAAGTTATGGCTGGTGAGAAATGATTTAAAAAATTTCTATTTACCAGGTAGCTAATTAAAAATTTAAATAATTAATCAAACAGATGTAGTGCCAATATTTCTTTATTCACAGTGGTAAACAAAAGGATCAAGGCCAACTGGATTTTACTGGGAAACACTAGGGCGGGGGAAGGATGCGCTGCGATCAAGAGAGCCTTCTAATATTGTGCCTGCCCAGATGTCTGGCTGCTCAACCTGGCTGTCCAGTTGCACCGATGCCTGTTTACCACAAGGTGGCGCCCTCAAATAAATTTATCTCCAAAGCTTCCTCTCCAGTTCCCCCTTTGGAAATTCAAGGTTCCACTGGGGTCCAGAAACAAGAAAAAACAATGCGGATTTGCTCAGGCTGCAAGGGAATACCTGCCTGTGCTGGTCTTTGTCATAAGCAAAGCAGATCTGCCCTTGTGGCTGGCTCTCTCTCGCTGTCTGTCTGTCTGTCTGTCTGTCTGTCTCTCTCTCTCTCTCTCTCTCTCTCTCTCTCTCTCTCTCTCTCTCCCCCCTGGGGTTTGAACCCAGGGGCAGGAACCTTCAAGCCACACCCCCAGCCCTTTTTTGTTTTTATTTTGAATCAGGATCTTGTTAAATTGCTGAGGCTGGGCTGGATGGTGCGATCTTCTGGTCTCAGACTCCCAAGTCCTGGGGTTAACATTGCTACTACTATCTTTTGTGAAGAAGCCGAGTATGTGTTCAGACGCCAAGCAGATGCCACAGGACCAGCAGGGACAATTGGTGCCTTTAAATGATATCATAAAGATTCTAGAAGTTTCAGTGGGCTGAAACAGACCAGTTGAAAATGAACAGGAACGAATCCACAGGGTTAACTTTGATGAAGTCATAGCCATTTGGAAGGCGCAAGAGGAGACCTGAATGTGTGTCCCTGACAGTGTGCGGTGGTGATCACGCAGGCTGGGAGGTGTGAGGATTCCCCTGCGCCTGCTTGTGGCCTGACCTTGACAAGTGCGGGCTCCAGCCACTGCAAACACCATCACGGGAAGGTTGTTTAGTGCAGACCTCTTCTCGGCCCCCATCTGTGGTTTTCCTTCTGTAGTTTCAGTCACCTGTGTTCCACTGCATTCCAAAACTCTTACACAGGAAGTTCTAGAAATAATCAATTTATAAGTTTTAAGTTGCACAATGTTCTGGGTCGTGCCCATCCTGCCAGAACATGAGCCACTCCGTGTCCAGTGTGCCTGCACTATACACACAGCCTCCCTTTGCCACAGAGCAGCCTCTCCATTATGTATCGTGTGTCACAGTGTTAACTTGTGTTAAGTTGCCCTCATTTTTCTTAATATTGGCTCCAAAATGCAAGAGTGGTGGTGATGCTGGCAATTTTATTAGTCTGTTATTGTAATTGTTCCATTGTATTGTTAGTTATTGTTGCAAATCTCTTACTGTGCCTAATTTAAACTTTATCATAGGTATGTTTGAATAGAAAAAAACATAGGCTATATAGGATTCTGTACTATCCACTGGCGGTGTTGGAACATATCCCCTTCAGTTAGGGCATGACTACTGCAAATCTGATAAAACTCTCTTGGTGAAGGAAGTGGACAGCAACCTACATTCCTGCCTGAACTCTCCATCTCATGGCAGCTTGTTCTTTGAGTAGTGCTAAATTTTAAAGGGTTCTCTGTGCTAAGTACTTAGTACTAATTGTGTTAAGTACTTCAAAGGTATCCGTATTTGTACAGAGACAAATGTGTCTGGTGAGAGCCAGGATGGTGGAGTGGTTAAATGCATCTACCTGGACCAGACTGTCTTGCTTTTCTCATCTGATGGCTAATAATACAAAGGGCTGTCATGGTGAGGTCAGTACTGTGGCACCACGAAGGACCCGCCATGTTCCCTGGTGATAGTGCTTAGCATAACCAAGTGAGCATTAATTGTTTCTCCTCAGTCTGTCAGGAAAGTCTTGTTGCTGTCGCATTTTATTGATAAAGACCTGAGCTGAGCCTCAACAGTGTTAAGTAACTTCCTGGAGTCATGCGATTCTCAAGTGCCAGATTCAAGACTGGAAGCCAGGGATTTTCTGCCTGTGATTTCCAAGCACATGCTTATTCTTTAGGGCAGGCTGTTATTGCCTGGTTGGACTAGTCCAGTAGCTTTAAAGGTTTTATTTTGTTGCCCCAATTAAAATATGGTCATAATCTCTGTACATGTTTGTACATAAAAATTCTTGCTTGCTTATTTATTTATTTATTTATTTATTTATTTATTTATTTATTTGTGGTACTGGGGTTCCTGGAAGCCCTTCTACCTCCGGACTAAACTCCCAGACCTATTTTTTACATTTTTAAAAAAATTTGGAAACAGGGTCTCCTAAGCCAGCACGTGCGGCTGGCTTCGAACAAGCGTGATCCTCCTGTCTCTGTCTCCCAAGCGCGGGGATTACAAGCATGCGCCACCACACCCGGCAAATTCTTGCATATTTAATATCCTGAAACAAAAATATAAAATAAAGCTTCCCATGCTCATACTTTCTATTTGGTTTCTTTTCCTTTTCAAGAGTTGTTGGTGATTATCTTAGTATACATAGGCTGCTTTAGCAAAAATATGATAGATCAGGGGCTATAACAGCAGACAGTTATTTCTGGAGTTCTGAAGTCGAAGATCAAAACAATGGTTGTTTGGGTCGGTGAAGACTCAGTTCCTGGTTTAAAGATGGCGCTCCTTCCCACCTCGCCCTCTAACGGCAAGTGGGTGAGGGAGCCTTCTGTCATATGGGGGTGTCTGCTAGAAGAGCCATTCCCACCCACACGTCTTCCCCCCATGATTTGACACCTTCCAAAGGCTCCACCTCTTGATATTATCATGTTGATCATCAGAATATCAGTCCACAGACGAGCCTGGTGGCGCACTCTTGTAATCCCAGCAATACAGAGGCTGAGACCAGAAGATCACGCTTCACTGACAGCCTCAGCTATTTAATGAGACCCTGTTTCAAAATAAAGAAAAAACAAAAATAGAGAAAGAGGTGTAGCTCGGAGGTCGAATACCCCTGGGTTCCATCCCCAGAGCCGCAAAAAAAAAAAAAAAAAAAAAAAAAAAGAATATCAGGTTACAAATGAGGGGTGGGGGCAGGGGCAGCATTCCGTCCCTAACAGCACCTGCTGAAATAATTTCATGACTTTCACATAGGCTATAACCCATGAGCTAGCTGGGCATGGTGGTGCAAGCTTATAATCCCAGCATTTGGGAGGCTGAGACAGGAGGATTACGTTTCACAGCCATCCTCAGTGATTTAGTGAGGCCCTTTGCATCTCAGGGTGACCCTGTTTCAAAATGAAGAATAAAAAAATAGGGCTGTGGGTATCACTCAGAGGTAGAATGCCCTTGGGTTCCATCCTTTAGTACCTAAAAATAAAATAAAATAAAATAAAATAAAAAGGAAAAAAACTCACCACCATCAACAACCAAAAAAAATCTGTAACCCATGAGCTAAGTATCTCTTATCCAAAATTCTTGGGACTTTTAATTTTTTATTTTTTGAGATTTTTTGAGATTTTTTTGAGATTTTTTGAGATTTTTAATTTTTTGAATTTTGGGATTTTTCATATAAATAATAAGATACTTTGGGAGTGAGATCTGAGACTAAACCTGAAATTCATTTCCATCTTCTCTACAGCATTAAGATAATTCTATACAATATTTTTAGTGTTCCTGTGTCTTAACTATAACTAATCACATGAGGTCAGGTGTAAAGTTTTCCTCTTGTGGCATCATGTTAGTACTTAAAAGTTTCAGATGTTGGAGAATTTGAAACTTCAGATTTTTGGAATAGGGCTGTTCAATCTGTAACAACAATTTCTAGAGACTCTTCAGTTCTAATTTTCTGATTCTCTTAAAAGACAAAAACACAAATATAATCAAAAGCTCTAGAGCCCAATCTCCTTAGTTGAGAACAGAAAACCTTGACTTGGGAACAATTCATACAATAAAGAAATAAATATTTCAGCCTAAGTCAGTTGTGAAAACATTGGAATGCAGGGATTAAAAAGCTCACTTTAAGTTCCACCGGGAATCTTGCATCCTCTCATATCCAGAAAAATCAAGCTGGGCCTGGTGGTGCACGCCTGTAATCCTTGTACATGGGATGTGAGATAGGAGGATCGCAGGTTCAAAGCCAGACTCAGCAGTTCAGTAAGACTCTCAGCAGCCTAGCAAGACCTTGTTTCAAAATAAAAATTAATAAGGGCTGCGGTTTAGCTTGGAGGTAGAATACCCTTGGGGTCAGTCCTTAGTACCACAGAACACCTTCAGAGAAGGTCAGTCAAGGTGAGAAAGAGCCTGAAATTATTTAAGGAGCTAAAAATATTTAATCTGATTTAGAAGGAAAAGAGTCTCTACACTTTTTTTTAGTTAAGTCTAATAATAGGCCAGTAAGTTGGGTCTGGGCTCATCGACTGGTTATCTTAATAAAGTTATTTCAAATGAGTTTTTATGGAACTGAATAGTGAACCCAGGTGCATTCTACTTTTGAGCTACACTCTCAGCCTTATTTATTTATTTATTTATTTGGTGGTACTGGGGATGGCACCCAGGGGCTTTCTATCTCTGGGATATACTCCCAGACCAATTTATATTTTATTTGGAAACAGGGACTTACTAAGTTGCTGAAAGCCTCACTAAGTAGCTGAGGCTGGCTTCGAACCTGTGTGATCCTCCTGTCTCAGCCTTCCAAGTGCGGGGATTACAAGCGTGCGCCACCACGCCCGGCTCGCCTATTTTTTATTCTTTATTTTGAAACAGGGTCTCACTAAGTTGTGGAGGTCCTCACTAAATTGCTGAGGGTGGCTGTGAACCTATTGGGATTACCAGTGTGTACCACCACGCCCGGCTCCACTGAGTTTTTAGATTTGGTGTCTGAGGTGAAAATCTTGCAAAATTATTGTGGTGATCCCTTCCTGTGCTGTGAGCCCGTGGAAGGAGGGCAAGAAACAGTTCTTCCCAGTGCCGCTTTCCTGGTGGGTAGAGTGCTCTGAAGATGGGGTCCGTTGGAAGGCTTTTTGGTCAGCTTTAAAGGGAAGGGATTGGAAGGGTGAGGCTGTTCTCCAGACTTGGAATGCAGACATTCTCTGCCAGGGGCCTGCCTTGGCCCTGAGGGAAAGTCCCTGGTTCCTGCCAGTCTGAGCTCATAGGAAGCACTTGCCTGGGGGTTTCCCTCCCTTCCTGGCCCAGGCCCTTGTGAGTCAGGGAAGGCAGCAGAGAAAGGCCGAGGGGTATCTTTTTCTTTTTTCTTTTTTCTTTTCTTTTGTGGGTGGAACCCAGGGGCTTTTCTACTTTTGGGCTATACTCCCAGACCTATTTTATACTTTATTTGGAAACATGGTCTCACTAAGTTGCTGAGAGCCTCACTAAGCAGTTGAGGCTGGCTTCGAACCTGTGCGATCCTCCTGTCTCAGCCTCCCAAGCGCTGGGATTGCAAATGTGCACCACCATGCCCGGCTGAGGTATCCCTTTTCAAGCTTTATACTGGGGCCCAAGAACACCTGGGATGTCTCCTTCCTCCTCTGTGAGGTGCTGCCTCAGTAGAGCTCTGTGCTCTGGGTTGGGGGGGCAGTTTTATTGGCATAAGAAGTCATAGCAAGTTTGCTGGGAGTTTATTCAGGAAGGAAAGCAGAGATCAGAGTCAGGCATGACTCACAGGTTACCGGGCTGGGGAATCTGAGCAAAATAGAACCACCAACAAACAGGGGAAACACTGAAGTCATATAAATGCTGGAGAGTTGAGTACTTTCTTACACCCAGGGATTGAACCCAGGGGTGTTCTACCTCCAAGCTACACCGCAGCTCTCATTACTTTGAAACAGAATCTTGCTAAATTACTGAGGCTGGCCTCAAACCTGCAATCCTGCTGTCTCAGCCTCCCAGGTGCTGGGATTACAGGCATGTCCCACCATGCTGAACTGAGGACAATACTTTGGATGCAGTTATGTTTGTGGCTTAGAGTTGGAGCTGTGCCCATGAAAGTCTGAAATGGAGCAGGAGTGATTAAAATATACTGATCTGGCTGCCTCAACATCTGTTACCCAATATTGTTAACTCCAGAGACTTGGACAACATTTGGTCACAACTGAGAGTCGAAGTGGCTCTTAGGTTTGTTGAAACTGCATGGTGGCCCTGATGATTATTTAATTATCATCTGTTAGACTCTCAGATTGAGTTTAACTTTTACAATATAATTAATGTATAAGTTTTTGGTGGTTCTTTCAGTTCAGTAAACAAGTTAGTGAAATTTGTCTTATCCACTAACCAATAATTAGCACAAGGAAAGTATGTCATATTATTATTACTGTTACTATGTTATTATTTTTGCAGTGTTGGGATGAAATCCAGAGCCTCGTTCATGACATGTGAGCACTCTACCATCGACAACACCGCCGGCCCTACAATGATGCTACTGAATAAAAGAAGAGCAACACATCCATCCAGCCTAGCTCCTTCCTCTGCAGACAAATTAACCAAAGCTCAGTGGAGATAAAAAGAGTTCCAACAGGAATGGAACCAGATCCAGGTTTCTGGCCTGTCAAACACAGGTGTTTTCCACTGCAATCCTGCCCCCTGCTGCTGAATTTGTCAACTGATGATATGTATTTCAAAAGGCACAGGTTCTTCCAGATAAAAAAATTTCCTCTTAGGTTCCTCAAAAAACTAGAAATGGGCAGGGCATGGTGGCGCACGCTTGTAATTCCAGTATTTGGGAGGCTGGGACAGGAGGATCCGGGTTCGCGGCCAGCCTCAACTACTTAGTGAGGCCCTCCGCAGCTTAGTGAGACCCTGTTACAAAATAAAGAATAAAATCAGGCTGGGGAGGCAGCTCAGAGGTAATATGCCCCTGGTTTCAATCTTCAGTACCTTCAGTACTGCAAAAAAAAAAAAAAAAAAAAAAAAAAAAAAAAAAAAGCAATGGAATCATCTATATTACTCCTCAGTATCTTTTCAAAAGAATTAAGCTGAGAATACTATCGTGATCCATGGATACCCATGCTTAGAGCAGCACAGTTCACAACAGCCAAGTTGGAAAACCAGCCTAGGTGTCCAACAACAGATGACGGCATAAAAAAAGGTGATATATACACATAGTGGAGTTTTTTTTTTTTTTTCCCCCAGAACTGGGGATTGAACCCAGGGGCATTCTACCTCCAAGCTACATCCCCAGCTCTATTTTTCTTATTCTTTATTTTGAAACAGGGTCTCGCTAAGTTCAGAGGGCCTCACTAATTAGCTGAGGGTGGCCATGAACCTGTGATCTTCCCCTCGCAGCCTCCCAGTTACTGGGATTTCAAGCTTGCACCACCAGGCCTGGCTAGCACATATATTCATATATGTATATACGCTAGGGAAGATTATACTGATGAGATCAGCCAGTCTCAGAAAGCCAAAGGGTGAGTATTGTCTCTTATCGATAGAAGCTCATAGATAGAAAATGGGTGCCGGAGCCAGCCGGCAAAAGTACGGGTTCTGAAGAGAGGAGTGAGGATGAAAAGAATTTTATTCAATGAATTTTATTCATAGAATACTTCATTCTCTCATGGAAGGATCGGCAGTACACTCCCGGGTCGATATCTCTACTGACCGATGCTGATTTTATCGCTCTCGTCCTATTTATACCGCTCGCGGTCAACCAACCCTCGTGACGTCACCACCTATGCGCATAACGGTCAAATCAATCAACCCTGTGCCGTCACCACCTGTGCCCTTAACGGTCAAAGCAATCAATTCCACCTGAGCTTCTCTAAGACGTTGAACTTTTCATGACCCCAAACCTTACTGGCTCTGGGCAGAGGACAGTCAGAAGTGTTCTTAAAGGGGAAAACCTTAATGGCTCCCCACAAATGGGAAACAAAAAGGATTTCAGGTAAATGAGGAGAGAAACCAGTAGATTAGCAGAAGAGGATTGGAAGAGGGAGTTGCGGAGGGAAAAAGGAGATTTGATGAAGGGAACAGTTCAAATAATGCTATGTCCTTATAAGAAGGTATCACTACTGAACTCACTAACATGGACAGGGAGGGGGAGGGGAGCAGGCTGGGATCCCAGGGAAACACACCAAGTGCTGTGTACATACGTCTTTGTATCACTGTGACCCTCACCATGTTGCATGATTATAATGCAACAATAAAAGTACATATATTCATTTTTTTTTGTGGTACTGGGGATTGAACCCAGGGGCATTTTACCTCTGAGCTACACCCCCAACCCTATTTTTTATACTTTATTTTGAAACAGGGTCTCACTAAGTTGCAGAGGGCCTCACTAAGTAGCTGAGGCTGGCCTCGAACCTGTGATCCTTCTGTCTCAGCCTCCCAAGTACTGGGATTACAAGCATGCACCACCATGCCTGGCGAGTACATATATTCATATATATGTATTCATCTATATTTGTATCTATATATGAATTCCTCCCTGTCTGCAATTGACATTCCAGGGTCACATTTGAAGGAGATTTGCTTCTCTTCTGTTTTACCTCACAAAAAAGATACTTTCTGCATCCAGGAGAAGACCAAATAAATCGCACCTTTGCTCTAAGTGTTAAAACAAATTTGAAACTACAACTCAAAAGCCAAAAACCAAATAATGGATTTAAAAATGGGCAAGGGACTTGGACAGACACTTCTCCAAAGATATACAGAAAACCAGCAGAAATACCAAGAGAAATGCAAATAAAAGCCACGTTGTCATCTCATACCTGTTAGAAAGCTATGACTGGAATAAACAAAGCATAGTAAGTGTTGGGCAGGGTGTGGAGTAATTGAAATCTTTGTGCATTCTTGGTGGAAATACAAAATGGTGAAAAGCTATGGGAAACAGGTAGAGATTCCTTAAAAAAATTAAAAAAGAAACTACCATATGACCCAGAAATCTCACCTCTGAGCATATGTATAAGAAGATTGAACTCTAGATCTCAAGAAGATTGTAGCTCTCCTAAATTCATTGTACCGTCATCTATAATAGCCAAGAAGTGGAAAAAACCTTAAGTGTCCACTGATAACTGACTAGATAAAATGTGATCTATCTATATCTATCTATCTATCTATCTATCTATCTATCTATCATCATCATCATCATCATCATCATTTATCTCCATATAATGGAGTACTATTTAGCCCTAAAAAGAAGCAAATCCTGCCATCTGTAACAATGTGAATGAACCTGGAGATTATGCTAAGTGAGAAAAGCCAGGCACAGAAAGGACAAATACTAGCCGGGCGTGGTGGCGCACGCTTGTAATCCCCGCGCTTGGGAGGCAGAGACAGGTGGATCGGTGTAGGTTCGAAGTCAGCCACACGCGCTGGCTTAGGAGACCCTGTTTCCAAATAAAAATGTAAAAATAGGTCTGGGAGTGTAGCCCCAAAGTAGAAGGGCTTTCAGGAACCCCAGTACCACCACCCCCCCAAAAAAAAACAAAAAAAAACCCCAAAAAACAAATACTGCAAAATTTTTATTACATAAGGGATCAGCTGGGCATGGTGGTGCACACTTGTAATCCCAGTGCTTGGGAGGCTGAGACAGGAGGATCACGCAGGTTTGAAGCCAGCCTCAGCTACTTATTACCTAAGGGATCTAAAGTAGGCAGACTCATAGAAGCAGAGGGTAGAACAGCGGTTGCTAGTAGTGGGGGTGGGGACATGGGGAGATATTGCTCAAAGGATAGTACATTCCAGTTATGAAAATGAATAATGTCTGGAGACCTACTGTATAATACAGTGACTCTAGTTAATAGTAAAGTATTGCATATTTCAAAATTAGTCAAGAGAGTGTACCCCATGTTGTCTTTTCTCACGACCAAGATAAAAAACCCACAAAGAAGACACAAGGATTTTTTGGGGGTGTTGGATTTATGCATGTGTTCAGATTCACCAAGTTGTAGATATTAAATATTTGCAGTTTCTCCTTTATAAATTATACCTCATTAATGCTATCAAAACAAACAAACAGCTGGGCATGGTGGTGCACGCTTGGGAGGCTGAGACAGGAGGATCGCACAGGTTTAAAGCCGGCTTCAGCTAGTTAGTGAGACCCTGTTTCCAAATAAAGTATAAAATAGGTCTGGGAGTATAGCCCGGAGGTAGAAAAGCCCCTGGGTTCCACTCCCAGTACCAAAAAAAAACCCCAAAAACAAACAAAGAAACAAACAAATAACCCAAAGAAACAACCTGAGAGCTTTGCTCAGGGATTCCAGTGACCGAGATCCAGGTAACAATGAGGTAAAATGATGTATTCTCTCTCAGTACTACCTCCAAGGCTCCACCCCTTAGGCCACCTGCTCTGCTCAGCACCCCCCTGGGCCTGGCTCAATAGGTATGTATATAGTGTTAAAAGAAAAAAAAAAAGAATAGACAAATGTATATATATATTTTTTCTTTTTTTTTCTGGTGGTACTGAGGTTGGGACCCAGAGGCTTTCCACCTCTGGGCTATACTCTCAGCCCTATTTTTAAAAATAATTTATTTGGAAACAGGGTCTTACTAAGTTGCTGAGAGCCTCACTAAGCAGCTGAGGCTGGCTTCAAGCCTGCACGGTCCTCCTGTCTCAGCCTCCAGCCTCCCAAGTATGGGAATTACAAGTGTGCGCCACCACATCAGGGCTAGATGTGTGTGTGTGTATATTATGCAATATATATATGATAAGTTGGGTCCCTCCCCTACATGATCTCGCAGCAGAAGCCAGAAGTGGAGATATGGCGAGACTCCAGTGCCTCAAGACTCCAAACATCAGGATGTTACAGATTTCGTGAGAGAATCAGCATGTCTATAAAACAGCGATGCCTCTGATCCCCCACGTGACTCAGCCGGCCCATCAGGACTATGCACAACTCTCCAGAGGGCCCGTCGGTCCCTTCCCCCACGGCCGGCTGACTCTCCGGAGGGTGCCTGGTCCGAATCAGCGGTCTCTGATAACCCGGTTGGTGTTTTTACCTCCCTCCTAAACCCCCTAACTCTATTTTCAATCTATCTATCTATCTATCTATCTATCTATCTATCTATCTATCTATCTATCTATCTTTGTGTGTGTGTGTTTGTGTGTGTGTGTGTGTGTGTGTGTGTGTGTGTGTGTGTGTGAGACACTGGGGATGGAACCCTTCTACCTCCGGACTACACTCCCAGACCTATTTTTTATATTTTATTTGGAAACAGGGTCTCTTAAGCCAGCAAGGCTGGCTTAGAACCTGTGCGATCCTCCTGTTTCTGCCTCCCAAGCATGGGGATTACAAGTGTGTGCCACCATGCCCAGCTAGATGTATATAATTTGATAGTCATCTGTCCTCAAAAGATAATCAGCCTGTGAACCCTTGGTACTCAGGCTTCTGCAGTTTTGTCTTCTTCAGGCCCATATTTTAAAGAGTAGTCATCAAACAAACTTCTTTTGAATTGAACCAATTTTCTATGTGAGTTCCATCTCATGGGATCCACTAAATTGCAACATGCTTTGAAAGACAACGGTTGAAAATGTCAGCTTCAAAATAACCTTAAAAGCTTAGGTGTACTACCTCTGCCACATTATATTTATGGACCACAAATGACAAATTTAATAGAAACAGGATAAAATAGGTTATCTTGCTTGCCTTTCAAATTGTGTGCTGTAGTTTGAGCATTTCTTTATCAAAACACGAGAACTCCAATATGGACATAGTTGTGTGCATCTGTAATCCCAGCAACTCAGCAATTTAGAAAAACCCTGTCTTCCCTTCCCTTCCCTTCCCTTCCCTTCCCTTCCCTTCCCTTCCCTTCCCTTCCCTTCCCTTCCTTTCCCTTCCCTTCCCTTCCTTTCCCTTTTCCCTCCCTTCTCCTCTTCCTCCCCTCTTCCTTCTTTTTCCCCCTCCCCTCTTCTCTTCTCACCTCTCGCTCCTTTCTTTTTTCTACTTTTTTTTGGTACTGAGTATTGAACCGGGAGGCATTCTACCTCCCAAACTACATCCACAGTCCTTTTTACTTCAAAATACAGTCTATCCAACTTACTGAGGCTGTCCTTGAACTTTGAACCTTCTATCTCAGCCTCTCAAGTACTGGTATTAAAGGCGTGCACCAAGTCTCCCCACTGCAAGACACTCCTTAAAAAAAAATCATAAAAGGAGAGGGTTGTAGCTAAGTGGTAGAGCATTCTGAGTCCAATCCCAGTAAGCCCTCCCCACCCCATACAGAGAACACTCACTGATATGTAGTAACAGTCACAAATTCCAGGCCAGGGCTGTGTGGTTCCAGTGTGTGGCGCGTGGTTTGAGAGTTACCTGAAGTGTTTGCTGTTGCTACAGGTAACATTGGCCAGGATACAAAGATCAGCACTGATGCTCCCTTTGATCAACACAACCGAGGCCAAATCTGCTCCTCAGCAGTGACTGACCGGGCTGTGCTCCCTGGGAGGCCAACCCTTCCCTCTGATCCTCCTAGACTCTCTCTGTGCAACTGAGGGGTTTCTACATATTGTTTTAGAAGTTACAGGTAAAGTATATGCATTTTTTCTCCTTGCCTTTTTATTTTTGGTAGAAAATGGTGACTAAAATGTTAACTTTTATGATTAGGTTTTAGAAAGGGAGGGTATCTTTAACTTTTAGTTAAACGTGAATGAAGATGGATTAATGATGTGGAAGATCTGCCTCAGATGGTAAAGATGGCCGAGAGGCCCAAGAGAAATAACTTCTGGTCTTGATTACTACAGGAAAGTATGTGAATTGTTTTTCCAGAAGCAGTTTTTGCAGACATTTCTGAGGTATTCTAGCTATGCGGGGGAGTTTGGAAAAATGACCTTGGGATCCAGAGCCTGTGGAGCAATGTCTGCTCAGATGTGTTGACCACCACAGCTCATCCCACCTTGCCAGTTTCAGCTTCTAGATCCATGCACTGGTGTATCTGTTAGCATTTTGCTGCTATGACCAAAATACCTGACAGAAGAGGCTTGGACTTCTTCCTTAGGGTCTTGGGGAACCCTTAGAGAGTGATAAATACAGCCACAATATGATCAGCCTTAGATTTTCAAGGGAACCACTGGCATTTATTAAACAGGCAAATGACAGAGTGGCTGATGGTGGGTGGGACAAAGTGTATGTGAAGATGACTTAGGAGGCTCCCCAGCCAGTCTGATGGGGAAAACCCTCAAAGGCTTGAGAAGGGCTCAATCAGAGAATCTGAGCAGATGAGATGGAGCAGAAATATATATTTTCCCCCAATTTTGGATCTTGGGATCAAACCCCAGGGGCCTTCTACCACTGAGCTATATTCCACCTCCTTTGTAATTTTTTTTTTTTTTTGGGTGGTATTGGAGGTGGAACCCATTGGCTTTCCACCACCGGGTTATACTCCCAGACCTATTTTATACTTTTATTTAGAAACAGGGTCTCACTAAGTTGCTGAGAGCCTCACTAAGTAGCTGAGGCTGGCTTTGAACCTGTGCGATCCTCCTGTCTCAGCCTCCCAAGAACTGGGATTACAAGCATGTGCCACCACACCTGACTTATTTATTTATTTATTTATTGAAACAGGGTCTCACTAAATTTTCAAGGCTGGTCTTGAACTAGTATTCCTCAGTCTCAGCCTCCTGAGTTGATAGGCTTACAGGCATGTGCCACTGTGCCCAGCAGAGGTAGATTTAGTTACTCATTCCTCAACTGGGAGTTTTACACGGCTCTGTGGTGTCTAGCTTGGATGATATTTGGTTTCCAAATTGCTGAAATTATTACTTTTCACTTTAATTACTAATTGTGAGACCTCACACATTTCCAGCTGCAGGAGTCCAGGAGAAGCTTCAGGGCATCTCTGCTGGAGCTCAGAGGTGGAGGGACTGAGGTCTGCACTCGAGCTCTGCTCTCCTAGGTGCCCCTGAGCTCCTTAGGAAGGGAGGGCTGGGACTTCTACCTCTCCTGATTTGTGGGGATGGCAAAGCTGTGTGGAATGAGCCAAGTGAGTACAATGTCAGTGTTAGTTGTTTGGATTTCTTTTCTTACTGAGTCAGGTAGAAGTCTGCTTTCATTTCAGTTGAGTTCTAGCTGCTCTCTGTGGTGGAGACTTTAATACAAGCCTCCTAGAAGGTCGGAGCTGGGGAGAGTGTCAGTGACCCACTGACTCCTGTGTCTCAATTATAACTGTAGAGACAGGTCTGACGCCCTAGTGGGGGCAGAGGAAGTCACTTAATGCTTTATCATTGGTTCATAAGTGAGAAGCATGTCGTGGGCCCCTCGGGTTTCTAATGGGAGGCAGTTTTGCATGGTGTTCAGAATGTCCCCTTTCTGGTGTTTATTTTGCAACTCATTTCACCCCTCGAGTTTCTGTTTCCAGATCCATAACTTGGCACAGTAGTTAGCTTTTTTGGTTGCTGTGGCCAAAATACCAGACAAAAGCAACTTAGAGGACAAAAGGTTTATTTGGGCTTATGGCTTCAGAGGTTCAGTCCATGGGGTGGAAGGGGGTGGCAGAGGAAAACTTCTCAGCCTATGGCAACTGAAGAAGAAGAAGGAGAAGAAGGAGGGGGAGGAGGAGGAGAGAGAAGAGAGGGGAGAGGAGAGAAGAGAGGAGAGAAGAGAGAGAGAGAAAGGGGAAAGGAGAGCAGAGGGAGAGGGAGAGGAGGGAGAGGGAGAGGGAGGAAGGGAGGGAGGGAGGGAGGGAGAGAGAGAGAGAGAGAGAGAGAGAGAGAGAGAGAGAGAGAGAGAGAGAGAGAGAGAGAGAGATTGGAAACATATACAGTCCCCATACTCCATCTGCCTACAGTGACCACCCAGTAAGATCATTCACTTTATTAATTCATCAACAAATTTAATCTATTGATGAGGATAGAGCCCTGAATCAACTGTTTTACCTGTAAACATTTTTGCTTTGTCAGTACATGAGCTTCTGGGAGGCATTTTATTTGCAAATCTTAAGAATCGGGGATACTTAGGACTGGGGAAGGCCACCACAGGCAGCTCTGAGCACATTGTGAACACTCAGTGTAGAAATGTAGATCTTGTTTTAGGTGTGACACACCAGTGTTGGGTGTCCTCTCTGTTGATGGTACTAGGTGGCCCTACACAGGGTCTTGAACTAGAACCTTTGAGTAGGAGGTGCAGGACCTGGCTTGCTCTCATCCTCCCTCTGCAATGGGGACAGGTGCTACTTTGCAACCTCAGGAGGTGACTTAGGATCCGGAGGCTAGAAAGACTACTGCTGACAAGGGGAAGGCTATGCAGAAAAAGCAGGTGGCTGTAGGCAGGTGGTGCCCTTGTGTGAAGACACCTGACCCTGGGAGACTTGAATCCTCAGAAGAGGGTCCTGTTCATCTGGCCCCACAAATGTGAAACCAAGTCAACTCAAAGCTCTAAAACTATGTCTTCTTAGATAACCCTCAAACTCCTGATTTTATCCAGGAAGTTTGTAATTAATGGCTTAATACTTTCATAAGAATATGTCATGAAAGCACTGTCTTTGTTCTTTTTGACCAACCAGAGTTTATGCATAATTTTTTCCTATGGTACTGGGGATAGAACCTCAAGCTATGCCCCCAGCCCTATTTTATTCTCTTATTTTGAAACAGGGTTTCACTAGTTGCTGAGGCTGGCCTTTAACACGCAATCCTGTTGTATCAGCCTCCCCAGAACAGAGATGACAGGTGTACACCACCACACCTGAGTTTATATATAATTTTAAAAACAATCCAGATTCTGAGTAAACAAAGTTTTTACTTAAGTTACGTGCCATTGATGCCATAGCAATAAATGTTTGGCTTCTGTTTATATTTACTTAGTACCTTCGATTCATTTAATAGCAACATAATACCAAAGTAAAACAGCACCCTTAGAAACTTGTGGACACAATTTAGAACTGAACATTGGCACCGTTGAGAGATTCCTTCAACACAGGGAAGTGCTGGGGAAGTTTGGCAGGCAAGACTCAACTGGTCAAGTCTTCCAGGAAGTGAGCCTCACAGATGGTCAGCTTACAAAAAGCAGTCTGTGGCTTTTCAGGTGATACATTGACAAATAGTGCAAACTTTTCCATTGGTTTCTTTTATTCCAAGTGCATTCACTTAGTCAAAGAAGAATTTTAGTAAATATTATACAGACCCAGGATAAATAACAAATATCTTGCTAGAAAAATTTACATGTACACTGATTTCTATGCATGGTTGGCAAATGCTGTATCTCAATTCATTATCTATCTTGATGATATACAAATGAATACTATAATGTCACATATACATCAACTGTACTTACTGAGAATACAGTAAAATATAAGTGAAAATTTTTCCTTTGGAAAGGTATTTCAAGTTTTTACAGGATTTTATTTATAACACTAACACCTGTCTTATCACAACACAGTACTATAACTACAGCACATGGAAAATTATCTGTGGAATAAATGGGTAGTCACTTAACTTATGTAGAGAAAGACAAAATATTCACAGTTAATATTAAGTAGTTTACATTGAATGCTCCCCCCCCAATTCAGTAGTTTTTCTATAACTCAAAGAATCAGAACTCTGAACTTCACTCTTTAATTTTTTGTTCTTATGTACAACCAATGAATAACATTTTCATTAAGAAAATGAAGATTGATGGTTTCTTTTTATTAAACAATTCCATGAGTCACCTCTGGAGTTGGCATTTCAAAGAATGCATCGCTGAGAATGTGATAACATTTGCTATGATATATAATAAGTTAATAAGTAAATAAAATAAAGTAAAAGAAAAATTTTTAGTAATATTAGGGTTAGTGAACTATCACTATAAATCTATAATTATCATGTAAGATTTCAATATTAATTGACCAGAGAAGCATTTTCATAGTAGATGCTGGACAGATGGCATCTCCTGCAGCAGAGAAAAGAGAGCAGAGCAGCTCTGCAAAGGTCATGTAAAGTCCTCATGTGTTACAGTTATATATAAAATGGCCCCTAATGTTTGGAGCTGAAGTAATTGAGTCATGAGACTTGTAATCTCAGCAGTGAATAAATCCTTTGTAATGGATTTATGTGGGTGAAGACCCAGGCCAGTAGAAGTGGCTGGAGGTGGGTCTCTGGGGGTGGGCCTTGAGGATTATATAAGTGGCTCCTCATCCCCGCTTGCTCCTTTTTGCTTCTGGTCTCCATGATGTGAGAAGCACAGCTCATGTGCTCTCCTTTTCTCTGCTTCCTGCTTCCATGCCCTGAGATCTGCAGTCCCCAGTCTCACAAGGGCTGACCCTGAAACCATATGAATATACATCTTCTTTCCTCTAAGTTACATGGTTAGTCTTTTATATTATAGCTGTAAAAATGCTGACCAGAACATTCTCTGTGAAGACCACAGAGCCAGGCAAAGTCATGAATGTAGGAATGAGGTTGGTAGTCAATCAGTCAAGCCCTATGGAGTCCTCTTTCCCCAGAATCCTCAGAGGTTCAAGTCCTATAACACTAAAAAGCATTCCAGTAGTGATCACAGTCACTTTCTCTTAAGTTCATACCTATTTATTTATTTATTTATTTATTTATTTATTGGTACTGGGCATTGAACCCAGGGTGTTCTACCTTTGAACTATGCCCAAGACTTTTTTTTTAATTAAAAAAAATAGGGTCTTGTTAAGTTTCTGAGGGTTTTGATAAATTACTGAGGCTGGCCTTGAACTCCTACCTCAGCCTCCCAAGTACTGTGTTTATAGGCCTATGTCATCAAGCAGGGCAATACCCTCTCATCTGTCCCTTTAAACCTTAATCAACCCCACATAAAAAAAAAAGAAACAAAGAAAGACAAACCTAGCTTCCCCTCAGAGCCCAGAGCTTAAGATTCAGCCTGTTAACTTTGTAATAGGTCCTTCTGCCATAGCCTCCAGAGTCTCTGGGGTTATAGGCTTGCAACACCACCCAGTCTTATGTTGTCTCTTTTTATCCAAAAGCCTATTCGACATATTTGCATATTTGCAGAATATTGACATATTCTGCAGTCCTAGAATGTACATTATTATCCATCATTTAAGGTCTTCAGGCAGACAGAAGGTTCTGGAAGTATGTTAAAATGGGAGGGACTTTCATTACATTCTTGTGAAAGGGCCAGTTTAATATGGCATCTGTGTTGGCTGAGCCTGATGTCTCTTTGTCTCCTACTGAAAATTAAGCACAGGGACATTATTTTTCTGAGCTATACCTCTAGTCCTTTTTATTTTTTATTTTGAAACAGAGTCTATCTAAGTTGCTGAGTGGTCTCACTAAGTTGTTGAGGTTGGCTTCCAACCTGTGATTCTTCTTCCTCAGCCTCCAAGTACTGAGATTATAGAAGTGTGCCACCATGTGCTTTTTTAATTTTTATTTTTTGCTTTCTCTTGTTATGGTTAGTGGGTGAGACGAGGAGAAGCCACATCTTGAGTCAGGGCTTCTTAAATCTCCACTCTCCATCCCGCATATCCCCAGTACTTTCCAAGTGTCCCATGGAGCAGCCACTGCTGCTTGGAGGGACAATCTAACATCCTGCTGCCTCTGTTTATGGACTTCCAGAAGGGAAGGAAGAGGAGAGACAGCTGATCACCCGTAAGTCAGAGTCAGTTTAATCCTGATAAACCGTGTATCTCCCTTCCTGGCTCTGTGTGTGTGTGTGTGTGTGTGTGTGTGTGTGTGTGTGTGTGTGTGTTTCTGGGGATTGAACCCAGAAGCATTCTACCTCTCAGCTATATCCCTAGCCCTTTTTAAATTTTTTAACAGGGTTTTGCTAGGTTGCTGAGAGTATGGCTAAGTTCTGAGGCTGGCCTCATATATGTCATCCTCCTGTCACAGCCTCTCAGGTACTGGGATTACAGAAATGTGCCATCAAGTCCAGCCTCTATGCACTTTTTTTGATCTTTGTGGAACCTACTCCACTGTCCTGGCACAACTGGGCTGGGGAAATGACAAAAGTATAAGGAGCAAAGGTGATGGTGTGCACACTCAGGACAAGACCAGCACCGAGCCAGCACGTTTGTCCTTCTTTAATGGAAGGGACATTTGGGGAGTGTGTGTGTGTGTGTGTGTGTGTGTGTGTGTGTGTGGTACTTGGGATTGAAGCATTTCACTCAGGAGATTCTACCTCTGAGCTACACCCCAGTCCTATTTTGTTTTTTATTTTTATATTTATTTATTTATTTATTTATTTATTTATTTATTTATTTATTTATTTTTGTTGGTACTGGGGTTCCTGGAAACCTTTCTACCTTTGGGCTACACTCCCAGACCTACTTTTTATATTTTTATTTGGTAATAGGGCCTCTTAAGCCAGTATGGCTGGCTTCGAACCTGCATGATCCTCCTGTCTCCACCTCCCAAGCGTGGGGATTACAAGCATGCACCACCACGCCCGGCTCTATTTTGTATTTTTATTTTAAAACAAGGTCTCTCTCTATTTTTTTTTAATTTTAAAACAAGGTCTCACTAAGTTTCTGAGGGCCTCACAAGTTTCTGAGGCTGGCATGAACCTGTGATCCTCCTGTCTCAGCCTCCCAAGTACTGGGATTGCAAACATGTAACACCATGCCTATCTTGGAAGGAACATTTTTGGTGGACAGAAAGCAGAGATGCAGGGCTGGCAGCAGAAGGACCAGACATGACCTCCTGGATGTGGTGACAGTCACCAGTCCCTACTAAGATGGCCCACATTGCCCGTCCAATGCTGCAGAGGGAGTCCTTATAACAGCAGCAGCAACGTAGCATTTCAGAGGAATCTCATGCTTCTAGACACACTTCATGACTCATTTCCGAACTTCAAAGCATATTTAGACTTCTGCTGGGCCAAGTGGCAAACTTTCTAAGTCCTTCTTAAGAGTGGAGCCTAGCAGGCCGAACACAGAAAGCATGAGTAAACATGTATTATTTAATCATTTTCCTCTCCAATACTTTTTTGATCTTTTAAACTCCTGAGAGAGAGTGTGTTCTGTATGTTTGCTTATTTGAAAACAGCAAAGTTGAGTTGACTAAATACTCCAAACTACACAAAAAAGATCCACAGAACACAGTGTCCTTAGTTCTGTGTCCATCCTCTCTCAGAGAGGGGCTTTCTATATCAAATAGCATAAGCACTGACACCATCAGCCTTAGTCTGCTTCATCTGCAAGTGTGACCAGCATCCCAAGGAGCATTGTCCTGATACACTTGCAAGAAGGTCCCTTTGCACAGATGCCACCAGCTTGCCCTAGTTACCAGTGTGCATAAGACAAAGCCAGCATCTGTCAGCACAATATGTATCTGGACTTGCCAGTTGAGGGTTGCCGTCATTGTTTCCTTAGCTTGGCTAGGTCTTTGGGAACAGAAGATGGTTGTTCAGGGACGTGGTGTTTTTAACCATGCTCTCTCATTCTATCTGCCTTTCTCTATTTGTGTGGTGCTGGGGATTGAACCCAGGAGCATTCTACTTCTGAGCTACATTCCCAGACCTCTTTATTTTTATTTTGAGATGGAATTTAACGGGATCTCACTAAGTTGCTGATACTGGCCTTGAACCTCCAATCCTCCTATCCCAGGTGATTACAGGCAGGTGTCGCTATGTCCAGCCTTTGGGCACTTTTTTGATCTATGTGAAACCTATCCCACCACCCTGGTACAACTGGGCTGTGTACTTGACCATGCCCCCTTTTATTTAGGTGCTAACTTCTCACCTTCATCCCAGCCTCTAAGTCAACTTTTTGATGGGAAAGGCATTCCTGGCCTGCAGGCTAGCCTGATTTCCCCAGGGTGGCCTCTGTGTCTCCAAAGTATACATTGCATGTGTAGTCACTTGTGTGAATCTGACCTTCCCTGGGAAGATGGATTTCCTCTTCAGCCGAGATTGAGTCTTTCTGTTCATGGCTGCCTAGTTAGTGACACCTAAGAAGTGCTCTCTTGTCTCAACACCAAAGTAAAATTTTCCACGGTCAGGTATGTGCTCATAGACCATGTAATTAGAGTCTACCTGGAACCATGGTTGACAGGCTGGAAGCGCTGCTAACCTCGACTAGCTGAGCCCCTTCTTTACATATGGGGCAGCAGTGTTAGCTTTTAAGGGATGCTGAACATTTGCAAGTCAAAAATTCCTAATCCCAAAACCCAAGACCCCAAATGCTCCAAAATTTAAAACTTTTATAGCACTGACATGATACCACAGGTGGAAAATTCCACACCATGTAACTTTGTTTCCTGTACAAAACCGTTAACAATATTGTCTTAAATGACCTTCAGACTACATGCATAAAGTGATATAAAACATGAGTTTTGTGTTTAGACTTTACTCCTTTCCCTTAAGATATCTCACTATGTATTTATCAATATTTTTTAATTCAGCAAAGATTCAAAATCTGAAATACTTCTGGTTGTGAACATTCCAGATAAGGGTTCTTCATTCTGTATCACAAACTGAACTGGGAGACAACAGAACTTGTCTGACTGTCCTGGAGGCTGGAAGTCCAGGTTGGAGAGTTGGCAGGATGAGTTCCTTCTGAGGGCTTGAGGGAGAATCTACCCAGTATCTCTCCCCCCAGCTTCTGGTGGATTGCTGGCAAGCTTTGGGTTTCCTGGCTTGTGACAACACCAATCCGGTTGTTGCGTGACATGTGTTCATGTTGTCCTTTCTTGTAAGGACATCAGTCATTGGATTAGGGCACTATTGATCCTAATGACCTCATGTTAACATGACAGTCTTCAAAGGCTCTTTTCTTCCCCCTGAAAAGTTCACAATTACAGGGAGGGATTAGGACATCAACATAATGTGGGGAGAACCAATTCAGCCCTTACTAGCAGCAGTTAAGTTTATAATATTTAATTAACTTTCCCTATTCAAAGTTAGTTTTATTCACTATTTTTGGAACATGGTATTGTGCTATTTTACCAGGAATAGTCTTACTCTCTCTCCTTTGTGAGCAAGAACTGGACAGCAGAGGAAAAGTCTACTGTTAAAAACTGGTTTGCTGAGATGTTGGAGCTTGTTGGCTGTTTTAGTCAGCTTTTCTGTTGCTTCAAAGAAGAGGGAAAGTTTATTTGGCTTGAGGTTTCAGAGGTACAGTCCATTGATGACCAACTCCAAGGCAGATGTCATGGCGGATGGTATGGTGGAGGAAAGCAGAACTTAACTCAATGGTGGCCAGAAAAGAGGGAGGGAGGAGACAGAGAGACAGAGAAAGTGACCAGGAACAGATATCATTTGTTCTCAAGGCTATATCCCAGTAAATCCATTCGGATGATTACTCTTTCTGTAGATATGCCAATTGATGAGATTAGAGTCCTGATTCAGTTATTTCAACTATGAATATTTTTGCAATGCTCATATATGAGTATTTACAGGGGACATTCTTTATTCAAACTATAACATTGGCTAAATTTGGAAAGTTATGTTTACCTGGTGCTTTTGACTAACTAACTTTAGACTCTCTGTCTGTATATTCATAAAAAAGCCCAGTCATAGTGGCCCATTTATTCTCATGGATCAATAAATAATTATTGAGAGAAAGTGGCTTTGTCAACAATTTAATTAAAGTCACCCAACCTTGGAAATTAGAAGTAAATCAGGTTTTACCCAAGATTAGCTGTGTGGCCCTAGGCAAGTCACTTAATTGTGCTGTCTGTGAAGTTCTTGCCCTGGATTAGAAAACCACTGTCAGGGGAGTTGGAAGGAACCTCTGTGGATTACATAGTTCTTTTGGTGTTGAAAGTAGGAAAAAGTAGCTCCACAGTATAAAAAAAGTTAATTGTTAAAGTGCTTTGTCTCCTCCTCCTCCTCCTCCTCCTCCTCCTCCTCCTCCTCCTCCTCCTCCTCCACTTCCTCCTCCTTCAGATTGAACCCAGGGGCATTTCATCTCTGAGCTATACCCCCAGCCCTTTTTATTTTTTATTTTCAAACAGAATTTCACTAAGTTGCTGAGAGCCCTGCTAAGTTGGTCTCAAACCTGCACTCCTCCTGGCTCAGCCTCATAAATACTGTGGTTATAGGGTATATCACCACACCTGGCTTTGCTTTGTTTCTTCATTGTCCCTAGTAGATATGCAGTGATTCTAGCCTTGGCACAGAAGAGAGAGAATTGAGCTCTGCCTTGATTTACTTTGATTTACTCAACATCTACGCCTTGTGAGAGATGGATGGGCACCTAGGACATCTGCTGAAGCTTTCTGGGCATTGCTCCTAGCTCACCCCCATGTTACCCCAGCGGCCTCACAGTGTCATAATTTGCACTTTAATTAAATTGTTGACAAAGTCACTTTCTCTCAATAATTATTTATTGATCCATGAGGATAAATGGGCAGCTGTGACTGGACATTTTAATGAATATACAGTCATAGCCACCCATTTTCATATTCAAAATAACCACAATTTCCGAAGTTATTTCTTGTTTTTTGTGGAGCCAGGGATGGAATACAGGGCCTCATGCCTGCTGGGCAGGTACTTAACCACTGAGCTGCACCTCCATCTCCAAAGAGTTATTTTTATAACTATTATATTTAAGAACCAAATCAGAGTATTACTTGTTACTTATACAATGGGGCCTTCAGGGTGTGATACTCTCTTTTTATAATCTTGGCACTTAAAACACCTACTATTAATAGAATCTTGAGTATAAATAAAGATATTTAGATGTCCTTCCCTTTTATTGTATTACCTATTACAATGCTTATTGTACCATAGTCTTTTCTGGGGTTTTGCCATAAAGCTGTGACCCTTGATTGTGGAGAGAACATAAAGTAGAACTGATGTCTTAACCAAGTTTGGATAAATCAGTCATCACCTTCTTTTTTCCATAAAGAATGAGGCACAACAGCTAGAGTACAGCCCAGGTTTTACTTTCCACATGGCCTTTCCAAAGCAAACAGAAGCAAGATGTCCAAGTCTGCGAACTATCCTGTGTCTGCCATGTGGCTGTTCAGTTTTAGGATGTTATCGTCATTGCTGCAAAAAGAATGGGAAGTCTAACTGTCAGCATTTCGCCTTCAGTACTGAAACCAGAAATAGCAAACTCAGGAGAAAGAGCTAGAGAATTAAGAAGTGAATTTAGTTTCAGTGTGATTTTTGAGAAAAACACAAACTTATATATAAAGCTAGGGAGGTAGTCTCTTGATACAGTAGCCTTACCTTGAAATTCAAGAATGCTTGAGGGGTAGACTGTGACTCAGTGGTAAAGTGCCTGCCTTGCATGTGTGAGGACCTAGGTTTGATCCCTAGCATCAGGAAAAAAAAGAAAAGAAAAGAAAAAATAAGAATGCTTAAGTTTTAGGACTTAGGAGGCTGAGGCAAGAGGATGGTAAGTTCAAGGCCAGTCTTGACAATTTAGTGAGAATAAGCCAATTTAGTGAGATCTTGTCTCATAATGAAAATGAATGAATAAGTAAGTAAATAAATAAGTAAGTAAGTAAATAAATAAATAAGCTGGGGGTATTTCTCAGTAGTAGAATGCCTCTAGGTTCAACCTCTAGCAATACACACACACACACAAACACACACACACACACACACACTTAAGTTTACACTTGAAAATGATTTTAGAATTTTAGTTTTTGGAGGAAAAAAAAGTTCCATTTAGCAAGGAATAGATTTTACAATAACCTAACAATGTCATCTGATATCATTTTACCCAGATGGGGGGACCAGATGGATACAAAGGCCTTGTTGTGATGCTTATGTCCATGGCATCCCTAAGATAATCCAGGACAGTCTGGTGGAGTGAGGAGGAGAAGGAGGAGGAGGAAGAGGAGAGGAGGAGGACTGGAAGTAGGACCTGTGGAGCAAGAGAGATGATGGAGACATAGTTCCTCAGAGTACTTTTAGGAAGACTCTGAAAGCACTCACTTCAGAATCAAAGGAAAAATGAAAGTGCTGCCAAACCATTGTGAGACAATGCTAAGCGCAGTCTAAGGGGTGGAGGAAGATCCTGGAATGCGTGTCCAGGCCTTTCTGCCCTGGTTTCCTGCATTGCTGTGGCTGGTGGCAGGATACACTGGGCGACAGGAAAGGAAGGGAAGGGCTGTGAGAGGAGGGCAGGAGGAACAGGCCCGAAGGATGGGTGGGATCTGGGTAAGAATAAAGGTGGTGGGAAATTGTACTCAGATCAGAGGGAATAATCAGACAGAGGCAGAATGGTGTGAACCCTTTCTGTAGGAAAGCATCGATTGAGGCAATTATCAGAAAGGTCAGTACTAAAGTTATAATATGGGCCTGGAAGAATGTCATTCTGAGAACTTAAAATTCATGGCTCTTTGAGGTCTTGTGGCTCTCTCCAAAGCCTAAAGAATAGGCTTCAGGTAGACTATGAAGTTTTATTTGAAACTTGTAGTATATGTGTGTGTTCTAGTTATTTACTGTTGCATTAGAAACCATTGCCTTCTAACTTAATGGCTTAAAGCAACAACTCTTAACATAATCAATAACTATTGGATAGCTGCAGCTCTTATACTATGAACTTGGTCCTAGGGCAATGATTCCTCTACTATTACATAAATTCAAGTAGAAGAGGAATAATTTGCAAAAGCAAATTCTGAACTCTAAGACTCATTGCACTACAGGATGGTCTTACCATGACTTGACAGCAAGGAGTCATGGTTTTCTTGTTCCCTAATGTAACAAAGTAATTGCGATGGAGAAAAGCCAGTGAGTTCCTACAAAGTACAGTGCTTGATAACTGGGTGCACAGAAATGTCCATTTCTTTTCTTTTTGTTCTTGTGGTACTGAGGATGGGACCCAGGGGCGTTCTACCTTTGAGCTACACCCCTAATTTTTATTCTTTATTTTGAAACAGGGTCTCACTGAGTTGCAAAGGGCCTCACTAAGTAGCTAAGGTCATCCGTGAACGGCGACCTCCTGTTTCAGCCTCCCAAATGCTGGGATTACAAGCGTGCACCACCACACTCAGTCAGAAATGGCCATTTCTAAGGAGTGAGAGTGGAGCTCCTTCTTACCCATCACTCTTTAGCTACTGCTTTAGGAAGGTATCTAGCGTTCCTGTTTCTCTAAGAAGAAAAAGAAAGAATGGATATGTTAGATTTTCATGCTGATTAATGCTGTTGAGCAGCCCTACAACAGCTTGTTGCTTAAGATCTCCATCAGCAGGCTTGGGAGTGTGTGTGTGTGTGTGTGTGTGTGTGTGTGTGTGTGTGTGTTTCCCCATTACTTACAATAACCTAATTTACACTGGGCTCATTCTCCTGCTCTAAAAACATTTATATGTTAGGAGCCAGAGACGTCATTGACAGCCAAATTTAAAAAAAAAAAAAGGTGCCATATGTGTCACAGTGAAGAGATTAGAATTTATGACTTCTCACTTTAATTCAAAATCTTAGTGTAATTGATTAGCCTTGTTTGAGACATGTAACAGATTGGGTCCCAGCCAAAGTTGCAGGGAAAATGTTAGGAGGCTCAAAGTGACCACTCTGGGGAGCGATTTAATTTCAGGCGAGCACTAACCTCTTTCTGCTTTGCTTCTGGAAGTTTCTGGGTTTTGTTTCCTAGATAAGACCTCCTTCAGTGCTGGCCAGAGGGATGTGTAGAAACGCAATCCTAGGTGTTGACAGTGCTATCAGTAGTCCAAAGTTACATTCCTAGATATTTCTGAAGACCTTATCAATGAACTTGATTGATCAAAAACACTTTTTGGTTTCTTTGTAATGTTCTTATTTGCAGTTGCTCTATCCAGTACATTGAAAATGTAAAGATGTCTGGGTGTGGTGGCCCATGCTTGTAATGCCAGCGCTTGGGAGGCTGAGACAGGAGGATTGCTCAGGTTCAAAGCCAGCCTCAGTTACTGAGTGAGGTTCTCAGCAACTTAGTGAGACCCTGTTTCCAGATAAAGTATAAAATCGGTCTGGGAGTATAGCCCAGAGGTAGGAAAGCCCCTGGGTTCTACTCCCAGTACCACAAAAGAAAAAAAGAAAAAAGAAAATGTAAAGATGTAAAGGAAACTTCTTTTTGTGAAAGGAAGCTATCCAAAAAGAAGGGAAACAATTGCCTTTCTATTTTTGGTGTAAACAGATGTCAATCATTTACATGTGATATAAATGTAAAGGGGAAAGTGTCACTGTTATTAAAAATAATGTAGTTGCATGTATATGATTTTCTTTATATGGCTATATACTTTGTTGCTTATGTAAAACTGAGAATGATGAAATATCAAATGTGTATTATTATTAAGGGTAGTGATGATGGTAAAATGATTTTTTGGTAGGTGCTATGCTATTTTATTTCATTTAATCCTCAAAATACTCTAAGGTACATATTATTATTATTATTATTATTATTATTATTATTATTATTAATTACCTTCTCCATCTGTAGATGAGGAAAAGGAGGTTTATATGTATATCTACCCAGGCCAGAGAGCCAGAGAGTGTGTGAAGGAGGTGCTGGTAAATAAAAATCTGAGATGAGTTAAATTTGACAAGAGTTTATTTGAGCAAGAAAAAGATTCTAAAACTAGGCAGCATTGCAGCAAAGTTGATTTAGAATGCCTGGACCCACCCAGAGTACAGGTTATATTTATAATCAGAGAAAAAAAATGATATACCCAAACAACTTGATTGGCTTCAGTCTCAGCACTTGTCTTACATGGGTGGGCATGGTATGATGAGGCATATTTTTTTTTTACATAAAACTTGTCTGACAGTTGGCAGCCTCTGATTGGCTGAAGCTCTCCTGCTGACTGGCTGAGATTCAGGAACTGTTTTAAGAATATGCTCTCAGGTTAGTTTGTAGTTTGTTTACACACTAAGTTAGGTTGCAGTTTCCTACCCACATCTTTGGGTCAAATTTTTTCATTCAAGTACAGAAACAGACTTAGGACAAATTATCGACTTAACAGGCTCCAAGTCAGGAGTGCCCATTGTCAGACTGTACTTTTTCTAGCAAACTTGATTTTCACAGAGCACCCTGATAACCTCTGACTTGGACAAGTTCCAAAGATAACAAGCTTGGTAGAAATTTTCAGAGAAAAATCGGAGCACTAAAAATATTTTCTAATTATAGAGTAAGAAATGGGTGGAATCAACTAATTTTTAAAGTATATTAGTTGCCAGGCATGGTAGCGTATAACTGTAATTCTAGGGTTTGGAAAGGTGAAACAGGAGGAATGCAGGTTTGAGGCCAGCTGCAACAATTTAGTGAGGTTTTGTTTTCAAAAAAAAAAAAAAAGGTCTTGGGGCATAGATTGCACATAGAACGCCCCTGTATTCAATCTCTAGTACAAAAAAAAATCTGTATCTATGTATACACACATAAACACACACATATTAGTTGACAAAAATTAGTTGAAAATTTACAAAAGCAATACTATACCTATGCTTTTTATTTCTTTTGCCTTTGAATTTTACTCTGTTGGTGAGAAAATTTTTAATTTTCTAATGAGAGTCCAGGGATCATGTGGTACCTTTCAGATAAAAGTATCTATATCAAGACTTTGAAAACCAGGCTGCTGTGTTCTGTTGTGCAGTTAATCAATGGCAATTGTCCAGCCTTTATTAAGCACAAGCCACTGGACAAGGAAGTTACTTCATTTCAACCTCCTAAGCACAGTGTGAACTGGGGTTAGTGCAGTCACTTTTTCAGCTGAGGAAACACTCTCAAGGATGTTAAATACCTGAACAGAAGTCAGATAGTTGGGATTCTAACCACAGTCAACCACATCCTCTTCTTACAGGAATTTTTTTCCTAAAAAGTGAGGAAATTAAGAGACTTCTTCAAAGAAGCAGATTCTTTTAGTTAACTTTCCACTATTTTTGTTCCTACACTATTCCTAAGTCTAGTTTAAATATAGTCATTATAATTCCTAATTCAAAATCTGCTGTGAAGTTTGAAAAGCTGTGTTTATATGTTGCTTTAAGCACTGTCAATCTAGTCATACCACAGCCTTTGTCTCAGAAACAAACACCAGTAGCCTGTAAGTCTAGATTTCTACTTTGTATTATCTCAGTAAACATGTAGTTGCAAATCTGTAGCTACAGACAGCCTCATTTACAGACACTGAACACTCCCTCCAAATTAGAGTGAAAACTCAGCAAACTGATGGTGAATATAGTCAACACATTTATCTGTAAAGATTCTGAAACTGGGGTGTGGGGTCAATTCTGAGAGCTGGGATTGGTAGGGGGACTAAGGACACGCATTTTTGGCAGATCTATTCCTCTCTAGTGACTTTCTTATAGAGAGCTTTGGTGTCTTGTGGTATTCTGACACTGCCTTTCTAGTCTGGGGTGTTTGGGATTGGGCATAGAAGTGGGTCTTTATATCCGCTAGGGCTTAATACCACTGTGAAGTGTCTGCATTCTAAGTGTGTCTTGGAAACAATGGTCCTTTGAATTGCTTAGAGTCAGGGCAGTGGGGCCTTGCTGCTTCCTTTCATGCTGTGGCCTTTCCCTGGCCTTGGAGCTGGTTTCTGATTCCCAAATAAATCACACCATCGATCTTTTCATCACATGGCACTGCAGCTCTCCCTTGTTTCTCTCCAGCTGTGTGTCCAGGGCCTTGGAGGCAGCCTACCTCCTGGGATGGATAGTGCTCTTCTCCATCCTCATTCTCACATTCTTCCCAGGTCAGGGGGAAGCCTTCTGTTTGGACTTGGAACATGTGACCAGGTGCCAACACCATTTGACGGAGGTGCCATAGTAATGCAGGATTGTGATAGATAGGACCCACAGTCATTTCCTACCTTCCTGTGAGAATATAATTGAATTTTTTCTATCAAAAATAGATTAATTTAGGCTCCATTTTATAGAGCTGCCAATGTGTAATCTTGTGTGTGCTTGTAATTTTTATAAAGGTAGCATTTCCTGGAAATTGTGAATGGCAATCTTTCTCTCAGCATCCCCTTCAGCCAATGGCATAAAGATTGTGGGGCCATGCTCCCACCAATAGGAGCACAGCACAGAATACCTGCACTGGAAATAAAATGCCCAGCAGTTTTTCCCAATGTTATTCCTACACACCTGACTTCACTGGTAACAGGATCCCTTTTTGCAAAAAGGAAATTCACCTTGTCAAGCTGCTTTTAATGAATCTTTTCTAATGATGCCATGGAAATTTATTTATTCATTTATTTATTTATTTTATGTGGATCATATTGAAAATGGCACACATTCAGACTGTGCCTGATGCTCTTCCCCCCTACTTCCCCTTCCCCCTCCCAATAATGAGTGTCCAAGTTGACCATGCTACATTCATACTTTCACACATATTCAGATGTAGCTCCTCCATTAATCAACCTCAGCCTCCTTCCTCTCCTCTCCTTCCAATGGAAATTCTAGCTTTGCTGAGGTTTCCCTGACATTATCTGGGGTCCCTATGCTCCCTAGTTTGGGCATATTAGAGAAAACATATGTCGCTTCTCTTTCTGTGCTTGGCTGATCTCACTCAACATAATGTCCTCCAGGTCTTTCCATCTTCTTGCTAATGACATGATTTTGTTCTGCTTTATAGCTGAGTGGAATTCCTTTGTGTGTATTTCCCATAATTTTTCAATCTATTCATCTGTTGATGGAGACATAGGTTGGTTCCATAATTGGCTATTATGAATTGTGCTGCTATGAACATGGGTATGCATATATTCAGCAGTGGTATAGCCAGATCATAAGGTGGAGCCATTCCCAGTTTTCTAAGGAATCTCCACACTGATCTTCATAGCAGCTGAACTAGTTTGCACTCCCACCAACAGTGTAAGAGAGTTTCTCTTTCCCCACATCCTTGCTAGCATTTGTTGTTATTTGATTTCTTTATGGTTGCCACTCTGATTGGGATTAGATGGAATCTCATCATAGTTTTGATTTGCATCTCCCTAATGGCTAATAATGTTGATCATCTTTTCGTGTTATCTATTGGCCATTTGTATCTCTTCTTTTGTGAAGTGTCTATTTAATTCAGTTGCCCATTTCTTGATTGGGTTATTTGTTTTGCTAGTGTAGAGTCTTTTGAACTCTTTGTACATTCTGGATATTATCCCTCTATCAGAGTGGTGGCTGTTAAAGATCCACACACATATAGTCAATTAATCTTTGACAAAGGAGCCAAACTCATATGCTGGAGAAAAGACAGCCTTTTCAACAGACGGTGCTGGGAGAACTGGCTATCCATTTGTAGAAAGATGGAACTAAATCCTTACCTCTCACCGTGCACAGGAATCAACTCGAGATGGATCAAAGACTTAGAAATTAGAACAGAGACTGTGAAATTGTCAGAGGATGGCATAGGCTCAACATTCCAACATATAAACAGAGGCAGTAACTGTCTCAACAAGATCTCCAAAGCACAGGAAATTAAAGCAAGAATTAACAAATGGGATGGCATCAGACTAAAAATTTTTTTCTCATCAAAGGAAACCATCAAGAACCTAAAGAGAAAGCCTACAGAATGGGAGAAGATCTTTACCAGCCATGGAAATTTATTTCTAATTCTTCTGCTCTTATCAGAGTCACCAAAAAGCCCAGGTGCAGACTGAGGCTGAGTTGTCTTCAGGAACAAACTGATTACAGACCTGTACCTTCCACAAGAAGGAAATCCCTCAAGTAAATATCATACTCATGATCAGTAGAAAATGCCATATCTGAGCCCATCGCAGTAGCTCCACAAAAAGCTGTACCCTTCCTTTGTCCAGGGCCAGGCTGATTTTTCTCTTAACTAATGCTGGTCCTCTTCCTCCTGCAGTAAAGCCCACTACTCCATTAGCACCTGCTTATTTGTATTCATTGGCTTGGATATCATTTTTTGCCATCACCAAGTCAGAAGTTTCCTATCTACAGCATCAGTAGCAGAATAAGAAAGGCCATTTGCAGGTGGACTTGACTGAATTATTGCCTTTGACATGCATTTATGGCATGGAATAGCCCTTTAATAACTGGAAACACTTTATATACACACATACACGCATGTATGTATTATGAATTTTGGTTCTGGGGTTTGTACCCAGTGGGGCATTCTACTTCTGAGCTACATCCCCAGTTCTTATTTTATTTTATTACAAAATAGGGTCAGGCCAAGTGTGGTGGTGCACACTTGCAATCCCAGCATTCAGGAGGCTGAGACCAGAGTATCATGGTTCACAGACAGCCTCAGCTACTTAGTGAGGCTCTTTGTAAATAAGTGAGACCCTGTTTCAAAAATAAAAAGACTAAACTTTAGGGCTAGGGGTGTAGCTCACAGGTACCATGCCCCTGGGTTCCATCTCCAGTATCACAATAAATAAATAAATAAATAAATAAATAAATAAATAAATAAATAAAAAAAATAGAGCCTTGTTAAGTTGCTGAAGATGGCCTCAAACCTACAATCATCTTGTCTCAGCCTCCAAAGTACTGGGATTACAGTAACTGTGCCTATCTTTGTTTAGACATTCTTAAGCCTTTGGGATAGTTGGTAGTATCAGAAATTATGACAATGAAATTATAACTTTTCATGTAGCAGCCCTAATAATCTTTAGAAAATGCCTCTTTGAGCTGGGTGTGGTGGTAGATGCCTGCAGCCCTAGCACTTGGGAGGCAGAAGCAGGAGAGTCATGGGTTTGAGGCCTGCCTCAGCAATTTTGTGAGACTCTCAGTAACTTAGTGACACCTTGCTTCACAATAAAAAAATTTAAAAAAGGACAAAGTCTCAGATAAAGATGGATTTGACTGAATTATCGACTTTTACACATATTTACCTGGCACTGAGACCCTGGATGAGTCAGTGTTCTCATCTGTATCTCAGAGGTAAAATGCCCCTGGGTTCAAAAAAGAAAAAAAAAGTCTGTTTGGCTTTCACCAGGTTTCATCTTTCTCAGATATTTTAAAAGTCCATCTGTTAAGAAAGTGAAAATTCTGTCATCCTGTATCTGAAGTTATAGCCATGAAAGTCCAAGAGGACTTTTGGAACATATTAGAAAGTTGATAATTTAGGCTGAAGAGCTGGAAGAGTTGACAACTTTTCTGAAGTTTCATTAAATAGCAGAGAAGCTTCACAAAAGAAGTGCGTACAGCCCAGAAGTGTCTGTCATAGAAAATTAGACTGGCCAAACACTGGAGTGAGCTCTGCTAGCAAGAGGCGAGCAAGGGACCTAATGACCTTTTCTATTTCTAATTTCGGTGAGTCTATGGAAAGGTCTATTTCTTCTCCATATTCCCTAATATACTTTTTCTTTAACCTCCTTAGCATTTTTCTCTCAGATATATTTATAGATTCTACTGACAAAGATTAAAGTGATAACAAAAGTACCATTTTATACCATATTTAGTTCATTTTAAATCTTGTCTTGCGGATTTCTCCCCCTACAAAGCAAAGCTGTCCCATCAACTCTGCCTTATGTCCGTTGCTGTTTTTAAATTGCATTTATAGTAACGTTAATCCACATTTGGTAAGGAATTTAAAATCTGCTGGCAGGTCAACTTGTGACTTTTAGCTGTGAATGTAGCTAAAAATGATGGAGCATCTTTCATCTTGAGTCATTGTTAGGGCTACAAATTCTATCCACATGCAGAGGGAGAACTTTGTGCCAGAAAGGTTAAAGTTGCAGTCTTGCAGGAAAAATGCTCTGTGGTGGACAGTGCTTCCAGGAGGCCACATCAGGGAGGACTGCAGTTGGTTGGGACTATTGGGAGAAATTTGGATTCAGAAGAGTGGAAGCAAGATTGGGGAGGGTTAAGAGGAGAGAGCAGCATGGAGTTGAGAGGAACCTTAAGATGATGGCTTTGAGGCTCAGTGAACCTCAGAGTCTGGACAGAAAGCAAGACCTAAGAATCCAGCACATTTTAAAGCTGAGAAGAAGCAACATTTGAGGAAAATAACCAAGGTGTTGGGGTCTCACTATAGTGTGAAGAAGGGCCCTAGAAGAATCCAGTGATGGGTTGTGGCTTTGGCAGCAGGAAAGGCTTTGGACATTCAACTAATCTTTCAGTTCAACCCTGGCATTCTGTGATTGTGGTGTCTGGTCAGGAGCTAGGGTTGGTGCCAGCACCCTAGAGGGGTAGATGTAGGTCAGTGAGAAGACAGGAAAGGAATATTCTGGAATGAGACATATAGGGAGAAAGACACTTGCTGACCTTACAACATGACCAGACTTGTGCATACATTGATTTCTGTGTGCTTAAAATTTCAGCTTTTATGTAGATACTAGTATTTTTATCTGGGAAGTCAAGAGAAAGGAAATTCCATGGACATTCCTAGAATGTCAACTATTGAAAGGTACTTGCCTAGACAGTTTACATATACTTCTTCACTGAGTTGATATGACAGTCTAGGACATAATCACTGATACCTCTACTTTACAGAGGACACTGAGACTCAGATAGCCTCAGTAGTCACTCTAGTGTACCACTATTTAGATGTGGACTTTAGATCCCCTTCCAGTTCCATGTGATTCCAATGACCCCCTCTTTTTACTCTACCCTCTTATTTTCTTCAGCTGTCTAGGTTTGGACTCTAGTAGCTTGGCTGGACACTTAGTAGGCCCTCAGTAAATTAAAGGCTGTTCACCTCTTCCCTCTCTGCCTGCTTGCCTCAATCTCTTTTTCTTTCTTTCCCACTAGCCTCTTAAAAAAACTACTATTTTTTTTAAAGAGAGTCTTAGCTGACATAGTAGTTGACACTATAAATTGCATTAGGTTGTAAATTTACATATACACTCTCTTTCATTCATGATGCATAATAATATCCTGAATTTGAAAATTGTGGATATTTAGGGAGAACGGTGGGCTAAGCAAGCATTTATACAATTTTTTTAAATCCAGGCTCAGAGATTCTCAAGATATAATGATGGAATGGTTTGGGTTGGAAAGCCTGGTCCCCAGTTCAGCAAAGCCCAGAGGTGGAGTAGTGCAAGGAGGCAGACCACTGGAGTTGTGCCCCGAAGGACTATATCGGTGCCTGGCCACTTCCTGTCTCCCTCTTTCTGCTTCCAGCCATCACAAGTTGAGCAGCTTTCCTCCTCCATGCCCTGCCACCCTGATGTTTATGACTTGTAGCCAGCCAACCATGGACTAAACCTTTGAGACCATGAGGCCAAATAAACCTTTCCTCCACTAAGTTGTTTGGTCACAGAAATAAAAGTGCTAACTAAAACAAATGGATTTTTAAAAATGTATAAAGGGGTCTCCCCGCTTTTTTTTTTTTTTTTTTTTTTTAGTACTGGGGATGGAACTCAGGGGCATTCTACCTCCAAGCTACACACCCAGCCCTATTTTTGATTCTTTATCTTGTTTTTTTGAAGGGCATGGTAGTTTATTAAAAAAAAAAAAAACCTGTACCACACTATACATGATAATGGCTTTTTTCTTGGTTATTAACTTTGCAGTATTTCTATATACTGAAAAGTTTCAGTAGGACCAAGAGCATTAGAAAATAAAGATCTTAGATGAGAATGGATACTAATAACTATGATGTTCTAACCCATGAAGTTAATTTAAACCCCCTATCAATCAGTGATGTTATGTTACCTAATTTTAAAGAACAAAAGTTCTCTTAGAAGTAGGCAGCATGAACTTACACTTCTTTGTACTTTAATCTTTAGTTTTTATAATTTAAGCTATATTCACCCTGGTTAAAGCATAACTATACAAGAAACCTCAGATAACTTCCATGCTACCATTGCTCAAGTTTAGTGATTTTATTTAAAAAATAAATCAAACCACCATCAAATAAAGAGGTAAATAAATGTGATTTTCAAATCATTTGAAAAGCATGGTGCTTCTGCGCAATACAGATACAAACTTAAGTTAAATGCTAAATTATAACATCTAAACTTCTGCAATAAAATTAATATTTATATATGTGTGGGTTTTGCTTATAGAACTGTATTTTCCAATCAACAAGAGAAAGTTACTTTTTAGAGAACAATATATTGGTGACTACTTCTCACATCTGCAATAGAAACAAAGCCATGTGGCATTAAGTCTGGCTCCATGTATTCTAAGGTACTAAGTTTTGACCAAAGATCAAAATTATGATAATCTGATCTTAAAAATCTAACCCATATGAGATTACTTGTTAAGAGAGTAAATGTGCTATTGAGTAATCATTGAATAAACATTTCTTCTTATGACTTTCTGCAAACTGACCCATTGTGACTCACCACTGTTTCAAACAGACCTCTTTACTTCCATGGTACCATTTCAGTACCCAGGGATTTCTGAGGCAGCATAAACTTGATTTCATAAAAACAGTAGATACTTTAACCTTTAATTGACAGTTTTTATTATTTATTTATTTATTTATTTATTTATTTATTTATTTATTTATTTTTGTGGGTCTGGGGGTGGAACCCAGGAGCATTCACCCTCCAAGCTACACCTCCTGCCCTATTTTTTATTCTTTTAAATTTGAAACGGGGTCTCACTAAGTTGCAGAGGGCCTCACTAAGTAGCTGAGGTGGTTCACAAACCGTGATCCTCCAGTCTTAGCCTCCCAAATGTTGGGATTAGCATGCCTGGCTCAATGACAGTTTTTAAATCTGTAAACTCAAGAATCTCATTATTTAGCTCAGCAGCTATAAAACATTTGAGATTTTAGCATTTCAAGCCATAATATCTTTGTGCTTTTGAAGTTAAGCTGCTTTTGAATCTTTTTGGTATTTACCAGCCATCTGTATTTTCCTTATAATGATAAAAGAATATATTTAAAATAATTTTAATGTTAAATGTCCTGGGGGAGGCTTTAATGAATTCTTTTTTTAAACACAGAATAAATCTGTAGTTTTTCCTTTAGTATTGAAATAGTAGAAATTATTTCTGGTCCCTCCTTAGGTCAACCAATACCACTTTGTATCACATAAAAATTTACAGACATCCCTGAAAAGTTTTTCACTAAATAAATGAGCGAATCACAGTGGAGTCTCAATCAGTTAACAGTTTAGAACCATTTAAAAACACAAAAAATTTAACATTCTCAAGCTAAAAAAAAAAAAAAAAAAAAAAAAGAAAGAAAAACCTAGCCCGGTGTGATGGCACACACTTGTAATCCCCACACTTGGGAGGCTAAGACAGGAGGATTGCACAGGTTCGAAGCCAGCCTCAGCTACTTAGTGAGGCTCTCAGCTGAGACCTTGTTTCCAAATAAAGTATAAAATAGGTCTGGGAGGATAGCCCAGAGGTAGAAAAGCCCCTGAGTTCCATTCCCAGTAACACACACACACACACACACACACACACACACACCTAAAAACAAGAAACAAAAACAAATAAACCCAAAAAACCCTTCCAAGGAAACACTTTTAACTGATTGAGACTCCACTGTGATTCGCTCATTTACTTAATGAAAAACTTTTCAGGGATGTCTGTAAATTTTAGTGTTTTACGTGATAGAAAGTGGTATTGCTTGACCTAAGGAGGGACCAGAAATAATTTCTACTACTTCAATACTCTCTTCCCTAGTCATCATATCCAAGGATGAGCATCGTGTCTCACTCCTCTGCACTCACCAGCATCTTATCAGGAGAACATGTGTGCTGTGCAAACTGATGTCACCGATCCTGCCCTCTCCCCAGCAACAGTAGGCTGTCCTCAGTTTGTCAGCAGGTGTACTGGCCTCTCACTCTTTCAGTCAGAGACATTGCGGCTTACTTAAAGGGGTGGGAGGACAGAAACAAAAAACCAAGAGGCTCAAGGCACAAAGTCGCACAGCTGCTCTAGTTGGAGTTTGTAAACAGAGAATAGGCTGAATTTAGGTAATCCCAGTCTACAAGAGTAAAATGGCATCCACAGCAGGCTTTTATCCAGCCAGTTTCTTTGAGACCCTTCATGGATTTTGAGGTCTACAAAGTATGCAATAAAATACCTATACTTCAAAAAGCTATAAGGCAAATAGTATAATCATTATTCCAAAAGTTACAATGGTAGTGTAGGCAAACAGTATAATTTAGTTACAATGTGTGGTACTGCTTCTATTACATAATCTTATTAAGGGTTTCTCCTACATGATTATATATTCAGCTGGGTTTCAGTTGAACACAAAACCATACCACCACTGATGGTTGGCAATAGCTCTTTGATAGCAGTTTTATTCTGTTGTAAAAATTATCCTTGAACTGAAAGAGTCCACAATTCAACATCCAGTCATTAAACACTATCATATATGTGAAGAGCTTCTTCCAACTTCTGGGTCACTTTTTGGAAAAAATATTATTTGTTGTAAGAAATGCTGCATCTGTGATTGAAAGTCTCTTACTCAAGTTTAATGGAAGTGGTGAATTTCAGTCAAAGTGGCAAAAGAAATCGTGTTGCAGCGATCCTGAATGCCACTGGCCTTCTGGACCTCCACCTTCCCTTCTTCCATGTATCGCCTGCTGTCCTTTACTTTGGTAAGAGCTCCTTTCTGGACGTGGATGATGTCCGGGAGGTTAGCCAGGTGGCCCTGGTACAGAGCTAACAGGTCCACGAAGGCCAGTTCAGGCCCGCGGAGAAGGTTGCTGGTCCAGCCCAAAGGCCTGGCTGAGGGCGCGGAAGGACTGGCCCACTTTCTGGGGCTCCTTCTTGCGCGCGCAAATTCGTTGGCGGTGTGGTTGCTCCATCTTCTTGGTGAAGCTCTTGAAGCCCTTGATCTAGCTCTCCACCTGCTGCGGGTCAAGGGCGGTTGCCGGCGGCGTGCTCAGGTTCGGGAAGAAGCTGGCGCCCGCCACCTCGTCCTTCTCCGTCTCCTCTTGCCCTGTTTCCAGGCCTTCTCATCGGTGCTGCTGGGTCACGTCAGGAAGTGCTGGGAGACGTGGCACTGTGCCAGCCCGGGGTGTCTGGCCAGGCGGCTTACCCACCCGATCTACCCACCCGATCAGGCCCTTCCTGCGCTTGGAACTGAAGGCCTCCTCGAGGTGGGGCCTCCTCGAGGTGGGGCCTCCTCGAGGTGGGGCCCCGAGATGAGCAGGGACGTCCCAGCCAGGCGCGCGTACAGCCAGGCCAGGCCAAGTGCGTGTAGCACCGATGCACGGACACCAGCTCGTAGGGGATGTAGCTCTTCATGCCCTTGAACTTGGTCGGCTTGGTGGGGTCGTCGATGGTGCACTGGAAGGGGTAGGGGTTTTCCCGCCTCTCGGGGCGCAGAGCCCCAGCAGCACGCACAGCTTGTTACAGTCCTTTACGAAGCCGGATGCCTCGCCCGACTTGATGAAGGCAGAGAAGTGGTTGAGGCTGCGGCTCGCGGTGGCCGAGCTCTTGGTTCCCGATGGATGGTGCTGCGGGGGCGCCGCGCTGCCCCGAGAGTCCAGCGACGTCGGGGTGCGTGGACAGGCGGAGCCGCCGCCCAGCGCCCAGGGCTGGGTGGGCGCCGCTGGCCAGCGCGCCTCGCTCGTGGCCACGGTGGAGCTGTTGTCCTAGTCATCGTCGTTGTCGTCGTCGTCGCTGCCCTGGTAGCCGCCATAGAGCTGCTGGGTCGCCGGCTGCAAAGCGCCCGGGCCATAGGGGAAGCTGGCACCCGGCTGGGCTGGGGTTGCGTAGCACCTGTATGTAGGAGGCAGGGCAGAGGCCAAGGTTGCCATGGCTGTTCACGCCCTGGAGCCAGCCCTCTGTATCCTGCTCTCTGCACAGGCTCAGCAGGGAGATCTCCCGCCCAGGTTCTCTGACCTGAAGTCCTACAGTGCCAGGCGCGCAGCCACATGGTCCTGAAGCCCGAATGCCCGCGGTGCCACCCTTGCCCCAGCGCCTGCGCCTGGAGCCCCGAAGGCAGTGCGCAGTCCTCCGGTCGCGCCCTCACCCCTGCTCCACCACAGCAAGACCTCCAAAGTGCAGGAAATTAAAGCAAGAATTAACAAGTGGGATGGCATCAAACTAAAACGTTTCTTCTCATCAAAGGAAACCATCAAGAACCTAAAGAGAAAGCCTACAGAATGGGAGAAGATCTTTACCAGCCACCACTCAAATAGAGGGCTAATATCCAGAATATGCAAAGAGCTCAAAAGAATCTACACTAGCAAAACAAATAAAGCAATCAAGAAATGGGCAACTGAAATAAATAGACACTAAACAAAAGAAGAGATACAAATGGCCAGTAGATACATGAAAAGATGTTCAACATCATGAGCCATCAGGGAGATGAAAATCAAAACTACACTGAGATTCCATCTAACCCCAATCAGAGTATCGAGACTAACAACAAATGCTGATGAGGATGTGGAGAAAGAGGAACTCTCTTACACTGTTGGAGGGAGTGCAAACTAGTTCAGCTGCTATGGAAATCAGTGTGGAGATTCCTTAGAAAACTGGCAATAGAACCACCATTTCATCTGGCTATACCACTCCAAAGGGGTTGACATCAGAGAATGACAGTAACATAAGCATACCCATGTTCATAGCAGTACAATTTGTAATAGCCAGAATATGGAACCAACCTAGATCTCCATCAACAGATGAATGGATTGCAAAATTATGGGAAATACACACAATGGAATTCTACTCAGCTATAAAGCAGAACAAAATCATGGCATTCGTAAGAAGATGGAAAGACCTGGAGAACATTATGTTAAGTGAGATCAGCCAAGCACAGAAAGAAAAGGAACACATGTTTTCTATAAAATGCCAAACTAGGGAGTATTAGGAATACCAGAGGGAATCCAGATAATGTCGGGGAAATCCAAGCAAAGCTGGAATGGAAGGGTAGAAGAAGGAAAAGACTGAGGTTGATTAATGGAGGAGCTACATCTGAATATTTGTAAAAGTATGAATGTAGCATGGTTAACCTGCACAGTCATTGTTGGGAGGGGGGAAGGGGAAGTGATTGGGGGGAGAGGGCACCAAGCACGTCTGAATGTATGTCATTTTCAATATGATTCACATAAAAATAAAATAAAATAAAAAATAAAGAATCAGGGGAGCTGTGGCCCAGCGTGTCAGTTGGGTGGAGTGGTGGAGAGCAAAACCCACATGATTGTGATATCCAAATACAGCTCCTTAGCAAATTTGCCTCTTTTTCTCTAGAATGATTGTTTTACTCAAATCTCCTAAGCTTTTTATGTCTTTCTGATAATTCAGCCCAACTACCTGCATCAGATTCCATATCTTCTGGCTTCTTTCTGTGGCTCAGAAGGAAGGATCCCATTCATTATATCTTGATATCACATATTTCAGACAAAATCCCCCTTTGTTCCCATATCGCCTTTCTAGTATTGTACCATCATTTTGTTTCCCTTCTCAGAAATGATTCATGAGAGAATCTGCCCACTTCTCTCAGTCTCTTTCAACATCTTGATTCCTAGTGGTTCGTCTTCCCACTGCTCCACTACAATGGCCATTCTCAAGGTCACTCATGACCTCCATCTTGCACAAGAAGGGATTTATGTTAAGTCAAATGTGCTCTTCTAACCCAGCCATTTCTCTCCTTAGGTTTTCAGTACTTTGTCTACCTGATTTTTCTTCTATGCTTGTGGCCATACACACTCAGGTTTCTTTTCTTTTTTAAAAATTTTTATTGGTGCATTATATTCATACATCATATTGGGGTAAAAAACTTTTGTGACATACATGTACACATCACTGATTTAACCTCTACCCAATTCTGACCCCATTTTCTCCCCGTCCTTCCTTCTCTTGCTTGGCTTAGACTTCGATATGTTTAAGTACATTGTGTGTTTTAGAGATTTTCCTTCTTCTCCCCTCATTTCTCCATCTTTAGGTTGTCTTTCTTGTTTGCTCCTCTATAGGATTTCCTTTTTCATCTAGAGTTCCTCCTATGACTCATTTCTCCTTAGCTCTCACATATTAGGGAAAGCATCTGATTTCTTATTTTTTGTGACTGACTAATCTCACTTAGCATAATGTCCTGCAGTTCCATCCATTTCCCTGAAAATGATGTAATTGAGTTTTTTTTTAATGGCTGAGTAAAATTCTATTTTGTACATATCCCACAGTGTTGTAATCCACTCATCTGTTGATGTACATCTTGGCTGGTTCCATAGTTTGGCTATGGTGAATTGTGCAGCTATGAACATAGATACACATGCATTTGTTTGGTAGTTTGGTTTCCTTTCTTTTGGGTAGATACCCAGAAGTGGTATTGCTGGATCGAATGGAAGATTTGTTCCCATTCTTCTGAGGATTCTTCATACTGTTTTCCAAAGTGGTTGCACTAATTTGCAATCCCACCAACATTGTTTTAGAGTTCCCACTTCTCCACATCCTCGCCAGCATCTGTTGTTGTTTGTGTTTTGAATGACTGCCATTCTAGTTGGAGTTAGGTGAAATCTCAGGGTAGTTTTGATCTGCATCTCTCTGATTGCCAATGATATTAAGCATCTTTTCATGCATTTATTGGCCATTTGAATTTCTTCTTTTGTGAAGTGTCTATTTAGTTTGCTTGCCCATTTTTTGATTGGATGATTTGTTTTTTTAGTGTTGAGTTTCTTGAGTTCTCTGTATAGTCTAGATATTAGTCCTCTATTGGTGGTGTAGGTGGCAAAAATCTTCTCCCATTCTGCTGGCTCTCGATTGAGGTTCTTGACAGTTTCCTTTACTGAAAAGAAGCTCTTCAGTTTCGTGCAATCCCACATATTGATTTGCCTTTTAGTTTGTTGTGCCTTTGGGGTCTTGTAGAGAAAGTGTTTATCTGTGCCTATGTATTGCAGTGTTGGAACTATGCCCTCTTCAAGGAGCTTCAAGGTCTCTGGTTTGATTTCCAAGTCTTTGATCCATCTTGAATTGACTCTTGTACAGAAAGTGGGGTTAATTTCCAATTTTCTGCATATGGTTAACCAGTTTTCCAACACCATTTGTTGAAGAGGCTATTTTTTCCCCAGTGTATGTTTTTGGCCCCTTTGTCAAAAATCAATTGGCTGAAAGTGTGTAGACTTCTTTCTGGGTCTTCTATTCTGCTCCACTGGTCTATGTATCTGTTTTTGTGCCAGTACCATGCTGTTTTTTGTTGCAATGGCTTTGTAGTATAGTTTAAAGTCAGGTATTGTGATTCCTCCTGCATGGTTTTTGTTGCTGAGAACTACTTTGGCTATTCTGGGCTTTTTGTTATTCCAAATAAATTTAAGGACAATTTTTCTATGTCTGTGAGGAATGATCTTGGTAGTTTAATTGGCATTACATTAAATCTATAGATCACTTTTGGAAGGATGGCCATTTTAATGATATTTATTCTGCCAATCCATGAACATGGAAGATCTTTCCATCTTCTAAGATCTTCTTAGATTTCTTTTTTCAGTGTTTTATAATTTTCTTTGAAGAGATCTTTTACCTCCTTGGTCAAGTTTATTCCTAGGTATTTTATTTTTTTGTGGGAGATCCTGAGTGGAAGTGTCTTCTGAATTTCTTTTTCAGTGGATTTATGGTTGGTGTACAGAAAAGCTTCTGATTTTTTAAGATTGATTTTGTATCCAGATACCTTGCTGAATTTGTTGATCAGTTCTGTAAGCCTTTTGGTTGAGTTTGTTGGGTTTTCTAAATATAGTATCATGTCATCTGCAAATAGTGAAAGCTTGAGTTCTTCTTTTCCTATTTGTACTCCTTTGATTTCCTTTTCTTGCCTTATTGCTCTGACTAGAGTCTCTAGTAATATATTGAAGAGAAGTGGTGATAATGGACATCCTTGTCTCTTTCCTGCTTTTAGGGGGATTTCTTGAAGTTTTTCCCCATTCAATATGATATTGGTGGTGGGCTTATTGTAGATTGCCTTTATAATGTTGAGATATGTTCCTTCTATTCCAATTCTCTGCAGTGTTTTTATCATAAATGGATAATGAATTTTATCAAAAGCTTTTTCAGCATTATTGAAATGATCATGTGATATTTGTTTTTGATTCTGTTTATTTTGTGAATTACTTGGATTGATTTTCATATGTTGAACCAGCTTTGCATCCTTGGGATAAACCCTACCTGGTCATGGTGTATGATTTTCTTGATGTGGTTTTGAATGTGTGCTGCTAGTAATTTGTTTAATAGTTTTTCGTCCAAGTTAATCAGAGCTATAGGCCTGTAGTTTTCCTTTCTTGAACTGTCTTTATTCGGTTGGGTATTAGTTTGATGTTGGCTTCATAGAATGTATTTTAGAGAGTCCCACTTTTTTCTATTTCGCGAAATAGTTTGAGGAGTATTGGGGTTAGCTCTTCTATAAAGGTTTTATAGAATTCACTTGGTAAACCATCTGGTCCTGGGGTTTTCTTTGATGTTAAGCTCTTTATTGCTGTTTCAATTTCTTTGATTGTTATTGGTTGGTTTAAGTGTCCTATATCTTCTTGACTCAGTTTAGGAAGGTTGTATTTATCTAGGAAGTTGTCGATTTCCTCCAGATTTTCCATTTTGTTGGAGTATACTTTTTCAAAGTAGTTTCTGATAATCCTCTGGAATCTACACTGTCAGTTGGAGTATCACCTTTTTCATCTCTTATCTTCATAATTTGGGTTGATTCTCTTTTTTTAGTTAGGTTGGCTAGTGATTTATCTATCTTGTTAATTTTTTCAAGAAATCAGCTTTTGGTTTTGTTGATTTTCTGTATTTTTTTTAATTCTCTATTTCATTAGTTTCTGCTGTAATTTTAATAATTTCCTGCCTTCTACTGGCTTTGGGGTTCAATTGTTCCTGCTTTTCAAGTGCTCTGAGTTGTGTTGTTAGGTTATTTATTTGAAGATTTTCTGTTTTTCTTATGTGAGCACTCAGTGTTATAAATATTCCTGTTAATACTGCCTTCAAAGTGTCCCAGAGGTTTTGATCTGTTGTATCTTTATTTCCATTTGTTTCAAGAAATTTCTTGATTTCACCTCCTACATCTTCTATGACCCATTCTTCATTCAGAAGTGTGGTGTTCATCTCCACATAATAATGTTGTTTCCCTGGGTCTTCTTATAGTTGATTTCTAGTTTCATTCCATTATGGTATGAAATGACACAGGAAAGTATGTAACATTTTTTAAATTTGCTAGTGTTAACTTTGTGTCCCAGGATGTGATCTATTTTGGAGAAGGTTCCATGAGCAGCTGAGAAAAATGTAAACTCCGCTCTAGTTGGGTTAAATATTCTGTATGTGTCCAACAGGTCCATTTGATTAATGGTGTTCTTTAGTTTAAAGGTATCTTTACTGACCATTTGTCTGGAAGTTCGGTCTAGTATTGTGAGAGGTGTGTTGAAGTCTCCCAGTATTATTGTATTGGGATTTATGTGTGTCTTCATGTCACATAAATTTTGATTCATGAAAGTAGCTTCAGAAGATGGCGACCGAGAAAAGCGGGGCTTAAGAGCCCCGCTAACAACTAATCTCCATTACCACAAAATCAGCGCCTTTCATAGCCAGAAAACACCATCACCAGAGAAGCAAAAAAATCACCAGGCTCCAGAGAGAAAGCAGACTGAGAACAGAGCTTAGAGCCACAGAGGAGATACACCGGCCTCATGACCGAGGCCGCGGCAGCAGCGCCATACTGCCGGTGGCAGCGGCAAATTCACCGGACGGCTACAGCAAGCCGAGGTGAGCCGCTGTGGAACAGCCAGGTGGGATTTCTTGCCGCAGGTAAAATCTAAAGCTCCCAGTGGCTGAGCTCAGCACACGCTGCAGGGATTCAGAGTGGAAATCAAAACCAAGAAGAAATACACCAGCCTCAAAGCCGAGGGGGTGGCAGCAGTGCTATATTGCCACCGGCGGCAGCAGCAGAGAATTCACCGAATCCAGTACAGCTACATCTGCGTACTCAAGAACAGTGAGTCAAATTGCGGGCCACGGAGGAGAAATGCCAGTACTGTACTCCCTGGGACTTGACCCAGTCGGGGAGGGGCGGTGGCAGAGATATCACACCATAGGAGAACGTGCAACCTGGCACCCCCCACAGTCTAAAGCAGCCTCTATCGACTCTCTGGGTCGGAGACTCTGTGATACAACCCAGTAAAGGAGTAGTGGGGTCTGAGATACTAGTGACTCGAGATCCAGAACACCTTAAGTGAAGTCATAGTGACCCAAGGGAAGAACCCAGAGAAGGCACAAACTTCCGAAATCATGGGAAAGAGGAATAATACTGGAGCAATGAATGCCCACAACCCCACAACATCAGAACCCGATAAAACAGAAAATCAGAGATTTCTAGAAGATCAAATCAGGAAAATAACTGTAGAAATAATAGAGGTGCTTTGAGAAGAACTGAGAGAGAGCCAAAAAGAGATAAAGGATGCAATTAATGAAGTAAAGGCCTCAGTTCAAAGCACAAACAACCAATTAGACCACATGGAGAACAGAATCTCGCTCTTAGAAGATGATCATTCCAAAAATGAATGCATAGTTTCTAATCTAGGAAAAAATATCCGACAGCTGGAATCTGATATTGAAGAAATATGGGCCCATTTTAAGAGAGCTAACCTAAGAATAATTGAAATAGAGGAGGGAAAAGAAAGTGAAACCATAGGGATCAACAATCTCTTTAAGGAAGTAATAGCAGAAAATTTTCCAAACATAGAGCAAGAGGTTGATACACAGGTCCAGGAAACTTATAGAACTCCCTTTAGACAGGATTGGAGAAGAGGATCCCCATGCCACATAATTGTCAAAATGACCAATGTGGAAGCCAAGCAGAGAATCTTAAAGGCAACAAAAACAAAGGGCCAAGTGACATTCAGAGGCAAAGCAATTAGAATCACTCCAGACTTCCCAAACCAAGTCAAGAGAGCCAGAAGGGCTTGGAGTAACATATTCCAAACTCTGAAAGAAAACAACTTCCAGCCAAAAATTTCCTACCCAGCAAAACTTTCTATCAAATTAGATGGAGAAATAAGAAGCTTCCATGACAAACAGAAACTGAAGGAATTTATGTCTTCAAAACCAGCACTAGAGAAAATACTCAAAGAGATTAACTACAAAGAAGAAATAGGTAACACACACCAGAACCAGAGAAACAAGAGTTTCCATCCAACAGACAACTAAGATTGGTTATCTGTGGAGATTCATTATTTATGTTAGTCTTTTACCTATCTCTAAATTGTATTGTTTGCCTTTATTGTTGCTAATTTTTAGGATTTCTAGTTGGAATATTAATATACCTTCAGATATAGCATTTGGAAATATTTTATCCCATTCTATTAGTAACTGTTAACTCTGTTTACATTGTCTTTGGATATACAATATATTTTTTTTATTTTTTAGGGAGTTTGCATACTCTTCTGTTGCCTGTGCCATTGAAATCATATCCAAGAAATCACTGCCAATTTCAATGTTGTTAGGTTTTATGACCCAGATTTTCTCCTAAAAGTTTATAGTCTTAAGATTTATATTTAGGTCTTTTATCTATTTTGAGTTAATATTTGTATATGGGATTAGGTAAGGGTCCAACTTTATTCTTTTCCATGTAATTATTATGTTTCAACAATATTTAGTTAAAAGATTATTATTTCCACCACCAAATGTTCGTGGAAACCTTGTCAAAAATAACTTGACAATATAGGGAAGAATTTAGCTCTAGGCTTTTATTTAACTCCAATGGTTTATATATCTGCCTTTAGAATAGTAGTACACTGTTTCAATTATTGTAGCTTTATATGGTTTGAAATCAGAAAATATATATCTTCTAGCTTTGTTCTTTTTCAAGATCGTTTTGGGTATCTAGAGTCCATATTCCATATTAGGATAGATTTTTTTCTGAAAAATAAATATATAAATATATGATAGTTTCACCTAAAAAAATAGAAAAAAATATTCTTTGGTAAGAAAGAAAGTAAAAAGAAATATTGAAATGTTATCTTTAAGTCATCAAAAGCTTGGTATCAGACAAATGAAACTGTTATGTGAGATTATCATTTTTAATTTTGGATAAATTGCTATAATACTAGATGTCAACCACTAAGCCAAGCATGGGAGGGAGAGATGGGGAGCGAATGGGGTGGGGATCGGGTGGGTGCTGACTGGGCAATGTGTGCATGTATGTCTACAAAAGTTTGTATCCCACTATGATGTATGAATACAGTGCACCAATAAAAAAATAAATAAAACAAAGGAGACAAAAATAAAAAAAAAAAGAAAGTAGCTTCACCTATGTTTGGGGCATAGATCTTGATTATTGTTATTTCCTCTTGCTGTATTATTCCTTTTACCAGTAAAATATGACCTTCTTTGTCTCTTCTAATAAGTTTGGGTTTGAAGTCTAACTTGTCTGATATCATAGTTGCTATTCCTGCTTGCCTTTGCGTTTCATTAGCATTGATTACCTTGCTCCAGCTCTTTACCTTTAGTTTGTTCCTATCTTTACTTGTAAGGTGTGTTTCTTGTAAGCAGCAGATAGATGTATTTTGGTTTTAATCCATTTTGCCACTTTATGTCTTTTTATTGTGAAATTGAGACCATTTATATTCAGTGTGATTATTGAGAGATAATTTTTAATTCCTAACTTGTTAAGATTTTATTTCTGTTTAAGATACTGTTTATTCTTCTTTGCTTAGTTGTCTGGTGGATGGAAAATCTTGTTTCTTTGGTTCTGGCTTTTCTTCTTTGTAGTTAATCTCCTTGAGTATTTTCTCTAGTGCTGGTTTTGAAGACATAAATTCTTTCAGTTTCTGTTGTCATGGAAGCTACTTGTTTCCCCATCTAATTTGAAAGATAGTTTTGCTGGATAGAAAATTTTTGGCTGGAAATTGTTTTCTTTCAGAGTTTGGAATATGTTACTCCACACCTTTCTGGCTTTCATGACTTGGTTTGGGAAGTCTGGAGTGATTCTAATTGGTTTTCCTCTGAATGTCACTTGGCCTTTTGTTTTTGTTGCCTTTAAGATTCTCTTCTTTGCTTCCACATTAGACATTTTGACAATTATGTGGTGTGGGGAATCTCCTCTCTGATCCTGTCTAAAGTTACAGATCCTGTCTATAAGTCTCCTGGACTTGTGTATCGACCTCTTGCTCTATGTTTGGAAAATTTTCTGCTATTACTTCCTTGAAGAGATTATTGATTCCTTTGGTTTCATCTTTAATTTCATCTTCTATTCCAATTATTCTTAGGTTAGTTCTGTTAAAATTGGCCCATATTTCTTCAATGTCAAATTCCTTTTGTTGGATTTTTTTTAAATTATAAACTATGAGTTCATTTTTGGAGTGATCATCTTCTAGGAGCGAGATTCTATTCTCCATGTGGTATAATCGATTGTTTATACTATGAATTGAGGCCTTACTTCAATGATTGCATCCTTTATTTCTTTTAGCCTCTCTCTGAATTCTTTTCGAAGATCTTGTATTATTTCTACAGTTATTTTCCTGATTTCATCTTCTAGAGATTTCTGAATTTCTGTGTTATCAGGTTCTGATGTTGTGGGGTTGTGGGCATTCATTGCTCCATTGTTATTCCTTTTTCCCATGATTCCAGAAGTTTGTGCCTTCTCTGGATTCTTCCCTGGGTCACTACGACTTCACTTCCCTGGGTCACTGCTCTGGATCTTGAGTCTTTGGTAATTTCAGTCATCACTACTCCTTTACTGGGTTGTATCACAAAGTTTCATACCCAGGGAGTTTATTGAGATTGCTTGAGACCATGGGAATGCCAGGCTAGGTGCTTTCCCACGGGGAGCTGTGACTAGGGTGTGATATCTCTGCCACTGCTACTCATTCATTAGGTTGGACTGCAAAATCTCAGACCCAGGGAGATTATCAAAGCTGCACAAGTCCCTGGGGGTGCAATACTGGGACTTCTCCTTTAGGGACCACAAGTTGACTCATAGTTGTTGAGTGTGCTGATCTATAGCTGTTATGGACTCCGTGAACTCACTGCTGCCGCTGCTCACAATATGATGCTGCTGCCATGCCCCTGGCAGTGAGGCTGGCGTAATTCTTTTCTGGCTTTGAGCTCAGCTCTGAGACCCTGCAGGGTGTGCTGAGCTTGTCTCCTGGGAGTTTTAGTTGCTCCATGTGCTGAAAAAACTGCTGAATTACACCTAGTTGTTGGGCAGCTGCTCACCTCAGTTCCCTGTCCACCCCCTCCTCTCTGGAGCCTGGTGGGTTGTTGAGTGTGCTGATCTGGAGCTGTCTGGTGAACTTGCCGCCACCACTGGCAATATGGCGCTGTTGTCGTGCCTTCGCCCGTGAGGCTAGCGTATATCCTCACTGTTTTTGACTTCCCTTCTGAGTCCCCCTCCTCTCTGGAGTCTGGTGCTGTGAGGGAAGATGTCTCTGGCATGGCCTTTTCTTTTCTTTTCTTTTCTTTTTTTGGGGGAAGTTCTCCTCTATAAAACCTTGAAAAGTTCAACAGCTCTCTTTTCACTTATTTATTTTTGTGGTACTGAGGATTGAACCCAGCAGCATTCTACCTCCAAGCTATACCTCAGGCCTTTTTTATTTTTATTTTGAAACAGTGTCTCACTAAGTTGCTAAGGCTGGCCTCAAACTTGCAGTTTGCCTGTTTCAGCCTCCCAAGTACTGGGATTACAGGTGTGTGTTACCACATCTGGTCTTTATTTCTAAACTCTCCTAATAGGAAAGTCTGCAGTTCTATAGCCTCTCTCCCACCAGAGTCATATGGATTTAGGCACCATCTATAAAGTCATTACTTTCAAAGTTGCTTTTCCATCTGTGGTACATAGCTCAAGTGCCAGACTCAGATATTCAAGTACCTATTTGGCACCTCCATTTTAAAATCCTACAGGTATCTGAAACATAACATAAACCAAATATAATTATAGATGCCCCCCCTCCCCTCCTCAAGCCTGCCTCATATCAGTAAATGGTACAAACATCTACCAGACCCAAACCTAGAGGTCAAACTCAAGTCCTTTCTTTACCTTATAATATACAATAATAAGTCCCAACAGTTTTATGTCAAAACATATCTACTTCTCATTTGTCTTGGTTTCACACCTAATTTAAAAGCTACCAAGACTTTTTTGTCCCAACTACTTTAGTGAATACCTGATAAGACTCCTGTCTATATTCTGGCTCTCTCTTCCAACCTCCATCCACTTCAGAGCATGCAGAGTTACCTCTCAAAATGCACATCATCATGCAGTCTAAACCCTGGACCATAAGTGTACTAAACAATTCAGTTTCTTTCTATTTCTCTGATGATGTCTTTCTTTACTCTACACCTTATACCTAATTTTAAACCTCACTGGCCTTCTTTCATTTTTTTTTCAGATATACCTATTCCTGGCCCAGGAATTTCTATTTGAAATACATTATTTCTTTATCTTTAAATAGTCTTTGAAAGTTTTTCTCTCCTTCAGATTTAAATTTCACTTTGCATGTTCCCTCCTCAGAGAGAGCTTCCTAACAAACTGAGTGGCTTCTGCTGCTTTCTACAAAATTACTTAACTTTATCTTATTCAAATCACATCTGTACCTCAAATTATCTTATTTACTAAATTGCTTATTTTTCTTACTGCTCATAGTTGTATTGAGTAGATTTTATGGCATAAAAATCACCCCAGACTTAGTAGTTAAAGCAAGAATTTACTGAACCTACACTTCTTTGGGACAGCCAATTGGACTGAGCTGAAATGGGTGATTTCCTGTGTTAGCTCATGTGTTAGTCGTCAGGTGAGGGGTCTTTTCTGAGAGTTGGCTGGTTGTTTTCTGGGGTGATTTGGGTACTGGAACTGGGTGCCATTGGAAAGGGGCATAAATAGACAGGGAGGAGAACTGTGACTGGTTTTGCAAACAACCTCCATGATGGTACATACTTGCAAAACTTTTGGAATCTTAGCACTTGAATCCTTTTATTGAGTTTGGGAGATTATGCTATGAATATTTGATTCTTAATGTAGGTGCTGAATAAGCCATACACTTTCTTTTTTTTTTTTTTCTTACCATTAAGGCCTCAGATGCTCTGCAGTTTAGAAGTGAGCTGGGTGAGACAGAAGGCTCCTTGTGGGCCTTGACTTTCTGGCTAGGGTGGCAGCACAGATGACTCTGGCAGGTCGATCTTTTGAAGCACAATTATGTTCTTGGTGGGAAAGTGGCCAGGGTGTAAGTCTTAGATTCTATGGATGTACTTAGATTCTATGGATTGCCTGCTGCCAATTTCTTCATCAGGCCAGTTTTATGACAGACTTTTTATGTTGTTTCTAGATTCTATAATTTCAACCCTATTTTTAGCCCTCTCAAATATTCTGTGGGCTACTCAATACTCTTCAGATAAACTCCTATTTCTGTGTAAGTTCTTCGATGTAGTTGCTTCCAATGAAGAGTTCCTTTTTTTGCAATATATGCCAAGACTGAAGCTAGTTCTTCCCATAACAAGCAGAGTTGGATAGTTGCCCAATTAGTCCAGCTGCCCACACAACTACCAAGGATTCTCTTTCTGTCTGTGTATTCAGGCATCCTTAATGTGCTATCATTTTATCTCTGTGTTTGCTGACTCTTGGCAGCACCAGGTAATGTCAGGTATTATTCCAGGTAGCTCCAGGTATGACTTTCATGTTCCAGGAAGAAAGGGGGAAATGGGGTGACACTGGCTATGTGTGTTCCTTTAATCTAGAAAGCTAATGGCTCCCAGAAGTGCTTCTAGAGAGGTGCCTTATGTGGTCTTAGCCCAGGTGGACCAGGTGGTCTCTGAGCTATGGTAGCAATCGGGAGGCCAATTCACCTGGTCTCCTCACATCTGTGATGAAGGCATAAAGAAAGAAGGCATGAGGGTGTCAAGCAGATGATGAACAGGCTGCCCATGGTATTACTGGTTCCTCTTTAGAACCTCCTCCAGGGGAGCAGGAGTTATGTTTTATTTATTGTTGACTCTTCAGAGGATCAAAGAATGCTTGGTAAACATGTGGCTTCCAGCCAGGGGTGGTGGCATAGTCTTGTAATACCAGTACTTGGGAGGCTGAGACAGGAGAACAGCAGGTTTGAGGCCAGCCTCAGCAACTTAGTGAGACCCTGTTTCAATAAAACATAAAAAGGGCTGAATGTAGTTTATAGGTAGAATGCTTCTGGGTCCAATACCCAGAACACACACACACACACACACACACACACACACACACACACACACAGAATAAAAGGGGGGTGGCTCTGTTGATTGAGCCACTGTTTATTGAGGGTGCCTTGGTTCGTGCCTGTAGTCCCGATTCTTGGGAGGCCAAGACAGGAGGATAACAGGTTTGAAGTCAGGCCCTCAGCACTTAGGTGGACCTTGCTTCAAAATAAAATACATAAAGGGCTGGGAGTGTAGCTTGGAGGTAAAATGCTCTTGGGTTCAATTATCAGTACCAAAAAAACAAACAAACAAATTCCATTGACTGGCTGATCTTTAAACCCCTATTAGTGCCTGGAGAGTCTTTCTTTAAAATATGTCTTATCTCTTGCCTTTATTATAGAGCCACTGTTTCATTCCAGAGGATAGCATGTTATTAAAGATTTGTTTTCATCCTCCATATTTCTTTCCAGTCTTTTCCATCAATGGACGTTACATTCTGCTGCTGGCATATTATCTTGAATCTCATTTTTGTCTTGTCCTTTTTTACAAAAATCTGCTTTGCCTGTAGTTCTGTTGTGGTGAATCTCACTTCCTCAGCCAAGGACCCAACTATTCATGGTCTGTGTTATCTCCCCCACATCAGCAGTTTAATTGCTAATCACTCACAAGTCCAGCTAATCTCAGGGCCATCTGGTGCATACTTTGGGGTCTAGTGCATGCAGAGAGACAGGCTTCTAGGGACAAAGGCTGCTGCTAAACTGTGAAGGGGATGAGTGAGACTGGAGCAGGGAACACTCCTTATAGGCAATTGGGGTCAAGCTGCTCTGTTGCAAAGGGTCAGGCTGCCAGGAGTGGTGGGACATACCTATAATGCTAGTACCTGGGAGGCTGACACAGGAGAATCTTATGTTCGCAAGACTCTCTGCAACCTAGCCAGACATTATTTCAAAATGAAAAATAAAATAGGGCTGCAGGTGTAGCTGAAAGGAGAATGCCCTTGGTTTCAATCCTCAGTACTGAAAAACAGAGAAGGAAAGAAAGAAAGAATAAGAAAGGGAGAGGTTAGGCCAATCACTGCTCACTATGAACTCGTATTGAGCCTGCAGTTCCCTGGCAGAACTCAAGTGGCACAAAGGGTCTGACTGGATTGAAGGAGAACAGACTAGCTCAGTCTCATCCATGGCATGCATCCAGCACTTTTATCATTCTAGAAGAGAAATGGGGCCTAAACCAGGATCAAGAATGGATCATCACATAGTCAGTTTCATGGGGCAGAGGTTATGAGGAAAGCCTGAAGGGCAAGGAGATGTAGGTGAGTTTCATGAGAATCAAGGCATTTCTAATCCTCTAGAGAGACTGCAATCCTGGAGAGTCAGCATTGTATTGTTGATCTCTGGCTGGGATGCTGAGTCTGTGTTTTGTAGCTCTGTAGGACCTCACTCTCGGCAGCTGGGCTGTGCTGGTTCATGCAAGGATGGCCCGTCTTCTGTTTGCTTTCATTTTCTACCTTTATAAGTGTTCCATTTTTTGTTAGAAATACATTCTTTATGTTTTGCTATGAGAAATGTTTTGAAAAGTTGTGGGCAATTATGATGCATCTCAATCTGTTTGATGAAAAATAGTTTAAACCATTATTTTACATCAAAATAGTATAGAGGGGAGGCTGAGACAGGAGAATTGTGGATTTGAGGCCCGCCTCAGCAACTTAGTGAGATCTTCAGCAATTTAGTTAGAACTCTTTTTTAAAAAAACAAAATTAAAATGGGCTGGAGGTATAGCTGGGAGATGGAATGCCCCTGGATTCAATCCTCAGTACCGATATATATTTTAAAAATAAGGAAGGCTGGGCATGGTGGTGCATGCCTGTATTCCCTGTATTTGGAAAGCTGAGACAGGAGGATTGTAGGTTCGAGACAGAATCACCAAGTAGCCAAATTGCATCAACCTAGCAAGACCCCGTTTCCAAATAAGAAATAAAATCAGGCCGGGGTTAGAGGTAAAAAGAGGTAGAAGGCCTCTGGGCTCAATCCCCAGTAACACACACACACACACACACACACACACACACACACATACACACAGGAATATTAACTTTTGTTTAAACATAAGATATTTCTCTAATGTTGTATTTTGTTAATATCACTACAATTATGGCAGAATTTTGAAATTTGAGTTCCCCATTTAAACAGGGGCACAGCAAGTATTCAGTAAAAGCCACCTCTTGTCATTATCTGTGCCCCTCCTGCTCTACAAAGCTATTACTCAACTTATACTCTGTACTGGATTCTCTACTAACAGTACATTATTTTTTAAAGGATTAAATAAATTACCGATCTCCTTGTCTTTATTAAGCAATTCATTGTTACACTATTTTCAGGTCTACTTCTGAAAATTTTGAGGGGAATAATTTTCTTTCTTTCTATTTCTGTTCTCAATACTCTAAGTAAAATTCTTGTAAACTCTTGATTTAACTATTTTTGGAGCCACCTCATTGGTTCCTGTCACCCCTGACACCTCCCTCCAAGTCACGTGACATAGCAATATCCTGCTCTGATCATGTTGTATCCCTGATCAAAACCCTTCAGAGCACTTCCAAGCTCTAGGGAGGAGAATCAACATGATCAGCCTGCATTTCTCATCTACCACAATCAGGTCTCAACATTAGAAAATATTTCCAGTAAGTGATTTAGGAGGCTACCTATAAACTAATTTTGTGACATTTGATAAATTATGATTCCTTCCTCAATGCCAGTTTCCCACCTGAAAAACAGTTGTTGTAGGAAAAAATTAAATACTTTTATTAAAGCATTAAGCATGGTATCTTGAATAAAATATATAATCAACATTTTTTTCATTACTGAGGATGGAACCCAGGGACTTTCTACCTCCAAGCTACACTCTGAGCCCTCTTTTTTAGTCTTTATTTTGAAACAGGGTTTCATTGAATTGCAAAATCACTAAGTAGCTGAGGCTGTCCACAAACCATGGTCCTCCTGTCTCAGCCTCCCAAAGACTGGGATTACAAGGGTTCACTACCATGCTCGACTATAATCAACATTTTATATTATTATTATTATTATTATTATTATTATTATTATTATTATTATTAATTTCATACATCTTAATGGGGTACAAGATGGTAGAGGCATATATGCACACATCACTGGTTTAGCCCTTCCCCACTTCCTGCCCCATTCCCTCTCCCCTCCCTCCTTCTCATGTTTGGCTTAGTGACTGACATTGATATGTTTGTGAATGTACATCATGTACATTAGGAAATTTATTTCTTTCCCCCTCCTTTTACCTTCAGTTTGGTTACCTTATTTGCTCATTTGTAGTTTCTCCTTCCTTGTCTAGAGTTTCTCCTATGATACTTTTTCTCCCTAGCTTCTGCATATTAGGGAAAGCATTCAAATTTTTAATTTTTGTTACTGAATAATCTCACTTAGCGTAATGTTCTCCAGTTCCATCCATTTCCCTGCAAATGGCAAAATTTTGTTCTTTTTTATGGCTGAGTAAAATTCCAATATATATATATATATATATATATATATATATATATATATATATATCTCCATCTCATAGTTTTATAATCAATTCATTTGTGGATAGACATCATTGCTGGTTCCATAGTTTGGCAATTGTGAATTGTGTGGGTATGAACATAGATATGCATGCATTAGTTTGGGGTAGTTTTGTTTCCATTCTTTTGGGTAGATACCCAGAAATGATATTGCTGGATCATATGGCAGGTTCATTCTCATTCTCCTGTGGATCCTCCATATTGTTTTCCAAAGTGGTTAGTAATTTCAATCCCACCAACAATGTATTAGAGTTCTCACTTCTTCATAATCTCACCATCATTTGTTGTTGTTTGTATTTTGAATGATTAGAGTTAGGTGAAATCTCAGGGCAGTTTTTATTTTCATCTCCCTAACTGCTAATGATGTTGAACATTTTTTCATACATTTATTGGCCATTTGAATTTCTTCTTTTGTGAAGTGTCTTTTTAGTTAATTTGTCCATTTTTTATTGGGTTATTTGCTTTTCCTTTTTTAGCAGTGAGGTGTGTGTGTGTGTGTGTGTGTGTGTGTGTGTGTGTGTGTGTGTGTGTTCCTGGAGATGGAACTCAGGGGCCTCTACCTCCAGGGGCTATGCTCCCAACCTATTTTATATTTTGTTTGGAAACAGGTCTCACTAAGTAGCTGAGGCTGGCTTTGAACCTGTGTGATCCTCCTGTCTCAGCCTTCCAAGTACTGGGATTACAAGCATGTGCCACCACACCTGGCTAGCAGTACATTTCTTGAGTTCTCCCTATATCCTAGATATTAGTCTTCTATCACAGGAGTGGCTAGCAAGAATTTTCTCCCATTCTGTAAGCATTTTGTTGAGGTTCTTGATAGTTTTCTTTGCTGTACAGAAGCTCTTCAGTTTAATGCAGTACCACATATTGATCCTTCTTTTAACTTTTTGTGCATTTAGTGTCTTGTCGAGAAAGTTTTTACCTGTGCCTATGGATCTACAGTTTCTTCAGGGAGCTGCAAGGTCTTTGGTCTGATTTTCAAGTATGATCCATCTTGAATGAACTCTTGTGCAGGGTGAGAAAGTGGGGTTTATTTCCATTTTTCTGCATATGGTTAACCAGTTTTGCCAACACCATGTGTTAAAGAGGTTATCTTTTTTCCAGCATATGTTTTTGGACACTTTATAAAAAATCAATTGGCTGGGTGTGTATTTGTTTCTGTGTCTTCTATTCTGCTCTATTTTGTGTATGTCTGTTATCACCACTTCTTTCTAATATAGCGCTTGAGACTCTAGCCAGAGCAATAAGGCAAGAGAAGGAACAAAAAAAGTACAAATAGAAAAAGAATAACTAAAACTATTCCTGTTTGCAGACAGCAGTGTCTGTCAGTTGATAAGGTATGATATATCCATATAAGAGAACGCTGTTTAGCACCTAAAAGAAAAAGTATACTAATATGTGTTAAAACATTGTCGAATATAAAAAACATACTGAACTATGTCTGTCACAGAATGATTCATAACAGTCAAATTATGAAATCAGCCTAGGTGCCTGGGAACTGATGAGTGAATAAAGAAAATGTGGTACACACACACACACACACACACACACACACACACACACGCACACACACACTGTGGAGTTTAATTCAATCTTCAAGAAGAATAAAATTATGTCATTTGTAGGAAAATGGATGGAACAGGAGACTGTACTTTTGAGTGAAATAAGTTAGATGCAGAGAGAAAAGTATCATGTTTTCTCTCATGTGTGGAAGCTAGAGGGGAGAACAAGGTAGAAAAGGACTCCATGAAAATAGGGTAGACCATTAGGGTAAAGAGAAAAGATGGGGAAGAAGGGGCAAGGGTGGGAGTACAGGGGAATGAGATTGATCAAATTGTGTTTTCTATGTATGTGAGAATATGACACGATGAGACCCACTATTCTAACTATGATGTACCAATAAATTCTAGCAGTTAACAGGCAAAAGATTGTACCTTTTGTAGGTATTAATTAAATATGTGCTACATATAGGCCACTAAACTATTTATGGAAATTCAGAGATGATAATGAACTTATGTAAGAATCAACCAATGGTGGTGCAGCATTATTGCATTATTTACTGGAGAATATATATATATATATATATATATATATATATTATATATATATATATATATATATATATATTACTGGGGTTCCTGGAAACTCTTCTATCTCCGGGCTACACTCCCAGACCTATTTTATGCCTTTTAAATTTGGAAACAGGGTCTCTTAAGCCAGCAAGGCTGGCTTCAAACCTGCACTATTCTCCTGTCTCCGCTTCCCAAGCGGGGGGGAGGGGGGGGATTACACCTACCCCATTCAGCAGGGAATGTCAATGTAGTGGGAAAGCAAGGATCAAGAAAGGTTTCTGAGATGAACTGAGGATTGAAGAAAAGTTTGAAAGGTGGGTGGTAATGACAGGTAGTTTGTTCAGGCAACAGGAGTGATTTCAAGTAAATTAAAGAATATATGCAAAAATTCAGAGCCACGTTAAAGAAATGTCAGCTAATTCAAACTATGAAGTAAGATATATGGGTTGAGATGAAACCAGAAAAGTAAGCTTGGGTCAGAATACAATTTGTGGCATATTAGGCTGTGGAGTCATTTTTCCTTTTTACTAAAGACTATGAAGAGCATAAGAAGGTTTAAGAAGAAGATTAACATGGAAAAATAACTTATTTATTGAGAATTTATTATGACATTTGGACATTTTTGCCAAACAGAATTTGGTGAGCTCTCTGCATCTATGAATTCAGGCAGCTCTTGCTATCTGTGGGTTATATATCTATAGATTCCTAAATGCAGACTGATAATATTAAAAATTTGCCTTTGTACTGAACATGTATAGTTTTCTCTTGTCATTATTCTCTAAATAGCATATTTTCTAATTTTGTATAGCAATGATTTACATAGTATTTATGTTGTATTAGGTAGGATAAGTAATCTAGAGATGATTTAAAGTATATAGAAAAACTAAATCAAATCAAACCAAACAAAAATGTGATAAGGAAATATGACACCATTTCATATGAGGGACTTACACATCTTGGATTTTGGTTCCATGGGGGAGGGAGACCAATCCATCATGGTTACAGATAAATGACTATTATGTGTTATTCATTTGATCCTTATGACATGTATAAAATAGGTATTTTTCTACATTTTATGGTCAGAGAAACAGACATAGGGGAATTAAGTAAATAGTAAAGATAACACAGCTAAATGGATAAAGCAGAATTCCTGTTTGGTCAGCTTCATACAATAGATACTTAACTACTGTCTCCTGACTCCCAATGATCTGGCTACTCTGTCAGTGGTGACCAGGCAAATATGACACATAGGTAGTCTTAGAGGTTATGGCTATTGGAGGCATTAACAGGGAAGAAACCTAATATAAAACCTGCTACTGAAATCTCCTAAACTCGTTAATCAAATTCTTATCCAGAGCTATCAGCATTAAAATAGAGCTGTGGGTATACCCCAAACATAGGAATACACACACAAACACACACACGCACACATGCACACAAACACACACAGAGCTTCATTAGTCCTTAGCTATTTAAGAGGAGATCATATCTAACCCCAAACTTTAAAAATGTGTACATCAATTTGGTGCTGGTAAAAATGCCATTTATGCCTATTGTTATCCTGTAAACACAATTCCTGATTGATTTGTCAACCATGTCTTTGTGTGGACAGTGATAATTGTAAATAAAGGTGTGTGCCAAGCAGAATACTATTGTTCTTCTTATCTACAGCTCCTTTCCCTCTCCTATCCTCTCTCCTTCCTTTCCTCCCTATTTTCTCTTTTACTTTTTATTATATGGCTTGATACTAAGTCAGTATTTAGGAGGCAAAGTATGCAGTTTCATGATCCATTTGGAAACAATATTTCAGAGAACTTAAATCTGGTCCTTTTCTCTAGAGGACTCTTACTGGTGTGTGTGTGTGTGTGTGTGTGTGTGTGTGTGTGTGTGTGTGTGTTGTTCAGGGCTGATGCAGAAGGTCCACTAGGAGACTGGATTAGGCGAGGGATCTTCAAATCAGATTAGCCCACAGGTAGTCATTTCAGGGCTGGGGTGCCATCTGGGGGCTTTGTGTATGATCAAGTCCTGACACATGAGCAGTGTCCTGGAGAAGAGTCGCACCACTCCACTGCACATGTGCAGAGTAGTCACAGTGCTCACACTGACAGCCTCAGCCACAGAACTGCACCATGGTATTAGACAGGAGTGTCTATAGAATCTATAGAATAAGAATTTACAAGCCAGGCATGGTGGTGCACACTTGATTACAGCACTGAGGCAGGAGGATTGCACAGGTTTGAAGCCAGTCTCAGCTACTTAGTGAGGCTCTCTACTTAGTGAGACCCTGTTTCCAAATAAAGTATAAAAATGGTCTGGGAGTATAATCCAGAGGTAGAAAAGCCCCTGGGTTTCATCCTCAGTACCACAAAAATGTAGAATTAAAAAAGGCCAAAGTCTTTTTTTTTAAATGACTACCATAAGCAAACAGTATCTCACAATTACTTATCAAAAATGATAAAATGTCAAACTATTTCACTGTTTTAGCAGCATGAGAACTACTTTTCTCCTTTAACATAAAAAGATGAGGATTTAAGGTTGTCAAGGAGATAAATGCTTGAGAATTGCAGTATTTTCTCTGGAGAAGGACAGTAGGCAAGAGAGATAATGTAAGGAAGATGCAAATCAGAAAGACTGCAGAACTGCAGAGCTTGCTAGAGACTGCTTTGTTTATGGCCATGGGCCCCTTAAGGTGAGTTCCATCTGGTGATTAGCATCACTTTGGATTAAATTAATTGGCTGTTCTAAATCCCTGGGTGGACATGCTAAGAATAAATCCAAAGACATTTGTTTCTTCGCATGAAATGAGCAGGTGACATCTATGTGAACTATTCAAACAACTTTAACATCTTTTTCTTTATAAGGAGAATTCCAAGTAGTGGTAAGTACACGATGATTTTAAATCTTTATTTTGAAAACAATCTGTCCTTTTCTAGTTTTATTTCGTTTTTAATTTTTATGTCTAGATTACATATCAGTATTCATGTCTTAACCATCAGAGATAATAAATGTTCCTAATAATTCTTGTCTTTTACTCAAATTTGTCATCAACTTTTGCAATATGCTGTTGTTGAAACCAAGTGATTCTAGTTTTGTCAAATACAACTAAGGCTTAATTTTTCTGGTTATGAAAGCACTATAGAGTTAGTATGGAAATTTATGCAACACACTAAAGAAGAAGAAAGCTACTGTAATTCAACCATGCTATGGCTATCACAGTGAATAATTGGTGTATATTTTCTTTCTGGACCTCCCTTTTCTTACTCCCACCAGAAAGTACTTGAGAATTTGTGAAATTAACTTATTTTTCTTATAGCATCAAGTCTCTGAACAACCATAAGAATGAATGTTCTGAATTTGCTGATTTTCTGGTTTGTTTGCTATTTCTTTCTGAATTGCCTGGATGCCTACTATGTGGTAAAAATTAAATTTGAAATATAATCAGTGAAACGACAGGACATGCTTCTTGTAGATCTGTCCAGTGGGTGGGAGAGCAAAGTTACGGGTCTGTCAGTAAATGAAGATGTTTGCTCTGAGCAGCACAGGGTTAAATGCACTGTTGATTGAGAATGATGATGGCATAGACAGACTGTCAGTGAACCAAAGGGTATTCAAAATATCTGCTTCATTTTAAAAAGCAATGGAAGTGTTCATGATATCTTGACTATCAAATTTTAAGCAATGAAGAGGCTCTGCAGAGAAGAGGGGAAGATATCAGTGAGAAGCTGTCATGTCATTAATCAGCTGCCTTGTCACTATTAGGGAAGCCAGTGGGGTGGAAATGTGGGACCTCGAGATTCTAGAGTTTTTTTTTTTAATCTTTTCCCACCTCCACTTCTCCTTAAGTCTAAACTTCTGGAAAAGAAATCAAACCATTTTAATGGCTGCTGAGTTGGTTTGCACCCTAGATAATCCTTAAGTATATTATGCCTTATTCCAATTTCAGAGACATATGCTTTGTTATAAAAATGCATGTGAGTAAGAGAATACAAAGACAAATTGGTAGAGTAGCTGAAGAGAGCTAGGGGTGAGAGGGAGAGGAAGAGGAAGGGCTGGGGAAGGAACGAGTCCAAAAGGCACTAGGGTAATATGTGAATGTACCATTATCTCATTGACTCATGTGGGGAGGGAGTAGGGGGAAGTGGGGTGGGATGTGAAGGGAGATACACAAAGTGCTGTGCTCATACATGTTTTAACACATGAAACCTTACTATAATGTATAATTGCAATGAAAAAATACATTATAATTATAATTATTTTTGTGGTACTGGGGATGGAATCCAGAGACATTCTACCTCCAAGCTATACCCCCAGCACAATTTATTCTTTATTTATTTATTTTTGGTGGTATTGGGGATGGAACTCAGGGACTTTCTACCTCCAGTCTACACTCCCACACCTAATTTATATTTTCCTTGGAAACAGGGTCTCACTAAGTTGCTGAGAGTTTCACTAAGTAGCTGAGGCTGGCTTTGAACCTATGTGATCTATGCCACCACGCCTGGCTTTTTCTTTATTTTGAAACAGGGTCTCACTGAGTTGCAAAGGTTCTCACTAAGTAAGTCTGTCTGTGAACCTGCGATCCTCCTGTCTCAGCCTTCCAAATGTTGGGATAACAAGTGTGTCCCAACATGCCCAGCTCAAATACATTATTTTTTAAAAAGAAAAAAAAATGCATGTAAAGAGATATGGTTTAATTTTCATTCAAATTCTGATTACTTTTTAAAAAAATCAATGGAGAAGAGAGCGCAATTAACGGAGGATAACTTAAAGCATGGGTTGCTGGTATCTCAGTTACATAGGAGACCTTCTACGGTTAAGACTTAGTTGCTGTGTCCCAGGGGTTTACTCAGGAGCTCTGTTAGATGCTGCATTTTTTTGTGTGTGTCTTCTTCCTGGAAGGCATTGGCACAACCCTCCACACCTGGCATCTCTGTTTCACATGGTTTAGCTCTGGAATTTCTCCTCTCACTCCTATCCCTGATTTCTTGGGCTGGGCCAGGCATCCCTCCTTGAATCTTAGTACTTTTAGCCATCCCCAATTTGGTCTTGAGTTGCTCTATGAGTTTCCCATAGGCCTTGGGAGATGTACATGATTATGTCAGGGCAAAAGTTCATTAACTTTCTTGAACTTGGTTCAAATCCTCTTCTACAATGACAATTGTGCACCAATGACACAGTTTCTTTTATTCAATAAAATTGATTCTTCATCATGTTCTGTGTTTGTCTACCCAAACCTATCTTTCTATGTGCTCACATGCAAAATCTCAACATCTCTGAAACTGTCTCTAGGAACTTTAGGAGTTTCCAATGATGTTTCCTCCCACTATTGTCTCTTTATCAAGGTTCTTGGCAAATGGTTTCCTACAGGTACTTTTCCTGCAAATGCTTCTCTGCTGCTGGGTGCCTGGCAGTGTCCCAGGGAACGTTACTTTCAGCTTATTTCCTTCACACATTGGGCTCAAAACCAGTGCTTAGGGCTGGCATCAGTGAAATAGGGACAGCGGGGTTATCTCTTCTCTTCTATTGTTTTATCTTCCATGTTCTCCCTTGTGGTTCTGGTGCAAAATCTCCTGATTCTTATTTTGATCAAAATCAAACTAACACTAAACCCAAGAACTTTAGCATATTGGCTCACACAAATATGTTTCTAGGTTAACAGCTCTCCAAATAATGAGAAACAGGAGAAAAACTAACAACATTAAAAGCCTCACAATGTACTTACATATAGATACATATAATTTTCATTTGTGTAAAATATTTTCAAATAAACATGTAGGTGAACCAGTCTCAAAAGTAGTTGAAGACAAAGTTTTCTGTTTGTTTGTTTTTGCAGTACTGGGGATGGAACCCAGGGGCATTCTACCTCCAAGCTATACCCCAGCCCTATGTTTTATTCTTTATTTTGAAATGGGGAGGGTCTCACTGAGTTGCAAAGGGCCTCACTAGGTAGTAGCTGAGGCTGTCCTCAAACCACGATACTGTTGTCTCAGCCTCCTGAATGTTGGGATTACAAGCGTTTGCCAGCATGCCCGGCAGGGAAAGTTTTCTGAAGTCTTTCATTTAAATACTGAATGAACTCATCTTTGTAAGATGTATTTTTAAATACACATATATCAACTGTACATATTTGAGTGCAGCGTGTCATTTTAACACATGAATATGTTGGGTAATAACCAGATCAGAGTGAATGAAATATCTATCATCTGAAATATTTATCATTTATTTGTGTTGGAAAGATTTAAAATCCTACTGGCTATTTTGAAATACTAAATTACTTGTTGTCAGCTATAGTTAATCCCAGTGTGCCAGAGAACAGTAGAAATTATTCTTCCTATCTCCCCTCTGTACCCCTCTACCTGTTAATCAGCTTTCCATCTTCTTATAGTTGCTGAGGGCAAGATTAAGCAGCCTTCCCAAGGTCAGACCACAGTTTATCAGATGAGGATGAAAGGAGGTTTCAGTTTTGCTGACTCCAATGCAAAGTTGGATTCCCCAGCTACTGCTACAGCTGTCTTTATTTTTTTTAAGAAGTATAATCACTTTATACCTCTGGGATAGGGAGAAGGGGAGATATCTAATTTTTAGGGTAATCTTCAAATGCTTTTCCTAAATTTCATATAAATATTTGTGAATCATTTTGGAGATACATGAAGATTCACAAATGACAACTTGAACACCTTGAAATAGATGATTTGAGCTAGATTTTTAGTGTAAATGTGCTTTTTTTCTTATCTTTTTTATCTTATAATACCAATGACATCAATTTCCTTTGTTCAATTTGACTTTCAGCTGTAGGCTTTTCTTATTTTGTTAAAAGACACTAATAATTAAATTGACTTTAAAAAATAGTAAATAGCCAAAAATGCTATAAATTAAAAACAAGCTCTATCAACCAGCTGATTATTTTGCCAGCCAGACTCTGGGTTTACTGAGAAGTGATAAAGGAAAATCTATATGATTTGTTGAAAATGGTTCTTGAATTCTTTCTTGAAATTTCTTTTCTTTTCTTTTCTTTTCTTTTCTTTTCTTTTCTGTGATACTGGGGGTAAAACCCAGGGGCTTTCTACCACTGGGTTATACTCCCAGACCTATTTTTATATTTTATTTGGAAACAGGGTCTCACTAAGTTGCTGAAAGCCTCACTAAGTAGCTGAGGCTGGCTTTGAACCTGTTCAATCCTCCAGTCTCAGTCTTCCAAGTAGGGATTACAAGTGTGCACCACCACGCCAGGCTGAAATTTTCATTTTAAAAGTGTCATTGTGAGCCGGGCGTGGTGGCGCACGCTTGTAATCCTCGCGCTTGGGAAGCTGAGACAGGGGGATCGTGCAGGTTCGAAGCCAGCCTCAGCTACTTAGTGAGGCTCTCAGCAACTTAGTGAGACCCTGTTTCCAAATAAAAATATAAAATAGGCCTGGGAGTATAGCCCAGAGGTAGAAGGCCTCTGGGTTCCACCCCAGTGCCACCAAAAAAAACAACAACAAAAACCTATCGGTGTGGCCAGAGGTGGTGGCGCACACTTGTAATACCAGCATTTGAGAGGCAGAGGGTTCACGGGCAGACTTAGCTACTAAACGAGGCCCCTTACGATTTAGTGAGATCCTGTTTCAAAAAATATAAAGAGTAAAAAATAGGACCAGGGGTGTAGCTTGAAGGTAGAGTACTTCTGGGTTCCATCCTCAGTACCACAAACAAACAAACAATCAATCAAACAAACCAAAAGAAATCTACCAGTGTACACAGTACTCAGATTGCCCCATTTTGAGCATCCCACAGCAATGCTTTCATTCATTCAAAGAACATTAGGGCAGTATTTTCCAAAGTGGGTAAGTGGCGTGTCAGATGATTGTTCTGCATTTTCTCCCATCTTCAGGGGGAACATCTGATACTATCTAAATATGACCCTTGAGAATCTATATGATACATTTCTCCCTGAACTTATTAAGTATAGATTCTTTCAAATTAAACTTGTTTGGTTCCAACAATATCAATATGAACTTTAAGACCTTTTTCTGCCTCTGTGTTCCCTATTCTTTGCTGCTAAGACATGTAGGACTAAATCAAAGAATTGCAAAACACTTTTTTCATTGGATGTTTTCTGATTTGTGTTTCCTTTGTCATTTAAGGTGTGCAATAATACTTGTTAACGTTAAAGATTTGCAAAATTTAGTAATGTATAAGGAACACCAATGGGGCTGTAGATGAAGCTCAGTTGTAGAGCACCTGGCTATCCAGCTTAGCATGTGCAAGGGCCTGGGTTCAACTTCTGGGACTGCAAACACTAAACAAAAACACAGATATTACATGTAGCTCTGCCATCCTGAGATACCTACTACTAACGATATGTATATATATATATTTCTGGACTTTTTCCTATCTGTATAAGAAATTTACACATAAATCAATTTCATAGTCTATGTGTCTTGTAAACGGCCTTTTCATTTAATTATCGGTCATGATTACACTTCTATATTCCAAAATACAGATTTATATAGCTATGTTTAATGGTTGTGTGATTTTCTATTCAATCGGTATATACATCATACATGTATTTACCTAGGCCTTTATTGGTGTCTGCAGGTTGTTTTAATTTTAAAATATTTATACTTGGTGCACTGTATTTATACATCACAATTGGGTATAGAGTGATAGAAGCATATATACACATAACTCTTGAAGCTCCTCCCCCTAGGGCCTGCCCCCTCCCCTTCCCTATACAAGTCTTTGAGATTGGAATTGCTAACTTTGGACACATATGTTACATTGTTTCAGTATCTACATTATTTATGCCTCTGCCCCTCTCCTCCCTCCCCAAACCCCTCTATTACTGCATTGAAGTCTCTACTCTTCTACCTGATGCTACCCTTGTTTCCGAAATTCTAACTTCCACATTCAAGAGAAAACAAACTATTTGTTTATTGAGACTGGCTAATCTTGCTTAGCATAATGTTCTCACATTCTATACATTTTCTTGCAAGTAGCACAGCTTTGTTCTTCTTTATGGCTGAGAAAAATTATATTGTGCAAATATACAACAGTTTTGCCATCCAATTATCTATTGATGGATACCTAGGCTGGTTCCATAATTTGGTCATTGTGATTTGTACTGTTGTGAACATGGATATACATGTGTTTCTATGATATTATGATTTCAATTCCCTTTTTGGGGGAGTTGCCCAGAGTAGTATTGCTGGGTTAGATGGTGGATCCATTCCCAATCTTCTGAGAAACATCCACACTGATCTCCATAGTGGCTCTACTAGTTTGTAGCCCCAACAGCAATGTATAAGAGTTCCTCTTTCCCCACATCCTCACCAACATTTATTATTGTGTTCTTGATGACTGCCATTCTCATCGGAGTTGGGTGGAATCTCAGTGTGTTTTGATTTTTTAAAATTATCAACGTTTTTACTTAACTGTTTTACTTATGTCTTTTTATCATAAGTCCTTTGAAAGTATCTTTCAAAATTGGCAGGCAGAATGATCGAATAAAATCTTAAGACTATCCTGAATGTTTACTACTTTTATTAGTATTCTCTATGGTGCTGTTAATTCTGGAGATAATTTTCTTTTCTTTCTAGGTTTCAACCAAAATGAGCGAGACTCCTTCCACTGGGGTATCCAAGATGCATCCGACTTCTTCTGAAGGTCGCCAGGCCTCCTCCCCTCGCCACGTTAGCCTCACGCATCCGGTCGTGGCCAAACGCATCAGCTTCTACAAGAGCGGAGACCCGCAGTTCGGCGGGGTCCGGGTGGTGGTCAACGCCCGCTCCTTCAAGAGCTTCGACGCGCTGCTGGACAGCCTGTCCCGGAAGGTGCCCCTGCCGTTTGGGGTGAGGAACATCAGCACCCCGCGGGGCAGGCACTGCATCACCAGGCTGGAGGAGCTGGAGGACGGCGAGTCCTACCTGTGCTCGCACGGCAGGAAGGTGCAGCCCGTGGACCTGGACAAGGCCCGGCAGCGCCCGCTGCCCTGGCTCAGCAGCCGCGCCCTCAGCGCGCACGCGCACGCGCCGCGCCCCGCCCCTGCTGCTCCCGGCATGCCGCGCGCGCCGCGGAGGCTGCTGGTCTTCCAGAACGGCGACCCAAAGACCAGGTGCGCGGTGCTTCTGAGCCGGAGGGTCACGCAGAGCTTCGAGGCCTTTCTGCAGCACCTCACGGAGGTCCTGCGCCGGCCGGTGTCCAAGCTGTATGCCACGGATGGAAGGAGGGTGAGCGCGGGGTCGGTGCCGGTGCGGGGAATGGTGGCCCTTAGAAGGAAGCCTGGGTCTGCGCGTGTCGAGTTCCCTGCCCCACCCCCATGGCATCTTTGTTTTCTGAACAGAATCTGACGGAACATCAAGCTCGAGGGTCCCCTCGTCTTCCCTTCTGCCTTTCCTGAGCACTGAGTTACTAAGTTTTGGCACAGAATCGAGAATCCAGCCTTGACAGTTCTTGGAAGTGAGAAACCAGGAGTAGTTCTCCAAGCTAGGGAGAACATTTTCCTTGGGTCCCTGCTAGGGTCTGCAGCACGTCCACAAGAGGGCACCTTTTGTGTCCTGCTTTGTCCACAGGACCCCTTCCCAGATTGCTCTGGGTAGGCAATTGCCTGCAGCAGCAGCAAACTTTGGTGGGAAATGTCACAAAGCTTTAAAATTTCTTTAGTCATGTCAGCATACCAGCCTGTCTCTCAAGAGCATGTAGGCTAAATAGGCTTGTTGGGTCCCTGGACCCACACCTCTCGCCCTGCCTTTGTGTTTTGTATTTCCACTTATTTTGTATTTATCATTTTTGCCTAAGAAAATGCTTGGAGATTATCTCTTTCAAGCCTGAGAAGTTATTCAGTGTCTTAAAGTTATAAAATTACCACATGAAATGAACAAAATTTGCTCATTTAAGGACTATAACTCTTTGGTTTCTTCTAGGTTCCCAGTCTCCAGGCAGTGATCCTGAGCTCTGGAGCCGTGGTGGCAGCAGGAAAAGAGCCATTTAAACCAGGAAATTATGATATCCAGAAGTACTTGCTTCCTGCTAGATTACCAGGGATCTCTCATCGTGTACACCGGAAGGGAATTGCTAGAGCAGAAAGTAGAAAGAGTAAGTCACTTACAAATATATTGGCTTTATATTTAGGCCTGAGATTATTTTTTTTTGCCTCGCGAACAAACAAATCATGCTTAAATGATCAACTTTATCACAGAAGAGAAAATAATGAGATTAAAAACATTCTAGAATGTCAGAGATTAGTAATTTTCTAAAGCTTTTTCAAATCACTGATAAGCTGATGAGGTGTGCTTTGTTGGTTGTTTTTTTTTTTTTTGCTTTTGAATCAAATATCTAGCTAAATCAAAATGCCAGAATTTTTGCTTTGGAGAAGAATTTTATGAAATCTGTGACAACTCTGTTAGTTGCAGAGTTTTTTCTAAATAGTAGTATGCAGTATTTGAAGCTGAGCTCAACAGGTTAGCACAGGTTAGCACAGGGACTGTATTTTTTCAAATCAACCTATGAAACCACCTTTTATTTATTGAAAAAAGGTTTATGCAGGCAATTTAGGAGGTATCTACTGTATGACGGGACGTTATCCTTTGCGTAGGGGAGAACTGTGCTAACATACTGATGGCCATTTATACTTGATTTTAATTTTCATTCTTTTTTAACACAGAATAATATGCATTTTAAGAACTACTAATCACTCTTAATTTTTGCTGATGTGAGTGAAACTTGGCATTTAATTATTTCATGGATATGCTCAATAGATTATTATTAATGCTACTATTTTGTAAGCATTAGGTTGCCAATATATATTGCATGTGGCAGTATAATTTCACCTTGATCACTTTACAACTAAAGTGATTTATTATTTTGTATCTGATATTGGCTGTGTTATGATTTTTTGCTTATTTTAGAGAATCGGAGGGGTTTGCTACATTATATTTAAAAAAATTAAGAGTGAGTCATTTTCATTTATAATCCTAGGAAAAATAATACCAAAAATAATAAAACATATTTTTAGGTTTAAGCTCTGAAATACTAAAGACAATAAATTGATGGGGAGCATGTACAAATCTATGCAGGCTATTAATAGGAATTTGAATTTAAGAAGCAGGAGTGCATTAAAAAAGTAATGTCTGGGCCTATGTCTAACTCTGTTCTCTTTTGTGCTACATATTAAGCAAAATGATCATACAAAGTGAATACTAGATATTATTTGATTAATCCAGTCTTGAATACTAAAAATGTTTCTGATGTTGATTCCCATCTCATATATATATATATGGTACCACTGTTGCTTAGTTGCTTAAATATATAAGCAGTACTTAGACTACAGTTTTAATATTGGTAAACAAAACAAAAAGCTATTTTTTAAAACAATCTTGGCAATTTCTACTTCATATGTTTATTAAAATTGCCTTACCAAATTCACTAAAATTAAAATTCTGTGAATCTCCGTACTGAAATAGAACTAAAGCTGGGAGTGGTGGCACATGCTTGTAATCTCAGCATTTGGGAGGCTGAGACAGGAGGATCATGGTTCACGAACAGCTTCAGCTACTTAGTGAGGCCCTTTGCAACTCAATGAGACTCTGTTTTAAAATAAAGAATAAAAAAAATAGGGCTGGGGGTGTAGCTTGATGGCAGAATGCCCCTGGGTTTTATCCACAGTACCTCCAAAAAAAAAAAAAAAAAAGCTGGGCATGGTGGCTCACACTTGTAACTCCAGCATTTGGGAGGTTGAGACCGGAGACCGGAGGATCGCAGTTCGTGAACATCCTCAGCTACTAAGTGAGGCCTTAGCAACTCAGTGAGACCTGGTTTCAAAAAAAGAATAAAAAATAGGGCAGGGGGTGTAGCTCGGAGGTTGAATGCCCTGGGTTCCATCCTCAGACCCACAAAAAAAAAAAAAAAAAAAAAAAGAGAACAAAGTTTTCTTAAGTGTGGTTTGAAGAAATGTATGAGATACTACAGTTAGCTTTCTCAAAGAATCATTTAATATAGTTTAGAAATATAAGTAACATTTTAGTGTGAAATGCAGAAAATATATTTTTGTACTAATTATTTTATTTTTTTCTTCTTTCTTTGCTGCCTCTTTTCTTGGAAATTTATAACTGCTGTCCTGCAACATTGTATTTTGATGTGGGTATCATTTACTCTTAAAATATTGAAAGTGAGTACACATAGACCTTCAATCCCAAGATCCCAGATTTATTCTGTTTCTTCTGACAAAACACATCATAATGATTGCTACTCAGACTGTTCTTTTGCTCCTGAAAATTACTTGGCCTTAGAAAAACATTCTCAGAACTTATCAATATATCCTTCTGAAGATGATATTGAGAAGTCAATTATTTTTAATCAAGATGGTACTATGACAGTTGAGATGAAAGTTCGATTCAAGATAAAAGAGGAGGAAACCATAAAGTGGACAACCACTCTCAATAGAGCTGATCTCTATAATAATGATGAAAAGAGTGAGATAAGAAGTTTTCCAGGAAGAACTGATGATCAGTCATCTACCTTAAAGCTTGAAGCATGTTCACTGTCTGCAGATGTCTCGGGCAATAATAAAGAGGGCAGTTTGGCAGAGGAAATAAATCCTGAAATGACAGATCGGGAGGCTGAAACCTGCAGTTCTGCTAGTTGGGAGAATGCTGTTGTGGACACAGATAACATACAGGGAACTCCAACTCAAGTGAGGCATCATTTTTATAGGCCTCCTACACCTGGACCAAGGAGGGTGAGAAAAAAGAAATCAATGATAGGGAGTATGACCCTGGTATCTGAAACAGAAGTTGAAGAGAAACAGTTTTCCTATAGTGAAGAAAGGCAAAGTGGGGAAAATAAATCTGAGTATCACATGTTCACACATTCTTGTAGTAAAATGTCATCAGTATCTAACAAACCTGTACTTGTTCCGATCAATAACAGTGAACAGATGGAATCATCTTTAGAAAGAAAAACAGAAAGCAGATTCCTCAAGTCAAGTGCAGTAAGTGCTGGTGTTATAGAAATTTCAAGTCAGAAGATGTTAAAGATGTCTCATAGCAATGGTGTGCCATCAGTTATATCCAAGAACTCAATTGTGGAAGAAAGTTTGGCTGATAGAGCAATATCAGACCACAAAACTGGTATCAAGAACTTTAGAACTTATGACAACACCAGTGGTAGATTCAGTACTGTTTCAGGAAATGCAATTAATTCTTCAAGTAACAACCTTGGAACTGAAAAAATTATTTCTGAGACTACAGCTTCAGCAAGATCATCTTCTGTCACCACAAGAATTGACAAACTAATTAATGAATTTTCTCAGTGTGATTTAATAGAACTTCCAGAAAATGGAAAGCAGATTTTGTCATCTGTTGCCAGAAAAAAGAAGAAGAAAGCTCAACAGCAAGTCATAAATTCCAAGAATCAGGATGGGGAAATTACAACTAAAGGAATCTCCAATAATATTGAGAGAATAAACACGAGAGGTAGAATTGCACAGGAAACCATAGTGCAAGATTCACACAGCCTCCTTAAAGGAGGGACGCTTTGTGAGGAAGACCTCCATACAAGTGATACAGTAATGGAATCAAATCATTTTTGTTCCAAAAATAATCTCAGTCCTATGGTTGCTAAGAATTTCTATAGATATAAATTAAATACTATTAAAAACTCTAAGATTCAAGGACTTTCAGCCAAAAAGAAATCTAGACCACTAAAAAAAGTAAGCATAGGAGGACCTAAAAAAAGAGGAATTGGTCAAGGAGATAAAGTATTTCTTCATAATCAATCTAAAAATTACAAATGTACTTTGAAAAACCAAAGTTCATTTCATGTGATTAACCACCTTGAACAGAAACCAGAAGTTTTTTATGGTCCACAGTTTCAAGCAGAAGTGGCATCTGGAAATTCAAGAGGAATGGCTAAAAAAAGTTTAGTTTCAAAAATTAATGACTCACATATAATTTTAAAAAGCCAGAAAACACAAAAAGAGGATAAATTGAAATCAGATAATATTATAAATAAACAACAGTCAACAACTAGGTCAAATTCTTTAGCTTTGAAAAAAGCTGATTTTACTGGGGATATTTCCCATTATTCAGTTCAATATATACAGAGATGGTTGCAGAACATAAATCCATATCCAACTCTAGAACCTAGAATGTCAGCTTCAGTGTGCAAAAATGAAAGAAGTGTGGTAAATTTTAATAGTGATTTTGCAGGAAATAAGTCTTATAAAAATTCTGTTAAAGGAAATAATTTTGTTCTGAGAAGTAATAAGCACATATCTAAAAGTACCAGATTTAGAGGAGATAATGTATCAAAGGAGGTAGGTAAACCTCTTATTGCCAAAGATAGTAGTGAAGAATTTAACAAAGATCTCTGTGACAGTCAGGTTGGCTCTCTGGATGATGCTTACTTAGTTTCTGTGCATGAATATTGTACATTGTCACAGTCAGCTATTAATGATCATAATACTAAAAATCAGATACCTACTGAAAAGTCAGGACCAGAAATGAGCCTTGTTTACCAAGAAATAAACTTATCTACAAAAGGACAAAGTGTAGAGGCTGCCACTCAAGTAGATCCTATGGAAGAGAATACTCCAAAAGACTTCTTACCAGTCCTATTGCTACATCAACTGCAAGCTTCAGCTCCTGGTGTACACAAGACTCAGAATGGAGCTGTTCAGATACCAAGTTCACTTGCAGATGTTTCCTTCCCTTCTGCAATATGTAATCCATCCACAAATCTCCTCTTAGCTTGGCTCTTGGTGCTAAATCTAAAGGGAAGTATGAATAGCTTCTGTCAAGGTAATGCTCACAAAATTACCAGCAGGTCTTCAGAAACACTTGCATTGTTGGAGGTTCTAAAGCACATTGCCAGCACAGAGGAAGCTGATGACTTGAAGGTTGCTATTGCCAACTTAATGGAATCAGCCACACATTGCATTGGACCCAGTGAGAAAGAACAAGGGATGGTTTCAGTAGATCTGTCTGCAAATTGTACCACAGGCAACATTCAGAGAGTTCATAAGTGCAGTGCAAACGAAGAAACAGAGACAATTCCTTTGTATAGCAGTTACTCTGTCAGTGAGGCCTGTGGCCCTGAGCTCTGTGTTTCAGAGATGAGTCCTTCTTCATATGAGATGTGTGCTATGAACAAGACTTACCTTCCAAGAGAGATTTGTAACCCCAGTGAAGTGACTTTTCCTAATGATGGTTGTGTCATAGATCATACCTCCACAAAAAAGGCTTGTTTGCTAGGGCAGGTCTGTTCACATAATAATGCTGTGTTTTCTCATAAGGATTATGCTAAAAAAGAGAGTGGTATGTATGAGGCAGTGTGCTCAACTGCTGAGACCCATGGTCCCATCAGAGCATGCAATACCATTGACTTTTTAAATTCCAGAGAAAACAGATATACTGATGACTTGGAAGTAACTGAAGAGTTCAAAAGAGATGATAAAGTTCAGAAAGACCTAGCTATTTTGGTAGAAAAAAATAAAAATGGCTTTATTACTTCAGTATCATATCAGAATGTCAGTAATTTAAGTCCCTCTGGCTTATTTTTAAGTAAAACTGATTCAGAATTTGATAAAAAGCATAATTCTGTAGATGAATTTAAAAAGTGTTTGCTAAGGAAATTTCAGGATAAAAGTACATCCTTTGATAAAGAAGAATCAAAGACTTCTGAAGAACCAGGCTCAGTAACCAACAGTATAACATCTAGCGAAGGGAATAACATTTCAGAATTGGAATCATTTGATGAATTAGAAAACCAAAATACTTATGTCTGTAATACAAAGGTAAATGCAGGAGAGAAAGATATTGAAGAATCAGTCCAGAAACTGTTAGAGGCCAATAACAATTTGGAATTGATAGATTTATCTAATAGGGATATTATAGAAGAAAGAAGGGATGGTGTAGTTTCAGAGATGAACAGTAGGAATCAGGTGACACCACCATCTTTAGTTTTTTGCTATGATTCTAAGCAAAATAATGAAAAGGAGATCAGTGAAGAAGAACCTAAAATGAAAGTTAAAATGATGGTGAAAAGCATGGAAATTGGATGTTATTCAGAGTCCTCTCTCGATTTTAAAAAATGCCTTAAAAGCCCAGTGACTTCTGAGTGGTCAGACTATAGAACAGAAAGTGAGAGTGAACAGCCACATAAAACAGCCAGTGATGACAGTGATGACATTGCCCAGGAGAGAGAGAACCATCAAGGATTTGTTAAAAGGACAATAGAAAAACTTTATGGGAAAGCAGAGATTATTAAACCATCATTTTTTCCTGGATCTATACACAGATCTCAAGTTTGTCCTTCTAATCCTGCAGAATTTCCATGTGCTGTGAAAGCAAGTGTTTATGATTTTGAAGGTCAGTCGGTTGGCTCTTCTGAACAGATACCTATCAGTTCACCTATGTTGCAGAAATTCCAGGAGAAAAGAGAGGGAAAATGTGGTGTTAATGATATGAAAGACAGTTATCATGGGGGTGACATTTTAGAACATGGTACAAAACAGAATGATTGTAACAAGATTCTTAGAGACAGAGAGGAAGGAGAACTGATTGACAAAGGCAAGTGGCTCCTAAGAGAAAATCATTTGTTAAGGATGTCATCTGAAAACCCTGGCATGTATGGCAATGCAGACACCACATCAGTTGATACCCTACTTGATAATAACAGCAGTGAAGTACCATATTCACATTTTGGAAACTTGGTCCCAGGCCCAACCATGACTGAACTATCCTCTTCAGAGCTGGAGGAACTGACTCAACCCCTTGAACTGAAATGCAATTATTTTAACTTGCCTCATTGTAGTGACTCTGAACCTTTTTGTGAGGATTTTGTACATGGTCAGAATAAAACCTTTGCCAAGGAAAGAATACCAAATCACCATGCCGAGGAGAAGGGTAGTCATCGGTCAGAAAGAGTATGCACATCTGTCACTCAGACCTTTACGTCTGCTGGTAACAAAGTCCACCCTTTCTCTGGTGATACTATTAAAACCCAGCCATTACCTAACAGAACCCAACCATTAGCTGGCAGTAGTACTACTCATGGTGCACTTCAGGAAGGTGACTCTTTGGATAAACTCTATGCCATTTGTGGTCAACATTGTCCAATACTTACTGTTACTATCCAACCTTTAAATGAGGAAGATCGAGGATTTGTTTATCGTAAATATTCTGATATTGAGAATTCCTTGAGTTTTCAATTATGGATGAAAATATACCCATATTTGCCACAATCAAACAACATGTTCAGGGATAAGAGGAATAAAGCAAGTATGGGAAAATTTATTCACAGTGCCATTGGTGATCCATTTGACTGCCTTTATTTCAGTAACGTGCTTGACAGGAATAAAAAAAGAGGACCCAAAATAATTAACTTGTACTTAGAGGAAGAAAGTAATGTAAAGAAATTTCAATCATATTTAAAAAAGAGATTTTGTATTAGCTTTTTGCACATATCATTGTTAGTTGTGAGTGATGTGAATTTAAAAGCCCAAAGCCCCAGCAGTTGGACAAATGGTGTCTTTAAAACAGTAGATGAAACTAACAGCTTACTAAGTAACAGGTTCCAGAACTCAAGAACAAATCTAAACCTAGTAAGGGGCAGTATCAACTGTAGTTTCTCTTTTAAGCAGCTTGGTCAAACCTGCCTGTTATATAATTGCCAAGTTGAAATCTCCTTAAATATTAGCAACATAAATATATTAGAAATACATTATATTTTTTTTTGGTGAAAATGTTTCATTTGGGAGGAGGAAAATATAAATTTAACTGATCTTGAAAGCAGTAATGAACAAGATGATTTATAATTTCTGTATCACATCACTTTCCTCAGTTAATTAACATTTTTTCCATAATAGGATGAAGAATTTGGGATGGACATATAGACTAGATAACCTCAGAATTTTCTACTCTCTCAAATGAGCTTACCCTAGAAAGCTTACCCTTGGATAACCGGATCTTTTATTATTTCTTTTTTCTTTCTTTTCCCAACAATTTAAGTAATGCTCTGAACTTAATAATTTCTTATGTCTATAATTTTTTTCTCCCAGGATTTCAAAGATATGCCTAGAACAGGATTTCTCCCCTTTTATATTGTATTTCCCCCCTTTTATATTGGCAACTTTCTTATATGTATTGAATGTATTGGTGACTTGGCAAATAAATGGAATAAATATCAACTTAAAGTACTTCATTTATTCCAACTAATTTATTTATTTTTGTGGAATTGGGGGTGGAACCCAGGGGCTTTTCTACCTCCAGGCTATATACTCCCAGACCTATTTTATACTTTATTTGGAATCAGGGTCTCACTAAATTGTTGAGAGCCTTACTAAGTATCTGAGGCTGGCTTTCAACCTGTGCAATCCTCCTGTCTCAGCCTCCTAAGCACTGGGATTACAAGCATGTGTCACCATTCCTGGTGGAATTCTAATTAATAAAAGGTATGATTGAAAGATCTTCACCCCCATCTCTTAATGTTTTGTGCCAAGTGTGTTGAGTCCACTTTGCTCAAAACATCTATCTAATGAAGTTGCAAGTATTTTCTTGGGATAGGTTTCCCATTTTCTTAAGAGTGGAGAAAAAAAAGACAATCACTAAACTGATTCTTTGTACTTTTCCTAGAAATTATGATCTTTTGAATATTGGCAAAATTTTAAGAAATCTTAAGGGGTCTGAAAAATGGAAAAAAGACTTTTTTATGATGGAAAACTAAAGAAGCTGGAATGAGTTAACCTGAAAGAAAAGAATGGTGACTCCAAAATTCTCTTCAAATTAAAATTGCTGTGAAGAACTTCATAGATTTATTTATATGTTTATCTGCTTTAATAAAACACAACTTGATAGAAATAAAAATATATTGCTGCCCTGGAGCATAAATAAGCTGGACTAGACTATGAGCCATAAATTGTTTTGATTATAGACATATTGCCTGAGTGCTTTACTTTGAGTATATGATGAGTATATAGAAAAAGAGTTCTATAAAACTTGAAAATCCAAGTCTGTTGTTTAGAAGTAACTCAGAATTACTGATGTTCTTGGAGTGACACATGGAGGTGCAAAAATAGCAAATTGGCAAGCTGGGAGTGATGGTTCATGCTTGAAATCCCAATACTTGGGAGGCTGAGATAGGAGGATTGCAGGTTCAAAGCCAGCCCCAGCTACTTAGGCCCTTGGCAACTCAGTGAGATCTTGTTTTCAAATAAAGAATTAAAAAAATAGAGCTGGGAGTGTAGCTTGGAGATAGAATGCTCCTGGGTACCATCCCCAGTACCTGCGGGGTGGGGTGGGGTAGGGTGGTAGGGGAATACGGCACAGGTTGTAGCACAGAGGAAGAATGCCATAGTTCAATCCCCAGTACTGCAAAACAAAAAAACAAAAAGCAAAATTGGCATTGAGAAATAAGTTAAAGAATTAATTTTGTTTCAATTTAGCGTGAGTCATAAGACCATAAAAATTATAAATCACTACTTCAGCTGAGAACCTCTTTATGGAGTATGCCTTTTCTACATTAAGCGATGCCCTCTTATAATTTAATTGTGGAAATTATAATGTGTGAATTTCTATAGTAATCAGTGATAAATTATAGTGAAATAAGGCATAAGTTAGGCATAAGTTCTAAGGAAATTGTAGGGGAAATTATTAATTTGTGCCTATTTTATACCAGCATTATACTACACATAGGTTTATTATATGCAATTTTTCCATAAAGATGTGAATTTGGCCTTTTGTTTTTTATAAGAAGTGTGTGAACTCAGGAGCAGGGGGGAAGATTACTTTCATAACTGGCATATAGTGGATATCATGTCAATATTAGAAATTGGTCTTCCAGGCTTGAAAATTAATGATTTTTTACTACATCTTATTTTTTTTTTCACATGAAGAAGAAGGGGTAAAATGTTTTAAAAAGTTGGTTTTCATTCCTTAGTGTAGAGAGACAAGGAGATTATTTTTCTTTTATTTGGAAAGAATGTGACATTTAGGCATACTAAAGGGTTTGGGGAAATCACTCAAAACAACAGCTGGATGTGGTGATGTACACTTGTAAAAACAATATTTGGGAGGGTCACAGTTTTGTGGTAAGCCTCAGCTACTTAGTGAGGCTTTCCGCAAGTTAGTGAGATCATGACTCAAAGAATAATACTAATAAAAAAAAAAAAAGAAGGCTGAAGGTGTTGCTTGGAGGTAGAATGGCTTTGGGTTCAATCCCTAGTACTGCAAAAAAAAAAAAAAAAAAAAAAAAAGAAAAGCATGATGCATATGTTTTGAGGTAACAATACTACAGTGTTCTAGGTAGCCAAAGCAATACTGGGGAAAAGAAACTGGAGTTGTACTCATGACTTAGTAGTTTATGACCAGTAACATGCTAGCATATTATTGAGAGATAATAAGCACCTAAAAAATGTGTGTTGCCTGGAAGAGAAGTGCTTTTGAAGTGATTTATTCTTCATTTACCTCTTAATAACTTCAGGTGCATGTATTTAGTACACACAAATATGCTAGCAGCACTAAGTTCTTGTATTTTATGAAGCAGTATTTCAAACTTTTGTAAAATGAAGGTTTTTCTTTTAAAAATTTAAAGGGGCCGGGCGTGGTGGCACACGCTTGTAATCCCTGCGCTTGGGAGGCGGAGACAGGAGGATAGCGCAGGTTTGAAGCCAGCCGCGCACCCTGGTTTAGGAGACCCTGTTTCTAAATAAAAATATAAAATAGGTCTGGGAGTGTAGCCCAGAGGTAGAAGGGCTTCCAGGAACCCCAGTACCATAAAAAAAAAATGAAAGGATGTTTTTATATTCATAAGACTTGTATAAAGAAAAACTTTTGTAATTGTGAAATCTAGACTAGTAAACAAAACTTTAGAATGTTATACAGACCTCACTTTTGCTTTAGAGTTGTGCCTAAAGGGCTAAGGAAGGGAGTTGAGTTTCTTATACCTAGGGGAATACAGATGCTCCTCAACTCTGTACAGTGGGGTTACATCCTGATAAATTAGTCCTCTGCAGATACCTGAGCTGAGGATCTGGGGTCCTGAGGCAGGGTGATAAAGTTTTGTTTATGCCCACTAGGTGGCAGTTGTACAGTGTGCTATCGAGCTCAAGCAGCCTCAAGGAAACTTAAGGAGTACCTTAAGCATTAGTAGTAGGGAGTTGAAGGTAAAAAATAGAAGACTGCCCCTCCATAATTTAGACCCTGTTTTGGTATAAAGAATAAAAAGTAGGGCCGGGGGCTGGGAGTATACCGGAAAAAAAAAGAAAAAGAAAAAAAGAAAAAGGATTGCAAAGAAAAATTCCAACTCATTGGAATTATCTGAGTTGATTACAAGGAAATCCCAATTTTTGGAGAGTGGGAGCCATTTTAAAATCCTACAGAAGTTGAAATTCATATAAGGAGTCATTGTCTCAGTGGGTAGAAGTAATTTTTACATGACACTTTCAGATAATTTACCTCTTCTCAGTTACTCATGCCCAGTTTTCAAGGCTTAAATGTAAGTATTAAAGCTGTTCATTTTGTGAGTTTCCTTATCTATATGAGGCCATTACTTTAAAGTCCTTATGAGGAACTACCTTATAAGATTGTTATGAGATCACTAGGGCATGCTTGTAGAGCTGTTAACACATACTAGGCACATATTGATGAATACATTTTAGGTATTTGTAAAATAGCCATTAGTGTTAGTGCCTTTGATATGCTCTTCAAAATTGGTACCCTTTAATAAGTAGGGTATTAAGATTTTAAAAATGTGACAATTTATTCATATAATACATTATAAGGTAAAGGTGATCAACATTATCAGCCCTGTTTATTGTCAAATATTGTTCTAGATTCTTTATATATACACTGTCTATGTCAGTGCTCCCAATAACCCCTCAGAGAGTATAGTGTCTGCAATGTAGCCTTCATGATGGGAGGACAGTCAAGATGCACTTTCATTTCCATGTCTGTATTTGGTTCTGATAAATAGTCCTGAGTTTTGGGGTTTGTTCCTCTGCATATAGATCTACCCTGAAGATATAAAGTTACTTTTTATTCTCTTCTTTATTGAGGGTAAGAGGGATCCCATAACTCCCTAGAATAGCATAGTAAAATAAAAATTATTTTAATCCAGAGTAGAGTACTTTTCCCACTATTACATTCTCTTGTTTATTAAGGTATTAAAGGGTAATTTTTAAGCTGGGTGTAGTGGTTCACTCTTGTAATCCCAGTATTCGGGAGGCTGTGATAGGAGGCTTGCAGGTTAGCAGCTAGCCTCAGGTACTTTGTGTGGGTTTTTGCAACTTAGTGAGATCCTGTCTCAAAGAATTGAGAATAGGGTTGTGGGGGTAGCTCAGAGACAGAATGCCCCTGGGTTTAATCCCTACTACCATAAAACAAAAACAAAAAAAGAATTTTTTGAATCAAAATAATAAATTTCATATAGATATTTTAACTTATAGAGAACCATTAGCTTATTGCAGTGAATTTAAGGGACAATATAAAGTATCACATTACAGAAAAGGTAGCTAAGGAAAGTGGAAGTGAACATGGATCTGTCTCAGACACTGATTGCATCCCACTGGACAAGATTAACTTGCATTATTTTCCTTTTTTTTTTTTTTTACAACGTATGGTGTTGTAAGATAATTTAAAGATAATGAAGAAACAACTCATAAGAATGTGCTTAAAAAGGCATAGTTTCTCTTGGCCCATTTCAAAATGTTATACATTTTTTTCCCTACATGTTTTTTTCTTTCAATTAATTAAGTGCTAAGTTATTAAAGGAATATTTCCAACAATGTACGATTGAGAAAGCTTTCAAGAATTAAATAACAAAGAAACATACCTTCAGAGAGGTGCAAGCTTCTTACACATCTGACTTTACTGGTGGCAGGGTTCCTTTTTTGCAAAAAGTAAAATTTTCTTTGCCGAGCTGCTTTCAAATACGTGTCTTTTTATTTTATTTTTTTACAATGCCATAAAAATTTTCTGGCCTCATACAGGGAAATAGATAATCTCCAGAGGATCATGGGGGTTCCTTTCTGGGGAGACATGTCCTGTAGCCAAGTTGTTGGCAGCCCAAGATAGAAAATACTGGCATTTCTTGGCCAACAATGGACCTCAAATAGAAAGCAGAATGGCAATGTTGGAGAGGTGCCTTTGCTTACTCTGGCATGACCTGGTAACCTCTGCCTGCAGGCCAAGGGAAGAAAAATGACCAAGTGACCAAGTATTTCCTTGGTGGTTGGGATATCCTGAGGGGCTGGAGAGGGTTGTGTGGAAACAGTAGGGGTGTCTGAAGATGCTATACACACACACACACACACACACACACACACACACATATACGTGTGTGTATACACACACAATATATATATATATACACACACACACACACACACACACACACATGTATGTATGTACCTAAAATTCTAGAATACTTCTGGTAGTCTCTTAGGCCTAATATTACAATATTGGAGAAATAAACATGCAAAATTACAAGATCTGTGGTGATGTTTAATGCAGATCTCCCATGGTGACGGTGACCACCCTGAACTCTGTTTCAGTGTCATCCATGATTGGTAGACCCTCCTCCACTCATACCATGCTGTATGGGCTTTCATGTTTGTGTCCTCTATTCTATAATCTATTGCTCATTGTGTAGAGGTTGTATTTTGATTATGGGAACTCTTAAGTCTAGCTTTATGCTTAGTAATTTATAACTTTCTGTCCTTTACTCGTGGGGATGCAATGCCTGGCAAATTAAAGCTATATGATATGCATTTGTTGTTTTTTTCATATATGTTTATACTCATAAATATATTGTCTGTCTATTGTCTACATGGTACTAAAATTGGCTTATATAAGAGTACTCATAAGTTAAAAATAGATCCAAATACCCTTGAGTTCATATATTATAGAAATATTTAACAAATACAGACTAGCAAATTAGAAATTGTATTGTTTGTTTCATTTTAATGTTGGAATAGCATCCATTGTCAGGATCTGTGTGAAATTTTGTGTGAAGACAAATTTAAACATGATGGACTGGTTATAAAATGGGCAGAAAAACTCAAATAGCAAAATATTCAAACTGCTTTATGGGTATTGATATCTGCGTTTGGTAAATTGTATTCCAAATTTCAAGGGTGGAAAATAAAGCAGAGAGAAGGTGTTGCTAAAGAAAGTAAGATGGCTGAAGGTTAAATGCTTTGATTAGAAACAAACAAACAAACAAACAAACAAAAGGATTAAAAGAGATCCAAAGCATGAACAGTTTGTAACCACGGTAGGAGGGGCAGTAATTTAAAGTAAGGCACCCAGATTTCTTCCCTACTTGGTTTCCCACCAAAGCTTAACATTGTTTTATATTTTAAAGTTTGCCATTTTGGGCTCACATGGTTGAAATTGGGTGGTGCCATCTTGCTGGGCTTAGCTGCCTTATCTTGTGGATTTTAGCTTTAGTGGGAGGCCTGCTTTTGCCTATCCCTAAGAGGAAAGGCTTTTATCAAAACAATATCTGTCTTTATGTAGCAAGCTTCATCTTAGCGGAATCAAAGTTTAAGAGTCTATATTTTATTTTATTTTATTTTATTTATTTTCTGTGGGTCTGGGGATGGAATCCAGATGTATTCGACCTCCGAGCTATAGCCCCTGCTCTATTTTTTATTCTTTATTTTGAAACCAGGTCTCACTGAGTTGCAAAGGGCCTCACTAAGTAGCTGAGGCTGTCCGCGAATTGCGATCCTCCAGTCTCAGCCTCCCAAATGCTGGGATTACAAGCGTGCGCCACCACACTTGGCTCAAGTGTCTATATTTTAAAGCAGGCTAAATAAATCACTATAACTTTGGTTGCTATATTTGACATCCTATATATCTCATCCTATATATCTGACTAGTTGTGTATACATTTGAGGGCTAAATATCCTGGGTATCTGGGGTTCATCTAAATGTTTCATAAAAGCTTATAAAGTTAAAGATGTATGGGTTTTATAAACATGGAAGCTAAACAATAAATGATCTCTTTATGCAATGTGCATCGTATTTGCTAAATTAATAAAATTTAACTTTGGTGTCACTGTGATGTTAATTACTACTGCTTTCTTTATAAGTTAAATATATTTGTGTTTCCCAAGTGTCCTCTAAAATGCAAAGCTTAAAACATTTAACCAAGCCGGGCGTGGTGGCGCACGCTTGTAATCCCCGCGCTTGGGAGGCAGAGACAGGAGGATCGCGCAGGTTCGAAGCCAGCCGCGCGCGCTGGCTTAGGAGACCCTGTTTCCAAATAAAAATGTAAAAAATAGGTCTGGGAGTGTAGCCTGGAGGTAGAAGGGCTTCCAGGAACCCCAGTACCACCAAAAAACAAAACAAAACAAAACATTTAACCAAACTGGTGTCCTCCAAAAAACAACAAAGAGTTAATAGTCATAGCCTTTTCAGGTTTATATTTATGTTTTCTAAATTGTATTATAACCATCTTTTTAAAAATTTTGTTTTGGAGTACTGGGGATGGAACACAGGGGCCTTCTACCTCTGAGCTACACCCCCCCCGCCCTATTTTTTATTCTTTATTTTGAAATAGGGGTTTCACTGGGTTGCAGAGGGCCTCATTAAGTAGCTGAAGCTGTCCATGAACCATGATCCTCCTGTTTCAGCCTCCTAAATGCTGGGATTACAAGCATGCACCACCATGCTCGGCTATTATAACTATCTTTCAGCAAAGATAAAGGTGCTTGGACATGCCATTCTGATTAAAGATTGAGTAGTAATATATATATATATACACATATATACATATATATACATATATATACATATATATACACATATATACACATATATACATACATACATACATACATACATACATACATATATAAAGCCAATTTTATTTTTATTTTTATTTTTTGATGGTACTGGGGTTCCTGGAAGCCCTTCTACCTCCGGGCTACACTCCCAGACCTATTTTATATTTCTGAAACAGGGTCTCTTACGCCAGCGCAGCTGGCTTCGAACCTGCGCGATCCTCCTGTCTCCACCTCCCAAGCGCGGGGATTACAAGCGTGCGCCACCACGCCCGGCTATAAAGCCAATTTTAAATGAAGATTTATGTCAAATTTAAAATGGAAATCACTTCGAATCATCAAATATTATCAGAACTATTATACAAACTGCATTTGTTTTGTTTCTAGTAGTTTTATGTTTTCTTTGTATTTTTGTAAATATTGTCTGTTAGGCTTCTAGGTATGGTGTAGCCCTCATTCAGCCCAATTAACCATTAATGTAACTACAGGAGAAAACTGCCTAACTCTAAAGATTAATGCATCTCAAGTCCTGTATTTCTGCCCAGAACCAATGTGGTGATAAAGAAAAAATAATCCACAGCAAATTTCTTGCTCTAGTTGGGGAAAGTTTTGGGGGACCACTCCATGTGGAGGGTGAACAGTCCTACCATATAGAGCTACTACACATCTGGGGTGGGGAGCTAAAGGAAAAAAAAATGGCCTGAAAGTTTTTCCATTGACACCTGTGCTAATTCACAGTGTAATTCATTTTTTTAACCCATAAGTGAAGAAATTCAGCTCTTTCCATTAAACATTGGTCTGGTCTCCAGGAAGATATATCAGGAAGTAAGCCCATGGAGAGGCTTGCTGTTAGACTAGCCAATAATTTAGCTGCTAATGTTAACTCCTCAACTCAGGCCACTATAGTAAAAACAAAGTATTTATACTAGATGATAGAAAGTAAGGCAGGATATGGGAAAATAAATGCCTGGGTGAAGTGGATTAGAAATTCTGCCAGCACTTTAAACAAAAGTGGCTGTTACACTTGTGCAGGAGGCAGGCCAGAGGCTCAAGTAGTAGTATTTTCACCCAGATGGACCTCAGATTCAATAGGCATGAGATTTATAATAGCCTTCTTTCAGGGCAATCTAGTATGAGGTCAATGAGTCTTATAGATCCTATCTCTCCTGTTCCCAGTGACTCAGGGTCCAAAACAAGAGCCCTCCAAAACTGTCAAGCCTCCAGTTCCAGATACTGACCTGCTTCATGCCTCTCAAAGTAGGAGGAGAGACAGTCAGTGTTTTTGGCAATGTTACTGGTTGCAGTAAATGCTAGTCCTTAGTGGAGTTAGATAATCAGTCTGCATTAATGGTTGCCGGGGCAGATGTTTGGTGGTACTGTAGAAGATTGTTATTTGAGATCTTACCCACCAATTGGAATGAAACTGGTAATCTCGTTTACCCTAGCATTTTGAACCCCAAGTAAGGCCTTATATAGGATTGACAGGGATATTTCTCAACCCTTTAGTGTGTCATTAGACCCTCACATATAGTTTTGATCAGGATTTCAACAAGAAGAAATGGTAAGTCTGGTCTAAATATTTCTTATTATTGTACTTGGAATATTGATCCTAGTGGAATGTAGTATAATTCTCTATGTTAAGTCCCTAGTCCCAAGAGAGACAGAAACAGTTCTAATCAAACTGTCTAACCAAACAATCCTTTATACAGTACCAAAATAATCTCTTGTCAAACACAAGAGCAAGAGTCATCGTATGTTAATAGAATCTGAAGAAAAGAGGAATAATATATAATAAAAAGGAGAAAAATTTCAGAATATAATTAGATCTTTTCTATCAAAAAATAGCTTGATTTGAATCCATTTTGTAAAACTGTTATTGTGTAACTTTACATGTGGTGGTATTTTTGTGAAGATAGCATTTCCTGTAAATTGTGAATGCCAGCCCTTGCCCCAGGATTCCCTTTAGTCAATGGCATAAAGATTGTGAGGCTATGTATGTTTCTTCCAATAGGAGCATAGTACAGAGGCCCGGGCTGAAAATAAAATGCCTAGCAAGTTTCCTCCATGTTGTTCTTGCACACCTGACTTCACTGTTGGCAGCATTCCTTTTTACAAAAAGCAAAATTTGTCTTGCCAAAAAAAAAAAAAAAAAAAGAAAGAAAATAAAATGGACAAGCCTTGTCACTTTGATGATTTAGAGCATACCCATTCATCCTGTGGACCTGGAAAGTAAATACTATTCAGCATTGACTTCAGATGCAGTATGTGGTGGCTGATTTTTTTTTTTTTTTTTTGGTGGTGGTGCTGGGGATGGAACCCTTCTACCTCTGGGCTACACTCCCACACCTATTTTTTATATTTTATTTGGAGATAGGTTCTCTTATGTCAGCGAGGCTGGCTCAAACCTGTGTGATCCTCCTGTCTCTGCCTCCCAAGCATGGGGATTACAAGTGTGTGCCACCATGCCTGGCGGTGGCTGATTTTTTTAACATATGGAAACTACCTAAAGAATGTGCACATCAGCATTTTCTCTATACATAGGTATTTCAATACCTTATGTTTGGACTCATGCAGAGATTATTATAACAACAGTAACAGTACAAAAACAACAAAAAGCAATGGAGTAAAAATCATTACACTATTTTTTCTTTTGAGAATACTTCTTATCTTTTCTAACACTAATGTTGATGAATATCTGGAGTCTATGGACTATAACCTAAGTCAAACCACTTAAAGCTCAGGTGAATCGATAAAGCCAAGTAAATTAAAATGAAATATTAGATTCATGGAAAAACATGACTTGCACATTACAGGAATTCTTTGTATTAGTACAGAAAGTGGTTAGTGATAAGTGGGTGCCATTCAATACAGTCATTATATTCAAATGTATGAGTGCTTATAAATGTGTATATAGTTATGGTCCTAAATTTGTTTAATATAGTTTCTGCCTCAGCTTCATTTTTAGGCCTGATGTAGGCCTCATTAAACCCTTCTTTCTCTATGTGTTTGCCAGATATCCTGCTTGTTTCTCAGCTTGCTGACCCAAACCTGGCACATTCTACAGCTACTGATCATGATAGGAATGTAGTGGTCAATATTAGTGTCATCAATAAAACCACCCTTTGAGAGTAAAGGGGAGAACTTATTTCTTTAGCAAATCTATAGCCTCCATGAGAAGGCCTAAGGGATAATGTTCATAGACCTGAATAAAGGCATAGTCCCATATGACACCCCTCCCCTTGCCCTTGCGTATCTATTAAGGTTTCTGTTGCCTCCAGTTTTGTTTTTTTTTTTTTTTTTTTTTTTTTTGGTATCCTATCTGAACTTTAACCTCTCTGGGAACTGAATAATAAATCTCTTGTTTCTTGCATTTGGATTTCACTTCCTCACTGTGTCTAATGTGACGTATGCAAACTTGAACTTAGCCCTTAATTTTCTTATCAAGATAACTCTCAGAGAGTGGTTATCTTGACAGGAATAAACTGAACACAAGTTAAGGATGTTTACTAATGGAAACAGTTTTCTTGTGAGAAGGATACCTGGTCATGGGTCAGGTTATTAGGAGTAGGTTGGCTACCAGGACAAAGTATCCCATAAAAGGCACTAAGTAAATATCCATGATCAAATCTTTAAGATTCCCTGTCAGGGAAGGACTACAGCTTATGACTACTATAAAGAGAGAGAGTGCAAATTAAAAAGAAACCATAGTGATCCAATTTTAACACTCACATATTTTATGTATTGTTTATTCTCATGAATGTAATATCAATACACTAAAAGAGTGATATGTCATTCTAAAGGCATTGGAGGTTGTTTTAGGCACATTTAAATATAGGTCGATTAGTCTGAATTATCAGTAAAATGTGTTTATATAAAGAATGATTGGACCAACAAAAAACTCTAGATTTGTTATTTTATGACTTTGCTTATTTTCTCACTGCTTACTCATTTAGAACTCACCAATGGGGCAGAATCAGTTATAATGTAGACCTTGACCTGGTTCAGCAAATAAGATTAACATAAAATACATGAGAGATGTCTGACTGATATGAATTTTGTGGAATGATATAGAATGTCTTGATAGCACTGACAACCAGTGGGTGGTCTTGAGTGGGATAGGAATGGCGGCAACAGTATATGCTTAAATGGACAACACCAAAGACAGCTGACTCATTAGTTTCTGCCTGGCATTAAGAACCAAGACCCGCCCTGACAGGGTATCCAGATTAGATGGTTTGCGTGTGTGTGTGTGTGTGTGTGTGTGTGTGTGTGTGTGTGTGTGACATTGGGGGTGAATTCCAGAGCTTCCTACATACTAGGCAAGTGTTCTACTACCGAGTTTTACTCCTACTCCATTCCTGTTTTACTATATTGAATGGTAAATCCCTCCAGTTGCATTTTTATTTATTAAAGTCATATATTTGTAACTGATTTTGATCAGATAGAAGGTTAGGACTTAAAAAAAACCCCACATTTTGACCCTTGGCATACATTCCTCCAAAGAGGCATCTTTCTTTAATACCCTGATATTTTTTTTCTTTTGTTTCTCTCTGTATTTAGAATGCTATTTTACTCATTTTTAGATTTTTTCTATTAATATCTTCTGCTTCTAGCCTCCCATTTTCTGTCTCTTTTTTCCTCACAATGATGTTATAAACCACTCTTCAGAGTTTTTATTTTGATAGGCATGCAAATATTGTCCTAATTTGAGCCTTTAGTATATTATGACCACATTTCCCTTTTTGACCTACCTTTTGTATTCCTTGGAGATAAAAATTGACTACTATTCACTCATCACTGAACTCTTTCCCAGGGCTGTTTGTCTCTGTCATTATAGAATTATGTATCCATGCTGGTGCGGTCTTTCCCCCTTGGGACATTATTTTTCTGGAAGATATTCCTCAGAATTCTCCCTCAGCCTTCTCATCAGTGACTATTTTTTCTTCAGGAATGTTATTCAATCATCATACTGGGAATTTTATTTTTCTCTCTAGAGTCAACATTCCATTTCCTCAAATTCATATCTTTTTCTTAGTTTGCATTTTAGTTTTGATGGAGCAAATTCTTAGTTTATAAGAAAGAGTACATGGAGATGTTTCTTTTGGATCTTGAATGTAGGAAAACACCTTTACTTTACTTTCATGTTTAACTGACAAAAATGATATGGCTTTATAAGTTAGAAATAACTCAAAAATCTGAAAGCTTTTTTAATTGGTGCATTATTTTCATACATCTCTTTTGAACTTTTTAAAATTGGTGCATTGTAGTCATACATCTTAATAGAGTACAAGATGGTAGAGGCATACATGCACACATTACTCATTTAGCTCTTTCCCAATTCCCACCTTATTCTCTCCAAAAGCTTTTATCATTTGTCTTTCAATTCCGACGTGAAAACTGACACCATTCTCACTTCTGCTCCTACATATGTGATACCTCACCTCTTCCTTTTCCTAAAAGCCTTTTGAACCTTCGGTTTATTCTGTCACTTGGAAATTTCTCAATGGTACACACATGTGTACACACAAAGACACACACACTTTCACTAGGTATTCAGAACCTATATCCTTCAGTTCTTAGAAATTTTTTAGTTCTTTGATGTTCTTTTCCTTCTGTTTCTTTACTCTTTCATTTTAAAATTTCTTCTGTGAATATGTGGTTTCATCCACAACCAGAGAAGTAGCCTAGGGCCTATATCTGGGTGAAAAGAGAGACCAGAAAAATATGGGAGAACCAAGTTAGCACAATGCACAAGGCAGCGTGTGGAAGAGTGCCAGTGAGAACTATGCACAATGATCCTGCCCATTTGTAAATCACTCTATTGTCTTGGACACTGGCATTTTGCTGTTTTAGGAGGCAAGGAGCAGAAAAGACAACTTTAATGGCATGAAAAGAGGAAGAGAAATATCTTCCATTAGTTCTGTGTATTGCACTGCTCAGAAGTTATTTTATTGCTACTTCTGATTTCACAACAAGCACTCTTCAAACAGTAGTTGCTGAGATTAAACACTCTTTGCTTATTGCTTTGTTTAAAGTTTTATTTCCAGTGGATTAGCCCCAAGTATTTGTAATTTATATTTGGTTAAATCCTTACCAATATAAATTTCCCTAGAGACATCATAGTAATACAGTGGCTACAAAACTGTATCTCAAGCCTGATTTCTTTTTTGCTTCATTTTATTTTTTATTGCTATGTATATAGATTGCAATCATCCAGGTGTGCTGACAGGCACAGGCACAGTTTCCTACCTCTATTTATCTATTTTATCTTACATTTTAATACCAGGAGCAAAGAGAAACCAGGTCATGCCTTCACATATTTCTTGGAATCTCCTCAACTAAATATTCAAGTTCATAAGGACAATTTTCTATCTCACAGAACATCAAAACACAATTCAGCCAGGTTCTTTGCCAATTTAGGACAAGAATCAATTTCTTCTAGATTTCAGTAACATGTTTCTCATTTCCAAGATCTTACCAGAAACACCTTGAAATTAATACTTTTAGCAATAGTTTCTTTAAGGTAAGATAGGCTTTTGGTAGCATGTGCCTTGGAAAATTTTATATCTGCACTCATCAGCTAATGCCAAAAACATGTCTAAATTTTTAGGTATTTGATATAGCAGTACCCCACTTTCTATTACTAAGATCTCTCTTAGGTTCCTTTAACTACTGTAACAAAATGCCCCAAGCTGGTGCCTTAATACAACATGATTTTATTAACTCATAATCATCTTGCTAGCAATCTGAAATCAAGGTGCCATAAGAATTGATTGGTTCCTTTTGAGTGCTTTGAGGGACACCCGATTTCGTATCTAGCTTCTAGTATCTCCCAGAAGTCATTGGAATCCTTTACTTGTAAGATGTATGGCTTTAATCTTTATCACATCATCACAGGACACTTTTTCTGTATGCCACTCTTCTACATTATATTGGATTAAGTGCCTATCCTACTCCAGGATGACCTCATTATCATTTATATATTAATTATATTTGTGGTTACCCTACTTCCAAAACAGGCACCAGGGATCAGGACTTGGATATATCTTTTTGGAAGAGGCAATTCAATTTATCTGTCTATTGATTGCCATTTAGTTTATTTCAAATTTTGGCTATTGTAAAAAAAACTGTTATGAAAATTTATGTCAAGTATTTTGTGTGTTTTTTAAAAATCCTTGGATAAATTACTAGAATGATATTTCAGGGATACATGGTAAGTTTAGCTTTATAAATAATTTCCAGTTTCCAAAGTATTGTACGATTCATGTTCTCTCTGTTTATGCAAGAGAGTTAAAATTGCTCAACATCCTTTCCAAGGTTTGTATTCTTACTGTTTTAAATCTTAGTTATTCTGTCATATGCAGTGCTTTATCTCACTGAAGATTTAGTTTGTATTTCTGAGATGAGTAATGATGCTGACCATAGTTTTATGTTCTTTATTCTGTTAATTTGGAAAATTACAATGATGAGTTTCTTGAGTGTTAAAACCTAGCATTCCTAGGATAAGCTTGAAGGTTGTGGTTGACTTGATTTTCTAACATTTTGTTGGAAATATTTTCATTTGTGTTCATGAAGGTTATTGTTCTGTAGTTTTCTAATATCTTTTTCTGGTTTTGGTATCAAAGTAATGCTCTTCACATACAGCGAGTTGGGAACTATTCTGAAGGCTTTGCTTAAGGTTGACATTATTTTTTAAAGGGCTGAAAGAAAATTCACTAGCAAAGCCATCTGGTCCTGAAGTTCTTTGCAAAATAATTTTGAACAGTAAATATATTATTACTTTTAGAAGATACAAGAGTATTCAGATTTTCCATTTATTGTGTGTGTGTGCTATAGTAATTTCAGTCTTTCATCGAACTATTTGCCCACAATCTGCATATTGTTTCTCTTCAGTCCACTTACCCCTTTAATGTACTGTTTTCAAATTGGGGCCTAAAAAAGATGTATGCATATTAAGAAGACTTTTAGAATTTCTTTCTTCTTTCTCTCATATTTCTGAGAAAGCTGGGTAGGTCCCTGACAAATCCTTGAAATCTTTTGTGTCACTCACTTCTTGGCTTTTACTTTTCAAAGGTTTTGTACGCTCTTTGTTTAATTCATACTGACTTTGTATTTTTTCCCTTCATGGGGGATGCTTCTTGTTGGTGTTTTAAAAAAAATTGTATTCATTTTGTTAGTTTTCCTGTGACTTGGTCTTACCTCATTAAAATCTTACTTCGAGAATATTGTTTTTTTTTTCTTTTTTGGTATGTTGACCTATGACCTCATATGATTACGAGCTAGTGGAGGACAAAACGTCATCTTATTTTTTATCTATCCTCATACTGGTCATCTAGTAATGACTCAATAACTCGTTTTCTTTTGATTGACTGAAGTATAAATTATAAACTAAAAGATGAATCATGATCTTTAGGTTCTATTCTAGTTTTTACAGTACTCCCTTGCAAAGTTTTAATTAATTTAATGATTTAAGAAGGTACAAAAACTATAGTAAATAGACACTGTATTTCACCATTTTTATTTTATTTCTATTCCTATGATTTCCACTCCTTTTCCTCTTAGTTGTTGGAAATGCAATTTCTTTACCTATTGATTTGCCCCTTGCACATTTAACAAGTATTGATTCTCCCCTAAACTCCTTTGCTGCGTTTCTGAGAGAACAGAAACTGAAGATCTTTATTTCATTTTATTCGAACAAACACTAACATACCAGGTATGCTATAGATAACAGCTAGAATTCTCCATATTTTAGATTATAATTGAAATTTATCTGCTTTTGCTGTTTTTAAAGATAGGTTATCATTTTCTATTAATTTTTATTTTTTAAAATTTATTTTATTTATTTTTTTGTTTTTTTTGGTGGTACTGGGGTTCCTGAAAACCCTTCTACCTCCAGGCTACACTCCCAGACCTATTTTACATTTTTATTTGGAAACAGGTTCTCTTAAGCCAGTGATGCTGGCTTCGAACCTGTGCGATCCTCCTGTCTCCGCTTCCCAAGCGCGGGAATTACAAGCGTGTGCCACCATGCCTGGCTAATTTTTAAAATTATGTTTTTATTTTCTAAAGAATTATCTACCAACAGATTACTTGGTAGCCTATCATGTCTTTTTACCATATGTGAGACTAATACAATATAGATTTCTGTTTTAAAGTAGATTTTTATAAATATATTAACATATTTATTAAACCATGTAAGTAAAAATTAAACCTAAAATTTGATTAATTATTATAGTGATTATAATGGAAAATATACATTGCTTCAACTATCAGAGAGAGAAAATCATAAAGAATGGAATATCACTTAAGACCCCAGTTCTAAATTTTATTACTCTATGTTCTTTTTTTTTCATACAATGTTGAGTGTGTTCCCTAATTCTCACTATTTAACATTATTTTCAGATAAACATTCTGACATTTATCCTAAACAAGTCTGGCAAAATTAAGTTAAAATTCTAAGAAATTATATCATACCAATATTAATGTGTTATAATGTTTAATCAATCTCACTTATACTTACAATGAACCATGTTTTCTCATGCTGTTTTTATTTGTTTCTGTGTGATATAAAATTTACTTAATGTTTGTGAGACTCAAGTTTTTATTGATTAAGGACACTTAAAATAATAACCAAAATTATACCAGGTGATTTCTTAAATTCTTAATTTACCTTAATCTGTTTGTATATAATTAATTATTTTGGAATATAATATCTAAATTAAAAAATTTTTAAAGGCATAATTTTTTAAGAATATTGGAGATATTTTGTCAAAATACTGGCAGCTTCAGAAAAGTTGTATAGTGACTGTCTCAGAGTCTAGGCATGACCAAACAAAATAGGATAATGATCTTTCTCTAGCATGATTGGTAAGGATCTTCTGAGAATATTTTTAGTCACATTGTAGGTTACAGTACTTTTACTGAGTATTTAAAAAAACAAATTTTAAGTCATTTGCTATGACACTTTCTCTAGGGAGCTGAAGTTTATTCCATACTATCTTCTATCTTTATAATGATCTGCTATTTGGAATCTGTCATTTCTGTAAGTTGACACAATGTGTGTTATTTGTGCTTCTTAGGTGGTAACTGGAAAGTTTCCATAATCACCAGTGATTTGCCAAATGCAGGGACTAGCTCACAGATTTATATTATATTATATGGACAGCATAGAAGTTCAGCTCCCATATATCTTTATGGAACAGATGGGCTTCGATTTCAGGATGGCCATGAAGACATTTTTACTGTAAGTAATAAAACTGAGTAAAACCTGTTGATAGAAGTGAAACAGGCTAGTAGGTACCTTCAGATTAGTTCAGTGCATCAAATCATCTCTTCTTATTGTAACACCATGTGCCCTGTATAAGATCAATAAAAAAACAGAAGTTTTTGCTCAAGTCGATTTAATATAGGAAAATGCAACATATGGGAAGAGACAATAGTTTAAGAGACACACTAGATGTTCAGCATTTATTGATTTTATATGAGTGGCTATCAGCAGCAAGATTTTTAAATTTTTTTTGTGGTACTGGGGATGGAACCCAGGGGCATTCTACCTCTGAGCTACACCCCCAGCCCTGCGGTTCGCAGACAGCCTCAGGTACTTAGTAATGCCCTTTGCAATTCAGTGATATCCTGTTTCAAAATAAAAAATAAAAAATAGGCGCCACCATGCCTCGCTTCCCAGCCCTTTCTAAAATTTTTCATTTTGATACAGAATCTTTCTAAAATGTCCAGGCCTCCAATTTGTGATCCTCCGTCCTCAGTCTCCAGAGTACCTGGGATTATATACATGCTTTTCCTGTTATTGTATTACTATTATATTGTATTACTATTATATTGCTAATGCTTACTTTTAAATCAAATTGTACATTAACATAGCTTATAGGGTTAAATAATTTTGAGTTGTATAATAGAGAAGAATCATCTTTAATCCCTAAACCTCAGTACTGCAAAAAAAAAAAAATGGTGTTGGATTTTGCTATTTTTTTGTATCAGTCAAGGTGACTATTTCCTCCCTTCATTTTACTTATATAGTGTATGATAATATTTGTTTATTGGACCAGTCTTCATTTTTAAGATCAATCATAGTGGGTTATGGTGTGTAAGCCTTTAATACATTTCTGGGTTCCGTTTGCTAATTTTGCTGAATATTTTTGCATATATATTTCTTAGGAATATTGGTCCACAGTTTTCTTTTCATGTTCTATTTCTGTCTGGCTTTGGTATGAGCACAATGATGATCTTGCAGAATGAGTTAGGAAATATTCTCCTTTTTTCTGTTTTTGGAAGAGTTTGAGAAGAATTACTATTGTTTTATTTTTCTCTTTGTGTTACCTATGTTGTCCAGGCTAGCCTCAGACACAATTATTCTGCTTCATATTTCCAAGTAACTGGGATGTTAGGAGCATACCATCATGCCCACTTAATTTTTCTTTAAATATTTGGTCAAATTGACCAGTAATGACTTGACTCATAGAGTTCTCTGTCGAGAGGCTTTTGATTATTGATCTAAACTTTTTACATGCCTATTTGTAGTTTTTAAAATCAGTTTTTAGTGTTGTCTGTGTTTCTAGAAAATTTCCAATTTCATCTAAATTGTCTAATTTATTAACATAATTGTTCACAATATTTTTCATAATGCTTTTTATATCTGTAAGGTTGTTGGTAATATCCTACTTACATTTCTGATTTTAGCCATTTGAATCTCCTCATTTTTCTTTAGTCAGACTAGCTTAAAGTTTGTCTGTTTTTTATTTTTTATTTTTTATTTATTTATTTATTTTTATTTTTAATTTTTTAAAATTTTTTAATTTTTTTAAATTGGTGCATTGTAATCATATATCACATTGGAATACAAGACTTGAGAGGATATACAAGCACACATCATCCAATTAGCCCTCATCCAGCCCCCATCCCATTCCCTCCCCCACCTCGATCCCATGCTTGTTTGGTGATTAACTTTGATACATTTGTTTATGTACCTCCTGCATTTTAAAGAGGCTCCATCCTCCCCTATTCCATACCCTCTGATTGGTCACCTTAGTTGCTTCACTATAGGGCCCTTTCTATAGCCTGACCTCTTCCTGTTGCCCCTTTCCTCCTAGTTTTTGCTGATTAGGGGAAGCATCTGATTTTTATTTTCTGCGATATTTCTCTGTGCATGCCGCATTGCAAGTACCAATCCTGCTCTTGACGGCCCCAGTAGTGCCTGGCTACCTGGTGGACTGATCCAGACCTCGCTGGCTCAAGCAGCAGCCTTGCCTCATGGGAGGCCCTGATTCTGGTCTCACTGGCCCCAACACCAGCCTAACCCCTCACCTGGCTCCAATCCCAGCCTCGGAGGCCCCAGTAGAGGCCTGGCCTCATGGCAGGCTCCGATGCTGGCCAATGGCCCTGGCACTGGCCTAACCCCTTGGCAGGCTCTGATCCTGGCGTCAGAGGCCCCAGCACCAGCCTAGCTTCATGGCAGGCTCTGATCCCGGCCTCGCTGGCTCCAGCACTGGCCTAACCCCTTGGCAGGATCCGATCCCAGCCTTGGAGGCACCAGTAGCAGCCTTGCCTCCTGGCAGGCTCTGATGCCGGCTGTTGGCCCTGACATCGGCCTAACCCTTTGGCAGGCTCTGATCCCTGCCTCGGAGGCCACAGCACTGGCCTTGCCTCATGGCAGGATCGATGCCGGCCATTGGCCGTGGCACCGGTCTAACCCCTCGGCAGGCTCTTATCCCAGCCTTGGAGGCCCCAGAACCGGCATTGCCTCACGGCAGGCTCTGATGCTGGCCACTGGCCCCGGCATCAACCTAACCTCTTGGCAGGCTCTGATCCCAGCCTCTGAGGCCCCAGTAGCGGCCTTGCCTCACGGCAGGCTTTGGTGCCAGCCATTGGCCCCAGCACTGGCCTAAACCCTTGGCAGACTCTTATCCCGGCCTCGGAGGCCCCAGCCCCGGCCCTGCCTCACGGCAGGCTCTGATGCTGGCCTCGCTGGCCCCAGCACCGGCCTAACTCCTCGGCAGGCTCCGATCCTGGCCTTGGAGGCCTCAGTAGCGGCCTTGCCTTATGGAAGGCTCCGATGCTGGCCGCTGGTCCCGGCACCGGCCTAACCCCTCGGCAGGCTCCAATCCGGGCCTTGGAGGCCCCAGCACTGGCCTTTCCTCATGGTGAGCTCCGATCCCGGCCATGCTGGCCCTGGCACTGGCCTAACTCCTCGGCAGGCTCCGATCCTGGCCTTGAAGGCCCCAGCACTGGTCTTGCCTCACGGCAGGCTCTGATCCCGGCCTCACTGGCCCCAGCATCGGCCTAACCCCTCGGCAGGCTCTGATCTTGGCCTGGGAGTCCTCAGTAGTGGCCTTGCCTCATGGCAGGCTCCATGTAGGCCATTGTCCCCAGCATCGGCCTAACCCCTTGGCAGGCTCCGGTCACTGCCTTTAAGCTGCAGCACCGGCCTTGCCTCACGGCAGGCTCCAATCCCGGCCTTGCTGGCACTGGCACTGGCCTAACCCCTCGGCAGGCTCCGATCCCGGACTCGGAGGCTCCAGCACTGGCCTTGCCTCATGGCAGGCTCCAGTCCCAGCTTTGCTGTGTCTGTCGCTGGCCTCACCCCTTGGCAGGCTCCAATTCGAGCACCCTCTTTGCCCAACCAATTGTCCCACGTTCTTGAGGGTACGTGGTGGTAGCATTCTGCCTCTGGGGTTATTATTTCAAAGGTTCCAGGTGTAATGCATCAGATCTCTGCCTCCCCTGAGTACTGGACACTGCCATTACCACTGCCTACACCATTTCAAATCTTTCCCAAGTTCTTTTTCCACTCTGAATGTTGTACAGTGTTCCTAAGCATGCACGATGGTAACATTAGACATTTGGTGTAAATTCTCCAAAAAAATAAGGTTGGTAGGATGCCACGGACTTTTTGCTCAGTTGGGGATGGGAGTCCACTCACAATTGATCTCAGAAAATATGGGGAAGGATAGAGTGAAGTACTGCAGATTCTTATCTGCAGCGATTCTTTCCCTTTTAGGAAATAATCCTATTAGCGGCGCTTCCGAAAAGAACCTGATATGGATCAATGCTTCTTGCACAATTGAACACTTTATTCTGGACACAAGATATTTTATATATATTCCCCTCTCCCAGTGATTCTCTAGTAAAAAAGTGCAAAACACCCAAGGTACAATAGAGATATACACATGCAGATTACCAATCCTGAACAAGACAAAAGTAAGGCCTGTGATATCACAGGTCTTTGTGATTGAAATCAGTCCCATTATCCCAGGTGGGTCTTGTGCTTCGATTCAGCCCCTTTGGCCTTCCAGCTGCAGAGGCTTTTAGTGGGCTAATTCCAGAAGAACAAAAGTCAAACCCAAAATCACTTGAGGAGTCCGGTTTTTAAGAGTTTTCTTTAACCCTTTTGGAACTTTATTCCTAGGGCTTAGTCCAATGTCCTTCTCTATCTAGCAACCTCCTTTGAGCTGAATGTGGGACGAAGTCCGAGATTCCAGCTTTATTTCAATGAATGTCTGCTGGGTTTTTTCTGCAATACAATCTGCTGTCTAAAAGCTTAAGCAAACTCATAACACAGTTTAGCAGGTAAACACCAAAAAATAACATGAAGTTTTTAGATTTAGTTGTCAAATATACTTCTCTAGCAGCTGAGCAGCCGAGCACTTTTCCTCAAACGATATGCTTATTAACCAGGTGGTGTCGCTATATCTCCAGGCATCGCCATTACTAGGTGCAAAGGTCAGGATTCCTTTCAGCCCTTTGGCTAATGAAGGTCAAAGATAAGGGTGGAGTTCTGCATTTGTAATTACTGACTGGAATGCTGCCACTGCATCTATTACCATTTGAACAAAGCTGAAAGTTTATTTTCCACGGACTCAGTTTCTCTTACAGTCCTGATCTTACACCACCGGAGCAATTCATGTGGAGAGTTAAAAGAATCATTACTAAAAGAATAATAGTTATGAAAGAATATCTAAGAGTGGAGAATACTTTTGGCCAGCGACCACACCTTCTCTCGGGGCTATTTCTCACTTTGAGATATTGCCTATGGACTGCATGAATTACCATAAAGATGCCGAGAGGGCGTGGCTGCAGCTGGCATCTGCAGTAGGATCCAATTTCTGCTTCTCCTGAATACAAGTCTCCACCACCATCGTGGAGACCGCTTTCAACACCGCCTTTCTCCTTGGTCTCCGCTAAACTCTCTCCTTACAGGTGATGTCCAAGATTCTTAAAAATATAGAGAAACAGCAGTCCTCCTTCACGGGGAATTTTTCCATAAGTTCCAGTTCATTTGGATAAGTTTTGTCTGCATCTCCAGTGTCCTGGCATCCGCCACGGCCTTCTTAACCCCTCTCCGATATTTTTCTTTTCTCTTTTTCTTTTCCTTTTTTTTTTCTCAATAAGAGAAGACAGTATGTGTGGTTTGAGGAGCTAGTGGGATCAGGCACTCAGTAGCACTGTGACCCAGCCCGGTTTCCCCATGGGTCCAGCGTGCTCCGTACTACTTCTCGTGGGGCCCAGAGTCCCGCGACCTGGGCCCTGGCTGGCATACCCCGTGCGACCCCTGCCCGGCACCCAGGGCACTGGGCCCGGTTTCTCCTGGGGTCTGGCATACTACGTTCGGTCTGGCCTGGGGCCCAGAGTCCCGCGACCCGGGTCCTGGCTGGCGTGCTCTGCGCAACCCCCGCCCAGGACCCAGGGTACTGGGCCTGGTTTCTCCAGGAGTCTGGTGTGCTATGCGTGGTCTGGTCCGGGGCCCAGAGTCCCGCGACCCGGGCCCTGGCTGGCGTGCCCAGCGCAACCCCTGCCCGGGACCCAGGGCACTCAATTTTTTTTATTTTTAAACAATCAACTTTTGTTTTCCTTGATTCCCTCCCTCCCTCCCTCTTTCCCTCCCTTCCTTCCTTCAGTTGGGCAGAGCTTCACTAAGTTGCTGAGGCTGGCTATGAACCTGGGCTCCTCCCTTCTCAGTTTCCTAAGTACTGGAGGCCTGTACTACTATGCCTAACAATTGTTTTTCTATTGTTCGTTTTGTTTATCATTGCTCTGCTCATTATCCAATTTTCCTTCTTCTGGCTTAGGGTTTAATTGGCTCCTCATTTGCTAGCTCCTTAAAGTATAAAATTAGGATATTTTAAGTAATAGATTTCCTTCTGAGCTTTGCTTTCACTACATTCCATGTGTTATTTTGTGTTGTGATTTGTTTTCGCTTACTTAAAAGTATTTTCTAATTTCTCTGTAATTTGTTCTTTGTCTGCTTTGTTGCTTAGGAGTGCTTTTTATTTTATATGTATTTTTCAATTTTTCAGTTTTTTTTCTCATCTTGATTTCTAGTTGCAATTCATTTTTCTTGTACAAAATATTCTGTATGCTTTCAGTCTTCTTAAATTTCAAGGCGTGTTTTGTTATATAACATGTTATATCTTGGGAAATAGTCTACGTACACTTGAGAAGGCTGTATATTTTGTTGTTAAATGGAGTGTTCTACAGGTGTTGGGTCTAATTGGTGGATAATGTTGCCACGCTCTGTTTTCTTATGTTTCTTTCTAGCTTTTCTATCCATTATTCAAAGTTAGATATTGTCATAAACTGTCTTATTATTCAATTCTGTTAAATTTTGTTTCATAGCTTTTGGATTGTAGCTCAGCGGTAGAACATATGCTCAGCATGTATGAGGCTTTGGGCTCATTCCCCAGACCCCTACCCCTAAATTACATTATATATCTTAGTGCTTTATTGTTAGGTATGCAGTGTTTATAATTCTGACATCTTTTTGATGAACTGATTCTTTATCAATTTTTAATATCCTTATCTGTGCTTTTTAAAGTGGATTTTGAGAAATTACACTGAATGATATTTCTTGACTCCTTTATAGATCACAGTTGGAGACATTGGAACGCTCTTTAAAATTCGTATTGGTCATACCAACTCTGGCCACTCCCCTTCCTGGCACTGTAAGAAGGTAAGGATATGTCAATTTTTTTTTTTTTTTTGCAGAAGTTTCTATACATTCCCCCATGAAATCAACTCTCATCAAGGCATTTCATGTATATAATGAGCTGATGTGTCAAACCAGGATCTTTTTAGTCAGTACATTTCAAAAATCAGCAGAATCATGTGCTGTTATTAATTGGTGTATTTCTAGTTGATTGGGTAATCAGTTAAGCAATACTTTCACTTTTTTGCAAAGAAAATAAAATATTTGGGACTCTGAATAAACTTGCAGCTTCTTGAAATACTTGCACTACTGATGAAGAGATGGTGAGTGGTGTAGAATTTTCTTAAACAAATTTGCAAAGGGACACAGCTTTTTTGGTGATACCATAACATACTAGATTTGAATGTCAGCTCTGGAATTTGGTGTACTCATGCTGAGCAAGATAATGCCTTTTTTTTTTTTTTTAAAGAGGAGTAAAGAGGCTTAAATAATTTCCTACATTGTTCAGAATGAAAAATTCTACATATTTCTATGAGTGCCAGTAAATTCAGCTCTCCAGCACAGTATATCAATACAGCATGCCATCCATGTTTATGTATGGTGTATTTATATTTTAAATCATTTCAAAATAAATTACTCTGAACTAAACAAGTTCTCAAATGCAAAAACATCTAGTTATATTTCTGATATTGGCCAACTATCATCTACTGTTTTTTAATATGTGAAAAAGTAAATGAAAATTTTATAGATTATTTATTTATTTATTTATTTATTTATTTATTTATTTATTTATTTATTGTGGTTCTGGGGATTGAACCCAGGGCATTACACCAAGGGCAGTGCACCCCTTGCACTATTTTTTATTCTTTATATTGAAACAGGGGCTCACTAAGTTGTGAAGGGCCTCACTAAGTAGCTGAAGCTGTCCATGAAACGTGATCCTCCGGAATGCTGGGATTACAAGCGTGAGCCACCACGTCCAGCTCTGATTTTTTATTCTTTATTTTGAAACAGGGTCTCACTAAGTTGCGAAGGGCCTCACTAAGAAGCTGAGGTTGGCCACGAACCTGGATCTTCCTGTCTCAGCCTCCCAAGTATTGGGATTACAAATGTGCCACCATTCCCAGCTAGAAGATAAAAAGTGGCCGCAGGCTTGTAACCCCCCCCCCCTCCCCTGCATGCTTGGGAGGCGGAGACAGGAGGATCCCGCAGGTTCTGGCTTAGGAGACCCTGTTTCCAAATAAAAATGTAAAAATAGGTCTGGGAGTGTAGACCGAGGTAGAAGGGCTTCCAGGAACCCCAGTACAAAAAAAAAAAAAAAAAAAGAAGATAAAAAAATATTTAAAAACAGGTTTATATGTCATTAGTAGATGTGAATAGTTGTTTATAATGCTGTCTTATTTACAATAAAGTCACAAAGCATCCCAAGGCAGAATGATAAAATAAAAATAAAGGATATAGAGGTTAAATTTCAAATTTCAAAATTATTGTTTGGCTTTTATTCTCCTAAATGACATTTACCTTTATATTATATAACACTTTTGAATTATGATATTCAAATTGTTACCTAAATAATTATGGCATGGAATCCAGGGGCCTTCTACCTCTGAGGTATACCCCCAAACTTATTTTATTCTTTTATTTGGAATCAGGCTCTCACTAAGTTGCAGATGACTTTACTAAGTTTCTGAGGCTGCCTGCAAACCTACGATCCTCCTATCTCAGTCTCCCAAGTATCCTTTTCTTGCTTAATGAACTAATTTATGAAAATTATCATTAATGCTCCTTTGATCTCATTTGATTGATAACCAGCAAGCAATAGTACATTAATTATGAAGGTTAGATAGGTGTAAAGTAATCTGTAAATATTATATATCACTGCAAAGGAATAATACACAAATCAGGCTAAAAATTTCTATTGTTTTTCACTTTATAGCAAGTATTTTTTTTTTTTTTTTACTGCAAGGCAACTTGTTTGCCTGAGCTTTACCTCACCTCTGTTTGAATACTTGGTGAACTACACTTCTTATTTTTTGTGTATGTGTGTGTGGTACTGGGATTGAAACTGGGGCCTCACACATGCTAAGTATGCACTCTAACACTGAGCTAATGTACCCCAGCCCTGAGACATGTTTTTGATTCACAGTTTTATTCTCCGTTTTTAAAAATATCATATAACTTATCCATTTGGCCCAGTTTAGATGCTAATAATGTAATAATGGGCTGGCAATTTTCTCTTCAATTCTTCTAGCTTAGAAGTTTGAAATTTCAGAAAGCAAATTTATACCTATAACCTGAGGGGATTTGAAGGAAAACACTGGCTCCATATACAGTAGCAACAGTGACACAAAATTTCCATATGACAGTTACATTGCTCTTAGGAACTTTCAAGTTTAGTTGGGAAAGATTAAAAAATAAAAAAAGGTTAAAATACTGGTTTATTCTTTATTTCTCAAATGATTAGTCTTGGGCTTATTTAAATAACCCAGTAAAATAGTCATGGCAGTAGTAGCCTTGCAAACCAGTGGTTATTCTCTGGGTTCTCATGGAGCCTTTTGAAAAGTGACATTGCATCAGACACACACATGAAACACGTTCATAAAATGAATTCTTGTGCTTGTCTGAGACTCAAAAACCTTAATAAGTTTGGGTATTAAAAATCTGTCTTTTAACAACATAATTTCTTAAATGCATTAAAGTTGAAAATATGTGATTTAGAGTATGTTAATGAAATTAAGGTTAAATTAATAGATAAAATAACATCTCACTGAATCTTTTTTTTTTTTTTTTTGGTGGTACTGGGGTTCCTGGAAGCCCTTCTACCTCGGGGCTACACTCCCAGACCTATTTTTACATTTTTTGAAATTTGGAAACAGGGTCTCCTAAGCCAGCGCGCGGCTGGCTTCGAACCTGCGTGATCCTCCTGTCTCAGCCTCCCAAGCGTGGGGATTACAAGCATGTGCCACCACGCCCGGCTCACTGAAGCTTTTACAAGAATAATAGTACACTACTTATGAAAGGCTAGATTTTAGAATCAGAAAACACAATTTCTACTTTTATGTGGTTTTTGAAAAATTTCAGTTCCTACTAATGATTTAACAACTTTAACTCTGAGATAATTGGGTTAAATATAATATCACATAATAGGTTCCCAAATAAATTATAATTGCTTTAATCTTATTCATCCTAAAGACTCAAGGAAAGAATTATCAGTTTAAATCTATACTGCATGAAATCTAACCTCATGTTAATAATTTATAATATCTTAAAAATGTATTTTAAGTGATTTAAACTGGGAAATAATCGATTTAAAAAACTAAATATATCTGTAAACAAAAAATATTAATGACAAAATTGGAAGAAAATTAGTATGTTGATATAAACATTTCAAAATAGAGAAATTAGAAATAGAAAATTTTCAAAATAGAGCCAGGTGTGGTACCGCACACTGGTAATCTCAGCATTTGGGAGGCTGAGACCAGAGGATTATCAAACAGCCTCAGCTACTTAGGGAGGCCCTCCACAACTTAATTTCAAAAATAAAGAATAGAAAATAGGGCTGGAGCTAAGCATGGTAGAGGCTGAGACAAGAATATTGCTACTTAGTGATTAGTGAGGCTCCCAGCAACTTAGTGAGACCCTGTTTTCAAATAAAATATAAAATAGGTCTGGGAGTATAGCCTGGAGGTAGAAAGCCTCTGGGTTCCACTCCCAGTACCACCAAAAAAAAAAAAAAATAGGGCTGGAGTATAGCTCGGAGGGAGAATGCCCCTGGGTTCTATCCCCAGTACCACAAAAAAAAAAAAAAAAAAAAAAAAAAAAAAAAAAATCAAAATAGAGAAAAGAAATGCCATTGATTGTACTTGAGATGGCAGTAAAAGACATTAAATTTTTTTGTCAAGTAATTGGTAATTTCTCATATTAAGAAATGCAGAATGATTTCCAAGCTAAGTGGTAAGCTTAGACAACAACAGACAACAACATTTATTTGACTCTCTGATAGAAGATTTTTTGCAAGCAATGCTGTTGTTATTTCAGATACAATTACAGAACATGAACTCTGGAGAACAGTTTTATATACCTGTTCAGCGATGGTTGGCACGGGATCAAGAGGATGGGGAAATCTGCCGAGAATTTCCTGTTTTAAATAAAGGACAACCTATCCTTCCAGGTAGAGAAACTCCAGCTCCAGGCAGCACAAGTAAAACTTTGTTTGCCTAAATGCTAAGGAACATCAAATGTGATAAACACATATTGAATAGATGAATGAATGATTAAGATCTGTTTCTTATCAATTATGTTGTTGGTGTAACAGCTGCATCTAAATGTTGTTTTAGTTGTTTCACATGCTGGCATTTAAGAATTTGTTCTTGTCACAGCCCTGTAGGAAGGTCAATGAAAATACCCCTTAATCAAAACAAGAAAATTCTCTACTTCTTTGATTTCTGCTCTGATTTTAATAATTTCCTTTCTTCTACTGGCTTTGGGATTAGGCTGTTCCTGGGTTTCAAGAGCTTTGAGATGTGTCATTAGGTTATTTATTTGGTGATTTTTTGTTCTTTTGTGGGCACTCAGTGCTGTAACTTTTCCTCTTAAAACTGCCTTCAAAGTGTCCTTGAGATTTCGATATGTTGTATCTCTGTTTTTGTTTGTTTCTAGAAATTTCTTGATTTCACCCCTTACTTCTAAGACACATTCTTCATTCAGCAGTGTGATATTCAGTCTCCACATGTTTATGTGTTTTCTCTAAGTATTCTTATAGTTGATTTCTAGTTTCATTCCATTATGGTTTAAAAAGACACAGGGAAATATGTCACATTTTTTGAATTTGCTAGTGTTCACTTTGTGGCCCAGGATGTGATCTATTTTGAAAAAGGTTCAGGCTGGGCGTGGTGTCTCATGCTTGTAATCCTAGCATCCGGGAGGCTGAGACCAGAGGATCACAGTTCGCAGACAGCCTCAGCTACTTAGTGAGGCCCTCTGCAACTTAGTGAGACCCTGTTTCAAAAATAAAGAATAAAAAAATAGGGCTGGTGTGTAGCTTGGAGGTAGAATGCCTCTGGGTTCTATCTCCAGTACTGAAAAAAAAAATGAAGTAGGTTCTGTGAGCAGCTGAGAAAAATATACACTCTGCTGTAATTGGGTGGGATATTCTATATGTGTTTAATAGGTCTATTTGTTTTGTGGTGTTCTTTAGGTCTCAGGCATTTTTACTGACCTTTTATTTATAAGATTGGTCTAATGGCATGAGAGGTGTATTGACATCTTCCAATATTACTGTATTAAGACCTATGTGTGACTTAATGTCACAAAAAGTTTGTTTTATGAAAGTAGCTGCACCTACGTTTGAGGCATACATGTTGACTATCATTATTTCCTCTTGCTGGAATGTTCTTTTTACCAGTAAAAATGACCTCCCTTGTCTCTTCTTATAATCTTGGGCTTGAAGTCTAACTTGTCTGATATAGTTGCTACTCCTGCTCGTCTTTGAGTTCCATTGGCATGGCTTACCTTGCTCCAGCCCTTTACCTTTAGTTTGTTACTATATTTACTTGTAAGATGTGTTTCTTGCAGGCAGCATATAGATTGATTCTGTTTTTTGTTTTTTTTTTTTTTTTTTTTTTTGGTGGTACTGGGGTTTCTGGAAGCCCTTTTACCTCTGGGCTACACTCCCAGACCTATTTTTACATTTTTATTTGGAAACAGGGTCTCCTAAGCCAGCGCGCGTGGCTGGCTTCGAACCTGCGCGATCCTCCTGTCTCTGCCTCCCAAGTGCGGGGATTACAAGCGTGCGCCACCACGCCCAGCTTGATTCTGGTTTTTAATCCATTTTGCCACATTATGTCTTTTTATTGGAAATTTCAGACCATTTATGTTCAGTGTGATTATTGAGAGATGATTTTTAGTTCCTAATATTTTGAGTTTTAACTTCTGTTTGAGGTAGTGTTTGTTCTTCTTTGCTTAGTTTTTTTTCTTAATGGAAATTCTTGTTTCTCTGGTTCTGGCATGTATTATTTATGTCTTCTTTGCAGTTAATCTCTTTTGAGTATTTTCTCTAGTGCTGGTTTGGAAGACATAAATTCCTTCAGCTTCTGTTTGGCATGGAAGATTTTTATTTCGTCTAATTTGATAGTTTGCTGGGTAGGAAATTTTTGGCTGCAAGTTGTTTCCTTTCAGAGTTTAGAATATGTTACTCTGGGTTTCATTTTTAAAAGGCCATGAGGTACTTCATTAAGATGTATGACTATGATGCGTTAATGAAAAATGAAAAAAATTAAAAATTAAAAAATCTCCAAAATATGAAAATTATATGTATAATTGATAAAAATAGATTTTTAAAGCAATTTAGGCTATATTCCACCATAATATGTCTTAGTTTTAATAAATAAAAAAGGTACTGTATATGAGGATTAAGAAAAAGCTTCACAATATCATATAATATAATATTAGGCTTAAGTATGTATCCATTTGTGCAGCTTTTTGAGAGAATATAGGTTAGTAAATGTATGTACCTAAGCCGGGCATGGTGGCACACGCTTGTAATCCCCACATTTGGGAGGTGGAGACAGGAGGATTGCGCAGGTTCGAAGCCAGCTGTGCTGGCTTAAGAGACTCTGTTTCCAAATAAAAAAGTACAAAAAATAGGTCTGGGAGTGTAGCCTGGAGGTAGAAGGGTTTCCAGGAACCCCAGTACCACAAAAATAAATGAATAAATAAACAAATGTATGTACCTACTTATAAATTTTTTGTGGTTTCTAAATAAGGTGTACAAATAACTCTTCTTGAGTTTCTGAAGCTAAGATAGTTTGAAAAACAAAACAAAACAAAACAAAACAAAAACTGGGAATAGTCCTACTTTCCAAAAAGTGAAGATTGCACAGGCATTGTTTTCATCATTCATAAAAACTTTTCTCACAACTTGTAGTTATTGTTCTCATCAGTCTTCATCTGCTCATAAGCATCACCTGGGAGAAATTCATGAGTTGTGCTTTTCTTTCCATTGTTAGTAATAATGCATAGGCTACATTTGCCTCCCACCTTTTGATCAGAATTTTAATTGAAAAATTTTAATTGAAAAATTCTGATAAAAAGAGGAATATTCTGCAAATAATACTGATCTCCTTCTCTTCCCTGTAGTACTTGATATTTATTATTTTTTTTTTAGTTTCTCCCTAAGAGTGGTATTCTAACCTTTATTTTCTCCCTAAACATGATATTCCAACCACACTCTGATATTTTAACCTTTAGTTTCTCCCTAAGTGTGTTATCCACATTGTGTTGTATACATTGGTAAGCCTTTGGTTATCTAGGTTGAGTATAGACATCATAAAGATAACTTACCCTAGCCTTATTTTTACCTAATACTCTAGCAATGCATGATGCCATGTCTGAAATGATTGCATTATAGACTAGCAATAGCCTTCACTAGAGGTGGTCACATCAGTTTTGGGGGATAGAAATAAGTAAAGCAGGATGAGCATGATGGCATACACTTGTAATCCCAGCCTTTGGAATGCTGAGATGGGAGGATCAAGGTTCATGGACAGCCTCAGCTACTACTTAATGAGGCCCTTTGCAGCTCAGTGAGATGATGTTTCAAATAAAGAATAAAAAAATAGGCCCGGGGGTGTGGCTCAGAGGTAGACTGCCCCTAGGTTCTGTCTCCAGAACCACCAATAATAATAATAATAATAATAATAATAATAATAATAACTAATACTAATAATAAAGAAAGCTGCATTTGCATTTGTGTCTCTTCTGCTATATTTTGTTCTTTATTTTTTTCCATTCTTTAAAAAAATTTTTTTAATGGTGCATTGTAGTTGTACATCTTAATGAAGTATAAGATGGTAGAGGCAAACATGCACATTCACCCAGTTAGCCCTTACCCAAATCCCACCCCATTCCCTCTCTCCTCCCTCCTTCTCATGTTTGGTTTAGTGACTGACTTTGATATGTTTGTGAATGTACATCATGCACTTTCGAGAATTTCCCTCTTCCCTTCTCCCATCCTCCTCAGTTAGATTGCCGTATTTGCTCATCTATAGTAACTCCTTCTTTGTCTAGAGTTCCTCCTATGACCTATTTTCTTTCTAGTCTTCCCCCCTCCCATACTCCTTAGTTAGGTCACCATATTTGCTCATCTATAATATATTTTTCTTTGTATAGAGTTCCTTCTATGACCCATTTTCTCCCTAGCTTCTGCATATTAAGGAGAACATCTGATTTCTACTTTTTTGTGATTTGATTAACTAATCTCACAGCATAATGTTCTCCAGTTTCATCCATTTCTCCATAAATGATATAATTTTGTTCTTTAAGGCTTTGTAAAATTTCTTTGTATACATATCCCATAGTTTTGTAATCCATTCATCTGTTGGTGGCCATTTTGGCTGGTTCCATCATTTGGCAAAGGTGAATTGTGCAGCTAGGAACATAGATACACATGCATTAGTTTGGTAGTTTGGTTTCTATTCTTTTGGGTAGAGACCTAGAAGTAGTATTGCTAGATCATATGGTAAATTTGTTTCCATACTTCTGAGGATCCTCCATACAGTTTTCCAAGGTAGTTGCACTAATTTGCATTTTGTTCTTTAAGTTCTTTAAGGGTTATGGTAGTATTTATCATTTAAGGGAAAAGGAAATCTGAAATTATTTTTTTGGTTTACAAAAAATATACTATTTCTAGTATACCTAGAAATATATATTTTTGTGGTACCGAGATATTTTCCTGGAGGAGAAAATATGTTTGCTAAGAAACTGAGAAAAAGAGAGCTCTCCCACTTGAGCTATTTTTTAATTTTTATTTTTCAGAGCTATTTTCAAATTTTTATTTATTTTTTGTGGGTCTGGGGATGAAACCCAGGGGCATTCGACCTCTGAGCTACACCTTCTGCTATTATTTTATGTTTTATTTTGAAACAGGGTCTCACTAAGTTACAGAGGGCCTCACTAAGTAGCTGAGTCTGTCCATGAACCGTGATCCTCTGGTCTCAGCCTCCCAAATGCTGGGATTACAAGCGTGTGCCACCACGCTCAGCTTTTATTTTTCATTTTGGTAACTAACACAAACATTAAATTTACTGTCTTAAAAAGTTTTAACCAGCCAGGCATGGTGGCTTAGGTTTGTAATCCCCACGCTTGGAAGGCAGAGACAGGAGGATCACACAGGTTTGAAGCCAGCTGCTCTGGCTTAAGAGACCCTGTTTCCAAATAAAACAGTATAAAAATAGGTCTGGGACTGTAGCCCAGAGGTAGAAGGGCTTCCAGGAACCCCAGTACCACCAAAAAAAAGAGAAAGTTTTAACCATATTTTTGGTAATAGTAATTGTATTCACATTGTTATGCAAAATATTCATATAACTTTTATGTCTTACAAAGCTAAAACTCCTCTTCCATTAAATAGTAATCCTTTTTTTTCCAAAGCTCCATTCTTTGGCAACCACCTTTCTACTTCTGGTTTTGTGATTTTAGCTACTTTTCAAACCTCATATGAGTGTAATCATGCAATTATTTTTTGTGATTTGTTTATTTCACTTAGCACGATTTCTTTGAGGTTAATTCATAGTATAGCCTATGGAAGGAGTTACTTCTTTTTTATGTGATTACTCAAATTTATTATTTTTCAGTTTTGATAAGCTTTATTTCTCTAAAAACAGCAGTAGCACATGATGTATTAGTTTCCAGTGGCTGCTCTAACAAATTAACTTGATTACATCTATAAAGATCCTATTTCCAAATAAGATTAATTACATTCACAGGTTCCATCTGGGTATGAATTTTGTGGAGGAACACTACTGAAGTCAATAGAATCAGCTATTAATACAAATATCTGACTTTTCTAATTTGCCTAATATATCTTTTGCCATTTTTATGAGGTATTATGATAGAGAAGCTGAGAGGCTCTACCAACTTCTGTCTGCAAAACTGGAGGCTCAGGAAAGACAATGGCATAATTCAGTCTGAGTAAGAAGGCCTGGGCAACAGGGGAGCCATTGATGTCAATCACAGTGTGAGAGCTGGAGAAGAAGAGATGGTCCAGTTCAAACAGTGAGGCAGGAAAATAGGGGGTAAACACCTCCTTCCTCTGCCTTTAATTCTTTGCAGACTCTCAAGAGATTGTATTACATTCAAACACTCTAGGAATGAGAATCTACTGAGTTCAATTAAAATGATAAACAGCCTCACATATACACCCAGAAATAATGTTTAAACAGATATCTCACACCTTGTGGCCTACTGAAGTTGACACATAAAATGACCATCACAAATCTAGCTCATGTCAACTTGGCACCCATACACATGTTCTTAAACTATATGTATTCTCCAAATAAAGACAATAATAGGGACATAATCCCATTTAGCATGTTACAACTATCATACATACAACTGAAAACATACCACCCCTTTTCCAGAAGAGAAGTTAAAATCCTGGAGTGATTTTCATATGCCATAATTTAAATCAAATGATTTAAAATTAATAGTACTTAACTACTATGATATAAAATCAATATATATTCTACTATAGGATAAGTGAAGAACATACACACATAACCACCCACACATACTAATGTATTCATACTAAAGTAAAGAAAACATATTCAAGATAACTATTGTCCTGTTTCTGTTACTGGTCACACAGTCATATTTGGTATTCATAACCACCCCTTCTACCACTTACATGCTGTTTTCCCTTTTTGCCAGTTAGTACCTTATCTGATTTTGTCTTTTTACCTAGGGGGATAACTCAAACATTCATTATTGGTAGGTCTGAGTCATTAGTAGTCCTGCTTTGATTAGGCTGTTGTTTCCCTAAAGGATCTCTTATATTCTAGATATACATTTCACTACTACTTTGATAGTCAGGATTAATCTCCCCAACAAGTACTAAAAATTCCTTCTTGGCTTTTTCATAGGAACAAAATGCTTAAAACAGGCAGGTGGCAGTCTTAACTTTCAAGTTCAGACTAAGTTCAACTAAGACCTTCTAGACAACAGAGTACAAGTCAAGAATAAGAAGAAATTTTTTTTTTTTTTTTTTTTTTTTTGGTGGTACTGGGGTTCCTGGAAGCCCTTCTACCTCCGGGTTACACTTCCAGACCTATTTTTTATAGTTGTTTATTTGGAAACAGGGTCTCTTAAGCCAGCAAGGCTGGCTTCGAACCAGTGTGATCCTTCTGTCTCCGCCTCCCAAGTGCGGGGATTATAAGCATGCGCCACCATGCCCGGCAATAAGAAGAAAAATTCTGTCAGGGGGTCATTAGAAGTGATAGTGAGTGGTACCACTCCAGTTTTCACTCTTTGATTTCTATATCTATAAATCCTGGTGAACAGAGAACCAGTATGGTATACACTCAATGTTGACTCTGCATGTATAAAGCCAGCTTGGAATGGTGAGAAATATGGTTAGATTAGTAAATTCTATGAACATGGGAATACTGCCATCTTTCTGCTGTGAATTGAGTTCCTTGATCAGAAAACAGGGCTGTGTGAAATACCATGGTGGTGGATATAGTATTTTGTAAGCCTGTGGCTGGTAGTGTTGGCAGAAGCATTGCATATAGGGAAGGAAAATTCATTTCCACTTAAGGTATCTGTTCCAGTATGGAAAAAGTACTGTCCCTTCCATGATGGAAGCAGATAAATGCTAACAACCTGCTAAAAGGTAGTTGTCTGATGGTTCTTATATAGTGCCATATAGGAGGTTCAGTGTTATTTTCTGCTGTTACTGGACCTGGTAGTCAGAGATGGCCTTAGCCAGGTCAGCCATGGTGAGCAGAAGGCTGTGTTGCTGAGGTCAGCATAACTTCATTCCTTTCCACCATGTTTATGAGCCTAGGGGATGATGTCAGAGGCTGCCTGCTATCCATAGAAGGGGGCCATCATATCCACTTGAATATTAAAGTCTTCCCCGGCTGAGGTCACCCTTTGATGAACATTTACATGAGACACTAACATCTTCTTGTCCTGTGCTCATTCTGAGAGCTTTATCTACATATCTCTTTCCCAAATGTCTTTGTTACAAATTTTTCAAACATGCCATTTCCCAATCCTCAACCATCTAGCCAAATGAATGGTCACTGCTCATAAAATGATATATGATTGCAAATCTGGCCATTTCCCTTCCAGGCAAAGTGAACAACCAGGTGCACTACTCCAAGCTTCAGTGGGAGGGTTTCCCTCACTACTATCCTTCAGAAGTGTCCTAGAGAGAGCGTGTGGTGCTGCAGTTGTCCAAGTTTGGATAACGCCTATAGAATCACCTGCAGGCCTTAGTCTCTATTAGTTGATCACAGGCAACTCCTCAGAAATCAGAAATGTGGCTTGGAGAAAGCAATGCAGCAGGAGTGGGTACCATGAGTGCCTGGCCCACTTCTTCACTTAATTATCTTTTGCCTTCAGAATCTGCTCAGCCCCAGTCATGTGTATAACACTTCCATTTGATTATGGAGTGTGGCTGTACAAGCCAACTTTATGGCTTGGTAGGTCAGATAGCACCCAATTAATGATGGGTAGCTTAGATCATATGATAACTCGATGACCCATGGGTAAGTATTCAGAGGCTACTAAGATTCAGTTGCAGGTCAAGAGCTATTGCTAAAAACAAGAGTAGTTATTTGTGATGATAGCAGGGTCTTGCTTCAGAATCTCAAAGGCCTACAACTACAGTTCACCTGCAGGAAACTGCTAAGCACTCTGTGCAGCATCCTTATCTGCCACTGACACTTCAAGCACCACTGGATTTGCTGAATTATGTCACCTAAGTTGCAGAGTAACTTGCATTGTAGATCCTTCTCTTGTTACAGGCCCAGCTCAATACTAACATCTTTTTGAATGACTTGGTAAATGAGTGGAATAACATATCCAAATAGGCATTTTCTACTTCCAAACCCAAAGAGTTCATTAGCTGTTATCCCCTTTTCTTGGTTGTAGGGGCAGTTGATGTTAATGCTTTATTCTTCACATTAAAAGGCGTGTCTTAACATTCCTCACACCACTGTGCCCTGCTAATTCCACTGAGGTAGAAGGCCCCTGAGTTTTAGTCAGATATCTTACCTTGTTACAAGTGGACATCTTACTATTAAGTCTATAGCAGTTGCTATTTTTTGCTTATTTGGCTCAATTACTATAATGCCATCAATGTAATGAATTAGTATAGAGTCTTGTGGACAGGATATGTGATCAAGATACCCACAAACTAAATTATAAAATAGGGCTGGCTAATAAGTAATACCCAAGGTAGGATAGTTAAAACATATATTGCTGGTTTTGATATCTGATAGCAAACTGCCTCTGATAGGCATTTATGGAAGGGTATGGAGACAATGGCATTTCTTAGAGCAGTAGCCACACAGCAGGTGCTAAGCTAAGTGATATGTTAATTTATTCCAGTAATGAAAGACATCTGGTATACCAGCTGCTAATGGAGTCACCACTTGGTTATATTATGAATCCACTGTTAGTCCCCAACATTACCACTGTGCAAATGCAAAGGCCATACAAAACAGTAAAAGTTATTTCATTCCTACCTATTATCTTCAGAGACTTTTTTTTTTACATAACATACAAATATACTCTCTGTTGGTTTTTCAAAAATATATGTATAGAATAAAACTTGAGCAGTTTGCTATTTACACTCAATTGTACATCTTGGACCCCTCTGCTTCAGTATGTACAGACCTGACTCATGTTGAATGGCTGCATGCTTAGTGAAATATATATATATATATATATATATATATATATATATATATATATATATATATAATAAATTATGTTACCCAATGTCCTTTCTGATGGACATTTAGAATGATTCCATTGTTTTGCTATTATAACCAGTGCTGAAATGAGCATCCTTTTATATGTAATATAAATATAACTTTTATATACAAAATACAAATTGTAAATATAATATACATATTTACCTGAACACATACAAATATTTATGTAGATTTGATTTCCTGGTAAAAGGGAATGTCCCACTTTCCACTCTTTTTTTTTGACAAATTTCTTAATCAAGGAATGATTTTAGTTTCAAAATACACCAAATGCATTTTGCTCCAGCAGTTCAGCACACTTCAAGTAGCTGTTGGCATATTAGGACCTGAATGAGGACTAAGAGAGTTTTTTGGCTTGCCTGCCTGGAAAATGCCTTGTAGACCTTTTGTCCTCAGTGTTGTCAAAATTTCTGTATTGATTTCTTTTTTAAAAAGAAATTTATTGGTGCATTATAGTCATACATCTTAATGGAATACAAGATGGTGGGGACATTCATACACACATCACCCAATTTGCCCTTATCCAATTCTCACCCCATTACCCCTCCTCCCTCCTTCTCATATTTGGCTTAATGATTGATATTGATATGTTTGTTAAAGTACATCATGTGCATTAGAGAATTTCCCTCTTCCTCCCTCCCATCCCCTTGATTAGGTCACCTTATTTTCTCATCTATAGTATCTCCTTCTTGGTCTAGAGTTCCTTCTATGACGCATTTTCTCCCTAGCTTCAGCATATTAAGCTTCAGCATCTGATTTTTTATCTTTTGTGACTGACTAATTTCACTTAGCATAATGTCCTCCAGTTCCATCTATTCCCCTGTAAATGACATAATTGTGTTTTTCTTTATGGCTGAGTAAAATTGCAATGTGTACATATCCCATAGTTTTGTGGTTCATTTGTCTGTTAATAGACATCTTGGCTGGTTCCATAGTTTGGCAATTTTGAATTGTGGAGTTATGAAAATAGATATGCATGCATTAATTTGGTAGTTTGGTTTCCTTTCTTTTGGGTATATACACAGAAGTGGTATTGCTGGACCAAATGGTAAGTTTGTTTCCATTTTTCTTAGAATCCTCCATACTGTTTTCCAAAGTGGTTGCACTAATTTGCAATCCCACCAACAATGTTTTAGAGTTCCCACTTCTCCACATCCTCTCCAGAATTTGTTGTTGTTTGTGTTTTGAATGATTGCCATTCTTGGAGTTAGGTGAAATCTCAGGGTAGTTTTGATCTACATCTCTCTGATTGCTAATGATGTTGAACATTTTTTCATGCATTTATTGGCCACGAAGGAATTTCTTCCTTCATGAAGTGTCTATTTAGTTCACTTGCCCATTTTTTGATTGGGTTATTTGTTTTCTTAGTGCTGAATTTCTTGAGTTCTCTTTATATTCTAGATATTAGTCTTCTATCAGAGGAGTAGTTGGAAAAAAAATCTTCTCCCATTCTATTGGCTCTGGATTGTTTCCTTTTATGGTAACTAAATAGAATAATCCTCTTGGGAAAAGTATATCTCAAACCAGTGGAAAGAATCTCCATGATTTCTGCACTGTTTCTGCCAACAGCCCAAGCTGCTTCTATTTAGTGACTTTCTACTTCTTCTGGTGGAGTCCTACTTCTTCCTGGGGTATTAAACACCAGAAGGTCAGCTTTTTCCTTCAATCTTGGCAGCACACCTTTCACCAAATCTCTAATTACTGGTTGAGTATGGATTTTGTTACAGTGTGCTGTCTCCGGTGTACAAGCTGCTGCCTCAGGATTGATAATCAGTGCACTTAAAAGTACAAAGCCTGAGGACCTATCATAAAGGATAGGAATGCAGATATCATACCAGTTCTCAATCCTCCTTCAAGGTAAATTTCCACTCACGACAGCTTGGCCACTGCTGCCTCCAGCACGTCCAGCAGCAGAAAAATGTCTTCTGCAGACTCATATACATCCCTGAAGGCACTGCAGTCCATGTATTTAAAACAGTGGCATGGGGAAGATTGGTGCCACCATCTTTCTACTCTCTGTTCTACATCTATGCCAATTTCCTTCTTTTTTAAGACAACATAATATTCTAGTGCATGTATATACCACAATTTCTTTGTTCATCTGGCAGTGGACATTTGAGTCACTACATTCCTTAATTTTTGTGTATAGCCTTACAATAAGCAGGAGTGTGGAAATATAGCTATATCTTTGATATCTTGCTTTGAGTTCTTTGGGATGTATATCTAGAAGTGGGACTGCTGGATCATGTAGTAATTTCATTTTAATTTTACAAAGAACCTCTTTTGTTTAGTTCCTCAAAAATGTTGGAAAGCTGGGCATGGTGGTGCATTCCTATAATCTCAGGACTTGGAAGGTGGAGACAGAAAGACTGCAGATTTAATATTAGCCTTGGGAACTCAGCAAGACCCTGTCTTAAAATAAATAAAAGTGCTAGGGGTGTATTTTAGAGTGTTCCTGAATTCTGTGCCAGTATTCTTCTCAAAATATTGTTGAGATTTTGATAGAGGTTACATTGAATCTGTAGGTTGCTTTGGGTAATATGAACATTTTAATAATATTAAGTCTTTATATTCATGAATGTGAAATGTCTTTCCATTTATCTTTTTCTTCTTTAATTTCTTTTAGCAATATTTTATAGTTTTCAATGTACAGGCCTTTATTGCTTTGGTCAAGTTTAGTACCAAGTGTTTTATTCTTTTTGAGGCTATTGTAAATACAACTATTTTCTTTCTGGATTATTCATTGTTAGTGTATAATAGTGCAACCATTTTATAACTTTTTTGACAATGGTTTTTTTTGTGTGTGCAGGTATGGAATACTTTAGTGTTGTCTATATTTGAAATCATGTCACCTGCAAACAGAGAAAATTTTGTTTTGTTTCTTCTGAGTAGGATGCCATTTATTTATTTATTTATTTATTTATTTATTTATTTTATTGTTTTAGCTAGAACTTTCAATATTATGTTGAATAGAAGTGGCAAGAGTGGACATCCTTGTGTTATTTCTGATCTTAGAAGAAAAGCATTCAGTTTTTCATCATTGAATGCCATCTTAGCTATAGGCTTTTTACATATGACTTTTATTATGTTGAGGTAGTTTTCCTCTATTCTTAATTTTTGAGAGTTAATCAAGGAGAGATATTGAATTCTAAAAGTTTTTGGCATTGAGATATTGTGTGATGTTTGTTTTTAGTTCAGTTTATATGGCTTATTACATTGATGGATTTTTATACATGAAACCACCCTGCATATTGAGATATGAACTGAACTTGGTCATGGTGCATGTGATGGTGGTGGAGAGGAGCTTAGCTGCATAAAATACGAAACATCTTTTTACTGGCTGTAATCAGGTTCTTTTTATCTTCAGGCACATCTTGGTATAAGAACCACTGAACTGGATTCTGTGGTTCTCAGTGGCAGTTGTTCTGGCTGCTGTTGTTATATTGGTATCTCTCTGTGAGAATGTGGGTCTTAGGTTTCTTTTTGCATTATCATGCTGATCTTCTATGACAACATTTAAATGAAACAATTATTTTGTATTTCAATTTATACAGTTGACTCCTGGCTCATTTGCCTTATATATCTGACTTATATAGCAAAGAAAAAAATATCTTCTTTGATTAGAATAATGAGAAGGTGATAGACATTGTTACTCTGATCCCCCTCCATCATGTTTTTCCCTTTAATTTTAGCAACATTAAATTTCTAAAAAAGGAAGAACGAAGTTTTGTACAGAAAAGCACAAGCATACCTCATTTTATTGCACTATTTTATTTTTTACAAATTGAAGTCTTATGGTTACCATGCTCTAGGCAATTCTACAGGCTGTGTTTTCACTGTCATGGTTTTGTAATTTTATTGTATTTCAAACTTCTTTATTTTTATTTTATGTTATGGTGACCTATGATCAATGATCTTTGATGTTACTCTTTTAATTATTTGGGGGCACTACAAATTATACCCATATACAGTAACCTTAGTGAATAAACGTGTGTGTGTGTGTGTGTGTGTGTGTGTGTGTGTGTATGCACGTGCATGCTGACTACTCTACTGACCCCCATTTTTCCTATTTCTCTCTCTGTAGGCCTTTCTATTATTTGAAACACAAAAATATTGAAATTAGGCCAACTAGTAATGCTACAAAAGTATTTAAGTGTGTTCAGATGAAAAGATCTTATGTCTCTCACTTTAAATCAAAATCTAGAAATGAATAAGCTTAGTGGAGAAAGCATGTTAATGTTAAGATGGGCTGGAAGTGAGTTTCATTACATTAGTTAGCCAAGTTGTGAATATAGAAGAGTTCTTAAAGGAAATGGAAGTGCAAGATACTCTAGTGAACACATGAATGATAAGAGTGAAGCAGCCTTACTGCTGACAATTAGGAACTTTTAATAATCTGGATAGAAAATCAAATTGACCACCAGGTTTTCTTAAACTAAGGCTTAATCTAGAGCAAGGGTCTGTCTCTCTTCAATTCTGTAAAAGCAAAAGAAACTGTAAAAGAAAAGTTTGAACCTAGAAGAGGTTGGTTCTTAGAGCTTAATGAAAAATTTCTTCTTCATACCATAAAATTGTAAGATGAAAGATAGAGAAGTACAGATAAATGATTTAGAAGTACAGAAAGTTATCCAGAAGCATTATGTAAGATAATTGATGAAGATATTAATTATATTAAGATGAAGATTTAATTTAAAAATTTCAATATAGATTAAGCAGCCTTATATTGGAAGAAAATGACATCTAGGTCTTTCATAGATAGAAGTCAGAACCTGACTTCAAAGCTTCAAAGAACAGGGTTATTACCTTGTTAGGGTTAATGCAGTCTGTGACTTTAAGTTGAGGTCTGTGCTCATTAACTGTTCAGAAAATTTCAGGCCTCTTAAGAATGGTACTAAATCTCCTCTGTCTATGTTCTGTAAATGGAATGAAAAAAGCCTGGTTGACAACATAGGTTCTTGAACATTTTTAGTTTACTGTTCAAAACTACTGCTCAGAAAAAAATAGTTTCTTTCAAGATATCACTGCTGGGGAAGATGGTGACTGAGAAAAGCAGCATTTATGAGTCCCACTAACAAACAATCTCTATTGCCACAAAATCAGCGCTTTTCATAGCCAGAAAACACCATCAACAGAGAAATAAAAACTGTAAATACAAGGGACAGAGAAAAAGAAGACTAGAAGAAGAGCCAGAGACCAGAGAAGAAACCAGCCGGCATTGTGGTGGCAGAACCATACCAGTGCCATCTTGCCTTGCAGCACCAGACTCCAGAAAGAAAAGGACTCAGAATGGAGCTCAAAACCAGAAAAGAAATATGCCAGCCTCACGGCAGAGGGTGAAGCACCAGCACCATATTGCCAGCAGTGGCGGTGAGTTCCCCAGGCCCTCAACAGCTCCAGATCAGCACACTCAACAACCTACCAGGCTCCAGAGAAGAAAGAGACTTACAACGGAGCTCAAAACAAGAAAAGAAATATTCCAGCATCATAGCCGAGGGTGTGACAACAGCGCCATATTGCCAGAGGCTGTGGCTGTTGGGGCCCACTCGGCTGGACCGAGATGGCACCCAGGCTTGTTGCCAGCGTGGATTCAAGATGGCGCCTAGGCTTGCAGCCAAGTCATGAGACTCACAAGATGGACGTCTCCTTGAGCATGCGCAGTGTGCCATGCTACGTGCCTGCAGAATGATCAGTGACGCAGCACCTCGTGCTGCCACCAGCCTGCCTATGAGAGAGTCAGAAATGTGCATGCCCTAGCTGTGGAAGCTTGGGATTGGTAGGGAATAGAGGGAGGGATTTTGATGCTGATATATATTGTGCTTGTTGTACGCATTGTCAGACATATTAAAGGAAGAAGAGACATATTATTGAGACATATTAAGGATCCATTAAAGAAGAATTCATATTTCAGCTGAAGAGGTGTCTGTGTCGTTCTCTAAGCCCCTGCGGGTCGGAGTCTTGGGGGACGATAAGTGGCGCCGAAACCCGGGAAAAACAACGTAGCAAAAAGTTCGCAGGTAAGCGACAAAATAAGATAGGGCTCGCGGATAAGCGAGGGACAGCTGTGAATGTTCGCAGGTAATTGCAATGATAGGCTTGCAGGTGATTGCGACGATAGGCTCGCAGGTGATTGCGATGATAGGCTCGCAGGTGATTGCGACGATAGGTGTGTAGGAGATTGTGACAAAGTAAAACTTATCATGGGGTCTAAGGTTGCTACCATGAAGGTCAAAGAGGCTCTTTGTAACATTCTGTCTAAGGGAGGAGTGAAAGTGAAAGCAGCCACTTTAGAAAATTTTCTTAGCACAGTTAAAGCGATAGCTCCATGGTTTTTGGAAGAAGGATATGTTAACATTTCTCAGTGGAAATGTCTTGGTCAGGATCTTCTTAAGGCTGATGCCAAAGGGGCTCTCCCACCTGGGACATTGGCTATCTGGAGTTTAATTAAAGCATGCCTGGCAGATAAAACAGGAAGGTATCGTCAAGTTCTGGCTGAAGGCTCTAATGCTTTAGAGGAAGCAAAAGAAGAGATTTCAGAGCAAGGTCAACAGGCAGATTGTCACAGGGACGAGGAGTCCTCTGAAAGCAACTCCTTCGATTCCTCCGAGGAACAAGAGACATGGCCTGTTCCACCAGAAAGAGATAAGGAGGAAGAAGCCTTGTTAGAATCTTGGCGCAGGTTCCAAATGTCTTATAACAGTAAAAAGAAATATCCTGAACCTTCCGCTCCTCCCCCTCCCTCTCCTAGTCCGCCGCCATATCTTACTGAGAAAGGAAAGTCTGATAGGCGGAAGACATCTGAGGCTAGTCCGTGGGCAAAGATTCTGCCTACACCAGGAGCATTTCCTGTGTTTCTTGACCAGAATCAGCAAAGGTATCATGAGCCATTAGATTGGAAAGGTTAAAAGAAGCTGTGTCAACATATGGAGTGCAGGCTTCATTTACCTTGTCACTGGTAGAATCCTTTGAAAGATACTCCATGACTCCAAGTGATTGGACAAATTTGTGCAGGGCTGTGTTGTCTGGTGGAGCCTATCTTAATTGGAAGTCAGCCTATATAGAATACTGCTCTGATCAAGCTCGTGTTAATGCTCAGACAGGGAAACCTGCTTGGAATTTGGATATGTTAATGGGACAGGGACCATTTGCTAATAATCAAAATGGGTACCCACAGCAGGTGTATGGGCAGATTAATCAAGCAGCATTAAGGGCATGGAGGATGTTATCAGGGACAGGTAATTTACGAGCCAGTCTGTCAAAAGTTACTCAAGGACCCAATGAGCCTTTTGCTGATTTTTTATCACGGCTTGTGGATACTGCTTCTTGGGTTTTCCCTGATGTGGACGCTGCCATGCCATTGATTAAACAGCTAGCTTATGAGCAAGCCAATAAGCCTTGTCAGGATGCAATATGTCCCTATAAAAATAAGGGCCTAGAAATATGGCTCAAGATATGCAGAGAAATAACTGACTTTGTCATACAAGGACAAGCCATAGCTGCTGCCATTGTTGTTGGGTTGCAGGGCAAGCCTTATAATCAAAAGCAGAGAGGCAGTTCAGGGAATTGTTTCCGATGTGGTCAACCAGGACACTTAAAAAGAGATTGTATACAGACTAATTCTGGAGCATCTTCTAAACAGGCCCAGAGGATTCCTAATTTGTGTCCTCGATGTAGAAAAGGCAACCATTGGGCTGTAGAGTGCAGATCTCGATGGGATGTAGATGGAAAGCCTCTTCCTCCACCACAATCAAATGCTAGGCCAAAAAATGGGCAGAGGGGCCCTGTGCCTCAGGGCCCTCAAATGTATGGGGCAATTCAACAGGATACAGGGAACGCAGGACCACAGATGAGGCAGGTGCCTCGATTTCAGCAGCCTCTCCCACCATACGGAGAGCAACCCCAGGGAGTGCAGGATTGGACGTCTGTGCCACCGCCCAGCTCATATTAACCCCTGAAATGGGAGTTCAAAAAGTAGATTCATATTTTCATGGACCCCTTCCTTCTAATACTGTAGGACTGCTTCTAGGCCGAAGTTCCACTACCTTATCGGGTCTAGTGGTGCATCCAGGAGTTATTGACCAGGACTATACAGGCAATGTGAAAATATTAGTTTCTTCCCCTCGTGGGATTTCTGTTATAAATGATGGAGACCGAATTGCTCAGATAATTCTGTTGCCTAGTAAACATTCTTTTTTTCCTAGCCAAAGACAGGCAAGAAAAGATAAGGGCTTTGGTTCTACAGGTACTCCTGGAGCATGGCTCACTATGGACATGGGGTCATGTCCCATGTGTCAGCTCACCATACAGGGAGTCTCTTTTTGGGGTCTCTTGGACTCAGGTGCAGACCGTAGTATCATTAGATTATCTGAATGGCCAAAAGATTGGGGATTACAACAGACAGATCAATTACTTAAGGGGTTAGGATATGCAAATATTCCAAGCTGCAGTGCTGTTCACCTTAATTGGGCAGATCAAGAAGGTCATTCAGGGACATTCCAACCTTTTGTTCTGGACCTTCCTGTATCCTTGTGGGGACGAGATGTACTGCAACAAATGGGAGTAAAATTGACTACTGAATCTGTATATAGCTCTCAAAGTCAACAACTTATGCATAATGCAGGCTATTCAGGGGCAGGCGGGCTTGGCCGATTTGAACAAGGTCAAAAGTCCCCTGTTCCCATGATGAGAAGAAATAATCCCAAAGATAAAAGAGGACTGGGTTTTTCTATGGGGCTACTGAACAATTAAAGATTAAATGGAAAACATGTGCCAGTGTGGGTCTCTCAGTGGTCCCTTCCTAAAGAAAAAGTTATAGCAGCCCATGAACTGGTACAGGAGCAGTTATTGGCAGGACATTTACAGTCCTACACATCTCCATGGAATACACCTATTTTTGTTATCAAAAAGAAATCAGGTAAATGGAGATTGTTACATGATCTCCGAGCAGTAAATAATAATATGGAGATCATGGGACCAGTGCAATTGGGGCTACCAGTTATATCGGCCCTCCCTGCCAATTGGCCCACTGTTGTGTTGGACATCAAAGACTGCTTCTTCTCTCTTCCACTGCATCCTGCAGATACCCCTCGATTTGCTTTTACAATACCGTCCATTAATCATCAGCAGGTGGATCAAAGATATGAATGGACAGTACTACCACAGGGTATGGCTAATAGTCCCACGTTGTGCCAAATATATGTAGATAAAGCCCTACAATCTATTAGAAGAGAATTTGCTTCTTCCATGATTTGTCATTATATGGATGATATTTTATTATGTGCTAAAACCCCAGAAATTCTGGATGATATGCTTATAAAAACTATACTATGTCTTAAACAATGGAATTTAATTATAGCTCCAGAAAAAATACAACAAAGAAATGTTAAACAATACCTTGGCACCAAATTAGAAGATACTATTATTTGTCCTCTTAAGGTTAGCTTGAGGGTGGACAATTTACAAACTTTAAATGATTTCCAAAAACTTTTAGGGGATATAAATTGGATTCGACCATATTGTAGGCTTAGTAATGCTGACCTTAAACCTTTGTTTGATTTGCTAAAAGGGGATTCAGATTTATTTTCTTCACGATCATTAACACCTACGGCACTAGCATGTATTCAACTCGTAGAGGAAAGATTATCTGAAGCACAAGTAGATCGTATAGATTATCAGAAAAAACTGCTCTTATGTATTCTTACCACAGATCTCACACCCACTGGAGTGTTGTGGCAAGAGGGTCCCATAATGTGGGTACACCTCCCTCATTCTCCCAAAAAAGTGTTGCCATGGTATCCAGCCTGTGTTGCACAAATAATTATTAAGGCATTAAAGGCAACTCTGACTGCATTTGGAATGCAGCCTGATTTTATCATCACTCCATATACTAAAGAACAGCTTTCCACTCTAGCTGCCACCAATTCTGACTGGGCCATTGTCCATGTAATGGCCACAGGACAATTCGATAATCATTATTCACAACATCCTTGGCTCATCCTATTATTTTTCCTAAAATCACTCGATCTGCACCGATTGCTGGAGCGCCAAATATTTTTACAGATGGATCCAAAGGAGGTATGGGAGTGATATTCAAAGAAGGCTCAGATCCACAAACTTTTCTTTTTCCCCATTCATCAGCACAGGCAGTAGAGATTTTGACAGTGATTCAAGTATTTATGCTCTATGATTCCACTCCATTCAACTTAATTTCAGATAACTTATATGTGGTACAGGCACTTAATAGCCTTGAATGTGTAGGACATATTAAGGGACAATCTACTATTCTTTTATTATTGGCTAAGTTACAACAATATATTTGTATATTGTATCTGCAGCCACTATGAATGCCCTATCCTCACATGCGGCTACTGCCATGGCTCAGCAAGCTCAAATAAATGGACAACTTAAAAAAAAATGGACAACTTAAAGCTGGCATATTAATGGTAAATCAAAGAGTAGACCTGTTACAAGAACAAGTTGATATTCTAGGGCAAATGGCGATGGTACTATGTATTCATAAATTATCTGGATTATGTATAATGTATGTGCAGTATCAGAATTTCTCCCATGCAGGTAATTTGTCTCGGCAATTAAGCAAGATGCTTCTAGGGACTTGGAGCTGTGAATTTGAACACACCATGATTGAGCTTCGAGCGTCCATCGTTGCAATTAATTCTACCCGTGTGGAAGTCACCACAGTACAACAATGGATGGACTTGACACATGGAACATTTGGTTTCTTAAAAGATTGGGGTGGCATGGCATTCTGGGCATTCTTGCTGGTGGTAGCATGTTGTTTCATGATTGGATATATTAGGCAAACTCGACAACACACACTGCAACAACAGCGCATATTGGTGCAAGCTATGGCAGCCCTTGAAGCTGGCTCATCGCCCCACGTATGGCTCAATATGCTGGATCCGTAGTCAGTGATGGGTAAGATCGTCCCCGGGACCATATCAACCTAAGACAGGGAAACAATCATGCTATTGTTCTCCCAATGACGGGTAAGAATGGTCCTTGAGGGTTGACAACTTAAGACAGGCATGATCCCGAGCCTTATTTTAATAAAACAAAAAGGGGGAGATGTCGGGGCCCACTCGGCTGGACCGAGATGGCGCCCAGGCTTGTTGCCAGCGTGGATTCAAGATGGCGCCTAGGCTTGCAGCCAAGTCATGAGACTCACAAGATGGACGTCTCCTTGAGCATGCGCAGTGTGCCATGCTACGTGCCTGCAGAATGATCAGTGACGCAGCACCTCATGCTGCCACCAGCCTGCCTATGAGAGAGTCAGAAATGTGCATGCCCTAGCTGTGGAAGCTTGGGATTGGTAGGGAATAGAGGGAGGGATTTTGATGCTGATATATATTGTGCTTGTTGTACGCATTGTCAGACATATTAAAGGAAGAAGAAGAGACATATTATTGAGACATATTAAGGATCCATTAAAGAAGAATTCATATTTCAGCTGAAAAGGTGTCTGTGTCATTCTCTAAGCCCCTGTGGGTCGGAGTCTTGGGGGACGATAAGCAGTGGCAGTGAGTTCCCCAGGCCCTCAACAGCTCCAGATCAGCACACTCAACAACCTACCAGGCTCCAGAGAAGAAAGAGACTCACAACGGAGCTCAAAACAAGAAAAGAAATATTCCAGCATCATAGCCGAGGGTGTGACAACAGCGCCATATTGCCAGAGGCTGTGGCGAGTTCACTGTGCCTGTGTCAGCTCTAGATAAGCACACTCAATAACTGTAAGTGAAATTGCAGCCTCTAAAGGAGAAATCCCAGTACTGTACCCCCAGGGACATGCCCAGCTTTGATAATCTCCCTGGGTGTGAGATTTTGCAGTCCAACCCAGTGAAGGAGTAGTGGTGGCAGAGATACCACACTCTAGTCGCAGCTCTCCATGGGAAAACACCCAGCCTGGTACCCTCATGGTCTCGTGAAGCCTTGATTAACTCATTGGTCTGAGACTTTGTGATATAACCCAGTAAAGGCATAGTGGTGACTGAGATTGCCACAAACTCAAGATCCAGAGCACCCAGAGTGAAGTTATAGTGACCCAGGGAAAAACCCAGAGAAGGCACAAACTTCCGAAATCATGGGAAAGAGGAATAACAATGGAGCAATGAATGTCCACAACCCCACAACATCAGAACCTGATAACATGGAAATTCAGAGATCTCCAGAAGATCAAATCAGGAATATAACTGTAGAAATAATGCAGGACCTTTGAAAAGAATTTAGAGAGAGAGTTTAAAAGAAATAAAGGATGCAATCATTGCAGTAAAGGACTCAATTCAAAGTATAAACAATCAATTAGACAACATGGAGAATAGAATCTCACTCCTAGAAGATAATCACTCCAAAAACAAATGCATAGTTTATAATTTAGAAAAAAAATCTGACAGCAGGAATTTGGCATTGAAGAAATATGGACCCATTTTCAGAGAGCTAACCTAACAATAATTGGAATAGAGGAGGGAAAAGGTGAAACCAAAGGGATCAATAATCTATTCAAGTAAGTAATAGCAGAACATTTTCCAAACATAGAGCAAGAGGTCGATACACAGGTCCAGGAAACTTATAGAATTCCCTTTAGACAGAATCAGAGAAGAGGATCCCCATGCCACATCATTGTCAAAATGACCAATGTGGAAGCCAAAGAGAGAATCTTAAAGGCAACAAAAACAAAGGGCCAAGTGACATTCAGAGGCAAACCAATTAGAATCACTCCAGACTTCCCAAACCAAGTCATGAGAGCCAGAAGGGCTTGGAGTAACATATTCCAAACTCTGAAAGAAAACAATTTCCAGCCAAAAATGTTCTACCCAGCAAAACTATCTATCAAATTAGATGGGGAAATAAAAAGTTTCCATGAGAAAGAGAAACTGAAGGAATTTATGTCTTCAAATCCAGCGCTAGAGAAAATACTCAAGGAGATTAACTACAAAGAAGAAATAGGTAATATATACCAGAATCAAAGAACCAAGATTTTCCATCCAGCAGACAACTAAGCAAATAAGAATAAACAGTATCTCAAACAGAAATAAAATCTTAACATGTTAGATTAATCAAATGGATCTGTTGGACACATATAGAATATTTAATCCAACTAGAGTGAAGTTTACATTTTTCTCAGCTGCTCACAGAACATTCTCCAAAACAGATCACATCCTGAGATAAAAAATGAGAACTAGCAAATATAAAAAAATGTTACATAGTTCCCTGTGTCATTTCAGACTATAATGGAATGAAACTAGAAATCAATTTTAAGAAGACCCAGAGATACAACATAGACATGTGGAGACTGAACACCACACTTCTAAATGAAGAATGGGTAATAGAAGACATAAGAGGTGAAATCAAGAAATTTCTATAAATGAATGAAAATAAAGATAAAACATATCAAAGCCTCTGGGACACTTTGAAGGCAGTATTAAGAGGAAAATTTATAGCACTGAGTGCACACATAAGAAAAACAGAAAATCTTCAAATAAATAACGTTACAACACACCTCAAAGCCCTTGAAAAGCAGGAACAATTGAACCCCAAAGCCAATAGAAGACAGGAAATTATTAATATTATAGCAGAAATTAATGAAATAGAGAATAAAAAAAATACAGAAAATCAACAAAACCAAAAGCTGGTTTCTTGAAAATATTAACAAGATAGATAAACCACTAGCCATCCTAACTAAAAAAAATGAATCAACCCAAGCTTTGAAGATAAAGATGAAAAAGGAGATATTACTACTGACAGTATAGAAATCCAGAGGATTAATAGAAACTACTTTGAAAAACTGTACTCCAACAAAATGGAATATCTCGAGGTAATTGACAACTCTCTAGATAAATACAACCTTCCTAAACTGAGTCAAGAAGATATAAAACATGTAAACCAACCAATAACAATCAAAGAGATTGAAACAGCAATAAGGAGCTTAACATCAAAGAAAAGCCCAGGACCAGATGGTTTACCAAGTGAATTCTATAAAACATTTATAGAAGAGCTAATCCCAATATTCCTCAAACTATTTCATGAAATAGAAAAACGTGGGACTCTCCAAAATGCATTCTATGAAGCCAACATCACACTAATACCCAAACCGAATAAAGATAGTTCAAGAAAGGAAAACTACAGGACTATATCTCTGATGAACTTGGATGCAAAATTATTAAACAAAATTCTAGCAACAAGCATTCAAAACCACATCAAGAAAATCATACACCATGACCAGGTAGGGTTGATCCTAGGGATGCAAGGCTGGTTCAACATACGAAAAATCAGTCCATGTAATTCATCATAAAAACAGAATCAAAGACAAAAATCACATGATCATTTAAATAGATGCTGAAAAAACATTTGATAAAATCCAACATCTATTTATGATGAAAACACTGTAGAGAATTGGAATAGAAGGAACATATCTCAGCATCATAAAGGCAATCTATAATAAGCCCACTGCCAACATCATATTAAATGGGGAAAAACTTCAAGAATTCTCCCTAAAAACAGGAATGAGACAAGGATGTCCATTATCACCACTTTTCTTCAATATAGTATGAGAGACTCTAGCCAGAGCAATAAGGCAAGAAAAGGAAATCAAAGGAGTACAAATAGGAAAAGAAGAACTGAAACTTTCACTATTTGCAGATGACATGATACTATATTTAGAAAACCCAACAAACTCAACCAAAAGGCTTATAGAACTGATCAACAAATTCAGAAAAGTTTCTGGATTCAAAATCAATCTTAAAAAATCAGAAGCTTTCCTGTACACCAACCATAAATGCACTGAAAAAGAAATTCAGAAAACACTTCCACTGAGGATCTCCCACAAAATAATAAAATACTTAGGAATAAACTTAACCAAGAAGCTAAAAGATCTCTACAAAGAAAATTCTAAAACATTGAAAAAAGAAATAGAAGATCATAGAAGATGGAAAGATCTTCCATGTTCATGGATTGGCAGAATAAATATCATTAAAATGGCTATCCTTCCAAAAGTGATCTACAGATTCAATGCAATGCCCATTAAACCAAGATCATTCTTCATATCGAAGTCAAGCACTAAGCCAAGCAAGGAAAGGAGGGATGGGGAGGGAGTGGGTTGGGAATTGGATAGGGGTTTCATCAGTGATATGTACATGTATGTCCACACAATTTTTTTTTTACCAATATGAGGTATGAATATAATGCACCAATAAAAAATTAAAAATAAGATATGCTCATTGCTGATGCCCCAGGCAACCTGAGAGTTCTCATGGAGATGTACAATGAGATGAATATTGATTTTCTGCATACAACACAACATCAGTTCTGCAGTGCATGATCAAGGAGCAATTTCAACATTTGATTCTTATTATTTAGGAAATGTATTTCATGAGCCTCTAGCTCTCATTAAGTGATGTCTCTGCTGGATCAGTGCCAAGTAAAATGGAAAACCTCCAGGAAAATATTTACATTTTCACTGCCAGCAAGAATACTCTTTACTCATGGAAGGAGATAAAAATATTAACATTAGTAGGAGTTCATAAGAAGTTGATTTTAGCCTCTGTGAGTGACTTTGAGGGGTTCAAGGCTTTATTGGAGGAATTAACCTCACATGTGGTAGAAATAGCAAAAAGTTAGAGTAAGAAGTGGAGCCTGAAGATGTAAGTCACTGAATTTTTGTGATAAAGCTTTAAATGATGCAGACAGAGTTACTTCTAATGGATGAGAAAATAAAGTGCTTTGTTGAGATGGATTCTACTCCTGGTGAGAAGCTGTAAACATTGTTGAAATGACATGAAAGAATTTAGAATATTGCAGAAGCTTAGTTGATAAAACAACAGCAAGTTTAGAGAGGATTGACTCTACTTTTGAAAGCATTTCTCTGTCAGAAAACATGTCAAATTGAATTGCATACTACAAAGACATTCTTCATGAAAGGAAAAGTCAGTCATTGAGGCAAAATTTCATTGTTTTTTCCTTTTAATTTTCTGAATCACATATGTTGTTATTATTTTTGCCTTTACATTTATTATCTTTTTAGTGCCTCCTGAATTGTGTGATATTCCCATTTAAAGATAAAGAAACTGAATCTTACAGAGTTGAAACAATTCACCCAATGTCTCACAGTTGGTAACTGGTATAGATAGAACTGGTGTCTATACTTTTAGTCAGCTGGAAATTTTTATTTTCTCTGAGATTTCTTTTTTCAATTTTTTTTATTAGTACATTGTAGTCATACATCTTAATGGAGTACAAGATGGCAGAGGCATACATGCACACATCAACCAATTAGCTCTTACCCAATTCCCATCCCATTTATTCCTCCCTCCCTTCTCACATTTGGCTTAGTGATTGACTTTGATATGTTTGTGAATGTACATCATGTACATTAGGGAATTTCCCTCTTTCCCCTATTGAAACCCCTCAGTTAGGTCATCTTATTTATCATCTATAGCTTCTCCTTCATCTAGAGTTCCTTCTATGACCCATTTTCTCCTTAGCTTTTGTATATTAGGGAGAACATCCAATTTCTTATTTTTGTGACTGACAAATCTCACTTAATATAATGTTCTCCAGTTTCATCCATTCCCCTGTAAATAATGTAATTTTGTTCTTTTGATGGCTGAGTAAATTTCCATTGTCTACCTATCCCATAATTTTGTAATTCATTCATCTTTTGATGGCCATCTTGGCTGGTTCTATAGTTTAGCAATTGTGAATTGTGCAGCTATGAACATAGATAAGCATTTATTAGCTGGCTTCCATTCTTTTGGGTAGATACCCAGAAGTAGTATTGTTGGATCAGATGGTAAGTTCATTTCCTTTCTTCTGAGAATCCTCCATACTGTTGTCTTTTTTTAAGATACTGCCACAGGCACCCCATCCTTCAGCAAGCTCCACCCTGATCAGCTGGTAGTCATCAACATCAAGGCAGAAAATAGAGCATGACTGTCTGAACACTCAGATAATAATTAGAATATTTTTATCAGTAAAGTATTTTAAGTAATGTATGAATATTTTTGAAACAGTGCCATTTCACACTTAATAGACTATAGTATAGTATAAACAATTTTTTTCTTTGAGATTGCCCAGGTTGGCCTTGAACTCATGGGTTCAAGCAATCCTCCTGCCTTAGTCTCCTGAATAGCTGGGACTATAGGTACATACCACCACATCTGGTCCATTTTTTTTTTTGGTGGTACTGGGAATGGACCCAGGGACTTCTACCTCTAGGCTATTCTCCTAGGCCCCATATTTTATATTTTATTTGGAAACAGGGTTTCACTACATTGCTGAGAGCCTCACTAAGTAGCTGAGTTTGGCTTTGAACCTGTGTGATCCTCCTGTCTCAGCCTCCAAAGTACTGGGATTACAAGCATGTGCCACCACACCTGGCTTTGGTCCATTGTTAATATAACTTTTATATGTATTGGGAAAACAAAAAACCATGTGACTTCATTTTATAGTGATATTTGCTATATACAGTAGTCTGGAAACAAACTTGACATAATTCTGATGTGTTCCTTTAGTGGAGATAGTTATTAATTCTTAAAGGGGAATTGCCAAGTTAATACCAGAAAATAAATAAAACTTATTTCAGTGGTTACTGCTTATCAACCATGTTTCTGTATGAGTTGAGTGTGTGGAAATATGACTGGTATAAAAATTCAAAGGATGAAGTTGATGTGAGAGGGACAGTATTCAGGAGTATACAGAACTCTGGAATCAGTCATTTTTCTCTTTCTTGAACTCCACACCACAAATATTAGATATTTCCTTATTATCCCACAAGTCCCAAAGCTCTGGTCATTTTCTAAGTATTTATTTTTTATTTTTTATTTTTGGTGGTACTGGAGTTCCTGGAAACCCTTCTACCTCCGGGTTATACTCCCAGACTTATATTTTTATTTGGAAACAGTGTCTCTTAAGCCAGCAATGCTGGCTTCATGATCCAGCCATGATCCTCCTGTCTCTGCCTCCCAAGTGCAGGGATTACAAGTTTGTGCCACCATGCCTGGCTCATTTTCTAAGTGTTTTTTAATCCTTAAATTCATTGGTGAGCTCTTCTGTTATTTTGATTTTGTTCTTTTTTATGGCACATTATAGCCTCACATCATAATATGGATTGTGTTGACAATGGCATATATTCACACAGTACTTGGTGCCCTCACCTGATTTCCTCTTTTCCTTCCCTTCCAATACTGAGTATCTAGCTTAACAATGCTGTATTTATATGTACACACATATTTGAATGTAGCTTTTTCATTAATTAACTCAGCTTTCTTCCTCCTCTACCCTTCCTTTCTGTATTTACTGAGGTTTTCCCTTCATTAGCTGCAGTCCTTCTGGTATCCCTAATAGTCCCTAGTTTGAGCATATTAGAGAAAACATATGTCCCCTCTATTTCTATGTTTGGCTAATCTCACTTAACATAATGTTCTCCAGGTCTTTCCATCTTCTTGAGAATGACATTATTTTGTTCTTCTTTATTGCTGTGTAGGATTCCATTTTGTATATTTCCCATAATTTTGCAATCCATTCATCTGTTGATGGAGACTTAGATTGGTTCCATATTTTGGATATTGCGAATTGTGCTGCTATGAACATGGGTATACATATGTTACTGCAGTTCTCTGGTTTCAGTCCCTTTGGAAAAATGCCCAGGAGTGGTACAGCCAGATGATATGGTGGACACATTCCCAGTTTTCTAAGGAAACTCCACACTGATCTCCATAGTGACTAAACTGGTTTGCATTCTCAACAACAGTGTAAAAGAGTTCCTATTTCCTCACATCTTTACCAGCCTTTGTTCTTATTTGACTTCTTTATGCTTGCCACTCTTATTGGGGTTAGATGGAATTTCAGTGTAGTTTTGATTTGCATCTCCCTGATGGATAAATATATATATATATATTACTGGGGATTGAAACCAGGGGTATTCTATATCTAAGCAACACCCCCAGCCCTATTTTTTTCTTTGTTTTGAACCAAGGTCTCAATGAGTTGCAAAGGACCTCACTAAGTAGTTGAGGCTGTCTGTGAACCGCAATCCTCCTGTCTCAGCCTCCCAAATGCTGAGATTACAAGCATGCTCCACCAAGCCTGTCTGTTAAATATTTTTTCATGTATATATTGTCCATTTGTATCTTTTCTTTTGTTAAGTGTCTATTCAATTCAATTGCCCATTTCTTGACTGTGTTGTTTTGCTAGTGTAGAGTCTTCTGAGCTCTTTGTATATTCTGGATATTAGCCCTCTATCAGAGTGGTAGCTGGTAAATATCTTATCACATTCTGTAGGCTTTTTCTTTAGATTATTGATGGTTTCTTTTGATGAGTAGAAATTTTTTAGTTTGATGCCATCCTACTTGTTAATTCTTGTTTTAATTTCCTGCACTTTGGAGGTCTTGTTGAGGAACCAGTGCCTATATGTTGGAGTGTTGAACCTATGCCTTCCTCTAATAGCTTTATAGTCTCTGGTCTGATTTTCAGGTCTTTGATCCATATTCAGTTGATTTCTATGCACAGTGAGAGGTAAGAATTAAGCTCCATATTTCTACAAATGGATAGCCAGTTTTCCCAGCACCATTTGTTGAAGAGGCTGTCTTTTGTCCAGTGTATGAATTTAGCCCCTTTGTCAAAGATCAATTGACTATAACTGTGTGGGTTTGTTTTTGTATCTTTTATTTTGTTCCATTGGCTTGTTTGCCCAGAATAGGTTGTGAAGTACTGGGATTAGTTCTTCTCTGAAAGTTTTGTAGAATTCAGCTGGAAACCTCTCTGGGCCTGAGTTTTTCTTTGATGGCAGAATTTTTATTGTTATTTCAATTTCTTTGCTTGGTATAACTTGGTTTAAGCTTGCTATATCCTCTTGGTTCAATTTAGGTAACTTATATGTGCTTATAAATCTATCAATTTCTTTCATGTTTTCCAGTCTATTGGAGTATAAACTCTCAAAGTAGTTTCTGATAATCCTTTGAATTTCCCCACTGCCTGTTGCAATGTCTCCTTTTTCATTTCTGATTTTAAAGATTTGAGTTGATTCCCTCTTTCTTTTGGTTAGGTTGGCCAGGGGTTTGTCAACCTTATGAGTCTTTTTAAAGAACCAGCTTTTTGTTTTGTTGATCCTTTGGACTTTTTTCTATTCTCTATTTTATTTATTTCAGCTCTAATTTTAATTATTTCCTGCCTTCTTTTGGTTTTGGGATTAGACTGTTGCAGTTTTTCTAGGTCCTTTTAATACATCATTTTGTTGTTTACTTGATGACTCTCTGTTCTTCTTATGTGAGCACTCACTGCTATAAACTTTCCTCTTAATACTGCCTTTAAAATGTCCCATAGATTTTGGTATATTGTGTCTCAATTTTCATTTAATTCCAGAAATTTCTTTATTCCTCCCTTTATTTCTGATCTTATCCATGTATTTAAAAAGTTTCTTTTGGTATTCCTGTTGTTGATTTCTACTTTTATTCCACTGTGATTTGAAAAAGGCAGATAATTATATTACCTCTTTTGAATTTGCTGATGCTTGCTTTGGCCCGGAACAAGTTCTTTTCAGGAGGAATTTCTATGAGCAGCTGAGAAGAATGTGTACTCTGCTGTTCCTGGTTGAAATATTCTGTTTGTGTCTATTAGGTTCATTTGGTTTATAGTTTTATTTAATTCTGAAGAGTCTTTACTCAATTTTTTCCTTGAAGATTGATCTAGTAGCATGAGTGTTGTGTTGAAGTTTCCCACTATCATTGTATTTGCATCTATTTGAGATCTCATGCCCTGAAGGATTTGTTTTACAAATGTTGGTGTACCCACATTTGGGGCATAAACATTTACTATCATTATATCCTCTTGCTGAATTTTTCCTTTTAATAAAAGGAAATGCCCTGCTTTGTCTCTTCTGATGTGTTTTAGCTTAAAGTCTGTTTCATTGAATATTAGCATTGCTACCCCGGCTTGTTTTTTTTTTTTTTTTTTTTAATTTTATTTTATTGGTGCACTGTATTCATACATCATAGTGGGATACAAACTTTTGTAGACATACATGCACACATCGCCCAGTCAGCCCCCACCCGATCCCCATCCCATTCTCTCCCCATCCCTCCCTCCCATGCTTGGCTTAGTGGTTGACATCTAGTATTATAGCAATATATCCAAAATTAAAAATGATAATCTCACATAACAGTTTCATTTGTCTGATACCAAGCTTTTGATGACTTAAAGATAACATTTCAATATTTCTTTTTGCTTTCTTTCTTACCAGAGAATATTTTTTTCTTTTTTTTAGGTGAAACTATCATATATTTATTTTTCAGAAAAAAATCTATCCTGATATGGAATATGGACTCTAGATACCCAAAACAATCTCGAAGCAAAAACAAAGCTAGAAGATGTATATTTTCTGATTTCAAACCATATAAAGCTACAATAATTGAAACAGTGTAGTACTGTTCTAAAGGCAGATATATAGACCATTGGAGTTAAATACAAGCCTAGAGCTAACTTCTTCCCTATATTGTCAAGTTATTTTTGACAAGGTTTCCACGAAGATTTGGTGGTGGAAATAATAATCTTTTAACTAAATATTGTTGAAAAATAATAATTACATGGAAAAGAATAAAATTGGACCCTTACCTAATCCCACATACAAGTATTAACTCAAACTAGATAAAAGACCTAAATATAAATCTTAAGACTATAAACTTTTAGGAGAAAATCTGGGTCATAAAACCTCACAACATTGAAATTGGCAGTGATTTCTTGGATATGATTTCAATGGCACAGGCAACAGAAGAATATACAAACTCCCTAAAAAATAAAAGAAAATATTGTATATCCAAAGACAATGTAAACAGAGTTAAAAGTTACTAATAGAATTGGATAAAATATTTCCAAATGCTATATCTGAAGGTATATTAATATTCCAACTAGAAATCCTAAAAATTAACAACAATAAAGGCAAACAATACAATTTAGAGATAGGTAAAAGACTAACATAAATAATGAATCTCCACAGATAACCAATCTTAGTTGTCTGTTGGATGGAAACTCTTGTTTCTCTGGTTCTGGTGAGTGTTACCTATTTCTTCTTTGTAGTTAATCTCTTTGAGTATTTTCTCTAGCGCTGGTTTTGAAGACATAAATTCCTTCAGTTTCTGTTTGTCATGGAAGCTTCTTATTTCTCCATCTAATTTGATAGAAAGTTTTGCTGGATAGGAAATTTTTGGCTGGAAGTTGTTTTCTTTCAGAGTTTGGAATATGTTACTCCAAGCCCTTCTGGCTCTCATGACTTGGTTTGGGAAGTCTGGAGTGATTCTAATTGGTTTGCCTCTGAATGTCACTTGGCCCTTTGTTTTTGTTGCCTTTAAGATTCTCTGCTTGGCTTCCACATTGGTCATTTTGACAATTATATGGCGTGGGGATCCTCTTCTCGGATCCTTTCTAAAGGGAGTTCTATAAGTTTCCTGGATCTGTGTATCAACCTCTTGCTCTATATTTGGAAAATTTTCTGCTATTACTTCCTTGAAGAGATTGTTGATCCCTTTGGTATCACTTTCTTTTCCCTCCTCTATTCCAATTATTCTTAGGTTAGCTCTCTTAAGATGGGCCCATATTTCTTCAATGTCAGATTCCTGCTGTTGGATATCTTTTTCTAGATTAGAAACTATGCATTCATTTTTGGATTGCTCATCTTCTAAGAGCGAGATTCTGTTCTCCATGTGGTCTAATCGGTTGTTTGTGCTTTGAATTGAGGCCTTTACTTCATTAATTGCATCCTTTATCTCTTTTTGGCTCTCTCTGAGTTCTTTTCGAAGCACCTCTATTATTTCTACAGTTATTTTCCTGATTTGATCTTCTAGAAATCTCTGATTTTCTGTTTTATCAGGTTCTGATGTTGTGGGGTTGTGCACATTCATTACTTCAGTGTTATTCCTCTTTCCCATGATTTCGGAGGTTTGTGCCTTCTCTGGGTTCTTCTCTTGGGTCACTATGGCTTCACTTAAGGTGCTCTGGATCTCGAGTCTGTATTATCTCAGACCCTACTACTCCTTTACTGGGTTGTATCACAGAGTCTCCGACCCAGGGAGTCGATAGAGGCTGCTTTAAACTATGGGGGGTGCCAGGTTGCACGCTCTCCTATGGTGTGATATCTCTGCCACCACCACTCCCTCACTGGGTCAAGTCCCAGGAGGCACAATACTGGGATTTCTCCTCTGTGGCCCGCAATTTGACTCACTGTTCTTGAGTACGCAGATGTAGCTGTACTGGACTCGGTGAATTCACTGCTGCTGCCGCCGCCGGTGGCAATATGGCGCCTCTGCCACGCCCTCGGCCATGAGGCTGGCGTATTTTTTCTTCTCTGGTTTTGATTTCCACGCTGAATCCCTGCAGCGTGTGCTGAGCTCAGCCACTGGGAGCTTTAAATGCTGTCTGCGCTGAAAGATCCCGCCTGGCTGTTCCGCATCGGCTCACCTCGGCTTGCTGTAGCCGTCCGCTGAGTTCGCCGCTGCCGCCGGCAGTATGGCACTGCTGCCGCGTCCTCGGGCACGTGTGTCTCCTCTGTGGCCCTGAGCTCTGTTCTCAGTTCGCTTTCTCTCTGGAGCCTGGTGGTTTTTTTGTTTTTCTGGTGATGGTGTTTTCTGGCTATGAAAGGCGCTCTTTTTGTGGTAATGGAGATTGGTTGTTAGCGGGACTCTTAAGCCCCGCTTTTCTCGGTCGCCATCTTCCCGGAACCTCCCCGGCTTGTTTTTGGTCTCCGCTGGCATGATATATCTTTTTCCATCCTTTCACTTTTAGCTTATATATATCTTTGGTGGTAAGGTGAGTTTCTTGAAAGTAGCCTATATTTGGATTATGTTTTTTTTTAAATTAATATTGCCTGTCTATGTCTTTTGATTGGTGAGTTAAGTCCTTTGACATTCAGTGTTATTATTGAAATATGATTTTTGTTTTTTGTCATTTTGTGTTCTATATTTCGTTTGATATAATGTTATTTTTTTCTTTGCTTAATTGCCCCGCTGATTGAAATGATCTCTTCTCTGGTTCTAAAATTTTCTTCTTTATGATTTATTTCTTTAAGTATTCTCTCTAGTGCTGGCTTAGTATTCATAATTTTTTTGAGATTCTGCTTATCTTAAAACATTTTTATTTCTTTGTAAATTTGAATAATCATCATTGTACCAGTATTGGGAAGAGGCGTCAAAATGTATTAATGTAGCCAGGCATGGTGGCGCACGCTTGTAATCCCTGCACTTGGGAGGCAGAGACAGGAGGATCATGCAGGTTTGAAGCCAGCATTGCTGGCTTAAGAGACCCTGTTTCAAAATTTAAAAATAAGTATAAAATAGGTCTGAGAGTGTAGCCCAGAGTAGAAGGGTCTCCAGGAACCCCAGTACCACCAAAAAAAAAAAAAAAGTATTAATGTGCTAGTATTGGAAAATTGCTTTGATATTAATTTCCAAAATGTAAAATACAGTCAGATCCTGGGGGCTGTGCAGGCACTCAGACAGGGAGAGGGCTGCAGCTATTACAATGCAGAGTTCCTCTCTGTCTTTGCTCTTCATTCTAATTATTAACCTATAGTAAAAGCCTTAGAGTCTACTGAAGCCTTTAGCCCTAAAACTACAAGAGAGGCAATTGGTGCCTGCTTACCTCCTCTTCTCTGTGATCCAGTCTGGGCATAGGAAAGGTAAACTTTGTGTGTGGTTTCAAAGCACCCTAGTTGATGAGCAACTAATACTGCCCAATACAATAGAGACAAGGGCTAGGTAGATTATTGACCCTTGCACTTAGTAAGTGCACTGTCCGGAGACAAATAGGTACCACCTGGCTAAGAAATAAGTAACTAGCCCATTGCCTTGGTAATGCTGATAAGAATGATACCAATACAAAATCTATATAAAGGTTGCGGTCCCCAAAAGGGGCCAGAGTTCTATTTTTGGGCTATCCAGCTTGCAGGTCAGCATGCTGCTTTTTCCTTCTCTATTTCCTACTGCTCTATTTCCTACTGATTTTCTAATAAAGATTTGTTAAAGCTGCACTGAGCTGCTTGTTAGTTTTAATTTATCATCATTATTATTATTATTTATTATTATTATTATTATTATTATTATTATTATTATTATTTTGGTGATACTGGGGTTCCTGGAAACCTTTCTCTGGGCTACACTCCCAGACCTATTTTTTATATTTTTACATGAAAACAGGGTCTCTTAAATAAGCAAGTTGCTTCAAACCTGCACGATCTTCCTGTCTCTGCCTCCCAAGCGTGGAGATTACCATCATACCTGGCTAGTTTTAATTTTTCTATTCAACAAACTTTAGTTGAATAAGAAAAAGAACACCCACCATTTAAACCATAACAATCTTTTTGGATATAGCATTTTTAGTTGGAAGTTGTTTTCTTCCAGGGTCTGGATTACATCATACCAATCTCTCCTGACATTCGTGACTTGGGTTTTAATGTATGGAGTAATTTTTATTGTTTTGCCCCTGAATGTCACCTGTTCTTTTGTTCTCACTGCTTTTAAGATTCTTTCCTTAGCCTCCATGTTGGTCATTTTGGCTTTTAAGATTCTTTCCGTAACCTCTATATTGGTCATTTTGATTATTACATGGTATGGGGAGGTCCTTCTTTGATCTTGTCTTAATGGTGTTCTGTATGTCTCCTGTACATAAATGTCCAAGTCTCTTTACATGTTTGGAAATTTCTCTGAAATTATTTTTTTGAAGAGATTACAGATAACATTAGTTTGTGCCTCGATCGCTCCTTCAATGTCTTTTATCTGTAAGTTAAGATGCTTCATATTGTTCCATATTTGTTGTATGTTTAGGTTCTGTTTTTGTAATGTTTTCTGTATACTGTTGACTGTGCTTTTGGTTTTGAATAAACTGTCTTTTAAAAGTGATATTCTGTTTTCCATTTCATCTAATTTTCCAGAATTTCTTTCTATTGTTGTCTTCATTTCATATATTGACTCTTTCATTTTATTCTAGGCCTTTTTATAATTCTTTCTTAATATCTAAATTTCTTTTTTCATTTTCTATGCCATGAGATCTTTCATTATATTGAATATAAGGATTTGGAATTCTCCTTCTTGCATTTTTTGTAGGTCAGTATCTGTGATTACCCTTAATTCCTCACTGTTCCTCATTCTTATATATTCAGAATTCTCAGATTAGCGTTTCTGTTGTCTTGGTATCTTCTTTCTTTTTGTCTGTGAATAACCTGTCTGATCAAATCTTAGAAATATGGATTTAGAGGTGTCAGGAGGTTTATGTATAGATAAGTACTGTTTTTTCAATGATAAGGATTAGGTGAGGGGGGAGGAGCTGGGGTGATGGGTACAGGAGTAGGTTAAAGTAATGGACATGGTTAAGTTGAGTAAGAATTTAAGTATAATGTAGTGTCTGGTTGAGAATGAGAGATGATGATATGGTAGTATTCTTGTAGTTAGCATATTTAGGTATGAAGATATTAAATAGCTTGAATATAAAACAAAGAGATACAGTAAGGAAAAAAATTTGGAAGAGAGTAGACAGGATAGAGGGAGGAATCTTGTAAAAGGAATGGGGGAGGGAGCAAGTAAACATGCATAAAATAACAAAACAAGCAACAAAACTAAAAATTGAGTAGATAAAAGACACCCCCCCCAAAAAAAAAAAAAGCCTGTGACTGCTTTGTGCTCAGGTGTCAGGGTGGTGGGTGTCACTGTAAATGAGTTCTTTGTCAGTATAGGGTTCTGCGTTTTCCCCCATTGGGCTCTGTACTTTCTGGCCCTGGGCTCTGCACTCTGGCCCTGGGCTCTGTGCCTTCTGGCTTTGGGTTCTGCACTCTCAGGCGCTGGGGTCCATGCTCTCCAGTTCTTTGCTCTGTGCTCTTCTGCTCTGGGTTCTGCACTGTCTGCCCTCAGCTTTGCACTCTCTGCCATGGGCTCTGTGATCTCTGGCCCTGTGCTCTGCACTTTTAGGCCTCCATCTCTGTGCTTTCCAGGCCAGGGCTTTGCACTTTCAGGCCCTGGGCTCTGTGATTTCAGGTCATTAGTTCTACACCTTCTGACACTGGGCTCTGCACCTTCTAGCCCTGGGCCTGCACCTCCCCACCTGCACCAGGGGATGGTGTCCAGTGTTAATCTCAAAGCAAACCCCTGTGGTCCTGTGCTGGTAAGGTGCCCTGGGCACTAGGGGCCTTTCCTGTGTCTCTGTCGGTTTTAACCTGACCATCTCAGGAATGGGCCACTAGATCTTAGCTTTCTGGGTCCCTATGGCTGCTCTGGGTGGTCATTCACTAGAAACACTGTTTCTTATCTTACTGTCCTTCAGGCCTGGGTCTCGGGAGAGCACACTGCAATCTGCAGGTGCTGGCTACTGGTGAGCATAGAGGCTTTTGGATCTTTCTCTCCATTCCTGAAGTGTGGTGCTGGTAGCTTAAGATGGTAGACCTTTGCCACCACTTTCTGCACTTCAAGTCCTTGGTTTACTTGTTGGAAATTTTTGTGGGCTACAGAGTTAGTAGTCATAGTTTGGCCTGGCAGCTAGAAGTGGTGCCAACTGCCACGCCAGGTCAGTCTCATGCTTGGGATCTTTTCTGTGGATCTTGAGGTCTGAGTATTGAATTTTCTTCTGCTGTGGTTCCCTTTTTTGTGTTTTTGTTCATAAATATCTTTGCTGCTTTTTTTGACCAAGGAGCTGCCGTCTTGGTAGTTGATTTTTTTTTGGTAGTTGATTTTTGTTTGTTACAGCTACTGAGATATTTTTCATCCTACAGTCACCATTTTCTTCCTCTGATTTTGCTCTTGAGAGTAGTTTGAGTTTTAAATTTTGTCTAGAAGCTTTTCTTAGTTCTGAAATTGCCACTTGAATCTTTAAGTTTTTTGTTTCTATGCTGAGCCTTTCTGGCTTTCTGTTTATTTTAGGAGAGTTTATGATCATTTGTAGTGATATTCTGTTCACAGCTGCTCTACAGAGCTTGTCATAGTGCTGGAATCACTTACTGTCATCACTGGCATTCCAGGACTGGTGCTCTCTCAGTGGTCCTGCCTCTGAATTTTCTTTTCACTAGTGAGTTGATAATACTATAACATTATCCTGGACATTTTGAATGTCATTATATGAGACATTGGTATTTATTTAAATACTATGGAGAATGTTCATGTTTTATTTTGGCATGCTGTTAAGTCCTGATTAGTTTCAGGGCACAGATTTTAACCAATCTTCTGTGGTCTGTGTTTCCAAGTCTGTTCAGTTTTTAAAGCTTTTACAGTTTCCTTAGTTTATCTTGGTCCGTTAGCTAAAGATATGGGGCTTTAGTTATTCTATTGTGCTCTGTGCTTCTGCAGTCTTCCTATGTCCATTGCTCAGTAGTTTTAGGACAGAGAAAGTAAGGGAAGCAATGGGACTAGCACCGAAGGTTCATCTCCTTCAGAATGCTGGTTTCTGTGTGCTACTCTTTCCAGGCACTGTAAAGTAAAAGAAAGAAATGAGGGTGTTCCTGTCAGCATTCTCACAGCCATACCTGAACAAGTAACTTAGAAGAAAGATTTTTTTTTAATGGTTTTAGGCTCAGTCTATGTGAGGGTGGGGACCACAGATCTCAAGACAGCGACAGGAGGTGGAGAGTGGAAGAACACATGGGTTGTGATCATATCACAAAGGCTGTGAGAAAGCAGGAGGAACCATATCTATAATTTCCAAGGCTGCACCCACAGGGATCACCTCCTCCAGCCACATCCTACTGGCCTACTGGGTCACCACCAAGGCGAATTCATTACAATGTATTTGTACACTCCTGGGATCACAACCCTCAGGACTCAATTGCATCAGCTCCAAACATTAATAAGTGAGCTCTTTAGGGCACATTTTATATCTAACTCTAATAGAGGGTGTTTGAGGTAGACTGACTTTATCTTCTGTGTTAGGAGATACCTTTCTTGCCTTCTGAGCCAGCACTAGACAGCTTGCCTGAGCCTTCTGTATCTGGGCTCCATGGCCTCCTGTCAGGTTTCTTGTACATTGAATCTAGGCTGCAGGATTGAGGAGATAAATGGTAAACTCACTGGCACTTGTTGTTACTTTAAACTCTGGTCTTCTTTCTCAGTCTTTATGCCACTGCTTACTTCAGAGTTTTCATATGGCCATATCATGGTTTCTGTGAGTTTGTGTATCTGCATTCAGTGCTGGTGACTAGATAGTAAGTGTCACTGTATCTTACCTTTACAGGGACTGTTGATAATTAGATTTATATACTTAAATTTCAATTATGTGCTTGACACCTAAAGTTTATTTCTTTTCTTTTGTCAGTGACAGTATATGAAGTGTTTGTGGCAACAGGTGAGCCATGGAATGCTGGAACAGTAGCAAATGTCTACATTTCTATCTATGGGGAAAAAGGAGATACAGGATCCAGACAACTAGTTAGATCAAAAAGCTCCTTTAACTTTTTAAGAGGACAAGTAAGTAAACAAAATTCCTTTATCTTATTTAAAATATTTCTAATTGTGGTAAAAAGTATATAAAACATAATTTTCATTCTATTCATTTTAAAGTATATTTTAATTACATTACACTTTTATGTTCAGTAGTGTTAAGTACATAGAGGCACCCAACATACATTGGTTGGAATAAAGTTGTTTAACTTTACCAGAAAAGCAGCATTAAAGCAATACACATAGATTACAAATCATACTTTGGATTTTCATCTTTTCCTGAGCTTGCTTTATGTGGTAAGATGCTCTTTCATGATGATGAGCAGTAGCATTGAACTGCAGCTCCTAGTTAACCACATGATTATGAGAGCAAACAGCTGAGACTTCTTAGTGGGTTGTGCTGCTTAGTGCTGATGCTTAGTAAGTTAGGTAAATTAAATGTATCTCTTGAACCTACAGTGGATTTATTGGGATATAGCCCCATCATAAATTGAGAAGCATCTGTATCTACATTGTTGTACAACACATCTCCAGATTTTTTTTTTTTTTTACTGTACAGAACAGGAAATCTGTAACTATTCAATAAAACTTCCTGTTTCCCACTTTCTGTACTTCTAGTTAACCATCATTCTGCTTTTGGTTTACAGGAATTTTTTTTTTTTTTTTGTATTGGGGTTTGAACCCAGAGGCATTTTACCTCCAAGCTACATCCCAAGCCCAATATTTTTATTTCCTTATTTGGAAACAGGGTCTCACTAGGTTTTTTAGATCCTTGTTATGTTACTGAGGCTGACTTTGAACCTTCATTCTTCTGGTCTCAGCCTCCCAAGTACTGGAATTACAAGTGTGTGCTATCACATCTGACTTGTTCATATGAATTTGACTACTTTAGATACCTCATATCATAGAGTAATTGTGCTTTTGAGGCTTTTTTTTTCATTTAGCCATGTTGAAGCATATGACAGGATTGTATTCCTTTTAATTGAATAATACCTTATTGCATGTGTATATATTAAATTCCATTTATCAATTCCTATTCATGGATATTTGGGTTTCTTCTATCTCTTGGCTACTGTGAATTAATGGGCATTGCATTGAATCTGTAGATCACTTTTGAAGTATGGCCATTTTTATAATATTTATTCTGCCTATACATGAACATGGGAGATCTTTTCATCTTCTAAGATATTTTTCAATTTCTTTTTTCAATGTTTTATAATTTTTTTTGTAGAGGTCTTTTACATCCTTGGTTACTTTTATTCCTAAGTATTTTATTTTTTTTTGTCGGAAATCCTGAGTGGAAATGTTTTCTGAATTTCTTTTTCAGTGGATTTATGGTTGATGTACAGAAAAGCTTCTGATTTTTAAAGTTTGATTTTGTATCCAGACACTTTGCTGAATTTGTTGATCAGTTCTATAAGCCTTTTGATTGAGTTTGTTGGGTCTTCTAAGTATAGTATCATGCCATCTGCAAATAGTGAAAGTTTGAGTTCTTCTTTTCCTATTTGTACTTCTTTGATTTCCTTTTCTTGCCTTATTGCTTTGGCTAGAGTCTCAGGCACTACATTGAAAAGAAGTGGTGATAATGGACATCCTTGTCTTGTTCCTGTTTTTAGGGGAAATACTCAAAGTTTTTCCCCATTGAATATGATGTTGGCTGTGGGTTTATTGTAGTGTCTATGATGTTGAGGTATGTTCCTTCTATTTTGATTCTCTGCAGTGCTTTTATCATAAATAGATGTTGGATTTTATCAAATGCTTTTTCAACATCTATTGAAATAATCATGTGATTTTTGTCTTTGGTTTTGTTTATATGATGAATTACATGGATTGAGTTCATATGTTGAACCAGCCTTGCATTTCTGGGATGAACCCTGCCTGGTCATGGTGTATGATTTTTTTGATATGGTTTTGAATGCGTGTTGCTAGTCTTTTGCTTAGCAATTTTGCATCCAAGTTCCTAAAATATATAGGCCTGAAGTTTTCCTTTTTTGAGATGTATTTATTTAGTTTTGGAATTAATGTGGTGTTGACTTCATAGAATGTATTTGCAAGAGTCCCAGTTTTTCTATTTCATGAAATAGATTGAGGAGTATTGGGATTAGGTTTTCAATAAAGGCTTTATAAAATTCACTTGGGAAACCATCTGGTCCTGGGCTTTTCTTTGATGGTAAGCTCTTTATTGCCATTTCAATTTATTTGATTGCTATTGGTTGGTTTAAATTTTTTGTATCTTCTTGACTCAGTTTAGGAAGGTTGTATTTATCTAGAAATCTATCAGTTTCCTCCAGATTTTCCATTTTTTGATGTATAGTTTTTCAAAGTAGTTTCTGATAATCCTTTGGATTTATACACTGTCATTAGTGATATCTTCTTTTTCAGATCTTATCTTCAAAATTTTGGTTGTCTAGTGGTTTATTTATCTTGTTAATTTCCTTTTGTCTCTGAAGTCTGGAGCTGTGTGGCAAGATGGTGCCAGTGCAGTGCCTGCTGCCACAAAGTGGGCAGGTTTCTTTTCTGCTCTCTGGTCAGTCTTCTAGTCTTTTTTTTCCCTCTGCCCCTGTATTTATCATTTTTATTTCTCTACTGATAGTATGTTCTGGCTTTGTAGAGTGCTGTTTTTGAGGCAACGGAGATTGAATCTTGGTCACTATCTTCCCAGAAGTCTTGACTTATTTTCTTAACAGTCCTCTTATACAGAGTCAGAGAGGTTCAAGAGAAAAGAAGTTTTATTTTATGTTAGAGAAGTTGAGCTCTAATCCCAGATCTGTGACTAATCTTTATTGTCTGTAGAAAAGATATTTTTCTCTTGCTGAACAATTTTTGAGGGTGATATAAAGGTATGAAAAACATTTTGAAACATATCAGACATTATACAAATGTAGTAGATATTTTAGTTTCTTGATCATTTCTGAAAAGTATGCAATATTATGTATTTTTTCTTACATTGAAACCTTTTATAGTATTATTTTATATTTTATCAGAAGTATTTTGTGCTCCTTACTTTTACCTAATTTCTGAGTCTATCAACCATCGGAATAAAACAATTCCTTTTTATCTGACAGAAAACAAAGGCCTACTGACAAAAGGTATAAATTTCTAATGGCACATGCATTCGTATCTTAAAATTACTTCAGAAGTATTTCAATTGGCCTATAAAATTGCTTAAAAATTCTATTCTAGGACAGATAAGAGTTATTCACATTAAAATAAATGCAAATTTTTAGAATATATCTTATAGTCATCATCATTATGCTATGGTTATTTGAAAAATGTACTTGTAGAGTTTCCAAATATATGCTTTTATAAGTAAAATTTTGTAATAGAGGAGAGAAGGAATATATTGAAAGTTTATTATAGTGTATAAATTAATATTATAGTTTTGATTCTACCTTCTTAATATAGATGCATTTGTTTTATAATTGATTCATGAAGTTTTATAATTGATTCTTATCATAATCATTTTTACTATATTTTAATTTATACTTGATAGAAATCAGAATGGTAGTATATATGTAATATGTAATTATATTTTATTAATTTGTTATAGATTGATACCTTCGTCTTAGAAGCTGTATACCTTGGAGATGTGTATAAGATTGTGATAGGCCACGATGGACTTGGTCCAGGTAAAGCTTTTCCACAGAGAGTTAGTGAAGGTTTTATTGTACTCCATTTATGTGAAACCTTGTCCAAGTCTAGAAAATAATGTGAAAATTTTGCAGAAAACTTATCTCTAAGTATTGGTTATCTGAAATGAAAATATTAACTCAGAATGTCCTTTAAAATAAATGTATTTTTTTTTTTCAAAATAACATAGGGTTGGGTAAATTGATGCTCTGTGGTGGGCCTAGGATTCTAGAAACAGTGGTTAAATAAATGGGAGGATTTTGGGATTTACATGTTGTGACAGGTTTGCTAGTATTGAGGAAGCAATGGTATCTCTATGGTGATATTCCTTAAAGGCTAGTGATTCCAACAGTGGAATCTTAGAGACATTGTCCTGGCAGCAAGGTCTCAGCTGTGTTTTCTGCTACCATTTTGTTCATGTTTTGTCCCCATCATTTCTCTGAGAGGACTCACCTCTTCCTAGTACATTCATTTTCTGCCACTGTATAAAATAGCCATAGGATAACATTTTTTTATTTGACAAAAGAAATAGTTATAAAGAGCACAAACCAGAAAACAAAACTCAAACAATAAACTTTCTAATGAAAAAGTGTCAAAATGTAGTTTTCATATTAAGAGTAAAGTTCTCATACAAATATATTGTGAACATGTGTTTAGTAACTAAGAGGGAATTAGCTGGTGATAAAGCTGATTCAAAGATAGTTACAAGAATCTGAAAAATATAGACATATTGTATAAAAAAGATGAATCAGGTTGACAAATTAAATAAAAAATATAAGCTTAGTACAGTGGCATACAACAGTAATTCCAGTACTTGGGAGGCTGAGACAGGATGATGGTAGGTTTAAAGCCAGAGTATAATAATTTAACAAGACCCTGTTTTCTGATAAAATAAAAGTGAGCAGGGGGCTTATTCTTCAGTTCAATCTCCAGTATCATAATAAATAAAAAATATGACCAGTGTCCAATAAAAATATACCTTTGATGTAATCTTCTTGCCTGAAACAATTATTTATATTTTGACTAGACACAAATTGTTTGCATTTTATTTATTTGCCAGTTGACAGCTAATTTCACAGTCTATATCTGAATTCATAGTTAGATTAAGTCAAATAATTATTACAGTCCCCCAGGACTCACAGGATTCTGGGAAAAGCCTTTTAGATAATGTCCCAACATAACATTGAAAGAAAATATAATCATCTTTTTACCTTATATCAGAATTTTTGTTAATTTTAATAAAAAATGCAAAAATTAGCCTGAAAATACTAATTTTAATTATATGTTGTATGCAAGAGGCATATGTCGAATAAATGATTCAATAATGCTGAAAATAAAAGTTTACCTATATTACATCTGGAATTTGTAAATAAAAAGCCAAAACAATTTAGTCATAGTCTTATTATAAGAGTAAAACCCCTGGCAATAAGCATTAAAAAGTGCAAGGAGGTTAACTTTCTTTTGATAAAGTTTAGGATTCACAGTGAGATTCTAACATTCTTAAGCACTTATTTCATAAGTAACATTGCAACCAAACAGATAAAATAATATCCTAATAGTGAAGAAAAAATGAAAAGAAGATAGAGTAGGATTTTATCATACATCTCAGATTTTGGTAGATTATCCAGGTTTGCAGTTATTTCCTTCAAGCAATTATCCAGGTTTGCAGTTACTTACTTCAAGCACTATATCTTGTAGACAGAGAAACACATTCATTTTAAAGTTTCACAAGACATATTTATGATGTATCAGGCAAAAACTTTGGTGTGGTGCAGCCCAGGGGCTCTCAGTAGGGCCAGGGTTATGCTGTTTAGACTTTTACCCTCCAAATCTGTGAGCTAAATAAACTCTTTTTTTTTTTTTTTTTTTTTTGGTGGTACTGGGGTTCCTAGAAACTCTTCTACTTCCGGGATAAACTCCCAGACCTATTTTTTAAATATATTTTTTAAAATTTGGAAATAGGGTCTCTTAAGCCAGCAAGGCTGGCTTCAATCCTGCAAAATCCTCCTATCTTTGCCTCCCAAGTATGGGGATTACAAGCGTGCACCACCACGCCCAGCTTAAGTAAAGCTTTTTTTTAATAAGTTAAAAAGAAGAAAAGAAAATTTCACTAAATTTTCTAATTTAATTCAACCAAAATTCAACTAAGAAGATAAAAATAAAAAAAATTCAATCACTTAGGTAATTTCAGTCATCTCCGTAATTTTGGGCCAAAGTGAAAAATCAAAACTGAAATTACAATTTAATGCAATGTTACAGTGTTTTTTTTTTTGTCTAATTGTCTGTGGATGTCTCAAAAGACCACAGTGGAAAGATAAGAGGTAAGATCTCATTATTTCTCTTAGAATGGGTAACATATAAAAACATATGTGGAATTTAGATAATTTATTTTTAATTTTTACATTTATTACACATATGAAATTTATATCTTATATTTATATCTGGTGGCTGGCAAGTGAAAGATCAAAGGTGTAGCTTGGTAGTAGAAGTCTTGGCTAGCATTTGTGAATCCTTGGTTTCAACCCCCAGTCAAAGAAAGAAGAAAAGAAAAGGAAGGAAGGAAGGAAGGAAGGAAGGAATTTTAACTGTTGAAGCAAATCTAGCTTTGGCATAAAAGTAACCAATGAATTTTTTTTAAATCTAAGAATGACTGGAAAAATTGTAGCCCAGTCAGCAATCTGTATCTGTGGGCTCTGTAGCCCTAGATTCAACCAACTGCTGATAGAAAATGTATATAAAAATTGCATCTGTATTGAACATATATAGACTGTTTTCTTTTGTTATTTTCCAAACAATATCTTACAACAATTGCTTACATAGCACTTACCTTGTATTTGATACTATAAATAATTTAGATATAATTTAAAGCTGTTATGTAACTCTCTTCAGGTAGATAGTATCTGAATTGAGTTAAGGGCTCAGTCCTTCAAGACTTCCCCTGTTTTAGATGCCATTTTAAGTCTGGGCCTCCAGCATTTCTGAACAAATGTTTAAGCCAACTGATTGTAAGAAGGGAGTTTGCTCAATCTTTTCCTTGACCTTGATCATTTGCTAGAGTGGCTCAAAGAACTGAGGGAAGCATTAGTCTTTGCTAGTTTAATATAAGGAATGTTACAAAGGATATAGGTTTGAACAGCTCAATAACATGGTGCATAGAGTGAGGTATGTGGAAGGGGCATGGAACTTCCTCAACCTGTCCAGGTGTCTTGCCTTCCCAGCAACTCTATGTGCTCAGTAACCTGGAGACTCTTTGTTCTCTTGGGTTTGTATGGGGGTTTAATTACCACACATGTCCAATTAAAACCTTGGCTACTGATGATCATTGCAACTTTCAGCCCTCTCTCTCTCCTAGAGGTCAGGAGATGGGTTCCTATGGGGAGTCCTGGGTCATTTTTACTTATGGAAAAGCATGCTAAAAATGTAGATAATATATTTTTACATAAATGGTTTTATACTAAATTACTATTTTAAAAATGTCATTGTTTTTAATATAAATTCCTCATTACCTCCAAGAATTTACAGACATTTCAGTAGCTTTTTAAACTCATTTCAGTGAAAGAAATATTTACCAGTTACTCCTCTTAAAGAGCACTAATATCTAGAATATACAAAGAATTTAAATTTAAATAGGCAAAACCACATTGACTAAAATATTTTATTTGATCAAAACATAAAATTGTATTTTAATAAGCAATATAAAATTGCAAGTTTATATAAAAGTAATTAATTAATTAATATAAATTAAGCATTACACACACATACACACACACACACATGGATATTCTTGGTTTAAATAATACCTCTGATTTTGAAAAATGGCTATTGCAGGATGCAGCACTTCTCAGTAGCTGAAATAAATAAAGTTCAACTACTGAGAAGGCAGCATCTTAACAAACAGAATAAATATATCTCACAAACCAAAACAGTTCCAGGAACCTTGGTGGAAGAAATCCAGTAACTCTGAACTGTGAGATCCACTGCAAAAAAACTGGCCGTAGGCACTATCTGCAGGCTGCAGCCCAAACTGTGATTCCTGGCCCTGACTGACTCCAGTGTTACAAAATAATCCAAGAGTTGGAAAGCAAACATAGAGCTCCAGCATCTTAAGCAGCAAGTAGCACCTGAGTCAGAAGTCTGTGTGCTCACAAAACGTGGCACCTGCAGTGGCACAGCACATCCTACAGACAACTGGACCAAGCCAGCCAGGTATCTGTGTGTGGCCAGAGAAACTGCGGGAATCAGTGCAAGCCCAGTGTGTGCCATAGGACCAGGCAATAACCTTGTACACCCAGTGTGAGCCCCTGAACCCAGTGGTAATCGTTTGTGCCCTGGGATGTGGCAGTAACTGTGTGCACCCAGTGTGTGCCCAGGGTGATCCCTGAGACCTGGAAATAACTGTGTGCACCCAGTGTGTGCCCCACCATTTGGGGGTAACCATGTGTGCTAAGTATTCACCCAGTGTACACCCCGGGACCTGGCGGAAACCATGTGTATCCAGTGTGCAACCTGGAATTCAGGGGTAACCATGTGCACCCAGTGTGTGCCCAGTGGGCACCCTGGGACCTGGTGGTAACTGTGTATGTCCAGTGTGTACCGTAGGACCTGGTGGTAACTGTGTGCACCTAGTGTATGCTCTGAGACTCAGCGGTAACTGTGTGCACCCAGTGTACACCAAGTGTGCACCCCAGAACCTGGCGGTAACCATGTGTGCCCGGTGTGCACCATGGGCGGACTAATCCAGTTAGAACCTCCAGAGACACAGGAATGGTGCTGAAGGTGCAATACCTGCACAGGGCCACAGTGGGTTGCTCCAAGAATACTTTGGACACCCTCTGCCCCTGCGGGTAGGGAAGCACAGGCATGTGTCCAGGGTGGAGAGTGCAGAGGTGCAGGTTACAGGCTGGAAATACACAGAACTCGGGATTTACACAGAACTCATTAACAATGACACCCAAAGCCCTGACACCTAAACACAAAGCTGTCAGAGGCGAGAGAGGGGTCCAAACACTCAGAGAGTGGGATAAGAAGCTGACAGTGGGGTACAGAGCAAATAAGAGACATTGGATTATATTCCAGAAGCTACCACAGTGATCAGACATTCAGATGTTATATGAGCCCAGCCCCATATTTGTAAATTAGTAAGACTGTGTTTTTTCCTTTTATTTGTTTTTTTCTAAATTTTTGATTGTTTTGCTTTGTGGTCTCACAAGTCACTAGTTCTTTTTATTTTAATCTAGTTTTTTCCTTTTTTTCTCTTTCTTACTCTTTTTTTCCTCTTTTGGTTGTTTTTTGTTTTTGATGTTTAATAGTCAGCTTTTGTATCTTGTTTTGTTACTTTATTCGTGGTTGTTTGCTCTTTTCCTCCATTACTATTACAAATTTCCTCACTCTAGCCTATCTACTCTCTTCTCTCAAAACTTTTTTTTCCTTTACTGTATCTCCTTGCTTAATATTCAAGGTATTTCATATCTCCATACTTACTCTACTAACTACAAGAGTCCTACTATCTAAATTTCTCTCATTCTCAAGAAGATATTACCTTATTATACTTAAATTTTTACTGAACCTCATCATATCCTCTACCTTGCCCGACTCCTGTATCATCACCCCAGGTCCTCCCCAATCACCCAACCCTCACCATTGGAAAAAATACTGCTAACCTGCCGATAGCACTAAATCCTACTACTAAGATTGGATTAGACATAATACAATAGATGCCACAATATCAGAAAAACAAGCCTGAGAACCTTGAAAATATGAGAATTAGGATTAGTGAAGAAACAATGGAAATCATGAATACAGACCTACAAGAAATGCAAGAAGGAGTATTCCAAATCCTGATCTACTATATGATGAAATGTGTCAAAGCAAGTATACAGAAAATGAAAGAGGAAATGGAGACACTAACAAAGAATCAGAATGAGGTGTGGAATGAAATGAGAGCCAATAAATGAAATAAAGACAGCAATAGAAAGAACCTGTGGAAGACTAGATGAAATGGAAAATAGAATATCTTGTTAGAAGATGGCTCATTCAAAACCAAAAGCACAGTCAAGAGTATGCAGAAGTCATTATAGCAACCATACCTAAACATCTAACAACTATGGGACAACACAAAACATCCTAACCTATGGATAAAATGTACTGAAGAAGGGATAGATGTACAGATCAAGGGCATTTATAATCTCTTCAGAGAAAAAATTTCAGAGAATTTTTCAAATATGGAAAGAGACTTGAACTTATACATTCAGGAGACATACAGAACACCATTAAGACACGATCAAAGAAGGACCTCCCCATGCCATGTAATAATCAAAATGACCAACATAAAGGCCAAGAAAAGAATCTTAAAAGCAGTGAGAACAAAAAAATGGGTAACATTTAGGGGCAAAAAAATAAAAAATTACTCCAAACTATACAACCCAAGTCATGAATGACAGGAGAGACTGGTAGAATGTGATCCAGATGATGGAAGAAAACAACTTCCAACCAAAACTACTATATTATTATTCAAAATTGATGGGAAACAAAAGTGTTTCAAAATTATTAAAAATTGATGGGAAACAAAAGTGTTTCAAGATAAGCAGAATCTCAAAAAATTCATGAATTCAAAGCCAACACTAGAGAAAATACTTAAAGAAATAAATCATAAAGAAGAAAAAAGAAGCAAGTTACAGAACCAGAGAAAAGGTGAAGTTGAAAGTAAAGAAGAAATAACAGTATGCCAAACAGAAGACAGAATAGAAAATGACAGAAAATAAACACCATATTTCAATAATAACTTTAAATGTCAAAAGACTTAACTCACCAATCAAAAGACATAGACTGGCAATGTGGATTAGAAAACATAATCCAAAAACATGCTGTTTGCAAAAACTCACATTACAGCTAAGGACATTCACAGACTGAAAATGAAAGGATGGAAAAAGATCAGAAGAGACAAAGCAGGGTACTTCCTTTTCTTAAAAGGAACAATCCATCAAGAAGATATAATGATAGTAAATGATTATGCCCTAAATGTGTGTACAGCCACATTTGTAAAACAAACCCTCCTGGACAGCAGATCTCAAATAGACCCCAATACAAGAATATTAGAAGACTTTAACACACCTCTCACATCACTAGATTGATCTTCAAGGCAAAAGATCAGTAATGACTCTTCATAATGAATGAAAACTATAAATCAAATTGACTTAATAGACATATACAGAATATTTTAACCAGGAAAAACATTATACACATTCTTCTCAGCAGCCCATTGAACATTCTCCAAAACAGAACACATCCTGGGCCACAAAGAAAACACCAGCAAATTCAAAAGATGTAATATAATTTCCTGCATCATTTCATACCAAAATGAATGAAAGTAGAAATAAACAACAGGAAACCCAGAAGAAACTATGTAAGTACATGGAGAGTGAATAATACACTATTGAACAATAAGTGGGTAAGATTGGAAATTAGGGGAGAAATAAAGAAATTTATGGAAATAAATGAAAATAAAGAAACAACTTACCAAAATCTATGGGACACTTTGAAGGCAGTGTTAAGAGGAAAGTTCATAGCATTGAGTGTCCACATAAGAAGAACAGAGAGTTGCCAAGTAAGCAATCTAATGACACAATTCAATGACCTAGAAAGACTGCAACAGTGTAATCCCAAAGCTAGCAGAAGGCAGGAAATTATTAAAATTAGAGCAGAAGTAAATGAAATAGAGAACAACAACAACAACAAACAATTCAAAGAATCAACAAAAGGCTGGTTCTTTGAAAAGATTAATAGGATTAATAAACCCCTGGCCAACCTAACCAAAATAAAGAGAGAATCAACTCAAATTATTAAAATCAGAAATGTAAAAGGAGACATCAACATAGACAGTGAGGAAATTCAAGGAAATGTCAGAAACTATTTTGAGATTATATACTCCAATAGACTGGAAAACATGGAAGAAATTGATAGATTTCTAGGCACATATAACCTACCTAAACTCAACGAAGAGGACATAGCCATCAAAGAAAAGCCCAGGCCCTGATGGGTTTCCAGCTGAATTCTACAAAACCTTCAGTTAAGAATTAATACCAACACTTCACAACTTGTTCTGGGAAATTGAAAGAGATGGAATTCTCCCCAAATTCCTTCTACCAGGCCAGTATCACATAATCCCCAAACCAAATAAAGATACCTCAAGAAAGGAAAATTACAGACTAATATACTTGATGAACATAGATGCAAAAATTCTAAACAAAATACTATCTATATGCATTCAAAACCATATCAAGAGAATTGTATACCATGACTAAGTTGGTTTCATCCCAGAAAAGCAAGGCTGGTTCAGCATATGCAAATCAATGCACATTATTTACCACATAAATAGAACTGAGAACAAAAGCCACATGATCATATCCATAGATGCTGAAAAAGCATTTGTCAAAATCCAACACTCATGTTAAAAACATTGCAGAAAATTGGAATAGAAGGAATATATTTCAACATCATTAAGGCAATATACAATGAACCCAAAGCCATCATATTGAATTGGGAAAAACTGCAAGAATTCCCTTTAAAATCAGGAACAAGACAAGGATGCCCACTATCACCACTCCTTTTCAATATAGTCCTCGAGACTGTTGCCACAGCAATAAGACAAGAGAAGGAAATCTCAGGAATTCAAATAGGAAGAGAGGAATTAAAACTATTTTTATTTGCAGATGACATGATTATTTATCTAGAAGACCCAAAACTCTACCAAAAGACTTCTGGAGCTGATTAACCAATTCAGCAAATTTGCAGGATATAAAACCAACCTAAAGAAATCAGTTGCTTTTCTTTATGCCAGCAATGAATCCACAAAGAAAAAACAATGAAAAAATTAAATTTACTATAACCTCAAAATAAAAAAATACATAGAAATAAACATAACCAAAATATAAAAGACCTCTACAGAGAAAACTACAAAACATTAAAGAAAGAAATTGTAGAAAACCTTGGAAGCTGGAAAGATCTCCCTTGCTCATGGATAGGCAGAGGAAGTATCATCAGAATTGCCATTCTGCCCAAAGTGATTTACAGATTCAATGCAATTCCTATTAAAATACCAAAAACATTCCTTAAAGACCTAGAAAAATCAGTTATTAATTTTATATAGAGAAAGAAAATACTCAGAATAGCCAAAGCAATTCTTAGGAGCAAGAACCATGCAGGTGGTATCACAATCCCAGACTTCAAATTATATGTAGAGCAATAGTAATAAAAACAGCATGGCATTGGCACAACAAAAGGCATACTGCCAGTGGAACAGAATAGAAGATACAGAAACAAACCCACAAGGCTTTAGTCAATTAATTTTTGACAAAGGGGCCAAACTCCTACGCTGGAGAAAAGACAGCCTTTTCAACAAATGGTGCTGGGAGAACTGGCTATCTATTTGTAGAAAGATGGAACTAAATCCTTACTTCTCACTGTGCACAGGAATCAACTCAGGATGGATCAAAGACTTAGAAATTAGACCAGAGACTGTGAAGTTATCAGAGGAGGACATAGGCTCAACACTCCAACATACAGGCACAGGAAGTAACTTTCTCAACAAGACCTCCAAAGTGCAGGAAATTAAAGCAAGAATTAACAAGTGGGATGGCATCAAACTAAAAAGTTTCTTATCATCAAAATATAGCCCCAAGCCTCGAGGCCAGGATAAGAGCCTGCCGAGGGGTTAGGCCGGTGCTGGGGCCAGCAAGGCCGGCATCGGAGCCTGCCTTGAGGCAAGGCCGGTACTGGGGCCTCCAAATCCGTGATCGGAGCCTGCCAAGGGGTTAGGCCGGTGCTGGGGCCAGCGAGGCCAGCATCGGAGCCTGCCTTGAGGCAAGGCCAGTACTGGGGCCTCTGAGGCCAGGATAAGAGCCTGCCGAGGGGTTAGGCCGGTGCTGGGGCCAGCGAGGCCGGCATCGGAGCCTGCCTTGAGGCATGACCAGTGCTGGGGACTCCGAGGCCGGGATCGGAGCCTGCCGAGGGGTTAGGCTGGTGCTGGGGCCAACGAGGCCAGCATTGGAGCCTGCCATGAGGCTAGGCTGGTTTCTGGCCTCCCAGGCCGGGATTGGAATCCTGCCAAGGGGTTAGACCGGTGCAGGGGCCAATGGCCAGCATCGGAGCCTGGCGTGAGGCAAGTTCACTCCTGTGGCCTCCAAGGTCGGGACCAAAGCCAGCTTAGGGGTTAGACCGGTTCAGGGGCCAGCGAGACCAGAACTGGGGCCTCCCATGAGGCAAGGCCGCTGCTTGAGCCAGCGAGGTCTGGATCAGTCCACTGAGTAGCCAGGCCACTACTGGGACCATCAAGAGTGGGATTGGTACTTGCAACGCAGCATGCACAGAGAAATATCGCAGAAAATATAAATCAGACGCTTCTCTTAATCAGCAATAACTGGGAGGAAAAGGGCAACAGGAAGAGGTTGAGCTATAGAAAGGGCCCTATAGTGAAGCAACTAATGTGACCAATCAGAGGGTATGTAATACTGGAGGACGGAGCCTCTTTAAAACGCAGGAGGTACATAAACAAATGTATCAAAGTAAATCACCAAAGAAGTGTGGGATGGAGGGAGGGGGAGGGAATGGGATGGGGGCTGGAGGAGGGCTAATTGGATGATGTGTGCTTGTATATCCTCTCAAGTCTTGTACTCCAATGTGATTGATAAATGACTACAATGCACCAATTTAAAAAATAAATTAATTAAAAAAAATATAGCCCCAAGAACCTAAAGAGAAAGCCTACAGAATGGGAGAAGATCTTTACCAGCCACCACTCTGATAGAGGGATAATATCCAGAATATACAAAGAGCTCCAAAGACTCTACACTAGGAAAATAAATAACCCAATCAAGAAATGGGCAACTGAAATGAATAGATACTTTACAAAAGAATAGATGCAAATGGCCAATAGATACATGAAATATGTTCAATATCATTAGCCATTAGGGAGATGCAAATCAAAACTATGCTAAGATTCCATCTAACCCCAATCAGAGTGTCAAGCATAAAAAAATCAAATAACAACAAATGCTGGGGAGGATGTGGGGAAAGAGGAACTCTTTTACACTTTTGGTGGGAGTGCAAAGTAGTTCATCCACGATGGAGATCAGTGTGGAGATTCCTTAGAAAGCTGGGAATATATCCACCATATGATCCAGCTATACCACTTCTGGGTATCTTTCCAAAGGGGTTGAAATCAGAGAAGTACAGTTACATATGCATATTCATGTTCATAGCAGCACAATTCATAATAGCCAAAATATAGAACTAACCTGGGTCTCCATAAACAGATGAATGGATTGCTAAATAATGGGAAATACACACAATGGAATTTTATTTGCTATAAAGAAGAACAAAATCATAACATTCGTAAGAAGATGGAAAGATCTGGAGAACATTATGTTAAGTGATATTAGTTAAGCACAGAAAGAGAAGGGACATATGTTTTCTCTAATATGTTCAAACTAGGGAGTAGTGAGAATACCAGAAGGACTCCAGATAATGGAAAGGAAATCTCAGCAAAGCTAGTATGGAAGGATAGGAGAGGAAGATGGCTGAGGGTGATTAATGGAGGAGGTACATCCGAATATGTGTAAAAGTATGAATATAGCATGGTTAACCAGGACACTCTTTACTGGGAGGGAGGAAGGGGAATGGGGGTGAGAGGGCACCAAGCACATTCTAAATGTATACTATTGAATATGTTCCACATATAAATAAAATAAAATATGAAAAAATAAAAAATAAAATAATACCTCTGTGTATAAGAGAAAGAAACCTAAAAAATGAAGCATTAAAAAAGATTACAACTTTCATGTATACCAATCTTTACTTATCTGTTGCTTGGGCAGAATTTCTTTTTCTTTTTTTTGGTGGTACTGGGGTTCCTGGAAGCCCTCCTACCTCCGGGCTACACTCCCAGACCTATTTTTTACATTTTCATTTTGGAAACAGGGTCTCCTAAACCAGCGTGCGCGGCTGGCTTCGAACCTGTGCGATCCTCCTGTCTCTGCCTCCCAAGCGCGGGGACTACAAGCGTGCGCCACCACGCCTGGCTTGGACAGAATTTCTGAATAACTATTTATTTTTATCCAATCAAAATGTGTATGTCTTATTTATACAGACTTAGTCCCAATTTGAACTTTAGTGATTTTCTGGAAATAGAAAACATTATTAACTAATTTGGTATCTAGACTTTGAAAGATGTTAAGCTCAGGATTATATACAGTTCATGAAATCAAGAGCAACTGCAGAATTTTTCTAATTTCATTTGTTTGGAAAATAATATTGAAATGCATATCACAAAGTATGAAGCTTTAAATAACACTATGCTTTTGTTGCATGGATTAGAATTATGTTCAATTGTTTTTTACAGTTTGCTTTTGTTGTAACTTGCTTTATTTGCTTTATTTCACAAGGCCTCTACGTATATTTGGAGCTGGAACTTGTTTCTCAAAACTTGAAACAATCCCTGGACCATACTTGCTCCTATCATATCATTTTCTTTTTAATTTGTGTTTAGGAAATGGCTGGTTTCTTGATGATGTCATAATCAAGGATCCCACAACAAATCATGAATATGCCTTCCTCTGTCACAGGTTTGTAGGTATATTTTTACATAGAACAAACTCACTTCTGTATTCATGTATTTTTGAGGACTTGCTAGTTTATTTAGTTATTTCTAGTAATTGATGCTTTGTTTCATAACTTTTATGAACATTATTTTTAGGTGCCACTTTTATGGAGAAATGTATCTATTATGTTTATCATTATTGCTAATGATTTAAATTTAATTTTTATTGATAAAGTAAGATGGACTTAAAAACACTTTATTTTGGCATACTAATAAGGAGAGTGTCTTTCTCTGACAAGAAAACATACTCCCTTTAATTAAAAGGGAGTTAGTAATTAGGCCCAAAATTAGGTTAAAAAACAATAAATGTGCACAGTAATTTTTGCATATGGCTTTTAAAAATCATTAAAGACAGCTGGGCATGGTGGTGCATGCTTGTAATCCCAGCATTTGGGAGGCTGAGATAGAAGGATCATGGTTCGTGGACAGTCTCAGCTACAACTTAGTGAGGCCCTTTGCAACTCAGTGAGACCCTGTTTCATAATAAAAAATGAAATATAGGGCTGGGGGTATAGCTCAGAGGTAGAATGCCCTTGGGTTCCATCCCCAGTGCTGAAAAAAAAAAAAACATTAAAGACATTGCTGACTCCTTGTCAACAGCCTTGATTTTTTAGTTATTTTGTTAGTAGTGGTGGTAGATTTGCTGTCTTGCAACACTCTTTAGTCTCTTTGCTTATGGAACTAATAATATATGCATACAAAATAACTGACTGAAGTCTGAACTGTAGTTGGTGGCCAAAGAACAGGTGAAATAGTTGGTTTGATGATGTAAAATCTATGACCTTTGCAGGGAGCAGCTTGCTTGAGGAACTCCCCTGAGCATTAGGGAGAACATTTGACCCTCACCAGGGAGCAGTGTCTCCTTCCACAGCCTTTGCACTTGTTTTAGGATGCAGTTTTCTACTACTCTGCCTTTGACAACTCTTCCTGCTATCCTTTATTTCTGAGAAGAGCAGATAATTGCCAACGGTATGGGTAACTAAAAAGCCTGAAAATCATAAAACCTCTTTATTTCCTCAGGTGGTTGGATCAAGGGGAAGATGATGGTAAAATTGTTAGAGAACTGCGTGCCAGGGATAATAACATCTTCTTTGCACGTGAGTGTCCTAAAAATTGTGTTTAGCATGACTGAAGAAAACATGGCACTACTGAAATTAATAGTCCTCCTTTTCCTTTTTCTTTTCAGGGAAGAAGCTAGAACTTAAGAGAAAAGAAACAGTAAGATTTTGCTTTGGGCTTTAAATTATTTAGTACAATATTTAAACAGCTACTTGATGTGTTAAAACAGCAGTGTTTAGTAAAGGGTACGTTTTAGTAATTTATTCTCTTTGTTTCTTCTCACATGGTATTTTTGTTATGTTTTCCTGTTAGTGGGCTGCAGAAAGCTGGAAGTTTACCAAAGGAAACACTCTTCAGTTCTACAACAGAATGACTGGAGGGTTTGTCCGATTACACCCAGATGGCATGGTTGATGCTGTTGGAGAGAAGACAGACAAATACTGTAAGGCCAGTGGACTTTGGTGCTGGATAGGCCTGGGACCTAGGGAAAACAGATTTAGAAATCTTCACTTACAGTTTTGCTCTGTCTTTTGCAGTCACTTTACAATTGGTATTTAGGCCACTTGAATAATTCATTATCTGTATTAATACCAGTGGCCAACAGATGACAGGCTTTGAATGTGAGCAGCAGGCCTCTTTTATACAGAAAGCTATACTATAAAATTATATTATTTTATTATATTATTTTTAGATTTTTCAGGAATGTAAGCAACTTATGAGACAGGAAAAGATAGGTCTTCGCTTCTCCGGGACATCTACAGAGGAGTGGGATGTCTTTTCTGTGTTGCAATGTCTCCTTAGAAAACTATTTTGTGAATGGCTTTGCTCTGAGGCACTGGACCATGCGGGAGTGTGAAGAAGCTAGGGACTGGGAAGATATTCTTTTAGCATCACTTCCATAGGCTGATTTATGATTGGCCTTGCTATTCCTGCATGAAGAAGTGGAATCCCTGCTTGCCACCCCAGCCCTCTCTGTGTGTTTTGACTGATGAAATGCAGCTAAAGCAACACTTTAACTCCAAGATATGCATCTTTTGCATTTACTTCTTGGATTAATTCATGGAATCCAGCCCTTATGCTATTAGGAAGTCTAGAAAGCTTTTTCCCTTTTTCCCCAAGGAAGGACCTGAGGCTCTGAAAGCCCCTACTGAGTCCCTGGCTCCACCTGTATACAGTGTGCATAAATCAAACCAACTGGCAGATGATGAAAGTGCACACTTTTAACCATCAGTGTTTCTAAAATCTCAAGCTTGTCCTGCAATACATACAACAGAATGAGCAGTCCCCAGAAGGCAGGTGCTAGGGTAGAAGGAATAATTTTCCTCACTGTAACTGACATTTTTGCAACAGGAGGTTGTCTTTTACGTGCAATAATTACTTGCAGCCTATTTTCTGATGTCATGAGCAGTGTGTCATAAATTCATGCTAGTAAATCAGTTTTCACATGCCTGGAGAGCATTGTGATGAGTGCTGAGGAGTGGACATCTTTTCAGAAAGCATGTTAAGAAGGTCTCTGAGATGCACTGACATACCTTTTACTTCAGAAAAAAATTGTTTTCATTACTATAAGCCAATTCTTCTGTTTCATTATTAAGTTGGTTATGAATGTAGCTACTCGCAGACTCATAAGTTAGATTTCTCATTTCTCTAAGCACTAACATTTCTTGGCAATATTTAACCTAAAAACAGACACATAATATAAGAAGTGCCTTGTAATGCCACAGGAAGCTTTCTTTTATTCCCATATGCTGTCAAATACTTAAAACAGCACTGTTACATGATTAAAAATGACAGTTAACACTCAAGTCTTTATGCCTCCATTGTGGGATCCTATAACTGAAAGGAATGACCAGAAAAAAAAACTATTCAGTGTTAAAAATGAAACCCTTGGGAGCCACTTTATGTCAGGGACAGTTTTGCAAACTTCACATCCCTTTCATTTCAAAAGATGTACTCTAAGATACAGATTCACATAGTTTCCTCATTTTACAGTAGTAGTCTTTCAAGAGAAAAAAATTCATACTCTAAACTTAGACATATTTGACTTCTATTCTTAAAAAGATCAAATGTACATTTTACATATTTTCAATATATTACATAGCTGAAAATGTCTAGCATGTTGTTATCTTCTGTGTTATCTCTGGATCTATATAAATAGTATTACTGGTATTTGATAGTGGGTTTGTTTTCCATATTTGGAGTATGTATTTGGTACCATGTCAGACTATTATATAAGGAAGAGGTGACTGCATTCTTTAGTGTGAAGTTTTTAAAATATGTCCACAAATAACTTGACACTGCTGTGTTTCAGAGGTAAACACTAATTCCTCTGTCCTTGACTATGGGCTGTATTTAGTGACTGCTAATAGACAATGGAAGACATGACTGTGGATAACTTTCAAGAGTAGATCAAAAAAGCCACTACAGATTCTTCCTGGCACTGCCATGTCCAAATGATAAGAAACGTAAGCCTCTTGCCAGCAGCCACAAGAGTGAGTCGTCTCATGAGAGGATCTCCAGCCTCTCACGACATCAGATAAACATATAGTTACAGATGATATGACCTCATGTGTAGAAAATATACACTGGAAAAGGATTGCCCTTCACAAATGAGGTCATTCATATTGTAGAATACAATATTAACACTGAAAAAAATTTCTATTTCTCTACAGTAGAAATTAACTATCTAAAAGTGATTTTCAGAGAAAAATTCTATTAAAGGCTTAAATGTTAGAGTAAAAATAAACAAAGACTGAGAAAAGGAAACATAATAATAAATTACATGTTATTGAAATAGTCATAAATATTAAAACACAAGCAACAAAGAAAAAAAAGATAAATTGGATATCATTAAACTAAAAACTTATATGCATCAAAATTTGGTACCAAGAGAAGGAAAGACAACCCAAACAATGGGAGAATAAACTTATAAATTATCTATGTGATGAGGGTCTAGTACCCAGAATTTATTTTAAAAATTCTTACAACTTAACACAAAACCTACCAAATTAAAAAATGAATAAGGGAGTTAAGTAGATAATGGTTTGAAGAAGCCTCAAATGATATCCTACTTCATATCCACTAGGATTATTCTAAAAGTAATGGAAAATTAGCAAGTATTGGTAAGAATATAGAAAAATTAAAGTCCTTATATATTGCTGATGGAAATGTAAAAATAGTTCAGCTGGAAAATCATTTAATTGCTTCTCAATAAGTTAATATAGAATTATTTTGTCACCTAGAAATTCTCCTAGGCACAATAATTTAAAGAGAATTTTAAACAAAGAGCTTATATACAAATGTCAATGGCTGTACTATTCACAAAGGTCAAAAAATGGAAACAACCTAAATGCCCATCAATTGATGAATGAATAAAATGTGGTATATCAACACAGTGAAATAATATTCAGCCATGAAAAGGAGTGAAGTACTGATACATTATACAATATAGTTGGCTATAAAACCATTGGATTGCCTGGCATGGTGGTGCACAGCTATAGTCCCAGTACTTGGGAGGCAGAGACAGGAGAATTGCAGATTTAAAGCTAGCCTCAGCAACCTAATGAGACATTGTTTCCAAATAAAAAATAAAATAGCGCTGGGGGTGGAGCTCTGAGGTAGAATGCCTTTGGGTTCAATCTTTAGTACCAAAAAATGTTTTGTTGAATGAGTATATTTTTATTTCTTTTTTTCAATTTGGGTGCATTCTGTTTCTTTTACCTTACTTAATTGCTCTATCTAGAACTTTTAGTAAAATTTTAAATAGAAACAGCAAAAGCAGTTATCCTTACCTTATTTGAGATTTAGTAAGGGAAGCCTTCAGTCTTTCACCACTGATATATTAGCTTTGAGTTATTTATAAATGGCCTTGTCCATGCAGAAAAAATTCCTCTCTATCCCCATTTTATTGAGTGCTGTTGTTTATCACAGCAGGGTATAGCTCATATCTTTATATTAGAAATATCTTTCCTAATCTTTTCACAGCATTTTATAGGGAGCATTTTATCTTTTTCTTCTTCTTCATATAGGTACCTATACTTTCTTGATATTATTACTTATTCCTGGTGTTTGTTTATTAGAAAAACAGACTACTTTGGTTGTAAATAGGCCCTTTACTCAATAAAATTAAAACTTGTTAAAAGATAAAGATTTAATTTTTATATACTTTATTAAAGTCTCTATCATGTATCAGGCACTGGTCTGCATAATATTTATCTTGAATCTTTCTACTTTATTGTATTTTAATTAATTTAAAGATTTTCTTCAGGTTTAGATTTTGGTATTTATTAGGTCATTATATTAAATAGAATATTGAATTAAACCATAAAAATTATTATTAGTGAGAGTTCCTTAATTTTCAAATTCTCCCATCCACTCATTAGTTAAAATGATTAGTAGACCATGTGAACAACATTCCTTTTGAAATTACTGCCCTCAATTTTTTTTGCAAAGCAATGTGTCCAAGGTCATCTAATGAGTCAGTGTCAAACTCAGAGTTCTGTTTTCCTGCCTCATAGTTTTCTCATTTAATAACACCCTAACCCCAGCATTATCTGTAATTACTCATTACCATGGTTAAATTTTATAAAGGTCCTTAATTCTTAACCATTATTATGCATTTTATTAGGTGGGCTAAAATACATAGAGACTAACTAGGCAGAAAACTTTCTATTTGGAGTGGTCTATTGAACTAATTTTCAAATCTTTCACTTTTAGAAATATAACTTTAAATAAGATAATTTATCATAAAATCCTTTTAAAATTTATAGTTCTATAGTTTGGAGTTCTGTAGTTATTTTTTGCATTAGCCTTTGCTTTTAATTAAAGTGTCCATGTAGTTAATTAGAATAAAAATCTAGACATAAAATTTACTAATTGCATTTCTTAATAACATAAATATACATATATAATAAGGTTAGTAATTAAAAGTAAATAATATGTATAATTCCATGTTAGAATTTGGAATTCAGGAAACCTAAATTACTGAATAATGACCACAATTCTTTTTTTGGCATGTATTGACTAGGCTTGCAGATTTTTTTTTCTGGTTTCTGTCCTTTATTAAAGGGTCCGACATCCTCATGGGACTCCAGCCAAACCAGACAAGTCCCCCAGATATGGTAGAAGGCTTGTAAGGGGAGGGGAATGACTTATGGTCCCACCACACCTCCCTGGAAATAGAAACTTAACACAGACTGACAGAAGCACAGAGGCAAGGAAAGAGAACCCACCTCACTCTCAGAGTTCTCCCCATTGAACCCATTAGGAAAGAAACTCAAACACTGGCTATGTAATCCCACCTTTAGTCACCCCCCACCCCCATGGGTGCTTTTGTGAGATCGCTCTCCCACAAGGGATGGAAGGCTCACAGTTAAGAAAAGAGGCTCAGAGTTAAGAAAAAGTGGGCTATTTTGAAAATGTTCAGAAAGGGAAGATAGGTTCCTTTTAGCAATTTTAATTTTTACCATAAAATCATTCTATAGACATTGTGTAATGTGCACTACATATTTTACATGATATATTTATATATTATATGCTTGTATATATTGTATGCATAGATACACATGTGCATACAACACACTAACTTAGCAACTCATTAGGAAATGAAATAATTCATGGCTCATGGGATTGACTATTTAAAAATAATTTTAATCAATACACAGAAAAACCACACACTCTACATTATGAACTTTTACAAACTGAACATATATGGCCAGGCGTGGTGGTGCACGCTTGTAATCCCAGCATTCGGGAAGCTGAGACCGGAGGATCGCGGTTCGCAGACAGCCTCAGGTACTTAGTGAGACCTCTGCAACTCAGTGAGACCCGGTTTCAAAATAAAGAATAAAAATTAGGGCAGGGGGTGTAGCTCGGAGGTCGAATGCCCCTGGGTTCTATCCCCAGATCTGCAAAAAAAAAAAAAAAAAAAAAAAAGAAAACCTGAACATATATGCAGGAGGCATTTAACCTTTTGATCGGTTAAATGGCAGACATTTAATTGAAAGATATAAGATGTACTATCAGTATATTTCAATGCATAATTGAATAAGAAAAAAATGCTTTTAAAGCACAAATTACTTGCTAACACTTAAAAATGTTTTTAAGGTCTCTTTGATGTTATTTTGAACAAGGGAAATATGTGTGTTTTCCAAAGTCATGAAGTGCGGCATCTTTCTCTTGCTTTTGACAATGGCTTTGTCACTGGGATGGTGAGTAGTAACTGTCTTCTTTGTCATTTATCAATAGTATGTTATCTGCATAGGATGTATTTTTGTATATAATAATCAAATTACATTTTCCTTTGGCTTATACTTGGACTTCTTACATTTTTCTTTTGTATTTCATTAATTTTTGAGATTTTGATTCATAAATAATCCTAGATTTAGCAACTGAAATTTAGACTAGAGAAAGTATGCCAATTCTCTGATAGTACTGAAACTTTTTTTTGTGGTAGTGAGGATGGAACCCTGGGGCTTTCTCCCTCTGGGCTATACTCCCAGACCTATTGTATATTTTATTTAGAAGCAGGGGCTCACTAGCTGATGAGAATCTTCCTAAGTAGCTGAGGCTGGCTTTGAATCTGAGCAATCCTCCTGCCTCAGCCTTTCAAGTACTGGGATTACAAGTATGTGCCACCACTCCTGGCTAATACTGAAACTTTTAATGAGCATTCAACAGGACTTCTGGCTTCTCAATGGTCCCTTTAAGGATTATATTGTTGGATAAAACCCAATATCTTGCCTAATTATGCTTTCTGTGGCTTAATTTAGGTTCAAAAAGTAGCTTTTAATATTTAAAAATTTAAAACGCATGCATGTTGTTTATTTTGAAAATGAGATCATGTCAGATACCCATATGCACTAAGCTGTATTAGTATATATTATAATATATAATCTTTAAATCTGTTCTATGAGAGAATCCAGTCAGAACATGAAGTATAAAAAGACTGAGTTGCTCAGGGTCACACAGTAAGTGTGGCCAAAAGAACTGAACATGGGCAATCTGGCTCAGGCTACAGCTTCTTCATTTAATGTTATACAATAGTTTATATATATATTTTTAACTCATGTCATGTTATTTAATTAAGGGAAAATAATAATTATTGAAAAATACTATGTCATTTGTGGGCCTTGGAAATTCAGTTAGGTGGTCTCAAATAATTAAATGAAATATAAACTGATAAAATTCACATTAACAGCTCTTTAAGTTATCCTGCTACTGGTGTTATTTTTATTGCCATGCAATACTCTGCCATAGGTTCCAAGAAATCAAGAGAAGGCAGTACTTGGAGCAAGGCACTGACCATAAAGCTAGGGAATAAAATAAATTAAGTTACAAAAGCCTGATATTCTGTAAATAGTAAAAGGATAATATAGATTGAAGCTGCCCTGTGTATACACACACTGTCAAGGTGTTTTGAATATAACTGTTTCCTCTTGCTGATTCAGAATTGGGGCATACCATTTTCCCCTTTCCTTTTAGGCTGGTGGCGGGGCCTCTGCTGAGATGCGGGTGCTTTATCAGCCCAATCGCTGTGCACTTCTTGAGTCTGCACTGGTTCCAGGTCAGATAGTGACTTTTGATCGCCAAGGCAAGAGAGCTGATGAGTCATCAGCAGGCTATGCAAACCTTTCAAAAGAATTTGTGATTTCTGTCAAGGTAAAATGGAGATTATATTGCTAATAGATCTAAACAATGATATAGCTATCTTAGTCTTATTGAGGAAAAAAAATGAAAGAAATCATACTGCAGTATGTATCTCTTTCCAGTAGGTGGCACTGATGTCCATTATTGTTCTGCTTACTCAGCCTTTGAAAAGCAACAGGGCTCACACCTTTAGCAGCAATGATACTGTGATGAAAGTAACATCTTACATCTAATTGAGGTTGGAGTTTAAAACGATGGGTCTGGGGATGCTTAATATAAAGAAGCCTGCATTTGGTGTCAAACAAATGTTATTGAACTTTTCTACCAGGATTCATGTCTTTGTTATGTATATATGATAATTTCTCTTTCTTACATTAACTAATTTATGAGATTATGTTATATAATTTTTTGAGAGCTTTACCACATCAGGACTAATTAATCACCACAAAAATACTGTCAGATATTATTATCTGTATTTTAATGGTGAAGGAAAATATTTTTAGGGCTATGATATCTTCACTAGTATGGCAGAGTTAGTAAATGGTGGATTATGATTTAAACCAAACTCTGTCTTTAAGACTTCTTATACATATATTATATAATAAATACTTCCTCACATTATTTTTCTCAAGACAACATAATTTTAACTAATGGCATATTACCTAATAGAATCCAAACAAAAAGATTTTGTACATGTATAGTTATTTTAAATTATTGAGCCCTTATCTCTTATTTTATCCTTTATGCATATGATGCTCTAATGCATACTTTGATATATATATATGTCTTTGACTATGTATTTTATTATTTTCTTAGCTTAGAAAATTAGAAATTGAATTTAAAGTTTAGTATATGAACTTCTTAAGGCCCTGGGAACGTATTATCAAATATTTTCCACATCACTTCCCTTTTGACACCAACTACAGGATTTGGGGCCCTTGAAACCATTATCAAGGTTGATAATTCACTAGAAGAACTCACAGAATTATTAAAAAAGTTATAGTCATAGCTCGAGTTTATGACAGAGAAAGGATACAAGTAGACATCTGCTAGGGGAAGAGGTTCACAAAGCAGATGTGGAACTTCAGTTGTCCTCTCCCTGTGGAGTCAGGCCAGAGCCACTTTCTTAGAATTGACACATGATAATGCACCCAGAGTGTTTCCCACTTCTATGAGGAAGCTCACCTAAGCCTGGTTGACCTGAATCTCTACTGAGATTCTGTCATGTATGTTGCGGTGAAATGTGTTTGGTGTGTGAGGGGAGAAGTAATTCTCCCACCACAACCACACAAACATAAAAACAGAAAAACTGTGGATTCTTGTCCTAAGCTAAGAATAAATATGCATAGCTTGGACAGTTGCTGAAGATTTAAAGAAGTTTATTAAAATGATAGAAATACAGAGATAGTTACAGCTCTGTTCCAGAGAGAGGGGCACAGGGGGGCAATTTGAATGAAAATACCACAGAACTCCAGTTTACTAAGTGTTTTTATCCCAGCCAAGTCCACAGCAGGTCCTTTGATCTATAGATATCTCTTGCCCTATCTCTAGCCCAGTCTCTGCTGTCTTCAGCCAGATTTGGGGTGAGAGGGGGGGGAGCAGTCCTGTCTCCAAATACAGGCCTCTCTACCTTTTGTTTCCCTCCAAAGATGTGTTAAATTGTTTCTCCAGGGTTTGGGATTTTTTTTTTTCCCCATCCCTCAGGCCATTTGTTTTTCCTTAGAAATGTAAAGAAGCCTTTTCCTGGCTCCAGATTTCTTCCTTCTCTTTAGAAATATAAAGAAACCCCTTCCCTGACTCTGGCCTTTCTTTAGAATACACAATATTTTCAAAATTGGAAATCTTTCCCAATACTGATACATTAATACATTTTAAAACCTCTTCCCAATACTAGTACAATGTAGGGAGTCCTTGTGGCTGGACCATCTTTGGGAGGTCTTAACTCAAAAACCACTACCCCAAGTAACATAGTTACTCTCTGGCTGGTTCAGGGAGTCCAGGCAAACCAGACAGACACCAGACACCTTTTCATTAGGTGCTTTACTCCAAGGACTCAGAGGTGACCTCTGAGATGCGGAGGCAAAGGCCTGACCTCTCTGAGCAAGATGACTGAATTCTCTACTATTAACTTTCTTTGGCAGTGTGGGAGAATATCTGTCTCATGGACCTCTGTGTTATGTGGTTCTGAAGAGAAGAACTTTGACAATTGTCTAGAGGAATAATTACCTAGTTTTAGCTTTTAAAAATTACTAGTGCAGATTACCTTTTCTATGTTTACTTATCATTTATATGTATGTCTTTTTTGATTTGCATGTTTGTTGTTTCTCTACATCATTAGTGTGTTTCTAGTTACTCTCAAGAGCTTTTTGTGTCATTCTCTTCAGTTAGCTATTACATAGGACTTAAGTATGTCTATATTGTGCCTGCTACCTCTTTTTATTCATCCTTATGTATATACATTTAACTGATATCTATAAAGTCTATTCCATAATTTAGATTCTTATAACACTCTTTTTATTTTACTTTATTACAATATTACAATTATTTGCCATAGTTATTATGAATTCCTTAGGAGAATATTTGTGTTTTTTATCTTTAAAAAATCTCTTAGCATATGATACCCTTACACTTGCAACAAATAATCATTGATGAAAATTAAATTATTTATTTCTTTTGCTTATTCTCAGGTAATTAGCTGCTGGTAAGATTCTGATACTGCAGACTCTGTTTGAGAATCAACTGTGTAGGCATCTATCCCTAAGGAAATGTGTGTCTGCTTCTTACTGCCTTTCTGTGCTTTGCTCTGCAGGGGGTGTTCCTCAATAGCGCTGTGGTTCTACTTGCTACAAGTCTGTGCCAGGCCCTATGTATCCAGTCTGATGGGACCTGCACTGGAGCAGAAAACCAATCCGAAAGATCCTACTGGAGAGTACATAAAATAAACTCTGGGATTTGCATGTTTGAAAGTGTGAAAAATGCACACATGTATCTGAGGATTAAGGATGGCCAGTGTGACGGAAGAGTAAGCATCTGCTCTTACTTCTCTCAGCAAATGTTGAAGACATCCCCAGTAATAGACATGAGAATAGAACTTTCTAAGTGCTTTGATTTTTTAGTTTTACTTGCAAAGATTTTGGAAGTTCACAGTGGTTTCCTTCGACTAGTGTTTTTAGGAGTGGGGAGGATAGTGCCATGTGCAGCTTTGTAAGAAAGGGGTCCTGACCCTTTCTTTTACAGTGAAATGCAGTCCAGTTCTGCATTTCAATGGCCATTCCTGCTGTTGCTGCTGGTGTCAGCTCAAACCCACAGTTTATTATCCTAAGTGAGATTAGTCAGTCATAAAAAACAAGAAATCAGATGCTTTCCCTAATATGTGAAAGCTAGGAAGAAATGGGCAACAAGAGGAACTCTAGATGAAGAAGGAGATTCTATAGATGAGCAAATAAGGCTCATCTAATAAGGATAACTGAAGGGATGGAAGGGGAAAGAGGGAAACTCTCTAAAGTACATGATGTACTTAAACAAACATATCAAAGTCCATCACTAAGCCAAGCATGAGAAGGAGGGAGGGGGAGGGGATGGGGCTGGAATTGGGTAAGGGCTAATTGGGTGATGTGTGCAGGTATGTCTCCACCACTTTTTATTCCATTAAGATGTGTGATTACAATACACCAATAAAAAATTAAAATATAAAAATTAAAAAATTAAAAAATAAAAGCAGAACTTCAAAAGAGAAAGCAAAAACAAAAACAAATGAAGGCTCCAGAAAGTTTCAGCTCAGCAATGGGTCCTGTGGTGGCTTGATTGCTACCATAAAAAAAATTGGACGCTCTCCTTTATATGGGGAAGCTAGGAAGAAAAGGGTCAAAGGAAAAACTCTAGATGAAGAAGGAGAAACCATAGATGAGAAAATAAGACAACCTAACTTTTAGATTCTAATTTTTTGCTTTTTGTGACTGACTATTCTCACTTAGCATAATGCTCTCCAGTTCTGTTCATTTTTCTGCAAATGAAATAATTTTGTTCTTCTTTATGGCTGAGTAAAATTACATTGTGTACATATCCAATAGTTTTGCTAGTGGACATCTTGGCTGTTTCCATAGTTTGGGTATTTGAATTGTGTGGGTATGAGCATAGATAAAGGTGCATTAGTTTGTTAGTTTGTTTCCATTTTTTTTGTAAATACTCAGAAGTAGTATTGCTGGATCATATAGGTTTGTTTCCATTCTTCTAAGGATCCTCCATACTGTTTTTCAAAGCGATTGCACTAATTTGCAATCCTACCAACAATGTATTAGTGTTCACACTTATCCACATCCTTGCCAGCATTTATTGTTGGTTGTGTTTTTAATAATGACCATCCTAGTTGGAGCTAGGTAAAATCTCAGGGTAGTTTAGGTTTGTTTCTTTCTGATTGCTAATGATGTTGAACATTTTTACATACATTTATTGACCATTTGAATTTCTATATTTGTGAAGTGTCTATTGAGTAAACTTGCCCATTTTTTGATTGAGTTATTTTCTTAGCAGTGAGTTTGGTGAGTTTTCTTTATATTCTAGACATTAGTCCTCTATCAGAGGAGAAGTGGCAAAAATGTCTTCCATTCTGTCAGCTTGCTGATGAGGTTCTTGATAGTTTTTTTTTTTTTTTTTTTTTTTGCTGTACAGAAGATCTTCGGTTTAGTGCAATTCTATGTATTGATTCTTATTTTAATTTTTTGTGCCTTTGGAGTCTTGTTGAGAAAGTTTTTCTAGGCCTGTGTCTTAAAATGTTAGGCCTATGCCCTTGACAAGAAGTTGCAAGGTCTCTGGTCTGATTTCCAAAATGGATCTTTGATCCATTTTGAATTGACTCTTGTGCAGGGTGAGAAAGTGGGGCTTATTTCCATTTTTTTCTGCATATGATTGTTTTGCCAACAACATTTGTGAAAGAAGCTATATTTTTTCAATGTGTGTTTTTGGCCACTTTGTAAAAAAATCAATTTACTAAGTGTGCGTATTTGTTCCTGGGACTTCTGTTCTGCTCAATTGGTCTATGTGTCTGTTTTTGTGCCAGTACTATGCTATTTTTGTTACTATGGCTTTGTAGTATAGTTTGAAGCCAAGTACTTGTTGGGGTGTGTCCATACAGCGCCTAAAGAGATGCAGCCTCCCTCGGCCTGAGCGGCCTGCATCCTAAGGCAAAGCTTTACGTAAAGTTTAAGAACTTCCGCAGTAAAATAATTCAGCAGAAAAGGGGCTAAGATGGCGCCTGGAGGAAGCTACGAAGGCGTTGTTTCTCCATTCATTATGGGTGGAGAGACTGAACAGTTTTTCCCTTTTTGCCTTTAAAGGAGCTTCCGCACACAAGAATGGCTCATGTACTGGCCTGGGATTGGCTGTGAACTACGTGCTAGTGATCTTTATCCCAACAGGCTAGGCTATTTCCCATGGGAATTCCCCTCGTGGTTTTGTGCTATATATATGATTGCTTGGAGAGGAATAAACGAGACCTTGCTTGACTTGACTCCCGGCTCGTGTGTGTGTGTGTGTGTGTGTGTGTGTGTGTGTGTGTGTGTTCCAGTCGGCACTCAAACTTCCTGCTCAGCCCCGTGCCACTGACGATGGGCAGGACCCCCATCAGGTACTGTAATGCTTCCTGTATGATTCTTGTTGCTGAGAACTACTTGGGCTATTCTGGGTCTTTTTCCATTCCAAATGAATTTAATGTGTGAGTTTTCTGTCTGGGAGGAATGACCTTGATAATTTGAAGGGTATTGCATTGAATCTGTAGATCACTTTTGGAAGAAGGGCCATTTTGAAGAGAATTATTTTGCTTATTCAAGAGCATGGGAGATCTTTCCATCTAATATATTTTTCAATTTCTCTTTTTAATGCTTTATAATTTTTTTGTAGAGATCTTTTACCTCCTTGGTTAAGTTTATTCCTAAGTATTTTATTGTTTTGGGGGATTTCACGAGTGAAAGTGTTTTCTGGAATTTTTGTTCTGTATATTTATGGTTGGCATATAGGAAAACTCCTGAGTTTTCAAATTTATTTTGGGCCAGGCGTTGTGGCACAATCTTGTGATCCCAGCACTTGGGAGGCTCAACTACTTAGTGAGACCCTGTTTCCAAATAAAGTATAAAATAGATCTGGGAGTATAGCCTGGAGGTAGAAAAGCCCCTGGGTTCCACTCCCAGTACCACACAAAACAATTGATTTTGTATCCAGACAACTAGGGATAGTTTAATTTTTCTTTTCTGATTTGTACTCTTTGATTTTCTTCTCTTGACTTATTGCTCTGGCTAGAATCTCAAACACCATATTGAAAAGAAATGGTGATTATGGACATCCTTGTCTTGTTTTTGTTTTTAAGGGAACTCTTACATTTTGGAATTCTTGCTGTCTTTCCACATTTAATATCATGTTGGCTCTGGGCCTATTTATTGCCTTTATGATGTTGAGATATGTTCCTTCTATTCTGATTCTCTCCTGTGTTTTAACATGAATGGGTGTTGGATTTTATTGAATGTTTTTCTATTGAAATGATTATGTGATTTTTGTCTTTGGTTCTATTTATGTGATGAATTTCATGGATTGTTTTTGAAATGTTGAACAAGCCTTACATCCCTAGGATGAACCCTCCTTGGTCATGGTGCATGATTTTCTTGATTTTTTTTTTTTATGTCTGCAAAGCCACATTTTATTACAGGTACGAACCTGGACTCAAGCACACGTGTCTCCACATAAGAGGCAAGGGCCACGATTGCCGTTTGAGGGAAATTTTATACAGTTGTACAACATCTTGCAAGTCATTCTTTTACATCATTGATGATGCTTTTTGAATTTACAGCTTCCATCAAATAAGGTAACTTGTACAGACTGTTTTTAAGATAATAGGGTAGAGGTAGAGGGTTTAGCTAGGGCAGATGGCCTTAGCTAGGGATTTTAAGATAACAGGGAAGGGGTAAGGGGTTTCTTATCTATGGTATGCCATGCTCTTAACTAGGGCAGATGACCTTAACTGGGGTGGATGCCCTTAGCTAGGGTGGATGCTCTTAGCTAGGGCAGATGCTCTTAGCTAGGGCGGATGCGTTTAGCAGTTTTGTATCTAAGTTTATCAATGATATATACCTATAGTTTTCTTTTCTTGTGCTGTGTTTATTTGGTTTTTGTATTAGTGTGATTTTGGCTTCATAGAAAGTGTTTGAGGAAGTCCCATTTCTTTCTATTTCACTAAATAAATTGAGGAATATTGGAATTATCTCTCCTATAAATGTTTTATTTTTATTTTTTGAAGATTTAAAGAAGTTTATTAGAAAGATAGAAGTACAGAAAACAGAAAAACAGCCCCATGCCAAAATGGCATGGGGGGGTGACTCAAAATGAATACACCCTCCTATAAATGTTTTATAAAATTCAATTGGGTAACCATTTGGTCCTGGCCTTTTGTTTGATGGTAGGCTCTTTACTGATGCTTCAATCTCTTTGGTTGCTATTGGTTGATTTAAATTTTCTTACTTTATTGACCCAATTTATGAAGATTGTATGTATTTAAAAATTTGTCAATTTCTTTTAGATTTTCCATTTTGTTGAAGGATAGTTCTTCTAAGTAGTTTTGGATAATCCTCTGTATTTCCATGCTGTCAGTGTTAATAATTCCTTTTATATCCCCTATTTTAGTAATTTCAACTTGTCATTTCTGTTTTTTGTTAGGTTGGCTAGTGGCTTATCTATCTTGCTTATTTTTTTTTCAGGAAACCAGCTTTTGGTTTTGTTGATTTTGTGTATTGTTCTTTTATTCTCTTTTCTTTTATTCACTGATTTCTGCTCTGATTTTAATAATTTTCTGTCTTCTATTGGCTTTGTGGTTACTGTCCTGCTTTTCAAGGGCTTTGAGGTGTGTCATTAGTTTATTTATTTGATAATTATTTATTTTTATGTGGGCACTCAGTGCTATGAATTTTTCCATTAATACTGACTTCAAGGTGTCCCAGAAGTTTCAATATGTTGTTTTTCTATTTTTATTTGTTTCTTGAAATTTCTTAATTTCACCCCTTACTTCTTTTATGACCAATTCCTCATTCATCAATGTGGTGTTCAGTCTCTATGTGTTTATATACTTATTTTGGGTCTTTTTATAGTTGACTTCTAGTTTCATTTTACTGTGGTCTGAAAAGACACAAGAGAGTATGTTACATATTTTAAGTTAGCTAGTGCTTATGTTTTGGCCCAGGATGTTGTCTATTTTAGAGAAGGTTTCATGAGCAGCTGAGAAAAATGTGAATTTTGCTGAAGTTAGGTGAAATATTCTGTATATATCTAATAGATCCATTTGGTTTATGGTATTCTTTAGGTCTCAGGCATCTTTACTGACCTTTTTGTCTAGAATATTGGTCTATTGAAGTGAGAGGTGTGTTCAAAGTTTCTCAGTATTATTGCATTAGGATCTATGTGTGACTTAATGTCACAAAGAGTTTGTTTTATAAAAGTGGCTATACCTATACTTGGGGTATAAATGTTGACTATCATTATATCGTCTTGCTGTATTGTTCTTTTTACCAATAAAAAATGACCTGCTTTGTCTCTTCTGATAATCCAATTTATCTGATATCATGGTTGCTAGTTCTGCTTGTCTTTGAGTTTGGTTAGCATGAATTTGCCTTGCTCCAGCCCTTTACCTTTAGCTTGTGAATATTTTTACTTGTAAGGTATGTGTCTTACAAGCAGCATATTAATGGATTTTTGTTTTAAATCCATTTTGCCATCTTATGTGTTGGGAAGTTGAGTCCATTTACAATTAGCTTCATTTATGAGAGGCGATTTTTAATTCCTAACATTTTGAGTTTTAACTTTTGTTTGAGGTAGTGTTTGTTCTTATTTGTCTGGTTGTTTGTTTGATGGAAATAATTTTTTCTTTAATTCTGATATTTATTAATTATTTCTTCTTTGTAATTAATCTATTTTAGTATTTTCTGTAGTGCTTGTTGGGAAGACAAACTATTTTAACCTTTGTTTATTGTAGAAAATTTTTATCTCCCCATTGAAAGTGAGAGATATTTTTGCCGAGTGGGAAATTTTTGGCTGCAAGTTGTTTTCTTTAAGAGTTTGGAATATGTTGCTCCAGGTCCTCCTGGCTTTCATGACTTCCTTTGGGAAGTCTGGAGTGATTTTAATTGCTTTTCCTCTGAATGTCACTTGGTTTTTTGCTTTTGTCACCTTTCAGATTTTCTCCTTGGCCTGTATGTTATTCAGTTTGAATATTACATGGCATAGTGAACCTTTAATCTTGTCTAAATGAGTTTTATAAGTTTTTTGTACCTATGTGTTGAGCTCTTTTTCTATATTTGGAAATTTTTCTGATATTACTTATTTTGAAAAGATTGTTGATCCCTTTGATTTTAGCTTTTATTCCTTTGTCTATGCCTATTATTCTTAGATTAGCTCTTTTAAAATTGGCTCATATGCCGGGCGTGGTGGCATATGATTACGCTTGTAATCCCCGTGCTTGGGAGGCGGAGACAGGAGGATCGCGCAGGTTCGAAGCCAGCCACGCGCGCTGGCTTAGGAGACCCTGTTTCTAAATAAAAATATAAAAATAGGTCTGGGAGTGTAGCCCAGAGGTAGAAGGGCTTCCAGGAACCCCAGTACCACCAAAAAAAAAAAAATTAAAATAAATAAATAAATAAAATAAAATAAAATTGGCTCATATGTTTTAAATGTCCAATACATGCTGTCAAATTGTTTTGTCTAAATTATATACTATGCATCTATTTTTGCAGTGGTCATATTTTAAGGGTGAGATTCTATTTTCCATTTGATATAGCCTATTGTTTATTGTTTTTATTGGTGCCTTCACTTCAAAGATTGCATCCTTCATTTCCTTTTAAGGGTTTGATTCCTATTCAGAGTGTCAGATTCTTTGTTTATTTTTCTCTTTATATATTTCAGGCTCTCTTTGCATTTTTTTTTCTGAAGTTCTGTATTACTTCTTCTATTAAAGTTCTAAATTGTTCTTCTGGCAATCTCTGCAATTCTGTGTTGGTGGGTTCTGTTTTTGTGGGGTTATGGGAACTCATTGTCTTCTTGCTAGTCTTCCTTCTCATGATTTCTGATTATTTAAGTTTATATATTTGTTATTTATGATAGCTTTCTCTCAGTCTGTATGTTTCTTATGTCTATTTTCTCTTTCTTAATATTATCTTATTATGCAGGTAGATATTTACCACTAGGTATGCCTTACAATTGAATAGACTTTCCTATTATTCTCTATTCTCTGTTGTGTATTTATCACCCTTTGATATTAGCCTTGAAAACTATGTTTACTATCATCCCACTGTTATTGTACCTGTACATCATCAATGCTGGGCTGAAGTTACTCTGGAGTGCCTTCTGCCTGCTGCAATGGTGGCATTGATGGGTTTCAGGTGTTAAGGTCAGGAGTTCTGTCACCTCTTTTATAGAGAGTTGGCTCAGAGGTGTGAGCAGATCAATTTGTGACCTCAGTGTGTGGGCTGTTGGGCATTTTTTTCTGTTAGCTATGGTTAGTTTATCATTCATGTCTGGCAGTCCTTTTTTGCAGTTCATCTGTCTGGTCCAATCTCAACAGTAGGGATTTAGAGGTGTCAGCTGCTATATACATGGGAAAGTTGTATTGTATTCAATCGTGAAGATTGGGTGAGGGGAGAGGAACTGGAGTGATGGATGCAGGAATAGTGTAAAATAGAGGATATGGTCTTATAGAATGAAAATTTAATTGTAGTAAGGTAATAATATTTGGTAGCGTTGAGAGAAAGTGAAAATATAGGAAGATTCTAGTAGTCAGTGTAGAGTATTTAGGTATAATGATATGAAAAGTTTTTATATAAGACAATGAACAAAAGAAAAAAAGTTTGGAGGAAAGATAATAGATATGAAAGAGGTGAGAAGCTTATAAAAGGAACTGCAAAGAGAAAAATAAACAAATAGAAAATAAACCAAGCAAGCAAACAAGCAATAAAAACCAGTGCTTCAAATATATAAGTACAGAGCACCCCTGGCTTCTGCAGTTCTCCTGGATCTGCATGGATACTTTCAGCCATTTAATATCTACTAATTATGGTAGGTTCTTGAGCATGTTCCAAGCACTTTCATTTTCTCAGTAATCTATTGTAGTGATGTCAATTTGCAGCCCCACTTTTGGGTTTTCTTCAATGATTAGAACCCTGATCTGGTGTCTTTTTCTCTCAGTACAGGCACCTAGTGCTGCTAGTGCCTTTCCTGCTGCATACTTCTGTCTCTGAGCTCTCCACAGGGCCTGTTCCTATGCCTCTCTCTGTCTATGCAGGTGGCCGGTGTCATGGAAATGGACCCCATGTTAGAGTTAAACTCTGTACTCTCTGCAGGCCCCAGACCTGCACTCCTCTTTCTGCCTACACTGGTGGTGGGTATCCAGTGTAATCATGGGGCAGTCTCCAAAAATCCTGTGCAGGTACTGCACCCTTGGTACTGTGGGTGTCTCCACCCCTCTTCTGTGTTTGGCAGCAGCCTCCAACCCAACCTTTACAGGTATGAACTGCAGAATCTCAGAATTCATGAGTCTATTGCTTGCCCAATGAGTTCCTACAGCTGTGCTGGGCAGTCTCCCACTGACATGTCTAGTTAATTTACTGTGGAGTGCTGCTCTGGGACTCTGAAGGGAAAAAAGTGTGGGCTGTGCACCACTGCCCCTGCAGGTTCTGACTGGGCATCTAGTCTTTTGGATCTCTGATGAACCTGGAATGAGGTGCTGACCACTTAAGATGCTGAACATATCCAGCTGATTACTTCACATCAAGTCATTAGTTTCTTTGCCAGGGGTCTCTAGAGGCCACAGTGCTTAGCAGTCTAGGTTTAAAGTAGACAGGCCCAGACGGTGTGGCTCACGGGTAGCAGCATTCTTCATGTGGGGCACTTTGCTATCCCCTGTTCTGTGTTTCATATTTTATTCCACCATGGTTCATTTTTTTTGTGGCTTAGTTTGACTGTTCACTGAATTTTTTCTCTTGTCAAGGAGCTGCCTTCATGGTGGTTGAATTTCAAGTGTTATAGTGATTGAAATGTGCTGCAACCTTAAGTGGGCATCTTGCCAACCCCAAGGCAGTGCATTCTTTCTTTTTTTCTTTTTGGTGGTACTGGGCATGGAACCTAGAGGCTTTCTACCTCTGGGCTATACTCCCAGGCCTATTTTATATTTTATTTGGAAATAGGGTCTCACTAAGTTGCTGAGAGCTTCACTAAGTGGGTTGGCTGGCTTTGAATCTGTGCTATCCCGTCTCAGCCTCCTAAGCATGGGGATTACAAACTTGCACCACCATTCCCAGCAAGACAGTGCATTTTTATATGACACATTCTTTGGTGTCTGAACCAGTAGAACATATGGAAGTACAAGAGGGGAATCATATATGTTCATTTATGCATGTATAAATAAAATGTGCAATTCAATCTGAGGCCAAAGGCCTGGAAATTCTCTGGAGAGCTGCAGGTGCCAATCTATGTTTATGTGCTACTAAAAAAACTTGGATTCTCTTGTCTACAGAGAACATCAGCAGAAAAACTAAATGACCTTGAGAAGGGTTAAATGTAAGCAAATTTGAGCTTCCTCCTTCTTCAGTTTGTTTTGGCCCATTTAGGCCCCAGCCTGCTGGATGATGCTGTTCACAATTGGGTGGATCTTCTCTGTTACAGTTTGGTATGTTGTTGCTGTGGATCCTTGTTCTCAGTTGGTATAGAAATAAAAGCCATAATTGCTGAAAGATTAGGAAAGGTTTCATTATTACAGGTAGAAAAGGGTAACAGAGCAAGGAAAAGCACCACATCCAAGAGAGACACGATGGAATGTTTTAAAAGTGAGACACTGACACTTTCAAAATTTCAGTTTTTTTTTTATAAGAATTTACTATCTTGTCTTTCTTATCCTGGCTAGCCAATTGTCCTTTTTTTCTACCCAAAACAGGTGCTGGCTCACCAGTTATCTCTGCTGTGTAAGCCTTTTTGTTAACCTTTTTTTTTTTTTTTGATGGTACTGGGGGTGGAACCCAGAGGCTTTCTACCTCCGGGTTATACTCCCAGACCCATTTATATCTTATTTTGGAAACAGGGTCTCACTAAGTTGCTGAGAGCCTCACTAAGTAGCTGAGGCTTGCTTCGAACCCGTGCGATCCTCCTGTCTCAGCCTCCCGAACGCAGGGATTACAAGCGTGTGCCACCACGCCCGGCTCAGCCTTTTTTGTTTTTCTTTACAGGGACAGTCAGGTTTGACATCACTGATCAAAATGTGTCATGTAGTTAAAAAGGTTTAGTGGCTGCATGGTAGAAGTTTAAAGTTTTCATTGTCTTTTGTTTATTACTCCTTAATTTTTTTGTGGTATTGGGGATGGAATATAAAATAAAACAAAGAATAAAAAATAGAGCTACACACCCAGCCCTATTTTTTATTCTTTATTTTGAAACAGGGTCTCACTAAGTTGCAGAGGATCTCACTAAGTAGTAGCTGAGACTGTCCTTGAACTGAGATCCTCCTGTCTCAGCCTCCCAAATGCTGGGATTACAAGCATGCACCACCACACCCAGCTTCTTACTCCTTAATTTTAAAGCTTTTATGGACTATCTGTGTCCTTGGATAAGTCCCAACATTCTTCATCTGTATCAGCTAGTAGTTATTTTTTATTTTTATATTTGGGACTGGGAACTAAATCCAGAGACATTCTACCTCTGAGCTAGCCCCTAACACTATTTTTTATTCTTTATTTTGAAACAGGGTCTTACTAAATTGTGGAGGGCTTACTAAGTAGCTGAGGCTGGGAGCAAACCTGCAATCCTTCTTTCTCAGCCTCCCAAGTACCATAATTACAATCATGCACCATCATGCCCAGCTAGTTATTTTTTATGTTGAAAGCATGCTTTATAATAAGAAAAAGTAAGACACAAGAATTTTTAAGGTATAAAGACTTTAAGGCTTTAACTATTCTTGTGTTATTACTAATCAACACTGGGTCAATGTAGAATGCTTTTTTAATCTCTTAATTTGGTCTAAACTTTTGTAAGAATCTGCACAATTCTTCTAAGTTCAGGTGTCTGTAATTTTAGCATTCAGTGTTCAGCATCTTATCTTAGTTGCTATGACAACCATCCAGTTAGTTAGCAGGAGCTTTTAGTGGGCAAGGGGCAAGATGGGCAAGCATTGGCTGCAGAGACAGAGAAAAAGTCTTTGCCTAATTATAGCTATACTTATTAGCAATTAATATACTCCTATTATCAATCAATATCAACTCAATCTCCATCATTCTGCACTTGGTTTACTGGCTCACACACAAGTCTTTTCTCAAAAAATTTCTACAGAAAACCCAGTAGTATGCATTACCAATTTCCTAGGCACCCTTCTATATAGTCAAGCTAACAACCCAAATCAACTATTCCAGATGCTGATTTTATGATTTTATATCCCTCTCTTTTCAGATGGTGTGCTCCTATGTTTCTACCTAAGTAAATAAACTTTCTGTGCAAGTTGATAACAAAACCTTTCTGTTTTTCATTAAGAACTAATGTCTGTGTTGTCTTCTTTTTTTTCTTTCTCTCCCCATACCTTTTCCCTCTTCCTCCTTTTCTATGCTAAGAGTAAGTAAAGTTTATTGGTTAGGCTGAAAGATTGAAAAAAGTCCTTGATATCCAGCTGAAAGAAGCTGTTGAGCATGGGAATCTGAATAGAAAGGCTTGAGCATTATCCTGCCACAGAGGAACTGTTGGTGTGGTTAGTATTCAGATGCAGAAGCTGAGTGTGAGACATTTGACATTCAATATGAAAGTTAAATATCATGCTAGAGCCTCCAGAGAGTGTCAGAACTGATTCTTCCCAGGCCAGCCTTCCTCCAAAGCCCTGTGCCAGACTAAAGATAACAGGATGGAGAAACCAAGTCAACTTCTATGGAGAGACAAAGGCATGCACTCAGCCAAAGGTTAATAAAATATCAGGTTTTGTTTCAGAAGAGAGCAGAGGTGCTTGCTCCCAGGGAGCCACTCTAGTGGCCAGAAAAATTGTCCCATGAGTTATATTTAAGGCATCTTTTAAAAGATTCCATAGAGAAAAAGCTTTTACAGGGACCCTTTCTGGTCCATGATTAGTGTAATATAGTTTCATTTTTTAAAAACTTGTTCCATGTTTCTAAGTTTAAAGTTACTTTTTCAGGAAAATAAGAACATTCTTGTAGAAAGGAGAGAAAGAGTCTAAGTTGATGAGTAAAAACTGAGATACCTCTTTTCTTATGCTTAGCAATATCATATGCAATATCAATGAAGAAACCTTTTTTTTTTTTATTCAGTATGTCCCATCTTTAACATCATTGCCCTTCTTTACCTGTTTTATGAAACAGGGGGTCTGCAGCATCCTTGAGCAATTTACCTGGCTCCCTAAAAATGAGGGGGGATTACTCACCAGTCATGCCCCGCGGTAGGCCCCATTTTGCTCCCAGGTTGGGCGCCATTCTGCCGCGCTGTTGGGCGCCATTATGCCGGGGTCCAGCCCTAGCAGATTTGAGGTTTGTGTGCCAGTGAGAAAAGAGCCAGGGTCGAAATGAGAAAAGAATTGCCACACGAGATCAATCTTTTCCCTTTTATTCAGGATTTGTTACAATTTTTACACTTCATTTGTTGGCAGAAAAGCAAGTGCATAGTCATGCAAGCAGGATCTTCAAGGACAGGAAATGTTATTATTTACATACATCAGGGTGGGGTGTCAGACATTCAATTAGTCATAGTATGCTTTGTCTCACATCATAAAGCTGACTCAAACTTAATCTGATACAGTGGCTCAAACTAAGGGCAGTTTGAACTTAATGTTTGGCCCAATAACTTTATCCTTGGGCTTTGCTGTCTGAGTCTCTCACAAGCCGCTGCCCATCAATTTTAGTTATAATGTTTATATATAAAATTCCAATTATACATATTAATCCAAATAATCCTAAAATAATTTTATGAAGAAAGGAATGTTAGACATACTTCATGGGGGATCTATGCCGTTGCGGATCCCCTGATCGAGCTTTTTTAAGATTTGTATGATATGCGGTAGCATTTCTTCCTTTATTATTTTTTAATTTGAGAATTTTTTTTAATTATTAAGGCTTTTATTGTTTGGGTGGCGTGGCAGATGAGGACTGGAAGACATAAGCAAAGAAGGATGATTATTATATAAAACATTCCCAAGGAAGCTGCGTAGCTCCACCAAAAATGTACATTCAAAATTGACTGGAATTTAGATACAAATTGAGAAGCTAGATCAGCAGTAGAACTAATATCTAAATGAGCTCTACTAAGTATTTGAATCTGTTTTTGTAATGTCTTTAAATCAGGGGCCAATTGTGTATTATTCCATATTCCTAAGAGATGTGTTTGAACTTGTTTTCAAATATACTCTGAATGATTAAAGGGTAATGGAGTAACATAAATCCATTTATATTGAGCATGGCATTCAACTTGTAGTCTAGTTTTTGTATTTTTAATTTGATTATCTAAATAAAGAACAGTGTTTTTCATCACTGACAATCTAGTTTCTAACTTTTTATCTATGATTTTTTGAGTAGCTAATGCTAAAGAAACATTATGAGACAAGGAATTAACATGATGAGTAGTTAGTATATTAGTAACTAAAGCAGCAGTGGAAAGGGTTAAGGAAGTAATTATTGAAATTAATGCTGTTATTTTTAAAATAAACGATGCTGAGCAGCAAACATGGGTCCATGGCCATTCAAGGTGTTTTTACAGATGTTTATCTAGGATATTATCTGGAGCATCATGGAGCTTGATAGCATAAGTCTGTGAGAAACAAAACTCATAATACAGTGTTAAGAGCCTTATTATTTATGAGGAACCACATAGATTTTTATAAGCAGTTTGGTGGGTTGTTTTTGAAACAGTTGGTTTTGAGGCTGTTGACTTCAGGCAGCTGTGATAAACTGAAGTAGCTAAACTGATGTTTTGTTTTAATACTGATTTATATATAGATATTCATAGAAAACAGAAACAGGAAATTATTTTAATTTTACTCTAAACTTTTTTGAATAATTTTTAAATATAACCATTTTATCACATACAATATTCTTTTTATAAACTTAATTCTACACAGTCATTCTTCAACATGCTCAGACCTTATGCGATTTGTTTAACCTTCTGATTTTTTTTTTTTTTCCATTTGGGACAATCTTAGAATGAACTTTTTTATCATGCAAGACACTTTTTCTTTTGTCCTTCCTTACCAAAATTTTTATAACTATATACCTTCTTTACATCTTTTTTATTTTTACATACTGGTTTTTTATTATAATTTTTTCTTGAATTTATATTTTGAAATAATTTTGTACAGTTTAACAAAATAAGAAACGAATTTAACATCACCAATCTAAGTTTTACACTGGCTTGGACTTTAAAGAGTTACAGGTTTTTTTTTTTCAGATGTTTACATTTTAGAACTGACTGAAACAGCAATGTTTTAAACAACCTTAAACAGCAAAGTTTGGAATCCAAATGTGATTTTGTTTATCTTATTTTTGTTGTTGAGACACCCCAAAGGTTAAACTTAAAAGCTGATTAATGGAAGCTGGAGTCTCAGAAACACAATACGATATATTTGTTGAAATGCATCTTATTTTTTAGATTAAACATAGTAGCCAGGTTGTGAAATCTATTAATATATCCATCAAGGTTTTTTGCACATTGACCCATTTTTATATTAGACTACACATACTGGTAACTATAACTAATTCTATGTGAGCTAGCAGTATTGACAAAAATCAGATAGCTTTAGATTTTATAATTTTAGAGAACAACATTAATAAAAATAAACTTGTTACCTGACAGATGATTTTTTTTTGTATAATAATGAGACATTTACTCAGTTAGGAGAAACAGATGTTAACCAGGTCTTAATGCTGACTTTTTGAATTAAGATGGCAAAAAATCTTATTGGTTAGCTCTTATATAATATAAAACTCACACATTTTTATCCTTTAATTTTTGATTTTTGAAATCTTTTAGCACATTTAGATGACTTTAGATATATAGTATATTTAGTTTTTAGATGTAAATATAGCTATGATTACTTGTATTTATCTTATATTTGGTTGTTGAAGTTTAGCTTCTTATTTAGACAATTTGTTTATTTGCATTTACTCATTAACTTATCCCTTTTAATAATTAGCCAATAGATTAAACTATCATTTTAACAAAATAAATTCTCAAAATGAGATTATAATTTAAGCATCTATTACCAGGAAGCCAATGATAGTTGTCTTAGCCTGAAGAAAATAAAGTGTGTTAATTTTTAGTGACAATTTAAAAATTTTCAACAACTTAAACCTTTAAACATTTAAGCCACATGAACTAATATGTAATAAGAATAAACTTTTATACATAGGCAAGGCAATAAAATCCTCTCTCTCTGCCTCTAAGCTGATAGCTAAGAGCTGCAGCCAGTGTTGACCTTGGTCAGCTAAAAGTTGGCTGTTATCCCAGTTGAACTTCAGAAACACAAACACTGTTACTTAGAAGTATTATATTTTTTATAATAGTTTAGACTAAAGTTAAAAGATAAAAAGCAAGCTGTATTAACCCAATATTAATGACCAATTATACAAAAGAGCTTTACCTTAAAATTTTTATATTTTAAAGAACTATTTTTTGTATATATATATATATATATATATATATATATATATATATATAAACTGAGCTTTTGACATAAAAATTACTTTTAGCAGATAGATGAAAAAAGGCTAAAACTCACCAAGGACACAGGTGGACAGTACATGTTTTAAAAATTAAACTTTAAAGCAGAATGTATCATGTAACCCCTGACTTAACATCTTTTATCATAAATCCAACATAAGAGACAAAAATAATTAGCGGACTTGCAGCTACATTTGGAAGAAGAAAAACTTTTTGCCAAGCAGGATGAGAGAGGGGATATAACTAAAAACATAAACCCATGTTGTAATTTCAAACTATATATTTTGTAAGGCTTATTTTTTATGAATGAGGGAGGCAGGACACTGAATGCTTTCCTGCTCTGAGGCTGAAAGAAACTTTTTAGCTGTTACCCCCAAAAAGGAATTTGTTTAACTTTGTTTCTGTTGGACTTTTTGAACAAAAGAAAGACTAAAAAGTTACACAGCTTTAACACAGGCAGACTACAAAACCTGAACAGAATGAGTGGATTTGTGTGGCGTTGTTTTCAAGTACCCCTGACAAAGGGAGGAGGTAAGGAACAAAGGAAAATTTAGAGTGGGGGGAAGATGATGAGTGCTCCTGCAGATCTGGACCTAGAAAAGAATCACAGGCAAGATATTTCTAGGAAAAGAAACAACAACAAAACAATGTGAGTGAGTTGTCTGAGCCTGTTGTGAATGAAGTAAATTTGTGTGGGGTGTGAAGATGGTCAGCCATTGTCCAGAAGGTCTGTGGATATGGGCGAGGTGGAATGTGAGGCAGGCTGCAGCAATGTAGCATAATGGTGAATTAATTGATCAGGAATCCACAAAGGTGTTTGAGCATTCTGTGGAAAAACAAAGGCATGTACTCGGCCAAAGGTTAATAAAATATCAGGTTTTGTTTCAGAAGAGAGCAGAGGTGCTTGCTCCCAGGTAGCCACTCTATTTGCCAGAAAAATTGTCCCTCAAGCTACATGAGAAAAGTTGTCCATCAAGCTACATGAGAGTTGGTGATTCCAAATACAAAAAGTTTTTCTTCTTCAGGGCTGTTCTCAGACTTAGCCTAGTTGATAGCTTGTCAGGTGAGTGACTGGGTTTGAAATAAATAGGCAGGAGAACTCTGTACAGTTCCAATCTATGCTGTGTTTATGTCAGTGCTGAGAGCCCTTTGTCTTTTTCTGACAGCTCTATTGGGGAGAAACACTAGGTTTAGGGCTTCTAAACACTTTGGAGCTGAGGTAGGTAATCATATGTTGGAGCTTTAAACTAAATATTGCTTTTTCTTAAAGCTATTTAAAAATTTAAAAAAGCAAAAGCATCTGTTCTGTTTGATTTTGAACAAAGATAGCTAAGGTGAAGAATCTAGTGAGATATATTGATAAAAAAGGAATATTTATATACATGTCATGAAAAATAAGAAACAGGGTATAAGATAGAGAAGCTCTAGGCCTTTTGGAGATGAACATGCTACACTCAGAGGCTGGCTATAAAATAGGAGTTGAATAGAAAAGATACTGTAAAGAGGAGTTATCTAAGAGAACAAACTGATATAGCAGGTTCATATATGTCCAAGTGATAATGAAGATATTGCATATAACTATCAGTTCAGAATTTTCACCTTCTTAGCACAACTTTGGGAAAGAGCAAGGAGCAAGGAACAATGGCAGTCTAAGATAGGGTGAGGCATTGCCTGTTAGGGCTCCGTTTTTTTCTGCTGGAATGCAGCCACTGCTCCTTATCCCTGGGAGTAGACTGTGCTCTCTAGGGTGTCTCCCATGCTATGGCAGCCAGAATATCAGGGAGAGAAGAGGTGACATAGTCTACTGCTATTCTCCATTCAATATGAACGCATTGAATATTTAAAACACTGGTACAGCACCACCAATATGTACCAGTTTATTATCAACCCTAGCAGAGGATGACATGGGTATGATACTTGACAATTGCAGAGGAAATCATACTACTATTTGTATTTTTAAAACATCAGTGAAATTCTTTGGTTTAAGGTAAGTGTTTGGAAATCTTTCTGGTCTTTGACTTAAGTTAGTTTCTTTTGCCCCTCTACTTCTTAAACTCCTTAAACTCAGTGCTTAAACATTCTTCAGAAGTTTTTAGCTGCCTATTCTTGGAAAATTTTTGCATTAGAAAGAGGTTGTGAAATGATTTGAACTCTTAAAGAGCCTTTCCACAAATCCAGAGCCTTATGAGTAGTCTGTAGATCACAGGGAAGAGTGCCTTCACTCCAGCCAGTAGTGATGCCAGATCAGAAAGAAAAGCAGAGTCAGAAAGTGACCTGCTTCAATGTCTGGCATGGCCCAGGCTGTGTGTCTAAGCTTTCCTCTGTAGTTATGCCCTTCACTCCAGACTTACACAGTACACAACACTATGAGCAGACAAACAATGGAAGGGTTTCAGTGGAAACTGACATATATAAATGATCTTATGACTTCTTTTTTTAGTTGTTAAAATTTTGTCAGGGTTGAAAAAATTTTATTTTAAATGTAAAACTTTTAATTGTAACATTTTTTCTTCACCTACTGAGCTTCATGGCTGAGATCCCTATAACAAAAGACAAATGAACAAGAGAGAAAAGCTTATCAATTTATCGAGTAAGTTTAATGTGACATGGGAGCTCACAGAAATGAAGACTCAAAGACCCAGAAAAATGTGTGTATTTTTATAGATAATTATGCAAAAGTGTGATTGTAGACCAGAAGCATGTGGTCTAATGATAATAAATCATGAGGAACTTAGACATGCCTGTTAACATTCTTCTTGGAGTCCCCATATGCTATTTCTTCACTTTGGGTATAGGGCAGGACATTTGTCACATGAGAATCTATAGAAGGCAAAAGAGGGAGAAGGCCAGAAAGTAATCTTCCTAGGTTTGTGGTCTGGTTTGGGGAAAAGGGGGTTAGGGGAAATTCTAGTTTCTATGGCCTATTTCAGGAGAGACCTTTTATAGAGAAGAGTATCCAAAAAAAGTCATGTTCTTTATTTTAATCCTGCTATTTCCATTGTAGTGTTTTCTTTATATTGCAATGTGTTCTGGTTATCTCACTTTAAAAATCCTCATCTAAAATTTTTGTTGTATTTTTAGTCAAAAGACATATAATTCTTTGCTCTTAAAGTTTTACAAATTTCTTCACCTTTACTTCAAAGATTACTCTTAACTTCACTTGGACTTTTTTCACTGATATCCCTGATATGATCCTATAAGTCCATATGCTTATCTGTCATGATTTAATTTGATAAATTTATAGGTAGTACTTTTTTTTTTACTGGTACATATAATTAAATTATCTGTCTATGCTTCAAGACTATGTTAGACAGATGATGATTGTTTATGTGCATAAGAAGGATGCAGAGTCATTCTACCTTAGTCCTTGTTTTCAGAATGGACCAGGGTAAGCTACAGTTTTTTTTTTTTATATAAAATGCAGTAAGGGAAAAATGGAGCAACTCTGGGCAGGGAAAAGCCTGCTTAGAAATGAAATAATCACTTTTCATTTGTAGTGTCTCTGATAAAGAATAAGTAAACTCTGGAGTGATAATGACTTTGAAGATAGAATGTTAACAATCCTCTTAGTTACCCTAGCTTGCCTATGCTTATAGGTTGAGGTAAAGTATGATTACAATTTTCACAGGGATTTAAGATTCATTCAAAGTTAAATGTTAATGCATACTCACATCTCTATGCATTTAAAACCTAATAGCACCTCAGTCCTGGTTGCTACTCAATAAATAATTGTAATCCATTGAATTTAGTATAAACATTAATAGTTCTAATGTGTTTGCCATTGTACATTTGAAAACATTTCTTATAAGCAAATACATTTAAATCAAGTGATGCTGATCCTATAAAATGTTTTTATTTGTGTTATAATAAAATTCTTATCCTGTAGGAGTAAATCACTTTAATTGATTTTGATGTAGTAGTGATTCAAGTTAGCAACAAACAGCATGCAGTTCACTAGGAACAATTGTAAGGTTGTTAATTTAAAGAAAAAAATAAACCTTAAATCAACATGGGTGGAACTCACTAAGCATGCGTACAAAGGAAAAAAGATGTAGGAGTTTTAGGTATAATAAGCTTAGCATACAAAAGTGATCAACATACTAAAGAGACTCACAGATAGGCATGCTCCACAATAGCAGGACACTTGTTTATGGGCAGGAGTTGTTTGTAGATTAGTAAATTTTCTCATTGCAGATTTGCCCAATTTTTTCTCATCACTCAAAATATGTATGCAAATAATTGAAAATTAATGGTAGCTCATATTTGCAAGGAGTTGAAATATGAAATCATATATAATATATGTGTATAAATTAGATTTATACACACATATGTCATTTTATTTAAATGTGTTTGCCTATGAGGAATGTTTTCAAATGTATAATGGCAAACACATTGGAATTAGTAATGCTTATACTAAATTCAAATTACTATAATTTATATACATAAATAAGATGATTAAAAATTATTGAGACTGATATATCTCTGAAGTAAAATGGTTGATAAAAATAATTACAAAAATTACCTGAAAAAAAGCAACAAGTCCTGGCACCAAGTTTCCCCAACCTATAGCAGCAAAGCTAGATAGCAGTTAGAATGTCCGCTGGATCCGCCGGACCTAGAGATAAGAGAGTATTTTTATAGTAAAAATTCAGAGAAGCAAAAAATAAGTTGTTTACATTGAACTTACATTGTCTATAAACAAGAAGGACAGAGCAACATGAAGTGGAGAAAGTTTTGGGATGGGCAGTTCATGAGTAGAAGCACTTGTTGCTCTGGATTGGTTGGGTGTAAGCAGGAGGTGGGATGCTTAGGAGTAGTGATGGGATTTTGTCAAAGATATTTTGTGTTTTTTTTCTTTTTTCTATTTATTAGTTTAATGTAATCATAAATATTTATGCAGTTCAGAGTGACAGAGGCATACCTATATACAGCACTCGTTGAGCACTTCCCCAGTTCCAACCCCATTCCCTCTTTCTCCTCATCTTCCCATGCTCAGCACAGTGATTGTGTTGAGCAATTGTCTAAATGAGTTTATGTATGTTCATTATGCCCAGTGAGGTGTTTCCCCCTTCAAGTCTTTCTGCCCATTTCATCTTTCTTAGGCCCTCTCCTTCACTCCACTAAGGTTCTCATTTGTCTGGAGTCTCTCCTGTGTTCCAATTTTTTCCTAGCTTCCAAATATGAGAGGAAATATCTGAATCTTCATTTTTTGGGTTGACTAATCTTCAGTTCTATTTATTTCCCTAAAAATAACATAATTTTGTTTTTCTTTAGGCTGAATAGCATTGCATTATGTATATATTCCATAATTTTGTAATCTGTTCATCTGTTGATAGACATCTTTGCTGGTTCCATAGTTTGGCAATTATAAATTGTGCAGCTATAAACATAGATATGTCTGCATTGCTTATGGTATTCTAGTTTCAATTCTTTTGGGTAGATACCCAGGAGTGGTATATCTGTGTCATATGGTAAGTTTATTTTCATTTTTCTGAGGGTTCTTCCACTTTGTTTTCTAAAGCAGTTTCACAAATTTGTGATTTCATCAACAATACATGAGTTTCTACTTCTTCACATCTTTGCCAGCTTCCTCCCTAATAGAGGACTAATTAGTAGATTATATAAAGAATTCAAAAAAATCATAAAAATAAATAAATCAAAAATCACAAATGAACTAAAGGGACAGTTTGCAAATGAAGAAATACAAATGATCAATAGATATATAAAAAATATTCAACATCATTAGCAATTAGAGAGATGCAAATTAAAACTACCCTGAGGTTTTATATAACCCCTATTAGAATGTAAGTCATTAGGCTTTCTCTTTAGGTTTTTGATGGTTTCCTTTGATGAAAATAAACTTTTTAGTTTGATACTATCCCACTTGTTAATTCTTGCTTTAATTTCCTGCACTTTAGAGGTCTTGTTGAGAAAGTTACTACCTGTGCCTGTATGTTGGAGTGTTGAGTCTATGCCCTTCTCTAATAACTTCACAGTCTCTGGTCTAATTTCTAAGTCTTTTATCCATCTTGAGTTGATTCCTGTAAAGAAAGCCTACAGAATGGGAGAAGATATTTACCAGCCACCACTCTGATAGAGGGATAATATCCACAATATACAAAGAGCTCAAAAGACTCTACACTAGCAAAACAAATAACCTAATCAAGAAATGGGCAATTGAATTGAATAGACACTTCACAAAAGGAGAGATACAAATGGCCAATAGATACATGAAAAGATGTTCAACATCAGTAGCCATCAGGGTGATACAAATAAAAACTATTTTGAGATTCCATCTAGCCCCAATCAGAGTGGGAAGGATAAAGAAATAAAATAACAAATGCTGGCAAGGATGCAGGGAAAGAGGAACTCTTTTACACTGTTGGTGGGAGTGCAAACTAGTTCATCCACTACAGATTTCAGTATGGAAATTTCTTATAAAACTGGGAATAGATCCACCATATGATCTGGCTATACATCTCCTGGGTATTTGTCCAAATGGGTTGAAATCTCAGAACCACAGTAACATATGCATACTCATGCTCATAACAGCACAATTAGTAATAGCCAAAATATGGAACCAACCTAGGTCTCCATCAACAGATGAATAGATTGAAAAATTATGGGAAATAAACACAATGGAATTTTATGCAGCTTAAAGAAGAACAAGATCATAGCATCTGCAAGAAGATAGAAAGACCTGGAGAACACTATGTTAAGTGAGATCATACAAGCACAGAAAAAGAAGGGACTTATTTCTTCACTAATATTTCCAAACTAGGGAGTATTAGTGATACCAGAGGGACTCCAGATAATGGAGGAGAAACCTCACCAAAGCTAGAATGGAAGGATATGAGAGGAAGAAGGCTGAAGTTGATTAATGAAGGAGCTACATCTGGATATGTGTAAAAGTATAAATATACCATGGTTAACTTGGACACTCATTTTTTGGGGGGGGGGAAGAGAAGTGGAGGTGGGAGAGGGCACCAAATACAGTCTGAATGCCATTTTCAATATGTTCCACATAAAATAATAAAATAAAATAAAATTACTCTCTATGTTAAAAAAGAATGTAAATCATTAAAACACAAATAATAATAAATGATCTAAGGTTTTAATGTACATTCAAGAATGTGTAATAGTCTTTTGTTGTTTTAGATCCTTAGCTAACTGATTAATTTCTCCTAATTCTTCTCTCCTCCATTCTCTAACACTTATAATTTATGACATCTCAGATTTTTGTTTCCTTTTATCATTGAGTTAGGTATGCACCCTATTAGACCAGTGGGCTGAAATGCATTAAAAGCAGTTAAAGTTATAATTAGTTTTATGTAAAGATTTAAATAGTACTTTACATAATCAAACATTCTAAAAGAAGCTGATTTAAATTAAATTGTGTTTACAAACATAATCACATACAAGATAAATTATTTCGTTTGAATTTTCTCAGAAATAGCCACACATTTCACTATTATTATAAACTGCAGTCTATGTGTTAGTTTTGATCTTTAAACATAAAAAATATTTGAAGAGAATAAAGAAGGCCTTTAGGACAGTAACTATGGTTCTTACCTTCCTCAGAAGCAAATATGCTTTAAGAAAGAAATAAAACATCAAGTGGAAAAGAGAAGACTTAGCAATACTTGAATGTACAGAATGTGTATTACTAGGATGAGAGATATGGTATACATTGTTTAGTAAAATGTCAGAAATTCTACAGTAAGACTTAACATTTGTTAGGTACTCAGCACATATGCATGAAAGAGAAATTAAAAATATCACTTGGATGATGGTAACTAGGATTTCTCCTTTTGCAGAGGAGCCAAAGAGAGAGAATTGGACATTATGAGGACCTAGAGTGATGTGGGCATGCATCAAATATTCTAAAGTGGCTTTATCTAGTTGAAATTTGTTGCTAATGTTTAAGAGGGCACAGAGAGGACACTCTTGCATTCAGAACTCACATATTTTACTTCCAATTTACATTTTTTTGTCAGTTTACCCTTGGATTAGGAATGAAGAAGAGATATTTTTGTTATTTTTGCATGAGGGATTGAACCCAAGGGTGTTATACATCTGAGATACATACCCAATTCTATTTTACATTTTATTTTGAAATAGAGTCTCACTAAATTGCTGAGGACATTTTAATTTGTTGGGACTGGCCTTGAACTTTTATATTCATATCGTGGCCTCCCAATTAGTGACATTACAGAAGTATACCACCATGCCTGACAAGATAATTTTTTTTGGAACTAGGATTGAACTTAGTAGCATTCTACCTTCAAGTTGCATCTCCAACCCTATTTTTTTTACTTTTTATTTTGAAACATGGTCTCACTAAGTTGTCTAATGCCTCACTAAGTAGCCAAGGCTGGCCATGAACCTGTGATTCCCCTGTCTCAGCCTCCTAAGTACTGGGATAACAAGTGTACATCACCGCATCTGGCAAAATCAAAGTTTTAAATGAAAGAAGAAGGAAAGAGGAAATAAAAATTCTGAAGGTTTATTATATTAAAATTTAATAAAAATTATTTTATTCTTTCAACTAATTATACTTAATGAAAGGCTTAAAATGTTATCCCTTGAGGTACACAAGAGAGAGGGAACACAAGACTGTGGTAGAGAATATTAGCAAATTGGTTATTCCATTCAACTTATGGTTTACCTACTTGTGTGAAGGAGGTGAGGCAGATTGACTCGAGTAGAGTGAGTGAGTTGGGAGAATTTTCTAGAAATGGTGAGATTTATATATTTATTTTAAAATAATTTTCATTAGTGGATTACAGTTGTACCTCATAGTGAGATCAAATGTGATACAAACATACATGCCCACAACTCTTGGTATATTTTCCTCCATATCCCATTCCTGTTCCTCTCATTACTCTCTGCATCTGTTCATGAAATTGATAGTTATTCCTTTATATATTGCCACAATATTATTTGAACCATTTCATTCTTCAGTTCTCTTTTTTCTCTCCCCAAATCTCACTATTTCATCCAACTCCCTGCTATTCTATAGATCTCTCTGCACATTATAGAATGGTAAATTTTAGAGGGAATGATCTCACTTTTTATTATGTGGGATATTATATGAACAAATTATGAGCTTAGACATTATAAACTAGAGAATTGTTCTTTAGAAAAAAATTAACAAATATTTATTGTTTTTATACTTGAAGGCAGAAACTGCTTTTCATTAGTGCTATAGTAGACATATGAAGGCATGCTCCCTTCCCTTAGGAAACTTGTAATCCAAAAGGGAACATAAAAAGGTAAGCAAGTAATTATACAATAGTAGGAAAGTGCAGTAGTAGAGGTAAATAACAATTCAAATGTTGGTAGGGGAGAGATGTGTGTCTTTGGAATGCCAATTTCTGTGTTGATAGGGAGGGAGAGATGTGTGTCTTGGCAAGGTTTTTCTATTGATTGAGTCATTTCCACACTAGGAAACAGCATTCCAACACATGAATGTTTGAAGAACACATTCAAATCATACCTAAACCATAGCAGTATGTAATTTCAGATGAGGCTATATTGTAGTCTTGACATTTGGGGCCAGATGGGATTTCAGACTTCAGCACAGTCTCAAATTTTAAGGTACCCAACTCTGTGGTTAAATTTTAGAAAGTTTGGCCTTCCCTCAGGTTATTAGTCCTCTTCAGACTGGAGTTGAAGCATGGAGTAGATCCCCTGATATCTTCATGTGAGCTATAGAGAATTCAGGAAGTATGTTAGTGTTATCTCCTCAAATTTCTTCCTCAGACATTTTTTATAATGTGCTTTTATAGGTACATTATAGTCCCATATAATAATGTAAATAATGTTGACAGTGATGTACAATGCACATAGCATTTGGTGCCCCCCCCCCCGTACTTCCCACCTTCCCAAAACAGAGTACTGAGATTGATTTTGGTATATTCACATATCGTTAATGGTAGAATTTCTATCGATGAATCTCAGTCTTTTCCCTCCCCTTCCCTTAGACTACCACCCTGGCTCCACTGGAGTTTCTCCTCCATTGTCTGGAGTACTTCTGGTATTCCAATTACTTCCTAGTTTATGCATATTAGAGAAAACATGACCTTTCTGTAACTTGCTAATATCACTTAACATAATGTTCTCCAGGTACTTCCATTTTTTTTTTGGCAAATGACATAATTTTGTTCTATTTTTATTGCTGAGTAGAATTCCATTGTGTGTATTTCCTATAATTTTGTAATTCATTCATCTGGTGATGGACACCTAGGTTGGTTCCCTAATTTGGCTATTGTGAATTGTGCTGCTATGAACATGAGTGTGCATTTTTGTTTTACTGTAGTTTTCTGATTTCAGGCTTTTACAAAGATATCCAGGAGTAGTATAGTTGAATCATATAATGGCTCGAATCTGACCTTTTTGTTCCTCAGACATTTCTAATCTAATTATTGAAAAGTTCTGTTTCTCTAGTATTATGCTAAACACTGGGATGTTCTAAGAAAAATTAGTACATTTTCTGGGAGAGGCCTAAGTATGAAATTGTCTAACAAAATATAAGAATATTTCTACTATTTCTTACCATTATTGTTATCATTATTTGCTACACAAAGAATCAACTCCAAGCAGTGTTGAAATAGAGCATTTATACTTATCTTTTATTTATTTTTTATTTTTATTTTTTGGTGGTACTAGTGGGGGAACCCTGAGGCTTTCTACCTCTGAGCTGTACTCCCAGACCTATTTTATATTTGTATTTGGAAACAGGGTCTCACTAAGTTACTGAGAGACTCACTAAGTAGCTGAGGTTGGCTTTGAACCTGTGTGGTCCTCCTGTCTCAGTCTCCCAAGCACAGGGATTAAAAGTGTGCACCACAACGACTGGTCCATGCTTGTTTATTTATTATTTTTATTATTTTCTTTAATCTGAAATTTAATTCTTTTTCTTTTTTAATTTATTTTTTTTATAAGTGGAACATATTGAGAGTGGTGTACATTTACATTGTGCTTTATGCACTTCCACCTCCCTTTCTCCCCCCCCACAATAGAGGATGTCCTGGTTAATCATATTGTATTTATGCTATTGCACATATTTGTATGTAGCTCCTCCATTGAAAAACCTCAGCTTTCTTCCTCTCCTATCCTTCTGTTCAAGCTTTGCTGAGATTTCCCCTCCATCCTCTGGAATCCCTCTGGTATTTCCACTACTCCCTAGATTGAACATATTAGAGAAAACATATGTCCTTTCTCTTTCTGTGCTTGACTAATCTCACTTAACATAATGTTCTATAGTTCCTTCCATCTTCTTGCAAATGCTATTATTTTATTTTTCTTTATAGCTGAATAGAATTCCATTGTGTGTATTTCCCATGATTTTGCAATCCACTCATCTGTTGATGGAGATCTAGGTTGGTTCCATAGTTTGGCTATTACGAACTGTGCTGCTATTAACATGGGTATGCATATGTTAACGTAGTTCTCTGATTTCTACCCCTTTGGAAAGATACCCAGGAGTGATATAGCTGGATAAAATGGTGGATCTATTCCCAGTTTTCTAAGGAATCTTCATACTGATCTCCATAGTGGCTGAACTACTTTGCACTCCCACCAACAGTGTAAAAGAGTTCCTCTTTCCCCATATCCTTGCCAGCAATTGTTGCCGTTTGATTTCTTTATGTTTGCCACTCTGATTGGAGTTAGATAGAATCTCAGCGTAGTTCTGATTTGCGTTTCCCTGATGGCTAGTGATGTTGAACATCTTTTCATGTATCTATTGGCCATTTGTATCTCTTCTTTTGTGAAATGTCTGTTCAATTCAGTTGCCCATTTCTTGATTGGGTTGTTTGTTTTGCTAGTGTAGAGTCTTTTGAGCTCTTTGTATATTCTGGATATTAGCCTCCTATCAGAGTGGTGGCTGGTAAAGATCTTCTCCCATTCTGTAGGCTTCCTCTTTAGGTTCTTGATGGTTTCCTTTGATGAGAAGAAACTTTTTAGTTTGAAGAGATCCCACTTATTAATTCCTGCTTTAATTTCCTGCGCTTTGGAAGTCTTATTGAGAAAGTTACTCCATGTACCTATATGTTGAAGTGTAGATCCTATGCCTTTCTCTAATAACTTCACCGTCTCAGGTCTAATTTCTAAGTCTTTGACCCATTTTGAGTTGATTCCTGTACATGATGAGAAGTAAGGATTCAGATCCAACTTTCTACAAATGGATAGCCAGTTCTCCCAGTACCATTTGTTAAAAAGGCTGTCTTTTCTCCAGCGTATAAGTTTGGCCCCTTTGTCAAAGATTAATTGACTATAGGTGTGTGGGTTTGTTTCTGTGTCTTCTATTCTGTTCCACTGGTCAGTCTGCCTATTGCTGTGCCAATACCATGCTGTTTTTACTACTATTGCTCTATAGTATAATTTGAAGTCTGGGATTGTGATGCCTCCTGCCTGGTTCTTGTTGCTGAGAATTGCTTTGGCTATTCTGGGTCTTTTCTTCCTCCATTCAAAATTCATAACTGATTTTTTCCAGGTCTTTGAGAAATGTTGTTGGTATTTTAATGGGGATTACATTGAATCTATAGATTACTTTTGGCAGAATGGCCATTTTGATTATATTTATTCTGCCTATCCATGAGCAAGGGAGATCTTTCCATCTTCCAAGGTCTTATTCAATTTCTTTCTTTAATGTTTTGTAGTTTTCTCTGTAGAGGTCTTTTACATCTTTGGTTAGGTTTATTCCTCAGTATTTTATTGGTTTAGAGGTTATAGTAAATGGAATAGTTTATTTATTTCGTTGTGGATTCATTGTTGGCATAAAGAAAAGCAACTGATTTCTTTAGGTTGATTTTGTAGCCTGCAACTTTGCTGAATTGGTTGATCAGCTCCAGAAGTCTTTTGGTTGAGTTCATTGGATCTTCTAGTTAAAAATCATATCATCTGCAAATAAGGATAGCTTTAGCTCCTCTCTTCCTATTTGAATTCCTTTGATTTCCTTTTCTTGTCTTATTGCTGTGGCAAGAGTGTCAAGGACTATATTGAAGAGGAGAGGTAATAATGGGCATCCTTGTCTTGTACCTGATTTTAAAGGGAATTATTACAGTTTTTCTCCATTCAATATAATGTTGGCTTTGGGCTTATTGTATAAACCTTAATGATGTTGAGATAATGTTCCTTCTATTCCAATTTTTTGCAGTGTTCTTAACATAAATGGGTGTTGGATTTTGTCAAATGCTTTTTCAGCATCTATTGAAATGATCATGTGGTTTTTGTTCTTAGTTCTATTTATGTGGTGAATAACATGTATTGATTTGTGTATGTTGAACCAGCCTTGCTTTTCTGGGATGAAACCAACTTGGTCATGGTGTACAATTCTCTTGATATGGTTTTGAATGCATATAGCTAGTATTTTGTTTAGAATTTTTGTGTCTATGTTCATTAAGGATATTGGTCTGTAATTTTCCTTTCTTGAAGTATCTTCATTTGGTTTGGGGATCAATGTGATACTAGCCTGGTAGAAGGAATTTGGGAGAATTCCATCTCTTTCAATTTCCTGGAACAAATTGTGAAGTATTGGTATTAGTTCTTCACTGAGAGTTTTGTAAAATTCAGCTGGGAACCCATCAGGACCTAGGCTTTTCTTTGTTGGCAGAATTTTGATTGATGTTTCTATTTCTTTGTTTGCTATTGGTTGGTTTAGGTTTGCTATATCCTCTTGGTTCAGTTTAGGTAGGTTATATGTGCTTAGAAATCTATCAATTTCTTCCATGTTTTCCAGTCTGTTGAAGTATAAATTCTCAAAACAGTTTCTAATAATCCTTTGAATTTCCCCTCTGTCTATGGTGATCTCTCCTTTTTTCATTTCTGATTTTAATAATTTGAGTTGATTCTTTCTTTTGATTAGGTTGGCCAGGGGTTTGTTAATCCTATTAATCTTCTCAAAGAATCAGCCTTTTGTTTTGTTGATTCTTTGAATTATTTTTTTGTTCTCTATTTCATTTATTTCTTCTCTGATTTTAATAATTTCCTGCTTCTGCTGGCTTTGGGATTAGACTGTTGCAGTCTTTCTAGGTCCTTGAGTTGTGTCATTAGGTTGTTTGTTTGGTGGCTTTCTGTTCTTCTTATATGGGCACTCAATGCTATGAACTTTCCTCTCAACACTGCCTTCGAAGTGTCCCATAGATTTTGGTAAGTTGTTTCTCTAATTTCATTTAATTCCATAAATTTCTTTATTTCTCCCCTAATTTCCACTCTTACCCACTCGTCGTTCAAGAGTGTATCATTCAATCTCCATGTATTTAAATAGTTTATTTTGGGTTTCCTGTTGTTGATTTCTACTTTATTTCCATTATGGTTTGAAAAGATGCAGGGAATTATATTACATCTTTTGAATTTGCTGGTGCTTTCTTTGTGTCTCAGAATGTGATCTATTTTGTAGAAGGTGCCATGGGCTGTTGAGAAGAATGTGTATTCTGTTTTTCATGTTTGAAATATTCTGTATATGTCTACTAAGTCCATTTGGTTTATAGTTTTCATCAGCTCTGCAGAGTCTTTACTCATCTTTTGTCTTGAAGGTCTATCTAGTGGCGTGAGAGCTGTATTGAAGTCTCCCATTATTATTGTATTTGAATCTATTTGAGATCTTATGTTCAAGAGGGTTTGTTTTACAAATATGGCTGCACCCAGATTTGGGGCATAAACATTTACTATCATTATATCTTCTTGGTGGATTGTTCCTTTTAATAAAAGGAAGTGCCCTTCTTTGTCTCTTCTGATCTGTTTTAGCTTGAAGTCTGTTTTTGGGGATATCAGTGTTGCTACTCCTGCCCGTTTTTGGTCCCAATTGGCATGATATATCTTTTTCCATCCTTTCACTTTAAATCTGTGAATGTCTTTTGCTGTAAGGTGTGTTCTTGCAAACAGCATATATTTGGATTATATTTTTTAATCCACATTGCCAGTCTGTGCCTTTTGATTGGAGAGTTAAGTCCTTTGACAGTCAGTGTTATTATTGAAATATATTGTTTATTTCCTGTCATTTTGTGTTCTGTCTTCTGTTGGATATAGTATTATTTTTTTGTATTTAGATGCCCTGCTGATCAACTTCATCTCTTCTCTGGTTCTGGAGTCTGCTTCTTTTTTCTTCTTTATAGTTTATTTCTTTAAGTATTTTCTCTAGTGTTGGCTTAGAATTCATGAATTTTTTGAGGTTCTGCTTATCCTGAAATACTTTTGTTTCTCCATATATGTTGAATAATAGTTTTGCTGGATATAGCAGTTTGGGTTGGAAGTTGTTTTCTTCCAGAGTCTGGATCACATCATACTAGTCTCTCCTGGCATTCATGACCTGGGATATGTAGTCTGGAGTGATTCTTATTGTTTTGCCTTTATATGTTACTCGTCCTTTTGTTCTCACTGCTTTTAAGATTCTTTCCTTGATGTCTATGTTGGTCATTTTGATTTTTATATGACGTGGGGATGTTCTTTGATCTTGTCTTAGTGGTGTTCTGTATATCTCTTGAACATGAAGATCCAAGTCTCTTTCCATGTTTGGAAAATTCTCTGAAATTATTTCTTTGAAGAGATTACTGATGCCCTTGGTGTGTAATTCTATCCCTTCTTCAATGCCTTTTATCTGTAGTTTAGGACACTTTATATTGTCCCATAGTGGCTGGATGCTTAGGCTTTGTTGCTGTACTGACTTCTGTATGCTGTTGTCTGTGTTTTCAGTTTTGAATGAACTGTCTTCTAACAGTGATATTCTACTTTCCATTTCATGTCATCTTCCAGAATTTCTTTCTATTGCTGTCTTCATTTCATTTATTGACTCATTTCATTCCAGACCTCTTTCTGATTCTTTCTTAGTGTTTCAATTTCCTCTTTCATTTCCTGTAGACTTGTTTTAAAGCCTTTCATCATATTGTAGATCAAGATACTGAACTCCCTTCTTGCATTTCTTGTAGGTAAGTATTTGTGATTTCTGTTGTCTCTTCATTATTCCTGGTTCTCATATTTTCAGCGTTCTCTGTCCCGTTTTTCTGATTTCTACCCATTGTTTGTGAGTGTTATGTTTAGTCCAATCTTAGTATTAGGAGTTTAGAGGTATCTACAAGTCAGCTGTGCTTTTTCTTTTTTTTTTTTTTTTTGCGGGTCTGGGGATGAAACCCAGGGGCATTCGACCTTCGAGCTACACCCCCTGCCCTATTTTTTATTCTTTATTTTGAAACCGGGTCTCACTGAGTTGCAGAGGGTCTCACTAAGAAGCTGAGGCTGTCCGCGAACCACGATCCTCCGGTCTCAGCCTCCCGAATGCTGGGATTACAAGCGTGAGCCACCACGCCCGGCTCAGCTGTGCTTTTTCAATGTTGAGGGTTGGGCAATGGGGGAAGAGCTGGGGTGATGGGTGATGGGTATAGGAGTCAGATTAGGTAGAGGATATGTTTAGGTTGAGAAAGACTTTAAGTATGATTAGGTAATATCTTGCTGAGAATGAGAGAGAGTTAATTAGTAGGACTCTTGTAGTTATGGAGTATGGAGATATGAAATACTTTGAGTATTAAACAATGAGATATATTATGGGAAAAAGTTTGGGGGGAAAAGAGTAGATAGGTTAGTGTGGGGAAGTTTCTAAGAGGGGTGGGGAAAGAGCAAACAAACAAATAATATATCATCACAAGATATCAAAACTAACTATTATGTGATCAAAGAAAAAATACCAACCAAAAGAGGAAAAAGAAAAAAGAAAAGAAAGAGGGAGAAAGAGGAAAAAAGGACAAGAATAAAATAAAAGGAACTAGTGACTGTGTGAAACCAGAAAACAAAGCAAACTATCAAATATATATATACAAATAAAAGTAAAAGAAGGATGGGGAAAAAAACCCAAAACAGCAACAACCATAACAAAACAAAAGCAATATAAAAACAAAAAACAGTCCTACTCATTTAAGAATATGGGGTCAAGTCCATATAATATTTGAATGTCTGATTGCTGTGGTAGCTTTCAGAATATAATCCAAAGTCTCTTATTTTCTCTGTACTCTATTTTCATCTTAAGTTGCTCTCTGGGTGTTTGGACACCTTTCTTTCCTTTGACTGCTTTGGGTTTAGGTGTCAGGATGTCTGGTGTCACTGTTAATAAATTCTGTACAATTCCCAGGTTCTGTGTATTTCCAACCTGTAGTCAGCCCCTCTGCACTCACCACCCTAAACTCAGTCCTGAGCTTCCCTACAGCAGGGGTGGAGGATGTTCAAAGTAGACTTGGAACCTCCCCCTGATGCCCTGTGCAGGTATTGCATCTTGATGAATTTTCCTGTGTCTCTGGAAATTCTAACTGGGCTAGCCCGTGTGGTCCCAAGATGCACCCTGGGCAAAGGGTTGATCATCCCTGGACACACACACTTACTGCCAGAGCACTCCCAGTTCCCAGAGTGCAGGCTGGGTGCATTGCTATTACTGGACCCCAGTGTGAGTGGGTGTAGACACCTAGTGCCTGGTCCTATTCTCCACCAGGGTGCACAGGGCTGTGCTCTAGACTAGAACTGAATCTCCAGCTGCAGGGCAGGTGCAGACACCCAACGGTGGGCCAGGGGTGCGGGGTGGGCACACACAGGTCTGGGGGTGCAGGCACAGTGCAGGGTCCAGCAATGGTCTCTGGATCCGGTGGGGTGCAGGGCAGTAGCACTAGGGTCCAGGGCATGCGGTGGGCATACATGCTGGTGCTGGGCCCGGTGTGTGGGCTGGGGACCTGAGGAAATCTCACGGGTGCAGAGCTTTGGCCACCCAGGAAGCAGGTTGGGCCAGCAAGGTAAGTGCCTGGGCTCTGGCTGGGTGCGGGGTCTAGGTGCACAAGGTGAGTGCCGAGTTTAGGGGTGGGGGTGGCCAGGCAAAGACAATTAGTGAGGGTCCTGGGGCGCAGACAGGGCGCCCGAGGACAGTGCTGGGTTCTGGGGCATGGGACAGATGCCCAGGGCCAGTGCAGGACTTGGGGCACATGCTAGGACCCACAGCTTCTCTGGACACACTCAGATACCTGGCTTCCTTGATCCAGGCATCTGTGGGACTCCCTGTGCTGCTGTGGTCCCGTCTTTGGTGAGCACACAGGATTCTGGTGTGGGCGCTGCTCACTGCTTAAGATGAGGCTCTATGACCATTTTCAGTCTCGGGTTATTTTGCCATGGTGGTATCAGTCAGGACTAGGGAATGCAGTTTGGCCTGGCAGCCCGCGCTGGCACAGGTGGGCGGCCCGGTTGTGTCTGCAGCAGCTCTGGTGCCCAATCTTTCTTCTTCTTCCCATGCTTGTTTATTAACCCATTTAATCCAGGTCCATCCTCTTAGCACTACATAGGCATTATCTATGAACATAGATATGCATGCATTAGTTTGGTAGTTTGGTTTCCATTCTTTTGAATTGATACTCAGAGGTGCCATTGCTGAATCATATGGTAGGTTCGTTCTCATTCTTCTGAGGATCCTCCATACTGTTTTCCAAAGTGATTGCACTAATTTACAATTCAATCAACAATATATTAGAGTTCTCACTTCTCCAAATCCTTGCCAGCATTGGTTGGTTTGTGTTTAAAATTATTGCCATTTTAGTTGGAGTTAGGTGAAATCTCAGGGTAGTTTTGATTTCTATCTCTCTGATTGCTAATGTTGTTAAACATTTTTATGCATTTATTAGCCATTTGAAATTCTTCTTTTATGAAATGTCTATTTAGTTCACCTGATCATATTTTTATTGGGTTATTTATTTTCTTAATGCTGGGTTTCTTGAGTTCATTTCTCTATATTCTAGATATCTATCAAATGAATAGTTGGCAAAAATTTTCTCTCATTCTGTCAGCTCTCTGATGAGGTTCTTTATAGTTTTCTTGGCTGTACAGAAGCTCTTCAGTTTAATAAAATCCCCCAATCCCATGTATTTATCTTTATTTTAATTTCTTTTGCCTTTGGAGTCTTATTAAGAAAGTTTGTACCTATACCTATGTGTTGAAGTGTTAGACCTATGCTCTCTTCACGGAGCTACAAGGTCTCTGTTCTGATTTTCAGGTATTTGATCCAACTTCAGTTGACTCTTGTGCAGGGTGAGAAAGTGGGGTTTATTTTCATTTCTCTACCTATGGTTAACCAGTTTTGCCAGCACTATTTGTTGAAGAGGTTATCTTTTTTCCAGTGTATGTTTTGGGCCCCTTTGTAAAAAATAAATTGGCTGTAAGTGCAGATTTGTTTCTGAGACTTTTTTTCTGTTTCTTGGCTTATGTGTCTTTTTGTGCTAATATTATACTGTTTTTTATGACTGTGGCTTTGTAGTATAGTTTGAAGTCAGGTACTGTAATGCATGGCTCTTGCTGCTGAGAACTACTTTGGCTATTCTGTTTTTGGTTGTTGTTTCAAATAAATTTAAAGAGTGATTTCCCTATGTCTGTGAGAAATGACCTTGGTAATTTAATGGGTACTGCACTGAATCTGTAGACCACTTTTGGAAGAATGGTCATTTTGATAATATTAATCTGCCTATCAAAAAACAGAAGTTTTTCACATCCTAAGGTCTTCTTCAATTTTCTTTTTAAATGTTTTATACTTTTTTGTAGAGTTTTTTTTTACCTCTTTGGTTAGGTTTATTATTAAGTATTTTATTTTCTGTGGGATATTCTGAGTGGAAGTGTTTTCTGGATTTTTTACAGAAGGTTTATGGTTGTAATACAGAAAAGATTCTGATTTTTTAAGATTAATTTTGTATCCAAACACTTTGCTGAATTTTTTGATCACTTTTAAAAGCATTTTTGTTGAGTTTGTTTGGTCTTCTAATTATATTATCATGTCATCTGCAAATAGGGATAGTTTTAGTTCTTCTTTTCCTACTTGTACTCCTTTGATTTTCTTATCTTGCCTTATTGCTCTAGCTAGAGTCTCAAGCACTACATTGGAAAGAAGTGGTATAATAGACAGCCTTGTCTTTCTCCTGTTTTTAAGGGCAAATTCTTGCAGCTTTTCCCCATTTAATATGATGTTGGATTTGGGCCTATTGTAGATTGCCTTTATGATGTTGAGGTATGTTCTTTGTATTTTGATTTTCTGCAGTACTTTCAGCATAAATGGGTGTTGGGTTTTTTCAAATGCTTTTTCAGTATCTATTGAAATGATCATGTAACTTTTGTCTTTGGTTTTGTTTATTTGATAAATTACATGGATTGTTTTTTGTATGTTGAAAGAGACTTGCATTCCTGGGATAAACCCTACTTGGTCATGATGTATGATTTTCTTGATGTGGTTTTGATTGCATGTTGCTAGTATTTTATTTAGCAGTTAGTTCATTAATAATATAGGCCTATAGTTTTGTTTTATTGAGCTGTGCTTATTTGGATTTTGTATCAATATGATGTTGGCTTCACAGAATGTATATTGGAGAATCTCATTTCTTTCTATTTCACAGAATAAATTAGGAAGTATTGGAACTAGATCTTCTATAAATGTTTTGTAAAATGCACTTTGGAAACCATCTGGTCCTGGGCTTTTGTTTGATGGTAGGCTCTTTATTACTGTTTTAATTTCTTTGATTGCTGTTGGTCAGTTTAAATTTTCTCTGTATTCTTGACTCATTCTATGAAGATTGTATGTATTTAAAAATTTGTCATTTTTTTAGATTTTTCATTTTGTTGGAGAATAGTTTTTGTAAGTAGTTTGTTTAACAATCCTCTGTATTTTCATGCCCTTGGTGGTAATACCTCCTTTTTTATCTCCTATTTTAGTAATTTGGATTTATTCTTTCATTTGGTTAGATTGTCTAGTAGTTTATCTGTCCTTTTTTATTGAGAAACCAGATTTTGTTGATTTTCTGCATTGTTCTTTTATTCTCTACTTTATGGATTTCTGCTCTAATTTTAATAATTTTCTGTCTCCTACTGCCTTTGGGGTTAGAATTGAGGTTCTGCTAATAGTTACTAGAAAACTACAAAGGAGTGCAAAACTGATTGGATACATGATGAGATTTTTCTTTTGGAGAACTATCAGAAGGGAATTCAAGATATGTCCCTGAGGACATATTGAAATTCATCTCAAAACCCTCCAGTGGCTTACAGAGTCTGAGTTAAGATCCCAACTCTCAATGTTGCATATAAACTGAGCCTACTCATACGCATTCCCCCTGCCCCTGTCTCTCTGCTTCTTAGCAACATAGAGAAGCTTGCACATCCACATGCAGTGTACCTCTTGCCTTTGCTCAGGCACTCCTTTTTCTGAAATTCCCCATACCCATCCTTGGATCACTTTTCTCTGCTTACTTCATCTCTAGAAAACCCATCCTGACTCTCTTGAGTTAGGTACTTTTTTTTTTCTGTACTTAATAAAACCCAGGAGTTCATCTCCTATATTCACTTATATAATTATCTGTATTCTTATTCATATTCATTTCTTCTATTATTTGGTTGTTTTCTGTGCTAGACCATGAATAAATCAAGGCCAGAGTCTCATTGTATCTAAAACAAAAACAGAAGATTGAAGCTGCTTGATTCATATTTATAAAATAAGAATAGGGAGACAGATGAACAGACAGGCACTTAGTTCTTACTGAAAAGCTCTTATTTGATCTTAGATCAGAATATAATGTTTTATATAAAAATAATAGCTGATATTGGATTCTGAAATCCCATAAGAAAATTTTCAAAGCAATGAATGTTGAAATATTTTGTAAAATTAGATTATAAATGCTTTAAAAAGGGAAAGGTGATTATATTGTTCTGAAAGGTATTTATATTATTTTGGGGGTCCTCATTCTTGAATGTTTTGCTACACAGTATCTAAGTAGTTTATATATACTCTATGATAATTCAATCTGGAAAATATAGAATAACAGAAAATTGGTATTTAAAAGCAACTATAGTGAAATTACTGTTTTTCTATAATTTATATAATATAGGCATATGCCAAAAATGATATTTGGTCAACAATGAGCTGTATGTATGATGGTGGCACCATGAAATTTTAGTGGAGCTGAAAAATCTCCCTTGCCTGGTGAAACTGTAAATGTTATAAATGTCTTAGTGTTTACTGAGTTACTCATGTCTTTGTGGTGATGCTGGTGTGACTGAACCTGTGCTGTCAGTTGTATAGAAGTTAGTCTATATGGTTATGTACAGCAGATAATACTTGATAATGATAAGAAATGACTGTTACTGGCTTATATGTTTATTTACTTACTATACTTTTTATCATTATTTTAGAGTGGACTCCTACTTACGCAAAATGTTATGCCATGTAATACCATTTTTATATCTTGATAGTATCTTATCCTTGACTTAATCTTACAATATTTGGTTCCCATGCCCTAACAGCAATAGGTTGTGATCACACACACACACACACACACACACACACACACACCCATACCTAATAGCCTAGGTGTTTAGTATGCTATGCTATACCAGGTAGGTTTGTGTAAGAGCATTCTGTGATGCTTGTGCAATGACAAAGTGGCTTAATGATACATTTCGCAGAATGCATGACCCATCATTAAGCAATGCATGACTATACTTTCTAAAAGGAGTATTTCACATTTTTATGCCCTATATTTCCTATAAAGGTGAGTGACTCTGAAATAAAATACAACACATACCCCACTCTAACTTGGTTGGAGCTCCTCTTTGACTCAGAACCCCTTTGTTCAAAGATATGTGCCCTTGCTTCAGCCCATCATATGATCTCTGTTTTTGAATCTTATAGAACAGGATGTAATTCTGCAAAGAAGTTTTTAGATTGATCAAGATGATCTGAAAATAAAGCAAAAATAGAATCTTGTGGAATGAATGGTTTAGAATTTTGTGCTTCTGCTGGGTGTGGTGGTACACACTTGTAACAGCAGTACTTGGGAAGCTGAGGCAGGCGTATTGCAGGTATGTGGCTAGCCTCAGCTACTTATTGAGGCCCTTCACAACTTAGTGAGACCCTGTTTCAAAATAAAGAATAAAAAATAGGACTAAGGGTGTAGCTTAGAGGTAGAATGCCCCTGGGTTCAATCTTCAGTACTGCAGAAAAATTTTTAAAAATTTCTTCAGCATTTACTCACATTTATGAAATCCTGTTGTATCGATTGCAGGGTACTGGAGATATTGACTGTCATTTTAAAATTAAGAAGAACTTGGAAAATGCCTCCATAAGCCTAGAATCAATGAGGAACCCGGGGTTCTTTGTTGGACTTCAACCTGATGGCCAGACAAAAGCAGTCATTTATACCAAGGATGAGAATGTTTGCTTCTATCCACAAGTCATCCAGTGTATGTACTCTGAAACAACCACACTGTGGTTTGCTTTATGATGAATATGCATAGTGCCTGGGAATTAGATCACATTTTTTTCTCAGAAAATCTCTTCAGTTAGGTGTTATTTTTAATAATTCTAGAAGTAGTGGGAGAAAAACACAATGAAGATAACTTGCCTCAAATTTTCAGGTACTTAATGTTAGGTATAGAGTTTTTGCTGTGTTGACTTTATAACTTTTTACATTGTGTGTGTGCACTCACATGTGTGTAAATAGTTGAATCTTTTATTTAAATATATTTCTATTATTCTGAGAATTATTGTATATAATATTTCACTATGTATTATATAACAATTCATTATATGTTACATATAATGAAGCTGTTATAAATTCTCAGCTTTGTTGATATTAATTTTTAATTTGTTCAGTTAAGGAAGAGTTGAAATAAAGATGAAAATAAGTGGGATTTAGATTAAAATAGGACTTGGAAAAAAGTCTAAAGATAGGTCAGAGATGTGAATAGTTTGAAACTGATTTCACTCATATCTAAGTTTAGGTTGTCTAGCAAATTGGGGTGAATATCTGAGGACTTTAAGTGATTTAAGCTTAAGATTTATTTTATGAGTACAAAGACAAATGAAATAACACTACTGCATTTTAAATTACCTCAAAGTTTAGTTTGATATCTAATTTTTGCCTAATGCTATTTCATGAGTTTTGGCTTAATCAAAACCTAGATTATTTTAGCCTAACTCTTATCTAGTTTCTATTTCATTATCAGTCTATCAATACTGTGTGAGTATGTGTGTGCATGTGTGTGAATTTATGTTTGTGCATGTGTGTGTGTGTTTCTGTATGATATATTAGAGAAGGCAGTTGAAATAAGAACATAATAAGCTTGACATAATGTGAGTTTGTGTGATCCTGTTTTTTGCACTTACCTGTATCAGTTCATTTTCTGCTGACAGTTACCATATTCTAAATTTTGCAAATTTCTGGGCTGGTATACCTTACTTTACTGCTGTCCACTGCATCTGTCTCTCAACCCTGATGCAGAGTGGGAGCATGCCATCTGGCTCTGGAATTCAGAAGAAGCAGGCACCTTGAACACATTCAGAAGGATACAGGGTGGGGTAGAAGAACAGTGAGAATAGCTATGGGAGGACAGCAAGCATGCTAAGAAGGCACAGAAGGCAAGGACAAATTATAAGGGGGAAAAGAAGATGAGAAAAAAGATCTATCAATAATTACAAAAGTGATGAGAAAAAATAACTTGTGGCAAGATATGATTAAGAAATTAGAGACCATGTATTTGTCAACCTAAAACCAACAAAAACAAGATTCTTCTTCCAAAAGCTAAAATTTATTTCTATTATTAGAGCATAGGTGTTTTTCTTCTCTATTTATTAGAGACATTTTTCTTTTTTAGCAAGGACATCAATATAGGAGACAATACTTTCCTATTTCCAAAGAAGAGAATCCCAAAGTTAAACCCATGTGTGCAACACAAGTCTTCTGGCTTCCATAGCAAATTTAAATTTTTTCCTCTCTTCAGACCATAATGGAAATTGTGCCTGCAAAATAAGCTACCATAAATTCTCTAAGAGATTTACTTTAAGGCCAAATAATAACTAGACTAAACACTTGAGTAGAAGAAAGTACAAACAAAGCATGATTCCTGTACCATGACTCGTGCTGATTGTATTGAAGCACACCATGGGAAATTCTGGTTTGTGTAGATATTTTTTTGGAAGCTTAAGCAAATTTTATTATTACAAAGGTACAAAGAAGGGACAGAATAATAAACACTGCATCATAAGGATGCAGGGGAATGCCTTTAAAATAAGACACTGAGGTTTTGAACACAGAACAGTTTTTATAAGGATCCATTATCTCCCATCATATTTAACCAATAGTCTTTCTCTAGTGCAGGACTTTTGTTATGATTATAAAGATTTTCTATCTCCCATCCTGCTTAACCAATGGATAGTCTTCCTACCTGCTCCTGACCTGATGTAGGTGTGGGCCTTCCCATTATCTCTGGTGCAAGCCTTTGTTAAGACCAAGATGTGTTACTTGATTAACAAAGCCAGGGATTACATGGTATATGCCCTACTTGGTAAAGACCTATACCATCCTCATGTATCCTTGGGGAGTTTTGGCCTATCTGCCAGAAGTTATTTATTATGAAAACTTGTTTTTAAAATATAAAGAGCTGGGTGTGGTGGTGCAAGCTTGTAATCCCAGCATTTGGGAGGTTGAGACCAGAGGATCGCGGTTCATAGACAGCCTCAGCTACTTAGTGAGACCCTCTGCAACTTAGTGAGAACCTCTGCAACCTTGTTTCAAAATAAAGAATAAAAATAGGGAAGGGGGTGTATCTTGGAGGTCTAATGCCCCTGGGTTTTATCCCCAGACCTGGAAAAAAAAATGAAGTCCCTGGGTTACAACTCTTATGTACTTGGCAATCACTTTTGGTGAGGGGAACTCTGCATTTTAACAGTTGCCTCCCCTCTCTGCCTGAGTGCCTGCATGGAACCCAGGCCCTGACTACTTTTTACATTTTTTTTAAATGGTACTGGGGTTCCTGGAAACCCTTCTACCTCTGGGCCACACTCCCAGACACCTATTTTTTATATTTTTATTTGGAAATAGGGTCTCTTAAGCCAGCAAGGCTGGCTTTGAACTTGTGTGATCCTCCTGTCTCCACCTCCCAATGGCGGGGATTACAAGCGTGTGCCACCATGCCCAGCTTACTTTTTACATTTTTGAAATACCAAAGCAATTTTCTAATACTGACATATTTACCCCTCTTTCTATTAACTTCTTGACACCTGTCAGTCCAAAGGGAATAGGGATGAAGAAAGTCAATCAAGCTAATTCCATACTGAGAATAGTCCACATTGAGTCCTGGCCTTGAGGGTGCAAGGAAGTCACTTATAAGGGTTAGATCAGCTGATATTTGAGGTGTCCATGGCTGTCCAAGGGGATCTGGCAGATGTTAATCTGAGATTTAATCTAGAGCATCATCTGGAGCTTGATGGCTTTAATTCTGTTGACAAACTTAACCACACATTTCAATTAACAAAGGCTAAATATAAGTATAAATAGAATGGCCTCCAGAGGTCTCAAAAGAGATAGAATTAATAGAAACTTGCTGTAAGTCTTTTAACTAAGTTTTATATAAAACCATTTTTATTACATATGTAATATTTTTATATAAACTTTATTTCTTTACAAACATTCCAGAAATGCTTTGCAACTTGCCTCAACCATTTGATTCTATCCTAGTCCTAACTTTTCCCATTTGGGCCAATCTTAGGATAAACCTTACTTTATACAAAATGATTTTTACTTTTACAAAATTTTTTTCCTCTCTATCCTTTTTCCACCAAACCTTTTTATACCTACACACATTCCACATCTGTTTGTTTTACATACAAGGTGACCCCAAAACAATGTCATTTTACAATGTTGTTTATACACCAACAATTTAGAAACCCATTTAATAGACTTAAGGATTACTTTAGATCTTAGGAAGTTAAGAACATTTTAAAGTGTTACTCACATTTTACATTTACCTAACTTAATAATTGAATTATAGATTACCACAGAAAATTAAGGCATCAGGTAAGCAACACTAGTGCCTTAAAAAATTTTTACTGCCAAAGGGAAAAAAAACTTTAAAGGCAATGCATGTTTTATTTGATCACATCTTACAGAGGTCTAAATTTTACAGTGGCTCAGACAGCTTTTTAGAATTTTACATTTTTTCTAGGACTGGTTAAAAAAAAAACAACCCAAAACTTGAGCAGTACCTTGTCTTAGTATATCCAGCAAAAGAGCAAAAGAAAAGCTTAAGTTTTCTTTTAGGGCTTCTCTGGAAGAATGAGACAAAACATGTATAATTTTAAATAAGACCAAGGGAGAGGCTTTTGCTCAAGTTAACTTGGTTTCCTGAAATTATATCTCCTTTTTAACAGAAGAGTTAGATAGAGTCTCTAGCATAATTAAGAATGGGAGAAGTGGAGGTCACCACAGTGGCAGGCTAAATATTGAGTAAAGAAACATTTCAGGGGCTGGTTTGATATGCCCCTGACCATAGCTATACATTTGGACCATGTGCCAGGAGAGAAGGGTAACACCATAAACCTGGCCCAGATATCTACAAGGAACCAGACAGTCTGAGATCCCACCATAAGGACTGCCCAAGGCTCTTTAGTCTTACTTAACCCAGGTGGTGGGAGCCTGGGACCCCTCATTGGGAACCGGGCTCTGACTATCCCAGGTACCTCTGGACCTGGAGGCACCCAGATTTTTAATGGTCCCCCTTGCACTGTAGGCAGGGCCTTGGAGACATTTCTGACCTCCTGGTTGAGGGCATTTGTGTTGAAGATGCCCTGGCTCTCCACACTTAAAAACAGACTCAAGCCCAGGCATTTGTGGGATTAGTGCTCATACGCATGGCAGTCAGAATTTCTCCATGGTCTTTGTCCTTCTCTTTCTCCCTTTCCAAGTCCCTATTATTATAAACTGAATTACAGCTAATCACTAGTGATTTTTCTGACTCCAACACCAGGTTTTGGAGTTTTCTTTTTTATATCAGGTGTGGACTGAACTATGAATTTATCTCTGAGGATGGCCTTCCCTTCTACTGAGTCTGGGAGTTGGGTTGATGAATGTTATCATGATTTACTTTAGTTTCTCAAGGAAGGCAACTGGAGACTTCTCTGCATTTTGATGAATGGCAGCCAATAAGCCATAGTTGAGGGGTTTAATCTTAGCTCTTTTTAGTCCCTCAATTAGGCAATATAGAAAATGGGTCCTTTTTCAAACATGTCTTGTATTGTTATGGTCCCATAGGGGATCATCTGATGGGACAGCCTGTTCTCCCATTGGGATCATTTGTTCTATTTTCACAGAGGGCTGTTGGGAATTACAATAATCATCACCTACTTTCCTAGCCAACTTATATACTCATCTCTCTTCAGTGAAGTCAGTGTCTGATCTCAGAGCAATTTGATGTCCCTCCAGGTTAGGTTGTATAATGAACTGAGCAACCTGAATGCCTGCACCTATTGTTCGGGGTCAGTGGTATAACTACCAAGGTCCCTTTTAATTTCTTTAAGCTCAGCCAGTAAAGAAAGTTTATGGACAGATTGAACTCCAAACTCCCCTCATCCCCACACACAGACTACTGTCAGGGGAAACATTCCTTTTAGCCCTGTTGCAACTGGTCTTGGTTGTTGTCTTTTAGTTTTGGGTGTCTCTTGGGCCCCCTGGTTAGAGGGGGCTGTATCATGGTATGGAGGGGGCCTATTTAGGCACTGCTCCCCAGATGCTAAGGGGAGTTCTAATGGTGCTCTAGCTCTTGCAGGGCAGTCAGCCTGCTTATCTGGGGCTACCTGGTCTTTGGGTTATGCCTCCACTGCTGCTGCTAAAATTGCCTCAGGCATGTAAACTTTTAATAAGTCTGGGTGGCTCCAGAGATAGTAAAGAAAAACAAAAAAAACCCCCAAAATATGAATTTATGGCTTGTCATTGTACTTGCCCCCCATCCCCTGCACAACTCTAACTTTAAGATAGTATTAAAGTTTAAGTTTCCCTGTGGAGGTCAAGCCTTCACACAGCAAGTACTATGGCCAAGCTTGAGTGGAAAAGAAAATGAAAGCTTACTTTTTAAGATTTGAAAGTCTAACCTATCTCAGTGTCTGAGGATATTGCTGGGATCCTCTTTAAGAGAGAGAGAGAGGTGTAATTGGAGGGTTTGCAGAAGGTCGCTCTCCTTTCTTGCACCCTATGAAACTGAGTGGCCCAGCTGGGGGCATCCTGCTGGGAGCTTGTGTGTGTAGACTTGGTGAGGGTGGCCTCACTGCTCAACGGGGAGGGTCTCTATGGGCTTGAGGCTTTGCCCCTACCCCACCCACCTCCACCCCTTCCTGCCTGCTATGTGGCCTTTCTCTATCTAGATAGGGTTCCCTGTAACCTTGTTTTTATCTTACATATTTTTGATATTTTCAATTAAGATAACAGGCCAGTTCCCAAACCACTCTCATTATCCATGGATGGATTATGGCTATTAAAGCCAAAGTCTTGAATGTGGGAGGATCTTGTCTCTCATTAAATTCCCTCCCTGACAATGTGCCAAAACTTAGGTGGGGATAAAAATCCAAGGCCTAGAGGTCTAAAATGGCCACCTATTGGGCACTCTTCCTTTCTGGTTTTTACCCTGAGGGCTTTTTGGTGCATACAGGGGCAGTGTTTAGTTAGATGACAGTGATGGGCATGGATTTTTCTGAAGACATAACCTGTGTATGAAAAGGTGAGCATTTTTCCTGAATTTTATTTCCCAGAGGTCTTTTTAGCAGAGTGTCACATCTTTGATGGGGGCAAAATGGGTTTCCCCAGAACTCCAATATAGAACTTGACACAGATCTAGCCTCACTTCTGAATGTAAGGTGACATAAGATATTATCTCAAAAAGTGTGAGGCTCTCAAGTCACTAATTGGTTGTATATGAGTTCATATAGTAAACTTGAGGAGGGTCTGGAGTCCCTTCTTGTCTCCTACTATGGTTAAAGGGGAATTTCCCTTCCGCTGGAGAGTCTGCTGTAGCTAAGTGGGGAGGGGGTTTTCCACCATCACGGAGAGCCCATTGGGCTCTGGATATCAAGTCATACACCAGGATCTGATAATGTTTGAGGACGGTTACTAACCTTCAAGATACAGTGGCATTAGGCTACCATCAGCTGGAGTCCTGTCATTGGGCCCCAAAACTAATATTGTGAGATGTCGATGTGGGTTCTTGTTCTTAGCGAGTTTAGAAAAAATAGCCAGAACTATACTGCTGCAAGCTTAAGCAGATTTTATTATGACAAAGTTAGAAAAAAAGGACAAAACAATAAAGCACTGCATCAGTGGAATGCAGTGGAGTGCCTTGAAAATAAGACACTCTTGTGTAGATATTTATCTTTGTTATTACCTTCACTTTTCTAGAAAATGCTGAATTTCCTTCTAGATCAACAAAACAAAGACATATGTGTTCTTCTCTAGACATTTTATTACTTCTTTTTTATTTTTTATAGTTTTTTGGTACAGTATTGTTGCATGTCATAATGTAGTTGATAGTGAGAGTAATATGTATGCACATAAAACAATGAGCTGAAGTGAGCAGCCGCAAATCATTTGGGTGTAATTCAGCAGTTTTTTCAGCACAAAAAATGCCTAAAACTCCCAGTGGCCAACCTCATCACACCCTCCAGGGACTCAGAATGGAGCTCAAAACCATAAAAGAAATATGCCAGCCTCATGGCCGAGAGTGGCAGCAGTGCCATATTGCCAGCAGCAGCAGCAGCGAGTTCACCATGCCTGCGACAGCTCCAGATCAACGCATTCAACAACCATAAGTGAAATTGTGGCCCCTAAATGATAAATCCCAGCACTGTACCCCCAGGCACTTACGCAGCTTTGATAATATCCCTGGGTCTGAGAGTTTGCAGTCCAACCCAGTGAAGGAGTAGCAGTGGCAGATACCACACCCTAGTCACAGCTCCCCATTGGAAAATGCCTAGCTCAGAATCCCCATGGTCTTATGCAGCCTTGATTAACTCCCTGGGTCTGAGACTTTGCAATACAACCCAGTAAAGGAGTAGTGATGATTGAAATTACCAAAGACTCAAGATCCAGAGCATCCTAAATGAACTCGTAGTGACCCAGGGAAGAACCCAGAGAAGGCACAAACTTCTGAAATCATGGGAAAGAGAAATAGCAATGGAGAAATGAATGTCCACAACCCCACAACATCAGAACCTGATAACACAGAAATTCAGAGATCTCCAGAAGATCAAATCAGGAATGTAACTGTAGAAATAATACAGGAACTTTGAAAAGAATTTAGAGAGAGTTTAAAAGATAAAAGGATGCAATCATTGAAGTAAAGGCCTCAATTCAAACTATAAACAATCGATTATAACACATGGAGAACAGAATCTCGCTCCTAGAAGATGATCACTCCAAAAATGAACACATAGTTTATAATTTAGAAAAAAATAATCTGACAACAGGAATTTGACATTGAAGAAATATGGGCCCATTTTAAGAGAGCTAACCTAAGAATAATCAGGATAGAGGAAGGAAAAGAAAGTGAAACCAAAGGGATCAATAATCTCTTCAAGGAAGTAATAGCAGAACATTTTTCAAACATAGAGCAAGAGGTCGATACACAGGTCCAGGAAACTTATAGAACTTCTTCTAGACAGGATCAGAGAAGTGGTTCCCCATGCCACAAACTGTCAAAATGACCAATGTGGAAGCCAAGCAGAGAATATTAAAGGCAACAGAAACAAAAGGCCAAGTGACATTCAGAGGCAAAGCAATTAGAATCATTCCAGACTTCCCAAACCAAGTCATGAAAGCCAGAAGTGCTTGGAGTAACATATTCCAAACTCTGAAAGAAAACAATTTCCAGCCCCAAATTTTCTACCCAGCAAAACTATCTATCAAATTAGATGGGGAAATAAGAAGCTTCCATGACAAACAGAAACTGAAGGAATTTATGTCTTCAAAACCAGTGCTAGAGAAAATACTCAAGGAGATTGACTACAAAGAAGAAATAGGTAATACACAACATAACCAGAGAAACAAGATTTCACATTCACCAGACAACTAAGCAAAGAAAAATAAACAGTATTTATTTCAACAGAAATAAAATCTTAACATGTTAGGAATTAAAAATTATCTCTCAATAATCACAGAGAATGTAAATGGCCTCAATTTCCCAATAAAAAGACATAAAGTGGCAAAATGGATTAAAAAACAGAATCCATCCATCTGCTGCTTACAGGAAACACACCTGACAAGTAAAGATAGGAATAAACTCAAGGTAAAAGGATGGAGCAAGGTAATCCATGCTAACGGAACTTGAAGGCAATCAGGAGTAGCAACTATGATATCAGACAAATTAGACTTCAAACCCAAACTTATTAGAAGAGACAAAGAAGGTCATATTTTACTGGTAAAAGGAATAATCCAGCAAGAGGAAATAACAATAATTAACATCTATGCCCAAAAATTGGTGCAGCTACTTTCATAAAACAAACTTTTTGTGACATGAAGTCACACATAAATCCCAATACAATAATACTGGGAGACTTCAACACATCTCTCATAACATTAGACTGATCTTCCAGATGGTCAGTAAAGATGGTCAGTAAAGATGCCTCAGAAGTAAAGAACAACATTAATAAAATGGACCTGTTGGACACATATAGAATATTTCACCCAACTACAGCCTGAGTTTACATTTTTCTCAGCTGCTCATGGAAACTTCTCCAAAATACATCACATCCTAAGGATACAAAATGAGCACTAGCAAATTTAAAAAATGTTACATACTTTCCTGTTTCATTTCAGACCATAATGGATTGAAAGTAGAAATCAATTTTAAGAAGACCCAGAGAAACAACAAAAACATGTGGAGACTGAACACCAGACTTCTGAATGAAGAATGGGTCATAGAAGATGTAAGAGGTGAAATCAAAACATTTCTAGAAACTAATGAAAATAAAGATACAACATAAGAAAACCTCTGGGACACTTTGAAGGAAGTATTAAGAGAAAAATTTATAGCAATGAGTGCTCACATAAGAAAAACAAAAAAACCTTCAAATAAATAACCTAATGACACACCTCAAAGCCCTTGAAAAGCAGGAACAATCAAACCCCAAAGCCAGTAGAAGACAGGAAATTATTAAAATTAGAGCAGAAATAAATGAAATAGAGAATAAAAAAATACAGAAAATCAACAAAACCAAAAGCTGGTTTCTTGATAACAAGATAGATAAACCAATAGCCAACCTTACTAAAAAAAGAAAGAATCAACCCAAATTATGAAGATAAGAGATGAAAAAGGAGACATTACTGCTGACAGTGTAGAAATAAAGAGGATTATGAGAAACCACCTGAAAAATTATACTCCAAAAAATGGAAAATCTGGAGGAAATTGACAACTTTCTAAATATAGAACACTTACACTAACCAATAACAGAGAGATTGAAACAGCAATAAAGACCTTAACATCAAAGAAAAGCCCAGGACCAGATGGTTTTCCAAGTGAATTCTATAAAACCTTTATAGAAGAGCTATCCCCAATACTCCTCAAACTATTTCATGAAATAGAAAAAAGTTGGACTCGCCCAAATACATTCTAGGAAGCCAACATCACACTAATACCCCAACTGAATAAAGACAGTTTAAGGAAGGAAAACTGCAGGCCTATATTTCTGATGAACTTGGATGCAAAATTATTAAACAAAATACTAGCAACACACATTCAACATTACATAAAGAAAATCATACACCATGATCAGGTAGGGTTCATTCAGGAATGCAAGGCTGGTTCAACATATGAAAGTCAATTCATGTAATTCATCATATAAACAGAACCAAAGATAAAAAATCACATGATCATTTAAATAGATGCTAAAAAAGCCTTTGATAAAAATACAACATCCAATCATGATAAAAAGCACTGTAAAAAATCAGAATAGAAGGAACATATCTCAACATAATAAAAGCAATCTAAAATAAGCCCACCTCCAACATCATATTAAATGGGGGAAAACTTCAAGAATTCCCCCTAAAAACAGGAACAAGACAAGGATGCCATTATCACCACTTCTTTTCAATATAGTACATGAGACCCTAGCCAGAGCAATAAGGCAAGAAAAGGAAATCAGAGGAATTAAAATAGAAAAAGAAAAATCAAACTTTCACTATTTGCAGATGACATGATACTATATTTAGAAAACCCAATAAAATCAAACAAAAGGCTCATAGAACTGATCAACAAATTCAGCAAAGTGTCTGGATACAAAATCAATCTTAAAATATCAGAAGCTTTTTTGTATACCAACCATAAATCTACTGGAAAAAAAATTCAGAAAACACTTCCACTCAGGATCTCCCACAAAAAATAAGATACTTAGGAATAAACTTAACCAAGGAGGCAAAAGAAAATTATAAAACACTGACAAAAGAAATCAAAGAAGATCTTAGAAGATGGGAAGATCTTCCATGTTTATGGATTGGCAGAATAAACATCATTAAAATGGCCATTCTTCCAAAAGTGATCTATAGATTCAATGCAATGCCATTAAACTACCAAGTTCATTCCTCACAGACATAGAAAAATCAATCCTTAAATTTATTTAGAATAACAAAAAGCCCAGAATAGCCAAGGTAGTTCTCAGCAACAAAAAACATGCAGGAGGAATCACAATACCTGACTTTAAACTATACTACAAAGCCATTGTAATAAAGACAGCATGGTACTGGCACAAAAACAGATACATAGACCAATGGAGCAGAATAGAAGACCCAGAAACATAAACTAATGGAGCAGAATAGAAGACCCAGAAACAAGTCCACACACTTTCAGCCAATTGATTTTTGACAAAGGGGCCAAAAACATACACTGGAAAAAAGATAGCCTCTTCAACAAATGGTGTTGGCAAAACCGGTTAACCATATTCAGAAAATTGGAAATTAATCCCATTTTCTCACCCTGCACAAGAGTCAATTTAAGATGGACCAAAGACTTGGAAATCAAACCAGAGACCTTGAAGCTCCTTGAAGAGAGCATAGGTCCAACACTGCAACACAGAGGCACAGATAAACACTTTCTCAACAAGACCCCAAAGGCACAACAAACTAAAAGTCGAATCAATATGTGGGTTTGCATAAAACTGAAGAGCTTCTGTTTAGCTAAGGAAACTGTCAAGAACCTCAATCGAGGGCCAACAGAATGGGAGAAGATTTTACCACCTACCCCTCTGATAACAGACTAATATTTAGAATATACAGAGAACTCAATAAACTCAACAGTAAAAAAACAAATCATCCAATCAAAAAAATGGGCACGTGAAGTAAATAGACACTTCATGAAAGAAAAATTCAAATGGCCAATAAATGCATGAAAAAATTCTCAACATCATTGGCAATCAGAGAGATGCAAATCAAAACTACCCTGAGATTTTACTTAACTCCAAATAGAATGGCAATCATTCAAAACACAAAAAATAACAAATGCTGGCAAGGATGTGGAGAAGTGGGAACTCTAAAACATTGTTGGTGGGATTGCAAATTAGTGCAACCACTTTGGAAAACAGTATGGAGAATCCTCAGAAGAATGGGAACAAATCTACCATTTGATCCAGCAATACCACTTCTGGGTATCTACCCAAAAGATAGGAAGCCAAACTACCAAGCTAATGCATGTGTATCTATGTTCATAGCTGCCCAATTCACCATAGCCAAACTATGGAACCAGCTAAGACATCCATCAACAGATGAATGGATTACAAAACTGTGGGATATGTACACAATGGAATTTTACTCACCCATGGAAAAAAACTCAATTACATCATTTTCAGGGATATGGATGGAACTGGAGGACATTATGCTAAGTGAGATTAGTCAGTCACAAAAAAATAAGAAATCAGATGCTTTCTCTAATACTTGAGAGCTAAGGAGAAATGGGTCATAGGAGGAACTCTAGATGAAAAAGGAAATCCTATAGAGGATCAAACAATACAACCTAAAGGAGGAGAAAGGAGGGGCAAGAAGGAAATTTTCTAAAATACATAGTGTACTTAAACATATCGAAGTTGCCGGGCGTGGTGGCACACACTTGTAATCCCCGCGCTTGGGAGGTGAAGACAGGAGGATCGCGCAGTTTGGAAGCCAGGTGTGCTGGCTTAAGAGACTCTGTTTCCAAATAAAAATATAAAAAAAATAGGTTTGGGAATGTAACCCGGAGGTAGAAGGGTTTCCAGGAACCCCAGTACCACCACCAAACATATCAGAGTCAACCACTAAGTCAAGCAAGGGAAGGAGGGATGGGGAGGAAATGGGGTGGGATTGGGTAGGGGTTACATCGGTGATGTTTACATGTATGTCCACACAAGTTTTTACCCCAATATGATGTATAAATATAATGAATATAATGAATAAAACATAAAAAAAACAAAATACTAAAAAATAAAATAAATAAATAAAAGTTTTAAAAATATATGCACACAGCACTGTGAGTTTTTCCCTGGTTCCCTCTCTACTATCCCCTTCCCCATTCCTGAAGAATATTATGTTAAGTAATATTAGTCAGTCACAGAAATTGAAGGATCGTATATTTTCTCTTATATGCAGAAGCTAGAAAGTAATTGGGATACAAGAGGGACTTTAAATAATGGAGGAGTACCTCCAATGGATCAAGGGAGGTGGTCCTGGGAAGGGTGGGGCAGGAGGGAGAATTAATGAAGGAAACACTTCCACTGACGTTATGTACATATGTTAGAATACGCCAACTCCTTTGTTTTTATAATATGGTATTTAGTGATGGTTCCTTTGATCACAGAGTCCTGAATAGCAACTTTAATTGCCTCTCAATCTCAAGATATCTACGCAGGGAGAAGCACAATGCCTGGTTCATCTTTGGTGTGCAGGGTTATTTGAATGAATAAACAAACAAATAAATAAATAAACAACAGCATTAAGTGAGTGGGAGTTCTTGTCTGGGTTTTACTTTTATATGCTACCAGTATATACATAATTTAATATCTCAACTTCTGTTTTTATCTGTAAATTAGAATAATGACATTGCTTTACAGTAAGAACATTTTGTCTGAATCTGTGAACATTGGGAATTATGAGTAAACATATTTTGAATAAACCATGTGAAGATATGCATGAATGTGTATTTGAAGTGGAAAGGAATGCATCACCTCCTCTAGATTTATCAAAAGAATCCACAATTCAGAGTGTTAACAACTCTTAACAGGGTCTTATGAGAGGTGATAGAATGTTTATTCAAACTTTTGTAGTAATTCTCAAAATTATATTATTTTATTTTGTGATACTGGGTATTGAATCCAGGGGCATTCTAGCTCTGAGTTATACTCCCAGCCTTATTTTATTTATTTTGTAACAGGGTCTCTCTAGGTTAATGAGAGTCTCACTACTTGCTGAGGCTCTCCTCAAACCTGTGATTCTCCCTGTCTCAAACTCCCAAGTATTGGAACTACACGCATGCAGTACCATGTTTGGTTTCAAGTTATTTTATAAATGTAAAATATTTTCCGAATAAACTGTCTACATATGATCTACATATGACTGAATTTTCTCTGTATTAAAAAGAAAAAAATTCCCTTTTTTGGGTGAGTTTTATTTTGTACTTCAACACAGAGATAGAACAGCCTGACTCCATAGATTTTTTTTCTTCTATTGGTGCACTATAATCATACATCTTAAAAAAATTTTTTTATTGGAGTACAAGATGGTGGAGGCATACATGCACACATCACCCAATTAGCCCGTACCCAATTCCTGCCCCATTCCCTCCCTCTTTCTTGTTCTTGTAACTTTCCTTCTTCTTTCCTCTCTCTCTCTCTCTCTCTCTCTCTCTCTCTCTCTCTCTCTCTCTCTCTCTCTCTTTGTGATACTAGGAGTGGAACCCAGAGTCTTTCTACCTTTGGGCTATAGTCCCAGACCTAATTTATATTTTATTTGGAAACAGGGCTCACTAAGTTGCTGAGAGCCTCACTAAGTAGCTGAGGCTGGCTTCGAACCTGTGCGATCCTCCTGTCTCAGCCTCCCAAGTGTGGGGATTATTAGCGTGTGCCACCACGCCCACTTGCTTTCTTTATATACAGTTTTATTAGGATTTGTCTTAATTATTGTGTATTGAGAATTTATAATGAAAGTTACCCTATTACCACTTAGCTGTGCTACTTAGATTATACAGCAAAACCTCTTCATTCTCTCTTTCATACATTTATATCCATAGTACCATGAAACTCTTATATAGGAGAAAATATGCAAAGATCTGACCTCTTGAGTCTACATGACAAGTTATCATGCTCAGTCTATGAAGAAGATTCTTCACTGGTTATCTGGATTATTTGGAAATTTTATTCAAACCCAATCATCCAGCTAATAAGCTGTCATTTATAATTCCATATAATAAGACTCCATAGGCATCTGGGCCCTACTTAGAAATCTTTCTTTCTGTCTCTGAGTGTTAGTTTACTAACAGTGAATATGTTTCTAGTTATTTATGATCTTCCTCCTAATATTTGAAAATGTCTTTATTATTAATAATCTTCAATGCCTCAGCACTCTGTCATAAATAAGTCATATTAAATGTTTTGTACAGGTTGATGTTTAAAAGCTTATTATTATCTGAAATAACATTTTATGATACATGAAAAAGACAGACAAATAGCTAATGTCTTTCTTAATTTTTAGGTGTATGTTTGGTTTTTTATTTCATATTCTAGTAAGATAATACAATATCTGTTTTAATTAGACTTTAGTCAGTGTCCTCTTTCGAGAAAGGCAAAGAACCAGCTTCCCAGAGGAGTTCTTATTTAGAACTTATGAGAAAAACATCATGAATAAATCATCTGATTTATTTTATGGTGTTAAACTGTTGCTGGGGTTTACAAAGCAGTGAATAGATTTTATAGGAATGCCATCCATGGATTGCCTGCTGGTAAGAATAAGAAGTCATTTTCTGGTAACTATGTAATATGGTAAAAGGATTTGACTAGGCATTGAAATGGAAAGAATGGGAAAAAACTTGAAGAGCTGAGCATCTGGTGAACATTTTGAGAAGAAACAAATGATTTTGAAATGATGACATCTTTTAAAATCCAATTTCAGTTGGCAGAGAAAACCCAATGGGGATGTCTGCAACACCCAGCCAAAAGGAAGAAAACATTCATGAGTCAAAAAGCCAGATAGCAAAACCACCTGATTTTGAGGCCAGGGCCACATTACCTTCTCCAGCTGCAAGTAAGCAATACCATTTTTACTCTTCTTTTGGTTTGTTTGCCTGCATTGCTTTTTTTTTTCCCCTTCTGGATACCTCAGAAGTAACATTATTATTTTTATAATATATATTTTACCTACCATATGAACTGCTTTTAAGATGTTATCTTGCTTTTCAATGCTTTAGTTTTACATTGAAAATTACATGTATTTTAAGGAGTGCTTACTTCTATGTCTAATATTCATTCCAGAAAAATGACTTCAAATACAATAATATTAAATCATTGTATCATATTAGACTGTCGCCTATAAAAATTTTTGAATACATGTTACAAATAAAACAGGAATGGTTACTAAAGTGTGAGCAACAACAAAAGTGGTCTCTATTGCTCTGACATAGAAACTGAGGAATTAAGAAAGTGACATAGATCCCAGGGTTTGAATTTCTAGTTTCTGTTTCAGTATGATCATTTTTCTTGCTCTTAAATGTTTTACACACCTCTGACTGGGAGCATAACCTATGTCATCTGAAAATTTCTGTGCATCAGTATTTAATTGTCCCCGAGTTAAATGAAATAGTAGACCACTGTCTTTGGACTGGTTTTTAAAAAACTATCTAGGAAGACAAACTAAAATTTTACCTATAAAAAAGTGATAGTTGAAAATTAGTGATTAGGCATGCTATATTTTCTTTTAGGAAGTAAACAAATGATGCATCTGTCGTTGATATAAGCCTATGGTATGGTATTTTAACATCAACCACAGGAAAATTAGCATTTTGATTTTTTCTGCATTGGACTAGTCCCAGTTCTATATTTTCCCATGTTACATCATGAATCCACAGAACAGTGAGAAAATTTGCACTCTATGTGAAACATGTGCCTAGTTAAAATTTCTCACAGAAGAATTAAATCTTGTGTCAGGAAGCAATGGTACCTAAATTAGAGATGGCCACCTCAAGTAAAAATTGACTTAGTTGAAAATAACATGTTGCTAAAATCTCTAGGAATAGACACTTTTTCATGAGTTGCAAACTGCTTAAGAGAAAACCTTTTATGAATCTTACAAAAATTTGTTCTTACAAAACATTTTAAAATGTTACCTTTGTTAAAATTTTAAGGAATAGAAGTTATACATTTTTGATTAAAGTAGACCAAGTGCATTAATTATCTGTATATCACTACAACAAAATACCTAATGTAACTAACTTATATAGATTTATTTAGCTCACAGTTTCAAGGTTCAAAGTTGAAACAGTGGCAAAGTAGAGGCTCAAGGACTAGCCCTTGGTTGCATTTCTCATGCCACAGATGGCAAAAGTGTGAGCACAGGTTGAAGGTGAGCAAGTCATTACGTTTTATCCTGGAATCCTGGATCGAAGATTGGGAGGAGAAAGAGAGAGAGGGAGAGGGAGGGAGGGAGGGAGAGAGAGATTAGTCAGTCACTTTTTGTGACTGACTAATATCACTTAGCATAATGTTCTCCAGTTTTATTAATTTCCCTGAAAATGATGTAATTTTATTCTTCTTTATGGCTGGGTAAAACTTCATTGTGTAAATATCCCATAGTTTTGTAATCCATTCATCTGCTGATAGTTTGGCAATTGTGAATTTTGCAGCTATAAACATAGATATACATGCATTAGTTTGGTAGTTTGGTTTCCATTCTTTTGGGTAGAGACCCAGAAGTGGTATTGCTGGATCATACAGTAAATTCATTCTCATTCTTCTGAGAATCCTTCATACTATTATGAGAATCCTCCATACTATTATCCAAATAATATTATTTGCCACCATGCCCGGCCCCAAAGAGCACTAATATTATTAGTGGTTGCACTAATTTGTAATCTCACCAATGTACTAGAGTTTCTATTTCACACCCTCACCAGAATTTGTTGTTTTTTGAGTTTTTAATGATTGCCTTTCTAACTGGGGTTAGGTAAAATCTCAGGGTAGTTTTGATTTGCATCTCTGATTGCTAATGATGTTGAACTTTATTTTTTTTTTGTGGTGCTGGGGGTTGAACCCAGGTGCATTCTACCTCCAAGCTACACCACCAGACTGAAATTTTTTTAATTCTTTATTTGAAAACAGGGTCTCACTAGGTTGCGGAAGGTTTCACTAAGTAGATGAGGCTGACTGCGAACTTGCGATCCTCCTGTCTCAGTCTCCCACGTACTGGGATCACAAGCATATGCCACTACTCCTGGTGATGTAGAACATTTTTGTATACATCTTTTGGCCATTCTTCAAATTCTTTTTTCAATGTTTTATAATTTTCTTTGTAGAGGTCTTCTATCTTCTTGGTTAGGTTTATTTATATTTTAAGTACTTCTAACTAATTTAAGAGTTTGGAAATATTGCATCTAAACATGTAGAAATTAAATATGTAAAAAAGACTTATGCCAGGCATGGTGGAACACACCTGAAAATCCTAGTTTTGGGGAGGGTGAGACAGGAGGATCGTACAGCTTCAAAGCCAGCCTCAGCTACTTAGTGAGGCTCTCAGCTACTTAGTGAGACTCTGTTTCCAAATAAAATATAAAGTAGGTTTGGGAGTATAGCCTGGAGGTAGAAAGCCTCTGGGTCCCACCCCCCCTAGTACCACAAAAAAAGAGTTATGATTTAATACTTTTTTATAATTTGTATTGGGGATTGAATTGAGAGGCATTGTACCTTCAAACTATATCCCCAATCCTATTTTATTTATTTTGAAACAGCATCTCACTAAGTTCTGAGACTGACTGCAAACTTTTGATCGTCCTGTCTCACTCTCTCAAAAACTAGGATTTGCAGGTGTGTTCCACCATGCCCACCTTGATTTAATATACTCAACTGAAGTTATCCTAGAAATTCTCACTATAATTTCTTATTTTTGCAAATTAGATAAACGAGGCCCAGGAAAGTCAAGATGATCAGAGTCTCACCTCCTGCACTGTGTCTCTGCACTGGCATGTGAGCAGCCAGTTGGC